>NC_141670.1:142462855-143727855 GCF_028749965.1 Puma concolor | reverse complement strand
TTTTGTCACTTCCCACCTCTGTCCAGATGCAGGTGAAAGGGGAAAGTTTCTCTGCTTTCAGGGACTTGTGTGATTAGATTGTACTCCCTGGATTATCCAAATAATCTCCCTATCTGGAAGTCTTTAGCCCTAAGCACATCTGCAAAGTCCTTTTTGCCATGTAGATATTGCCTTTTTGGGAAGCCATTATTTTGCCTACCACAGAACCCAAACCTTTTTCTAGAATATTATTTAACTAATTTAAAACTTTATGGTTAAAAGATTATAGGTATGATTTGAATTAATGCTGAGAAAATATGTTATCTCTAGCTGTCTTGTTTTTTTTTTCTTTTTTTTTAGCTTCAAACTCTTACCTGCAATTACCTGCTGAACATATTTTCCTAGATATTTTGTAAACACCTTGTTAGCTTTTGTTATATACCAGACCACTCAAGAGTTACTTATCATTGCCCACACATCTATGGCTCAGCTGATTTAAGCTTTGGATGGGTGTTTCTTACGACCTTGGCTGAGCTTGCTGCACATCTGTGAGTCTGTAGGTCAGCTGAGAATTGTCCAATCTAGCCTGGGGTTCTGTGGGGGCAGGTCTCTTTCATGTATCTCTCCTTCTCCTGCCTTTGGGCTAGCCCAGGCATGTTCTTATGAAAATGACAGAAATACAAACATACAAGTGGAAACATATGAAGCCTCTTTTTGGGCTAAACTTAGAACAGAAAAACTGTCACTTTTGCTTATTATATTGGCCACACTAGTCACATGGCCAATCAAGGTGCTAGGAAACATGCTGTACCCCATTAAGTGGGAGGAATTGCAAAGTTACTCAGCAAAGGGACTTGAGAGAGGGGATAAAGAATTGAAGTTAATGATGTAACCAACCCCACACCAAATTCTCTATTGCCCCAAACCGAACTCATCTCTGTGACTACTTTCCTCTCAAGAAACCTGTTTTGCTTTCATTTCTGGTCTTAATGATACAGCTCTATGCCTAGTCACTCAAGCCAGAAGCCTAGGAAGTATTCTAGAGTCTTTCCCCCCTTCTTTTCCTGCGGTATTTTCTTTGTGAATATCTAATGTCTTATCTTCTTCAGCCTATTACCATCACTGCTCTGGAGGCTGTCATATCTCCTTGGGAAGCAAGGGAAGGAATAGTCTTTATATTGTGTCCAATCCAGCTTCCTTCAAATCCATCTCTTATAGTGGGAATAGTCTGTACGAAAATACAGATGTCACTCCTGTGCTGTGGCTTCTCATTGTTTCTAGTGAAGGCCCTCTATGATGTAGATTCTCCAGCCTCATCTTTTGATGTTTTGTGCCCTCTGTTTTACCCTTTGGTTCAGCAGTCACTAAAATATGGCCAGTGGGCCAAAAAATCTGGTCTGCCATCTGTTTTGGTATGGTTCATGAACTAGGAATGGTTCTTACATTTTTTAGTGACACATGAAAATTATGAAATTGAAGCCATTGTTCATAAATAAAGCTTTATTGGAACACATCTACACTCATTCATTCTTCAGTGTCTATGGCTGCTTTCACATAGTGGCAGAATTGAGCTATTGAGATAAGTGACCATCAATTATTTGCTGTCTGGTCCCTTGCAGAAAAATTGTGCCCACTTTTCTCTAGTCAGTTAGAATTTGTAATGGCTCTCTGTATGTATTCATATTCTATTTGATGACTCAGTGCTTTTATTATGTGTTTCTTTGCCTGGCTAACTCTTTATTTTTTTATTTTTTTAATTTAATTTTTCTCTTGCTAATTTTAGTGTTTTTTTTTTAAAGTTTATTTATTTATTTTGAGAGAGAGAGAGAAAGAAAGAAAGAGAAAGCACACACAAGCAGGGGAGGGGCAGGGAGAGAGAATCCCAAGCAGGCTCCACACTGTCAGCACAGAGCCAGATGCAGAGCTTGAACTCATGAACCAGGAGATCATGACCTGAGTGGAAATCCAGAGTTGGATGCTTAACTGACTGAACCACCTAGGTGCCCCACTCTACTTTTTAAAATAGTAGCTTTATTGAGATATAATTTACATACCATAAAATTCACCTATTTAAAGTGTACAATTCAGTGGTCTTTAGTATATTCACACTTTTGCCGTCACCAACAGTGTCATTTTTAGAACATTTTTGTTAACTTACCCCAAAACCCAATGCCCGTTGTCAGTTATGCCCCATTTCTCCAACCCCCTCCTCCAGGCTCGGACAAACACTAAATCTACTTTCAGTCTCTATGGATTTACCCATTCTTGTTCTTTCATATAGATGGAACCATACAATATGTGGTCTTTTGTGACTGGCTTCTTTTCACTGGCATAATGTTTTTCAAGTTCATGCTTTTTGTAGCTTGTATCAGTACTTAATTCCTTTTCACTGCTGATTGATATTTTATTGTATGGATATACCACATTTATGTATCCATCCATCTGGGTTATTGGACATCTGGGTTGTTTTTACATTTTGGCCATTAGTAATGCTGCTATGAACATTTGTGTACACTTTTTCATGTGGTCATAGGTCTTTTTGGGTATATACTTGGGCTGATTCTTATCCTTCAAGAATCGATGTTAGGGTCATCTCTTCTAAAACCTTTCCTTAATTTACTAGGCTGGCTTAAAAGGCTTCCTTATAGCTTTGGCCTGGCTCTGCTAACACTGTCAGAGTACTTACCCCACTGTATTGAAATTATCTGTTTGCATGTCTGTCTCCTCTACTCCTCTAAATTTCTGGAGAGCAGCATCAATGCCTTATCTAACTTTGTATCACCTGCAAACAGTACAAAAGTTCACTTGATATTCGTTGAATTAGAAAAACTGTAAAACAGTCTATGCTTTTGAATTAAAATACACTTTAAAAAAATTAAAATAAAATAAAATTTATATTTCATTATTGTTTCTGTCTTACATTCATTGGCTTTTTTGAAAAAAGTTTCTTGGGACGCCTGGGTGGCTCAGTTGGTTGAGCATCCAACTTCTGCTCAGGTCATGATCTCACGGTTTGTGGGTTCAAGCCCCACATCGGGCTCTGTCTGTCAGTGCGGAGCCTGCTTCTGATCTTCTCTCCCTGTCTCTCTCTGCCCCTCCCCTACCCATGCTCTCACTGTCTCAAAAATAAGAAAGAAATATTAAAAAAACAGTTTCTTGGACTATGTATTGAGTAACTGATCTTGAATTTATCTTTTTTTAAGGCCTGCAAAGAGCACAAAAAAAGGTGTAAAAGACAAAACATCAGATGAGAAAACAGATGAAACAGAAAAAATAAAGTCATATTCCTTTATGGAAGGCGAACCTGAGGATGATGTCTACTTAAAACGCTTATATCCAAGACAGATACACGAGGTGGAGAAGGCTATTCAGTTACTTAAGAAATTTCAAATTCTAGACTTTACTAATCCAAAGCAAGGTGTTTATCTTGATTTGACACTGGATATGGCACTGGGGAAGAAGGTATGTAGACTCAATTAAAAAAAATTTATTTGTGAACAGTGGCTATATGAATTGCTGTTTCTTAATTTTTCAAGTTCCTGTTCCATATAACAATTTTTAGAAAATCTTATGCTTTTTCTGTACTTCAGGATGAAAAATGTTTGTCTTTACTTTCAAAATATAAAGTAGAATGTTGAACATATTCTGCAGAGTTGATGAACATGTATCTCCTATTCACCTGAAAATCACTGGTACAAATGTCAGCAAATTGGTGTTAAAATTAATTGAGGTATTGCTGTAACTTTGAAAAATGACTTAAGCTGCCTGGGTGTCCTATTCCTTTTCTGTAAATGAGAGTTTGGGATTAGCTCAGTTGCTTCAGGTGTGTTCCTTAGAGTCCTGCGTTGAGACTAAGTGTGCATGGATGGGGTGCCATGCCCGTCACTCTTACTTTAGCCAAAACCTTTCTGCACTCTTTATATGCAGTTCCATGGAAGACTTTTGTTTATAAAACTCTAAAAGTAGTAAAAAGGCTGAGTTAGAGCTGAGGTCCATTACAGCTCTAAATTTTTTTTTTTTTTTTTTTTTAGCGTTTATTTATTTTTGAGACAGAGAGAGACAAAGCATGAACGGGGGAGGGTCAGAGAGAGGGAGACACAGAATCGGAAACAGGCTCCAGGCTCTGAGCTGTCAGCACAGAGCCCGACGCGGGGCTCGAACTCACGGACCGCGAGATCATGACCTAGGCCGAAGTCGGCCACTTAACCGACTGAGCCACCCAGGCGCCCCTACAGCTCTAAATTTTTTAACTGTCTTAAGAAATCTAATTTTCTTGGAAGCAGTGTTTTAGTTTTTATTCCAAGGATGTCTTTTTTTGGTCAAACTGAAAGGTACAGGTTTTGAATATAATTGAACAACCTCAACAGCAACAATAGTTGAACACTTAGGAGGAGGAGTACAGTGTAGTGCTTAAGAGAATGGGCTCTGGAATCAGATTACAGTATAGGTCAGAAGCTTGATGTCACCACTTACTTGCTCTTTGACTTTAGGCTTACAGTTTAACCTCCTCAGATCTATATTTCTACCTCTTTAACTTTTTTTCTTTTTTACATTTATTTATTTTTGAGAGAGAGAGACAGCGTGAGCAGGGGAGGGGCAGAGAGAGAGGGAGACAGAATCAGAAGCAGGCTCCAGGCTCCGAGCTGTCAGCACAGAGCCCAATGTGGGGCTTGAACCCACGAACTGTGAGATCATTACCTGAGCCGAAGTCGGATGCTTAACCAACTGAGCCACCCAGGTGCCCCCGATTTTTCTCTCTTGATAAAGGGAGATAAAATGCTTAGTTCATGCGGTTTTTCAGAGGTTTAAATGAAATAATGCATGTAAAGGACTTGGTAAGTGTTTAATTATCACAACCAACATTTATGGAAACTTCCTGTGTGCCAGCCACAATGCTAAGTGCTTTGCATGCATTTTCTCACTTAATCCTATAATAATCTCAAAAGAGGAAGCTGAGACATAGAAACTGAACTAACTTCTTCTAGGTCACAGGGTAGAGGGTAGAATTAGGATTTGAATCAAGGTCTTTCTCATTTCTTAGTTCTTATTTATTAGAAACAGTTTATACTGACCATGCTGTAATTTTATTTTATACTATAGTGCTACTGTCCTTTTATTTTATTTTATTTTTTTTAAATTTTTTTTTCAACGTTTATTTATTTTTGGGACAGAGAGAGACAGAGCATGAACGGGGGAGGGGCAGAGAGAGAGGGAGACACAGAATTGGAAACAGGCTCCAGGCTCTGAGCCATCAGCCCAGAGCCCGACGCGGGGCTCGAACTCACGGATCGCGAGATCGTGACCTGGCTGAAGTCGGACGCTTAACCGACTGCGCCACCCAGGCGCCCCTGTCCTTTTATTTTAAAAATGTTGTAGTATCCAAGATGGTCATTTTCTCAGTCAGCCATTAATGTATAGTTGACCCTTAAACAACATAGGTTTGAACTGTGAGGATCTACTTACATGCAGAGTTTTTTTGATAAGTACAGTACAGTACTGTAAATATATTTTCTATTCCTTATTTTCCTAATAACATTTTCTTTTCTCTAGTTTTCTTTGTTATAAGAATGCAGTATATAATACATATAACATACCAAATGTGTGTTAGTTGACTGATTATGTTATCAGTAAGGCTTTTGGTCAATCGTAGGCTATTAGTAGTTAAGTTTTGGGGAGTCAAGTTTATATGCAGATTTTCAGTTGTGTTGGAGGTCAGTGCCCCGAACCCCTGAGTTCTTCAAAGGTTAACTGTAGTTTATGATGAAGACATTGTAGGATGACAGACTTCATTTCATAAGTGAAAACCACTTGTAAACTAATAACATTGAAAGGGTACTGTTGTCTTCCTAAGACATTTTTTTGTTTTTGATAGAGTACTTGTACAACAAGCCAATATTCCCCCAGGGGATGCTTTTATTGTGATTACTTGCCATTAAAAAATTTACTGAAACCCGGTTGTGACATGTTAATGGCAAAGGAATGCCAGTCAATAAAACTGAGTCTGATACTAAAATATGTGTAAGAGTTTGCGCCCTCTGAAAAAAAAAATCCCCCCACCCCCCAAAAATTCTCAGGTGGTTATCTCTACTCAAAGTTTTGCTAAAAAGATAACCTTTCAGTTTTATTTAGGGAACAACACATTTTCTCTTTCTTCTAGACCTTAAAACTGCACCAAAACTGTGGGCCTACAACTTGTTCCCATTTGAATTCTTTCTGAGTGATATGAGCCACAGGGCTAGACAGGTCCTTGGCTAGGAAACTGAACAAATTAGTTCTGAGGTCCTGTAGAATCTCCACCCATATTTGGGTGCCTCAATGCATGCCATTATATATTTTGGATTTTCCAACTGTCTTCTCAAATATCTCTGGAAGTGGGGGGGGCAGTCCATGTTGTTTCAAAATAGTCCCACACAGAAGAGCCGTTCAGGCTTGGCAGCCTGTCTTAGATTTAGGGTTAATATCACATAATTATTTAGAGCCAATGGTGGAAACTAGGGATCTCCTACTGAGCAGATTAGCTGGATATTTTTTGTTGTCCAGTATGCATAGCTACACTCCTGTCCTCTTTGATGGTAACAAAAATTGCATGTTCTTTTGAATTTACTTCAAGGCAGTAAACATTTATTGATATCCATTATGTAGAAATCATTGTACTAGGTGCTCAGGAAGATATGGATATGCAAGTACATCTCTTAATATATGAGTGGCTGTGATGAATGATACAGAGATAGAAGCCAAGTGCTATGGTAGTATGGAGGTGAAGAGATTTAGACTTTCATGTATGGTTTCTTATGAAATAAATATAGTCTGTTATTTTATTTTTTTTAATGTTTATTTATTTTGAGAGAGAGAGAGAGTGGGAGAGGGCCAGAGACAGAGGGAGAAAGAATCCCAAGCAGGCACTGCACTGTCAGCACAGAGCCCGACATAGGGCTTGAACTCACAAACCATGAGGTCATGACCTGAGCTAAAATCAAGAGGTCAAACACTCAATTGACTGAGCCACCCAGACACCCTGAAATATAGTCTTTATGCTTTAAATTATAATCTGTGAATAGTTCTGGATTAATTAAACGACATATGGTAAAATTAAAATGTTGAAAATAAAATGTCAGTTTTGTTTTTTATAGATGCGAGACATAGAAAATATAAATGAATTTTTCATAATTATTTTTCCATTGTTGTGTATTTAGAAAAAAGTGGAGCCATTTGCCAGTGTTCTTAGTTTTCCATACCCGTTCGTTTCAGAAATCAATAAAGTTGCTGTATTTACAGGGGTGAGTAACCTTTGTTAACTTTTTATATAATTTAATTTTCTTTACATATAACATTAATCAGTGCTTAGATCAGCTGAATGAGACTATTCATGTAGTCATTTTTTCCATTTGAGGTTGTGTTATTAGTTTCAGAAAGAGCTAAATTAGAACATTAATTTTATCATTATTAATCTATCACATTATGTTTCTCACAAGAAACTAAAGAGAAATAGAGAATTCGTCCATCCTACTAGCTCCTGCTATTTGCACTAAGTCCTCTCCTCAAACAAAAACAATAAAATTATTTTAAAGGTAGGCCCACTTAGTCCTATGTAGACACAGAAACCACACTTTTTTTTAATTTTTATTTTTTTTTAATGTTTTATTTTTTTTTTTTTTGAGAGAGAGAGAGCACAAGCAGGGGAGGGGCAGGGAGAGAGGGAGACACAGAATCTGAAACAGGCTGTAGGCTCCAAGCTGTCAGCACAGAGCCCTATGTGGGGCTCAGACTCACAAACCATGAGATCATGACCTGAGCCAAAGTCGAACGCTTAACCAACTGAGACACCCAGGCATCCCAAGAGACCACACTTTTAAAAATATCTAGTCTGGAAAGACAGGAAAGTCGAGCTTGTAACAAATAGTCATATGGCTCTTTGTCAATCTTGTGTTATAAACATTTATTTGTAATGTATTTATGAATTTGTCTTGTAGAGTGTTTTGATTATTCTGTATGTGCCTTACTTTCAAGGAAGAGATTCTTTAACTTCTTTCCAGCAAAGTGGAGCCAAGAGCTGTTGGAATGCTACAAAACTTGAGTAACTTAAGGGAGTGATATATTTTCAAAGTAAAACCAAATGACATAAACGGAACATACAGAAAGAAAATAACTAATACTGTATATTTTTCTTCTGGATTTTCAGACAACTGGCTAAATTTTTTTAAGTTTTTATTTTAATTCCACTTAGTTAACATACAGTGTTATGTTAGTTTTAGGTGTACAATATAGTTTTGATACTATCATTTTTAACGTAATTTTTCCTCTTCTATATTGGTTTGATGTCTCCATTTAAATTAGCAAAACTAAATGTATTTTAATCTTTTATTTTTGAAATATGATGTATTGAAGGCATTGGAGAGTTAGATTGGGCTTGGTAGGTTCCTAATATGTCATTTCAATGTATTTCGTCATGTCGTAGTCAAGAAACACCTTAATCACCTACAAAGTAAACTTGTTCCAGATATAATATTTCTGATGCAACTAATACACAGTTGATACATTTTTAATTAAGAGTAAAAGCCACAATTTTTACTTTGAAATGTGATATTTTTTCTGACAAAATACTTGAAAGCAGACTGAATTTATTTAAAGATTGATGTTCAAGCTATTGTATTTTGATAGAATGCATCAGAGATTAAAATAGCAGAAGAAAATGGAGCTGCATTTGCCGGAGGAACTAGTCTGATTCAGAAGGTACAGTGTTGTTTCATGTTCATTAGTTATAGAAATTGTTCTGTTATCTTTGCCATCCATTGATTTATTGCATGTGGAACAGAACCACTGTGCTTATATCTTTTGATAAATGGTGAGTAAAGCTTTGTAAAGCAGTGAAAAATTTTCTTACTCTTTTGAGTCTCATAATCAAGCTAAGAAAAAACTATTCAGACAGTCTGATATTAATTATGCTTGATTTATATTGTGATTTTTTTTTTTCCCTTGCTTCCTGTATGTTTGTGAGAGTTTTGTGGGTAGACTGGAAAGGGTGCTATGACTCTGTGATTTTGAATGCAAGATTTAAAATGAAATTTAAATTATTCATTATTTGAAGATCAGATATTTGTTTTGCCTTCTTAGAGTGAAAAGTGTGATTAAATTTACAGATCACAAGGAATAGTATCTGACCTCTGTAGTAATATGATACTTCTCATTACTCTTGACTTGTACTCCTCAACCGCTTCAGAGTGGCATAGGCTCAGCACGAGACACCAAGTGGCTCTGTAGCCTGCCTGGAGAAAGTAAAGCATTTGTGGAGCAGGCTTGAAACCAGAACAACTTGTTTTTGTTTTTTTTGTTTTTTTTTAAGAGGTGAGAAGAAGAGGCATGTCTATTGAATTTTGGGAGTTATTTCTGAAAATACAAGCGATTTTCCTTAACAGTTTCTAAAATCTTCTAAATTTAATCATTTAACATTTTTTGGTTTTAGAACAGGAGAAAGTGATTTGAAAACTTATCTTTGTTCCATATCCAGATTTTGATTTCAGGAAAGTTTGAACTGGGCCTTTCCTTTGGGATGTCCTTGTAGTTTGTTTTTTTCCCCACCCCAACAGTACTCTAAATGTGGTAGGGATTCTGGATTTTTAAAAAAAAATTCTTTTGTTTTCAATGTTTTATTTTTGAGAGAGAGAGAGAGAGAGAGAGAGAGAGAGCAAGGTAGGGGCAGAGAGAGAGAGAGACAGAATCTGAAGCAGGCTCCAGGCTCTGAGCTCTTAGCCCAGAGTCAGACGTGAGGCTCGAACCATGAGATCTCGATCTGAGCAGAAGTCAGACGCTCAACTGACTGAGCCACCCAGGCACCCCTAGGATTCTGGATTTTTAAGGAAGAGTCTCCAGAATGATTTTTGGGAGTAGCACTAATGGAAAATACAAAGAGATTATGTTTTCATAATCTGAGTCAAAGTCAGAGGGTGGTACCCAGTTCTTTCTGATGCATCATAAACTTTAACTTAATAAAATTTTAACATTCTCTTAATTTTTAAAAAATAAACAATATCAGAAATTCTTTGGAATTAGAGAGTAGAGCTTAGTTTCCAGTATGGAAGGTCTTAGAGTAGAGATTTCATATGCAGTTCTTTGACATTTCAAAATTGCCTCTGCTTTCATATTTCTATGAATGAGAGCCCTGGATTCTGGAACCACATTACATGTGCTTAAAATCTGGGTCTGCTCTTTATGACTGCATAGACTGACAATCCTCCCTAAGCCCTCTGTTTCCTGATCTGGGATGTGTGGTCAATATTAGTACTGGCCTTTTAGGGATATTGTAAAGACTAGATGAACTAAATCATGTGACATATTTAGCAGAATGCTTGGCAAATGTGGTAAGTGCTTGTTTAATGCAAATATTATTGTTAAGGGGACCATAGTAAGTTATTTAGGGAGTAAAGAATTTGTAAAAATAAGAATAGTAATAGGAAGATAAAATGCCAGAATCTGCTTAATTTTGCCATGGTTCAAGATTTTAGGGTTTACTGTATAACCCCAAACCAAGTCGTGGAATGACATATTGTGGTGAAATATTACATGGAAAAAGAATCATTGGTAAAATATTTATTGTCTAGGCAGTATTATTCTAAAAAGTTGCTTCATTTTGTAATCAACTAATTGTAGTAGTCTACTAATTAATTTGGATGTTTGCCTGAATTAATTAAAAACTCTTTTAAAAATTAAGTATTATTCTTTTTGCTATTAAAATGAATTACAATATGGATAAATAAATTATAAGTGAATTTGTCTTCAACCATCTACTCCTCTTTTATTTTTAGTTATTGGAGGCAAATAGAATTTTAGTTTCAGTTCTTTGTGAAAATAATTATAGATTAGTTTTTTTGATGCTCTAAATTTAGGAAAGCAGTGTGGTTGCTAGTGATTTGGTTGCTAGTGGTTATTTGAGTGGTATTAATTTTACATGTGATACATTGCAAAATTTTCAACATTGTTTCTTTAGTTTTAATGGACATATGAATTCAACTTTGTAGGATTGTATGCGCCATGTACACATTAGTCCTGTCTTCTACTTTATTACACTTTTGCCTAACATAACCCCATGGAAACATTAAACCTAGTAATGTTTAGAAACCTTTCTTTCTTTCTTTTTCTTTCTTTCTTTCTTCTTTCTTTCTTTCTTTCTTTCTTTCTTTCTTTCTTTCTTTCTTTCTTTCTTTCTTTCTTTCTCTCTCTCTCTTTCTTTTAAAGGATGTGGCTGTTTTTAAAAGAACATCAGACAGGGGCGCCTGGGTGGCGCAGTCGGTTAGGCGTCCGACTTCAGCCAGGTCACGATCTCACGGTCCGTGAGTTCGAGCCCCGTGTCGGGCTCTGGGCTGATGGCTCAGAGCCTGGAGCCTGTTTACGATTCTGTGTCTCCCTCTCTCTCTGCCCCTCCCCTGTTCATGTTCTGTCTCTCTCTGTCCCAAAAATAAATAAACGTTGAAAAAAAATTAAAAAAAAAATAAATAAAAGAACATCAGAAAATGTTTTGGTTCTCATGTTTTTCATAATTGGTAAATGTGTCTGTAGGATCTTTGTGTTTGAAGAAAATAATTTTGCTTAATGTCTGCTTTCTAAGGGAAAGTATAAGGGAAATTACTACATTATACTTTTATTTTTAGAAGGATAAAGCTTTTCATATAATTTAAGGTTATCTTTTTCCCCTGAATTTCAGATTTTGGATGATGAAATTCAATCAGACTTTTATGTAGCTGTTCCAGAAATAATGCCTGAGCTTAATCCATTAAAGAAGAAACTGAAAAAAAGATTTCCAAAACTAACTAGAAGTAAGGGAGAATTCTTTTTGTTATTTTATGCTGTTAATAACTTTCTAATATGTATGTTTAGTTATAAAACAAAATTCCTAATATATACATAGAATTAATAATATGTTCTGGTGTTTGAATTTCGTGTTATATAAGAACATGTAGATTTGATTCTTTTTTTTCCTTTGGCATTAATATCGGTAATCTAATAATTTAAAAACCTAGTTACTTTATAATACCAGTTCTTTAAATTTAGGCCATATTCAAGTTTGAAATTAATGGCACATATTACCCCCTGGGTATGTTCTCATTATACTATTTTATACCTCTTTATCAATGTAATATGTATGCTTATTTATTTCAGCATTCTCTCTCTTTCTCCATTTATATATATATATGCATATATATGTATATGTATATATGTATATATATAAATGCTTACTTTGTGCATGACTCTGCAGATATTTCCCTTAAAGAACTTTCCCCTCATGGATATTTCCCTCTTACGAAATCTAGTAAGAGATAATGTTGCTACATAGATAGCCATATCGTGAAGTATTGTATGAAAAATTCGCAAGGTGCCAAAGGTGTTCAGTACAGGAGAAATTTATACAGGAGTAGGGAAATCAGAGAAGACATGCTGAGGGAGGTAACATTTAAACTGTAACTTGAGGGGTGTCTGGGTAGCTGAGTCAATTAAGTGTCCAACTCTTGATCTCAGCTCTGGTCATGATCTCACAGTTCATGAGTTCAAGCCCCACGTCGGGCTCTGCACTGATAGTGTGGAGCCTGCTTGGAGTTCTCTCTCGCTCTCTGTCTGCCCCTTTCCCACTTGTGCTCTCCTTCTCTGTCTCTCAAAATAAATAAACTTGAAAAACAAAAACAAAAAACAAAAAACCCTGTGACTTGAGAGGCGCCTCGCTGGCTCTGTTGGTAAAGTGTGTGGGATTCTTGATCTCAAGCTTGTGAATCGGGCCCCACCTTGGACATGGTGCCTACTTAAATAAACAAAAAACTGTACCTTGCATAATTGGATGAGTAGATTAAGGAGAATATTATTTAATTTTTTAAAATATTTATTTATTCATTTTTTTCATTCTTTAAATTTTTTTAATTTTATTTTTAAATTTTTTTAATTTTATTTTTAATAAAAATTTTAATTTTTTTTAATTTTATTTTTTAAAATTTACATCCAAATTAGCATATAGTGCAACAATGATTTCAGGAGTAGATTCCTTAGTGCCTCTTACCCATTTAGCCCATCCCCCCTCCCATACCCCTTCCAGTAACCCTCTATTTGTTCTCCGTATTTATGAGTCTCTTATGTTTTGTCCCCCTCCCTGTTTTTATATTATTTTTGTTTCCCTTCCCTTATGTTCATCTGTTTTGTCTCTTAAAGTCCTCATATGAGTGAAGTCATATGATATTTGTCTTTCTCTGACTGACTAATTTCACTTAGCATAATACCCTCTAGTTCCATCCACGTAGTTGCAAATGGCAAGATTTCATTCTTTTTGATTGCTGAGTAATACTCCATTGTGTGTGTGTATATATATATATATATATATATATATATATGCACACACACACCACATCTTCTTTATCCATACATCCATCAATGGACATTTGGGCTCTTTCCATACTTTGGCTATTGTTGATAGTGCTGCTATAAACATGGGGATGCATGTGTCCCTTTGAAACAGCAGTATCCCATGGATAAATGCCTACTAGTGCAATTGCTGGGTCATAGGGTAGTTGTATTTTTAGTTTTTTGAGGAACCTCCATACTGTTTTCCAGAGTGGCTGCACCAACTTGCATTCCCAATTGTTTATTTATTTTTGAGAGAAAGAGAGAGAGACAGACCGTGAGCGGGAAGGGGTAGAGAGAGAGGGAAACACAGAATCCAAAGCAGGCTCCAGGCTCTGTTCTGTCAGCACAGAAATCCATGTGGGGCTTGAACTCACAAACAGCAAGATCATGACCTGAGCCAAAGCCGGACACTTAACCGACTGAGCCACGCAGGCACCCCGAGGGGAATATTATTTTAAATAAAAAGAATCTATTAGTCATATACATTGAAGTAAGTCAGATATTATATAGGCCATGTACATGAAAAGCCAGTTAATTCTCTTTGGCTTATAGTGAATAGTACCCATACATTGAAATGAAAGAGAATAATGGGAAATTATATTGGAAAGGAAGACTGATACCATATTGAGAAGGATCTTTCTTTATTTTAGAGTTTTCAGTAATCCCTACACCAAACATGAGGCTCAAACTCACGACCCTAAGATCAAGAGTAGTTGCACGCTGTTTTGACTGAGCCAGCCAGGAGCCCTGAGAAGGATCTTGAATAAGATCCTAATAAGCTTGGACTTTTATTCTGTATATAGCAAGAATCCCTTAGAAGTTTTTAACATGGGGAGTTCCTTAGAGCTTTAATAATCTAACAAGAGTTTGTAAGATGTATTGGCATGAATCAAAACTAGAAGTTGGGAGACAAGTTTAGGCACAATTGCCAGAGACTAATAAAGGTAATATTTAAAGTCTTCATAATGAGCCTGGAGTAAGGAGATAAATGTCAAAGACACTAGGTCTTCGTGCTAATAGTTAGGAATGAGCAGTTTGAGGGGGAGAAAGGGAGGAGTCAAATGGTGAAATGTTGAAGCCTTGGGATCTTCTAAGTTGATATTAATGGAAACAATAGTTTTGGGAAGAAAATTGAGTTCATTTTCTGACATGGTTCGTTTTAGGTGTGCTGAAGTTTGGATAAAATTTTATAGTGTAAATAGAACAAATATTTTAAAATTGTTTGAGTAGACTGTATTCAAATTTCAACTCAAGTTGAGCTAAAAAAAAAAATTCCAAAAGTCATCATACATGAACCACTAACACCTGAATTATAGATCATGTTCAGTACTTTAAGCAAATTCAAGTGGACTGTCCAATTCTTTTCTTGTCCTAGAGTTTTGTTTGTTTATGTTTGTTAACTTGCATTGAATAACACATCCTTGTTAGATATCGGACTGAATTTGGTTGTTTTTATTAGGGATATCCATTACAGTAGTGTTTGTTGTCATGGAATCAGACTTCTGTTCTTTCCTAAGTAACTTGAAACTGAATGTTATTTTAAAATTTAAACCAGAATCATAGTTGAATTGGATGAAAATATTTCTCATATTTTTTGTAGTTTCTAATTAAATTCAAGCTCACTAAAACCAAACATACTAAATATAGTCAATTCAAACTGAAACTGGATACCAAATATATCAGTATCCAGCCATCTCCTTGCTTTGGGCAGTGAACTGATTTTTCACAGAAATTAATTTTGTCACCTTTGCTACTTTATCCATTTTCTGAATAATCCTTTTGGCCCCTATTTTCTTTATTCTTTAGCCTTGAGTTTTTATATTACCATTTGCATCATAAAGCTTGAGACTATTGTTTTGTAGCCTGGAAGGTTTTCAAATACCTTCTTTATTTCAAATAAGAAAAGTGTCCCTAATGTTTATTTTTGGGCACCTGAGTGGGCTCAGTCGGTTAAAGCACCCCACTTTGGCTCAGGTCATGATCTTGTGGTTTGTGGGTCCGAGCCCTGCATTGGGCTCTGTACTGATAGCTCAGAGCCTAGAGCCTGCTTCAGATTCTGTGTCTCCCTCTTTCTCTGCCCCTCCCCCATTCATGCTCTGTCTCTCTCTCTCAAAAATAAATAAAAACATTATAAAATGTTTATTTTTATTAATTGACTTTATTTCCTACTTTCATAATGACTTATAGCTTCTGTATACCACGCTCAAGTTTTCTAGATATGTAGCCCCACTGCCACTTACTTAAACAAAGCATCTTGAAAAAATAGACCTTTCTCTAACGTTTTCTTTTCACCCCTGCCCCCCCCCCCAGGATCTGTTTAACAGCACTGGCAAAGCACTTGTGTTCTTTAAACATGAAGACAAATGATTAACCTGTCAAAGATGTTAAGACAGAATACACCAGATGTGCATTAGAACAAATGAGGCTTGTATTATGCATTTTCAGAGCTTATTCCTATTTTTGTTTAGGAACATTTGATTCCCCTTATATCCAACAAAAGACTTTAGGGTAAAATAGAAACTATGTTTTGAGCAAATGGATGAAATTAAAAAACAAACAAACAAGCCCCTGCAGCTGAGCTCATTAGTTTCCCATTTTGTCTTACATTTTGTTTTACTAATGGGAGTGGGTGTAACTGTCTTGGCTGGATTGAGTGTGCACATTTTGCAGCATGTTTAATGCTGCATTTTTATTCATTTTATTTTAATTGCTTACGTAACTGTAGGCAAGTTCTCTGTTTTTCAAATGCATATTTGGCTTTTATTCCTAGTATTCTTTTTTATTTAAAAAAAAAAGACATCTAAAACTTGCTTTTTAAATTTCTTGAAGAAATTCGGTTTCAGTTTGCTTGTCAACTAGCTTCCCCCCCAATGTAAGTGTCCTCTGAAATTCTTTCATCTCTAATAAAGATCTGTTTTGTTGATATTATAAATTTTTTATTGCTAACCAATTTTTTAGCACTTACTAAACAAAAAAATATGAGTATGAAAAATATCTTGACTTAATGGAATTAGTTTTTTATTACACATATTAATGCATTGGGGGTATTATGGCATATATGGAAATAGTTGAGTTTTTTTTTTTTTAATTTTTTAAAAATTTATTTTTGAAAGACTGAGCTCACTCACATGACTGGAGGAGGGAGGGGCAGAGAGAGGGGGAGAGAGGATTGGAAATAGTTGAGTTCTTTTAAACCATGCTAAGTTATTGGCAGGTAGATGGAAAAGGGACATGATTAGGAAATTGGACTCACTAATGTGTGTTCCTCTTAACACATTGCTCTTAGAATTGAACATCAGTGCTCCAGTTGGAGTCTTGACAAAAGAATGTTGCAGCAGACTTGTCCAAAGAGTATTCACATATTACTGAGTAGGACACTGCTTTCTGTATGGAAGTTGGTGTTGCATCATATTTGAGAATAGTGGATGTAAATATATTGAAACCTAATGTGAAGTATTTTTAACTCATTGAGTGACATGCTGTACTTAAGAATATTGCTTGCATTGTCAAAACACTTAGAACTCTTTGGTTATATTTTAAAAAATGCTAAGACATAGAAAATTTTTGCACAGTAATGAATTTGAAATTTTTCAGAATTTCCCCCCTCATGTATTACTTTAAAAACTATTTATGTATGAAAGACTCCAGTGATGATTAGGAATAATTATAATTATAGATGAATTCTGGATATATTACAGCTGATTCTATTACTCTTTCTTTCATTTACGTTACTCTAGCCTCCTTGCCCTTCCTCACACACACTGAATGTTCTCTCTTCTCTGGTCTTTGGACTACTTACTGGCCCATCTGTCTATAATGCTCTTTGCTTATTTGCCTGGCTTATTTTCTTTCTCATTCAAATATCACCTAAATAGAGAGGCCTTCCATGACTATCCTAGAGAAACTATTACGTCCCACTTCCCATTATCACTGGATTTTTAATTATTACAGGTTTTTATATTTTTTAGAGCATCACTGTTAGTAGCATTTTTAGTTTTGTTTTGTTTTTTCTGTTACAGTATCATTGACTGTATTCTCTATGCCGTGCCTTTCATCCTTATGACTTACTCATTCCACACCTGGAAGCCTGTACCTCCCACTCCCCCCTTTACCCATCTCCCTCCTCCCCTCTGGCAACCACCATATTGTTCTCTCTATTTATGGGTTGTTTCTGCTTTTTTGTTTGTTTTGTTTTTTTAGATTACACATACAAATGAAATCATATGGTATTTGCCTTTCTTTATTTGACTTATTTCACTTAGCATAATACCCCCTTAGTCCATCCATGTTGTCACAAATGGCAAGATCTCATAATTGTTTATGGCTGAGTAACATTCCATTGTATCTATATACCACACCTTCTTTATCCATTCATCTATTGGTGGACACTTGGGTTGCTTCTATATCTTGGCTATTGTAAATAACGCGGCAATAAACATAGAGGTCCATATATATTTCTTTAAATTAGCATTTTCATTTTCTTTGGGTAAATACCCAGCAGTGGAATTACTGAATTGTATGGTATTTGTATCTTTAGTTTTTTTGAGGAACCCCCATACTGTTTTCCACAGGGGCTGCACCAATTCACATTCCTACAAACGGTGCACAAAGGTTCTTTTTTCACCACATCCTCCCCAGCACTTGTTATTTCCTGTGTTTTTGATTCTAGCCATTCTTATGGTTTAAGGTGATATCTCATTGTGGTATTGATTTGCATTTCCCTATAATTAGTGATGTTGAGCATCTTTTCATGTATCTTTTGGCCTTCTGCATGTCTTCTTTGGGAAAATGTCTACTCAGGTCCTCTGCCCATTTTTTAAAAATTTAGTTTTATTCTTATTTACTTTTTTAAAGTTTATTTATTTTAAGAGAGTGACAGAGAGAGCAAGAGGGGGAAGGGCAGAGGGAGGGAGAGAGAGAATCCCAGGTAGGCTCTGCATTGTCAGTGCAGAACCCGATGTGGGACTCGAACCCACAAATTGTGAGATCATGATCTGAGCCGAAATCAAGAGTCTGGCGCTCAATTGACTGAGCTACCCAGACACCCCCTCTGCCCATTTTTAATTGGGTTGTTTTTCTGGTGTTCACTTGTATAAGATCTTTATAGATTTTGTATGTTAACCCACCAGCAGTTACATCATTTGCAAATATCTTCTCCTATTCAATAGGTTGCCTTTTTGTTTTGTTGATGATTTTCTTCACTGTGCAAAAGGTTATTTTTGGGGGTGGTTCCCTTAGATTATTTTTCTTTGTTTCCCTTGCCTGAGGAGAAATATCTAGAAAAATGTGGCAAAGATTGATGTCAAAGAGATTACTGCCTATGTTTTCTTCTGGGAGTTTAATGGTTTTAGGTCTCACATTTATTTATTTTTTATTATATAAATTTTAGTTAACATACAGTGTAATATTGATTTCAGTGATTCAGCTAAAATGTTGCTGCCAGTAATAATCATCATTCTTTCTTTTGCCACATTCACAGATCTGTTTTTATTTTTTTGCTTCTTGAAACTTTCTTTTATACTGTACAATCTTAACTTGCCTCCTTTCTCACTAGCTATTCCTTCTTTGTCCTCCCTGTCTTCTTTTATTCTACTTGCTTCTTCCCTATAATGTTCTTCAGGAAGAAAAGAGAATATTAGGGTAAAATATCTGATCATATAGTTTAGTTCTGATTATGTCATTATGGAAATTGATAGAATTAGAGGAAGAGAAAGGGAAAAGAAGACAGAAAAAAGAGAGAAGTAAAGAACATAAAATTACAAAGAAAAGAGAAAATGAAAAAAGAGGAGAGCAATTACATAGCAATAAGGGATAGCAGAGCCCTAGAAACAGCAGTGAAGATTTAACATTGGGCTATACTGAAAAGCAGAATAGGATAGTGGTTAACATAAACTTCTCTCAGTCTTGGATTTATCACTTGCTGTGACCTTGAACCAGTTTACCTAACATTTTTGTGCCTCTGTTCATCTGCATAATGGGTTTCATGATAACATCTTTCTGTAGTGTTTTTGTTATAATGTATGCAAGTTTAGCACAGGCCCCGTGAGAAGTACATAATATAAATGAACCTCAATAATTGGCTCCCTACAGTTCCTAAGGTAGTTGTTTTTTTCTCTGTAATTACTTTAGGGGGTATTCATTATTTTTCATGCCTTCATAAATCATTTCTACCTTCATAGCTCATTTATTGAATAAGCACATAATAATTGAGTACCTACTATGTGCCACGCAGTGCACTTAGTACTGAGGGTTGAAAGCAAAAAGATAGTTCCCATTTTGAAGGAGATAAAAATTGAGAGGTGAGAGAGACGAGAACAAACTGCTGCACTAAAATGCAGAAAGTGTACTAGAGCACATTCTTCAAAGTGCTGAGAGAAGTGAGGGACTACTTTGTAGAATCAAATTATATAAGGAAGATAGCAGTTAAATTGAGAGGTTAAGCATGAATAAGTATTTTCTACCTGGAGGACATTCCAGGTAGAGAAAATGGCTTGTACTAATGCACAGAAGAATGAGAAATTCAGTTGTATTCAGGAAATTATAAATACCTTTCTGTCATTTGGTACATAATGTTTTATCAGATAGCGGTGGTCAGTGGGGTTAGACAATGATAGGCAGTGGACCAGATCTTGCAAGGCTTTGTGTGATGTACTGTGGAGATTAGATTTTATCGTTTTTGCAGTTGGGAGCCATTGAAAAATATTGTTCAGAAGAATAGTCTAAGATTTGCATATAAGAATGTATGTAGAAGCTGTGTAAGTGATAATGTGGGAATGGGAAAATGATGAAACTCAAAGAACAGAGACCAGTAGGAGGCTAATGCAGTAGGCTAAGTACAAGATGAGTAAGGACAGAATCTGAGCAGTGGCAATGAAGATGGAGAAGAGGAAGGCTGTTGTGAGATATTGAGGAGGTAGAGTCAACAGGAATTACTGATTAGATGCAGGGGGTAAAGGAGAGAGAGGAATCTATAATGATTCCCTAATTTCTGTCTTGACTAGCCCAGTGTATATTATGAAATATACAGGAGGTGAAACAGGTTTGAGCATGATCATAATATCAGGTCACAGAGGGAAGATGAAGATAGGTTGGCACAAATTTATTCTGTTTTCCTGGAAGTCACTATTAAGATGAAGTAGGTTGTGGTAGATAAATGTGCACATTGTAATATCTATAGCAAGTAAAAAACATACACAAAGAGAGAAGATTAAAACTAAGTAGAGGAATAAAAAATTAAAAACTTACACTAAAATATTTTTGCTTAAAGAAGGAAAGGCAGTACAGGAAGAATAGAGGAACATATGAGATGAGAGAAATAGAAAACACATCCAAATAAAGACCCAAATCCAGCCATACCTATAGTTTTGTTAATTGGAAACAGGGTGAATGAACACTCCAACCAAAAGGCAGAGATTATAAAACAAAGAAGAAACAATTCAGTTATATGGTGTGTACAGGAGACACACTATATTCAAACATACACATAGACTGAAAGTAAAATGATAGGTAAAAATATACCATGAAAACAGTTAAGCGTTAGTGACTTTGATTGACTATATTAATACCAGACAAAATAGACTTTTAAGACAAGGACTGTTAGGAACAACCTTATGCCAATGAAATGGGCAAATTCTTTGTAAGACCCAAATCACCAAAGTGTTGAGAAGATAATAGAAAAGCTACATAGATCTATATCAACTAAAAAAATTCATGTAGTAATTTACAGCTTCCCACAGTGAAAAGTTCAGGGTCACATGACTTCTTACCAGTGAATTCTATCCAACATTTAATGCAAAAATAACACCAATCCTTCACAACCTTTTTAAGAAAATAGTGGGGAAGGAACACTTAACCAACTCTAATGAGCTCAGCATTACCCTGATATCAAAAGTAGACAAGGACATCACAAGAAAAGAAAACTATAGACCAATATCTCTCATGAGCATAGAAGCACAATTTTTTTTTTAAACGTATTTATTTATTTTTTTTAGAGAGAAAGAGGGAGAGGAAGGGAGAGAGACCAAGCAGGCTCCACACTCAACATGGAACCTGATGCAGGGCTTGATCCCCGACTGTGAGATCTGACCTGAGCTGAAATCAAGAGTTGGATGCTTAACCAACTGAGCCATCCAGGTGCCCCAGAAGCACAAATTCTTAACAAAATATTAGCAAATTGAGTCCAGTATTATGTATGTATGTATGAATGTCTATAAAGGTTAGTGAATATTAACTAATAAGGTTTATTCTAGGATTACAAAGTTGGTTTAGCACCTGAACATCAATATATATCATGCTAATAAAGGACATAGACCTTAAGATCATCTCAGTAGATGCAAGGAAAACATTTAACAACATCTAACAGCCATTCATGCTAAGAACTCAGAATATTAGGAATAGATGTGAACTTCAACTTGAAAAAGCACATCTATGAAAAACAAACAGCTCATATCATTCTTAGTGATGCGATCATTTTAAGACTGAATGCTTTCTACCTAAAATCAGGAATGGTAAAGATTTCTACTCTCATCACTTATGTTCAACATTGTACTGAAGGTCAGTGAAATAAAGGGCCTACATATGGGAAAGGAGGAAATAAAACTGTCTTTATGCCCAGAAGTTATGATCTTGAGTGAATACTAAATGAATTTAGTTGAGGTTACAATATATAAGATAAATACACAAAGTCAACTGTATTTCTATATTAGCAATAGCTAGTCAAAGTGAAATTTATAAAAGAGCTCCTTTCATAAGAGCATAAAAAAGTCAAATAAAATACTTAGGAATAAATTTAGCAAAAGATGTACAAGCCCTTCTCACAGAAAACTGCTAAATGTTGCTGAAAGTATCAGGAAAGGGACATGGCATTGCCATGGATTTGAAGGATGATACTGTTAAGAGGGAATTTTCCCTAGATTTTCTATAAATTTAGTGCAGTCCTAATCAAGCTCCCAGGAAGCTTAAAAAACTTTTTTATTTCTTTTTTTTGGAAATTGACAAACTTTTTCTAATATGTAAGTGGAAATACAAAGGACTTGGAATAAAAAATGATTTTAAAAAGGAAGAACAGAATTGGAGGACTTGCATTACTTGCACTGCCTTTTAGTGCTGCTGTAATCAGGAAAGTGTGGTATGGCATAAGGATAGATCAAATATTGAAAGTTAAAAAAAAATAGACCCAAGCCTAAGGGAGAACTGATTTTTGGTAAAGGTACCAAGGTTATATGGGGAAAGAATAGTTTTCAATGAATGTTTCTGAAATACTAGATATCCTTTTCCTCACATCAAACACAAAAATTAATTAAAAATGGACACAGATCTAATTGTAAGGGCTAAAGCCATGAAATTCTAGAAGAAAAATTTCTAGAAGAAAATTTTTATGGTCTTGGATTAGGCAAAGATTTCTTAGGACACAAAAAGCATAAGCCACAGAAGAAGAAATTGCTAAATTGGACTATAAAAATTAAAAACTTTGCTCATGAAAAGACACCACTAAGAAAACAAAAAGCCACAGATGAGGGTAAAATATTTGCCATGCATATATCAGACAAAGGATTTATATCCAGAATATACAGAGAATTCTTATAACTCAGTAAGAAGACTATCAACCCACTTTTTCAAAAAGGGACAAAAGAACTGAACAGGCAGCTTATAAAATAAGATCTTCAAATGGCCATTCATTTGAGATGATGCTCAACATCTTGGTCATTGGGTAAATGCAAATTAACATTAACAAGCTTTGGTAGAAGATAAAGATAGAGAAAAAGGAATATGTAAGGTCAAAGGAAGAAGATTTTGTTTTGGGATGGAATTGGCCTAAAAACTAAAATCTGCATCATTACCCTCAGTCTATCACTCTGTTCTTGTTTCTGATTCTAACTGTACACTATATGTTTTAAATATTCTGTCAGAACCTTCACTTCAGTATGTTTTAACGCAGAACTATTTCTGTTTTCTCAAGCTGTATTCTTTCACATCCATCATTAAACATCACTATGATATCAGACTCAAAATTATGAAGCCATTTGTTCATTTTTTTAACTTTTAAAAAAATTATTCATTTTTGAGAGACAGAGACAGAGCATGAATGGGGGAGGGGCAGAAAGAGAGGGAGACACAGAATCCAAAGCAGGCTTTAGGCTCTGAACTGTCAGCACAGAGCCTGACATGGGGCTTGAATCCATGAGCCATGAGATCATGACTGAGCCAAAGTCATACGCTTAACCGACTGAGCCACCCAGGAGCCCCTTTGTTCATTCCTTCAGCAAACATTTGTCCTTTTGTACTCCTTACGAATTACCTACCTACATTTAGATAGAGATATCGAGTAGGTGATTGGAGATCATGAGAAAAGTTGTGTCTGGATATATAAGTTTGGCAGTTATCAGAGGATAAATGGTCTTTAAAGCCACATGTGATTGAATAGAAAGAGAAGTCAAATGACTGAGCCCTGAGGTAATTTAATCTTTGTATATCACCTAGGTGAGGGTGGTGGCTCGGCCAACAATATTGAGTGGAATAGCCAGTGAGAGTATGTTTCAGACAACAAGTCAGAGTATTTTAGGAAAAGTAGAGATATACTGTGAAATGCTCTTGACAGGTCAAGTCAGAGGAGCACTGAGAAATAATAATTGGATTTGTCATTGTGAAGATCATTGGTGACCTTGACGGTACTATTTTCAGTGGATGATAACCTGATTGAAGTAGGTTTAAGAGAAAATAGAAGGAGAGGAAATAGAGAAAGGAGAGACAGCTGTTTCAAAAAGTTATACTTTTTTTTTTAATTTATATCCAAGTTAGTTAACATATAGTGCAATAATGATTTAAGGACTAGAATCTGGTGATTCATCCCCTACATATAACACCCAGTGCTCATCCTAACAAGTGTCCTCCTTAATGCCTCTTGCCCATTTAGCCCATCCCACCTCTCACAACCCTTCCAGTGCTCAGTTTGTTCCCTATATTGAAGAATCTCTTATGTTTTGTCTTCCTCCTTGTTTTTATATTATTTTTGCTTCCCATCCCTTATGTTAGTCTGTTTTGTATCTTAAATTCCACATATGAGTGAAGTCATATGGTATTTGTCTTTCTCTGACTAATTTCACTTAGCATAACACACTCTAGTTATATCCACGTTGTTGCAAATGGCAAGTTTTCATTCTTTCTGATTGCCAAATAATACTCCATTGTGTATATGTATATGCCACATCTTTATCCATTTGTTTGTCGATGGACATTTGGGCTCTTTCCATACTTTGGCTATTGTTGATAGTGCTGCTATAATCATTGGGGTGCATGTGTCCCTTCGAAACAGCACACCTGCATCCTTTGGATAAATACCTAGTAGTGCAATTGCTGGGTCATACAGTAGTTCTATTTTTAATTTTTTGAGGAACCTCCATACTGTTTCCCAGAGTGGCTGTACCAGTTTATATTCCCACCAGCAGTGCAAAAGGGTTCCTCTTTGTCCGCATTCTTGCCAACGTCTGTGGTTGCCTGAGTTGTTAATGTTAGCCAGTCTGACTAGTGTGAGGTGGTATCTCATTGTGGTTTTGATTTGTATTTCCCTGATGGTGAGTGATGTTGAGCATTTCTTCATGTTTCTGTTAACCATGTAGATATCTTTTTGGAAAAGTGTCTATTCATGTCTTTTGCTCATTTCTTCACTGGATTATTAGGAAAACTTTTAAGGGAAGCATTGAATGGTTGCTGGAAGGTACTATGAAGTTGGAGACTTGTTTTATTTTAAGATGGGACATCTTAGGGGTGCCTTGGTGGCTCAGTCAGTTGAACATCTGACTTTGACTCAGGTAATGATCTCACAGTTCATGAATTCTAGCCCTGCATTGGGCTCTGTGCTGACAGTGTGTGGAGCCTGGAGCATGCTTCAGATTGTGTGTTTCCCTCTGTCTCTCTCCCCCTCTCCCCCGCTGATGCTCGTTCTCTTTCTCTCAGAAATAAATAAACTTAAAAACATAACAAAACAAAAAGAACAGGGGCGCCTGGGTGGCTCAGTCGGTTAAGTGTGTGACTTTGGCTCAGGTCATGATCTCGTGGTCCGTGGGTTCAAGCCCCGTGTCTGTGCCGACAGCTAAGAGCCTGGAGCTTGCTTCACATTCTTTGTCTTCCTCTCGCTCTCTGCCCCTCCCCTGCTCATGCTCTATCTCTCTGTCTCTCAAAGATAAATACATGTTTAAAAAAATTAAAATAAAAACTTTTTATCTATTTTCTTTCTGTTTTTGTTTTTTAAATATAATTGATTGTCAAATTGGCTAATATACAGTGTGTAAAGTGGGCCCTTGGTTTTTGCGGTAGATTCCCATGGTTCATTGCTTACCTATAACACCCAGTGCTCATCCCAACAAGTGCCCTTCTCAATGCCCATCACCTCTCCTCATCCCCTCTCCCCCCCCCCCCAACAATCCTCAAATTGTCTTCTGTATTTAAGAGTCTCTTTTGGTTTGCCTCCCTACCTCTCTTTTTGTAACTAATTTTTTTTTCCCCTTCCCTTCCATCATGGTCTTCTGTTAAGTTTCTCAAGACCCACATATGAGTGAAAACATGATATCTGTCCTTCTCTGACTGACTGATTTCACTCAGCGTAATGCCTTCCAGTTCCATCCATGTTGCTACAAATGGCATGATTTCATTCTTTCTCATTGCTAAGTAGTATTCCATTGTATATATAAACCACATCTTCTTTATCCATTCATCAGTTGATGGACATTTAAGCTCTTTCCATAATTTGACTTGTTGAAAGTGCTGCTGTAAACATTGGGGTAAACGTGCACCTATGAATCCCTTGGATAAATTCCTAGTAGTGCTATTGCTGGGTCATAGGGTAGTTCTATTTTTAATTTTTTGAGGATCCTCCACACTGTTTTCCAGAGTGGCTGTACCAGTTTGCATTCCCACCAATAGTGCAAGTGGTTCCCGTTTCTCTACATCCTGGCTAGCATCTGCTGTTTCATGAGTTATTGATGTTAGCCACTCTGACTGGTGTGAGGTGGTATCTTAGTGTGACTTGGATTTGTATTTCCCTGATGATGAATGACATTGAGCATCTTTTCCTGTGTCTGTTGGCCATCTGGATGTCTTCTTTGGAAAAGTGTGTATTCATGTTTTCTGCCCATTTCTTCACTGGATCATTTGTTTTTCAGGTGTTGAGTTTGGTAAGTTCTTTATAGATTTTGGATACCAACCCTTTATCCGATACATCATTTGGAAATATCTTTTCCCAATCAGTCGGTTGCCTTTTAGTTTTGTTGATGGTTTCCTTTGCTGTGCAGAAGCTTTTTATCTTGATGAGGTCCCAATAGTTCATTTTTGCTTTTAATTTTCTTGCCTTTGGAGATGTGTCAAGTAAGAAATTGCTGCAGCTGAGGTCAAAGAGGTTGTTGCCTGCTTTCTCCTCTAGGGTTTTGATGGTTTCCTGTCTCACATTCAGGTTTTTCATCCATTTTGAGTATGGTGTAAGAAAGCAGTCTAGTTTCATTCTTCTGCATGTTGCTCTTCATTTCTCCCAGCACCATTTGCTTAAGAGACTGTCTTTTTTCCATTGGATACTCTTTCCTGCTTTGTCAAAGATTAGTTGGCCATACATTTGTGGGTCCAATTCTGGATTCTCTATTCTATTCCTTTGGTCTGTGTGTCTGTTTTTGTGCCAATACCACACTGTCTTGATGATTACAGCTTTGTAGTAGAGGCTAAAGTCTGGGATTGTGATGCCTCCTGCATTGGTTTTCTTCTTCAGTATTACTTTGGCTATTCGGGGTCTTTTGTGGTTCCATACAAATTTTAGGATTGTTTGTTCTACCTTCAGGAAGAATGCTGGTGCAATTTTGATTGGTATTGCATTGAATGTGTAGATAGCTTTGGGTAGTATTGACATTTTAACAATATTTCTTCTTCCAATCCGTGAGCATGGAATGTTTTTCCATTTCTTTGTGTCTTCTTCAATTTCCTTCATAAGTTTTCTATAGTTTTCAGCACATAGAACTTTTACATCTTTGGTTAGGTTTATTCCTAGGTATTTTATGGTTCTTGGTGCAATTGTAAATGGGATCAGTTTCTTGATTTCTCTTTCTGTTCCTTCTTATTGGTATATAGAAATGCAACCCATTTCTGTACATTGATTTTTTACCCTGTGACATTGCTGAATTCACGTATCAGTTCTAGCAGCCTTTTGGTGGAATCTTTCAGGTTTTATATGTAGAGTATCATGTCGTCCGTGAAAACTGAAAGTTTGACTTCTTTGCCCATTTTCATACCTTTAATTTCATTTTGTTGTCTGATGCTAGGACTTCCAACACTATGTTAAACAACAGTAGTGTGAGTGGACATCCCTGTCGTATTCCTGATCTCAGGGGGAAAGCTCTCAGTCTTTCCCCATTGAGGATGATATTAGCTGTGGGCTTTTCATATATGGCTTTTATGATGTTTAGTTATGTTCCTTCTATCCCAACTTTCTTGAGGGTTTTTATTAAGAAAGGATGCTGTATTTTGTCAAATGCTTTTTCTGCATCCATTGAGAGGATCATATTGTTCTTATCCTTTCTTTTATTAATGTGATGTATCACATTGATTTGTAAATATTGAACCAGCCCTGTAGCCTAGGAATGGATCCCACTTGATCATGGTGAATAATTCTTTTTATATGCTGTTGATTTCGATTTGCTAGTATCTTGTTGAGAATTTTTACATCCATGTTCGCTAGGGATATTGGCCTTTAAGTCTCCTTTTTTGAGGGGTCTCTGTCTGGTTTGGGAATCAAGGTAGTGCTGGCTTCATAGAATGAGTCCAGAAGTTTTCCTTCCATTTCTATTTTTTGGAACAGCTTGAGAATAATAGGTATTAACTCTGCTTTAAATGTCTGGTAGAATTACCTTGGGAAGCCATCTGGCCAAGGATTCTTATTTGTTAGGTGATTTTTGATAACTGATTCAGTTTCTTCACTAGTTATGGGTCTATTCAAATTTTCTATTTCTTCCCGTTTGAGTTTTGGAAGTGTATGGGAGTTTAGGGATTTGTCCGTTTCTTCCAGGTTGTCCATTTTGTTGGCATATAATTTTTCATAGTATTCACTGATAATTGCTTGTATTTCTGAGGGATTGGTTGTAATAATTCCATTTTCATTCATGATTTTATCTGTTTGGGTCTTCTCTCTTTTCTTTTTGAGAAGTCTGGCTAGGGGTTTATCAGTTTTGTTTATTTTTTTTAAAAAACAGCTCTTAGTTTCATTGATCTGTTCTACTGTGTTTTTGCATTCTATATTGTTTATTTGTGCTCTGATCTTTATTATTTTTCTTCCTCTGCTGGCCTTGGGGTTTCTTTGCTGTTCTGCTTCTAGTTCCTTTAGGTGTGCTGTTAGACTTTATATTTGGGATTTTTCTTGTTTCTTGAGATAGGCTTGGATTGCAGTGTATTTTTCTCTTAGGACTGTCTTTGCTGCATCCCAAAGGTTTTGGATTGTTGTGTTTTCATTTTCATTTGTTTCCATATATTTTTAAATTTCTTCTTTAATTGCCTGGTTGACCCATTTATTCTTTAGTAGGATGTTCTTTAACCTCCATGCATTTGGAGGTTTTCCAAACTTTTTCCTGTGGTCGATTTCAAGTTTTTGAATAGACCCTGTAATTATGATATAATGTCCTTCTTCGTCTCTCCTTACAACCTTCAGTGTAAAATCTAGTGTGTCTGATGTAAGTATGGCTACTCCAGCTTTCTTTTGACTTCCAGTAGCATGATAGATAGTTCTCCATCCCCTCACTTTCAATCTGAAGGTGTCCTCACGTCTAAAATGGGTCTCTTGTAGACAGCAAATAGATGGGTCTTGTTTTTTTTTTATCCATTCTGACACCCTGTGTCTTTTGATTGGAGCATTTAGTCCATTTAAATTCAGTGTTATTATTGAAAGGTATGAATTTAGAGTCACTGTGTGATCTGTAGGTTTCATGCTTGTAGTGATGTCTCTGGTCCTTTGTGATCTTTGCAACATTCCACTCACAGATTCCCCCTTAGGATCTGTTGTAGGGCTGATTTAGTGGTGATGAACTCCTTCAGTTTTTGTTTGTCTGGGAAAACCTTTATCTCTCCTCTATCTGGATGACAGGTTTGCTGGATAAACGATTCAGTACATTTTTACTATTCAGCACATTGATAATTTCCTGCCATTCCTTTCTGGCCTGCCAAGTTTCATTAGATAGGTCTGCTACTACCCTCATGTGTCTACCCTTGTAGGTCTGGAGAAGGGGCTGTCTGGTTTGTCAGCGTCAGTCCTCCTCCACTACATATGCAGTTATCAGGCACAGAGGGGTGTGGTTTGGTGTAGGCTGGTCCTGTGGGCCCGCTGTCTGTTCCCTGAAGCTCCACCTTGTTGGTGATGGGGTGAGAAATGACGACACCCCAGTCTCACCGCCACAGACCTGGTGTCCCAAATCACTCTGTACAGGCCATCCTCACAGTGCCACTGGTGTGAATGAGGCAGTTTGTCCCATTCCGCTAATCCCGCACCTCCCTGGCACTTGGCTGGAATTTAAACCTTGATGTCTTAAAGGATCCTGCCCTGTGAGCCCCAGTCCTGGGAAAGAGCCGCTTCTGTGCTGCCTCACAGTGCTGGGCACACGGTTTGTCCTGCTCCACTGACTCTCTTGCCTCCCTGGCGCTTGGCTGGGATTTAAACCCCGCTGTCTTAAAGGGCCCCGCTCCGTGCACCCAAGTTCCAGGGAAGTGCTGCTCTGTGCCCCGATATATGGCCTCTGGCTGGCGGGCACAGGCAGTCATTGTCCTTTCAAAGGTCATATGCCTTCTTCCCACAGCACTCCAGGGAATGTATTGCTTTCTCCCACTGTGGACTGTGCCTCTGAACTAGTTACCGAGCCCGGAGCTGACTCACCTCCTCCTCAGGTGCCTGAACATGGCAGCCAGCCCTGGTGCGGAGAAAGACCTGCAATTAGAGACTGGATCCTTGTGTGTCCTGGTCTGTTGTTTTTCTCTTGTCCAGATACAGTCCTATGCTTCCTCATCCTCTCTTATCCCTTTGTGTCTCCACAGAAGGGGATCCCTCCTATCTGTGCCTAAGTTGCCCTTTTTATCTCTCCCAGTTTGCAATCTTGCACCTATGGCCTGCCAGGTTCTCCCCATGGGTCCCTGGAAACATCTTTGTCACTCTGCAGCTTGGACTTTTGGAATTCAAAGTCCTTTGGCCTCAATACTGCTGTGTTTGAGGGATGAGGGAACTTTGGGTCCCCCTACTTTTCCGCCATGTTGGATCGCCTCCTAAATAAGGTTTTACTCTAGCCCCCAAAAATGAAGGTAGACTCTTACCCAGGACCCCACACTTTTTACCTACTTTCATGTGAAATTCACTTAACCTGCTTTACCATAAAAAAGGGAAAGGAACTAGGAAAATCTCAAGATTTATCAGTAGAAATAATAATCACAGTCTAGAGGCAGCTCATTATTACTCAAATGGCTACAGAAGCTGACATGAAAAAAGAGCTAAGAATTGAAACTAAATTTATTGGATTCTAATGTCACTTTGTCCTCCATTATGGTAGAAAGACAAAGAACTGGATGTAGAAAGGAGAAAAATGAAATCAAGTTAAAAATTAAGAATTATCAAAGGGTCACACTGAAGACTTCAAAAATAAACTCCACCTTCCTACTGTTTAGTCATTAACATTTAACTCAAATTTAATATATAAAAATACATGTTTTTTATGTTTCATGACACGATAACTTGAAAAATTTTCAATTTTCTACATAGAAAATGTGAATTATTTTAAGAACAATAAATATTATGAGAAATGTGTGACTACCAAAAAACACACCAATCATATATGTCTCCAAAAATTCTCCCCATGATAAGTCAACATGAAGATCTCATTCTATAGAGAGCACAGTATATCTTCAGCATATATAACTTCCAAGGATCATCTGGGGAGTTGTTCAGGAACACTTCACTGTGAATGAAAGCAGTTATCCACAAGGAACTTACAATCTAATTGTAATTGATAGAAAAGGGACAGGCAGATGGAAAAACTAGTATAAAATGCTACTTTTTTAATATAACATTCTGATGTAACTAGTACTAAACCATATGACCACTAGTGTAATATAAACAGCAAGATGCTAATAGTGGTGTACAAAAAAACAGGTACCTGGTTAAATCATCTGTATCTCTACTTACATTTCTTTCTTAAGAGTAGTGCCTTACACATAGTGAGAGCTCAAGAGTTATTTTGACTACCCTGAGTCTATGACCACAACACCTTCCTTCCTGTCACTATAAATGAAGAGTCTATCTTCATACCAGAGGCCAACCCTCTTCATTTGTGCACTGGATTCCCCTCTCCTTTCTCTCTGCTACATTGTCAGTTTTCTTAGACACTTTCCTAAATCATTGCTGTCAGCTTACAAACTTGGTATAAAATCTCCCATCTTTTTTTTTTTAAGTTTATTTATTTTGAGAGAGAGAGAAAACCCAAGTTGGGGAGAGGCAGAGAGAGAGAAAGGAGAGAGGAGCCACTTAGGTGCACCAGTAAGTAAAAAGTTCTTAGAAGATTTCAAGACTTTGCTGTTAGTTTTTTTATCATAAAAAATCTTACAGATTTTAATTTGTCCTTAATTTTTTTTTATAATTTTTTTTAACTTTAAAATTTTTTTTATTTTTGAGAGAGAGAGAGAGAGAGAGAGACAAAGCATAAGTGGGGGAGGGGCAGAGAGAGAGGGAGACACAGGATCTGAAGCAGGCTCCAGGCTCTGAGTTGTCAGCACAGAGCCCGATGCGGGGCTCAAATTCACAAAGAGATCATGACCTGAGCCAAAGTTGGATGCTCAACTGACTGAGCCACCCACGTGCCCCTGTCCATAATGTTTTTAAAGTATGATAAGTATCATCCTTGCATATACTTATCTATTGGTTATTACTGTGCAACAATATTATCACAAAGTTAATGGTTTAAAACAGCACACATTTTCTATCTCGTGGTTTCTGTCTGCTAGGAATGTGTGTACAGCTAAGCTGGGTCCTCTGTTTCTGTGTCTCATAAAGCTTCAAAGTATCAGGGCTGTGGTTTCATCTGAGACTTGACTGGAAGGATCTGCTTTTGGACTCATGTGGATTGTTGGCAGGATTCAGTTCCTTGCAGGTTGCTAGATTGAGGGCTTCCTTTTCTTGTCTTGTGGCCCTTTTCATATGTCTACTTACAACATTGCAGCTTGTTTCTTCAAAGCTAGTAAAGAAGAGAGTCTCCTCCAAGATGGGCATTACAGTTTTACGTGATATAATCAAGTACATATAAGCATTCTGTCTCTTGGTTTAGAAGCAAGCTGCAGCACCCATCTACACTCAGGGGTGGAGATCATGAAAGGGCATAAACACCAGGAAATGGGCATCTTGGGGGCCACTCTAAAGCCTGTCTGCCACAACTTGTTTGCTATATCTTAATACCTGATGAATGTTTCTCTTATTGAGTAGTTTTTGTTACTTGTTTATATGTAGTGATAACTTTGGATTTTTAATTTTTCTAACCAGAGTCCATTGGCCGTGACATCCCCAAAATGCTTGAATTATTTAAAACTGGACATGAAATTAAGGTAGATGAAGAAAGGGAGAACTTTCTCAAGACCAAAATAGCAACAGTAAGTTACAATGGAAATTACTAAATAACCATTTTTTTTAGTTGTTTAAAATGTGACTGTTAAGTGACAAGTCCTTCAAACTTGTTCTTAGTACTAGTATCAAGAATAGCATTAAATATACGGATGGATAATTTTTTATTCTATAGGTTGAACTTATAAATTTGAATAGTACTTGAGAATTCTTTCATGTGCCCTTCAATGGTAATTACTTGTACTTTGTCTTATTTGATTATTCTATATATGTATTTTTTGCTCTCTAACATTCTAAGCTTATTGAGAGTATAGTTAGATCTTATATATCCCTTGTGGGACATTGCATAATGCTGAGCGCATTGTAGGTATTTAATACTACTTTAATGGAATTGAGTAATTTGCTTTATTTTTATGAATTGTTTTCATTATCCCTGCTTGTGTTTTAAAAACTGTTTGCCTACTTATAGAAGATCCTGGAACTCAATTTCCAAAGCTGTTTTTAGGACGCTTTTTTTTTTTGAAGGGAACATTCTGCAAGATTTCTTTTATTTTGAAATAATTAAGGATTCATATGAAGTTTATTTAAAAAAATTTTAGCATTTATTTATTTTTGAGAGAGGATGAGACAGAGCATGAGTGGGGGAGGGGCAGAGAGAAAGTGGGGACACAGAATCTGAAGCAGGCTCCAGGCTCCTAGCTATCAGCACAGAGCCTGACATGGGGCTCGAGCTCACGGACTATGAGATTATGACCTGAGCCGAAGTTGGACACTTAACTGACTGAGCCACCCAGGTGCCCCAAGGACATTGTTATAGATAATATCCAGTTTATAGGACTATGTTTTTAGATATGTAGTTATTTGTTCAAATCTTCTTTATTTTTATTTATTTTGAGAGAGAGAGAATGTGTGTGTGGGCTGAAGTGGGAGGTGGCAGGGGCAGAGAGAGAGAGAGAGGGAGAGAGAGAGAGAATCCCAAGCAGGCGATAGCATGGAGCCCGGTGCTCCATGAACTAACAAACCATGAGGTTGTGACCTGAGCCAAAACCAAGAGTTGGACTCTCAACTGACTGAGCCACCCAGGTGCCCTGCTAATATCTTATTTTATGCTAAAGAATCTCAATATTTTTTTTCCTGTTCAGTAACCATAGGAATAATGGTGATATTGATAGTAAAAATTTAAAAGTGCCTAGCAAGTGCCAGGCACTATTCTAAACACACTTCATATATTCTTTCTTTTAATCTTCTATACTATGAGAGGAAAAATTATCATCCCCATTTTATAGATGAAGGCATGGAAGCCCCAAGAAGTCAAGTAAGTTTTCCAAGGTCTACTATGAAGCAGAATAGATATTTGAACACTGGCAGTCTTTTCAGTCCAGGCTTTTTATCCAGAATCATCTTGCCTCATGCCTGGAATTATTTGAATAGCTGTTATTCCTCTACTCATCCTGCTCTTAAGAGGAATTCTGTGTTAGGGGGTGCCTGGGTGGCTCAGATGGTTAAATGTTGGACTCTTGATTTTGGCGTAGGTGATGATCTTAGAGTTCATGAGATTGAGCCCCACACTGGGCTCTGCACTGGCAGTGTGGAGCCTGCTTGGGATTCTCTCTCTCCCCCTTTCTCTTTCTCTCTCTCTGCTCCTCCCCTGCTTGCTTGCTCTCTCATTCTCTCTCTCAAAATAAATAAATAAACTTAAAAAAAAAAAAAGAGGAATTCTGCATTATAGCTAGTAATCTAAGCTAGTAGTCTAGCTAATTGAGCTATGCCCACTATAGATCATCAGAAGTAGAGAAAAGGCACTCAACTTGTTTTATGGAAGGAGAACTTGCTTTAGAAAGAGGACAAAACAGGTTTAATCTCATCAGGGATTGGGAAACCCCTCATTGCCATTATTACCATCAAAGCCTAGTACCAGTTTGTATGGCATTGTGGTCTGCTAGAATCTGATGTTGCACTTTCCGTATTTCCAAAAAGCCCTTGTCAATATTTGTTTGGGATGACAACATCGTAACGTAAAAAACAAAAAATGCCAATTTTACGAGGATTTTCTAGAGCTGTAGAGACTTAGGTTTGAATACCTGTCTTACTACTTACAGGATAGCAGACTTTAAACAAGTTTCTTAATGTTGTTGTGTCTGGATTTCCTGACCTATAGAATTTGCGTAGCAATGTTTATTTTACAATGTGGTTTTGAAGATTAAATAAAAACTTGAAATGGTAGCAGTAATTATTTTTCCTGTATTGGTTGGACTTTTGGAGACTATAGGACATCTATAAGATTATTTCTTTCCATCTGGATCCGTTCTTTTTCTTAAGTAAGGTTTTCAGTATATTCAGTAGTTAATACTTTATATGGATCCTGACTCAGTGTATAAGAAACCTTGGCATTCATTCTTCTCAACAAATACCATAGTGATTAAGTGATTACATGAGCTCCAGGTCAGACTACTTGTATCATTTAGAGATAGAATGCTTTTTCTTAATGAAAAAGAAATTAATTTCTGTGTTTAAAAAGAATTTTTTTGGATACTACATGAATGTTATAGTAGGAGATTAAGAGAGTGGGTTTTAAATTCATACTGTCTGGAATCAGAATCCTAATTCCAGATTAGAATCATGTTACCTTGCTCTCTGAGCCTCAGTTTTCCCCCATTCTCCATTTCTCCTAAATGCAAAAAGAAGTTAATAATAGCACGTACTTTCTAAAATAGGAAGGGATAGATGAAATAATGACATAATAACTATAAAGCAGACTTCTGCTTTTGGCCAACATAGAGTAACAGGGACCTGATTTACTTTTTCACCTAAGACAATCACCATTACCTTAATACCAAAACCAGGCAAAGAAAATAACAGTCTAATATCATTCATAAACATAGATATCAAAATTATAAACTAAATTTTAGCTAGTAGGGCCTAGCAATATAGAATGGATATCATGTCATCACCATGTAGGGTTTACCCTAAGAATGATAACATTCAATGTTTAACTCAATGATCAGTCATTAAAATTCACTGTATTAACAAACTGTAAATCAAAAGTCATCTGATCATCTCAGTAGATACAGAGAAAGCATTTGACAGAATCCAACATTCATTCCTGATTAAAAAGTCTCAGCAAACTAGGAAGAGAAGTTAATGTCCTCAACCTGATAAAGGGCATCTATGAAAATACAACAGCTGACATTATACTTAGTGGTGAAAAACTGAATACTCTCTTCCTAAGATCAGGAACAAGACAAGGATATCCATGTCACTACTTCAGTTCAGCATTGACCTAAGGATTCTAGGCAGTGCAATCAGGCAAAAAAAGAGGTATCCTCACTAGAAAGGAAAAAGTAAATTAGTTATTATTTGCAGATGATATGATCTAGCTACTAAAACAAATAAGTAGGTTAACAAAGGTTATAGAATACAAATACACAAAAATCAATTTTGCTTCTACATAACAGTAACAATTAGAAATTAAAATTCAGGCTACCTGGGTAGCTCAGTCGGTTAAGCGACCGGCTTCGGCTCAGGTCATGATCTCAAAGTTTGTGGGTTCAAGCCCCGTGTCAGGCTGTGTGCTGACAGTTTGGAACCTGGAGCCTGCTTCAGATTCTGTGTCTCCCTCTCTCTCTGCCTTCCCTGACTTGTGCTCGCTCTCTCTCTCTCTCGCTCTCTCTCTCTCTTTCTCAAAAATAAATAAACATTACGGGGCGCCTGGGTGGCGCAGTCGGTTAGGCGTCCGACTTCAGCCAGGTCACGATCTCGCGGTCCGTGAGTTCGAGCCCCGCGTCAGGCTCTGGGCTGATGGCTCGGAGCCTGGAGCCTGTTTCCGATTCTGTGTCTCCCTCTCTCTCTGCCCTTCCCCCGTTCATGCTCTGTCTCTCTCTGTCCCAAAAATAAATAAACGTTGAAAAAAAAAAATTAAAAAAAAATAAATAAACATTAAAAAAATTTTTTTAAAAATTAAAATTCAAAATAATACAGTTTATACTAATACCAAAAACTAGGAAATACTTAGGGATAAATCTGACAAAAGATGTGAAAGATCCATATACTGCAAGTTTCAAAACATAGTTGAGGGAAGTTAAAGGAGATCTAATAAATGATGAGGTATACCATGTTTATGGATCAGTAAATCCAATATTGTTAAGATATCAGGTCCCCAAAGTAATGTATGGATTCAGCACATTCTCCATTAAAATTCTATTTAGTCTTTTTTTTTTATTTTTGTAGAAACTGGCAAGTTGATTTAAATGCATATGGAAATACAAAGGATCTAGAAAAGCCAAAACAACTTTGACAAAGAACAAAGTTAGCGTTCTACCTGATTTCAAGATTTATAAAGCTATAGTATTTAAGATAGTGTGATATTGATGTCAAAAAACACAAAATGATAATGGGATAGACCAGAGTGCCAAGAAACCCAAAACAACATACATATGGACACCTGATTTAAAACAAGTTGCAAAGCCATTTTTAATGGAGAAACATTAGTCTTTTCAAGAAATGGTACCAGAACAATTGTGTATCTGTATACCATAAAATGAATTTTGACCTATAACTTTGTTCCATGTATAATTAACTCAGAATGTATCAAAGACTTAAATGTAAAGCCTAAAACCATAAAATTTCTGGAAGAAAAAGTTGAGTTAGGGAATGTTGTTTTTTTTTTTTTAGATGTGACATGAAAAGCATGATCCATAAAAGAAATTGATAAATTGCACTGTATAAAAATTAAGTGTTTGCTCTTGAAAAGACACTGTTAAGAGAATTCAAAGATAAATCACAGACCAGGATAAAATATTTACAAATCATATAACTGATAAATCCACAATTTATAAAGAGTTCTCAAAACTCAATAATAAAACAATCCAGTTTTAAAAATCAGTAAAAAAGGGTACCTGGGTGGCTCAGTAAGTTAAGCGTCTGACTCTTTGATTTCTGTTCAGGTCCTGATCTCACGGTTGTAGGATTGAGCCTCGTGTAGCACTCTCAGGGCGGAGTCTGCTTGGGATTCTCTCTCTACCTCTCTCTCTGCCCCTCCCTCGCTTGTACTGTCTCTCAAATAAATACATAAACGTTTAGAAAAATAAAAATCAGCAAAAATTTGAACATACCTCATCAAGGTGTGACACATGGCAAACAGATGACAAACAAACTAAAAGATGCTCCACATTATTAGTTGTTATAGAAATACAAATTAAAACCACAATGAGGTATCACTATACGTCTACTGGAATGATTAAAATTAAAAAGACTGACCATGGCAAGTATTGGTAAGGGTATGGAGAGATTGGAACACTATACTGCTATGGCAGTGTAAAATGATATAGCCTCTTTGGCAAACAGTTTGGCAGCTTGGCAGTTTAAGAAGTTTAACATCCACCTGCTAGATGATCCACTTTTAGATATTTACCCAGGACAAATGAAAACATATGTGCATACAAAGACTTTTTTTTTTAATGTTTATTTAGTTTTGAGAGAGCGACAGAGCATGAGCAGGGGAGGGGCAGAGAGGGAGAGGGAGACACAGAATCCGAACCAGGCTCCAGGCTCCGAGCTGTCAGCACAGAGCCCCAAACAAGGTTCAAACCCATGAACTGTGAGATCATGACTTGAGCCAAAGCTCAACTGACTAAGCCACCCAGGCACCCCCATACAAAGGCTTTTGAACAAATGCTTATAACAGATTTATTTGTAATAGCTAAAAACTGGAAACATTCTACATGTCCCTCAATAGGTGAATGTATAAACAATAGAATAGAATATTCTTTAGCAAAAAACACATGATTGATACATACTTTAACATGGATGAATTTAGAAAAGATGATACTGAGTGAAAGAACCCAGACAAAAAGAGTACACACTGTATGATTCTATTTATGTAAGATGCTCGCAAATGTGAATTTGTGTAGTGACAGAAAGCAGACCAGTAGTTTCTCTGGGCATAGGTAAATGGGGAAGGATGAGAAGGCGGGATTACAAAGGACCACAAGGAATTTGGGGGATGATTGACATGTTTGTTATCCTGACTGGTGATGTGTTCATGAGTATATACATATGTCAAAACTTAATTAATTGACACTTTAAGAATGTGCAACATATCCTGAGGAATACTGTTTAGCAATAAAAAGGAATGAGTTATGGATACATGCTCTGATGTGGATGAATCACAAAAACATGCTTGGTGAAAGAAATCAGACATAGAAACCACATACTATGTGATACCATTTATATGAAAAGATGAAAAGTAGATGAGGGGTTGCCTTGGGCAGGGGCAGGAGCAGTAAGTATAGGCATTAACAGTAATGTGCATGAGGGTGACATTGGGATGGTGAAGATGTTTTAAAACTGATTTATGGTGATTGTTGCACAACTTGATGAGCTTACTAAAAAGTCATCGGAAACATAAATTAGAAAATGGTGAATAATATGATATGCAAAATACAACTCAAGTTAATAAATGTAGAGTATGTCAGGTATACCTCATTATAGTTACTTAAAAAGGAATAGAAATGTGTTTACAATTGTATGTAATATAACTATTATATGAATTTTATCTATTATCAGAGATAAGATTTTAAGCAAAGTAATGTATCTTCCTTAAAAGTTTGAGATTTCCATGAGTGATGTTGGAAATATAGTTGGAAATATTGAAGATGTGAAGGTTTTTGTTCGTTTTTGCCCCCTGTGTGATATGAGGACTAGATTCAGATGCAGTATGCAGATGAAAGAGCGCAGACAGCATCACATGCCTACTAGGGTTCCTCATGTGGTATCTAGAAGGAAGGAAGGTGTCTAGAGCAGAGGTCGTCAACAAGCTATAGCCCATGGGACAAATACAGTTGTTGATTGTTTTTGTACAGCCTGTGATTAAGAATGCTCTTTACAACTTCAAGGCGTTGTAAAAAATAAAACAAAAAATTTGCTACAGAGATTGTATGTGGCCCACAAAGCCTGACATATTTAAATTCTGGATCTTTAGAGAAAGAGATTTGCTGACCCTTGATCTAGAAAGGTGTTTTTGGAAGAGTGACATGTATTAATTTTGTGTTTCTATTTGCCTGTAGAGGAAAGATTATCTTACATTAGTTAAATCATTTTGATATCCCTTGTTACAATTCTCAAAGGGTCTATACTGCCACATTGCTTTAAGATCCAGTTCTAGTATTGATGGAACATGAAATTGATCTTGATTAGTTTAAGCTGGTTTTCCTTCTGTATTAATGTGATAAGTATAATCAATTGAATGATCTTTCTTAGTTATCTGACGTGAAGGTTAGTATCTTGGGTATTAGAACTCAACACTAATGCCTTTGTATATCAAAACTGCAAATGCTCTTCTAGCCAGCCAATATCTAACACTTGTCAGCAATGTTACTTACAGGTAAATTAGTTTCTTTCCTAATCTTTCCTACCATTTGTACCTATAATTTACATATTCATGAAATTGGTTGTGACTGCGTGCTATCAGATCATGTGCTCCTATCAATGAAAATGCCTTTTAAATGATATGTTGAACATCATGCAAACACAACAGGTCATCACTGGAATATTTAATTTTTCAGTCAGTTAGATCACTGTCATGTAGTCACCTTTTCTCATAGTGTGAAGAATATGTTGGTTGGGGTAAAAGTAAGCTGCTAAGTGATCAAATTCAAGGGAAAGATTTTAAAGCATAAAACTAAAAGTAAAGATTCACAGGGGAGAAAAAGCACATTTCTTTAACTGAGCCCTAAGTTTTAAAAATTATGGTTCTTTTCATGAAAAAGAAATGAAACTAATGTAGAGTCTTTAAAATGTTGAGACATAATTATATACCTGGCTAGTGTATATATTCTAAATAGTAGTAGTTTGATTTCAGGTACTAATTAGATCATTTTAAAAGGATTTGTATGTGTTTATAATATAGAAAAACAGTATATAATAGTCATAATTCTGCTGCCTGGACTCTGTCAACTCTGTTGACAGTTAACAATTTTCAAATTAATATATACACTTGGTTAAATTTAATCAGTTTACAAAAAGGAAACACTAAAGCCCCTCTCCCTGCAATGTTTTCTTCTAGAACTTTTATTAATAGTTTTTTGTTGGGGCACCTGTCTGGCTCAATTGGAAGAGCATGCAATTCTTGATCTCGGGGTCATGAGTTTGAGCCCTATGTTGGGTGTGGAGATTACTAAAAATAAATAAACTTTAAAAGAATAGCTTATCATTCTAGAAATGTTAAAGCATAGCATAAACACCCTTAGAAAAATTTACTTACATACAAGGTATTATACCACACACACTGTTCCATACCTTTCTTTTCCACTTAAAATAGCATGGATATCTTCAAAGATGCAAAGAGATCTGCTATGTTTTTTTTTTTTTTTAATGGTTGTGTAGAGTTGTATTCCCTGGTGTGCATGTACAAGAATCAGTTTGCTATTGATGGACATTTAGATCATGTCCAATTTTTTGCTATTACAAATTAATACTTTAATGACATTCTTACAAATATATATTGCTGGTTTTTGCCAAGTATACCCATAAGATAAATTTCTAGAAATAGAATGTATATTCAAAAATTTATTGTAAGTATTGCTAAATTACCCTCCAAAGTGTTTACACTAATCTATAATTCATCAAATGGTGTGTTATGGTGCCTCAAGCACCAGCATTAGATATTATCAAATGTAATCACTTTATCAGTTTGTTAGGTGATACATTACTGGTGTGTGTGTGAGTCTGTGTGTACTTTTAACAGCTTAAAAATTCCAAGGTAAACATTACCATTGGTTTCTTCTTGGGTTCCAGTCTTCTGTTCTACTTGTTAAGATTCTGAGTTTCCTCATGTACCTCCCCTCCCCATTCTTGCTCCTTTTTTCTCACTTTTCTAGGCCTGCCCTGATTCTCCACCACTTTCTTTTTGTGTGTGTGGGCTCCTATGGCTCCCTTTGCTGTGGACCCTGTCTGACTCACCTCTACCATGACTTGCTAGTGCCTACTAAATGAAATTGACAAGACCTATGGTCATTAAAGGTTGACTGCTTGTGAAATTGAAGCGTTTACAAACACTGAGATTGCCTGGCATTTGCTAATTACTGAAAATAAGGTCTTTTCTATCCAGTGTTTGGGACTGATTTTTCTGACCCATAAAGAACTAGAGATTTTCACTGCTTTGTACATAAAAAAAATCCTCATTTATTGATTTTTCTTAAACTGTATCTCTGAATAGGAAAAATTAGTTCATTTACAACCTAATTTAAAAAATAAAAAAAATAAAAACAAGAAACAACCAATTTAATGTATAAATTTTATTTAACAAATATTAAGTACTGACTCTGTGCCAGACACAATGGGATACAAAAAAAGAATAATACCTTTTTTCTTAAGAAAGATACCTAGTAGTGAGATAAGTATGGAAATAAATTATAGAAAGTGTGATAAGTGTAAAAATAGAAATATGTATAAAATGTGAAGAAGTTGCATTAAAAAAAAAAGAGCAGTGATTTATGTAATCATAGCAGCAAGTAGGTCAAGGATGGCTTCTATAGGAGTTTGAAAATATATACCAGGTAAATTAAGGATCGTTTTTCATAATAATACACAAAATGACAAGTGGACTGCTATACATCTCTATTGGTTCAGCTGTTTTAAGGGACCAAATAACAGTGACTTAACCACTGTAGAAACTTACTTTTCTCCCAGGTTTGAGCTAGTTGGTGGGTAGCTTAGGGTTGTTCTGTCCCAGAGTCATCCAGGGGTCAAGGTTCTTTCCCTTTCCGCACCCTACCCACCCCCCCCCCCCCCGCCCTTGTTGTTGTTGTTGCTGTTGCTGTTTTCCCATCTCCCAGCATTTTTTATTCTGTGTGGTTGAATCTTGCCAATAACATGTGTCGCCTGTGTGAAGGAGGCAAGAAGGAGGTGGAGAGAAAGCATCTTTCTTTCAAGCATGTGAACCACTGACCTCATCAGTTCTGCCCGCATACCGTGCTTCAGAACTAATTCACATGGCTTTAGCCGAAGGTCTGTGCTAGCTGAGTGGCCATGTGCCCAGAAAAAACTTTATTTAAAAAAAGACTGGCTGGATTTGGGAAACAATTAAGGTTTTGGTACAGCCAAGGAGGAGCCAAGAAACCTTAAAGAATAAGAAAATGAAAGGAATTTTTGTTCATTTTGTTTGTTGCTGTATCCCCAGTAGATCATAGGTGCTCAATAAGTAATTGTTGAATGAATGTACAAATGTATGAATAACAAAAGCTGCTGCCAATTGAAGATCAGTTGGAAATAATTAAAAGCCATTTTAAATGTATAGATGGTGAATCAGTGTCTTCTATTATAAAAATTTGACTGATTTAGACCTAACTTTTCAAACAATCTTAATGGAGTAATATTGAAAGTAAAAAGTGTAATTTGTCGAATTTCTCAGAATGAGAGTCAGAGTTAAGAATCCTGTCCTCTATTTATATGAATGCTTAGCCTAGTGTATATTTTGACATTACACAACAAAATTAAACTGTGTCCAGATATTAAAGCATAAACCTGCCAGAATAAAGACTTTGAAGTACTTTTCACAGGGTGCCTATTAGTATTTTATAACATACCACAAATCCATTTTATGTTAGCTGTGAGGCTTTCAGAACATGCCTTATTTTTTTCTCACTGATAGATTTCTTGTGTGATTTAACATACTTGGCCTCTAGCCTACTTTTGCAGAACACTTCTAAGTGTAATTATAGGACAGCTGCCTTGTTGATATGCTCTCTTATTATTTTCCTTTATTTCTTATTTTCCCTCATTTTAAGGTAAAAATTCTTTCTAATTTTCTATTAATGTTGGATTTTCCATCTTACAGAGATACATAGAGTACTTTTATATTTATCAGATACTAAAATGTTCTCTGTCTCCTTTCACTTTGATTAATGTTGACTGTCTCACATATTTCAGAAACAAGCATGGTAATGTTGTAGTGCTGAGAACGGTGCAGATCAAGGGACAGAACTTTTCATTAGGAAGAAATTACTAGAGCTATAAAATATGGCACATTAAGACTTGTAGTAGAAAGCATTTATCCAGAAGAGAGGACATGTACTATAGTTTAAAGGAAAATTTATAGTTGCTTACTTGGTGTATTTAACCTATCATACTATTTAATATCATAATGAATTATATGCCTCTCATGGCCTATTATACATACTCCTAAAAGAGGCTATAAAATCAGACCCGTGTTTCTGTATATATGTTTTCAAATAGCAACTAAGCTAACTTTTATGTCTAAGTCCAGTTTATTAGTATCTTACATATGTAAAAGTACTTATTATAGTTTTCATAGGTTTTAGGCTTTGATTTTCAAATGAATTCTAGTTGAAAAATCTTTTGTGATTAACAAAGTTGGATCAAGTTTAAGGATAAAGACATAGATTTGCATTGTAGTGAGCATTGGACCTTTTAAAGGGTGCAATGTGCTGTGAATCTACTTAGTTTCAGATTAATTTGTTTTTGTAGTTTTGGCTTCTTTATTAAGTGTTTTGCTGTCAGCCCAGCAACTTGTCAGAATTTTCCATACTTTATAAAATGTGTTTGACCTTCAAAAGAATGGTTAGTGAGGGCCTACTATATATTTTCAGTTAACTTTTTCTAACTTTTCAAAGGAATTATCTTCTAGTATACAGGTACATAAGGTGAGGATTTAAAAAAATTTTTTAATTTTAGAGAGAATGCAAGCATGTTAGTGGGGAAGAGGGGAAAAGGAGAGAGAATGAGAGAGAGAATCCCAAGCAGGCTTCATGAAGCTCAGTGTGGAGCCTGACGCAGGGCTGATGCAGGATCCCATGACCCAGGATCATGACCTGAGCTGAAATCAAGAGTCAGATGCTTAATTGACTAAGCCACCCAAGTACCCCTAAAGTGAGGATTTTTTAAAAAAATGTTTATTTATTTATTTTGAGAGAGAGAGCGTGAGCTGGGAGTGGCAGAGATAGGGAGAGAGAGAATCCCAAGCAAGCCCCATGCTGTCAGCACAGAGCCCAGCACAGGGTTCAATCTTGTCAACAGTGAAAACATGACCTCAGCCGAAATCAAGAGTCATATACCTCACCGACTGAGCTACCCAGTCACCCCTAAAGTGAGGATTTTTAAAATGACTTTTCAGGGGGATCTGGGCGGCTCAGTCGGTTGAGCATCCAACTTAGGCTCAGGTCGTGATCTTGCCTTTCCTTAGTTGGAGCCCTGTGTTGGGCTGTGTACTGATAGCTCAGAGCCTGGAGCCTGCTTCGGATTATGTGTTTCCCTCTCTCTTTGCCCCTTTCCTGCTCACGCTCTGTCTCTCTCTGTCTTTCATAAATAAATAAATGTTAAAATAACGTGATTTTTCATTATAATATTTTATGAAAAACCATAAAATCAGGAATCTTGATGTTTTATCTTCATTTTATCGGAGAACACTGCAGGCTCCTTGGGTTCATAGCACTTTAGAAAAGAAAATCTGAAAGGAAATTAAACCATATTCATTATATTTCTGGTAAGAAAGTAAAGAAATTAAATACCACACATTTTCTTGGAATTTATTGCTTTATAAATTCTTACTTCTAGTTAAGCTCTTATTTGTAAATACCCCCAATGTCTTCATACTTTTCTTCAGTTTTTTATTTTGAAAAAATTTAAATGAATGGAAAAGTTGAAAGAATAGTACCATGAACACCTACATACTATATTCTCATCACCTAAATTCACCACTTTTGTTGCATTTGCTTAGAAAAAGTAGTAAAAGTAGTTTGCTTAGCAAACGTAGTAGATAACCTTTTTATTTTCTGAAACACATAAAATTAAGTTGCAGACATCGTAACACTTCACCCCTATTTTCTCATGCAGAACCTTAGAACATTCTCCTATGTGTATATGCTTTCCAAAGTAATTTTTTTAAATTTTATTTTAATGTTTATTTAGTTTTTTGAGAGAGAGACAGAGGGAGAGAGACAGAGTGCAAGGAGAGGGTCAGAGGGAGAGGGAGACACAGAATCCAAAGCAGGCTCCAGGCTCTGAGCTGTCAGCACAGAGTCCGACGGGGGCCTCAAACCCACAAACTGTGAGATCATGACCTGAGCTGAAGTCGGATGCTTAACTGACTAAGCCACCCAGGTGCCCCCAAAGTAGTTTTATTATTTAATATGGCTTTTAGAATTTATTTATCGGTACTTTTTCTATTTATAATTTATTGATTTGTTGTTTTTCTTTATCCTGTTATCCTGAGATTTTTGCTCTTGTTGGTTTTTTAATTTTCTAAATTTTGTATGAGATTTGAGTTTTTATTTTTATTAATGAAAGTTTAAATATGAATTTGCCTCTCTATATGTTTTTATATTTAGGGTTTTTTTGTCATTTTTAAAATAATGTGTCATCGTACTTTTTAAACTTATTTGGCAGAATATTTTAAAATTTGGAAATTTTTTTAGCTTGTTTAACTTTTTGTTGTACTCTAGTTTGACTGCCTTCTTGTTGAAGAATGCACCCTTTGTAGTTTCTACTTTTAAAAATTTCTTGAGTCTTTCATTGTGGCCTGTGGCATAACATTAATAGTCTGTTTTCAAGTATACCAATGACACTTGAAAATAGCATGTATTATGAGCCTTCCAGGTAAAGACAGTGGATTGAACACCACAGTGATAACTGATTAGAAGATGCCAAATGTAAGTCAACAATGGAGAAAGTAAAAAAATTAGTACAGTCTAAATTTCAGAATCTTTAAAAAGGCTCAGGATCTGGCTTTAGATACTTCTGGAACCAGGTATTAGTGGCATGTCTGGGAATGGGGCAAGAGACCTCTGAAATAAGGGAGATTCGTTGAAAACTATTGAAGATTCTTACATACTTCATGACACTGGGTGACTGCCCTTTCCCATGCTGGCAGATGGTTGGAAAGATTAAAAGAGAGAGTTTCTAAGCTGGGGGAGATCAGGAGTTAAAATTGAAAATGGAGATAAGTGAATCTATGTATACCGAATGCTGAGAAATTCTTCCCCCCATCCCCTGCTCTCTTCTCCCTTGACTTGGCTTTCAGAACTCTAGCAGGAGGAGATTAGATGAGTCTTGGTTCAATAATAACAACAACAACAACAACAATAATAGTAATAATAATAATAGCAGTAGTGGTAGTACTGTTTAGCAGTCAGATTTATTTTCAGGTTCCCCTTTCCCTTCTTTCTTCCATACCCTCTCTTTACTTTTTTATTTATTTTTTTCTTTTAATAGCTCTTTGAAGTTTTTCTTTTTTATTTTCTTCTTCCCTGTCTTTATTTTTGCTTTTCTTACCTCATTTCTACTCTTCCCTCTCTCTTTGGCTATCCACCTACATGTTGGGAAGATGAAAATATAATTAAATTTATGGGAAAATTAGTATGAATTAGTGGGAAATGAATACCACAGAATAGTTTCTCAGTGACATGTGAGTTAATTAACTTTGATTACATAAGGTATCTAATCAAAAGCTGTCTGGTAGATGTTGCCTGAGTTAATAATGCTATATCTTTAATTAATTATTTATTTAAAAACAATTTTTAATATAAAAGTTTGTTCTCTAAAGATGTTTAAGTGTTTTTCTGTAATCTTATATTATTAAATTGTTACATTATAAATTTTTTAAAAACATATTTGACAGTCTCTGAATTATTACTAATTCCAAGTTAGTGGCATTAGTAAGTTTATTATGAAATACTGATTCCTCCTCTAAGTGAATGGAGTCCTACTTTTCCTATTTATTTTCTTATATCACAGGACAAGATTCCACTAGTATCAAGTAAAAAAAAATCAAGTAAAAAAAGGAGAGTATTCTAAAGCAACTATGTACTTTAAAAATATGTATGTCATTTGTTCTTTTTCTGTTTAGAAACTATTTCTATTTTTTTTTTTTTTAATTTTGTTTTAATGTTATTTTTGAGAGAGAGAGAGAGAGAGAGTACAAGTGGGAGAGGGGCAGAGAGAGAAGGAGACTCCAGCAGACTCCAGAAGAGACTCCAGAATCCAAAGCAGGCTCCAGGCTCTGAGCTGTCAGCACAGAGCCCGATTCAGGGCTTGAACTCATGAACTGTGAGATCATGACCTGAGTAGAAGTCCAAGGTTTAACCAACTGAGCCACCCAGGCACCCCTCTATTCTTTTAATTAATATATACTTAGAACATAAAACCTTGAATAATTTGCAATGAGGAAGACTTCTAAAAACTTCTCTGAATATGATCGAAAATTGGAAGAATATCTTTAAAATATACATTATGTCATAGACCAGCTTTGACATGCACAGTTATCATAACATTAAAGAAAAACAGCTGTAGGGGCACCCCTGGGTGGCTCAGTCAGTTAAGTGTCTGACTTCGGCTCAGGTCATGCATGATCTCACGGCTTGAATTCAAGGCCTGCTTCAGGCTCTGTGCTGACAGTTCAGAGCCTGGAGCCTGCTTCAGATTCTCTGTCTCAGATTCTCTCTGTCCCTCCCCAGCTCGCACTCTGTCTTTCTATGTCTCTCAAAAATAAGTAAACATTCAAAAAATAAATAAATAAATACAAACAGCTGTAGCCCTTTTACAATCACATAAATAACCAGATTTTGAAGACTTGTAAATGTTAATGGTATTGGCAGATAAAACCTATACTCATTTTCTAAAAGGAAAAAAACAGGGCAAGACAGCTCAGATTTACATTTATACTGTATCATGCCAAGACCTGATTTAACTGGTGTTTCTTGTTCAGATTTCAAAAATACTTGGATCTTTGACACACTTAATATAAAGGCAATGACTTTGATGTGCTTTTCTCTCCTTTTTAAGGTTGTGGACATGGTTCATTCATAGGCATGTATCACTATGCTTTGCTTATGTAATAGTGAATTGTTTTGTGGCAAGAATATTGTTAATGTGGCAGCTGATAAAAGCTGAAGTATATTATAACAAAAATAAACAAGTTCAGGGCAAGGGAATGTAAACATAGTAAAATCTTATGTTGAAATCAGAGCCTCCAGTTTTAGCAAACATGTTACAACAGGAAAAGTGAATATGCTGAAGTTCAGTTGAACAGCAAGGTGTGGATAACATAGTACTGGAGCCTGCTTTGGATTCTGTGTCTCCCTCTCTCTCTGCTCCTTCCCCACTCATGCTCTGTTTCTGTCTCTCAAAAATAAATAAACATTAAAAAAAAAAAGTGAAGGAAGTAGATTGGCAATAGATCTTAGATATCCAAGCGTATGAGGCTAAAAAAGAGGAAAGAGAAACTATTTATCCAGAACCCAATATGTGCCAGCATTCTGCTTGATCCCTTATTGTGAGAGCTATGCATATTTAACTGGGATGAATAATCCTTATAGTATTTTTTACATTATATCTTTTGGATGGATATTTATCAGTGTTCTTCCCAGTAGGAGTATTAAATCAAAAATTGTTTATTATCACTTCTAGTTTTCTTACCTATATACTGTTATGAAATTAGATAATTTCCTAGAACTTTTGGGAATTGAAAGTGTGAGTTTCACCTTTTACCAGATATAAATTGTAGCATAAGAAAAACCATAACATTTGAGAGAAATAGCTAACTTTTCTTTTTAATTCATTGTATTAACGCAATAATGTAGTGATCACTGATTAATAGAATAACATGCTGAAAAATATTTGTGTGATAACGTGTAAAAGGGGACTTGCTTCCCTTTGTTTGTTAATTCATTTTTTTTTTTTTTTTTTTTTTTTTTGGGACAGAGAGAGACAGAGCATGAACAGGGGAGGGGCAGAGAGAGAGGGAGACACAGAATCGGAAACAGGCTCCAGGCTCCGAGCCATCAGCCCAGAGCCTGACGCGGGGCTCGAACTCACGGACCGCAAGATCGTGACCTGGCTGAAGTCGGACGCTTAACCGACTGCGCCACCCAGGCGCCCCTGTTAATTCATTTTTTAATAAGTAGTTGTCAGTATATTGCATAAACAGCTTTCTTTTGTTAACTTTATTTCATTAAAAAAATTTTTTTTAATGTTTATTTATTTTTGAGACCGAGGGAGACAGAGCACAAGCAGGGGAGGGACAGAGAGAGAGGAAGGCACAGAATCCGAAGCAGACTCAAGGCTCTGAGCTGTCAGCACAGAGCCTGACAGGGGGCTCGAACTTGCAAACGAGGAGATCATGACCTGAGCTGAAGTTGGACACTTAACTGACTGAGCCACCCAGGTGGCCCTGTTAACTTTATTTCAAAAGCCAGTGATAAGTTTGATAGCTTTTACTGAATTCTGTCTTTATTCAAATGTTGGGAGAAGAAATTGAATAGATCTGAAAGATAATTCCTTGTGAGTTTCATTAGTGTTACTTTCAAACAAATAACATTCACTAATATAGTATTTGCAGTAAATAATAAAACACCAATAAGACCCTATTGTGAATTATCAAATATATTAAATAGAAACATAAAGAGGACCTGGCTGGCTCAGTTGCTAGAGCCTCTGACTCTTGATTCCAGGGTCATGAATTCACCTCCCCCATTGAGTGTGGAGCCTTGTTTAAAAAAAAAAGAAAGAAAGAAGGACAAAATTAAGCATTTTCTAAGTAGCTTTATTATAAGCAATGATGAAAGTTGCTTTTGCCTGAGAGCACCCTCCTTCCCCCATTTAGATTTTGGCAAAGATAAGGAATTTGTTAAAGTGATGTAAAGCATAACTCATATCACAACTTGTCTTTGCATGAATTTGTATATATTTGGAGACAAATAATGTATTCTAATACAGGAGTTGGCAAACAGTGGCTCTTTGGTCTGTTTTTGTACTACTTGTGAGCTTAGAATGGTCTTTTAAAAAAGGGGTGTCAAAAAAAAGGAATATGCAGCAAAAATCATATGTGGCCTTAAAAGCCTAAAATATTTGCCATCTGGTTCTTTGCAGAAAAAGTTTGCCAACCCTAAAATATAAATACATAATACATAAGCCTGAAGTTGTGGTTCCAGGTGAGATGATGTAATCACATGACAACCTGTCTCGCACTGAATGCAACTATCATAAAACCTGGACAGAATGCATGGAGTAGCTATTTGAAGACTCTGAAAAGTAAATAGTAGCAGGTGTATTAGGGAAGACTAGAATTTGAAGTACCACCACTCACTACTGGTGGTGAGTTTGCCATGTTTCTCTTGTGTTGTCACATGACCTGTTCTCAACATAGTTTGAAACTGAGAAGTGGACATTGGTGCAGACAGAGCTTCGGGAGAAGCCCTTTACCTCAGGCTTGAGAAATAGAGATAATGCATCCTAATGAGGACAGTTGGTGCCGAAGAGGATACAGGTACCTAAAATTTGAGACGGGAACCTTCCTTTCTGACTGGAGGATCTGAGGTCACAAGAGGATAGGGCACACTGTCTTTGCTTTTTTTCTCTTTCTGTTCTGTCAGTTGGCTCCCAATGCAGGAACAGTTACAGAGAATAAGTAGCAAAATGGGGTAAATAAAGCCCCAGCTTTCTGGGCAGGATTCCAAAATGAGAGCCTCAGGGAACCAGAAAGTACTGGGAAGATCAACCTGGGAAAGGGACCTGATGAAAATTGTTTATGAACTACTGGAGATGAAATTAATAGAGATGACAGAGGATATAACTTGAAAATAGATCATAGGAATTATCCAATCTGAGAAACAAAGACAAAAGATTGGAAAAAAAGATAAAGCCTTAGAGTCCTAGAGGCCAGTAACAAAGATCTAACTTTCATATTATTGGTGTCCCAAAAAGAAGGAAGTGTCATGCAGAAAATTACTTAAATAATGATATAATTATGGACAAACTCTCACACTTCTCTGGTAGAAGTACAAAGTGGTATAGCCACTCTGTGAAACAGTTTGGTAGTATCTTATAAAGCTAAACATATATTGTATAGCCCACAAATTTTCTGGGGTTTTATCCCATAGAGTTGAAGCATTTAAAGTAAAATCAAAACTTAAGTTCACACAAATATCTGAACACATGTTTATAGGAACTGTTATTGATAATCATCAAAAGCTGGGAAAAACTCAGTTGTCCTTCTATATGTGAATGGATTAAAAAAAACCTTTCTGGTACATTGTACAGTGGACTACTACTCAGTGATAAAAAGGGTGTGAGCTTGGGGCGCCTGGGTGGTGCAGTCAGTTAAGTGTCCGACTTCAGCCAGGTCACGATCTCGCAGTCCGTGAGTTCGAGCCCCGCGTCAGGCTCTGGGCTGATGGCTCAGAGCCTGGAGCCTGTTTCCGATTCTGTGTCTCCCTCTCTCTCTGCCCCTCCCCCATTCATGCTCTGTCTCTCTCTGTCCCAAAAATAAATAAACGTTGGAAAAAAAAAAAAAAAAAGGGTGTGAGCTGTTGATGGAACCACCTAAATGAATCCCAGAAGGTTACATTCTATAACCCAAGTGAAAGTAGTCTCAAAAGATTATATATACTGACACCAAAAGCACAGGCGACAAAAGAGATAAATTGGACTTCATCAAAATTTAAAAGTTTTGTACATCTAAGGACAATATCAGAGTGAAAAGGCAGCCAAATGAATAGCAGAAAATATCTGCAAATCATATATATATGGTAAGAGACTTGTATCTAGAATACATGAAGAACTCTTATACAGTAGTCCCCCCTTATCCGTGGTTTATCTTTCCACAGTTTCAGTTCTCCATGGTCAACTGCAGTCTGGAGGCAGATGGTCCCTTGATGCACTGTCAGGAGGTCACTGACAGCCTAACACTATATCACAACACCTGTGTCACTCACCTCACTTCACCTTATCATGTAGGCATTTTATCATCCCCTATCATCACCAGGGTGAGCATAGTACAATAACATGTTTTGAGAGAGACCACATTCACATAACTTTTATTACAGAATATTGTTATAATTGTTCTATTTTATTATTGTTCATCTCTTAACTGTGCTTAATTTGTAAGTTAAACTTTATCACAGATATGAATGTATAGGAAAAAACATAATTTAGAGGTTTGGTATTATCTTCAGTTTGAGGCATTCACTGGGGGTCTTGTTTCCCATGGATAAAGGGGGGCCACTGTAACTCAGTAATAAAATGATAAATAATTCAAAAAGTGAGCAAACGATCTGAATACACATTTTTCCAAATAAGATATACAAATGGCCAATAAAGACATGAAAAGATGCTCGGCATCATTAACCAACAGGAAAATGCAAATTAAAACCAAAGTGAGGTACTACTTCACACCTATTGAGATAGCTGTTATCAAAAAAACCCCAGAAATAAGTGTTGGCAAGGATACAGAGAAATCGGGACCCTTGTGCATTGCTGGTAGGGATATAAAATAGTGCAGTTGCCATGGAAAATGACATGACAGTTCCTCAAAAAATTAAACATAGAATTACAGTAGATCCATAGATTCTACTTATATATACCCAAAAGAATTGAAAGCAGGAACTCAGGTGTATGTAGAGCCATGTTCATAAGAGCATTATTCAAATATCCAAAAAGTGGAAGCAACCCAAGTGTCCATGACAGACGAATGGATAAACAAAACGTATATTCAGGCACACTTTAGAGATTTTGCATGTTCAGTTCCAGAACCACCACAATAAAGTGGAATATTGCAATCAAGTGAATGAAATGAATTTTTTGGTTTCTCACTGCATATGAAAGTTATTTTTATACTATACGTGGTCTGTTAAGGTGTGAAACAGCATTATGTCTAAAAGAACAATTAAAAAATAGTTCATTGCTAAAAAATCCTAACCATCATCTGAGCTTTCAGTGAGTTGTAATCTTTTTGTTGATATCAAGACATTCTGCTTTGATGCTGATGGGTGCTGACTGATCAGGGCAGTGATTGCCAAAGGTTGAGATGGCTGTGGCAGTTTCTTAAAACAAGTCAATAATGCAGTTTCCTGCATCGATTGACTCCATAACAAATATAATAATGAAAAAGTTTGAACTATTGTGAGAATTACCAGAATATGACTGAGGTATGAATTGAGTAAATGCTGTTGGAAAAATGGTGCCAATTAACTTGTTCGACATAGGGTTGCCACAGACTTTCAAAATGTAGTGTCTGTAAAGTACAATAAAGTGAAGCTTAAGAAAATGAGGTATGTCTGTATGTACCATGGAATGTTATTCAGTCTTAAGAAGGAAGGAAATTTGACACATGCTATGTGTAACATGTATGAACCTTGAAGACATTATGCTAAGTGAAGTAAACCAGTTGACAAAGGATACTCTATGATCCCACTTATTTGAGGTACCAAGAGCCACCCTGTTCATAGAGACAGACACTAGAATGGTGATTCACTTGATTGCAATATTCCACTTTATTGTGGTGGTTCTGGAACTGAACATGCAAAGTCTCTAAAGTGTGCCAGGGGATGGGGAAAGGGAGAATGGGGAAAATAGTGTTTAATGGGTGCACAGTTTTAATTTTTTGAGAGAAAGAGAGCGTGAGTGGGAGAGGGGCAGAGGGAGAGAGAGAATCTCAAGCAGGCTCCATGCCTAATGTGGACCCCGCTGCGGGGCTTGATCTCACGACTGTCAGATTATGACCTGAACTAAAATCAAGAGTTAGCTGCTCAACTGACTGAGCCACACAGGCGCCCCTTATTCATGTATGTATGTATGTATGTATGTATGTATGTATGTATGTATCTATGTATGTATGTATGTATTTATTTAAAATCCAAGTTAGTTAGCATATAGTACAACAATGATTTCAGGAGTAGATTCCTTAATGCCCCTTTCCCATTTAGCCCATCCCCCCTCCCACAACCCCTCCAGTAACCCTCTGTTTGTTCTCCATATTTAGGAGTCTCTTATGTTTTTGTCCCGCTCCCTGTTTTTATATTATTTTTGCTTCCTTTCCCTTATGTTCATCTGTTTTGCATCTTAAAGTCATATGAGTGAAGTCATATGATTTTTGTCTTTCTCTGACTAATTTCATTTAGCGTAATACCCTCTAGTTGCATCCACGTAGTTGCAGATGGCAAGATTTCATTCTTTTTGATTGCCGAGTAATACTCCATTGTGTGTGTATGTATATATATATACACATACACACACCACATCTTCTTTATCCATTCATCCATCGACAGGTGCCCTACTTTTAGACAAGAAAGATGGAAAAAGTTCTGGAGGTAGATGGTGGCGAGAGTTGCACAAAAATGAGAATGTACTTAATACCACTGAACTGTATACTTCAAAATAATTACAGTGGTAAATTTTTTGTATTTTCAGCACAGTTTTTAAAACATTACAGAGGAAAGAAAAGAGGAAAGGTTACATACTGTTATTTATTTGTATGACATTTTTGAGAAGACAAAACTATATAGTGACATATCAGGGTTTGCGAGGGTAGCAGTAGCTAAGAGATCACATCAGGAAGTTTTTTCTGTATCCTGTATTATGGTGGTTACTCAATTGTATGTGTGAGTTACAATGTGTGCAACTGTACACCTAAAAAATGCCAATTTAACTGCTTTTTAATCTTGACATGTCTTTCATATGTATAGAAGTAGTATGTATAAATTTATAACTATTGAAGTCTGAATTTAGTGGAATACAAACATGGAATAGTTTCCTCCATTTTCTTATTGTGCCATGAGTATGATTTCCTTTCCGTGTTCCCTTCCCTGGCACATTAGATAGATCTCATAGTTTCCAGTGACTGTCAGTAATTACAAGTGCAGTCTGATGCAGTTCAGAACTCTAATCTCCCATGCAAAGATTTCCCTTGCTCAGTTTGGAACTGGGTTTTTATTGTTCATGTGATCTGATGTGAGGAGGGCTTATGAAGTCTTCACTCACAAAACCTCCCACTCTAGACCTTAGAGTTAGTTCTGCAATGACTTGATTCACTTCTGAGATACTTTGCCCCAATCTGTTTCTCAGGCCTGACTACCCTGGGGTATTAAGGCAGGAAAGGCACATGCCTCTGCTTATCTGCCTGAATTTGTTGCCCCCACTTGATCATTGCTGCTTCTCTGGCCAGCCCTTATTGGTTTGAGGTCTTTAATACCACATGTTCAGCCCACTAGTCTCCCCTTCTGACAGGTGCCCCCCCATCTCCACAGAGTAGCTTCTTGGAGCCTTGCCTCCCCTCACTTGGCCTGCTTCTACTAGGTAGGTGTTGATTATAATAGCACCTTTTTGGTGGCCTTAATTGTTGGTATCTTTCTTTAGAATATAGGGTATTAAATGCCTTTTTTTGCTTTCATATTTAGGACCTGATAATCAGTCCTGAAGAAACTTCCAGAAAAGCCCATGCAACGTCTTCTTCCATACACATATCTAAGCTTACAACAGCTGTTAAAACAGTTGCTAAGCATTTTCCCTACTGTTACTTTAAATGGCAATGCAATTCTTAGTCTGACAAAACATTTTTTATTTTGCTTCATCTGCATAGTAGATGGATACATAGTAGGATACCAAAAATCTCTCAGCACCCAACAAAGCTTTCTGTTAACCAAACAAAACAAAAATCTTTTTCATCGCACAAAAATTAATGGCTTTTTTTGCCCATTCACTTCCTCAAACATCCTTCAGTCTGTCTTCCACATCAGGGGTTTGCAAACTGGCCTGGGGACCATTTCTAGCTCTCCACGTGTCTTTGTAAGTAGCGTTTTGTTGGAACACAGGTGCAGTCATTCATTTGTGTATTGTCTATGGCTTCTTTCTTGCTAAAATAGCAGAATTGAGTAGTTGCAACACAGACTGTTTGGCCTGCAAAGCCCCAAATATTTACCGTCTGACCATTTATAGAGAAAGTTTGCCAACTGTTTTACGCATACCCTTCCTCTAGAATTCTTTGTAAGACATTGATCAGATATACCATTTGTCTGCTAAGAAACATTGTATAGCTTCTCACTGCTCGCAGTTCTAAATAAAATCTTTATCTTTATATTCACATCTCTTTGTAGTCTCGAATCACTACATCAATTTCAAATTTAGCATTTCTTGCTATTTTCAGGGAGGCAGGCTAAAGTCTGGAGTTACCAATTGGCAGCTTACAGGCTGAATTAGGTCCCCAAACTTACTTTATTGGGCCTGGATAGTGGTTTTGTTTTGTTTTCTTGAATCAGCATTTAAAAACTAGATGATATCACAAAGAACTTCAGGTTTCTGGTTCTTGACAAGTCAGGGATTCTGGTAACAGTGGACCCACAGCCCTCAGTGTAACAGTTTATTAGTGTCGAGTAGCTTACTATCTCCTCCATATGGAGTGTTGCTATCCACCTCTGCACAGCCTGTGTCACACAGGTGTTGTAGACATATGCACTCAAACCTAGGCCTCTTCAAATCCTGCACATTACCTGGTCTGGCCACTGTAGGCATTTGAGTTTGAGTTTGCAACCCGAGGCCTAGATATAATGAGTCACTTAATGGTAACCTGTTCTACCTTGTTATCACATTAGCTCATGCTGCTCCTTCTGCCTGGAAGATCCTCATTGTTCCTCAAAACTTTTCATCTTTTAAGACTAACTTAATCTTTAAGCCCATGTATCACCTTCTTTGGGTAGCCTTCTCTGTCAAAGTCCATCACTTCTTCCTCTGTGCCCTTGTAGAACGTTGTTCATATAGTTAGAGCGTCACCTGTGATGTTGTATTTTAGTGACCAGATTCTAAGCTCCCTGAGGGCAAGTTTTGATTCTTACTCATCTTTCTGTTTCTAGCTTCCAGAATGATGATGGACAGAGTGGGGGCCAAGAAAGGGTTGCTGAATGATAGGGTGTAACCACCTAAAAGCTTGGAGGGTAGTAAAGGATTCATTTGGCAGAAAGAAAAATTCATATTTTTCCCACTTAAATGCATATTCTTTTCCATTAAGTATTTCACTTAGTTTCCTCTTTTTCAGCTCTTAGTTTATAACAAACTCCTTTTGTATTTTCCCAAAACTTATACTTCATCTTTCGTAAGAATTACCAACACTTAAAAACTGTGTCCATGGTCACAAGGTAAAGGAAATGGGGTTCAGATTTACATTTCTCTGCCTTTAGAGCTCATGAACATAGCTGCTGAGCCACTTCTTACCAGGATGTGTGCATTTGGATAAGTTAACAAAGTTTTCCAAGTCTGTTTCTTTTCTTTTCTTTTTCTTAAAGTTTTTATTTATTTTGGGAGAGAGAGAGAGAGAGAGAGAGAGAATCCCAAGCAGGCTGATAGCACAGACCTGACGTGGAACTCAGTCCCACCAACCACGAGATCATGACCTGAGCATAAATCAAGAGTCAGACACTCCACTGACTGAGCTCCCCAGGAGCCCCCTAGGTCTCAGTTTCTAATGGTAAGAGAGCAATTGCAGTAGTTCCTATTTCAAAGGATTCTTAGGAGAAATGAATGAGAATGTTTAATGCTTAGAATAGAGCTTGGCTCAGAGAATTTACTCAATAAATAGAGCTGCTCAATCAATCAATTATTATTATTATTACTTTCCTTAATGTTGTATAGAGGACACACAGATTATCTTCCTTTCGTTGGTTTAGACTGTAAGGAGTCATGGTGATTAAGAGGATTGGCCCATCTGCAGAATCTTAGAACATTGCATTTGGAAGAGATTTGGGAGGCCAGATGTTCTAACAAGTGCTTTCCAAAGGAGCAGTCCTCTTTACAGTTTCCACTTAGAGATGATCATACATTTAGAGGCTGTCAGAACATTTATAGTGACAGTAGTTGGCCACTTTAGGAGGATCATGTGATTGTTTAAAAATCATGTATATGTATTTTGCTTGTGTGTGTATTTTCTTTTTATCCTCTGTAAAAGGTAAAAAATTCAGTCAGATTATTTTCCTACACTGTAGTCCTTAGTCTTCCAAAATATTTTAAGACTTACCTTTTGGCTAGCAGTTCTCAAAAGTGTGACTAGGGATCCCTTTTAGCTGACACACTTTTTTCAGAAGCCTTTCTTCTCTCTTCCCCTTTCTTTTAATCAGATAATCCATGAAGCCTGTGAAAGCATAGGGTAATTTTTTTGTGTGCTTGTGTGCAGTTTTCTGGAGTGAGGTTTCATGACCCAAAAAAGTTTAAGAGTCATTGCTTGGGCGGGGCGGAGTTAAGATGGAGCTAAGATGGTTGCATCGTAGGAGGACCCTAGGCTTGCCTTGTCCTCCTTGCACACAGCTAGGTAATTCTGAAATCATTCTGAATACTCAAGAAATTGACCTGAGGACTGATAGAACAAACTCCACAATTCGAGGGAGAGAAGAGGCTGCTTGGAGGAAGGTAGGAAGTGTGGAGACCTGGTTTAGGAGAGAAATGTATCTGATCAAGGGTGCTGCAGAGGGGAGGGAGTCCTGGTTGTGGAGAAAGGCCAGAGAGAGAGAGTGGAACACACAGGGATAAATACAAGAACACTTCCCCAAAGCCATTGGCTGGGAAAAGGAGAGGGGCTGAATTTTGAGTTTTTGCAGCCACTGGGGCTCCAAGACTGGAGTTTTCAAAGGTCCCCAGGCTTGGCTGTAATAAAGACCTGAGGATGCTGTCCTACTCCTGGAGTGGAGGCAGGCAAACAACCCAGGGCAAGCTGTGCAATCTGAAGATCACCTAAGGAGTGGGGAGGGACTGTGAGTACATTTTGGAGCGCATCTGTGAGAGGTGGCATTGCCTGTCCAGGGACAAAAGAACTGGTGGGCACCATTTCACTCCCCCAACCCCTCAGCATAAACCAACTTCAGTAAACAGCACAGTGCCAACATTGGCTGCCTAACCTGCTGAACACCAAGTCCCACCCACCCTGCGCTCTGCTGGGGTAAGTTTGCCTAACGACTGGTGCCAGCGGGACCCCTCCCCGAGAAGACCAGCACAAGCCCCCACACCCACTATGTCTGCTGACCATAGAGTTCTGCAAAACTTCAAGTCTAGTAGAAATGGCATCAGGTCTCTTTTAGCAAGCTGACTAGAGCACACCTAGTTAAAACTTGCCACATTTCTGGCTAAGGTCCAAATGCTCCCCACTGCAGCCAAGGAGAAACTCTGCAGAGAGAGGACTGACCTGAGGGATAGAGCAGCCATAACACAGCAGCAGAGTGCATGCAGCACACGCCAGAGACACTTCTTGAAGTGCTAGGCCCTGAAAATTAGATTCCCTCTTCTTCATAAAGCCATTACTCTCAGGATCAGGAAACATTACAGGCTTTCATAATACACAGAAGACAGAGACGAAATGCCAAGATGGAGGAATTTGTTTCAAAAGAAAAAACAAGAAAAGGTCACAGCCAGGGATCTAATACATCTCCCGAGGCCAGGGAAACAAAAGCAAAAACAGACTACTGGGACTTACATCAAGATGAAAAGCTTCTGCACAGGAAGGAAAACTGTGAACAAAACCAAAAGGCAAACTTTGGAATGGAAAAAGATATTTGCAAATGACATACCTGGTAAGGCGTTAGTATCCAAGATCTGTAAAGAACTTCTCAAACTCAACATCCAAAAAACAATCCAATTAAAAAATGGGCAGAGGATGGGGTGCCTGGGTGGTTCAGTCAGTTAAAAGCCTGACTTCGGCTTAGGTCATGATCTTGCAGTTTGTGAGTTTGAGCCCTGTATTGGGCTCTCTACTGTCAGCACGATGTCCGCTTCAGATACTCTGTCTCCCTCTCTCTCTGCCCCTTCCCTACTCTCTCTCTCTCTCTCTCTTTTTCAAAAATAAATATTTTTTTAAAAAATGAGCAGGAGACATGAATAGACATTTTTCCAAAGAAGACATACAGGTGGCTAACAGACACATGAAAAGATGCTCAACATCACTCATCGTAGGGGAAATGCAAATCAATACCACAATGAAATATCACCTCACACCTGTCAGAATGGCTAAAATTAACAACACAGGAAATAGATGTTGACAAGGATGCTGAAAAAGGGGAACCCTCTTGCACCGTTGGTGGGAATGCAAACTGGTGCAGCTACTCTGAAAAACACATGGAGGTTCCTCAGAAAGTTAAAAATAGAACTACCCTTTGATCCAGCAATTGCACTAGCCGGTTTTACCCAGAGGATACAAAAATACTGATTTGAAGGGATACATGCACCTGGATATTTACAGCAGCATATCAACAATAGCCAAGTTATGGAAAGAGCCCAAATGTCTATTGACTGGTGAATGGATAAAGAAGATGTGTACATATGCAGACACACACACACACACACACACACACACACACACACACACACACTCAATGGGATACTACTCAGCCATCAACAAGAATGGAATCTTGCCATTTGTAAGGATGTGGATGGAGCTAGAGAGTATTATGCCAAGTGAAATAAGTCAGTCACATGTGATTTCACTCATTTGTGGAACTTAAAACAGGTGGGGCAGCTGTGTGGCTCAGTAGGTCGAGTGTCTGACTTCAGCTCAGGTCATGACCTCATGGTTCATGGGTTCGAGCCCCACTTTGAGCTCTGTAGAGAATGCTCAGAGCCTGGAGCCTGCTGCTAATGCTGTGTTTCCCTCTCACTGCCCCTTTCCTGCTCATGCCGTGTTTCTCAAAAATAAATGTTAAAAAAAAAATTTTAAAAAGAACAACAACAGATGAGCATAGGGGAAAGAAAAAGGCAATGCAGAAAACAGACTGTTAACTATGGAGAACAAACTGAGGACTGCTGGACTGGAGTTGGTGGGGGGGATGGGCTAAATGAGTGATGGGCATTAAGTGAGGGCACTTGTTGAGATGAGCACTGGGTGTTATATGTAAGTGATGAATCACTAAGTTCTACACCTGAAACTAGTATTACACTGATGTTAACCAATTGGAATTTAAAAACCTGGAAAAAAAATCGTTGCCTTAGACACTTTCATGAATACAGTTTGCCTTGCATACATCTGCATCTCAAAGGGATTAAAAAATGGTCAGGAACAGCAAATTTTAATTTCTCATAATTGTAGAAACTCATGAAGACAGGTTAGGAATTGCATGGAAAGATGAAAATCTGATAGTTAAAGCAAAGAGAGTCACAGAGTTCACCTCCACCCAAACATCTTTGGTAAATCTTCCTTCTAGTCTGCTTAGGGAATTATTTCTGACATAATAAGGGAGGGATGTTAAGCAGAAGTAGGATTTAGAATTTTCATTTCTTGACACCATGTGTGCTACAGAATGAGGAATAACTGTCTTGCCCTATAGTAAACAGTCTTTAGCTAAACATAGATAGTATTGTGACTATTAGATATTCAAATACACACATATGCACATATGCAAATACAGTGCTTACCATAGTCAAGGTCCACCAGTCCCATTTTTTTTTCTTTCCTGCTGTACCAAGTCTTATGCTCTGATACTGAGAATCTAACAGATAATACCATCTCCTCAAAATGGTTCATCCTTGCCTTTTTGCATGAGAATATTGTATGAGAGCACCATGGAAGTGCAGAGTAACTGAGATATTGGTAGAGAAGCTTGCAAATGTTGCTTTCCTGAGTTCTCTCTAGATTACTGTCAGCCCAAGTACATTTCCTGTGCAAGTTTTGATAAAATTCATGCATGCATACATTTTTTTTTTTTTTTTGGTCCATAATTATCTTAGCATCAGTAGCCAGTTAAGTAATCATAGTTAGGGATGCGTGGGTGGCTCAGTTGGTTAAGCCGACTTCAGTTCAGATCATGATCTTGCGGTTTGTGGGTTCGAGCCCTTTGTCGGGCTCTGTGCTGACAGCTCAAAGACAGGAGCCTGCTTTGGATTCTGTGTCTCCCTGTCTCTCTGCCCCTCCCCCACTCATGCTCTGTCTCTCTGTTTCTCTCTCAAAAATAAATAAACATTAAAGAAATTAAAAAAATAACAAGTTATTATGTAAGTCATATATATAATATATAATATATATATTTCATAATATATATATAATTTTTCATAATTTTGTGTAATATCTAAAAGAAAAGGTAAAATGAAGTGTTATGGTTATAAATATATTTTAAAATTCCACAGAGGATACAGTACTAAAGATTAGAGGTGCTAAAATATGGACAAAAATGTAAACTATGTTTAAAAACTTTTTTACATATTTTAGAACTTAATGAAATCATTGAAGGTATCCTAGTTCTGAAAGTTGCTGAGGAAGTCTTTGTTTTGTATTTCTAAAGCACATGTTGCATTTGTGTAGCATTTTATTTTAGCTTACTGTAGGCAGTATAAGTCTACAGAAAGTATAGTTGAGTTTAGTGTATTATAGATAGTATAACAATGTAGAGCATAACTTAATAGTTATTAAATAGTAAAAAAAATATGTTGGGCATCTTGCTTTTTCTTGTATCTATTACTTTCCCAAATTTAAGGTAGCCGTAGGTCTTTAACAAAGGGTGAACGAACTTACTAGAGCCGTAACTGTTACTTCAGTGGATGATAAAAAGGACAATTTGATTAATGTGGAGAATAAGGTTTTTGTTTTGATTAAAAATTTTTTTTAATGTTTATTTTTGAGAGAGAGAGAGAGACAGAGTACAAGCGGGGGAGGGTCAGAGAGTGAGGGAGAGACAGAATTGGAAGCAGGCTCTAGGCTCTGAGCTGTCAGCACAGAGCCAGATGCACAGCTTGAACTCACGAACGGCGAGATCATGACCTGAGCCGAAATCAGATGCCTAACCGACTGACCCACCAGGCACCCCATTTCTTTTAATTTTTTTCAATGACTGATTTGATTTTTAACATAGCAAATGTAAGGTGCCTTTCTGCCAGTGAACTACTTGATTCACTGCAGATTAAAATCTGTAAGTTCTGTGGACTTCAGAAGGTGAATTAAGCATTGCTTGATTTTTTTTTTCCTATTAGAACTCCCACTTAAGGATTGGCATAAAGTAGAAAATTCCTCCAATAATGTCCAAACCTTCTCATTTAGAGTTTGGTATTGCATCATGTTCAAGTGAGTGTCAAATAAATGTTGTCTGTTGGTAATGAGAATAATTTTTTCATGAGGAATTCTCTTTATGCTTATTACCCAGCACATTTCTTGCAATGGTCTCAGAGTCGTTGGAAAACAGAAACCTTGCTTGAACTTGAACTGTTACCATGTGATTTTTGCCAGTTATGCTATTATGAGTTTTACATGAATTTTAAAAAATTGATTCATTTGACAAAGCTTAAAATCCTTTAAACACTGGGATGGAATATAACTAATTTAAGTAGTGTATTTTAGAAGAGTAACATGCATTGAATTTGAATGATAAACACAGGGACTTTACAAATTTAGGAGCTAGGTTTTGGAGTTTTATGAGTAGTGCTTGTTCAGTATATATTTACTTACTGTAATTTTTGTTGAGTAGTGGGGTAATTATTACCGCATAGAGTGTTACCATAGCATACTGAAAATGTCTCTGTATCAGATATGTGATGTGTGAGTGTGTGTGTTAAGTAGTTTTACTTTGTATTCCTGAAAGCATGAACTTCTAAACATTTTCTTAGTTTCCTGTAAAAGTAAATTAATAAAAAAACTTCAAGAGGAAATATCACTAATTCCTTGGGAGTAGGGATCAGGGGATGGTATATTCTGTCTCAGGATGTGCTTTGGGGAAATTACTTGGAAATTAAGGAGTCTCAAGTAGAACAACTTCAAAATACTTTACTATGACATATTCCATAAGATAATTAAGTCTTGACATGTAAGGACATGTGAATGTAGCATTCTAAAAGAAGAGTTACAGAAACTTTTTCTTCCAGAGTAAGGTCTTTTAATAGATAGTTCGCATTAGTTGAATATTTGAAAGACACTGCCTAAAATAAATACTGATGCAGTTACTAAAAGTTGTATTGTCTTCTCACTTTCACATTATTAATGTTATATATCCTTTTCTTTCAGCTCGATATGCCAAGTGACCAGATAGTGGCAAATCTGCAAGCAGTTATCAGTGAAGTTTGTAAGCACAGACCACTCAGTTTGGGTGAGTGGTTTGCTTGGGTAGATTTCCCTATAGCTCTGTGTTTCTTTAGAAATGTAAAATATTGGGGTGCCTGGGTGGCTCAGTTGTTTAAGCATCCGACTCTTGATTTTGGCATAAGTCATGATTTCATGGTTCATGGGATTGAACCTTTCATCGGGCTCTGTACTGACAGCATGGAGCCTGTTTGGGATTCTCCCCCCCACCCCGCCGCCCCCACCCGCTGCCTCTCTCTCTCTCTCTCTCTCTAAAAATAAATAGATAAATAAACTTTAAAAAAGTGTAAAATACTAAGAAAACAATCAAGCTGATATGCAAGTACAATAATGCAAGCAGTAGTATTTTCAGGGATTAAATAAATAAAATTTAATTCTCCAAAGGATTCCTAATTACCTTATTAACATGTTGCTGTAGTTGTTTGGATAAGAGACCTCTTTAACATGAATAAGAAACATATCATGAAATCTTTGTAAATTCCCACATTATTTCTATCATTAAATGTAATAAACTTTGAAAGAAAACTGTAACTGATCACCTTAAACTTACAGTAGTGTTAAATAGAAACTAAAATCATTTATGAAATATTTTGAGTCCAGACCATTCACTTTGTCACTGGCATTAGCAATTGTCTTTCTTAATCTTACTTACATTAGAAAAGAACAAAGTTTTTAATTATGTCCTGAGAGACATTTCTTACAAACAGTGATTCATGGAGAGCAATGAAACTTGATTGAGATATGGAAGCTGTTTAATAGGCTAGGAACACCTACAGTGTCCTTATTATTCCATTATGTGCTGTGCATAGTCTGTGCATATTTCTCTCCTGGCTGGTTGCAGCCAAAAAAAGGGTTCATTACACTATAGACTCTTCATTTATAGACTTAGCTTTATAGGACTCTGTCAGGTTTAGTTTTATAACCAAGTGTATAATTAAAACACAATCTTAAGCTATTTTTTTATCTCTTTGGGAGTTACACACACTGGTGAATAAATACCTCATTTGTTAATTCTGCTGTCATAGATATGGCCATAGTACTTAGTAATTGTATGTGTACGCATTCTTATATTCCACGGAGCAGTTTGATTTCAGTATAGGATCTTCTGAGGCTGTCACAGGAGTGGAATGATGGACAGTAAATCTCAAAAACCAATGTATACTCTTTTGTCATTTTTTTAATTGAAGTGTAATTGACCTACAATATTGTTTTAGTTTCATGTGTACAACGTAGTGATTCAACATTTGTATATGTTGCAAATTGATCACCACATAAGTCTAGTTACCATCTGTCACCATACAAGGTTAATAGACCATTATTGACTGTATCCCTTGTGCTGTACATTACATCCCCATGACTTATTTATTTCATAATTGAATGTTTGTATCTCTTGATCCTCTTCACCCACTTTGCCCCCTCCCCTCATACCCTTCCCCTCCTGGCAACCACCACTCTGTTCTCTGTATCTATGAGACTGGGTTTGGTTTGGTTTTGTCAGTTTGTTTTGTTTTTTCAGAGTTTACTTATAAGTGAAATCATTGATATTTGTCTTTCTGACTCATTTCACTTAGCATAATACCCTCAAGTCCATTAATGTCACAATTAGTAAGATTTCATTCTTTAATATGTCTGAATAGTATTGTAGTATTCCGTTGTGGTGTGTGTGTGTATGTGTGTACCCCCCATCTTTATTCATTCATGTATAGATGGTCACTTAGGTTGTTTCCGTATCTTGGCTATTGTACATAATGCCACAAGGAACATAGGGGTGCATATATCTTTTGATACTAGTGTGTTCATTTTCTTCAGATCGATACTGAAAAGTTGAATTGCTAGATCATATGGTTGTCTAATTTTTTGAGGAATCCCCATACTGTTTTCCAGGGTCTGCACAAATTTACATTCCCACCAACAGTGCATGAGAGTTCCCTTTTTCTCCACATCCTTGCCAACACTTGTTATTTTTGATAATAGCCATTCTGACAGGTATGAGGTCATAACTCATTGTGATTTTAATTTTCATTTCCCTGGTGATTAATGATGTCGAGCATCTTTGGTGCCTGTTGGCCATGAAATGGGAAAATGTCTAGATTCTCTGCCCAATTTTATTTTTATTTTTATTTTTATTTTTATTTTTATTTTTATTTTTATTTTTTTTTCAATATATGAAGTTTATTGTCAGATTGGTTTCCATACAACACCCAGTGCTCATCCCAAAAGGTGCCCTCCTCAATACCCATCACCCACCCTCCCCTCCCTCCCACCCGCCATCGACCCTCAGTTTGTTCTCAGTTTTTAAGAGTCTCTTATGCTTTGGCTCTCTCCCACTCTAACCTCTTTTTTTTTTTTTCCTTCCCCTCCCCCATGGGTTTCAGTTAAGTTTCTCAGGATCCACATAAGAGTGAAAACATATGGTATCTGTCTTTCTCTGTATGGCTTATTTTACTTAGCATCACACTCTCCAGTTCCATCCATGTTGCTACAAAGGGCCGTATTTCATTCTTTCTCATTGCCATGTAGTACTCCATTGTGTATATAAACCACAATTTCTTTATCCATTCATCAGTTGATGGACATTTAGGCTCTTTCCACAATTTGGCTATTGTTGAGAGTGCTGCTATAAACATTGGGGTACAAGTGCCCCTATGCATCAGTACTCCTGTATCTCTTGGGTAAATTCCTAGCAGTGCTACTGCTGGGTCATAGGGTAGGTCTATTTTTAATTTTTTGAGGAACCTCCACACTGTTTTCCAGACAGGCTGCACCAGTTTGCATTCCCACCAACAGTGCAAGAGGGTTCCCGTTTCTCCACATCCTCTCCAGCATCTATAGTCTCCTGATTTGTTCATTTTGGCCACTCTGACTGGCGTGAGGTGATATCTGAGTGTGGTTTTGATTTGTATTTCCCTGATGAGGAGCGACGTTGAGCATCTTTTCATGTGCCTGTTGGCCATCCGGATGTCTTCTTTAGAGAAGTGTCTATTCGTGTTTTCTGCCCATTTCTTCACTGGATTATTTGTTTTTCGGGTGTGGAGTTTGGTGAGCTCTTTATAGATTTTGGATACTAGCCCTTTGTCCGATATGCCATTTGCAAATATCTTTTTCCATTCCGTTGGTTGCCTTTTAGTTTTGTTGGTTGTTTCCTTTGCTGTGCAGAAGCTTTTTATCTTCATAAGGTCCCAGTAGTTCATTTTTGCTTTTAATTCCCTTGCCTTTGGGGATGTGTCAAGTAAGAAATTGCTACGGCTGAGGTCAGAGAGGTCTTTTCCTGCTTTCTCCTCTAGGGTTTTGATGGTTTCCTGCCTCACATTCAGGTCCTTTATCCATTTTGAGTTTATTTTTGTGCATGGTGTGAGAAAGTGGTCTAGTTTCAATCTTCTGCATGTTGCTGTCCAGTTCTCCCAGCACCATTTGTTAAAGAGACTGTCTTTTTTCCATTGGATGTTCTTTCCTGCTTTGTCAAAGATGAGTTGGCCATACGTTTGTGGGTCTAGTTCTGGGGTTTCTATTCTATTCCATTGGTCTACGTGTCTGTTTTTGTGCCAATACCATGCTGTCTTGATGATGACAGCTTTGTAGTAGAGGCTAAAGTCTGGGATTGTGATGCCTCCTGCTTTGGTCTTCTTCTTCAAAATTACTTTGGCTATTCGGGGCCTTTTGTGGTTCCATATGAATTTTAGGATTGCTTGTTCTAGTTTCGAGAAGAATGCTGGTGCAATTTTGATTGGGATTGCATTGAATGTGTAGATAGCTTTGGGTAGTATTGACATTTTGACAATATTTATTCTTCCAATCCATGAGCATGGAATGTTTTTCCATTTCTTTATATCTTCTTCAATTTCCTTCATGAGCTTTCTATAGTTTTCAGAATACAGATCTTTTACATGTTTGGTTAGATTTATTCCTAGGTATTTCATGCTTCTTGGTGCAATTGTGAATGGGATCAGTTTCTTTATTTGTCTTCTTGTTGCTTCATTATTAGTGTATAAGAATGCAACTGATTTCTGTACATTGATTTTGTATCCTGCAACTTTGCTAAATTCATGTATCAGTTCTAGCAGACTTCTGGTGGAGTCTATCGGATTTTCCATTTATAATATCATGTCATCTGCGAAAAGTGAAAACTTAACTTCATCTTTGCCAATTTTGATGCCTTTGATTTCCTTTTGTTGTCTGATTGCTGATGCTAGAACTTCCAGCACTATGTTAAACAACAGTGGTGAGAGTGTCTCTGCCCAATTTTAAATTGGATTTATTTATTCTTTTATTGAGTTATATGAGTTCTTTATAAAATTTTGGATATTAACCCCTTATCAAATATGTGATTTGCCAATACCTTCTTCCATTCACTAGGTTGCCTTTTTGTTTTGAATGCTTTCCTTTGCTGTGCAGAGCTTTTTAGTGTAATGTAGTCCCATTTGTTTATTTTGTTGTTGTTGTTGCCCTCTGGAGTCATCCAGAAAACCTACTAAGACCGATGTTGAGGGGCTTACCACTTGTGTTTTCGTGTTTTATGGTTTCAGGTTTTACCTTCAAGTCTTTAATCTATTTGAATTAATTTTTGTATGTGGTAGGAGGTATTGATTTCCTTCTTCTGCATGTAACTGTTCAGTTTTCCCAACCCCATTCATTAAAGAGGCTGCCCTTCCTCTGTTGTGTATCCTTTTATGTTGTAAATTGGCCATATATGTGTGGCTTTATTTCTGGGTTCTCTATTTTGTTCCATGAATCCATATGTCTTTTATGTTAATTCCATATGGTTTTAATTTACTGTGGCTTTGTAGTATAGTTTTGAAATCAGGAAGCTTGGTATCTCTGGCTTTGTTCTTTCTCAAGATTGCTTTGGCTGTTCAGGGTCTTTTGTGGTTCCATACAAATTTTAGAATCATTCGTTCTGTTTCTGTGAGCAATACCACTAGAATTTTGATAGGGGTTGCTTTGAATTTGTAGACTGTTTTGGGTAATATGTACATTCTAACAATATTAATTCTTCTAATCCATGAACATGGAATATCCATTTCTTTGTATCATCTTCAGTTCCTTTCATCACCATCTTATGGTGTTCCATGTATTAAGTTTTCACCTCCTTTATTAAATTTATTCCTAGGTATTTTGTTATTTTTGATGCAATAATATATGGGATTGCTTTCTTAATTTCTTTCTGATAGTTTGTTGTTAGTGTATACAAACAACTGATTTTTGTTTATTGATTTTGTACCCTGACACTTTATTGAATTTGTTCACTGGTTCAAACAGTCTTTTGGTGTAGTCTTATGGCTCTTCCTATATATGATATATCTTCTGCAAAAAGTGACAATTTTACATCTTCCTTTTCTATTTGGATGCCTTATTTTGGTCTTGCCTGAATGCTATGACTAGAACTTCCAATACTATGTTGAATAATAGTAAGGAGAGTGGACATCCTTGTCTTGTTCCTGAGCTTAGAGGAAAAGCTTTCAACTTTTCACCATTGATTATGATATTATTTGTGGGTTTGTATATGACCTTTATTACGTTGGGGTATGTACGTTCTCTCTTTAAGCACTATGTTGAAAGTTTTTATTGTAAATGGATGTGACTTTTGTTGGATGCTTTTTCTGCATCTATTGAAGTGATCGTATGATTTTTGTTTTTCATTTTGTTAATCTGTATTACATTGATGTGCACATATTGAACCATCCTTTCATCCTAGAATGAATTCCACTTGATCATGGTGTGTGATTCTTTTTATGTATTTTAGAATTTGGTTTGCTAATATTTTGTTGAGGGTTTTCACATACATGTTCACCAGGATTATTGGCCTGTAATTTTCTTCTTTTTTTGTTGTGTCCTTGTCTAATTTTGGTATCAGGGTAATACTGGCCTCATAAAATGAGTTTGGAAGCATTCTCTCATCTTCTTCAGTGTTTTGGGGAGAGTTTGAGAAGGCTAGATACTAAATCTTTGAATGTCTGTTAAAATTCACCAGCTAAGCTGGCTAATCTTGGGTTTTTGTCTGTTGGGAGGTTTTTGATTACTGATTCAATCTGTTTGCTATTATAAGTCTATTCTGATTTTTCTGTTCTTCCTGATTCAATCTTGGAAGTTGTTTGTTTCTAGGTATTTAATAAATTTTTCTAAGTTGTCCAGTTTGTTGGTATGTAATTGTTGATAGTAGTCTCTTATGATCCTTCGTATTTCTATGGTATCAGTTGTAATTCTCTTTCATTTCTGATTTTATTTATTTGAGCCCACCCTCTCTTTTTCTTGGTGAGTCTAATTAATGTTTGTTAATTTTGTTTATCTTTTCATATAACAAGCTCTTAGTTTCATTGATCTTTTCTATTGTCCTTTTATTCTCTATTTCATTTATTTCCCCTCTGATATTTACTATTTCTTTCCTTCTCCTAACTTTGCATTTCATTTGTTGTTCTTTTTGTAGTTACTTTCTGTTTAAAGTTAGATTGTTTATTTAAGATTTTCCTTGTTTCTTGAGGTAGGCCTGTATTGCTATGAACTTCTCTCCTTTAACCGTTTCTGATTTATCCCATAGGTTTTTGTATGTTGTATCTGTTTTCATATGTCTCTAGGTATTTTTGATTTTTCCTTTTTATTTCTTTGATGACTCATTGGTTGTTCAGTAGCATGTTATTTAATTTCTAATGTTTTTGTGTTTTTTTCCAGTCTTCTTGTAACTGATTTCTAGTTTCATAACATTGTGGTCAGAAAAGATGCCTGATACTATTTCAATACTCTGAGAGTTGCTTTGTGGCCTAATCTGTGATATGTCCTGGAGAATGTCCCATGTGCACTTGACAAGAATGTGGTTTTTATTTTTTGTTTTTGTTTTGGATGGAATTTTCTGTGTAAATATATTAAGTCCATCTGGTCTAATGTGTTGTTTAAGGGTGATGTTTCCTTATTGATTATCTGTTTAGATCATCTATCTATTGATGTAAGTGGAGTGTTAAAATCCCCTACTATTGCTGTTTCTCCTTTTAGGTGTATTAATATTTGCTTTATATATTTTGGTGCTTCTATGTTGGGTGCATAGATATTTATACATGCTATGTTTTCCTGCCAGTTTGACCCTTTAATCATTATGTAATACCCTTCTTTGTCTTTTATTACAGTCTGTTTTAAAGTATTTTTTGTTGAATAAATTTAGCTACATCAGCTTTTTGTCAGTTTGTTTCCATTTGCATAGAATATATTTTTCCATCCCTTTACTTTCAGTCCTTACTTTTGAGCTGAGTCTCTTATAGGCAGTGTATAGATGAGTCTTGTTTTTGTTTGTTTGTTTTTTTAAATCCATTCAGCCACTTTGTGTCTTTTGATTGAAAGATTTAGGGGCGCCTGGTGGCTCACTCAGTTGGGAGTCCAACTTGGGCTCAGGTCATGATCTCATGGTTTGTGGGTTTCGGCCCTGCATTGGGCTCTGTGCTGGCAGCTCAGAGCCTGGACCCTGCTCCAGATTCTGTGTCTCCCTCTCTCTCTGCCCCTGCCCTGCTCGCACTCTGTCTCTCTCTCTCTTTCAAAAATAAATAAACATTAAAAAAAAAAAATAACAAAAGAAAGATTTAGACCATTTATGTTTAAAGTAATTATTGATAGGTATGTACTTATTGCCATTTTGTTAATTGTTTTCTGGCTTTTTTCCTTGTTCCTCTCTTCTTTTCTTTCTGTCTTTCCTTCTGGTCTTAATAATTTTCTTTAGTGTTATGTTTAGATCCCTTTCTCGTTTTCTTTTTATATTGCTATAAGTTTTTTTCTTTGTGGTTACCGTGAGGTTCACATATACCATTCTGTGTATATAACAGTCTGTTTTCATCTGGTAGCAACTTAATTGAAACTCATTCCAAAACTCTACATTTTTATTCCATCCCCTGTGTTTTATGGTTTTGATGTACATTTTAACACTTTTTGATGTCATTAACTAATTAATATAGGTTTAATTTTATTACTTTTGTCTTTTGACTTTTATACTGGTTTTATAAGTGAGTAAATGCACTACTTTTACAATATACTTACATTTTCCAGTGACATTTTTACTAAGTATGTTTTCTTGTCATTCATTAGTACTACTTCCTTTCAGCTTAAAGAATTCCATTTGACATTTCTTGTAGGGTTGATTAAATGATCATGAATTCCTTTACCTTTTTCTTATCTGAAAAAGTTTTTATCCCTTTTCCTATTTTGAATGATAACCTTGCTAGGTACAGTGTTCTTGGTTGTAGATATTTTCCTTTAAGCACCTTGAATATGTTCTATCAGTCACTTTTGCCTGCAAAGTTTCTTCTGATAAATTTTCTGTTAGCCTTATGGGGCTGCCTTTGTATGTATCAAGTTGTTTTTCTCCTGCTGCTTTTAAGATTCTGTCTTTAACTTGTGACATTTTAATTAGTGTGAATCTCTTCAGTTTCATCTTATTTAAAACTTTCTGACCTTGGATCTGGATGTCAATTCCCTTCCTCAAGTTAGGGTTTTCAGTTATTTTTCTCTTTTTTATAAATTTTCTGCCCCTTTCTTCTCTTTCTGGGACCCCTATAATGAGAATATTACTCTGCTTGAAGTTGTCCTCTGTATTCCTTAAGCTATTTTCACTATTTAAAATTCTTTTTTCTTTTTGTTTCCTTCTCTGAGTGAGTCCATTGCTTTGTCTTCCAGGTTGCTGATCTGTTTCTCATTCAGTCTGCTGTTGAGCTTCTCCAGTGTATTTTTCAGTTCACTTATTTTATTCTTCAGTTCTGTGATTTTTGTTTGGTACTTTCATATATTTTCTGTCTTTTTATTGAAGTTCTCCTGTGTTCATCCATGCTTTCCCCCAAGTGAGCATCTTTATGACTGTTACTTTGCTCCCTTTGTCAGGCAGATTACTTATGATCATTTCATTAAGGTCTTTTTCTCAGGTTCTGCCTTGTTCTTTCATTTGGAACATATTCCTCTATCTCCTAAGTTGGCCTGATTCTGTGTGTTTCTATGTATTGAAACAGCTACCTCTCCCAATCAGGAGTGGCCTGTATACAAGATTTTCTGTGGGGCTTAGAAGTGTAATCCCCCAGCCACCAGAGCCTGGTGCTCAAGGTATCCCCTGTGTGGGCTTCACGCACCTGCCAGCTGTGTGCGGGGAGGGTGGGGATGGGTGTGGGGTACTTGTCTGTCTATGGCACGGGTATGGTAGGAATGAGGGCGTGGGTTGGGTCTCAACTGGCTGCCTGTGCAACAGGCTGCCTTATTGGGTGGGGTTGCTCACCTGGTTGGTTGCAGTTTGGCTGCCCCACAGCAAGGTTGCCCACCAGCTGTGCTCTGGATGTGGCATGGAAGGGGGGCAGAGCATGCTCGGTGGCGCTGATAGGTTAGAGTAGGATTGCCAGCATGGCTCCTGCCAGCACTGGCATTAGCAAGGTTGAATGAGATTGCAAAAATGCACTCTTATCCCCAAAGAAAGTTTCAACAGGTTTCTTCTTTCCAGCAGTTGTTTTAAGATTAATAAGTGGGTTTCCTTCACATATGGCCTAGTGCTTTTTACACTGCTTCTTTTGCACCAGGTTGTGGAATGAGTTTATGTGTGAGCCCTTTAACACTGAGTTCCCTGTTCTTTCCAGTTCTGTGGTTCTCTTGGATGCACTCTGTTGGTTTTCAAAGCCATATGTTTTGGGAGCTCATCTGTCTGATACAGGACACAGTGGTTGGGGTGCCTAGTTTGGGGAACAAAGCCCTTGTCCTCAGGGAAAAGTTCTGTATTTTTGAGATCCCTCCCGATTTTCGGTCGCCTTGCCTGGAGTGGGGTTTTTGCAGACAGTGTTGTCTCTGCCATTCCTACTTGTCTTGATGCAGCCCTTTTATCCTTTGTTGTGGAGATACTGCTCATCTGGTTTTCAGGACTTTTTCGAGGGATTTATTCCATATGTAGCTGTAGATATGCTGTGTCTGTGGGAAGAGGTGAGTTAAGGATCTTCTTATGCTGCCATCTTGAACTGTCTCTATCTTTCTTTGCCATTTTAAATGAAGTCTCTTAATTGTTCTTATGAAAAGCTTTTTCATTTTTAGGGAATTTTACTAAATGTTTAGTAACACAGAGATAGCATCTGTGATATTTCAAATAAATATTTAGAATATTGCCATCACATGTAAATATCACCACCTGCTCCCTTCACTTTCGACTTTGCAGTAAAATAAATTCTAGGTGATCATCTTCTGGAAGAGAGAAATGAATTATTATAGATTATGTAGTTTCAAGGGTAAATCTCTAATATGCTGGAGTTTCTTTAGTGTGTCTTCTACTCTAGAAAACAAATGATCTTGTGTTCCTTATAATTCAAAATCTTAGTTCAGTAATATCAGTACTTTTCAAGTGGAAAATATAACATGAGTTATATAAGGTTTCTTGTTGTATGTTTATATCTGCTCATTATGTATCTGTGGAGTAAAATAAAAGTTGATTCTTGTCTTTGTTTCCAGGACCTTTTGTGGTACGAGCTTTCCTTCGTACTTCAACAAGTGAAGGTTTGTTACTAAAGATCGAGCCATTGTTGCCTAAAGAAGTAGAAACCAAAGAAAATAACAAAGAAGATGCCTAAAAATGTTACATTATGAAATTATTTTCAGTGGATTAAGAAGCAATGGAGACAATTATAAAACTGTATAATTTCTACATTTGGTGTCTTGTTATTTCTTAATCATCATACTTGATTTTAACACTTGGAAAAATCTTACAACACTTTCAAAAATAAGAAAAAATTTTCTCTGTCTGAACCTATATTAAATTGTCTTCCTTAGAAGTTGGATTCTGCACGCTGGTAATTGTAGCAGAAATTTCTAGCTTAATAACTTTCCCTTGAGAGTCATACCATTCTGAGGGAAAAGTAATATTCTCAATTTTCATAGGACAGAGAATGGCAGTCATGAACTATATCCTAAAGACGTCTATTTTCTATGGAAAAAGTGTGGAAGGTGTTATTTCTAAAAATTCTAAAAATCATTTGTGATAGCATGCATATAGAAAAGACGTTAAAATGTAGGTGGGAAAGCTTTTTTTCTTTTAGGAATTAATTTATAATATTTGTGGTTTTTTGTAGTAACAGTAGTGTATAATTTTATGGTGCTTTGTGCTGTATATGCAGTGTATAGTGTTTTCATACACTTAATCTCATTTGAGCCTGAATTCCTTTGCTTAATAGCAAGTAATAGGTTTGGTTAGTGTTTGTTGACTGAACATCCCATGATGTAGATAGAACAATTTCATTTAATGGAGAATCAGGCTAGAAAGTTAAGTGTCTTTCACCAAGTGTCAGTTTGCAAACTGGTGTTGATCTCTAAGTATTTACTGGTAGGTGAAAAAATCAAAAACGTAAGGATAATTTTGGCATGCAGTTGCCCACTGTCCTTTCTTTGGAATGATTTCCTTCACTCAGAGACTATCTTCTACTTTTTTATTTATTTATTTTTAACGGATGTTCAAATGCTGCTTCTTTCATGAAATAGTAGCATTGATAAATTCATTGGTGGGATCTTCACTTTGTAAAGAATATTTTGGCAGCTTCATGTAGGTCTCCCAAATTGTTTTTGAAGTGGAAGTTGTCAGAGAAGTCCAAATGACCATGAGCAATCACTGTACCCCATTAAGCTTTTTTTCCCCCCACAGGAAAATTAAAATGTAAAGGCTGTTTACCAAAAACAGTAACTACAAAAGTTAACAGTAACTACAAAATAGTAACAGCAGTTACCTTCTGTTGAGTGCCCACCTACCATCTTATGCCTTTACTGCACTGTCTCATTTCATCCTCATAGCGGTTCGGTGAGGGGGGTTTGGTACTCCCACTTCACAGGTAAGGAAATTGAAACCTATGTGAGCTCCCCTAGCCTAAGACTCACACCTAGATCTGTGTGATTTTAAAGCCTGTTCTCTTAACCATTGGGGTATGGTACCTCCTTTTTATATATCTTAAAAGATAAATCAACCTATTTATGTGAACACTTTAAAATTTTAAAAATATTGAAGAATTATACTTCAGTGTCTTGGTATCTCTAGTTATGGGGTTATGGCAGAGTGGATGTGAGAAAGTAGAAATAAAAGGGTTAGAAGGAGTGGTGTGAGAAAAGAGTAGTGTTAGGATGGAGAGAAAAAGGTATTTACTTGTTTTCCCCAATTACTGTCTTTTGAAAACTTACTGATTAATCATTATTTAGAGATCCTAATTCAGAGTAGAAGCTCTATTACTATGTTTGTAGATTTTCTTCTGATTAGTAGATTAAGTATGCTCTTATAATTGAAAGTTTTAGAAACACTAATAAACATAAAAAATAAATCTACTCATAATCCTACTGCTCAAAGATAACCAGCATGAATATTTTGGTGCTCTCCATTTTCAGTTGGCAGAGAGAGACAGAACATACACATGATGCTATAAAGTAAGCATTTTTCCATATTAATTAAAGTCTTATAGGGAAAGCATCATTTTAATGGTTGAATAATAGCCCATCCTGTTGATGCTATAACTTACGGAATTATTTCTTAATTGTTGGGCATTTAACTCACTTTCAGATCCCCCTCCTCTATTATTTATAATGCTTTGGATTTGTAATTTATTTTCCTCTCTATTCCTTGCAGTGACATTACTGGGTTAAAAGGTATGGTATGGCTAGGAGTCTTAATTATGTCTTAGAAAGGTGCCTTTGTGATCAGATCAAACCTGAACAAGGAAATATGGTTGGAAAACTTACTCCCGGCAGGAACGTTCCAGGGTTTAATTAACTGGCCTATGGACAAATTATTCCCTACCCTTCCATTATGCATTTTTCCTTTTGGCTAACTAGAACTAATGTTGAGTATTTATTATGGTATGTTTCTGGAAAAACAGAATTGTACTAGATAACTCTGAACGTAAATATCTTTCTCTTTTATATTATTATATTCTTAGAGAACAATAAATTAAATCTTATATTTGAAGAAATTAAAAACTTAAAAAATTTTATATTAAGTACTAGTACTATTCAAATTTTAGCCTCATTCCAAATTACCTGGTGGGCTCACACTCACAAATTTCTGGGCTCTGCCTAGCAGTTTTGGGTGGACCTTGACCTTTTCACATTTCTAACAAATTCCCAGGTGATGATGATGTTGCTGTTCTATGGACAACACTTTGAGAACCTCTGTTATTTACTAATGGCTCTTTTAATCATGGCTAAATAAAAAAATCTCTGGCTGTAGTAACAGCAACAGTTTATGTAAAAATTCCACAGGTTAATTATAATGCACTAGGGTTGAGAATCACTGGTATATGCAGTTAGCTAGGTCATAAAAAATGCAAAATTTGCAATAAAGTTGAGATTTAAAAAAAATGTTTTTTAAAATTTACATTCAAATTAGTTAGCATATAGTGCGACAATGATTTCAGGAGTAGATTCCTTAATGCCCCTTAAAAGTTGAGATTTTATGGGGCGCCTGGGTGGCGCAGTCGGTTAAGCGTCCGACTTCAGCCAGGTCACGATCTCGCGGTCCGTGAGTTCGAGCCCCGCGTCGGGCTCTGGGCTGGTGGCTCAGAGCCTGGAGCCTGTTTCCGATTCTGTGTCTCCCTCTCTCTCTGCCCCTCCCCCGTTCATGCTCTGTCTCTCTCTGTCCCAAAAATAAATAAACGTTGGGAAAAAAAAATTTTAAAAAAAAAAAGTTGAGATTTTAAAAGACGGGGATGATTAAAAGATAATGTGCCAAATTTAAGAGCCAGGACTAATTTATAGGTTTCTGGTCTATCTCTGTGTGTAAATAATTTAAATTCTGGCTCTCACTCTATGAGAAAACATTTCAAAATCTGGGATCTTTCTTCTGTAATATAAGGACATCATAAGATGCTCACCACTGTACTTTCTGAAAAAATTTTATGATCTTTTTGAAGGTGGCATTTCACGTTGTTAAAAGTTATGTAACCTAACATTATTTATATAAACACACACGTGAACCTAAATTTAATGGTATTAATAGGATTATCTTGTGAAAGACCAGATGCTTGGCCTGGGATAGGGGCACTTAATTCAGCAGTGTTTTTCCTGTAGCAAGCAGTTACGCAGAATGTCCAGTAGGTGGCGATCATAACCTTTCATACAACTTTTAAATAGCCTTGTGCGTATTGATAAATACTTGTTTTTTCATTTGAGTATACAGATAAAAAAGCAAAATTACTATATAGACCATTTGGAGCTTTGTTTTATAACGGGTTTTTAATAAATTTTATTCTATTTTGAACATACTATGGGGTTTGCTGTAGTTGTCATTGTAATAGTGCGTATGTAGAGTTTTTTTGTTTCTGTTTTATTATAAAATTTTTCAAAAATACAGAAAAATTTACTCACCTATTTACTCACCGCCCAGCTTCAGCAATTATCAGCACTATGCACTTGTGCTATTTACATCTATCCCTTTCATCTATCCACAACTCCCCAGTTTATCCTTATCCCTGCTAGAGTAATTAAAAGCAAATCCCTTGAGGTGCCTGGGTGGCTCCATTAGTTAAGCATCCAACTTTTGGTTTTGGCTCAGGTCATGATCTCATGGTTCTGAGTTCGAGCCCCACATTGGGCTCTGCACTGACAGTGTGGAGCCTACTTGGGATTCTGTTTGTCTGCCTTTTCCTCACTCACACTCACGTACTTGTGATCTCTCTCAAAAATAAATAAATAAACTTAAAAAAAAATAAAAGAAAATTCTACATATCCAGAGTCCAACACCTTATCCATTAGGCTAGATGGCTCTCTGAAAAATTCCATATATCATATCTGTTAACCTATAGCGTTTTAAGAATAATCAAGATATAATTATAAGATTTTAGGTCCATTTTTCAGAACCCATTGTTTTTGTGTTCTACTTTGGCCATTTAGGGCATTCAGTTTGGTTTTTTTTTTTTTGTAATTCAGGTTTTTAGTATTATATTTTTCATGTAAAAATGGGCAAATATCTATTTCCATTGCTCTGAGAACTTAGTACATGTACATAGTAACATAATTAGCCACCAAAGGTTGTATGTAACTATCAATACTTCAAAAAATAAGGAAGAAGTTGGTATCTTTACTTACATTTTTGTTTTTGAATCAAAAGATCAAATTAGAAATGTAACTATTATAAGGAATAGGTTGAAATAATATTCAGTTTTCATCTGAAGGATGAAATATTCAGTTTTCATCTGAGGAACAAAAAGTTTTACTGTATTGTTTTATTTAAAAAAAATAGAAGAGCAATAAATTTGGCAGAGAAAGGAAAAACAATGAAAAGTTTAAAGAAAACAATGACCCATAATTCTTTAAATAACATTTTGTTGTAGTTCCTTTTTTCCCTTCTACCTATGTGGAAGTCGCCTTTGCTCCTGTAAGAGCATGGCTGTGATCATGAATACAGAGTAGACAGGAGACTTCTTGACTCTGGAGGTTTCCCACATTCCCAGCTCTTCAGTCACTTACTCTTGAGAAAAGGCAACCAAAAGCAATCACTAAGTGTTTGCTACATGAAAGGTCTAACACTTTCTGTATCTCATCATATGTTACATAAATTTTATATTATTGTTTACTAAGTTGGCAATTGCTTTAATGAAAATTAATTTATATGTTTTTCTAAATAGAAAAAACCCAGTGGTTTCCAAAGGGCAATAAGTATATACTTAGTTGCACAAGAAATGAATTTGAATGGTAAGTGAACCACATTTTAAATTAATAGTTAAGTAATCTTTAAAGTATCATAGAAAAATATAGCTAACGTATAAAGATACCCATGATTTCATGGGTATCATTGCCTAGGATGACATTACAATAGGTGATTATTTGTAAATTCAATTTAAAAACACTAAATCATATAAATATGTTAGTTATATAAAATGCTTTCCAAAGTGGCTATCCCAGGGGCACCTGGGTGGCTCAGTCAGGTAAGTGTCTGACTCCGGTTCGGGTCATAATCTTGTGGTTCGTGAGTTTGAGCCCTGCATCAGGCTCACTGCTGTCAGTGCAGAGCCCACTTCTGGTCCTCTGTCTCCCACTCTCTCTGCCCCTCCCCTGCTCATTCTCTCTTTGTCTCAAAAATAAATATTAAAAAAACAAAAACAAAGTAGCTATCCCATTTTATATTCCCTCCAGCAAGGAATGAAGGTTCCAGTTTCTCCACATCCTTATCAACATTTGGAATTGTCTGTCTTTTTTATTATAGCCATTTCTAGTGAGTTAAAGTAGTCACACATATTTTAATTGAGAAAATGAGTTTTTTGCTGCGAAAGTATTTAGGTATAGTTGATAGTAGTTTTTAAATATGTGCCATTGCAAGATGGAGCTTGGATACTATGAAGCTCCAGAAGTAGAGTTAGAACTAATGTAGGTTTTATAAAGAAGGAAATTCTGGCACAAAGTTAATAAACAAAACTTAGATGCTGTGGATTCTTCTTACTGAGTGTATTTACATTCAGCTGTATCAATAGCATTCTTCAGTTGCTGTCAATGGAAATTGACTGACTTAACCAGAGAAGGAATGTGTTCTAAGGAAATGGGATGATTCACAGAATCTAACGAAAAGCCAAACAACTGGTATTGGGAAAGATTAGGAAGCAGCTAATGGAATCTAAGTAGCAAGAACCAATGGACAGTTTCTTCCGGTACTGAATCGGCTCTGTTTTCTGACTTTATGTCATTCCACTCAAGATTTAAGTTCTCAAGGGAGAGAGTCTGGTTGGCCTAGTTTAGTTTACACACCTACTCTTTGGTCGAAAGAAAACAGAATTGATCATCTTACCTAAGGTGTGTGCAGTAGGATAGAAGAAATTCCACAGGAGAATATTGAAGTGCTTTTACCAAAAGAAATAGCTGTTGAGTGCTGGGGAGGAAAACCAATAGATGCCCACTACATTAGCTCACTATAGCTTGGATGGATATTTAGGAAGAATTAGTAGCACTGATAGGATTAACAAATCTCTAAGGCCCATTCATTCCTTGAATTTTTATTAAATGTCTCCTATGATTTCTGTGAAATCAATAACTATATTTCTTTGAACTCAAAATATTTATTAATCTGAAAGTATATACAATAGGAAATATTCTTTGAATGCAAAAAGAGTTGCTTATTTATTTTTTGGAGGGGAGAATTGTCAATTTCATTTTGTTAAACAAATATAAACACATGAACAGATTCCCGTGGTAAAAAGGTTCAATCAGAGCCAAACTTCTGATTTCCCCCACCCAACTTCCATGTGAATCTTCTATACTTTTACAAATTCTGTTCCTACATCTGCCTATTGACATGTGGATAAATATGGATTGTATTGTACTGTATTTAATATTTCACAATTAACTTTTCACTCAATAATATCAAGCACTATTCCATGACTATTATATTTTTTAAAAGGTTTTGTATTTCTCCATAATATGAATGTACCCCGATATATTTTACCAGGTGTATGGTATTTATGTTAGGTAATGTATATATTACCAGGTATATGATATCATAGAAAAATATTACCAGGTATATGGTAATATATACATTACCTAACATAAATACCATACATCTGGTAATATATATCGGGGTGCATTCATTACCAGGTGTATGGTAATATATATATTACCTATTGGTTGATATTTAGGTTATTTCACATATATCATTTTGATGAACACATATGTGTGTCTTTTTGCAAGTATGAGTGAGTACTTCTGTAAGTTAGATTGGTAAAATAATAGTGATTAAGATCACAAACCTGGAGTTAAACTATAAGGATTCAAGTTCAAACTGTGCTGTAAACCTGTACATTGTTGTTTGTTATTGCCCAGTAATTTTAAGGCAAGTTTCATTGACTTACAACCTTAATTCAGAAATATAAACACCCTTCAATATCACTCATCATCTGGGAAATACAAATCAAAACTACAATGAGATACCACCTCACACCTGTCAGAATGGCTAACATTAACAACTCAGGCAACAACAGATGTTGGCAAGGATGCGGAGAAAGAGGATCTCTTTTGCACTGCTGGTGGGAATGCAAACTGTTGCAGCCACTCTGGAAAACAGTATGGAGGTTCCTCAAAAAACTAAAAATAGAACTACCCTATGACCCAGCAATTGCACTACTAGGTATTTATCCAAGGGATACAGGTATGCTGTTTCAAAGGGACACATGCACCCTAATATTTATAGCAGCACTCTCAACAATAGCCAAAGTATGGAAAGAGCCCAAATGTCCATCAATGGATGAATAGATGTGTGTGTATATATATATATGTATATATGCATACACATTTACATCCAAGTTAGCACATGGTGCAACAATGATTTCAGGAGTAGATTCCTTAATGCGCCATGTATATGTGTGTGTGTGTATATATATATGTATTTATATACATATATATGTATTTATATACATATATAGAGGAGAGAGGGAAGATGGCGGCGTAGGAGGACGCTGGGCTCACCGCGCGTCCTGCTGATCACTTAGATTCCACCTACACCTGCCTAAATAACCCAGAAAACCACCAGAGGATTAGCAGAACGGAGTCGCCGGAGCCAAGCGCAGACGAGAGGCCCACGGAAGAGGGTAGGAAGGGCGGCGAGGCGGTGCGCGCTCCACGGACTGGCGGGAGGGAGCCGGGGCGGAGGGGCGGCTCGCCGGCCAAGCAGAGCCCCCGAGTCTGGCTTGCAAAAAGCGGAGGGGCCTGACGGATTGTGTTCCGACAGCAAGCGCGACTTAGCGTCTGGGAGGTCATAAGTTAACAGCTCTGCTCAGAAAGCGGGAAGGCTGGAGGACAAAGGGAAGGAGAGCTGCTGAGCCCCCGGACGACAGAGCTCAGTTTGGTGGGGAACAAAGGCGCTCGCCAGCGCCATCTCCCCCGCCCATCCCCCAGCCAAAATCCCAAAGAGAACCAGTTCCTGCCAGGGAACTTGCTCGCTCCGCGCGCAAACACCCAACTCTGCGCTTCTGCGGAGCCAAACCTCCGGCAGCGGATCTGACTCCCTCCTGCTGCCACAGGGCCCCTCCTGAAGAGGATCACCTAAGGAGAAGCAAGCTAAGCCTGCCCCTCCTGCCCCTGTGCACCTTGCCTACCCACCCCAGCTAAGACGCCAGATCCCCAGCATCACAAGCCTGTCAGTCTGCAAGTAGCCCAGACAGGCCACCCCACCCCACAGTGAATCCCGCCCCTAGGAGAGGGGAAGAGAAGGCACGCACCAGTCTAACTGTGGCCCCAGCGGTGGGCTCCGGGCAGACATCAGGTCTGACTGCGGCTCCGCCCACCAACTCCAGTTATACACCACAGCACAGGGGAAGTGCCCTGCAGGTCCTCACCACGCCAGGGACTATCCAAAATGACCAAGCGGAAGAATTCCCCTCAGAAGAATCTCCAGGAAATAACAACAGCTAATGAGCTGATCAAAAAGGATTTAAATAATATAACAGAAAGTGAATTTAGAATAATAGTCATAAAATTAATCGCTGGGCTTGAAAACAGTATAGCGGACAGCAGAGAATCTCTTGCTACAGAGATCAAGGGACTAAGGAACAGTCACGAGGAGCTGAAAAACGCTTTAAACGAAATGCATAACAAAATGGAAACCACCACAGCTCGGATTGAAGAGGCAGAGGAGAGAATAGGTGAACTAGAAGATAAAGTTATGGAAAAAGAGGAAGCTGAGAAAAAGAGAGATAAAAAAATCCAGGAGTATGAGGGGAAAATTAGAGAACTAAGTGATACACTAAAAAGAAATAATCTACGCATTATTGGTATCCCAGAGGAGGAAGAGAGAGGGAAAGGTGCTGAAGGGGTACTTGAAGAAATAATAGCTGAGAACTTCCCTGAACTGGGGAAGGAAAAAGGCATTGAAATCCAAGAGGCACAGAGAACTCCCTTCAGACGTAACTTGAATCGATCTTCTGCACGACATATCATAGTGAAACTGGCAAAATACAAGGATAAAGAGAAAATTCTGAAAGCAGCAAGGGGTAAACGTGCCCTCACATATAAAGGGAGACCTATAAGACTCGTGACTGATCTCTCTTTTGAAACTTGGCAGGCCAGAAAGAATTGGCACGAGATTTTCAGTGTGCTAGACAGAAAAAAAATGCAGCCGAGAATCCTTTATCCAGCAAGTCTGTCATTTAGAATCGAAGGAGAGATAAAGGTCTTCCCAAACAAACAAAAACTGAAGGAATTTGTCACCACTAAACCAGCCCTACAAGAGATCCTAAGGGGGACCCTGTGAGACAAAGTGCCAGAGACATCACTACAAGCATAAAAAACATACAGACATCACAATGACTCTAAACCCATATCTTTCTATAATAACACTGAATGTAAATGGATTAAATGCGCCAACCAAAAGACTTAGGGTATCAGAATGGATAAAAAAACAAGACCCATCTATTTGCTGTCTACAAGAGACTCATTTTAGACCTGAGGACACCTTTAGATTGAGAGTGAGGGGATGGAGATCTATTTATCATGCTACTGGAAGCCAAAAGAAAGCTGGAGTAGCCATACTTATATCAGACAAACTAGACTTTAAATTAAAGGCTGTAACAAGAGATGAAGAAGGACATTATATAATAGTGACAGGGTCTATCCATCAGGAAGAGCTAACAATTATAAATGTCTATGCACCGAATACCGGAGCGCCCAAATATATAAAACAATTACTCATAAACATAAGCAACCTTATTGATAAGAATGTGGTAATTGCAGGGGACTTTAACACCCCACTTACAGAAATGGATAGATCAACTAGACACATGGTCAATAAAGAAACAAGGGCCCTGAATGAGACATTGGATCAGATGGACTTGACAGATCTATTTAGAACTCTGCATCCCAAAGCAACAGAATATACTTTCTTCTCGAGTGCACATGGAACATTCTCCAAGATAGATCATATACTGGGTCACAAAACAGCCCTTCATAAGTTTACAAGAATTGAAATCATACCATGCATACTTTCAGACCACAATGCTATGAAGCTTGAAATCAACCACAGAAAAAAGTCTGGAAAACCTCCAAAAGCATGGAGGTTAAAGAACACCCTACTAACGAATGAGTGGGTCAACCAGGCAATTAGAGAAGAAATTTAAAAATATATGGAAACAAACGAAAATGAAAATACAACAATCCAAACGCTTTGGGATGCAGCGAAGGCAGTCCTGAGAGGAAAATACATTGCAATCCAGGCCTATCTCAAGAAACAAGAAAAATCCCAAATACAAAATCTAACAGCACACCTAAAGGAAATAGAAGCAGAACAGCAAAGGCAGCCTAAACCCAGCAGAAGAAGAGAAATAATAAAGATCAGAGCAGAAATAAACAATATAGAATCTAAAAAAACTGTAGAGCAGATCAACGAAACCAAGAGTTGGTTTTTTGAAAAAATAAACAAAATTGACAAACCTCTAGCCAGGCTTCTCAAAAAGAAAAGGGAGATGACCCAAATAAATAAAATCATGAATGAAAATGGAATTATTACAACCAATCCCTCAGAGATACAAACAATTATCAGGGAATACTATGAAAAATTATATGCCAACAAATTGGACAACCTGGAAGAAATGGACAAATTCCTGAACACCCACACTCTTCCAAAACTCAATCAGGAGGAAATAGAAAGCTTGAACAGACCCATCACCAGCGAAGAAATTGAATCGGTTATCAAAAATCTCCCAACAAATAAGAGTCCAGGACCAGATGGCTTCCCAGGGGAGTTCTACCAGACGTTTAAAGCAGAGATAATACCTATCCTTCTCAAGCTATTCCAAGAAATAGAAAGGGAAGGAAAACTTCCAGACTCATTCTATGAAGCCAGTATTACTTTGATTCCTAAACCAGACAGAGACCCAGTAAAAAAAGAGAACTACAGGCCAATATCCCTGATGAATATGGATGCAAAAATTCTCAATAAGATACTAGCAAATCGAATTCAACGGCATATAAAAAGAATTATTCACCATGATCAAGTGGGATTCATTCCTGGGATGCAGGGCTGGTTCAATATTCGCAAATCAATCAACGTGATACATCACATTAACAAAAAAAAGGAGAAAAACCATATGATCCTGTCAATCGATGCAGAAAAGGCCTTCGACAAAATCCAGCACCCTTTCTTAATAAAAACTCTTGAGAAAGTCGGGATAGAAGGAACATACTTAAAGATCATAAAAGCCATTTATGAAAAGCCCACAGCTAACATCATCCTCAACGGGGAAAAACTGAGAGCTTTTTCCCTGAGATCAGGAACATGACAGGGATGCCCACTCTCACCGCTGTTGTTTAACATAGTGCTGGAAGTTCTAGCAACAGCAATCAGACAACAAAAGGAAATCAAAGGCGTCAAAATTGGCAAAGATGAAGTCAAGCTTTCGCTCTTTGCAGATGACATGATATTATACATGGAAAATCCGATAGACTCCACCAAAAGTCTGCTAGAACTGATACATGAATTCAGCAAAGTTGCAGGATACAAAATCAATGTACAGAAATCAGTTGCATTCTTATACACTAACAATGAAGCAACAGAAAGACAAATAAAGAAACTGATCCCATTCACAATTGCACCAAGAAGCATAAAATACCTAGGAATAAATCTAACCAAAGATGTAAAGGATCTGTATGCTGAAAACTATAGAAAGCTTATGAAGGTAATTGAAGAAGATTTAAAGAAATGGAAAGACATTCCCTGCTCATGGATTGGAAGAATAAATATTATCAAAATGTCAATACTACCCAAAGCTATCTACACATTCAATGCAATCCCAATCAAAATTGCACCAGCATTCTTCTCGAAACTAGAACAAGCAATCCCAAAATTCATATGGAACCACAAAAGGCCCCGAATAGCCAAAGTAATTTTGAAGAAGAAGACCAAAGCAGGAGGCATCACAATCCCAGACTTTAGCCTCTACTACAAAGCTGTCATCATCAAGACAGCATGGTATTGGCAGAAAAACAGACACATAGACCAATGGAATAGAATAGAAACCCCAGAACTAGACCCACAAACGTATGGCCAACTCATCTTTGACAAAGCAGGAAAGAACATCCAATGGAAAAAAGACAGTCTCTTTAACAAATGGTGCTGGGAGAACTGGACAGCAACATGCAGAAGGTTGAAACTAGACCACTTTCTCACACCATTCACAAAAATAAACTCAAAATGGATAAAGGACCTGAATGTGAGACAGGAAACCATCAAAACCTTAGAGGAGAAAGCAGGAAAAGACCTCTCTGACCTCAGCCGTAGCAATCTCTTACTCGACACATCCCCAAAGGCAAGGGAATTAAAAGCAAAAGTGAATTGCTGGGACCTTATGAAGATAAAAAGCTTCTGCACAGCAAAGGAAACAACCAACAAAACTAAAAGGCAACCAACGGAATGGGAAAAGATATTTGCAAATGACATATCGGACAAAGGGCTAGTATCCAAAATCTATAAAGAGCTCACCAAACTCCACACCCGAAAAGCAAATAACCCAGTGAAGAAATGGGCAGAAAACATGAATAGACACTTCTCTAAAGAAGACATCCGGATGGCCAACAGGCACATGAAAAGATGTTCAGCGTCGCTCCTTATCAGGGAAATACAAATCAAAACCACACTCAGGTATCACCTCACGCCAGTCAGAGTGGCCAAAATGAACAAATCAGGAGACTATAGATGCTGGAGAGGATGTGGAGAAACGGGAAACCTCTTGCACTGTTGGTGGGAATGCAAATTGGTGCAGCCGCTCTGGAAAGCAGTGTGGAGGTTCCTCACAAAATTAAAAATAGACCTACCCTATGACCCAGCAATAGCACTGCTAGGAATTTATCCAAGGGACACAGGAGTACTGATGCATAGGGGCACTTGTACCCCAATGTTCATAGCAGCACTCTCAACAATAGCCAAATTATGGAAAGAGCCTAAATGTCCATCAACTGATGAATGGATAAAGAAATTGTGGTTTATATACACAATGGAGTACTACGTGGCAATGAGAAAAAATGAAATATGGCCTTTTGTAGCAACGTGGATGGAACTGGAGAGTGTGATGCTAAGTGAAATAAGCCATACAGAGAAAGACAGATACCATATGGTTTCACTCTTATGTGGATCCTGAGAAACTCAAGAGAAACCCATGGGGGAGGGGAACAAAAAAAAAAAAAAAAAAAGAGGTTAGAGTGGGAGAGAGCCAAAGCATAAGAGACTGTTGAGAACTGAGAACAAACTAAGGGTTGATGGGGGGTGGGAGGGAGGAGAGGGTGGGTGATGGGTACTGAGGAGGGCACCTTTTGGGATGAGCACTGGGTGTTGTATGGAAACCAATTTGACAATAAATTTCATATATAAAAAAAAAATATATATATATATACATATATATAGGATATACACACACACACAATGGAGTATTACTTGGCAATCAAAAAGAATGAAATCTTGGAACTACGTGGATGGAACTAGAGGGTATTATGCTAAGCCAAATTAGATAAAGACAAATATATGACTTCACTCATGAGGATTTTAAGGTACAAAACAGATGAACATAAGGGAAGGGAAGCAAAAATAATATAAAAAACATGGAAGGGGACAGAACATAAGAGACTCTTAAGTATGGAGAACAAACAGAGGGTTGCTGGAGGGGTTGTGGGAGGGGGGTGGGCTAAATGGGCACGGGGCATTAAGGAATCTACTCCTGAAATCGTTGCACCGTGTGCTAACTTGGATGTAAATTATAAAAAATAAATTGTAGAAAAAAAATCTAAAAAAAATATATAAACACCTTGATGAATTTTCCCAAAGTGAGTATGTACGTAGCACATAGATCAAGAAATAGATAATACCAGCACCCCAGAAACCCCTTCATTCCTTTCTTGGAAACTACTCCTATTCAAGGTGACCAATACGACTTCTAAGACCACATACTTGTTTTACCTATTTTTAAACTTTATGTAAATAGAATAATAATTATCATAAGTATTTTAGGGGGAGGTCTGGGTTCATTCAGTCATTATGTTTATGAAATTCATATTATTGTGTGTAGTTGTAATTTTTCTCACATGCTAATTGCTGTAGAATATTCCACTGTATGAATGTATCAGTTTTCCATTCTACTATTGATAACATGGATTGTTTACAGTTTAAGGTATTACAAATAATGCTGATATGAACATTCTTGTACATCTGGTGAAGTCTTAGGGTTACAAATAATGCTGCTTATTAACATTCTTGTCTGTTTCTTTTGGTGAACACATATATGCATTTCTGTTGGATAAATACCTAAGAAGTGGATTTACTGGATCATAAGTGAGGTATATGCTCATTTATAGTTGATGATGCTCAACAGCTTTTCAACATAGTACCAATATACACTCCCAACATGTAGGAGTTCCACATCCTGCTCCATATCCTTGCCAATAATTGGTTTATGTTTTTCATTTTAACCATTTTGCTGACTGTGACATTCTTTAATAATATATGAAGAATTTTTAAATTCTGTTAGTAGAGGAAATGGAATTTAGAATATCACTTTCCATAGATTAAAGTTGTAACATGGTGATCTAGAGTTTTACATAATTTATAAAATAAATTTTTCTTAAAAATTAAAAGGTGGAAGAAATCATTTTCTAATTCTAACAAGTTGCTGGCTTCCTTGGGAGGGATTATTTTTCTTCGAATTATCCTATATAATGAACGGTTCTCTGTCAGACTCTAGAACCTGGTTTTGAACATTACCCCCTTCTTAAATCTGAATCTGAATATTCAATAAAATTAGGCATATAAAGGGGTGTTTGGGTGGCTTAGTTAAGCATCTGACTCTTGATTTCAGCTCAGGTCATGATCTCATGGTTATTAGATTGAGCCCTGTGATGGGCTCTGGGCTGAGCATAGAACCTTCTTGGGATTCTCTTTTTCCCTTTTCCTCTGCCTTTCCCCCACTTGCATGTGCGCGCGCTCTCTCTCTCTCTCTCTCAAAATAAATATACATTTTAAAAAATTAGGCCTATAAAGTTTTACAGGTATTGTTTCTGGTACATTATGCAATGTCAATTACTACTCAACCTAGAATGGGGACTGTAAATTCATGGCATATGTTCTATCATCCCCCATCTCCAACCAGGCAAATTGTGACAGATGGTGTGAATCACAGAATTCATTCCCACTGATTTCTACATGGTCTCAGATTCCGCGCCCCGCCCCCCCCCCCCCCCCCCCCCAATATGGTGCTCTACAGAGTCACGCTGTTGATTAGAAGTTTGGTAGAACATTCAAACACTTTTTTCTTCTTGTGCCTCATGATACAAGGTAATTTGCTGACTCTTAATTTTTTCTCAAATATTGCTATGTTTGTCAGCTCTATTAGATTAACAGAAATGAGACTCATTCTTAGCTGTAATTTAAATCTATTACTTAATCATAGTGACTGAGGAGCTGGCTTACTTTTAGTATTACTTTTAGATTTTCTTTTCCTTTCTATTTTAATATTTAATCCCCCCAAATTTTCCCGTTTAGACTAGCAAAATTTCTGAGTGTGTTGCTACAGCTTCATAGGTCAAATTAAGTTCTGCCTAAGTCACTTGCCAGATGAGGTGCAGGAGGGGAGAAACCAAGGAAAGCATGGCAGTTTCCTTAGAGAAGACACTGAAATCAGATTGTGGGAGGCCTGTGGCAGCTTCAGTTTGTGGGGCACAGCACCAGAGATATAGATGCTCTGTAGAGAAGCTCCAGGAATCTGCAGAGATGTCAAAAGATCTTTTGCTGTTTGCTAAAGAGCACATACCTAGAATAAAATGCCACAAAATCAGACAAAAAGCTGCTTTTGGGAATCTGTAAATTGAACAATTCCCAGAGCTTACATGTGGGTGAGAGACATTTGAATTTTTGCCACCAGAGTGACAAGACCTCATTAAAAATCTTGGGCATTCAGTAGATACCCCAGAGTCATGCCTTACAATAGGGCTAAGGGCTGTGCGTAAAGGCTACTCTAGACCACTACTAGCAAAGCTTAAAAACAACTTCAGAAGGATCAAGTTGATTAGCAAGTAACTGCCTGCCAAAGTCAATACTTGAAATGAATAAAATAAAAAATCTAAAATCTCAAGAACATGGATTTATGATATCTGGTACCCCCCAAAAATTATGACATGCAAATAAGGAGGAACATGCAGAGAAGAAAATCAGTCAATAGAAACATAAATGACAGAGATGAATGAAGTAGCAGATAACATGGAACTTTAAAGTAACTACTATACATATGTTCAAGTATGTAATGGAAAAAAAATGAACATTACGAGGAGAGAAGTGAAAGATATTAAAAAGAAGCAAAGAGAACTTTAGAGCTACGAAATGCAGTGTCTGGGAAATTCACCTATGGATTATCAACTGATTAGGCACTGTAGAAGACATGAATTGTGAACTTGAAGATACCGAAATAGAAACTATTCAAATTGAGCAACAGAAAAAAAAAATTGTAATAGAACAGTTTCTCAGTGACTCGAGGAATATTCCAAGTGGTCTAATGTAGGTGTAATTGGAGTTCCTGAAAAGTGCAGGAGAGAGGAGCCAGAGAAAATATTTGAAGGAAAAATAGATTAATTTTTTCAAACAAGATGGAAAGAAGAATTCCTAAATCTAAGAAACTCGACCAATTCCATGCAGGATGATAGAAAGGAAAACTCTTCTAAGGCATTATATTATTTGAATTGTTGAGAACCAGTGATAAAGTGGAGCTCTTGAAAGCAGTCAGAGAAAAAAAGAAATATTAAATATAGGGGTACCAAGATAAGAATTACTACTGATTTCTTGTCAGGAAATAAGCCAGAACAAGGAATAGAATGATAAGTTTAACATGATTTAAAAAAAAAGATTCATCTAGGATTCTATGTCAAGTGAAAATATCCTTTAAAACTGAGAGTGACAGGGGCGCCTGGGTGGCGCAGTCGGTTAAGCGTCCGACTTCAGCCAGGTCACGATCTCGCGGTCCGTGAGTTCGAGCCCCGCGTCAGGCTCTGGGCTGATGGCTCAGAGCCTGGAGCCTGTTTCCGATTCTGTGTCTCCCTCTCTCTCTGCTCCTCCCCCGTTCATGCTCTGTCTCTCTCTGTCCCAAAAATAAATAAAAACCGTTGAAAAAAAAAATTTAAAAAAACTGAGAGTGACATAAAGACATTTTTGGGCAGACAAAAGCAAAGAGTTTATTTCCAGCAAACCTGAATTATGAGAAATGTTAAAAGAAGTTCTTCTAGAGGAAGAAAAATGGTACCAGATACAAACCTAATTTCATATAAATGAAGGAAGAAGGCCAGAAATGGTAAATATGTGGGAAAATATGGAAGATGTTTTGTCATTTTTATCATTAAAAAAATTACCTTTTAAAAACAAATGTAGTAACACTGTATGGTGGGGTTTATAACAGTTTGAAGTATCATATATGAAAATAGTAGTATGAAGGTTGGCAGGGTGTATATACATGTCTTACTTTAGTTGGGTACAATTTTCTCTGTTCATCTGGTGTTTTTTAGCAGATGAAATCCTACATAAAATTTAAGTTACATTAAAAATTTTTTGTGCTGTGTTACAACAAATTTGCGTTGTCAAAATAAGCATGATAGTAGAACTGACTGTACATTTCAGAGTATGACAAAAGTTTATACCCATATGACCATGATGAAAATAAAAACGCAGAACATTTTCATCACCTCAGAGTTTACTTAGTGCAATTTTTACTAATTCCTGCCTCAGCCTCAAGCAACAGTAATTTTGTGTTCTGTTGCTATAGTTTTGTGTTCTGTCACCGTATTTATGCTTGCTCTAGATTTTCATATAAATGGATCATATGATGTGATGCATATATTTTATGTTTGGCTTCTTTTGCTTAGAATAATACTGAAATTCATGTTGCTGTGTGTATCAAATACATTGTTCTTTTTTTATTGCTGAAATGTATTCTCTCATTTAGATATGCCAAATGTATTCAAAAGATGGGTATTTGTATTGTTCCCCATTTGGGGCTATTCTGAATAAAACTTCTATGAATATTCATGTATAAGCTTATTCTGTGGACATTTGCTTTCATTTCCCTTGGATAAATAATGGAACTGCTAGGTCATATGGTAAGTGACAACTTTCTCAAGAAACAACCAAATAGGTCTACAAAGTGGTCATACAATTTACACTCCCATCAACAATGTTTGAAAGTTAAAATTACTTCATATCCTCAGTTGGATTCTTCATCTGTTTAATTTTAGCTATTCTAGTGGGTGTGTAGTAGTATCTCATTGTGATTTTAATTTGCATTTCTCTGGTGACTAATGATGTTGAGCTTCTTTTCATGTGCTAATTAGACGTTCTCATATCTTCTTTTGTAATTAGAACAAGGTGTCTGTTCAAATGTTTTGCTCTTTAAAAATTGTGTTGTCTTCTCATTGAGTTAGAAGAATAATTTATATAATCTGGTTTCAAGTTCTTTGTCAGATATATATGTTGCAAATATTTTCTTCCAGTTGTGGACTGGCTTTTCATTTTGTTAGTTAGCTTTTTCAAAGAATGGAATTTTACAATTTTCATATCTATTTTATTAATATCCTTGTATGCTTAATGCTTTCTGTGTCTTAAGATATCTTTTCCCTTCCCAAAGTTGCAAAAATTTTCTTCTATATTTTGGTCTATTACATTTCTCCTATTAGGTTTATAAGTTTTAGCCTTCACTTTTAGGTTTGTGATTTATTTCAAATAAATTTTTTTTTGCATGGTATAATGATTGAGGTGCATTTTTCCATTTAGCTATCCAATTATTCTAGCACCATTTGTTGAAAAGACCATCTATTCTCCTTTCTTTGGCACCTTGGTCAAAATTAATTAATCATATATGCATAGACATATTTTTGAACTCTCCATTTTGTTCCACTGATCTATTTACCTGTCCATATACTAATACCACACTATTTTGATAACTGTAATTTATGGTAAGTCTTAAAACCAGATAAAATAAGCACTCTAACTTTATTTAAAAAATTGTTCTGGTTATTTTTAAGTTCATATTCCTATATAAATTTTAGATTCAGCCAAGTTTCTAAGTGTCTCAATTTTGGGGCATCTGGGTGGCTCAGTCTGTTGAGTGACTAACTCTTTGGCTCAGATCATGATCTCATGGTTCATGAGTTCAAGCCCCACGCTGACCTCAGTGCTGATGGCGCAGAGCCTGCCTGGGATTCTCCCTCCTCTCTCTTTCTGCCCCTACCCCAATTGCGCTGTCTCTGTCTCTCTCAAAATAAATAAATAAACATTAAAAAAAATTTCTCAATTTCTACAAAATGGGCTGTTGTATTTTGATTGGGATTTCATTGAATTAGCATTTTAATTTAGAGAGAACTAGTACATTAACAATATTGTCTTCTAATCCATGATTGGTATCTCTGTTTATTTAAATTTTTTTTAATGGCAAGAGGAAGGTTGAGGAAGTTCTATTTCTAGTTTGCTGAGAATGTTTTGGAATTGTTATTGTTCATATTAAGTGTTAAATTTTATCAAGTGCTTTCCACACCTATTAGGAAAACCATATGGATTTTCTTTTTTAGTTCACATGGTGATTTACATTGGCTGTTTTTCAAATGTTAGACCAACCTTCTGTCCTGAGATAAATCCCTCTTGGTCATGCTGCGTTATCTTTTTTATATGTTGCTAATTTAGATTTGATATTTTATTAGAAACTTATCCAACTAGGTTCAGGAGAGATATTGATCTTTAATTATTTACTTATTTTTTTATTTTTTGGAAATAGCTTTACTTTAGGTATCAGGTTAATGCTGGTTTCAAAATGAGTTGGGTGGGAAGTACTCATATTTTCTGAAATTTTGGTGAGATAACTATTATGTCTTCCTCAAATATTGGATAAATGTTACTAGTGAATCCATCTGGAACTAGGGTATTTTTAATGGGAACATTTTAAATGACTAATTTCCTTTATTCAAATGATATAGAGCTATTCAATTTTTTTAAATATGTTTTTTTGGTGTCAGCTTTACTTTTTGTTTATTTCTTCTAAATTATCAAATTCATTGCAATCAGTGTATTTAGAATATTTCTTTATTATCCTTTTAACATTGATAGTATGTGTGATGATGCCCCTCTGCCCCTCTTTTCTATACTGGTACTTTGTGTCTTCTTTTTTTTTTTTCTTGATTCTTCTAAGCTAGAAGTTTGTTATTTTATTGATCCTTTTTAAAAAGCACCGTGAGATTGATTTTTCCCTGTTGTTTATGCAATTCATTTTTAATCGAAAATTTGATAGCATTTTTATTAAGATATATGACATACCATACAATTCACCCATTTAAAGTGTACACTCAGGTTTTTTTTGTATATTCAGAGTTGTGCAATCATTACCATCATCACCATCAATTTGAGAAAACAATATAACTCCCCAAAAGAAATTTCCTATCCAGTCACACTTCGTTTTCCTAACATAATTTCCCCAGTCTTAGGTAACCACTAAACTTTCTATTTCTAGAAATTTGCCTATTCTGGACATTTCATATAAATGGAATCATATAGTATGTGGTCTTTTGTGACTGGCTTTTTCACTTAGCATAATGTTTTATTTATTTATTTTTGAGAGAGAGAGAGAGGGGCGGGGGGGACGGAGAGAGAGAAAATCCCAAGCAGGCTCTGTGCTATCAGCACAGAATCTGTTGAGGGACTTGATCCCACAGACTACAAGATCATGACCTGAGCTGAAGTCAAGAGTTGGACACTTAACAGACTGAGTTGCCCGGGCACCCCTAGCATAATGTTTTTAAGGTTTATCTGTGCTATACTGTGTATCAGTACTTCATTTATTTTTATTGTTGAGTAATATTCCCTTGTATGGCTACCATCAATTTCTTTTTATCCATTCATTAGTTAATGGACATTAGGATTGCTTCCATTGTTTGGCTATTACGAACAATAGTACTACTAACATTTGTATACAAGTTTTTATATGGGCATATGTTTTAATTTCTCCTGGATATTAACCTAGCAGTGGAATTGCTGGATCAAATGGTTATTCTGTATTTAGTCTTTGGAGGATATACCAGGCTGTTTTCCAAAGTGGCTACATCATATTATAATCCTACTGGCAGTGTGTGAGCATTCTAAGTTCTCTACATCCTCACCAACACTTCTTATTATCTATTTTTTTTTTTTAAATAATAGCCATCCTAGTAGGTGTGAATTGGTGTCTCATTATGGTTTTGATATGTATTTTTCAGATAAAGATGTGCTTATTAGACATTTGTATTTCTTCTTTGGAGACATATATTCTAAATCTTTGCTCATTTTTAAACTGGATTATTTGTTATTTTATTGGTTTGTAAGAGGTCTTTATGTATTCTAGGTAGAAGTTTCTTATCAGATAAATGTTTTCCAGATTTCTCTCCCATTCTCTGAGTTGGCTTTTCACTTTCTTGATGGTGTCCTTTGAAGTACAATTTTTTTTATTTTTGATGATGTCTGATTTGTTTATTTTTGTTATTGTTGTTTGTATTTTTGGTATCTTATCTAAGAACCCCCTTTCTCTCCCCAAGTTCATGAAAGTTAACACCTGTGTTTTCTTATAAATGCATTAATAGTTATAGCTCTTACATTTAGGTCTTTGATCCACTTTTAGTTAAATATTTATATGGTGTGAGGTAGTGGGTTCAACTTAATTCCTTTGTGTATGGATATTTGTTTTTTCCACCACCATTTATTGCAAAGACTATTCTTTTCCCCTGCTATTGGTCTTGAAACGCTTGTTGCCAATCAAGTGACTCTAAATGTGAAGGTTTATTTCTGGACTTATTTTGGGTCTTTTAAATTGCCATACACATTGTAGAATCAGTTTGTCAATTTTTGCAAAGAGCCAGCTGGAGTGTGTGTGTGTGTGTGTGTGTGTGTGTGTGTGTGTGTGTATGTGTGTGTGTGAGTGACATGGGGCAATTGAGATATAATTGGCATATAACATTATATTAGTTTTAGATGTACAGCATAATGATTTGATTGTGAAATGATTACCACAACAAGTTTAGTTAACATCCATAACCACACATAGTTCAATTTTTTTCTTGTGATGGGAACTCCTAGGATTTCTCTTAGGAACTTCCAAATATGTAATGTAATGTAATGTAATGTAATGTAATGTAATGTAATGTAATGTAATGTAATATAATGTAATCATGTTAACTGTAGTCACCATGCTATATGTTACATTCCCAAAACTTATTCATCTTCTAATTGGAAGTTTGTACTTTTTAAAAAAAATTTTTTAATGTTTATTTTTGAGAGAAAAAGACAGAGTATGAGCACGGGGAGGGGCAGAGGGAGGGAGACACAGAATCTGAAGCAGATCAGGCTCCGAGCTGTCAGCACAGAGCCCAATGCAGGGCTCAAACCCACAGACTGTGAGACCATGACCTTAGCCAAAGTCAGACACTCAACCGACTGAGCCACCCAGGTGCCCCAGGAAGTTTGTACTTTTGACCATCTTCACCCATTTCAGCCACCCCACTTATGTAACCACTAATCTGTTCTTGTTATGCTTTTCTTTATGGTCGGTAGTAATGTCTACTCTCTCAATCCTGCTTTTGCTGATTTGATTCTTCTCTTTGCTTGAATAATGTAGTTTAAAGTTTGTCAATTTTATTGATTTTTTTCAAAGAACCAAGTCTTGATTTTATTAGTTGTCTTATTGTTTTTTATTCTCTAGTGATTTATTATCACTTTAATCTGTTATGTCCTTCCTTCTGTTTGCTTTAGATTTAATTTACTCCTCTTTTTCTAGTATCTTAAAGCAGAAGCTTGGGTTATTGACTTGATATCTTTTTTTCTTTTTTAATATAGGCACCTAAAACTATAAATTTTCCTTCAATTATTTATTTTTTTAAACAATGTTTATTTGTTTGTTTGTTTATTTATTTTGAGAGAGTGAGAGAGAGAGGGAGAGAGGGAATCCCAAGCAGGCTTCATGCTATCAGTCTAGAGCTCAATGCAGGGCTGGATCTCACAAACTATGAGATTATGACCTGAGCTGAGATCATGATCTCAGCTGAAATCAAGAGTCAGTTGCTTAACCAACTGGGCCACCTAGACATCCCTATAAATTTTCCTTTAAGTGCTGCTCAAACTGCATCCCATAAGTTTTGGTTTGTTGTACTTTTATTTTCATTCATCTCAAAGTATTTTCCAATTTCCCTTGTCATTTCTTCTTTGACTCTTTGGTTATTTAGGATGTTCTATGTGTGCTTGAGAAGAATGTGTATTCTGTAGTTGTTGTAGAGTGTTCTATAAGTTTCCCTTAGTTCTAGCTGATTTAAAATTGTTCAAGTGTGCTATGTACCTACCTATTTATTTATTTATCATTGTTATTTTTTAATGTTTATTTACTTTTGAGAGAGAGACAGAGTGCGAAGGTGGGGGGGGGGGCAGAGAGAGAAGGACATGCAGAATTGTAAGCAGACTCCAGGCTCTGAACTGTCAGCACAGAGCCCAACGTGGGGCTTGAACTCACAAACCACAAGATCAAGACCTAAGCTGAAGTCAGACGCTTAACTGACTGAGCCACCCAGGTGCCCCGGTGTGCTACCTTTTTAAAACAATTTATTAGAGGGGCGCCTGGGTGGCGCAGTCGGTTAAGCGTCCGACTTCAACCAGGTCACGATCTCACCGTCCGTGAGTTCGAGCCCCACGTCGGGCTCTGGGCTGATGGCTCAGAGCCTGGAGCCTGTTTCCGATTCTGTGTCTCCCTTTCTCTCTGCCCCTCGCCCGTTCATGCTCTGTCTCTCTCTGTCCCAAAAATAAATAAACGTTGAAAAAAAAAATTAAAAAAAAACAAAAAACAATTTATTAGAGAGAGAGAGAGAAGGAGAGTGCACAAACAGGGGAGAAGGGCAAAGGGAGATTGAGAGAGAGAAAAGAGAGAATCTTAAGTAGGCTTTGTGCTCTCTGCTCTCTGCTGAGCACCGGGCGGGATCTGGGGCTTGACCCCATGACCCTGGGATCATGACCTGAGTCAAAATCAAGAGTCAGATGCTCAACTGACTGAGCCACCCAGGCTCCTGCAGTGTTCTTTCTTTTTATTAGGCAGTATCTTTTCCTTCTTCTTCTCCTCCTCTTGCCCCTTTAACCTCCTTTCCCTCCTTTTTCCGTCGTCAGTGGCATAGTCTTTGACTCTTGCTTTCCTAACCCCATTTTCCCTTTGGGCTCTTTTTTTTTTTTTTTTTTTTTTTTTTTATTGTGGGAATTTGCATAGTGCTATGGTTTTTAGGAGTATTTATGCTGAGTTATAGAAGAAATGACTGCTTAAGACAGGTGTATTTTATTTTATGTAAATTATTCCTCAATGTTGATTTAAACAGAAATTAATAATTCTGGGGAAAATTTATTTAAGGTGGTAAATTATAGTTCCTTAGAGTAACGAATCATTTTATTTTAACAGAAAGCTTTTGTAAACTTACTCCTTATCGGAGATTTTAAAAAATCTATCACATATTTTCTGATTAGTATTTAAACCCATTTTTCTTATTCCACTAGTCTTGTCACATTAATCCATTTTTTTAACACAAAGCCTTAATTATTCCTTCCTCTTAAATTGTTTAGTAAAATGCTTCTGCCTATGTTATAATTGACAATATCTAACCTTAAAGTTTCAACTGTCAACTATGTCAGGCTAAGAGAACATATTTACCAACAATTGCTTTTTAATCCAAAATACAGTGTTACCTTTCTTTATGTTCATTTAAAAATAAAGGGTTGGTTTCCACTCTTGCTCTTCTCTAATATTACCTGCAAGGTAGAAAGCAATTTTGTGTAGATTAAAAGCCTAAATTAACCGTTAAAAGCAAGTCGACTAGTCTAGTCATCTCAATGGATTCATTGATAATTCAAAGGAATAATAAATCAGAGCCATCATTACATCTCTTTAGCGTAAGAGAAATCCTTTCTCAATGAGAAAGTTAATCATTTAACAAATATGTGTTCCCATGGGAAAATAATGTTTGATCATACCGATGATAACCCTCAATATTTTAAAAGAGTAAAATTCAACACAATGACATCCTTAGAGTTCCTAGTAAAAGTAAGGCATGATGTCAGTCTGTTTTAAGGATAGTATTTGATTTTGAAGGCCTTTTTTGAGACTTATAGCCAATTTTTTGATATTAAAGTGAGCAAATATCATTGAGCACTTAGTTCTGAGAACTAAAATGATGGAGGTGAGTGAATAATGCCATCAGTGTTTTTCCAAATTTTTATTTTAATAGACCTGTCTTGGATGTTTAATTCTAGATGAAGTTTCTCCTGATTTGGTGATAGCTATAAATAGTGATATGTATAAAAATTAATGAACATTCTCTACAAATACACATCTTGTTAAGATGAGCTGTTTTTGTTGATAAATTTTAGTGTAAATATTCAGTCAAGATGTAAATTAGGGAACCCTCACTCTCTCTCATCAGATGGTCTTCTTCCTTTGTAGCTCTTGTTAACATTTATTTGTGTATTCATTTGTTTAATGTCTATGCCCCATTTCTGCTCTCATGTATATATCTATATATATATATATATCTATATATATCTATATATCTATAGATATATATATCTATATATATATATCTTTTACCATTATATATCCAGTACCTAGCACCATGCCTGGCATATAGCATGCACTCTAAAATAATTGTTGAATGACCAGGTAAATAAGATGCCTAGACTTCAAAAGCCTTTCTTAACTCCATTCTGACTTAGGAAATAACTTGAGCAAGTTTCTTATCCTCTTTCTGCATTTTGCCTTCTACAGTTTAGTGAATAATAATGGTAACTTACATATAATACATCACATCTCTGTAATATTCAAAACATTTTTATAGCATTCACTGAGTATTTACTATGTGCCAGACACACTAAAAGGTATGAAGGACACAGCATTGAACCTAAATAAATAAATAAATAAATAAATAAATAAAAGCAAAAATTTGTGCCTTCATGGAGCATTTCTAGTAAAATCTGTTGTTTTGTTTTGGTCCTCACAACAACCATATGTATTATGGCTTAATATGTTTAGTATGTGCAGTGGGTTGGACTGATATTATTGTTAATTTACTAATGCAGCAATAGAGACTTGGTAAAGTTTTTACTCAAGATCAATTAGCTCGTGAATTCAAGCACTAGATAATGTCCAGTGTTTTTCTTCTTCCCTTAACCCCGATGTCATCTATTGTGTAGGAAGTTTTTGAGAAAAAGGAAGATCCAATTTATTCAACATCTTCTGTAAAATATACTGCATAAATACAAAGTGATGGTATGATTCAGGTTTTTTTTAATTGAGGTATAATTGACATCCAACATTAGCTCCAGATGGATAATACAATAACTCAATATTTATATATATTGTGAAATGATCACCCCAATAAGTCCAGTTAACCTCCAATCATGATTCAGTTTTTAAAGTGGTTTTGAAAGCGATGGCATTTCAAGATACCTTAAATCCAAAGAAAATTTAGAATTTAAGTTTGAATTTGTTTAGATATGGCTTGTTATTTAATGTAATACCTGACTCTTATACCTAGACCCTTGATTGTAAGAGTTGGAGTTTCCTATTGTTAAATGTTCTAATACTGTATATTAGCATGTGAATTTAGACAATGCCCATAGTGGATGACATATTAGTTGCTAAGCAAAGGAAATTACCATGCCATCTGCTGCCTCTTATAAGGTATGTTTACTCAACTCATTTTCTGAATCCATACAGCAAAGCCACCATAAGTAATGTGAATTATAGTAGCTTGTATATTTTTTGACTAAATAAGCAGTTTATGAGGAAAAAAACACAACTTTTTCCCTCTTTTCAATCTCAGTGGATGCCTTGGAAAACTTTTTTTGTCCTTCAAACTTTGTTTTAATGAGATTATCTTTTATTAGATCATTAGATATCACATATTCAAACTTAAGAATTTTTCTTTGTTATGAATTTACAAATTCTTTAACATTGAAACTAAACTGTAGAAAATCTGGTATTTTATTTGGAGCACTTCAAATTCTAGAAAGCACTAAAATGTCCCTAAATTTCCTGAGGCTTGTATAGAGGAACTTAGGTATGGAAAATATATCTGACAGAAATTCCAAAGTAAATTTTTTGTAAACCTGTGCTAAAGGTCAGACATTTGACCTGCTTTTATTTGACCTTTTATCCTACTAAAGGATTAGATTACCATAAAAAAAAACACTTCTCAAAGTGTGTTCTGTAAAGACATTAACAAGTATTATTGGGGAGAAGGAAGGTTTCTATAATCAAATATGAAAATGCTAAAGAGGGTTCTTTACTATCTGACTTCTCAGAATCTCTACTATGTTAATATGTTAGTGTGTATTATAATCTTTAGTAGGTGGTATTTTTTACATTTTGCCACAGAATGTTTTTTTTTTTAGGAGTGTCTTGTGAGACTAATGCTATTCAAAACACAATTTAGGAAACACTGTCATCTGTCTGTACGTCTGCCTACCTAACTTTTCCAACTGGATATTGAGGACTTATCCAAAAGTGATCTCAGTATCTTTCCCTTAAATCTGCCCCTCCTTCTCCTCTCCTATCTTATTGAAGAGCACTAATATCCACTCAGTTGCCCAAGCCTTTACCTGGATCCATCCTTAAGTCTTGCCGTTTATTTCTCTTTTGTCATTCAACCATCAACATGAACTAATTATCCCAATTCTTTATATCTCTCCTTTTAAAAATGTTTATTTATTTAGACAGAGAATGTGCATGTGCAGGAAAGTGGGGGAGGGGCAGAGAGAGGAGGGAGAGAGAGAATCACAAGCAGACTCCCCACTGTCAGTACAGAAACTGTCGTGGGGCTGGATCTCATGAACCATGAGATCATGACCTGAGTTGAAATCAAGAGTTGGATGCTTAACCGCCTGAGCTACCCAGCTCAGGTGCCAGGTGCCCCTGTATCTCTTAAATAAATCCACTTTACTCAAATTGCATCTAAATGAATTTAAGCCTTCATCATCTTATACAGATTGCTAAAGTAACACTTTAACTCAGTATCTTTCAATGTGATGCAACATAATGCAAGCCACAAACCCAAATCATGTATGTAATTTAAAAATTTCTGATGGCCATATTAAAAAATATAAGGCAAAATATGTGAAATTAATTTTCATAATATATTTTTGTTTAGCCCAGTGTATTCAAAGTTTTATCATTTCAACACACAATATGTTTGGTATATGTATAAATTATTGATATTTTACATTGTTATTTTTGTACAAAGTCTTTGAAATCCAGTGTGTGTTTTACACTTTCAGCCATCTCAATTTGTACTAGCCATATCTGAAGAGCTCAATAGCCACATGTGGCTGATGGCTGTAGTATAGGGCAGCACAGCTTTTAGGTTGTCTTCCTTTCTGTATATTCTCCCCTTCTTACCCATTCTCCCCATGGCAGACAACGCGGTATATCTGATGGCATCATTCCATTGTTTAAGATCGTTGGTTGGTTATACATTGCCTTACACTTCAAGACCCGTGATAATAAGGCTCATTTCATTCTATTCACTCTAAATTCTATGCATATTGATTTATTTGAGGTTGCTCCCCAAAGATATCATGCTTTCTCTCCTCTAGCCTTTGTATATGTTGTGACTTCATTTGGAATAATTCTTCCCCACCACTTTGCCAGGTAAATTACTGTTCAGGTCTCAGCCTAGATTTCCCTTCATCCAGGAAATCTTCCCTAAAATGCAAAGTCTGAATTAGGTGCTACTGCTGTCTATATATATATATATATATATATATATATATATATATATATATAGATATATATAGATATATATATATATCTACTCTAAGAGCTAGACTGTGAATTCCATGAAGGTAGGAACTATGTCTGTTCTTAATTTTTTGATTTAACTAACTAGACCAAAAGCTGCTCAAAGACCAAGCACACGGTATATGCTCATGGTATGATTTTTTTTAAGTTTATTTATTTATTTTGAGAGAGGAACAGTGCAAGTAGGGGAGGAGTAGAGAGAGGGAGACCAAAAGGATCCCAAGCAAGCTCTGTGCTGCCAGCGCAGAGCCTGATGCAGGGCTCGAACTCACAAAACTGTGAGATCATGACCTGAGCTGAAACTAGCTTAACCGACTGAGCCACTCAGGCACCCCTCACTATATGATTTTTAAATGAAAGAATGTGACAAATAATGTGACAGCCAAGAGATCTCTGGCCTACAGTCTCTGATGTCATCATTAGTTTCTAATTCCCCATAACTAGAAGTATATTCATTCTGTTTAAGTTTTTATTTAAATTCAGTTAGTTAACATATTGTGTATTAGTTTCACACGAACAAGATAGTGATTCAACACTTCCAAACAACACCCAGTGCTCATCACAGCAAGTCAGCTTCTTAATCCCCATCACCTATTTTATCCATACCCCTAGTCACCTCCCCTCTGGTAACCATCAGTTTGTTCCCTATACTTAAGAGTCTGTTTCTTAGTTTGTCATCCTGTCTTTTCCCCCCCCTTTACCCATTTGTTTTGTTTCTTAAGTTCCACATATGAATGGAATCATATGGTATTTGTCTTTTTCTGACTGACTTATTTCACTTAGCGTAATACTCTCTAGCTCCATCCATGTCTTGGCAAATGGCAAGATTTCACTCTTTTTATTGACTAATACATCATTGTTTATGTATACCACATCTTTTTTACCCATTCACCAGTTAGTAGACACTTGGGCTATTCCCACCATTTGACTATTGTGAGTAATGAATTGTATTCTTTGGGTAAATACCCAGTAGTGTGATTGTTGGATCATAGAGTAGTTCTATTTTTAACTTTTTGAGACAGCTCCATCCTGTTTTCCAGAATGACTGCACCAGTTTGCACCAACAGTGCATGAGAATACCTTTTTCTCCACATCATCATCAACTCTTTTAATTTCTTGTGCTTTTGATTTTAGCCATTCTGACAGGTGTGAGGTGATATCTCATTGTGGTTTTGGTATGCATTTCCCTGACAATGAGTGATGCTGAGCATCTTTTCATGTGTCTCTTGGCCATCTGTATGTCTTCTTTGGAGAAATGTCTGTTCATGTCCTCCGCCCATTTTTATACATTTTTTTAATGTTTATTTTTGAGAAAGACAGAGTGTGAGTGGGGGAGGGGCAGAGAGAGAGGGAGACAGAGTCCGAAGCAGGCTCCAGGCTCTGAGTGGTCAGCACAGAGCCTGACTCAGGGCTTGAACCCACGAACTGTAGGATCATGATGAGCCAAAGTTGGATGCTTAACTGAGTAAGCCACCCAGGTGCCCCTGTCTTCTGTCCATTTTTTGTCTTTTATTTATTTATGTATTTTTTTTTTTAATTTGTAGTTAGCATATAGTGCAACAATGATTTCAGGAGTAGATTCCTTAATGCCCCTTACCCATTTAGCCCATCCCCCCTCCCACAATCCCTCCAGTAACCCTCTGTTTGTTCTCTATATTTAAGAGTCTCTTATGTTTTGTCCCCCTCCCTGTTTTTATATTATTTTTGCTTCCTTTCCCTTATGTTCATCTGTTTTGCATCTTAAAATCCTCATATGAGTGAAGTCATGATATTTGTCTTTCTCTGACTGGTTAATTTCACTCTAGTGCCATCCATGTAATTGCAAATAGCAAGATTTCATTCTTTTTTTTTTTATTTATTTTTTATTTTTTTTAATTTATATATGAAATTTATTGTCAAATTGGTTTCCATACAACACCCAGTGCTCATCCCAAAAGGTGCCCTCCTCAATACCCATCACCCACCCTCTCCTCCCTCCCACCCCCCATCAACCCTTAGTTTGTTCTCAGTTCTCAACAGTCTCTTATGCTTTGGCTCTCTCCCACTCTAACCTCTTTTTTTTTTTTTTTTTCCTTCCCCTCCCCCATGGGTTCCTGTTAAGTTTCTCCGTATCCACATAAGAGTGAAACCATATGGTATCTGTCTTTCTCTGTATGGCTTATTTCACTTAGCATCACACTCTCCAGTTCCATCCACGTTGCTACAAAAGGCCATATTTCATTTTTTCTCATTGCCACGTAGTATTCCATTGTGTATATAAACCACAATTTCTTTATCCATTCATCAGTTGATGGACATTTAGGCTCTTTCCATAATTTGGCTATTGTTGAGAGTGCTGCTATGAACATTGGGGTACAAGTGCCCCTATGCATCAGTACTCCTGTGTCCCTTGGATAAATTCCTAGCAGTGCTATTGCTGGGTCATAGGGTAGGTCTATTTTTAATTTTCTGAGGAACCTCCACACTGCTTTCCAGAGCGGCTGCACCAATTTGCATTCCCACCAACAGTGCAAGAGGGTTCCCGTTTCTCCACATCCTCTCCAGCATCTATAGTCTCCTGATTTGTTCATTTTGGCCACTCTGACTGGCGTGAGGTGATACCTGAGTGTGGTTTTGATTTGTATTTCCCTGATAAGGAGCGACGCTGAACATCTTTTCATGTGCCTGTTGGCCATCCGGATGTCTTCTTTAGAGAAGTGTCTATTCATGTTTTCTGCCCATTTCTTCACTGGGTTATTTGCTTTTCGGGTGTAGAGTTTGGTGAGCTCTTTATAGATTTTGGATACTAGCCCTTTGTCCGATATGTCATTTGCAAATATCTTTTCCCATTCCGTTGGTTGCCTTTTAGTTTTGTTGGTTGTTTCCTTTGCTGTGCAGAAGCTTTTTATCTTCATAAGGTCCCAGTAATTCCCTTTTGCTTTTAATTCCCTTGCCTTTGGGGATGTGTCGAGTAAGAGATTGCTACGGCTGAGGTCAGAGAGGTCTTTTCCTGCTTTCTCCTCTAAGGTTTTGATGGTTTCCTGTCTCACATTCAGGTCCTTTATCCATTTTGAGTTTATTTTTGTGAATGGTGTGAGAAAGTGGTCTAGTTTCAACCTTCTGCATGTTGCTGTCCAGTTCTCCCAGCACCATTTGTTAAAGAGGCTGTCTTTTTTCCATTGGATGTTCTTTCCTGCTTTGTCAAAGATGAGTTGGCCATACATTTGTGGGTCTAGCTCTGGGGTTTCTATTCTATTCCATTGGTCTATGTGTCTGTTTTTCTGCCAATACCATGCTGTCTTGATGATGACAGCTTTGTAGTAGAGGCTAAAGTCTGGGATTGTGATGCCTCCTGCTTTGGTCTTCTTCTTCAAAATTACTTTGGCTATTCGGGGCCTTTTGTGGTTCCATATGAATTTTAGGATTGCTTGTTCTAGTTTTGAGAAGAATGCTGGTGCAATTTTGATTGGGATTGCATTGAATGTGTAGATAGCTTTGGGTAGTATTGACATTTTGACAATATTTATTCTTCCAATCCATGAGCAGGGAATGTCTTTCTATTTCTTTAAATCTTCTTCAATTACCTTCATAAGTTTTGTATAGTTTTCAGCATACAGATCCTTTACATCTTTGGTTAGATTTATTCCTAGGTATTTTATGCTTCTTGGTGCAATTGTGAATGGGATCAGTTTCTTTAGTTGTCTTTCTGTTGCTTCATTGTTAGTGTATAAGAATGCAACTGATTTCTGTACATTGATTTTGTATCCTGCAACTTTGCTGAATTCATGTATCAGTTCTAGCAGACTTTTGGTGGAGTCTATCGGATTTTCCATGTATAATATCATGTCATCTGCAAAAAGCGAAAGCTTGACTTCATCTTTGCCAATTTTGATGCCTTTGATTTCCTTTTGTTATCTGATTGCTGATGCTAGAACTTCCAGCACTATGTTAAACAACAGCGGTGAGAGTGGGCATCCCTGTCGTGTTCCTGATCTCAGGGAAAAAGCTCTCAGTTTTTCCCCGTTGAGGATGATGTTAGCTGTGGGCTTTTCATAAATGGCTTTTATGATCTTTAAGTATGTTCCTTCTATCCCGACTTTCTCAAGGGTTTTTATTAAGAAAGGGTGCTGGATTTTGTCAAAGGCCTTTTCTGCATCGGTTGACAGGATCATATGGTTTTTCTCTTTTTTTTTGTTAATGTGATGTATCACGTTGATTGATTTGCGAATGTTGAACCAGCCCTGCATCCCAGGAATGAATCCCACTTGATCATGGTGAATAATTCTTTTTATATGCCGTTGAATTCGATTTGCTAGTATCTTATTGAGAATTTTTGCATCCATATTCATCAGGGATATTGGCCTGTAGTTCTCTTTTTTTACTGGGTCTCTGTCTGGTTTAGGAATCAAAGTAATACTGGCTTCATAGAATGAGTCTGGAAGTTTTCCTTCCCTTTCTATTTCTTGGAATAGCTTGAGAAGGATAGGTATTATCTCTGCTTTAAACGTCTGGTAGAACTCCCCTGGGAAGCCATCTGGTCCTGGACTCTTATTTGTTGGGAGATTTTTGATAACCGATTCAATTTCTTCGCTGGTGATGGGTCTGTTCAAGCTTTCTATTTCCTCCTGATTGAGTTTTGGAAGAGTGTGGGTGTTCAGGAATTTGTCCATTTCTTCCAGGTTGTCCAATTTGTTGGCATATAATTTTTCATAGTATTCCCTGATAATTGTTTGTATCTCTGAGGGATTGGTTGTAATAATTCCATTTTCATTCATGATTTTATCTATTTGGGTCATCTCCCTTTTCTTTTTGAGAAGCCTGGCTAGAGGTTTGTCAATTTTGTTTATTTCTTCAAAAAACCAACTCTTGGTTTCGTTGATCTGCTCTACAGTTTTTTTAGATTCTATATTGTTTATTTCTGCTCTGATCTTTATTATTTCTCTTCTTCTGCTGGGTTTAGGCTGCCTTTGCTGTTCTGCTTCTAGTTCCTTTAGGTGTGCTGTTAGATTTTGTATTTGGGATTTTTCTTGTTTCTTGAGATAGGCCTGGATTGCAATGTATTTTCCTCTCAGGATGCCTTCGCTGCGTCCCAAAGCGTTTGGATTGTTGTATTTTCATTTTCGTTTGTTTCCATATATTTTTTAATTTCTTCTCTAATTGCCTGGTTGACCCACTCATTCGTTAGTAGGGTGTTCTTTAACCTCCATGCTTTGGAGGTTTTCCAGCCTTTTGTCTGTGGTTGATTTCAAGCTTCATAGCATTGTGGTCTGAAAGTATGCATGGTATGATTTCAATTCTTGTAAACTTATGAAGGGCTGTTTTGTGACCCAGTATATGATCTATCTTGGAGAATGTTCCATGTGCACTCGAGAAGAAAGTATATTCTGTTGCTTTGGGATGCAGAGTTCTAAATATATCTGTCAAGTCCATCTGCTCCAATGTCTCATTCAGGGCCCTTGTTTCTTTATTGACCGTGTGTCTAGATGATCTATCCACTTCTGTAAGTGGGGTGTTAAAGTCCCCTGCAATGACCACATTCTTATCAATAAGGTTGCTTATGTTTATGAGTAATTGTTTTATATATTTGGGCGCTCTGGTATTCGGCGCATAGACATTTATAATTGTTAGCTCTTCCTGATGGATAGACCCTGTCACTATTATATAATGTCCTTCTTCATCTCTTGTTACAGCCTTTAATTGAAAGTCTAGTTTGTCTGATATAAGTATGGCTACTCCAGCTTTCTTTTGGCTTCCAGTAGCATGATAAATAGTTCTCCATCCCCTCACTCTCAATCTAAAGGTGTCCTCAGGTCTAAAATGAGTCTCTTGTAGACAGCAAATAGATGGGTCTTGTTTTTTTATCCATTCTGATACCCTATGTCTTTTGGTTGGCGCATTTAATCCATTTACATTCAGTGTTATTATAGAAAGATATGGGTTTAGAGTCATTGTGATGTCTGTATGTTTTATGCTTGTAGCGATGTCTCTGGTACTTTGTCTCACAGGGTCCCCCTTAGGATCTCTTGTAGGGCTGGTTTAGTGGTGACAAATTCCTTCAGTTTTTGTTTGTTTGGAAGACCTTTATCTCTCTTTCTATTCTAAATGACAGACTTGCTGGATAAAGGATTCTCGGCTGCATATTTTTTCTGTCTAGCACACTGAAAATCTCGTGCCAATTCTTTCTGGCCTGCCAAGTTTCAAAAGAGAGATCAGTCACGAGTCTTATAGGTCTCCCTTTATATGTGAGGGCACGTTTACCCCTTGCTGCTTTCAGAATTTTCTCTTTATCCTTGTATTTTGCCAGTTTCACTATGATATGTCGTGCAGAAGATCGATTCAAGTTACATCTGAAGGGAGTTCTCTGTGCCTCTTGGATTTCAATGCCTTTTTCCTTCCCCACTTCAGGGAAGTTCTCAGCTATGATTTCTTCAAGTACCCCTTCAGCACCTTTCCCTCTCTCTTCCTCCTCTGGGATACCAATTATGCGTAGATTATTTCTTTTTAGTGTATCACTTAGTTCTCTAATTTTCCCCTCATACTCCTGGATTTTTTAATCTCTCTTTTTCTCAGCTTCCTCTTTTTCCATAACTTTATCTTCTAGTTCACCTATTCTCTCCTCTGCCTCTTCAATCCGAGCCGTGGTGGTTTCCATTTTGTTATGCATTTCGTTTAAAGCGTTTTTCAGCTCATCGTGACTGTTCCTTAGTCCCTTGATCTCTGTAGCAAGAGATTCTCTGCTGTCCGCTATACTGTTTTCAAGCCCAGCGATTAATTTTATGACTATTATTCTAAATTCACTTTCTGTTATATTATTTAAATCCTTTTTGATCAGCTCATTAGCTGTTGTTATTTCCTGGAGATTCTTCTGAGGGGAATTCTTCCGCTTGGTCATTTTGGATAGTCCCTGGCGTGGTGAGGACCTGCAGGGCACTTCCCCTGTGCTGTGGTGTATAACTGGAGTTGGTGGGCGGAGCCGCAGTCAGACCTGATGTCTGCCCCCAGCCCACTGCTGTGTCCACAGTCAGACTGGTGTGTGCCTTTTCTTCCCCTCTCCTAGGGGCAGGATTCACTGTGGGGTGGGGTGGCCTGTCTGGGCTACTTGCACACTGCCAGGCTTGTGATGCTGGGGATCTGGCATCTTAGCTGGGGTGGGTAGGCAAGGTGCACAGGGGCAGGAGGGGCAGGCTTAGCTAGCTTCTCCTTAGGTGATCCACTTCAGGAGGGGCCCTGTGGCAGCAGGAGGGAGTCAGATCCGCTGCCGGAGGTTTGGCTCCGCAGAAGCGCAGAGTTGGGTGTTTGCGCGGAGCGAGCAAGTTCCCTGGCAGGAACTGGTTCTCTTTGGGATTTTGGCTGGGGGATGGGCGGGGGAGATGGCGCTGGCGAGCGCCTTTGTTCCCCACCAAACTGAGCTCTGTCGTCAGGGGGCTCAGCAGCTCTCCTTCCCTTTGTCCTCCAGCCTTCCCGCTTTCTGAGCAGAGCTGTTAACTTATGACCTCCCAGCCGCCAAGTCGCGCTTGCTGTCGGAACACAGTCCGTCAGGCCCCTCCGCTTTTTGCAAGCCAGACTCGGGGGCTCTGCTTGGCCGGCGAGCCGCCCCTCCGCCCCGCTCCCTCCCGCCAGTCCGTGGAGCGCGCACCGCCTCGCCGCCCTTCCTACCCTCTTCCGTGGGCCTCTCGTCTGCGCTTGGCTCCGGCGACTCCGTTCTGCTAATCCTCTGGCGGTTTTCTGGGTTATTTAGGCAGGTGTAGGTGGAATCTAAGTGATCAGCAGGACGCGCGGTGAGCCCAGCGTCCTCCTACGCCGCCATCTTCCCTCTATATCAAGATTTCATTCTTTTTGATTGCTGAGTAACACTCCATTGTATATATATCCCATCTACTTTATCCATTCATCCATCGATGGACATTTGGGCTCTTTCCATACTTTGGTGATTGTCGATAGGGCTGCTATAAACATTGGGGTGCATGTACTCCTTTGAAAAAGCACACCTGTATCCCTTGGGTAAATACCTAATAATGCAATTGCTGGGTCATAGGGTAGTTCTACTTTTAATTTTTTGAGGAACCTCCATACTGTTTTCCAGAGTGGCTGCACCAGTTTGCATTCCCACTAGCAGTGCAAAAAAGATCCTTTTTCCACATCTTTGCCAACATCTGTTGTTGCCTGAATTGTTAATGTTAGCCATTCTGACAGGTGTGAGGTGATAACTCATTGTGGTTTTGATTTGTATTTCCCTGATGATGAGTGATCATCTTTTCATGTGTCTGTTAGCCATCTGGATGTCTTTGGAGATGTGTCTATTCATGTTTTTTGCTCATTTCTTCACTGGATTATTTGTTTTTTGGGTGTTGAGTTTGATAAGTTCTTTATAGATTTTGGATACTAACCCTTTATCTGATATGCCATTTGCAAATATCTTGTCCCATCCCATCGGTTGCCTTTTAGTTTTGCTGATTGTGTCCTTTGCTGTGCAGAAGGTTTTATCTTGATGAAGTCCCAATAGTTCATTTTTGCTTTTGTTTCTCTTGCTTCTGGCGACGTGTTGAGTAAGAAGTTGTTGCAAGTTGTATAAATTCTTTATGTATTTTGGATTTTAACCCTTTATCAGATAATGTCACTTGTAAATTTCTTCTCCCATTAAGTTAACTTTTAGTTTTGTTGATTGTTTCCTTTGCTGTACAGAAGTTTTTTATTTTGATGTAGTACTAATAGTTTCTTATCGCTTTCATTTCCCTTGTATCAGGAAACCTATCTAGAAAAAAGTTGCTACAGCCAATGTCAGAGAAGCTACTGCCTGTATTCTCTTCTTGGATTTTTATGATCTCCTATCTCACACTTAGGTGTTTAATCCATTTTGAATTTATTTTTGTGTACTGTTTAAGAGAGTGGTTCAGTTTCATTCTTTGGCATGTTGCTGTCCAATTTTTTGGACATAATTTGTGAAAGAGATTGTCTTTTCCCCCATTGGATATTCTTTCCTGCTTTGTTAAAGATTAATTGACCATATAGTTGTGGGTTCATTTCTGGGTTTTCTATTCTATTCCATTGACCTATGTGTCCATTTTTTGTGCCAGTACCATACTGTGTGTTTTTTTTAAGTGTATTTATTTATTTTCAAAGAGAGAGTACACACAAGTGGGGGGGGGGGATGGGGGAGAGAGAGAGAGAGAAAGAAACCCAAGCACTCTGTGTTGCCAGCACTGAGCCTGATGTGGGGCTCAAACTCACAAACCATAAGATTGTGACCTGAGCTGAAATCAAGAGTCAGACACAACTGACTGAGACATCCAGGTGCTTCATGCCAGTACCATACTGTTTTGATCACTACAGCCTTGTAATATAGCTTGAAGTCTGGAATTGTGATGCCTCCAGCCTTGTTTTTCTTTTTCAGCATTGCTTTGTCTATTCGGGGTCTTTTGTGGTTCCATACAAATTTTAGGATTGATTGTTCTAGCTCCGTGAAAAATGCTGGTGGTATTTTGATAGGAATTTCATTAAATCTGTAGAAAGCTTTGGGCATATAAACATTTTAACAATGTTTGTTCTTCCAATCCATGAGTGTGGAATGCTTTTCCATTTCTTTGTGTTGTCTTCCAATTTCTTTCATCAGTGTTTTATAGTTTTTAGAGTACAGCCTAACCTTTTTGGGTAGGTTTATTCCTAGGTATCTGGTATCTATCTTATTGTTCTTGGTGAAATTGTAAATGGAATCAATTCCTTAATTAGTCTTTCTGCTGCTCCATTATTGGTATATACATGCAACAGACTTCTGTACATTGCTTTTGTATCCTATGACTTTATTGAATTTGTTTATCAGTACTAGCCACTTTTTTGTGGAATCTTTTGGATTTTCTATGTAGAGTATCATGTCATCTGCAAGTGGTGAAATTTGACTTCTTCCTAGCTGCTTTGGATGTCTTTTATTTCTTTTTGTTGTCTGATTTCTGTGGCTAGGAATTCCAGTACTATGTTAAATAACAGTGGTGAGGGGCGCCTGGGTGGTTCAATTGGTTAAGCGTCTGACTTCAACTCAGGTCATGATCTCATGGTTCGTGAGTTCGGGCTCCGCACTGGGTTCTGTGCTGACAGCTTGGAGCCTGGAGCCTGCTTCGGATTCTGTCTCCCTCTCTCTCTACCCCTTGCCTTCTCTCTCTCTCTCTCTGTCAAAAATAAATAAACATAAAATATTAAAAATAAGTAATTAAATTACATACATACATACATATATACATAACAGTGGTGAGAGTGGACATTCCTGTCTTGTTCTTGACCACAGAAGAAAAACTTTCAGTTTTTCCCATTGATGATGATATTAGCTATCGTTTTTTCATAGATGGCCTTTCTTGTGTTGAAGTATGTTCCCTCTAAACCTACTTTGTTGAGGGTTTTTATCATAAGTTGATGTTATACTTTGTCAAATGGTTTTTGTGCATCTATTGAATGGATCATATTAATGTGATATATCATGTTGATTGATTTGCAAATATTGAACCACCTTTGCATCCCAGGAAAAAAATCTTGCTTGATTGTGGTTAATGACTTAAAAAAAAATATTTTAAGTGTATTTTTTAGAGAGAGAGCATGAGCAGGTAAGGCGCAGAGAGAAAGGAAGGGAGAGAAAATCCCAAGAAGTCTCTGTGCTGTTAGTGTGGAGCCCGATGCAAGGCTTGAACTCATGAACTGTGAGAACATGACCTGAGCTGATACCCAGAGTTGGACGCTTAACCAACTGAGCCACCAGCTGCCCTGGTTAATGATTTTTTTAAAATACATTGTTGGATTTGGTTTGCTAATTAATTAGCAAATTAATTGAGAGTTTTTGCATCCATGTTAATCAGGGATAGTGGCCTGTAGTTCTTTTTTGTAGTATGGTCTTTATCTGGTTTTGGTATAAGGGTAATGGTGGCCTCATAGAATGAATTTGGAAATTGCCTTCCTTTTCTATTTTTTGGAATAGTTTGAGAAGAATACATATTAACTCTTCTTTAAATGTTTGATAGAATTCTTCTGTGAAGTTGTCTGGCCCTGGACTTTAGTTTGTTGGGAGATTTTTGATTACTGATTCAATTTCTTTGCTGGTTATTGGCTTATTCAAGTTTTCTATTTCTTCCTATTTCAGTTTTGGCAGTTAATATGTTTGTAAGAATTTATCCATTTCCTCTAGGTTGTCCAATTTGTTGGCATATAGTTTTCCATAATATTCTCTTATAATTGTTTGTATTTCTGTGGTGTTGGTTGTTATTTCTCCTCTCTCATTTGTGATTTTATTTATTTGTGTCCTTTCTCTTTTCGTTTTGATAAGTCTGCCTAGAGTTTTATCAATTTTATTAATTTTTTCAAAGAACCAGTTCCTGGTTTCAATGATCTGTTCTATTATGTTTTAGTTTCTATATCATTTATTTCTGCTCTGACATTTATTATTTTCTTCCTTCTGCTGGCTTTAGACTTTGTTGTTCTTTTTCTAGTTCCTATGGGTGTAAGGTTAGGTTGTTTATTTGAGATTTTTCTTGTTTCTTGAGGTAGACCTGTATTGCTATATACTTCCCTTTTAGGACTGCTCTTGCTGCACCCAAAGGTTTTAGACTGTGTGTTTTCATTTTAATTTGTTTCCATGTAATTTTTTATTTCCTCTTTGATTTCTTGGTTGACCCACCCATTGTTTAGTAGCATGTTGTTTAACCTCCATGTATTTCTTGTCTTTCCAATTTTTTTTCTTGTGGTTGACTTCTAGTTTCATAGTGTTGTGGTCAGAAAAGGTTCATGGTATGATTTAAAATTTTTTGTATTTGTTGAGGCCTATTTTGTTGCCTAATATGTGATCTCTTCTGCAGAATGTTCCATTTGCATTAAAAAAGAATGTGTATTCTGCTGTTTTAAGATGGAATGTTCTGAATATATCTGTTAAGTCCATCTGGTCCAGGGTGTCATTCAAAGCCATTGTTTCCTTGCTTATTTTCTGTTTAGATGATCTGTCCATTGATGTAAGTGGGGGGTGTTAACGTTCCCTATTGTTATTGTGTTATCAATTAGTTCCTTTATGTTTGTTATTGTTTCATGTATAGGGTGCTTCCATGTTGTTTGCCTGAATATTAACAATTGTTATATCTTGTTTTTGGAGTCTCCTCTTTATGATTATATAATGCCCTTCTCTGTCTCTTTTTACAGTCTTTCTTTTAAAGTTAGTTTGATGTAAGTATTGCTACTGTGATCTTTTTTTTTAAATTTTTTAATTTATTTTTTTAAATTCATATCCAAGTTAGTTACCATATAGTGCAACAGTGATTTCAGGAGGAGATTCCTTAATGCCCCTTGCCCATTTAGCCCATACCCCTTCTACAAACCCTCCAGCAACCCTCTGTTTGTTCTCCATATTTAAGAGTCTCTTATGTTTCGTCCTCCTCCCTGTTTTTATATATTTTTGCTTCCCTTCCTTTATGTTCATCTGTTTTGTATCTTAAAGTCTTCATATGAGTGAAGTCATATGATATTTGTCTGACTAATTGCACTTAGCATAATACCCTCCAGATCCATCCACATAGTTGCAAATGGCAAGATTTCATTCTTTCTGATTGCCAAATAATACGCCATTGTATTTATATATGTGCCACATTTTCTTTATCCATTCATCCATTGATGGACATTTGGGCTCTTTCCATACTTTGGCTATTGTTGAGAGTGTTGCTATAAACATGGGGGTGCATGTGTCCCGTCAAAACAGCACACCTGTATCCCTTGGATAAACACCTAGTAGTGCAATTGCTGGGTCGTAGGGTAGTTCTATTTTTAATTTTTGAGGAAACTTCATTCTGTTTTCCAGAGTGGCTGAACCAGTTGGCATTCCCACTGGCAGCGCACAAGAGATTCTCTTTCTCTGCATCCTTGCCAACATCTGTTGTTGCCTGAATTGTTAATGTTTGCCATTCTGACAGGTATGAGGTGGTATCTCATTGTGGTTTTGATTTGTATTTCCCTGATGATGAGTGATGTTGAGCATTTTTTCATGTGTTGGTTGGCCATCTGGATGTCTTCTTTGGAGAAGAGTCTATTCATGTTTTTTGCTCATTTCTTCACTGGATTATTTGATTTTAGGGTGTTGAGTTTGATAAGTTCTTTATAGATTTTGGATACTAACTAACCCTTTATCTGATATGTCGTTTGCAAATATATTCTCCCATTCCATGAGTTGCCTTTTAGTTTTGCTTATTGTTTCCTTCTATGTGCAGAAGCTTTTCATTTTGATGAGGCCCCAATAGTTCATTTTTGCTTCTGTTTCCCTTGCCTCCAGAGACGTGTTGAATAAGAAGTTGCTGCGGCCAAGGTCAAAGAGGTTTTTGCCTGCTTTCTCCTCGAGGATTTTGATGACTTCTTGTCTTACGTTTAGGTCTTTCATCCATTTTGAGTTTATTTTCGTGTATGGTGTATGAAAGTGGTCCAGTTTCATTTTTTGTATGTCACTCTCCAGTTTTCCCAGCACCACTTGTTGAAGAGACTGTCTTTATTCCATCGGATATTCTTTACTGCTTTGTCAGTGATTAGTTGGCCATACGTTTGTGGGTCCATTTCTGGGTTCTTTATTCTCTTCCATTGATCAGAGTGTCAGTTTTTGTGCCAGTACCATACTGTCTTGATGATTACAGCTTTGTAATACAGCTTGAACTGTGACTGGGACTGTGATGCCTCCAGCTTTGGTTTTCTTTTTCAAGATTGCTTTGGCTATTCGGGGTCTTTTCTGATTCCATACAAATTTTAGGATTGTTTGTTCTTGCTCTTTGAAGAATGCCAGTGTTATTTTGGTAGGGATTGCATTGAATATGTAGATTGCTTTGGGTAGTATTGACATTTTAACAATATTTTTTCTTTCTATCCAGGAGCATGGAATATTTTTCCTTTTTTTGTGGCTTCTTCAATTTCTTTCATAAGCTTTCTATAGTTTTCAGTGTATAAATTTTTCACCCCTTTGGTTAGATTTATTCCTACGTATTTTATGGGTTTTGGTGCAATTGTAAATCGGATCGAGTCCTTGATTTCTCTTTCTGTTGCTTCATTCTTAATGTATAGGACTGCAACTGATTTCTGTGCATTGATTTTATATCCTGCCACTTTGCTGAATTCATGGATCAGTTCTAGCAGTTTTTTGGTGGAATATTTTGGGTTTTCCATATAGGGTATCATGTCATTGGTGAAGAGTGAAAGTTTGACCTCCTCCAGGCTGATTTGGATGCCTTTTATTTCTTTGTGTTTTCTGATTGCTGATGCTTAGACTTCCAATAGTATGTTGAATAACAGTGGCGAGAGTGGACATGCTTGTCTTGTTCCTGACCTTAGAGGGAAAGCCCTCAGTTTTTCCCCATTGAGGATGATATTAGCATTGGGTTGTTCATATATGGCTTCTATGATCTCAAGGTATGTTCCTTCTATCCCTACTTTCTTGAGGGTTTTTATCAAGAAAGGATGCTATATTTTGTCAAATGCTTTCTCTGCATCTATTGAGAGGATCATGTGGTTCTTGTCCTTTCTTTTATTGAGGTGATGAATCACATTGATTGTGGATATTGAACCAGCCCTTCATCCCGGGTATAAATCCCACTTGGTTGTGGTGAATAATTTTTTTAATGTATTGTTGGATCCAGTTGGCTAATATCTTGTTGAGGATTTTTGCATCCATGTTCATCAGGGAAATTGGTCCATAGTTCTCCTTTTTAGTGGGGTCTCTGTCTGGTTTTGGAATCAGGGTAATGCTGGCTTCATAGAAAGAGTTTGGAAGTTTTCCTTCCATTTCTGTTTTTTGGAACAGCTTTAAGAGAATAGGTGTTAACTCTTCCTTAAATGTTTGGTAGAATTCCCCTTGAAAGCCATCTAGCCCTGGACTCTTGTGTTTTGGGATATTTTTGATTACTAATTGGATTTCTTTACTGGTTATGGGTCTGTTCAAATTTTCTATTTCTTCCTGTTTCAGGTTTGGTAGTGTATATGTTTCTAGGAATTTGTCCATTTCTTCCAGATTGCCCATTTTATTGGCATATAATTGCTCATAATATTCTCTTATTATTGTTTTTATTTCTGCTATGCTGGTTGTGATCTCTCCTCTTTCATTCTTGATTTTATTTATTTGGGGCCTTTCCATTTTCTTTTTGATCAAACTGGCTAGGGGTTTATCAATTTTGTTCATTCTTTCAAAGAACCAGCTTCTGGTTTCATTGATCTGTTCTACTGTTTTTTTGGTTTCAATAGCATTAATTTCTGCTCTAATCTTTATTATTTCCTGTCTTCTGATGGTTTTGGGTTTTATTTGCTGTTCTTTTTCCAGCTCCTTAAGGCATAAGGTTAGGTTGTGTATCTGAGATCTTTCTTCCTTCTTTAGGAAAGCCTGCATTGCTATATACTTTCCTCTTACAATGGCCTTTGCTGTGTCCCAGAGGTTTTGGGTTGTGGTGTTATCATTTTCATTGGCTTCCATATACTTTTTAATTTCCTCTTTAACTTCTTGGTTAGCTCATTCATTCTTTAGTAGGATGTTTTTCAGTCTCCAAGTATTTGTTACCTTTCCAAATTTTTCTTGTGGTTGATTTTGAGTTTCATAGTGTTGTGGTCTGAAAATATGCACGGTATGATCTTGATCTTTTTGTACTTACTTAGGGCTGATTTGTGTCCCAGTATGTGATCTATTTTGGAGCGTGTTCCATGTGTACTGGAGAAGAATATGTATTCTGCTGCTTTAGGATGAAATATTCTGAATATATCTGTTAAATCCATCTGGTCCAGTGTGTCATTCAAAGACATTGTTTCCTTGTTGATTTTCTATTTAGATGATCTGTCCATTGTTGTATGTGGGGTGTTGAAGTCTCCTATTATTATGGTATTATTATCAATGAGTTTCTTTGTTTGTGATTAATTGATTTATATATTAGGGGTCCACCACATTTGGTGCATAAATGTTTACGATTGTTAGGTCTTCTGTGTGGATAGACCCATTGATTATGATATAATTCCCTTTTGCATCTCTTGATACAGTCTTTATTTTAAAGTCTAGATTGTCTGATATAAGTATGGCTACTCTGACTTTCTTTTGTCGACCATTAGCATGATAGATGGTTCTCCATCCCCTTACTTTCAATCGGAAGGTGTCTTTAGGTCTAAAGTGGTTCTCTTGTAAACAACATTTAGATGGATCTTGTTTTCGTATCCATTCTGTTACCCTATGTCTTTTGATTGGAGCATTTAGTCCATTGACATTTAGAGTGAGTATTGAAAGGTATGAATTTATTGCCACTATGTTGCTTGTAGAGTTGGAGTTTCTGTGGTATTCTCTGGTCCTTTCTAGTCTTTGTTGCTTTTGTTTTCTCTCTCTCTCTCTCTCTCTCTCTCTCTCTCTCTCTTGTCTTTACTCCCCTCAGAGAGTACCCCTTAAAATTTCTTGCAGGGCTGGTTTAGTGGTCAGGAACTCCTTTAATTTTTGTTTGTCTGGGAAACTTTTTATCTCTCCTTCTATTTTGAATGATAGCCTTGCTGGATAAAGAATTCTTGGCTGCATATTTTCTGATTCAGCACATTGAATATGTCCTGCCACTCCTTTCTGGTCTGGCAAGTTTCTGTAGATAAGTCTGCTGCAAACCTGATCTGTCTTCCCTTGTAGTTTAAGGACTTTTTTTTCCCTTGCTACTGTCATGATTCTTTCCTTGTCTGTGTATTTTGTGAATTTGACTATGATATGCCTTGTTTATGGTCGGGTTTTGTTGAATTTAATGGGAGTCCTCTGTGCTTCCTGGATTTTGATGTCTGTGTCTTTCCCCAGGTTAGGAAAGTTTCCGTGTATAATTTGCTCACATAACCCTTCTACCCCTTTTTTTCTCTCTTCATCTTCTGTGACCCCTGTGATTCTGATGATTCTTTTTAATGAGTCACTGATTTCTCTAATTCTTAAATCATGATCTTTTGCCTTAGTCTCCCTCTTTTATTTCTGCTTCATTATTCTCCATAAGTTTGTCCTCTATATCACTGATTTGCTGCTCTGTCTCATCCATCCTTGCCACCGTGTCATCTATTAGAGATTGCAGCTCAGTTATACCATTTTTTATTTCATCCTGGCTATTTTTTACTTCTTTTATCTCCACGGAAAGGGCTTCTAATCTATTTTCAACCCCAGCTAGTATTCTTATTATTGTGATTCTAAATTCTGGTTCAGACATCTTGCTTGTATCTGTGTTGATTAAGTCCCTGGCTTTCATTTTTTCCTGCTACTGATTTTGGGGTGAATTCCTTCATTTCATCATTTTGAAGGAAGAAAAGGAATTAATAAAGTAAAAAAAAAATAAAATTATAAAATTAAAAACAACACACACACAAAAATCAAATAAATGATGCTATATCCTAAGTGTGTTTTGGTGTGATTGTTGAAAGGAGCTTGATAGGTTAGAGAAAAAAGGGGAAAGGAAAAAAAAAGCAAAACATTTGAAAATTTGAGAAAGTGAATAGAATGAAATAGAATAAAATGAAATGTTGGAAGTAATATAGAATTTGAAAAATTTACCAAAAAGTAAAAAATGTAGTAGAAGAAAATTAATAATATTTTCAATAAAAATTGAAAATAAAAATAATTTTTTCTCTTTCTGTATTCAAGAAAAAGAAAAGAAATGAAAAAGAAAACAAAATTGAATAGATGGACCAGTGACCAGACTGAAATACGATTGAAATTACATCATTTTCCCCTAGAAGTCAAATTCTGAAGTACTTTATAGTCTGTAAACTAAGCAGGCAGAGACTTGTGGTGTTCCTGAAGAGTGACATTGGCCCAGTTTGGCGGGGCTTAGTGTAACAGCTCCGCTCTCCACTAGATGGCACTTTTTAGCTTACTGGGGTGGATTGTGTGTTGCTTGTAGGTGTGTATGCACATGTGTGGGAGAGGTGAAAATGGCATCACCCAGCTACCCAGTCTCTAGTCTTAGAACTCTGTTCTTCCTGATAAGCAATTGCTCACCTGTCCTTTTTCTCCAGCTTCCATCCACTCCCTGCTTTTACACTGTCCATGACCAAGTTGTCAGGTTGCCAGGCAGCACCTTCCTCCTGAGTTTTATCTCAGATGCACCTGTATTTCCCAACCCCTCACTTCTGAGGGACTGCACCTTTGACCTGTTCTGCCCCTCTGCGGGAGGGTCTCACCAAGCAATGGCCGGGTGCTGGCTGCACCCAGGAACGTTCATGGGACTGTGCTGCTGCCGATGCCCAGAGACTGCAGCTGGGTGCCTGCCCACCCCAGAAAAAGTTCATTCAATTGTGCATCAGCAGCGTTTCAGGGACTATGGTAAGTCACAACACACATTTGGCACCAGGCTTCCCCCTTAACATCCTTGTTCCAGCAGCAGTGAATGTGGTTGTTCTCTGGGGTCTGCTGGGACCTTTGGCTATGGGGCAGCCACACAACCTCTACCAAATATCCTCTCAGCAGGGGAACCGTCTCTCCCTGTGTGGCCTGAGGACCCATGGACTTCACTCCCTGCTCCTGGGGATTAGCCCTTCCCACCAGAGTACCGCTAGGTATTGAGCTACAGAGTTTCAGACTCTGTGCTCCCTCTAAGTTTATAGAGTCTTAATGGAATTGAAACTCTCTCCTTTCTCTTTTGTCCCTTTTTTGTTCAGTCCGTATGGCTGTTTCCACTTTTCCACTTTTTCTCCAGCTGGTTTTGGTGGGGGGAGTGCTTTTACCATAGTCTCCCCCCATCTCTGACCTCTCTCCACAAGCAAAATCTCCTTGTCCTCTATGTGGCTTCTCTCTCCCCCAGTTCACCTCTCTGTGCCATGTACCTACTGAGTTCTGTGGTTCAGGTTGTGCAGATTGTTGTGTTAATCCTCAAATCAGTTTTCTAGGTGTGAAGGATGGTTTAGTGTTGATCTGGCTGTATTGCATGGATGCAAAATGCAAAAAACCTTCCATGCTGTTCTGCCATCTTTGCCCCTCCTACTCTGACCTTATAATGTCCATTTGTGTGATAAATGTCTCTCTGCCCCCGCACTTTCAATCTGCAAGTGTCTTTAGATCTAAGATGAGTCTTTCGTAGGCAGCATATAGATGGGTCTTGTTTTTTTTTTTTCTGTATATATTCTGACAATCTGTGTCTTTTGATTGGAGCATTTAGTCCTTTTACATTCAAAGTAATTATTGATAGATATGTATTTATTGCCATTTTATCACTTGTTTTGTCATTGTTTCTGGAGATTTTCTTTGATCCTTTCTGGTCTTTGTCACTTTTGGTCTATCCTTTGCACATAAAGGGTCCCCTTTAATATTTCTTGCAAGTTTATTGGTCTCGAGCTCATTTAGCTTTTGTTTGTCTGGGAAACTCATCATCTCTCCTTCTTTTCTGAATGATAGCTTTGCTGGATAGAGTATTCCTGGCTGCAAATTTCCCCATTTAGCATTCTGAATATATCATGCCACTGGCTGGCCAGGTTTCTGTTTAGAAATCTCCAGCTAGCCTTATGGGTTTTCCCTTGTAAGTTAAGGACTTCTTTTGTCTTGTTGCTTTTAAGATTTTTTTCCTTATCACTATATTTTGCAAATTTAATTACAATTTGTCTTGGTGTTGGCCTGCTTTTGTTGATTTTGATGGGAGCTCTATGTGTATTCTGGATCTGGGTATTTGTTTCCTTCCCCTGAGTAGGGAAGTTTTCTCCTATTTTTTCTTGAAATAAATTATCTTCCCCCTTTTCTCTCTCTTCTTCTTCTGGGACTCCTATAATACAAATGTTATTACATTTGATGGAGTCACTGAGTTCTCTAAGTCTATTATCGGCTTCCATAATTGTTCTTTCTCTCTTTTGTTCAGCTTTATTTTCCACTGTTTTGTCTTATAGGTCACTAATTTGCTCCTACTTCTTCCCACCTACTGTTCATTGCATCAAGCCTATTTCCAATCTCATTTGTTGCATTCTTCATTTCTGATTGATTCTTTTTTAACTCTTTTATTTCTGTGGTGAAGGTGTCCCTGATAGCTTCTATTTTTTCTCAAGCCCAATGAGTATCCTTATGATTGTTGCTTTAAATCCTCCATCAGGCATGTTACTTACATCTGTTTTTTAAATCTCTGGCTGTGACCTTATCTTGTTCTTTTATTTGGGATAAATTCCCCCATCTTGGCATTTTGTCCCTCTTCTCTGTGTTAGAAAAGCTATTTATGTCTCCTGCTCCTAAAAGTAATGGCCTTATAAAGAAGAGGTCATATAGTGTCAGGGCCCAGCACAACAGGCAGTGTCTCTGGAGTGTGCTGTGTGCACTCTGCTGCTGTGTTGTGGCTGCTCTTTCCTTCTGGCCAGTCATCAGCAGAGGCTCTCTTTGTGTCAGTGTTTGGTCCCTGGCCTGAATGTGATGAGTTTTAACTAGATATGCTCTGATCTGCTTGTGAAATGAGACCTGACACCAACTACACCAGAACTGAAGCCCTGCAGAACTCTCTGGTCAGAAGATGTGGTGTGGGCAGGGTTTTTTGCTGGCCTTCTGGCAGAGGAGCCTGCCACACTGGGATTGAGGCAATCTTGGCTTAGAAAGGCAGTCCCAGCAGAGCACAGAGGAGTGGGGCTTGGCGTAAGCAAGTTAGGCAGCCAGTGTCCATGCTTGGATGCTTTCCTTAGGTGGTTGTATGTTTAGCTGAGGGGCAGAAGAGGAAAATGGCACTAGACAGCTCCCTTATTCTTGGAGAGGTATCTCCTGGAATGCTGCCTCCGAGGAACATGCTGTAAGAAAAACGAATATTCTTCCCACTTTGGGCCCAAGTGCTTTTCAGATTGCTGTTTCCATGCTGTCTGCCTGTGGGTTGTTTGCCTGCCTTCTCTCAAGGAGAAGCACAGTGCCCTCTAGGCTCTATCCCAGCCAAGCACACTGACCTTTAAAACTCCAGGTTTTAAGCCCTGCCTGCTGGTTGCAAGAACTCACAGAATTTAGCCTTTCTCATTTTCTAAGCCAATGACTTTGGGGAAATGTTTTCCTTGGTAATTCCCCTGTGTGATCTTCACTGTCTCATCCTTTTCTGTGGCCACAGCTCTCTCCTTTCTGCAGTAAATCTGTTTCTCCCTTAAACCATGTCTCTGCACTTCCTACCTTCTTCTTCAGTGTGGCCTATTCTACCCCTTTAGTTGTGGAATTGGTTCTGTCAGTCTTCAGATTGATTTCTGGGGTAGTTAAGATGATTTGGTAGTTATCTCATTGTGTTTGTGAAACAAGACAACCTAGGATCATCCTACTCTGCCACTATCTTCCTCCCCTCTCTAGAAGTATATTCATTCTGCAGATATTGCTTTCTCTGCTGTATGTCAAGCCCTGGGCTAGGTATTTCCTGGCATTGTGGGAAATAGCCTGCCTTATAAATCAACAATACATATTCCTTTCATGTTATGTGATAGTGTAATAGCCATAAATTAACATGCATCAAAGAAGTATGCTGAGTTAAAATTCTGTGATTACAATAAACAGACCCATTTCTGATTAACATAACAAATAAGGGGAATTTATTAGAAGGAGGTATGCCACAAAATAGAAGGAAGAACTGAACAACCAAACTTTAGGAAGCTTCAGAAAGGACAAGAAACAAGATAGCTCCAGATTTCTCAGCCTCAGGAACTCACAGATATGGTTATCAATTATGTTTCCATCAGATTACTTAGGTAGGTCTTAGGTGTGTTTCCTCAAGAGTCAAACCCTTGGGAGAACACAAACAAACAAACAACAAAGAAACAAACCACTGGGCCACAATTTAAGAAAAGAAAAAGAAAACAAAAGCTGGTCCAGAATCATGTATCTACCTCTCTGGTCAAGATCGGTGAGTAGTCAGGGCACCTGAGTGGTGTAGTCGGCTCAGGTCATCATCTCACTATTTGTGAGTTCTAGCCCCACATCAGGTTCTGCACTGATGGTGTGGAGCCTACTTGAGATTCTATCTCTCCTTCTCTCTGCCCCTCCCCAGCTTGTGCTCTCTCTCTTTCAAAAAAAAAAAAAATTTTAAAAAATTAAATAAAATCAGTGAGTAGTCCTAGAAGAAGGTGAGGTATTAGGAAAGTATTCTAGGAAGACAAAAACAATATCCACTACAGTTATGAAAATATCTCCCAGGGACTAAGTATCATGAAAGGGGCACCTAAAGGGCTTAGTCAACTTCTTATTGATTATTATTTTATGATTATTGTATTATTATTATTAAATTATTTGTCTATTTGTCATGTAGAAGATCCAATAATCCAAGTAAAATTTCAATCTTCGTATCTGATTCTGTCATATATAATTTTTATTCATTCATTCAAACATAGAGGACCTATCATGCCAGTTACTGCTAAGTGACAGGGTTATAAAGATGAATTAAACATAGTCCCTGCCTTCAAAGAACGGATCTTGTATGAAAATCATCATGGTTGGGTAGAATGGAGCAATTGGAATAAGCTTCATAGAAGAGATTGGGCTAGGATGAACATTACCCATTGGACAAACAGTGGAGAAGAGTTCTAGAAATCCAACAGAGAGAATGGCAGATGAGCAGTAATGGAAACAGAAGAGAGATATGTGTGTTTAAGAACTACATGTAATTCAGAATTTCAAGGAAATAGTGTGTCCTTATATATGTGTGTTGGGAGGGATGGGGCAGAGAAAATGGTTAGTGATGAGATTGGACTGGCAAGGAGGAGCCAGATCCAGAAGAGCTTTGTATAATAGGACTGGGGATTTAATTTTCATCTTGTATACAGTGGGAATGGATGGAGAGTCTGGAGCATTTTAAAATGAGTATTTGGTGACTGTGTAATCAACAGATTAAATGGAAGAGAAATTCAAGTCAAAGAAACTTGTGAAGTAGTATATTGCAAAATCAAGGAGAATAGTGATAAGACTTAAATATGAGCAATGACAATTGGGAAAGAAGAGACGGAGGCAGATAAAGAGCATATATAGGAGGTAATGTGCAAGACCTTTTGATAGAGAGTTTTTTTTTAAATTGGTATCTAGTAACAGAAGACTGAATTTAAATGATAAGGCTGTTCATTGGCTCACATACCTGTGAAATTCAGAGGAAAACAGGTGTTATCTTAATAGTGTCATTTAAAAAGTTTTTTTGTTTTTATTTTTTTACTTTACAATTCAGCCTTCTTAGTGTCAGATTATTTCAAGCCTAGTTTCCTTCCTGGTGACAAAATGACTGCAGCAATGACTCAGAATACCACAAGATCCGGAAAGAGAAAGTATGTGGGTGGCCATTTAGAAGGTTTCTTATAAGACAGAGAAAACCAAAAGTTATCTCCCCATTTCTGATCTAATCTCTATGGCCAGAAAATTTCAAATTTGCTTAAACTTGTTTATCTGAACCTAATCACTTTAGCAAGGAATATGAACCAACCTTTGGGAATAGGATCAACTTTCCACAAGCATAGGACTCTAAGGAATGGGATGGAACCCAAGGTGAAAGATTAGACAGGAGAAGATGAATGCTAGGTAAGTCCATTCAGGGAGATTGTTTGCTACTGGGTGGGTACTCTTTCCAGAATATTGATGGTGAGAGGAAGAAGAATAGAGAGAGAGATGTAGGATTGAAGGAAATGATTTTTTTCTTTCTACTTTCCTTCCTTCCTTCCTTCCTTCCTTCCTTCCTTCCTTCCTTCCTTCCTTCCAAGATAATTAAGCATGCTTATAAACTCATACTTTAATTTGCATCTCATTGGCCAACACTGTGTCACATGGCTATACCAGCTTCAAGGGATGCTGAGAAAAGTAAATACTGGCTATGTAGTACAAGGCAGAAGGAAGAAAGGAAATGGGAACAGCTGCTGAGTTAGCTAAACATAAGAATTTGCTATACTACTCCTTTTGAAGTCTTTTTGTCCCCAACTCCCAAGATTTGGGGAGTGTGTTTTCTTTTTTTTTCTTTTTTAAAATTTTTCAAAATGTTTCATTTATTCTTGAGAGAAAGAGAGACAGAGCATGAGTGAGGGAGGGGCACAGCAAGAATGGGACACAGAATCCGAAGCAGACTCCAGGCTCTGAGCTGTCAGCACAGAGCCTGATGTAGGGCTCGAACTCACAAGCCGTGAAATCATGACCTGAGCCGAAGTTGGATGCTCAACCGACTGAGCCACCCATGCGCCCCAAGTGTGTTTTCTTTTTGCGTTTGAGATATTGAAATTACATGACAATGCTGTGAGTCTATTATGAAGGCAAAGTTCAACAATGTAGGGGAAAGGAAATGCATTCCCTTACTTTTTACAAAAATTGCAAAATGAATGACATGGGAATTGGAAGCACACATTCCAGATTTTATTTTACAAGATAATGCTGAGGCAGGAATTTAGTCTTGGATGGACCTCCAGCTAGTAGGAAGTGAATGGCTCCATGGGATACAGATGGACATTTGAGTCATAGAGCATTGTCTTAGCAATCAATGCATGACACAGTAACTCTTTGATCCAGCACAATAAGAAGTGTCAGCTTATAGATGATACTCTTATACCTGTATTGTGTGGTAGCTGATTCAGATGGCTATGTGATCTCAAATTGCTGAGCCATTTCTTCAACCAGAGACAGTATCAGAAATGAAGATGAATAAAAATTGATCAATAATGTAAAATAGATGATCCAGCCAGAACAGATTGCCTTCTCACTGGCAAGAATGCTGCTCTGTCTGTGCTTCTGCTTTATAAGACAGCCTTCTTGACAGCAGCCCTCAAGTAAGGGAATGATGCAAAAACATCTGTGGATCCCGCCAAGATTTATTGACCTATCATGATTCATTCTTCATCACTCGCTTCCTGATAATAGAAACAAAGTCAGAATGATTGAATGCCTTGAAGGGGTCAGTGTTTGTGGCTCTGGAAATACACACTGCTTTGCTTCCTCATTTATTTCTCATCAGTGGATTTGCTTCAGCAGTTATCCAGCAGCAAGGAGACCATTATTGCATGAAAATGTTCCATGACAGTGACATTCATTCAATTTTCTGAAGCTAAGCATGGGCCCTGGACTTCCTGGATCTTTCTAAAAATGTAAGATAAGCAGCTCACATTTGAATAGTGATTAGACATCCCCCAAATTTGGAAAACTCAAACTCATTCATACCTAGCAACAGCAATGGCTAATTTTCCATTCTTCAGGTAAAAAGGCCTGAAAGTATCAAAAGCAATGAAAATTCCCTGAAAATTCCCAAACATTCTTTATACTATTTTATACACTTCAGCATTATCTTCTGTCAAACCCTTTCATTAGAACTGCTATGGAGTATCAACCCTGAGGCTTGACCTCACCTCTCTGACGCTCTAAAAGTCCAGGTGAAAGGAGTAGCTAGTAAATTGGGAGGACCCAAGTATCTTGAGGAAGAGAAAAGGGAGGAGGAAAAGGAAGCGGCTAGATAACCCACAAACTCTAGTTTATCCCTGAAGTAGCTAGCATTGATTATTTCCCTAAGGCAGTTGTAATTAGAAACAGCCCTGCCCATTTCAATCTGTCCTTCTTGGACCAGCATCTTGAATGACGTAGCATTATCCTATTATGCGAACAAAGGCACTGATTTTAATTACATGGAGATTGATGTTTACTGTGAGCTTTTATGAAGAGTAATTATTACATTGAAAAAGATCCGAAGAGTAGCTATTCATCTTTACAAGCTTTGATTTGGGTGTAAATGCATCTGATCTCTAGTGTTTGACAGGGAGAATGAATTTGTGCCTTATGCCACATTTTTTTCGGTTATCAGATTCCTGGTGCATGTGCATTTTTGCCTACCCACAAAAGTTGCCTTCAAGGCTTTGTTTAGCTTACTTCCTTCTCAATATATTACTGCTTTTATTGTTCCCTAAGTATGCTTGGGCACATTATCAGAATTTTTGCTTCTATGACTAGACATTGCCTTTCTTAGGGTCAGAAATCCTGTCTTAATCAGTTTGCAGATCTCCCAACAAACCAATGTTTGGCTTGTAGGAGGCATTTAAGAAAAAGTTGAAGGAAATGAATCTAGCCCAAATAGATGATTTGAGACAAATGAAATAATCTGTTTGTCTGCATCACTCTATCTGAAAAAGAGATACTTTGATTTACATCACAGGTGTATCCATTTTGAGTATCAGTATATGGGGACAGGAGATTAATTGCTCAGAAGATGATTGTTGTATAAAATTCAAGAAAAAAATCACCCTCTAGTTCTCAGCTGTGATGTGTCTGCATAAAAGCCCACTCTCCTTGTTTTGCTGATGTTGCAAGTACCTGAGCAATTTGCTATTCCCACCCTTCCTGGATCTATATGGTATTAATGCTTTACAGATTTCTCATTTCCATTGAATCACTGTTCTTCAGATTTAGAATTTAATTAGGAATCAGAGCAAAGTCAATTGGTGTCTTCCTCTGTGGGCTGAAAGAGAAAGATGGAAGATGATTACATTTTTTGCCTGGTGCCCATTGCTCATTTTATTTTATTTTCTGATTTATTTTTGAGAAAGGGGGAGAGAGAATGAGGGAGGGGTAGAGAGAGAGGGGGGTACAGAGGATCTGAAGTGGACTATGCACTGACAGCAGCAAGCCCAATGTGGGGCTCGAGCTCGCAAGAGCCATGAGATCATGAGCTGAGCTGAAGTCACATGTTTAACCAACTGACACACCCACGTGCCCCCAGCCCATTGGTCATTTTAGAGGAGAACTTGAAGCTAACAATGGTATGAGGCCAGGTGTGTGTACCCTTCTGCTGTCCCTGATAGCTGAAGCTACTTCATCAACATTGATTAACATGTTCTGGCATGACTTATTTAGAAATCAGTTTAAATAATTAAACACTTCACTTATGGTGGGGGGGTGTTCTATTCTAGAACATACCCCTCAGCTTTACTTCTGGCCAATGGTCAGGGGACCCTGAAGGATTGCTTTACACCCCCAATGGGATTTGGAGTCTTTATTTAAGGAGTCTCAGCCTGCCTTAAATATGCTTTTATCCTTTGACTCAGTAATTCCCTTTTTGGGAATTTAATAGAATGAAATTGTCAGTGATCCATTTGGGTATTCATGTGTAGGTCATTTATTTTAATATGTTTATAATATCAAAAACCTGGAAATAATCAAAGTGGTTAAGTAGGAGATTGATTAAATAATGATACAACCACACCATGGAATTCTGTGAAGCCACTAAAAATCATTTATTTAAAAAGATGGAAAAATGCTTATTATACAATATGAAGTGAAAAATGCAGAATTCAGATGTAGATATACCTAGTTGTATTTTGTAAAACTAAGTAACTAACTATATATATATATATTTTTTTCCCAGTTAATTCTCTCTGTATTTTCCTGATTTTCAGGTTTAATTTTTCAATAATAACCAAAAGGCAGTGATTCATGTACAGAAAGTGTGGGAAACTTCTAGGAAGCAGAGACTGTACAGGTAAGAAGCAGGGTCACAGTACTGGTGTGGGAGAGGGTCACTCTTACCTGGGGATCTCTGAGAAAAAGTCAAACACTCCATCCAAGTCAAATATACACAGACCTCAATATTGCTTCCAGATGATAAACTGTTAACACTTGGTTGATGTTAAGGGAGAGAGCCAGGTCTGGCTGTGGTGGAGTGGGCAAGATGGGCAAAGCTTGGATCAGGAGGTAGAACAGCCCACTGTCTATGGAGGGACAGATCTTATAAGTGGTGAGGGAGAAGAAATAAGCTCAGCAAGCAGAGAAAGAATAAGATTTCCTGCCAGACTGTCAGAATACAGAAATGGGAAATACAGGGCTGGGTATATTTGGAGATCAAGACACAGCAGAGGGAGCCTTGAAACGTTCAGTCCTCTTTATTAGTCCTCTGCTCAAACTCTCTAGGAGCAACTCAGTTCACTCAAAGTAAAAGCCATAGTCATAAAGTCTAAATTTTAAAAGTGTGCCCTTGGAAATTAGCTTGAGGTATCATATTGCCCTCTTCCTGCATGTTTCTTAGATTTCACAAGTATGACACACTCTTCCAAACCCTCAAAGAACCACACTACTAAACCTGGAAACTTGGAGCTTACAGCAAATTTAACCCAGAAGGGGGGTCACAAGGAGAAACCTTGATAAATATATGCAGGTTGGAAACCAGGTCTGGGAAGCTGTGGGGACTGCAGTGAAACTGAGGATTTGGGTCTGGGGCATAAAATGTCATCATGCCTTCGACATGATGTAATAGCCTTGGTACAGAGATGGAATCCTCTAGTTCAAACAAAGAGTGTCACCAATGTGTTCAGCTACTCTGAACAAGGAGGTTTAAGTAATAAGACTATGTATTAGAGACTTACTGGTCTGTATTTCATTAATTTGTACCCCCAAGATCTGAAATTATATCACAGTTTTCCTTGCTATTGACTGGTTGGCTGAGTGGATATGCAAGTAATCATTGTGGAAAAGTAGGGTGAGGAGAGAAGGAGATGCGAAAGAGAAGAAAAGAGGGAAAGGCAAATCTCTCAGATAGTGATGTCAGAAGGTGGTTCCTGGAAAGCCCAGGGAACTGGTCAAGATAGTATGTGCCTGTAACCTGACTTATTTCATCAAAGCAGAGTCAAAAATGCTGCTATTAGAGTTTAGAGTGAACATCCTCATTTTGCACCCAGGCGCCCTTGGTCTAAATCTACCCCAACTCTTCTGAGGTCAAAGACTGAGTCAGTGAGAGAGCTGAGAATAGAAACTCTGTGCATCTGATGCCTGCCTGTGACCTATCTGCTAAGCCACACAGAGCAAGGTGTGTGCACACAAAGCATTTTTTATTATTAGTGATGGGAAACAGGGCTTGCCAAGTTTAGAAACTTCTTTCATACCAGAGGTTCAGCCTTTGCAACTTGAACACGGACACCTACACAAAACATATGTTCCTTTTTCTTCTTGGGAAAAAGGAGTTTTTCAAATAATAAAAGGCTCAAAGATGTTTTCATAGATGTGAATGGTTGTTTTAAACAGCACCTTTTTTCTTATTTAAATGTAAATGAATCTGAAAGGACTGGATTTTAAATGTCATATGCATTTCTAAATCATCCTCTCCTCTACCTGTCTAAGCCAATCCAACGCTGAAAGTCTGTGTTCAAAGCTCATCAAAAACACAAACCAAGGTAACCAAACAGGGTTCTTGGTTTCACCTATCTGTTTTTGCTAGGTCTTGACTTTGAGTCAAGTAAAATAAATGCCTTATACAATGGTTGGCCTGGGTATCACCCAAGCCATATGGTTTCCCAGCAAGTAATGATTTTGTGTATCCACAAACTGTTACTACATAAATACTTCTCCATATGAGTGTGGCAAGGAATAAGAGGGCTTTTTGGGGTAGTACTTGGCATTTTTTATCTTGTGCTGTTCAACACGGTAGCTATGAGACACATGTGGCTATTTAAATTTAAATGCAAATTAATGAAAATTAAATGTAATTTAAAATTCAGGATTTTACTCAATACTAGCCACTTTTTAAGTGCTCAGTAGCCAGCCACATGTGGGTATTGGTGATTGTATAAGACAACACTGATGTAGAACTTTTCCATCATTTCAGAAAATTCTACTGGGCAAACATGTATGCCCCTCACAGCATAGCAAGAACACTGCAGTTTGTCTACTGACAAGGCAGTTTAATGACAATCTATTATACTCCTACATTCACTTATTCAGCAAAAATTTATTGAGCACCTACTATATTTCCTGGTTTTGCTTGCCAGTGGACCAAGTAGGTACCTGTGGCTTCAGATTTCGAAGAAGGCCCTGAGATAGAAAATAGAAAGACTGGTGGTGGTGTATGAGGGGAGGGAGTCAATTGTTCCTGGCAATGAGAAGTGAGCTTAGGGGATATGACCTAAGACATCAAAAGTATCTGGTACAGAACTTTGTAACTAACTATAAATATTCTGTCTTTATTTTAACATTTACTGCTATTATGACCTAAAATGTTTTTAGCATCCAATAGTAATGCCATCTAAGCATTCATTTGAATGTGGTACAAATGATAGTGCAAAAAAAAAAAAAAAAGCCATGAAAATCAGTGTCTTTGGAATAGAAGTTTGATGTGTTAAAATAAGGCCAGACACTCTAAAACACCAGGCCATTAATTTTGGGGAAAGCATGTTATGATATATTAGAGATAACCTTGAGAAAATATAAAGTAAAAATAGGCAACAGTGGTGGTAGATACATGTGCTGTGAGAATTCATCTCGCCCTGGTTTCCACGTTTTCTGATGAGGAAGTGAGAATGGAATTATGCAAGGCTAAGGGATACAATGACTTTCACGTAGGATGGACCTGAACAACTTTCTTCATCTAGGTACATTTCCAGTGAAGACTTCCTATGTATAGACTGGTACCCTAAGCAATTTCCCAGCTAACCCCAGCCTAGAAGGCTCTGTTCAGTCTGGCACATGGTAATAATAAAAAAATCATGGTTTCCTCCATAATGAAAATGTCACCCTCTTGCTTTGGGTAGAAACCATGTGGCTAGGTGGGATCAACTTCTTCACTATCTCTAGAGTTGAGTTCTCATTAGTCTTCTCTGGATATGTTATTGGCTCAAGCACAGGCTCATTTCCCAGATCTGAAATTACTGTGGTGTATAACTTCCTGGGCCACAGTAATTTTTTTCAGAGGTGTGAAAATCCAGGCAGTGTGAAGCATATGAATTTGATTTTATGGTTGGAAAGAAAGGAAACCCTTCTTTCCCCCAGTGTAAGTAAGAAAAATTTTGGTCCTAGGAGCTGCTGATAGCCCCCTTGCTATCATGGGAAAGCTAGCCCGACTAAAAAACACTGCAAGAAGGGGGACACAGCCAAAGGAATTGCAGAAAATGGGAAGCAATGGCCCTGAAGATATTACAAACCTGTGGCTCAAACTGACCCTGAAGTTTGCTCTCTACTCTTTCTGGTTATGTGAGTCAATAGATTCTCTTATTCTCTAACTCAGTTTAAATTGCGATTGTGCTAAAAAAGCTTCCTGACTGATGACTTAACATTTAGAAATAAATATTCCTTTCCCTTCTATTCCATCAGTTGTATCTTCTGAGCAATCTGGACTTAAAAACAAAAAGTCATATATGAAGTCAAAAGAAGAGTATGTTATTTTTTCATGACCCAAGTCAAATGTTCTGGTCTTTTTCCACTCAAACTTTCCTTTGGTGTAACCTTATTATTTTATTATGAATCCCTAATCACTGGTGATTCACTTGTAAATTGATTTACATTGCTTATGAAGAAAACATCATCTACTACACAGTTTAATTACTGAATTCTGATTGCTTACATAAATAAACAACTCTCTGCATGTGACAGTCTGGGCTTTGCTGACCTCAGATTGGTCAGATTCACTTGTGGTCCCAGTGGTGGTCAGTGATGTGCATGTGTGGGAGTTCTGATTGTAATAACGCTCTGGCGCAACAAAGTAATGTTGCACAATTTCATATTTTACAAAGTACATAATTGCTTCCATTTGTCCTAGATATATATCAAACAATGTTTATTTCAACACACTCTGCAAATTATCTCCCAATAGAAATGGCTAAAAATATGAATGCATTTGTATTTTATAGTTTACACAAAGAAATTTGTGTAAATGAAATGTATATCAGTTTGGACTCTCTCTGCTGCCAGTGATGAAAGACCCAACTTAAATTAGTTTAACAGAGAAGGGGAATTTATTGGCCTATATACTGAAACATCCAGTGTTTTCAGCTGGGGCAGGATTGGAGGTTCAAGCAGTGCTGTTGGAATTCAGCTTCTCTCTGTCTCCACCTCTGAGCTCTACTTTCTACTGCATTGGCTTCAGGCTGGGCTCCAACACAGTGTCCTCTTGGCAGCTCTAGAGTCCCTCATATCTGTAAGTCCAACAGAAGGGATAGTCTTCTCCCACAAAATCTCAATGGGAAGTTCCAGAATTTATAGTTGTTGGTATTGATTGGTGGGAACCAATTATTGTGACCCAGGGATACATCACACTGATTGGCTTAGAATAAGTCATATTCTCAACCCCTGCATTCAATGGAAGAGGTTGTTCTGTGGAACCACACTCCCCACATAAAGAGAATCCTGTATATTCTTATCTCAGAAAAGGGGGTATGGGTGACAGGAAATGAAACAACTATAAACCATGAGAAAGTGAGGCCTTATACCATTCTTGTGTTTGGTTTCCAGGGAACTTACAGAGGGCTAGCCAAGGCCTTTACCACTTACCGTCTTTTCACATTTGGGTGCCTAGAAAGTAACCAAGTTGCCCTTTGGTGGGGCTTCTTTGCTTTTCTTTCTGCCCTATTCCAGTCCCATCTGAGAACTAATTTCTCTGTGAACTCAATTCTAGTCAGCAAAGTTCATTTGTACAAGGAACTGTTAAATGCTCGGAGCCTAGAGCCTGTTTCCGATTCTGTGTCTCCCTCTCTCTCTGCCCCTCCCCCGTTCATGCTCTGTCTCTCTCTGTCCCAAAAATAAATAAACATTGAAAAAAAAAAAAAAGAAAATAACTAGCCTAAAAAAGTCTGGAGAGTACATTGGAACCATCCATATGATACATAGACCTTGGTTTTATTCCTGAATGTGGTTGAATTTGTTTTGGTGTATTTAGAGGTTTTAGGATGCTTTGGGATGATCTTTCTTGGGACCAGTGTCCTGAAGAAGGGTTGGGTTCATTTTTAGAGGGTAGTAGATATACAAGGGCATTTCCAAATCTGGAAAGTTAAAATTGCCCACCCAGAAATTTGCTGAGCTTTAAGTTACTCAAACAATCTAAAAATAAGGGCTGCTTTAAATAAAATACCAAAATAAATCACTCAAGAGTTAGCCCCATATCTGTTCTTGTCCAGTAGGCTAATTATATCACCTAATCACGTATTTATTCCCCTTTAAAGCTACCATGGTTGCATTTGTTTTTTGCACCTAACCAATACGTACCCATGCCCCCCCCCCTTTTAAGTTATGTAAAGAAGTATACATCCTTCTTTTTGCCTGTTAAGAGAGCGTATTTTGTTAATTTATTTTTATTTTTTTTGGCCAAGGGAGATGTTGCTTAGAGTGAATTCAAGGAGTCCCAAAGAAGAAGCTGTAATAATGTGAGGCAACTGGGAAGTGCTGAGAAAAAGTAATGAACTTGGAGCAAAAAACCTGGAGTTTAAATAAGTCCAACCATTACTGTGTTACCTTGGCCAATTTGCCTAACTTCTCTGAACTCCAGTTTCTGAAGAAAACAGAGAATAAGTTAAAGGGGATCTAAAGCAACATAGTAATTTGACCTTCCTTAGAACTGGAAAGAGTCAGATGGCCTTATAAACATTCTCTAAATACTTAAACCATTGTGGGTGGATGGACTCTATTTAAAATTATAACAATAACACCTTTGATTTATGTAATTCTGCCCTAAAAGGACTTGTCTAAAAAAGGAATAATTTATTCTAAGATATTTAAATGACTAGAATAAGTGACATTTATATCTGCCAGTGTTTTATCATAATGTTATGATGATAAGCATCCTAAGAACTGAATAAAAGCCAAGAACCACTGGGATCATAGGTTCTCATAGGTATGAATCCACATCTAATTTGGATTACATCCAGAATTAATGAGCCTTCTTGCCCAGGCTTAACCAGGAGACAGAGAAAAGAATGCGATGGGCTTGGGAGGAGAAAGTATTCAAACGCCAAGTTGAGATGTTTTGCATTCCAGGTCCCAAACTCGGCATTTTAAAATTAGCTTCTTTATTTTAAAGAAAGGGAGGGTTTTTCTGACTCCATTGTATGGTTCTTGCCCCATCTGTTTCTTAACATTTTTCTTTCATATACTGTTACTCATATGAAAGAAGACAATATTTGAAAAGTATTCGTTTTCTAAAAGATACTTTTTTTTTTACCTAATCAGATTTATTGAAAAATTTTTTTAATTTTTTACCTAGTCAGATTTAATCTAAGTCAATCTAAACTTCAAACCCAAATCAAACAAAAAGGAGGAAAAAAAACCTGAAAAATCTTTCTTTCTTTTAGGCTAGCTTTCCTTTCATTAAAAAAGTAAGTTTTGATTTTGTTGGAAACCTTTCCATACTACTTTTTTGGATATAATTGTCTTCTCTTGATGATTGGGTTAGAATAATAGTTTCAAAGCCTTCTGGAGTGATAATGACCAATAGTGGTTAATTTTGTAACTCTTCCTTCCTCCTTATTTCCTTCCTTATTCTATACTTTGTTTGTTTTTTTTTTAAATGACATCACATGTACATAATATTATGTAACTTATTTTGTTTTTAAAGTTAATATAATTTATAACTGCTTTATTGAGATATAATTCACATATCGTGCAATTCATTGGTTTTACTATATTCACAGAGTTGTGCAATCATCAACCACTATCTAATTCCAGAACATACTTATCACCCACCCCCTAAGAAACTCTACCCATTAGCTGTCACTCCCCAAACTCCTCTCTCCCCAGGCCCTGGCTACCGCTAATCTACCTTCTATTTCTTTTTTTTTTTTTTTTTTTTCCCAACGTTTTTTATTTATTTTGGGACAGAGAGAGACAGAGCATGAACGGGGGAGGGGCAGAGAGAGAGGGAGACACAGAATCGGAAACAGGCTCCAGGCTCTGAGCCATCAGCCCAGAGCCTGACGCGGGGCTCGAACTCACGGACCGCGAGATCGTGACCTGGCTGAAGTCGGACGCTTAACCGACTGCGCCACCCAGGCGCCCCTACCTTCTATTTCTATGGATTTGCCTATCTTGACAAATTTATTTATGTTTCATACAAATGGAATCATATAATATGTGGCTTTTTGTGTCTGGCTTCTTTCATTTAGGAGAAAGTTTTTAAGGTTCACCCATGTTGTAACATATATCAGTATTTCATTTCTTTTTATTGCCTAATAATATTGTGTTATATGGGTATACCACATTTTATTTGTTCATTTATCAGTATATGGACACTTGGGTTGTTTCCACTTTTAGGCTATTATGTTGCTGTGAATATTCGTGTGCAAGTTTTTGTGGGGACATATGTTTTCAATTCTCTTGGGTTATACCTAGGAATGGAATTACTGAGTCATATGGGAACTCTATACTTTTTGAGGAACTGCCAACCTGTTTTCCAAAGTGGCTATGCCATTTTACATTCTCATCAGCTGTCTACAAGGGTCCAATTTCTCCACATCCTTGCCAAAACTTATTATCTGTCTTTTTTATTATAGCCATCCTAGTAGGTATAAAGCGGTATCTGATTGTGGTTTTGAGTAAATATGTTTTGATTTGCAAGCATTTTTCAGGATTTTATGATATTCTTTATGACTAATGGACACAGTTGGCATTTGTTGAATGCCTTTCTAAACAATATCTTATCTTATTGGTGTAGTTATTCTCATTCTACAAAGAGACCAAAGTAAGGAAAGTGCTGTTAATGGTTTTAACTACAAGTGGAGACAGTATTTGCACCCAGGGCTGTCTGACACCCATGTGGTTATTATTGTGCAAATTCATTATATGCTGTGGAGACACATTCCAAATCAAGACCTCAAACTCACAGGTGTTGAATTTCTAATTTGGGACACCAAAGCCCAATGACTTAGTTGGTTCACCTGAGAGACTTTAAGGTCTTTGGGAACACCATGTTGGGGTCCTGGTCCTAAATCCCAGAGAAGGATCAGAAGAGCATCAGTTGAGGAGCAATTTGTCTCACTTCTTCTCTCATTGCTCACCCCAGTCAGATTCATCTGAGTCTCTCACTGTTCAGCTGGATGATGTAGCCCTTTGTTCATCAGAGAGACTAAAATTTCTTGTATTGGTGTAAATAATTTCCTGCCTCAAGAGGCAATTGTTTACTTTATCTAGTCAACAGTCCTTTAAAGCCAGAAAATCCTGCATTACGGGAGGAGTAAATCCAATACCCTGGAGAAGGAGAGCCAGAGATCTTTGTAGCCAGAGCTGCCCTCAAGAAACTACCCCTGCTTCTATGACATCCTCTCTTTCCAATTATCTTGACACATTAACCTTACAAATTCTGTTGCCTGACTATTCCTTTAAAAGAATGAATCCAGGCTGTATGTTTGCCTTTCAATCTATTATTCTACCTACGTGTATATAATTTTTGTTCAAGTAATGTGGGTACATGACTAAGAGTAATAGTTCCTTGCTTTATCCATTTCACCTTTACCCCATTCTCAAGAGTCAACCACTTATAACAAATATCTGGTAATGCTTTTATGTCTCTATATATGATTTTTCTATCATTGTTTGATTTATCAGTTTTAGACATTATGTAAATTTGCTTCCTTTATAATAAAAGTGATATGAGATATTCATTCAGTGATACTACTCACCACTTTCCTAGTAACTTTAAGAGATATTACCACACCTTGAGTTTTTAATTTCATCAACTATAGGTATTATCCTTCATTGTCCATCTTGTAAGATAAGCATATAAGTGACTCTACCCTTCCATTTACGTTCTTCTCCACTCCTTCCTCTTCCTAGCTAACTTCTATACTTTCTCATTTGCATTGTCAAAGTTGATAACAAGTATGGTCTATTCTGTCACCGAAATTTAATCTTCTATATATTGCCTATAGGTTGAGTCTAAAACTGAAAAACAATAAAATGTTATCATTGTTGTGGCTATATAAAAATTATGAGTTGATACAGTATTATACTATGATTACATTTTCCCTTGTATAGCTTTTTTCTCCCAGTAAGTTTCTAAAACTCCCCTTTTTCTTGAACTATTTATCTTTAGAATAGTCTTGATCATTTCTAGCCTTTACATAATATCACTTGTGGTATTGTGTGTGCCTTTTTCCTGGAGCCTCACCCACCACCACAGGCAAGACCTTCTATCTATCTTGTCCAATTTGAACTGCCTCAAGGCCTGATGCACAGCTGTCATCCTGGGACTTCCCTTCACTTTCTTGATTTGTTCTCATGTTTTACAGGAATACATCCTCAAGAAATTTTTAAAGAAATGGTGTGTAGGAGGTAGATTTTCTAAGCTGTTGCATATCTGAAAATGGATTTATTCTATAGCACATTTGATTAATAGTTTGAGGGGCATAGAGAATTCCAGCTTCAAAATTATGTTTTTCATTAGAATTTAAAAAATATTATTCCACTGTTTTCTGGAAACCTATATTGTCATTGAGAAACCCAATGCTATTCTGAGTCAAATTGCTTTGTAGGTAAGCACTTTTGTTTTTAGGTAATATTTTAGGATCTTGTTTTTATTCTTTGTGTTCATAATTAATCTGTATGGGCATAGGTCTTTTGTCATTCATTGTGCTGGGCAGTTTGGGACCTTCTTAATATGGAGACTATGTCCTTCATCTCTACAAAGTTTTCTTATTTATTTGAAAATGTCTTTATTTCTGTTTTTTTTTTTTTTTTTTCTGTTCTTTTTTTGAACTCCTATTAATTGACATTGGGTCTTTTGGATTGATCTTATGCAATTTCCTTTTAAAAGAACCTCTATAGGGGCGCCTGGGTGGCGCAGTCGGTTAAGCGTCCGACTTCAGCCAGGTCACGATCTCACGGTCCGTGAGTTCGAGCCCCGCGTCAGGCTCTGGGCTGATGGCTCGGAGCCTGGAGCCTGTTTCCGATTCTGTGTCTCCCTCTCTCTCTGCCCCTCCCCCGTTCATGCTCTGTCTCTGTCTGTCCCATAAATAAATAAAAAAACGTTGAAAAAAAAAAATTTAAAAAAAAAAAAAAATAAAAAAAAATAAAAGAACCTCTATATTTTCTTTAAGATAGACTCTAAAAATTATTTTTTAAAAGTTTATTTATTTATTTTGAGAGAGTGTGAGCAGGGTAGGGGCAGAGAGAGGGGGAAAGAGAGAATCCCAAACAGGCTCTGTGCTGAAAGCCCTGATGCAGGGCTCAATCCCTTGAACTATGAGAGCATGACCTGAGCCAAAACCAAGAGTGGGTCCATATGTGAAATCTGAGAAATTTAACATATGACCATAGGGGAAGGGAAGTAAAAATAAGATACAAACAGAGAAGGAGGCAAACCACAAGAGACTCTTAAATACAGAGAACAAACTGAGGGTTGATGGGGGGCAGGGAGTGGGGAAAATGAGTGATGGGCATTGAGGAAGGCACTTCTTAGGGTGAACACTGGATGTTGTATGTAAGTGCTGAATCACAGGCACCTACTTTTGAAGTTAAGACTACACTGTATGTTAGCTAACTTGACAATAAAACAAAACACACAAAAAAAATAAGAGTGGGTCACTTAGCCGACTAAGCCACCCAGACACCCCTAAAAATTCTTCAAGAGAGCTAGAGAGGGGGACTTTTCTGAAAACACACTTAAAAATTAATATCTCTGTTTCTTCTCTAGTTTTATTAAGATATAATCGATATACATAACTATAAGTTTAAGGTGTATAGCATAATAGTTTGACTTACATATATTGTGCAATGATTACCACTATAAGTTTAATCTCTATCATCTCATACAATAAAAAGGGAAAGCAATAAAATTTTTTTTTTGATGAGGACTCTTAGGGCTTACTCTCTTAACTACTTTCATATATATCACACAGCAGCGTTAGCTATAGTCATCATGCTGTGTATTATATCCTTAGTACTTATTTATCTTAAAACGGGAAGTTTGTACCTTTTGACTACCTTTTTCCTGTTCCTCCTCCCCTCACCCTCCACCTCTGGTAACTACAAGCCTTATCTCTCTCTTTATCTCTCTTTTTTTTTTAGTTCCACATACAAGTGGAACCATACAGTATTTCTCTTTCTCTGACTTATTTCACTTAGTATAATGCCCTCAAGGTCCATCCATGTTGTCACAAATGGCAGGATTTCCTTGTTTTTCTATGGCAGGATAATATTCCATTGTATGTGTATACCACAACTTCTTTATCCATTTATTCATCAGTGGACAGTTAGGTGGTTTCTATGTCTTGGCTATTGTAAATAATGCTGCTATAAACATGGGAATGCTTCTGTTTCTGGCCCCAAAGCTGAATGCCACCATTTGTTGTACCTGGTATGTCTGTGTGTTGTGCTTTTCTTGTATTTTTCAGATTGTTTTTCTTCTTATTTGTATTCCCTGCCCCATCCCCAGTACTTACATGTACACACACACTCCCTCCCTCTCGCTCTGTAGACTGAGGCTTCTTCCTTCTTCCTTCATCAATAAACACCTCACTGTCAGATCTCAGCCTTCCAGAAATTGGTCTATTCTATTGTTCACCAATGGAGTCCTTCTTCTTTTTTGTATTAAAATTATTTTTATATTCTGTTTCTCTTATTTTAATAGCATCTCAAGAGAAAGAGGAGATAGATATATATGATTGTTTAACCAAACTGATTCCTTAATAAATCAAGCTCTTCATCAGAACCTGCCTGCCTTTGCTTTTCCCAGATCCTTGTTACTCATTATTATTAACTCAGCTTTCTTTGGATTGCCTGATTTTCCTTTGTATGATCCATTATCTTGACTCAGTTGCTCAGGTTTGCCATTATTCTTCTTGGTAGGGGGAAATTCCTTGTCAGACTATAAAATGGGTCTGAGAATCACTGTTCAGTGTTTATGGTTAGTGATTATTATACTGAGAACTATAATCCAAGTATAGAAAGATTATTATTTCCTTATATCATCTCAGAGAAATGAAAGTGGTAGAACAATTAGCTGTGTGTTTGCGGTGGGGTCCAGGAGAATGAGAAAGGAATGGGAGGGAGAAGTCATGATTTTCATAAAATAAAGCATCTAGAAGGTTGCTAAAGAAGAGCGACCAACTTTTCTCCATCCTCATAAAGATAGCCAAGAAGAAATAGTCTTCAGTTGCAATATGATCAGTTTTTAGAAAAACTAGAAAACATTTGAGTGAGAAAGAATTCCTATAGGAAATCATATACTTTTATTTCCTTAGTTATCCTAAAAAATAAGACAGGAACTCATTTTATTTTCTGCAAGTATTTAAATGTGATCCAAATTAGAAGCAGAAGTATGGACTAGAAGACCTATCTAGCTCCTTCTCCTAGGATGATGACGGGAAATAACAGTAATGGTAATCAGTATTGTTTATTGAGTACTGGCAGCATGCCAGCTTCTGGGCTAAGCACTTTACATGCCAATCTCACTGAATTCCTGCAACAGGCATGTGAAGTAAGAAATATTAACATTTCTACTTCACAGATAGAGAAACCCATTGTCCCAAATCCCTAAAGTAATGGATTCAGATCGGAGTCTGTTTGACCACAAGCTGCTTGCTTTCAATTGCCACATGAATTTGCCTCTTCTAGGCTGCCATGATTTACATTTTCAAAAACAATGCCTTTACCTGGGACGACTATGCTCTCATAGTTCTAAGTAATATTTATAATTGTTGTTTTTAGGTGATTTGTTCTTTGCCCTGCATTTTATCATCAAATCAGAGTGAGATGATGCCTCTCTATTTCTAAAATTTGAACTAGTTTTCTATTGTCATAAAAATGTGCCATCTCCAAGCTGTCTTTCAAAGTCAGATGACTTTTCAATAGTCATACAGAATACTCTTAGAACTCCATATCTAATGTGAAGCATAGCTACTATCCTGAATGGAAGGTTTCAGGAAATGGCTTTCTTGCCCAACCCCAATGTCAACTCTTAACAGCCTTGTGGGGTGCTGGAAGATCCTAACCAGAGCAGGTGAGCATTTATTCCTCATAAGGACACTCACTCTTCACAATAGTCTTTTAAAAATGTGGCTGCTTCCACTCTGGAAAACAGTATGGAGGTTCCTCAAAAAATTAAAAATAAACTACCCTATGACCCAGCAATTGCACTACTAGGTATTTATCCAAGTGATACAGGTAAGCCGTTTTGAAGGGGCACATCACCCCAATGTTTATAGCAGCACTATCAACAATAGCCAAAGTATGGAAAGAGCCCAAATGTCCATGGATGGAGGAATGGATAAAGAAGATGTGGTGTATATACAATAGAGTATTACCTGGCAATCAAAAAGAATTAAATCTTGCCACTTACAACTATGTGGATGGAACTAGAGGGTATTATGCTAAGTGAAATTAGTCATAGAAAGACAAATATCGTATGACTTCACTCATATGAGGACTTTAAGACACAGAACAGATGAACACAAGGGAAGGGAAGCCAACATAATATAAAAACAGGGAGGGGCACAAAACAGAAGAGACTCATAAATATGGAGAACAAACAGAGGGTTACTGGAGGGGTTGTGGGAGGGGGGATGGGCTAAATGGGTAAGGGGCATTAAGGAATCTCCTCCTGAAATCACTGTTGCACTATATGCTAACTTGGATGTAAATGAAAAAATAAAATAAAATTTAAAAAGTGGCTGCTTCATATAGGGTAAAAAAAATGCTGGGTAAAGAACAACCTTCATCCCATGGAATCTTTAGATAGTTTCGATTTTACTTTACAATCCTCAGCTACATGTTTATTTTTCCTCTTGTTGGCTGTATTGTTCATTAAAGAGTTGTTTGTTCTTTTCCTGTTTATGCTTCTGAGTAAACTGAAAGGTGCCTATTTATTTTTAACCTACTTAAAAGGCACAGGAGCAATAGGAAAAGAAAGGCAGTAAGGAAAGAAGGAAGGCAGGAAGGATGAAGGAAAAAAGAAAGGCCTTTTACCACTGAGGTGAAGGGAAATCCAGTTGCGGCACATCCCTATTATGTCGCAAAGGGTTAAGTATACCCTAAATTAAATTCTGACAACGAATACATAATTCATACACTTGCAGTTAGCCTACAAGGTGACTGTTGTTACAAAGGAATTCTTAAGTTCTTTCAAGCATTTATATCTGTGTTATAGTTGTTGTTGTTGTTGTTGTTGTTTTTCCTTTTTAGTATTTATGCTGGGGTGACCAAGTAAGAATCCTCCAGCGGCTGCTGGCTAACATGTCACTGCAACAAAATCAAGTAACAATTTTTGTCTATGATCATGCCTTTCCATTCACTTTTCTGTCTATAATTATTGACCACCTCCTTCATCCAGCAGAGGTGATGATGTTAGTCACACAGTAGCTCAGGAAACACATTTCTCTTCACTTTACTTTATTTCACTATAAAGAACACACCACTGATAGGTTCTATGATGTCATTGTCACATTCTGGACCTTAGGCTGTTAGGTTGCTCTGCACTAGAAAATAGGATGAAACCGATAGGCTCCTATACAAAATAAATAAATAAATAAAAGTTACTCTGTCTATACACAGTCTAAAGTGACATAAGTGCATTTTGGAAAAAGTACAAAAGCCTAGAAAGTTTGTTGATCGAAATTCAACATAGCAGATACCAAAACAGATTTTAAAGTATAGAAATTTTCCAAGTGTAATGTATAGAAAAAAGACAAATTTATGTAACAGGAAAAGAACCCAGCATGTATAAAATTTTAATAAATGAAAAATCAATCAAAAAGGACAAGATTAGGGGTGCCTGGCTGGCTCAGTCAGTAGGTCATGCAGCTCTTGATCTCAGGGTTGTGAGTTTGAGCACCACATTAAAGGTAGAGGTTACTTAAAAGAAAGAAAAAAGGGTAAGATTGCTCATTAAACAGTCTAGGGAGACATGTTTTGAAAAACAATCAGTTTAGATTTTCACCTTACATGATAGATGAAAATTTATTCCAAATGGACTAAATATAAACCATTAATAAGTAGGGAGAAATTGTAAGTGACTGGTCTCAGGAAGGGAATATTTTCTCTTGGCATTACAGCAAAGATAAAAATTATAAACTCTCATCATTTGACTATCTAACAATGTTAAAATTCTGTACATCAAAAACTTAGTTATGAAAAAGGGATAATATCTTTTATATATGATATGTATAAAATATAACTTTACATAATAATACAACTTACACAAACAGACAAAAACAGCACAAAGACCCCAATAGGAAAAGTGGGCAAAGAACATGAATAATCAATTCACAAAGGAGGAAATTTCTGAGCCTAATAAAGATAAATAAATATTCAACTGCATCTGTAATCAAAGAAATGCAACTAAAATAATGAAATATCTTTTTTTTTCTTCTATCAAATTAGCAAAGTTTCTATATTGGTTGGGCCCTGTGGGAAGCATATGCCGAGGTGGAGTTAGGAATACAAAGGTTTGTTTGGGAGTAGGGCATCTGAAAGATAAAAGTGGGAGTTTGGGAGTAGAGCATCTGAAAGATAAAAGTGGGAGGAAGCAGGGTCTGACATTCATGTAGTCTGAATATTCCATCACACTACATGACAATCTATCAAGAAAAATAAGCAATTAGTGCTAATAACATTCAAATGTAAATCCATGTATTCCTCACAATAGCAATATAAGGTGTGTGCTTTCTTTGTCCTTATATTAGAGATGAGGAAACTAAGGCACAGAGAGGGTAAGTAAAATGTCCAAGACAAAGTTGGAACTTGAACTCAGGCAACACTGGCTCCAGCATCTTTGGTCTTCAGTCTTATATTATGCTGCCTTTTAAGTATATAGAATATGCACTATCGAGCAGTTTTTAAAATGATGTTAAGAAGGAATTTTAATCATGTGAGAAAATGCTTATGATGTAATAAAGTTATTTGGAAGGGGCCAAATTCAAAGTTATATAATGAAATTTCAATTAACTCTAACATGCATAAAGTAGTGAATGACAATAGAGAAAGTTATTGATAGGGACTGTTTAGTGAGAGGTTAGGTGTAGGGTAAACAGCTCATCCTGTCTTGCCCTGAATTTTCCTGTTGTTTTTTTTTTCCCCATGTTCTGGGAATTTCATGAATTCTTGGACAAACTGGGATGACTAATCAACACTAATGATTTTATTTATCTATTTATATGATTTAGGTCCTTGCCTCAGATTCACTAAAATGAACATCTATTAACTGGCTATTCAGGAAAACAACAACAACAACAATAAGAAGCTCTTGGGAGAAGAAGATGAACATGTTTGATGTATTTTGGTTGAGGAGAGATCAGGAATAGGGGAGAAGCATCCATTATTATGATCAAAGAGATTGAGCAGGTAGCAGGAAATGTTAGCTTATTTTCTTATTCATTTAACCCAGTGCTAGGCCCTGGGAATACAGAAATGAAGATGAGTGACAAGTTACTTGCTCTCAGGAGTTAACATTCTAGTAGGTTAAGGCATTCAATAAACCAATGACAATACTCATATGTTGTGGTGAATGTTATGCAGGAAAAACTAGGGTGATGCAGTAGAGAGTAATAGGATGGGGATACTCTAAGAGAGGAGGCCTAGAGAAACCTCTGTGGATTGGTGACATTTGATTTGGGACTGAAAAAGAAGTGGCATTATAAACATCATTAATGCAAGTATAAAACCAAATCATAGGAAAGAAAAGATTTCTAGCAACTAATTACTTCCTTGACCTGGGGTTGAGACTTATTTCTGGAGATAGAATTCCTTGGCACCATGCTCCCAGTTCACATGAATGTTAACTAAAAGAGTATGTGAGAAATTGGGCAGGTTTGCAAAAATGGAGCTTTTTAAGGGGAAAATGCATGAAATACCAGTTATCAGACACTTTTTCCTTAATATATTCTGAAGCAGTAGCAAAACACCTTGAATCTACAATTTCCCACCAAAATAAGGGCTTTTAATAGTTAGACTATTGCCTGTGTTTAAGTGATCTCATTTAAGCACAATACTGCTTAGAAGGAGTACAAATTTTGAATGAAGAAAATCTAGCAGGGGGCAGTCCAGGATGGTAGTGTAGGAAGATTCTGAATTCACTTCCTCCCATAGACACACAAAATCTACAGCTACATATGGAACAATTTCTTCTGAAAAAGAAATGAAAACTAGATAAACTGCTTCTCCACAACAAAGGATAAAAGGAAGGACCACATCAAGATGGTTAGAAGAGGCAGAGACCCAGTCTGGCCAAAAACCCCACCCTGGGTATGGTAATTCACAATAGGGAGGGATCCACAAGTCTGGAACTTATCCTGGAGGGACAAGGGTTTTGTGCCCCACATTAGGCACCTTGGGATCTAGGCCAGAAAGATGAGTCCCCAGAATATATCACTTAGTAAAGCAAGGGACTTACTTCTAGGGGACCCAATGGGTTATAGGGAACTAAGATTCCCCTTTTATTTATTTGTTTATTTATTTATTTATTTTTATTTTTATTTTTTTTAGTTTTTTAGATTTACATCTAAATTAGTTAGCATATAGTGCAACAATGATTTCAGGAGTAGATTACTTAGTGCCCCTTACCCATTTAGCCCATCCCCCCTCCCACAACCCCTCCAGCAACCCTCTGTTTGTTCTCCATATTTATGAGTCTCTTCTGTTTTGTCCCCCTCCCTGTTTTTATATTATTTTTGTTTCCCTTCCCTTATGTTCATCTGTTTTGTCTCTTAAAGTCCTCCTATGAGTGAAGTCATATGATTTTTGTCTTTCTCTGACAGACTAATTTCACTTAGCATAATACCCTCTAGTTCCATCCACGTAGTTGCAAATGGCAAGATTTCATTCTTTTTGATTGCAGAGTAATACTCCATTGTATATATACCACATCTTCTTTATCCATTCCTCCATCCATGGACATTTGGGCTCTTTCCATACTTTGGCTATTGTTGATAGTGCTGCTATAAACATGGGGGTGCATGGGTCCCTTCTAAACAGCACACCTGTATCAATGGATACATGCCTATTAGTGCAATTGCTGGGTTGTAGGGTAGTTCCATTTTTAGTTTTTTGAGAAACCTACATACTGTTTTCCAGAGTGGCTGCACCAGCTTGCACTGCCACCAACAATGCAAAAGAGATCCTCTATCTCTGCATCTTCGCCAACATCGCTTGTTGCCTGAGTTGTTAATGTTAGCCATTCTGACAGGTGTGAGGTGGTATCTCATTGTGGTTTTGATTTGTATTTCCCTGATGAGTGATGTTGAGCATTTTTTCATGTGTCAGTTAGCCATCTGGATGTCTTCTTTGGAGAAGTGTCTATTCATGTCTTTTGCCCATTTCTTCACTGGATTACTTGTTTTTTGGGTGTTGAGTTTGATAAGTTCTTTATAGATTTTGGATACTAACTAACCCTTTATCTGATATGTCATTTGCAAATATCTTCTCCCATTCTGTCAGTTGCTTTTAGTTTTGCCTATTGTTTCCTCCTCTGTGCAGAAGAGTTTTATTTTGATGAGGTCCCAGTAGTTCATTTTTGCTTTTGTTTCCCTTGCTTCTGGAGACATATTGAGGAAGAATTTGCTGTGGCCAAGATCAAAGAGGATTTTGCCTGCTTTCTCCTCGAGGATTTTGATGGCTTCCTGTCTTACATTTAGGTCTTTCATCCATTTTGAGTTTATTTTTGTGTATGGTGTAAGATAGTGGTCCAGGTTCATTCTTCTGCATGTTGCTGTCCAGTCTTCCTAGCACCACTTGCTGAAGAGACTGTCTTTATTCCATTGGATGTTCTTTCCTGCTTTGTCAAAGATTAGCTGGCCGTACGTTTGTGGGTCCATTTCTGGGTTCTCATTCTGTTCCATTGATCTGAGTGTCTGTTCTTGTACAGACACTTGTACCATACTCTCTTGATGATTACAGCTTTGTAATACAGCTTGAAGTCCGGGATTGTGATGCCTCCTGCTTTGGTTTTCTTTTTCAAGATTTCTTTGGCTATTTGGGGTCTTTTCTGGTTCCATACAAATTTTAGGATTAATTGTTCTAGCTCTGTGAAGAATGCTGGTGTTATTTTGATAGGGATTGCATTGAATATGTAGATTGTTTTGGGTAGTATCGACATTTTAACAATATTTGGTCTTCCTATCCAGGAGCATGGGATCTTTTTCCATTTTTTTGTGTCTTCTTCAATTTCTTTCATATGCTTTCAATAGTTTTCAGTGTACAGATTTTTCACACTTTGGTTATATTTATTCCTAGGTATTTTATGGGTTTTTTTGTGCAACTGTAAATGGGATCAATTCCTTGATTTCTCTTTCTGTCGCTTCATTGTTGGTGTACAGGAATGCAACCGATTTCTGTGCACTGATTTTATATCCTGCAACTTTGCTGAATTTTTTATATCCTGCAACTTTGCTGAATTTTTTATATCCTGCAACTTTGCTGAATTCATGAATCAATTCTAGAAGTTTTTTGGTGGAATATTTTGTGTTTTCCATTCAGAGTATCATGTCATCTGTGAAGTGTGAAAGTTTGACCTCCTCCTGGCCTATTTGGATGCTTTTTATTTCTTTGTGTTGTCTGATTGCAGAGGCTAAGACTTCCAATACCAGGTTGAATAACAGTGGCGAGAGTGGACATCCCTGTCTTGTTCCTGACCTTAGGGGGAAAGCTCTCTGTTTTTCCCTATTGAGGATGATATTAGCATTGGGTCGTTCATATATGGCTTTTATGATCTCAAGGTATGCTCCTTCTATCCCTACTTTCTTGAAGGTTTTTATCAAGAAAGGATGCTATATTTTGTCAAATGCTTTCTCTGCATCTATTGAGAGAATCATATGGTTCTTGTCCTTTTTTTTATTGATGTGATGAATCACATTAATTGTTTTGCAGATATTGAACCAGCCCTGCATCCCAGGTATAAATCCCACTTTGTCATGGTGAATACTTTTTTAATGTATTGTTGGAGCCGGTTGGCTAATATCTTGTTGAAGATTAAGATTCCCCTTTTTTTTTTTTAATTTTTTTTTTAATGTTTATTTATTTTTGAGACAGAGAGAGAGACAGAGCATGAATGGGGGAGGGGCAGAGAGAGAGGGAGACACAGAATCGGAAGCAGGCTCCAGGCTCTGAGCCACCAGCCCAGAGCCCGACGCGGGGCTCGAACTCACGAACTGTGAGATCGTGACCTGAGCTGAAGTCGGACGCTCAACCGACTGAGCCACCCAGGCGCCCCAAGATTCCCCTTTTAAAGGGCTCACATGCAGGCTCACTCTGGAGGTTGGAACTTAGCTCAAAAGCAGCCGTTTGAAAGTGACTAGACTACATGTGAAGGACGTTCATTTGCTAATCTCAAAGCATCAGCTGGATGGGATTCTCCAGAGATGGAGGAACCAATGGATGCCATTTTTTGTACTCTCTCTCTACCCTACTAGCACAGGTGAATGCAGGTGGATATGGCATTCTCCCACTGCCTTGCTAAGGCCACAGGGGCCAACAAGCACAAACAGCTGCAGCATTCTCCAAAGCAGTGAGTATGTGCAGACAAGGCACCCTGCTATAGTATCACTGAAGCCAGTGGGCATATGCAATCAAGGCATTTTCCCATTGCCTTGCTGAAGTCGGTGAGAGTGCCCCACCCTCTGTTTCTAGCTGCCCTGCTAAAGCTGTATGTGTGTGTGACACAGACTGGAAACACCCCTTAATTTCCCAGCCTTTGTGGCTAGGGGGCTTGTGTTTCTGGGCTCCACAGGACTACAAACACAGCTCTTGGCAGGGTATCACCCTAAGGCACTGGACACATAGTAGATTGAAACACACCCTTGGTCTTTCTATGAGAAATGTCTATTTACTTGGATTGGAACTTTAGCCTGAGGGAAAACTTTAGATTTGCCACATATCTAGGCTCTGGAGGTGCTTTCAGGGAATGTAAGCAGGGAGACACCATCCTGTCTACTCCTTTGGCTTCACTACAGCTCAACAATACTTCCCAGAAAGAAGCTTACATATTCATTTGGAGCCCTGATTTTTGCAACTGTTGCCCAGGGGACACCTCCAGATTTCCTGGGCTGGAGATCAGCAGGGTTTATAATTGCAGACCCAGAGGACTATGAGTATTTGTGTATTTGAAAAGCTGCTGCCTGAGCATCTGGCTTCCAATCAACCTGAAACTAGGTGCTAAACAAAATCCCTCCCCTTGGAATATTGACATGTCTTGGCACACCCTCAACAATAGGGACTTATCAAGAATCAATCAACTTGCTGAGATAATCACAAAGATTTGACAGACAACCAAGAACTAGGACAAAGTTGAATAAGTTACACCACTTACACAAGGCATTCCTTCAGCACTGGGAGAAGTAACTGTTTTTGCCTAATATGTAGGAACAAACCCAAAGAGTCAGGCAAAATGAAGAAACAGAGGAGATGTTCCAAATGAAGAATAAGATAAAACCACAGGAAAAAATCTCAATGAAATCGAGATAAGTAATCTACTTGATAAGGAATTTAAAATAATGGTCATATAGATACTCACCAAATTCAGGAGAAGAATGATGAACACAGAGAGAAATTCAAGAAAGTCATTAAAAAAATAATGAGAAAGTACTGATAGAAGTCACAGAACTGAAGAATACAATAACTGACCTTAACCACAGACTGGATGAAGCAGAGTAGACCAATGATCTAGAAGATGCTCACCCAGAGCAGCAAAAAAAAAAAAAAAAAAAAAAAGAAAAAGAAAGAAAGAAAAGAAAAAGAAAAGAAAAGAAAAGAAAAAGAAAAGAAAAGAAAAGAAAAGAAAAAAAAAGAAAAGAAAAAAGCATTTTAAAAAGTGAAGATAGGTTAAAGGATTTGTGAGACAAAATTAAGCAGAATAACATTCGTAGAAGAAAAAGAGAAAGAAGGGGGCAGACAACTTATTTGAAGAAATAATGGCTGAAAAGTTCCGTAAACTAGAGAAAGAAAAAGACAGGCAAATCTAGGAAGCTGAAAGCCTTGCAAGCAAGATGAATCCTAAGAGATCCACACCAATATACATTATAATTAAAATATCAAAAGTTAAAGATAAAGATGAGTCAAAAACAGTGGGAGAAAAGAATAATTTATTACATTCAAAGTAAGCTTTACAAAACTATCAGCAGATTTTTCACAAGAAATTTGCAGGCCAGAAGGGAGGGGCATGATATATTCAAAGTGGTAAAAGAAAAACTTCCAACATTACAAGAAATGCTAAACGGACTTATTTAAGCTGAAAAGATGTGAGAAAACATATGAAAGTAAAAATATTACTGGTATAGGGAATATGTAGTAAAGATTGTGGAGTAATATTTATAAAGCTAACATGAAGGCCAAAAGACAAGAGTAATAAAACGAACTTAAACTACAACCATAAGTTCAGAATACATAAAATAAAAAGATGTAAAATGTGACAGCAAAAAAAAAACATGAGGTGTGGGAGTAAAAATGTAGAGTTTTGGAACAAATTCAAATTTAAGTTGCTTTCAACTTAAAATGGACTGTTATATACATAGGATGTTATATGTGAGCCTCATGGTAGTAACAAAATAAAAACCTTTACACAAGAGAAAATAAGAGAGGAATCTAAATAAGACACTAAAGAAAATAATCAAAGTACAAGAGAAGAGAGAAAGAGAAAAAGAAAGGAACAGAGAGGAACTACAATAGCAGCCAGAAAATAATGAACAAAATAGCAATAAAAACATACTTAGCAATAATTACTTCAAATATACATGGGCTAAGTTTTCCAATCAACACACAGAGTGGCTGAATGGATTAACAACAACAACAGCAGCAACAACAAAAACCAAAACAACAACAAAAAAACCAGGACTCATTTATATGCTGCCTACAAGAGACTCACTTCAGATGTAATACACAGACAGATTGAAAGGGAAGGGATGGAAAAAGAAATTCCACACAAATGAAATGAAAAGAAAGCTATCACATGTGTAGCTATACTCATATCAGACAAAACAGGCTTTAAAACAATGACTAATAAAAGACAATGAAGGGCATTACATAATGATAAATGGGTCAATCCAACAAAAAGATATAACATTTGTAAATATATGTGCACTCAACATGAGAGCACCAAAATAAAGCAAATATTAATATGCATGGAGGGAGAAATTGATAGTAATACAATAATAATAGGGGACTTTAACACCCACTTACATCAATGGGTAGATCATCCAGATACAAAATCAATAACAAAATATTGTCCTTAAATGACACGTAGACCAAATAGACTTAGTAGGTATGTACAGAACATTCCATCCAAAATCAGCAGAGTACACGTTCTTTCAAATGCATTGGAAACATTCTCCAGGATAGATCACATGTTAGGCCACAAAACAAGTCCCAATAAATTTAAGAAGACTGAAATCATATCAAGCATCTTTTCTGATCATAATGATACGAAACTTGAAATTAGTTATAAGAAAAAAACTGAAAAAAAATGCAAGTATGTGGAGATTAAACAACATGATACTGAACAACCAATGGGTTGTTGACCAATGAATCAATGAAAAATCAAGAGAGAAATAGAAAAATTACCTAGAACAAATGAAAATGGAAATAAATACAAAAGTCCATGGGATGTGGCAAAAGTGGTTATAAGAGAGAAGTTTATCACAATAGAGTTCTACATGAAGAAACAAGAAAAATCTCAAATAAACATTCTAAAGGATTTATACCTAAAGGAACTACAAAAAGAGGAACAAATGAAATGAAAAATTAGTAGAAGGAAGGAAAAATAAAGATCAGAGTGGAAATAAATGAGATAGAGGCTAAAAAGACAATAGAAAAGATCGATGAAATTAAGAACTGGTTCTTTGGAAAGGTAAACAAAATTGACAAACCTTTTATGAGACTCACTAAGAAAAAAAAAGAAGACTCAAATAAATCAGAAATGTAAGGGAAAAGTTATAACTGATACCACAGAAATACAAAGGATCATAAGAGACTGGTGTGGATAATTATACACCAACAAATTGGACAATGTAGAAGAAATAGATAAATTTTTAGAATCCTACAGTCTTCTAAGACTGAATCAGAAACAATAGAAAATCAGAATAGACCATTTACTACTATGGAGACAGAGTCAGTAAACAGCCTCCTCACAAACAGAAGTCTAAGATCATGTGGCTTCACTAGTGAACTCTAACACTCAAAGAAGATTTACTACTTATCCTTCCCAAACACTTCCAAACTCATTTTATGAGGCCAGCACTACCTTGATACTAAAGCCAGACAAGGATCCCACAAAAAAAGAAAATTATAGGCCAAGATTCCTGATGAACATAGATGCAAAAATCTTCATCAAAGTACTAGCAAACCAAATTCAACAAGTCATTAAAAGAATAGTATACCATGATCAATTCGGATTTATTTCAGGGATGCAAGGATGGTTCAACATCCACACATCAATCAATGTGATACGCCACATTAACAAATGAAAGATAAAAATCATATGATCATCTCAATAGCAGTAAAAAAAAGAATTTGATAAAATGTATCATCCATTTATTATTAGTCTCAACAAAGTGGGTATAGAGGGAATGTACCTCAACAGAATAAAAACCATAGTGACAACCTCACAGTTAACATCATACTCAATGGTGAAAAAGCTAAAAGCTTTTTCTCTAAGATCAGAAACAAGACAAGAATGCCCACTCTTCACGCTATTATTCAACATAGTATTAGAAATCCTTGCCACAGAAATTAGGCAAGAAAAAGAAATAAAAGGCATCCAAATTGGAAAGGAAGAAGTAACGTTGTCATCATTTGCAGCTAACATGATATTATATATAGAAAACCTTAAAGACTCCACCAAAAAAAATTAGAACTAATAAATGAATTCAGTAAAGTGGCAGGGCATACAATCAATATATATAAATGGTTGTGTTTGTATACACTAACAATGAACTGTCAGAGAAATTACAAAAACAGTCCCAGATGGTAGATACACTTGTGGTGAGCCTAGTATAACATATAGACTTGTTAAATCACTATGTTGTACACCTGAAACTAATGTAATATTGTGTTTCAACTATACTTTAATTAAAAAACAATTATTTACAATGGCATCAAAAAGAATAAAATACCTAAAGATAGATATTTAACCAAGGAGGTGAAAGACCTGTACACTAAAGACTATACATCACTGATGAAAGAAATTGAAGAAGACACAAATAAATGGAAAGATATTCCATGGTCATGGAATGGAAAAATCAATATTGTTAAAATATCCATATTACCCCAAACAGTATACATATTCAATGCAATCCTTATCAATATTCCAATGACATTTTTTTATAGAAATAGAAAAACAGGGGCACCTGGGTGGCTCAGTTAGTTAAGTGTTCAACTCTTGGTTTTGACCCAGCTCATGGTTTGTGGGTTTGAACCCCAAGTTGGACTCCACACTAACAGTGTGGAGCCTGCTTGGGATTCTCTCTCTCTCTTTCTCTCTCTCTCTCTCTCTCTCTCTCCCCTTCCCCTGCTCATATGCTCCTGCTCTCTCTCTCTCTCTCTCTCAAAATAAATAAATAAATTTTAAAAAGTATGACTGACAATCTTAAATCTTGTATGGTACCACAAAGATCTTGAATAGCCAAAGGAATGTTGAGAAAGGAGAACAAATCTGAAGGCATTATGCTTTGTGATTTCAAACTATACTACAAAGCTATAGCAGTCAAAATAGTATGGTATTGGCATAAAAACAGACACACAGATCAATGGAACAGAATAGAGAACCCAGAAATAATCTCACATATGGTCAATTTATGACAAAGGAGATGAGAATATACAGTAAGGAAAGGACAGTCTCTTTTGTAAATGGTGCTGGGAAAACTGGACATTCACATGGAAAAGAATGAAACTAGACTACTATCTTACATCATACACAAAAGTTAACAAAATGGATTAAAGACTTGAATGTAAGACCTAAAACCATAAAACCCCTAGAAGAAAGCATAAGCTCTTCGATATCAGTCTTGCAATGAATTTTTGGTTCTGACTCCAAAAGCAAAGGTGATGAGAGAGCATAAGGCGAGCTGAGGGCAAAGTACAAGCTAGCACCATACCCCCCACCCCCAGGTGGGATATGTGTGATATTCCTTAGGTACTCCTGGCTGCCCAAGAACAAAGGAAAGGAAACAAATGGTTAACAGATGGAGATCACAGTCATTCAGGACAGGAGTCCCCATCAGTTTACAAATATCTTAGTAAATTACAAGAAAAAGACAATCTTATCAATAGCCTAATCTCCAGAAACCTATAGACTCAGTTTCCTGGAAAACCAACATCACCCCTCTACAGTGATATGGGGAACAAAGGCAAGAAGGAAATGGTGGGTATAAATTTCATTATAACCTGCAGCCCATTGACAAATAGTTGGGGAAAATACAGAGTATAACATTTCTCCATGAACCCCCTACTGTCTTAATGTTAATGCCTTACTAAAGGAAAAACAACCCTAGCTTGACAATAGCAAGGCCTCAGATATCTTAGGAGTCCTCTTTAGCATATCAAAGTCCTTCTGGAGGCCTTTCTTTTGCTTTTACCTCCCCCAACTCCCAAGTATATACCAATCACTCTTCACAAACCCAGTGCAGTTCTTTCTGCTCATGGGTCCTCTCCCTGTGCTTTAACAAAATCACCTTTTTGCACCAAAGACACCCTTAAGAATTCTTTCTTGGCCAGCAGCTCCAAACCCCCTCCCCCATAACTCCAAAAGCTCACCAAAGGCATAAAACTAAAAACAAACAAGTGGGACTATATCAAACTAAAAAGCTTCTGTATAGCTAAGGAAACCATTAACAAAATGAAAAACAACCTACTGAATGGGAGAAAATATTTGCAAATCACATATGCAATAAGGGGTTAATATTTAAAATGTATAAAGAACTCACAAAACTCAATAGCAAAAACTCAAACAATGCAATTAAAAATTGGGCAGAGGATCTGAATAAACATTTTCCAAAGAAGACATACAGATGGGTAACACATGAAAAGATGTTCAACATTACTAATCATCAAGGAAATGCAAATCAAAACCACAGTGAGATACCACCTCACACCTGTGAGAATGACTATAATCAAAAAGACAAGAAATTATAACTGTTAGTAAAGATGTGGCAAAAAGGGTATCCTTGTGCACTGTTGGTGGGAATGTAAATTCATTCAGCTGCTATGTAAAACTGTATGAAGTTTCTTCAGAAAGTTTAAAATTTATAAATTTATACAGAGCAAAAACACTAATTCTAAACAATATATGCACCCCTGTGTTCATTGCACCACTATTCACGATAGCCAAGATATGGGAACAATGGAGACAACCTAAATGTCCATCGATGGATGAATACATAAAGAGATCTGATGTATGCACACACACACACACACACACACACACACAGGAATGCTAGTCAGCCATAAAAAGAATGAAATGTTGCCATTTGCAACAACATGGATGGACCCTGAGGGCATTATATTAAGTGAAATAAGACAGAGAAAGACCGATATTATATCATTTCACTTATATTTGGAATCTCTAAAAAATGAAACAAAGGAATAAACAAAACCAAACCAAAATCATAGATACAGAGAACAGAATGGTGGTTGCCATTAGCGAAGGGGTTGTAGAGTGGGTGAAACAGGTGAAGGGTGTCAAGAAGTACAAACTTCCAAGTATAAAATAAATAAGTCATGGGGATGTAATGTACAGCATGGTGACTGTAGTCAGTAATATTGTAGGGCATACTTGAAAGTTGCCAAGAGAATACATCTAAAAAGTTAACTTTTTATAGTGACAGATGGTGACTAGACTTATTGTGGTGATCATTTTGCAATGTGTATAAATATTGAGTCATTATGTTGTACACCTGAAACCAGCATAATGTTGTATGTCAATCATACTTTAATAAAAAAATATAAAACCAAAGAGATTTAAATAGTAAAATTTTTAAAAAAAGAAAGAATAGCACAAGGGGAATTGCCATCTCCTTTTCTTCATTTAGCAAATGTGCAACTCCTTAAAATAAAGACTAAGCATACAGTTTAGTGTTTGGTGTTTGGAGAAAAACCCAAATGCTCCAGTCTTGCCAAAGTTAACAGAGTTCTTCCGGAGTCATCAGGTTAGTAGAAGTTGTCTTCACTGAAACTCTTAAACATTGAGAGCTTGTTTTGTAAAAAGTGATAATAGGTTCACAGGGCCTCCTTGCCTTGTCATCAAGGTAGATGACAACTAGCAGGAGTAATTATTCAATACATTCAGAGAAGGGTCACACTGGAACAGCGAAGGAAATGCTAGGATCAGGAAGGTTTTTTTGTTTTATTTATTTGTTTGTTTTTAAACTAGAAGAGCTTGATATGTTCCTAAGGTCTAGCCAGATGATATATTAAGACAAGTATATTTTATTTTTTTATTTATTTTTTTTTTTTTTAAGACAAGTATATTTTAGATTATCATGATTATAATAGAACTAGTCTTAAAAAAGAGTATAGGGGCGCCTGGGTGGCGCAGTCGGTTAAGCGTCCGACTTCAGCCAGGTCACGATCTCGCGGTCCGTGAGTTCGAGCCCCGCGTCAGGCTCTGGGCTGATGGCTCAGAGCCTGGAGCCTGTTTCCGATTCTGTGTCTCCCTCTCTCTCTGCCCCTCGCCCGTTCATGCTCTGTCTCTCTCTGTCCCAAAAATAAATAAACGTTGTAAAAAAAAAAAAAGAGTATAGTATTTATTCTTCCACATTTCCTTTTCTATTTCCATTGCTCTCCTTTTTGAAAATACTCTTTAGGAAAAAATTGTTAAAATGCTTATTAAACAATTTTTATGCTTTAAGCTGATTATGGGTTTGGATTTTAAGAAAGGAAATAAGCGGCTGAATGGATTTTTTAAATCCTCAGAAAAATTTCTATGGAGGAGATGCTGTTTTTGGGTAAAAGTTTAGGTTGGGTATCAGTGTCTGCTGGTAGGCTTATCGTAACTGAGAACACTGAGCTTTTCTTAAAAAAATTCCTTAGCTGGAATGAATAATTGAAAATGCTGAGCCATGAGAACTTCAAAGATTAATTTCTCCATTAATGGCACAAAGTGATAGAAAGAAACAATCAGGCTAAAGAAGAATAATCAAACGAACCCAACTGGGGCATTTCATCTGATATTCAAAGTTGCTGGGCCAAAACTTTGATCTCCTTCAGTTTTGTTTGAGGGAGTTTTAGGTCATTTTAAACTGCAGAAACCTTCTGTCTTTGTAACTTAGAACTGTGTTCTGATATATGGTTTTTTTTTTTTTTTTTTAATTCCTTCAGGTAATAGGATATGAAGTGCTATTTTGGGGCACTGTGAGCTACAGGGTAGTTATTTAATGATAGTCCCAAAAGGCCTTGGGTATATTTTTAATGTGCTTACTTGATAGCCACAAGTCCATTCAGTTATATTAAACTTGGAGGCAGACCATCTTACTTTGCTAAAGAAAGAACAATGATGCAACAGGAAGTCAGATGGCAAAGATAGGACACCTGCATTCCAAAAGAAACCAAATAAGTCTGAACTACTACAACTTGGGTCTAAGTAGCAGTTGGGGATAGGGTAGAGCTAATGGAAGATTTTCTTTTTAGTAACCAATTCTATCAGTAACATATATTCTCCAGATTTATAGCTAAGAATATAGAAGATAAGAATAATTTCAGGTAGATTGTATTCTCTTTATCAGTGAAACATTCATACTGTGTAAGTCTAACTTCTCAAACATCTTCATGAATGGCCATTAGGGTTATTCCACGGTCATGGAAACTTTCTGTTTGAGAGGCTATAAATCAGGTATGATAACTATTGTTGTCATCAATGTTATTGGCAAGATCAACACCATATTAGAAAGAGTTATATAGAGTTTCTGCCTGTATTTATTTAGTTACTATTATGTTTGAGGCACTGTTTTGGGCCTGTTTAAAACATCATCTCTATTTCTTATAACAGTCCTGCAAAGTACTCATTATCAGTCCCATTTAATACCTGAGGAAATAGAGTTTAAGTAACTTGCCCAAGGGGTTACAAATGATTAAGTGGTAGATTCATATTCCAGTAGGAGCTTCTTTGACTCTAACAAGCAAATTCCATCACAATCACCATTTCTCCAATTTTTATATTTCTTTCCCTTCAGAATTAGTGGATAGAGTGGTTTTCCTTGCCAATGTCCCTTACTCAGAAGCAAATTCCTTCCTTTCTTTGCTGTAGATTGCATTTATTGAATATATACAAGTTCCTCAGTGCCATGGCTGTGTAACTGGAATGGGTAAAAGAAGAGAGAAATCATGATGGAGACATCCAAAGCATCTTTACTGTTGTGGAAAATAAATGAAGCACACACTGTACTTAGTACTTGTAACTCTAGTGGGATTAGTTACATGCATGAATCTCATTTGATTTTTTCATGTCTTGGGCTGCAGAAGAACTATTAACAGGGACTAGTGATCTGAATATGTCACAATGATAGCCAGCTCTGACTGGATATTACAAATAAGGCCAATATTATTTATATGCTTATTAGTACACTAGGGCTTAGAACCTATGACTTGACAACAAAATACCGTAATTATTTATTTGATATTTGGTAATTCTTCAGATTAGTGTTCTTAAGTGTCTTGACACTGTGAAGTGTTGTAATTCTCAAACATCCTAAGTAATTTGTAATTAAAATATATAAAATACTGAAATTTGCAGATGGTTTACTTTTGTGTGTGTGAATTAGAGACTATTCAAGTCTTTCTCTTAAATATCATCCTCCTCTACTTTTAGCATTCAAATGTATTTTCTTTTGTATGAGAGAAATGTTTATAAATAGCAGCTGATATGCAGGAAGCTGAACACAACACTGTCTGTTAGCCATTGTGGTGATTTATCTATCTCCTCTTTTGGTACTTTAAAAGTGGCCATGTAAAGGAGCTGACACAGTAAGTTCTCGGTAAAGGCATGGAGTGAGGAACAGAGTGGTTAAAAGCATAGATTTTAGAGTTGAAGTCAGCCTTCCAGCACTTATTGATTCTGTAATATCAGAGAAACCCAGGCTTTGGTTTCCTCATTAAGGAAATGGGGCAATAATAGTACCTAACTCGTAGGGTTGTTGTGAGGATTAAATAGGATAATGTAAGTAGAAGTGTTTAGCACAGGGCCTGCTTACCACAAGTGTTTAATTATGTTAGTTGATATTACCTGCTATTCTAAAAGAGTTCTAATTTTTCCCCCTGACTCAGAAAGTAGTTAGACTATAACAAAACAAAATAAGTGGCTATATCTTTGCCTTTGGGGTGAGCTAAGGAAGTCTGGGACGTAAATGGCTATATAACATTTGATTTATTTTATTAACAATGCCATGTTGTTATGAGGGAGGAGGGAAAAGATAGTCAATAAGTAACTCTGGGAGACTTAATAAAAAATTTACTCTTTTCTATCTAACCTCGTAAACTAGTAAGCACCATTTTTAAGTCTTGTTAATGGCAAAATTACATCCAAGATGAATAATTTGTATGAGGGGAGGCTTTTAATTATTCCTTGCTTGTTGTTGATTTTAAAAAAACCTAATCATTCACATCATGGAAATTAGTGCATTTTGAATTCTTGTAGAATTTATTTATTTTTCTTCTTGTAAGTGACTTGAAAATAGCTTAAGCTGTCTGCATATAGAGTTAAGAAGAAAATCCGCATAGATGCAGACTGACTTTCAAGGAAGCTGAGTGGGTTTTAGGTTGCACAGTAGGAAGCATAAGGACTAGGGCATGGTCCTGATTCAGAGGGAACCTTCCCCAAAGGGATCGTTAGACATTACCTATTATGATGTGGCAGTCAGCACTATTGTTCTCACTCACTTCCTTGATACGTTGTTTGATAGTATGATAAAGCATTGTTAACATATTTAGGTATCCTCTGTCTTCAACAAGTACCGCACAGGCTTCTCATCTTTGATAATACTCTATAGGTATTTTTTTGACTCAGGGTCATATGCCTTTATATTAAAGGAGAACAGCAAAGATTTTTGGCATCAGAGATGAAAAGGAGAGTTTCATATTGTGCCCTAAATACTTTTTATGTGCAGTTGTGTCTTCACAGTCTCTTTTGTGCCTACTTCTCGGGTACCTGAACAATTAGCACAACCTTCCCTGTCTGATGTGTTGACTGAATACCTTCTTAATGCCTGTAGTTAGTTATTTTTTCCAGCAGGAGGAGTATGATTAAGCTGGCATCAGTCTTCCTTAATGCCTTACTAAACACAAAAAGAAGTTTAGCAACAATAAAAAGATGTCAGAAATAGGAAATGATGGAAAAAATTGGAGAAAGCAATTTTTCTTTTATTGATATTAATCTTATTAAGCAAAAGAAGTGAATGAGAAAGCCTATTATACAAATTCTATTTCTGGCGAGAAAAGTAGTGTGATTAAGTAAAACAAACACACACACACACAAACAAACACAAAACAAAAACTGAATTTAGACAGGGAAATATGAGTACTGGTCCTAATATTGCAAACCACACACTACATAATTTGGGTTAGTTTTTGAAATTTTTAGAACACAATTTCCTTATGAGTAAAATTAGAGGATTGGGACAGATGTTCTGAAAGTCCTCTTATGATTCTACCGTTTGGTGTTCTAAGATAAATAAAAGCCAACATCCCCAGTGAACAATTTTCTAGACGATTATCATGAACTATCACTGTTAATCAATGCTATCATATTAAAAATGGTCTAATTCTACCCAGAGGATTTTAATATGAATAGACGTGAAATAGAACATTTCAGACCAGAGAAAGACAACAGTGGATTCTAAGTGATTATAAAAATTTAGATAACTAACTGAAGGAACTCATCAAAAATCAAAAAATAAAAAATAAAAAACAACAGAAAACCCAACCAACAAATTTCAAACCTCAAAGAATTATTGACAAAACTTCTTTGAATCATCCAGGAGATTTTGTTTCTGTTAATTTTTAACATTTTGAGTTTTCCTTTATAAAAGATAGTATAGAATTCCACTTCTGGACTTGGTGAGTAACTGGTACCAGACTTTCCTTCCCACTGTACATAGCTAAAAACTGAACAAAATATTGAAACAGCTGTTGTTAGACATTGGGCAATTGACAGTGCAAGAATATGACCTGATCCCTGAGAGGAGGGAAAGAAAGAAAGAAGCTGAGTCCTACAGTCACCCTGATTTTCACTTGGAAGCATTTTATAGACTATGATATAGGGAGGGAGAACCCAAGCAGAGCCTGGTGATCTCACTTAATTGACAGAGTTTGGAGGAAGTGGAGGTAGCTGGTACTTGTGGGGATGAATAGTGGAGAAAAGAAAGTCCCCTTGAATTAGTCAGTGAATACTGAACTGTGCATTTGTGAAATCCTTATGAGTCCAAAAAGAAGAAGGGTGCTATAAACAAAACAATTTCCAGACTTAACATTGGCAGGAGACATTTGAATTCTCATTATCCAGAATGGAGAGAACTTGTTGAATTCCTGGGACATTCATGGAGAATCCAGAGGATCATGAATTAATGGTATAGCTAAACTAGCTCTTGAATAAACATTACTCTAGACCTATATTAATAAAGTATAAAGACAAGACTCAAAAAGATCCAGCTGATCTGTATGCAATTCAACTTGTAGTAACTTAAGTAACTTAATTAAATGGTACAATAAATTTCAACACTGGACAAAAAAAATATAGAAATTAACAATGTAATACTCACAATGTCCAAAATCTAATCAAAGTACTACATATAAAAAGAAGCAGTGAAATGTGACCTATAATCAGAAGAAAAATTGGGCACATCGGTGGCTCAGTCAGTTAAGTGTCTAACTCTGCTTTCAGCTCAGGTCATGATCTCACGGCTTGTGAGTTTGAGTCTGGCATTGGGCTGCACACTGACGGTGTGGAGCCTGCTGGGGATGCTCTCTTTTTCCCTCTCTCTCTGCTCCTCACCCACGCATACACTTGTGCCCTTTCTCTCTCTCTCAAAATAAATAAATAAACTTAAAAAAAAGAGAAGAAAAATCAGTCAATAGTAACAGGACAAGAAGTAATAGAGATGGAATTCACAGACAAGAGCTTTAACATGTGTGTTATTAACACCCAAGAATTGAGAGGAAAACATGAACATAATGAGGAAGGAACTTTATTAAAGATTGAATGGAAATCAGGAGCAGAAAAATGTAAAATCTGAAATAAAAAATTCATTGGATGAGATTAACAGCAGATGAGGAACTGGAAAAAAAGATCAGGAAAAACGAAGTTTTAGCAGTAGAAACTACTCAAAATACAGTACAGGAATAAAAAGATGCAACCAATTAAGAGATTTGCTGAACTGCAAAACAAAAACAAGGAATATAACATATACCTAATTATAGTCCCAGAAGTAGGAGGGGATATAAAAATTATTTCAAGAAATACTTATGCCCAATTTCCCAAATTTGAAGTAAACTGGAAACCCACATATCCAATAAACACAAGGAGCTCCCAAAAGGCTAAAAAACAGATAACATCAAAAGAAACTACAATCCAATTGCTGAATAATCAATGATAAGATGAAATCTTAAAAACAGAGCAACCCCACCCCCACACACACACTTCTTCTCTGATAGAAGTCTCATCAGAGATAATGCAAGCCAAGAATTTTCGAAAACTGCTAAATGACATCATTTCACAATTCAAGAAACTCTGTAAAAGCCAAATAGAAGACTATATAGATGGAGGGTTGTCTGGATGGCTCAGTTGGTTAAGTGTCTATTTTGGCTCAGGTTATGATCTCATGGTTTGTGAGTTTGAGCCCTGCAGGGGGCTCCACACTGATAACTCAGAGCCTGCTTGGGATTCCCTCTTCCTCTCTCTATCTGCTCCTCCCCCACTTGCTCTCTCTCTCTCTCTCTCTCAAAATAAATAAATAAACAAAAAAAAGATTATATATGGAAAATCACATCATAGTTAAATTGCTAGAAACCAATGACAAGAGAGAAAATCTTACAAGCAATCAGAAGGGGAAACATGATATTCAGAGTAAAATCAATAAGAATGATATCAGACTACACCCAAAACTGATGTAAGAGTATGAGTTAACTATACTTAAATAAAAAAAAGAATGACATCAAACTTCCCCCAAGAACAATGGAAACTAGAAGACAAGTAGATGATATCCCCAAAGTAATAAAAGAAAAACTGCCAATCTAGAATTCTATACCCAGTGAAAATATTCTTTAGAAAAATAAGGCAAAAGAGACATATCCAAACAAACAGAACTGAGACATTAGCAGCAGAAATAGCACTGCAATAAACCCTAAAGGAGATTCTTTAATCTGAGGACAAATGATCCTAGCTGGAAGCTCAGATATGCAGGAAGAGAACTGGAAAGAATGGGTAAATATATATTTAGAAACTGTTTATAAAGTGTCTTTAAAATACTATTAGCTGTATAAAACAAGTGTAAAAATGATGTCAAGTTTATAATATGAGACATACCTGGAAAAAAATGACAATAGCTCAAAGTAGAATCTGTTTATAAAGTAAAAAATAACAATGTAAGGAAGACAGAGTTAATAATTCTTGTTGAAATCTATAAAGTAACAACTACAAATGTATACCAAAAAAAATGGGGAAAAAAATGCAGAGCAAAAAACAAAAAAAAACCTCCAAAAATCAAGAGTTGATAAAATGGTAGAATAAAATTATTTTTAACCCAAGAGTAGGCAGGAGAGGAAGACTGTAGTAACAAAAAAATGGAAATAAATAAAAAATAAATAAGATGGTATAGCTAAAATCAGCCATATCAGTCATCATATTATTATGTCCAAATGAGGCTTTCACTTGGTATAGTTTTGTTATAAAGATGGAAGCTCAGTGTATGTGGAAAGGAGATGATATCCAGAAAAACCATGGACATTACTGACTCAAAAATACTGGGCAAGTTGGGAATGGAATAGGGAGCTGGATAGTGAATCAAATTTTCTTATATTCCATTCCATTCTCTCAATGATTTAGCTACTCTCCAATGTACAACACTTACCTTTTTGACTTTTTGATTTTAGTTCTTCTTGCTTTAGAAAGGAAAATGCGGGGCGCCTGGGTGGCTCAGTCGGTTGGGCGCCCGACTTCAGCTCAGGTCATGATCTCGCGGTCCTTGAGTTCGAGCCCCGCGTTGGGCTCTGGGCTGATGGCTGAGAGCCTGGAGCCTGCTTCCAATTCTCTGTCTCCCTCTCTCTCTGCCCCTCCCCCGTTCATGCTCTGTCTCTCTCTGTCTCAAAATAAATAAACGTTAAATAAAAAATTTAGAAAGGAAAATGCCAGTTAAGAAAGCATTGATAGCCAGATGATCTTACCTGCTGGTTTTCCTGTCACCTCTTAAATTCTGCTTTTTCTCCTCATCTCTATACCTAGAACCTCAGAATCAAATCCCTCAGAATTCATAACCTTTTGGTAGGGTTATGAAAGAGTTGGTGGAGAAAGTTTAAGGTCCTAGGTCAAAAAGAGATTTATAAAATTCATAGTGCTTTTGTCTCCCCAACTTCATGCTATATTGTAGTGCATATATTTCTAATTCTTATCAAACTTTCAAAGCTTTATTTGACTGTTTTAATTAATTAACCTTTGATTCCTGTAAGGTTTACTTAAATTTTCACTCAAAAAATATTTTTGTATGTATGTAATGGGCATTGCATACATACTATTGCATTACTATGTATAGTTCTATCATTATATTCTTTGAGATATTGTCTAATTTCCTTCTTCCTGCCACCCTTTGTTTCTGTGCACTGTGAATTGCTTCTCACAGAATCTTGTTTTAACTTGTCCACTGACTAGCCTGGTCAGGGTAAGTCATTTATCCCTCATTTTATCAAACTCATCATTTGTGAAATAGGAACAAAACTTGGCATTATGTTTGTAAGGTGATTTTCTGAAGATGAACTACTGCTTCTGTATCCCTTAGTGTTTTTCCAGTAAGCAGCAGGATGCTGACTTGGAACAGCCTGTGAGTGGGGACAGTGATGTGGGAGAGGTTTAGATTGCAAGTGCACTACCACCTTTTTTTTTAAATTTTTTAATGTTTATTTATTTTTGAGAGAGAGAGAGAGAGAGAGAGAGCGAGCGTAGGAGAGGTAGAGAGAAAAGGAGACACAGAATCCGAAGCAGGCTCCGAGTTCTGAGCTGTCAGCACAGAGCCCCACACGGGGCTCAAACTCATGAGCTGTGAGATCATGACCTGAGCCAAAGTCAGCCGCCCAACTGACTGAGCCGCCCAGGTGCCCCACAAGTGCACTACCACCTTGAAAGAGTAAATTGTTGAGGTCTTTGTTAAGGTAGCCTTGATCAGACTGCCACAAAAAAAAGTATCGAGGCATAATTCAATTCATCCTTATTTGGTCTGCGAATTCATAATACTCATGATATTAAGACCACTTGAGATACAAAATGTATTTTCATTCCATTTTGATAATGCGTTTCATCGTTTTAAAATAACTTCTAGTTATTTCACTATAAGGGGGTTCCATTTTGTCGTTGTGAGCCATGTCTTAAGTCCTATAAATGGTATCATTTCTACATGATGCATTTAAATGTATAAGCTCTTGGGGCTCCTAGGTGGCTCAGTCTGTTAAGCGTCCGACTTTGGCTCAGGTCATGATCTCACGGTTGGTGGGTTTGAGCCCCGCGTCGGGCTCTGTGCTGACAGCCCAGAGCCTGAAGCCTGCTTCTGATTCTGTGTTTCCCTCTCTCTCTGCCCCTCCCTTGCTCACGCTCTGTCTCTGTCTCTCAAAAATAAATAAATGTAAATGTATAAGCTCTTCTTCATAGTACATATTGTGCAGTGTATAAAGCACATGATCCTGTGAATCCAGAACAATATGAATGTTGGTGGTATTGATAGTCTCTGTGGTGAGAGCATGATTGTTTTTATGATCAAGAAGTCTGCATTATCTCTACATTTGCTGATTTGTGTGACCCCAAAACTAAGTCCTTTAAGTTTCAAAAGATAAATCTTGGCTTATATTTCCATATTTAAAACAATTTCACACACAGATTCAAAATTTAAAAATAAAATTTAAGAGATATGTTTTTGGTCAAAATACATTAAAAAATTTTTAATTGGTTTGTACTGGTTCATAAACTGTGAGATAGTATTAGATGGAGTAGATATACAAGGATAAAACAAATATTTGAGGATTGGTTCTCAAAGCTCTATTTATCTGCACCTATCTATCTACGTATCTATCTATCTATCTACTCAATCACCCATCCCCAGGCTTAAATATGTAAGTACTTATTATAGCATTAGTTAAAATCAGTATCAAAGATCAAGGAAGAAGGATTAAAACCCCATGGATTCCTTTTTATTTATACTACTGTTTCCCAGGGTATTTATATATTTATACAATTTAGAAATAGTTTTGTAGTTTTGTAGTAGTTTGTAGTTTTGAGGCCTTCATTTTTTAAAAAAAACTGCATGAGTCTTTATTTTTTAAAGATTTCACATTGAAGATTCTAAAATTGCATACATTTTAGGTGCCCATATGTTTATTAATAAATAGATGTTATATCTTTTTTCTCTCCTTGATATAGTCATATCTAAGAGAGTTATATTGAAGTCATCCATTATGCTGTGGTTTGTGTTAATCATTCTTATTACTCATACTTTTAGCCTCATACATTTTTATGTTACGTTGTTTGATCCACCAAGTTGGATGAATATAATATCCTCTTGGTGAATCATAACGTTTTTTCCAACATAAAATGTTCCTTTGTTTAGTTAACACCTTATCCTTTTGAATTCTATGTTGTATATTTTTATTACCACTAAATATTTTTTTCTTGTTAAAATTCTCCTCATACACCTATTTACTTTCAAACTTTTGGCATCATTTTGTACTATATATGATTCTTATAAATAGAATATAGATAAGTTGCATCCCTTAAAAGGAAATCTTAATAATTCATATTTATTGTGATTATTAACATGTTTAGAAATTTTTTAAATTTAAATTCCAGTTAGTTAACATACAGTGTAATATTAGTTTCAAGTGTACAATATGGTGATTCAGCACTTTCATACCACAACCAGTGCTCATCACAATAAATGCCCTCCTTAATTCCCATCATCTATTTAACTCATTCTCCCACAAACCTCCCCTCTGGTAACCATCAGTTTGTTCTCTACACTTTAGAATCTATTTCCTGGTTTGTCTTTCTCTCTTTTTTCTCCCTTAGTTTATTTGTATTGTTTCTTAAATTCTGCAGATGAGTGAAATCAAATGGTATTTGTCTGTCTCTGACTGACTTATTTCACTTAGTGTAATGCCCTCTAACTCCATTAATGTCATGGCAAATGGCAAGATTTCATTCTTTTTTTATGGTTGAGTAATATTCCATTATAAATATAAAATAAAAATTATATATATATACCTCACATCTTCTCTTCTTTATCCATTCATCAGTCGATGGACACTTGGGCTATTTCCATAATTTGGCTATTGTAGATAAGGCTGCTATAAATATCAGGATGTGTGTATCCTTTTGAATTAGTATTTTTGTATTCTTTGGGTAAATACCCAGTAGTGCAATTCCGGGATCATAGGGTAGTTCCATTTCTAACTGTTTGAAGAACCTCTCTCTTTTCCAGAGTGGCTGCACCAGTTTGTATTCCCATCAACAGTGCAAGAGGGTTGACTTTCTCCACATGCTTGCCAATCTATTGCTTCTTGTGTTGTTAATTTTAGCCATTCTGACATGTGTGAGGTGATATCTATTGTAGTTTTGATTTATATTTCCCTGGTGATCATAAAAATCCTAGAGAAGAACCCAGGCAGTAATCCCTTTGACATTGACCATAGCAACTTCTTTCTAGATATGTCACCTGAAGCAAAGGAAACAAAAGCAAGAATAAACTATTGGGACCTCATCAGAATATATCTTCTGTGCAGTGAAGGAAATAATGAACAAAACTAAAAGGCAACCTAAGGAATGGAAGAAAGTATTTGCAAATGGCATATCTGATAATGGTTAGTATCCAAAATACACAAAAAACTTATAAAACTCGACGTCCAAAAAAAAAAAATCCAATTAAAAAATGGGCAGAAGAGATGAATAGACATTTTTCCAAAGAAGACATACTGATTACTAATATTCTAATTTTATTTTTACCATCTTCCTTTATGCCTTTGATTTATCATGCTCATTGGTTTCTTTTTATTTTTTTTAAGTTTGTTTATGTATGTATGTATGTCTTTTGAAAAAGAGAGAGAGAGAGAGAGAGAGAAAAGGGAAGGGGCAGAGAGAGAGGATCCCAAGCCGACTCTGTGTTGCCAGCACAGAGCCTGACTTGGGGCTCGAACTCATAAGCCTTCAGATCACGACCTGAGCTGAAACCAGGAGTCAGATGTCCAACTGACTGAGCCATCCAGGTGCTCCTCATTGGTTTCTTTTTATCACATTTCCTAGTATTTACAGATTTGATTGATTTGTTGTTGTTTATTTATTTTGCCTTTAGTGACTTGGGAAAATGTCATTTGTTGTGGTCTGGGATACTTATAAATTTTGGCTTCCTGGTTCCCCTTCTTTTTGGTTCTCAGGAAACTTCCTCCCTCACTCCATGTGGGACCCTCACTCACTATACCAGCACCTCCTTCACCATCACAGAAATGGGAAGGTCACTCACGGTGGCTAATCAGAGAAACTCCTGTCTGGTCATAAATATTGGGTCAATAATGAGCCCATCCCTGATCAGAATCTTCCCTGGAGTCAAAATTACTACACTGTCTTCTACAGAAGATACAACTTTAGTATGTTTCTACTCTCATCCTCCTCCACTAAAATCCCTATTTTGCTGAAATCATTTTGAATTTTAATTATATTTTTGAGGCTTTTCTATTATAGTTATTTTATTTAAATGGTATTTAAACAATACTTTATTAAGCTTTATGTCCAAATTAACATTTTTATATGTATTTATAAGTTTACTAGTTTCTTTGCTTAATACTATTTCTTGTATCTTGTGTCTTCCTTTTTTAAGATAATTTATTTGTAGGAATATGTCTTGGAGTTTTTCAGAAAGATTGTGTGAGCAGTAAAGTTTCTGAATACTTCGTTGAATAAAATTTTTCATTTGTTTTCACATTTCAGTGATGATTGATCTCCTTTGTATGAAATTTTGCATGGAATTTAGTTCAAAATCCCTTTCCTTTAGAACTCTGTAGAAATTATTCCATTGACTTTTTGTATCCCATGACGAAGATGAAAAGTATAAACTCATCTGAGTCTTGATCATTTGGGATTATTTTTATAAATAAATTTATTTCTGGAACTTAGAAATCTTACTTGAATGGTCATAAGTGCTTCCTTTTTCATTATTCCTGTTTCAGATTAAATCTAAAGATTCTGTTGTTCCTTGGCTTAAAGGAACTTCTTTCCTTTCATTATTTCTTTCATTATTTTTCTTTTATTAGTATTTTTTGTTTGTTTAAACTTTTGTTAGTATTTTAAAAACTTTTTTTCTCTTTTCAAATTTTTATTTAAATAGTTAACATACAGTGCAATATTGGTTTCAGGAGTAGATAGAGTTCAGTGATTCATCACTTACACACAACGTCCACTGCTCATCACAAGTGCCCTCCTTAGTACCCATCACCCATCTAGCCCATCTCCCACCCACCTTCCTCAATCAACCCTCAGTTTGTTCTATATCATTGAGAGTCTCTTATGGTTTGTTTCCTCCTCTTTTTTTCTTTTTTCCTCCCTCCCATATGTTATTCTGTTTTGTTTCTTAAAAGTATTTTTTAAAACTTTAAAAATAATTTTTATTTAAAAAAATTTTTTTTAAGGAATCTGTACACTCAACATGAGGCTCAAACTCACAACCCCAAGATCAGGAGTCACACATTCCACTGACTGAACCAGCCAAGTGCCCCTACATAATTTTTAGATAAAAAAAATAATTTTTAAATAACATACTTATTGTATTCAACTACAATAGAACACAGCTTATAATCACTTCACAGTCATTTTCATCTCCCCATGGTCATGTGGAGCTATGTCACCTGTATATCCCTTCAAGGAAGAACTTGTTGCCAACAGTCTTCAGCTTCAGGGTTTGCCTCAATAGCAGAGACAACCTCACTCAAAGTCATGCCTTCCTAAGATAACTTACATTTAATGACTTTTTGAGTTGGGGTATAAGACCCCAGCAGTGTCTTCCCAATGTGATTTATTATCTTCATAAATCAGTATGCTACAAAAACTCTCATGGCATTGGCCAATGTGTTACCAAGCCCTCATCACAGTTCAACTTCTCCTTCTGTCCCGTTCTGTTTTCTTTCCCTGAGATGATTCCTAAAATATACCGTGACTTCTAAACTTGTCCTAACACTGCTTAAAGAGAACTCAGCTTAGAAGAGTTGGTGGCAGAAATAGTATGAGAAAGCAGGTGATATGGTGGGGATTTAGATATGGATTGTTCTCTGACCAGCTAGCAATATAGACCTCATCATTGGTGGTGGGTGGAGTACAGATAGTCCCTGGCATAAGGTACAATTATTAAAACTCTTATTGATGATGAATTGCAATGGTATATCCAGTGGAAGGAAATATAATAGATTGCGTGATTTATCAAGCATTTGAGAAGTATAAGGGAAATAGTAACTCTAAAGGCAATGGGATTAGATGGCTCTTGGTGAAAGCCATTGATACCTTAAGTTAATGTTTCTTAAAGCACAATATCTACTGGGAGCTTATGAAAAATACAAATTCTGGGACTCCATTACAGACTTATACAATAAGAAGTTCTGGAGCTAGAGTTCAGTAATGTGAGTTTTGACGAATCTTCCATGTTATTCTGATGCTAAAGCTTTGTAATCATCCTTGTAGAAAAAAAAAAAAACAGGAAAAGCTGTAAGCTTTAAAAGGCAATTGGAAGCTAAATGTAAAAGCCAGAGGGCCTGCCTTTAAGCTTAGAAAGAGGCTCCTATGTCCTGTAGAGAAAGCTGTGGACCAGGCCTAGGAATAGATAGTGTCTGAGCTCCAGAGAATGTTTAATTCCCAACCATGTTAGGTTTGATGCCAAGGTCAGGGCCTTGTGATGAGAACATCTCTTCAGCAATCTCCCCAAATTTTGAAGTCCCAGAACTCTCTTATTTTGCATCAGTAGGTCGTCCCACCATATTAAAAGTTAGCATTTCTCCCTTGCCTGAAGACAATTTAGAGGTGTCTCTCAGGCAAGACAATAGGTAGTTCCTTCAGGATCTATTTCCACATCCTTTCCTGGTCATTAGGTCTATATGTTGAGTGAAGTCATGCATAGCCAGTGATATGCCGGGCCTGAGAAGGGAGGAATTCCCAGGACTATACACCAGAGGAGCTATAGATCTAGACAGCATGTACCTACAGGAGCTGATACACTGAGACCAGATCTGAGAGTGCTTGATCAGGCAATGACATAATATTGACTAGTGGAGAGTTTATTGATTTGAGATACAAGATTTATCTGGCAAAGTCCCCTGGAGATGGTATGGACTTGCTACTAGGATGACTTCTAGAAGCATAATAAGTGATGATTTGCAAACTTGAAATGACAGAATTGCATTGGATACAGTGGAGGAAGGAATTAAAAGACCCTAGGAAGTGGTCATGCTGAAGTGGGTATACTATGTGAGGCAACTAGAAGTTCTTTTTCCATAGGTCCACTGAGAAGACACACCACCCACCCAGGCCATAGAGAACATTCTGGTGAGGGGGTACCAGCATCACTAAAAATATTCAGTGGTGCCTCTCTGTAAGCCAGGACTGATGGGAGGAAAGACTATTATAGAACTGGGCTGATGGGAACCCAAAACAATAGAGGCCAGGTGGCAGCACTTAACTGAGAGAAGCCAGGTGGATGTAATTATTATAATGAGCCACAGAGTTGGAATCACAGCCAAGGGGAGCTAACTGACCTGAAGAGGGTTATACACATGGTTAATTGAACAGGTGACACTGGGGACATAACAGATTAGAGCCAACATAGGTACTACTTGGTTTGTATCATCATAAGAAATCAAGGATGAATGACCAGACAGTTGAGAGCAATAGCAATTATCATAATTAAAACCCATGATATTTTGTTTGAATCCAGATTTGAACCAATTTTCAGAGCTGGACCACATTGACTGAAATGGAGGCTGGATCAACAAGAAGAAGGCCCCTGCAACACTATGACAGTTATCACGGTAATAATTCTTCCAAGTCCTTCTCCAAAAGGATTTGGCCACTTAACAAAGTACATTCTTGGGAAAGAGGAATTGTTGTGTGCATAGTAATAGTCCCCCACCACCCTCCCCGCCCACCCCCCCACCTCCGCAGGATGTCTAGGTCATAATCCCTGGAACTGTGTCTATGTTATGTTACATGGCAAGGGAGAATTAAGGTTGCAGATGGAATTAAAGTTGCTAATCAGCTCACCTTAAATGTGGAAAAGGAAGAGGAGTCAGGGTGTCACAGTGATGCACCATGAGAAAGACTTGACCAGCCATTGCTGGGGACCAAAAGCCAGGGGAATATTGACAGCCTTTAGAAGCTGGGAAATGAAAGGAAAAGAATTTCAGAAATTCCTTGATTTTAGCCCAGTGAGACCCATTTTAGATTTCAACCTTGAGAACTGTAAGATAATACATTGCTGTTGTTTAAGCCACCAGGTTTGTGGTAATTTGTTACAGAGCAATAGAAAACAAATACATGCACTAATGCTTGTCCATTTAATTTACACATCTGGCCACTAAAGGAGTCAGATGAATTCTAGAGGATCCCAGGAGACTATTGCAAACTCAACCAAGTAGTAGTCTTGTTTGCAGCTGCTGTGTCAAATGTAAATTTACTAGCAGATTAACATGGCCTCACGTATATGGAATGAGGGCCCTGAGCTGGCAAATGCATTCTTTTCTATTCCAATCAGAAAAAAAAAAAAAAAAACCAAAGAAACAAACAACAAAAACATTCACATGGAAAACAATATATATTTACAGTTTTCCCAGGGCTATGTTAAGTCTGCTACCTTCTATCATAATATAGTCTATCATAACATACTCTGAAGAGATTTGGACCATGTGGATATCCCCCAGAATAACAGACTGATCCACTGCATTGAGGAACTTATGATAATAGAGTCAGAGAAGCAAAAAGTGGCTGGTTTGCTGGAGGCCTTGGCAAGACACCTATGCGTCTGTTGGTGGAAGATAAGCCCTACAAAAATTCAAGGGTCTATCACATTGGAAAAAATGTCACCACCTAGTAGTCATGAGTATACCAGGACTCAAAATGAAAGACAAATTATTGCATCTTGGACCTTCCACCATGAAGAAGAAACTACAATGCCTGCTAAGCCCCTTGTGGGGCTTTATTCTGCATTGCTCCAACCCATTTACTGGGTAACACAGAAAGCTGCCATCATTGATGGGGTGCAGAGTAAGGAAGGGTTCTGCAGCAGGTCCCTGCTGCTTGGCCCAAAAGACCCGGCAGACTTATTATATTACAGGTATGAGTGATGGGAAATGATGCTGTGTGGCTTTTATGGCAAATCAGACAGAATAAAAATGCAGGCCCTTAGGATTCTGTAGTTAGACTATGATCTCATGGTAGACAAATGTGTGCCTTATAACTCCTGTTGTGCTACAGGATTCTGGTAGAGATGGAGTGTATGACACCAAGTGACTATGTATTTGGAACTGGGTTCTGTCAAGATCCACTAAAATGTAAACTAGGGCAGTTTCAGTAGGAATCCATTGTGAAAGGAAAGTGGTACATCTGAAATCAAGCATGAACAGAACTAAGGACATAAGCAAGCTGCATGAGCAGGTAGATCCCCATGTCACCTGCTATTGCATCAGTGCCCCTCCCTCAGCCCATCCCTATAGACATCTGGGCTGCTTACAACACAGCAGGGAACTACTGCAGAACATTATTTTGCTCTGCACCCTTCAATGATGGCAACCTTCTATATTACCCAGTAAATGGATTAGAGAGGTATTCCCAGGTGCAGAATATAATGCTTCTACAACCTTACAACTAGACAACAGAAATTTACAGATGTAGCAGGTCATCTTTCAGCTTGGGTACAAGTTGAAAATGGGCAGCAGTTACATTGCAACTTCACTCAGGAGAGGCATTGAAAGATAGCGAGGACAGAATTTCTGGCACTGTACCTGTTATCCACTTTGTGTGAGAGGAGTAGCTTGAGGTTGGAATATATATAAACTCATGGACAATGGCAACAAAAGGATGTGGATGGATACATGGGAAGCACGAAGATCTTTGTGTTATATGTAAACAGTCATCAGAGAGCATGTGTCGTGGAAGAGGCATGGAACAACCAAGTAGACAAAATTACTTGGCCATTTGACATCATCTAGTCTCGGTCATTGGCCAACCCAGTGCTTGCACATGGGCACATTCATGGAATGGTCATGGTGGGAGAATTGAAGGTTATGCACGGCTCTAATAAATAGCATGGATTCCCACTTACCAAGGCTGAGTAGGCTCCTGCTGCCACTGAATGTCCAAACTGCCAGCCAGAAATACTAATACAAAGCCCCCAATATGGCACTATTTTCAAGGAAACCAGCCAGCCATTGGTGGCAAGTTGACTACATTGAGATATTTCTATCCTGGAAGGGCCAAAGATCTGTTCTAACAGAAAAAACAAACAAACAAACAAACAAGTGTTCTGAGCATGGGTTTGCCTTTCCTGTCTACAAGTTCCAATCAGAATGCCTGTCTCTGAGAGCTCATGCAGTATTTGATCCATCAGAGTGGGATCCCTATAGGATAACATTGCACTAGACTGGGGGACTCACTTGTCAGAAAAGAAGGGGCAGGAGTATGTCCCTGACTGAGATTTATTTGTCACATCAGAGGCAGCACCATGAAGAAACTTCTAGCCTAATAGTGTTGGTATGGTATACTGCAGATGCAGTTTAAGCATGGGTAGTACTCTAGGAGGATCAGAACCATCTTCTATGACCCTGTAAAAGGAAGAAATGGATCTAGAAATAAAGGAATGAAAGCAGGAGTAGTCTCATAGTTATTCTCACTGATCCACTGAGGGACTAAAAATCTTGGCCATTTCAACTCAGCATGGAACACCTTTAAAAATCCATATATGAGGTTAGGGGAGACTAGGTTGACACTACCTTGCAGCTCAACTTCTTTTCTATGCAGTCCTGCTTCTTCCCTCTCTCTTATACACGTACAGATCCTTAATCAATACCTTACTTGCCAAATTCTGTGTCTGGATCTGTTTCCAGAGAACCCGACTTTTGATAGCACCTAATCTTAGTGTATATTTTTCTAGGTCTTTCTCTATATGTACATTTATATATATAAATATACATTTAAAATTTTCTTCACATAAATAGGATCATAGTGTATATGTGGTTTTCTATAGTTGGACTTATCTTTTAAAGGCTGGACTTCTCTTTTATTGAGGTAAAATTCACACTTAAATTACATATCAATAAGTTTTGACAAATAATTAAGATACAAGATATTCATATCACCTAAGAAAATTCTTTCATGTTCCTTTGCAATCAATCCTTTATCTCGTTTCTAGTTCCAGATCTGACATCTCTCCCTTCTCTCCTATAGATTTGCTTTTTCAGAATATCATATAAATGGAATCATATAGCATGCAGCCTTTCGCATCTGAACTCTTTCAGCATAATGCTTTTGAGATTTATTCACATTGTTGTACCAATAGTTCACTCTTTTTTATTGTTGAATAGTATTCCATTTGTGGATGCACCACAATTATGTTTATCCATCTGTCAGTTGAAGGATATTTGGGTTGTTTCCAAATTGGTGCTATCATTTACAGGGGTCCTATAAACACTTATGTATAGGACTTTGTGTAGAAATACATTTTTAATTCTCTTGACAAACTAGGGGGGTGGGATTCATGGGTCATTCATTAAGAGTATATTTTACTTAAAAAAAAAAAACTGTGAAATATTTCCAAAGTGACAGAAACATTTTACATTCCCACAAGCAATATATGTGAGGGTTCCAGTGACTCCACATTCTTCTCTTAAGCATTTGGTATTTTCAGACTTTAATTTTAGTTATTCTAGTAAGTGTGTAGTGCTATTTCTTTATGGTTAATTTGGATTTCTCTAGTGATGATCTTAAGCATATTTTCATGTACTTATTGACAACCTTATATCATTTTTGGTGAAGTGTTTATTCAAATATTTTTCCGACTTTTTATTAGGATGTCTATTTCTTATTACAGAGTTGTAAGATTTCTTTATATATTCCAGATATAATTTCTTGTTCAATTATGTGTTTCGTAAGCATTTTCTTCCAGTCTTTTTTTTTAATAAAATCTTTTTAATGTTTATTTATTTTTGAGAGAGAGAGGGAGAGAGAGAGAGAGAGACAGAGCATGAGTGGGGGAGGGGCAGAGAGAGAGACACACACAGAATCTGAAGCAGGCTCCAGACTCCGAGCTGTCAGAACAACACCTGATGTGGGGTTTGAACCCACAAACTGTGTGAGATCATGACCTGAGCCAAAGTTGTACGCTTAACCGACTGAGCCATTCAGGCACACCTTCCAGTCTGTCTTTTTTAAAAAAGTTTATTTATTTATTTTGAGAGAGAGAGAGAGAGAGAGGGAGAATCCCACGGGCTCCACACTGTCAGCACAGAGCCTGACGTAAGGCTTGAATTCACAAACCATGAGATCATGACTTGAGACAAAACTGAGAGTTGGATACTTAACCAACTGAGCCACCCAGGCACCCCCAGTCTGTCTTTTTGTTTTCTTTAAAAAAATTTTTTTTTAAATGTTTATTTATTCTTGAGACATAACATGAGCGGGGGAGGGGCAGAGATAGAGGGAGACACAGAATCCAAAGCAGGCTCCAGGCTCTGAGCTGTCAGCACAGAGCCCTATGCAGCGCTCAAACTCATCAACCTTGAGATCATGACCTGAGCTGAAGTCGGACACTGAACCGACTGAGCCACCCAGGCGCCCCAGTCTTTTTGTTTTCTTAAACATGGTCTTTCAAAAAGCAGAAGTTTAAATTTGATTATGTCCAATTTATAAATTTTAAAAATGTTTGTGTTTTTTGTGACCTATCTAAAAACACTTTACCTAACTCAGTGACACAAAATGTTTCTCCTGTGGCTTCTCCTAGAAGATTTATAACATTAACTTTTAAGTTTATGTCTATCAGTCATTTCAAAGTTAATTTTTGCAGATGGTCTGAGGTAGGGCTCATTATTCATTATTTTTGCCTATGGATGTCTAATTATTCTAGCATCATTTTTTAGAAAAACGATTCCTTCCCTTTCTTTGTAAACAAAACAAAACAATAAAAAACAACAATAACAAAACAACTGATCATATATGTATAAAGTCTTTCTGAACTTGTTATACTATTTCAATGATTAATATATTTATCCTTATATAAATACTGAATTAGTATTCTCCAAAGAAACAGAAATAATAGGATACATATATAGATACAGATTTATTATAGGAATTAGCTCATATGGTTATGGAAACCAAGAAGTCCTACAACCTGTCCTCTGTAAGCTGGAGAAACAAGAAAGCTGATGGTGTAATTCAGTCTAATGGCCTGAGAACCAACACTAGTGTCTGAGGGCAGGAGAAGATAAATATCTCACCTCAAACAAAGAGAGCAAATTTGTGTTTCCTCTGCCTTTTTGTTCTATTTGAGCCCTCAGAGGATTTGATGATGCCAACCCACATTGGTAAGGATTGACTCAATCTACCAATTCAAATACTAATCTCTTCTGGAAACACTCTTACAGACATATCTGGAAATAATGTTTTACCAGCTATCTGGGCATGCCTTAGCCCAGTCACAGTGACACATAAAATGAACTATCATGTGGGGCGCCTGGGTGGCGCAGTTGGTTAAGCATCCGACTTCAGCCAGGTCACGATCTCGCGGTCCGGGAGTTCGAGCCCTGCGTCAGGCTCTGGGCTGATGGCTCGGAGCCTGGAGCCTGTTTCCGATTCTGTGTCTCCCTTTCTCTCTGCCCCTCCCCCGTTCATGCTCTGTCTCTCTCTGTCCCAAAAATAAATAAAAACGTTGAAAAAAAAAATTAAAAAAAAAAGAACTATCATGAATACCATATTATTACTGTAGCTTTATTGTATTAAGATTTATCCACATTGTTGGATCTATCAATAGTTCATTTTTTTTTTGTTAGAACCAAGTGGTAGTGTGATTCTTTAAAATATATTCTTTCTCAAAATTACTTTGCTTGTCAAGATTCTTTGTATTTTCACATAAATTTTAAGGACTTCTGCTTTTGACAAAGATGGAATGACAGGGGTCTGATTTATTCTCATATCTGCAATAACTAGAAAACTAGATAAAATATATGAAACAACACTTTTCAGACATTGGACATCAGGCAATGCAAGACACTGATCGCTGAGATGAGAAACAGATTAGACGAGTCCTATGACTACCTATTTTACAGCCTGGAGAATGTTTGCAGGCCACGGCACTAGGAGGAGGGGACCCAAGCAGAGCCTGTCAGTCTTCTTGAGTTAAGAGAAAAAGTTGAGAGTTTTGGGAGGACCAGCAGCTAGGGTTCCTAGGGAAGATCTAAAAAAGGAGAGAGCTGACAAAGGAGATACAGGGATTTGCAGTGTCCTGTTTTATCCTTCCTCAGCTGGATACTGATAATCTCATGTGTGGGAGGAAAGTGCCTGAGGCTGGAGATAGAATTCCATACCAAAGGAGCAGAGGGGCCTGCTGCCCACACAGGGCCAGAAAGACTTCATGTTCTCTCCAGCAAGACTGAGCAACTTCATCATTCACAAGACATCAGGCAGAGAATTCAGAAAGCCTTTAGAGACAAATCAAGCATTGACTAAAGGCTGTTTTGATCTCACATAATAAGGTTTAAAAACAAGCCTTGAAAGAATCAAACTGTTTCCAAGTATCTAAATTGTATATAAGAACAAAGGTCAAAAATATTTTTCCAAAACCTCAAGAATCTCCAGCACCTAACAAGGAAAAGATTCACAATGTCTATCATTAAATAATTTAAAAAAGTACCAGATGTGGTAGGCTGAATAATGTCCCCCAAAGATATCTATGTCCTTATCCTGGGGACCTGTGATTGTTACCTCATATTGCAAAAGTGCCTTTGCAAATGTGATTCAGATAAGGATTTTGAAATATAGAGATTATCCTAGATTATCCAGGTGGGCTCTAAATGTAATCACAAGTTTCCTTGAAAGAGAAGTACATAGGGAGATTTTATTGTAGAGACATTAGGCAATGTGATGACTGAAGCAAGATACTACACAACTAGCTTGGAAGATGGATGAAAGAGCCATGAGTCAATGAATGCAACTCTAGAAGCCAGAAAAGACATGGAAACAGGTTCACCCCTTGAGACTTCAGAGTGAACGTGGCCTGGCAGACTCTGCTATTTGGCCCAGTGAAATTTCAGACTTCTGGCCTCTAAAGTATAAGATGATAAGTATGTGTTGTTTTAAGCAACCAAGTAGTGGTAATTTGTTATAGTAGCCATAGGAAACTAATACAGATTTTGGTACCAGGGATAGGGTATTTTTGTAAGAAAAAATACCTGAAAGTATGGAAGTTTCTTTGGAACTGGGTAATGTGTAGAGGCTGGAAGAATTTTGGTAAGCCTGATGGAAAAAGCATAACTTACTTTGAACAAACTATTATTAGAAATATGGATGTTAAAGACTGCCATTGAAGGCTAAAAGGAAGTGAGGAGCATGGTAGAGAAGGCCTATATTGTCTTTAGAATATCTAAATTGTCATAACCAACTATTGGTATAAATATGAACATTAAAGGTTGTGTTGAAGGTTTAGAAGGGAGTGAGACACATGGTTTTGGAACCTGAAGGAAAGACAATCTTTGTTCTATGGTGGCAGATAGCTTAGCTGAATTGTGGCCCACAGTTTTGTGGGAACAATACGTGTAAGTTATGAACTTGGATATTAACTGAGGAGATTTCCAAGTGAAGTATTGAAGGTGCAGTCTGGTTTATTCTTATTGATTACAGTAAAATGAGAGGGGAAAGAGATAAATTAAGGGAAGAACTATTAAGCAAAAAGAAACCAGGACTTGATGATTTGGGAAGTTCTCAGTCTATCCTGTTTGAAAAAAAAAAAAAAAATGAAGAAGAAAGTTAATTTGGAGATTCACTGCCAGAAAAGTATGCTCTAAAGAGAAAGCCATGAGTGTGGTTTTTCAATGTTTTGTCTTGCGTTGGAAGAATCGAAAGATCAGTATATTCATTCATGCAGATTGGATTTGAAGTGATTAAGCATGTGACTTGTAGGTCTTCTCAGCCAGCTCAGCAGAAGTCAGGAAAACAGATGTGATTATCCAGGAAATATTAGTGGAGGAGGCTTTTGTTTAATGGCATAAGTTCCTGTGATATACAGAGGAGAAACTCACAAGGTTTTTGAGAATGTTCCATTGGTAGAAATAGCACTAGCTTGGATTGAAAGGGACAGAGACAGGATGAAATGAAAGCAGGTTGTTGGTCTCCAAAATTCTGGAGGTAGGAAACAGGCTGAACAGTTTTGTTTTCAAGAAAAAAGGAAGGATGACTTCAAAGGCAGAGCCATGAGCCACAGAGAACTACTCCCAAGCTTTTATTTGATTGATTGATTGATTGATTGATTGATTTATGACATTTATTGTCAAATTGGTTTCCACACAACACCCAGTGCTCATTCCAACAGGTGATCCCCATCACCCACTTTCTCCTCCCTCCAACCCCCCATCAACCCTCAGTTTATTCTCAGTTTTTAAGAGTCTCTTATGATTTGGCTCCCTCCCTCTCTAACTTTTTTTTTCTTCCCCTCCCCCATGGTCTTCTGTTAAGTTTCTCAGGATCCACATAAGAGTGAAAAGTGGCTAAAATGAACAAATCAGGAGTCTATAGACGCTGGAGAGGATGTGGAGAAACGGGAACCCTCTTGCACTATTGGTGGGAATGCAAACTGGTGCAGCCACTCTGGAAAACAGTGTGGAGTTTCCTCAAAAAGTTAAAAAAAGATCTACACTATGACCAAGCAATAGCACTGCTAGGAATTTACCCAAGGGATACAGGAGTGCTGATGCATAGGGGCACTTGTACCCCAATGTTTATAGCAGCACTTTCAACAACAGCCAAATTATGGAAAGAGCCTAAATGTCCATCAACTGATGAATGGATAAAGAAACTGTGGTTTATATACACAATGGAATACTCTGTGGCAATGAGAAAGAATGAAATGTGGCCTTTTGTACCAACGTCGATGGAACTGGAAAGTGTTATGCTAAGTGAAATAAGTCATACAGAGAAAGACAGATACGATATGTTTACACTATGTATTCCCAAGCTTTTAAACCTAATGAGTTTGCCCAGTTTGATTTTGAAATTGCTTGGGACCAGTGACTCTTCTTTTCTGTCCTTTTCCTCCTCCCCCCTACCTTTTTATAAAGCTTATTTATTTATTTTGAGAGAAAGAGAAAGCATGAGTTGGGGAGTGGCAAAGAGAGATGGAGAGAGAATCCCAAGCAGGCTTCGCACGATTCAGTGATCGAACTCACAAACCATGAGATCATGACCTGAGCCCAAGTCTAATGCTTAACTGAGTGAGACACTCAGGTGCCCCTTTTTCTCCCCTTTGGAATGGCATACCTATAACTGTTACCCTAACCCTGTCTCACAGTCTGGAGGCTGGGAAGTCTAAGATCAAAGTGCTGGCAAGTTTGGTTTCTGGTGAAAGCCCATTGCCTTGTTCATAGACAGTTACCTTCTTGCTGTGCTCTCACATGGTGAAGGGTAGGGAGGTAAAGAAGCTTTCTTGGGCCTCTTTTATAAGGTCACTAATCTTGTCCATGAGGGATTCACCCTCATTATCTAATGACCTCTGCAAAGCCCCGTCTCCTATGACCATCATCTTGAGGGTTAGGATTCAACATATAAATCTTGGGGGATACAAACTGTATTCAGACCTAGCAGCATGTAACTAGTTTTCTAGTTTCATAGGTCTACAAATGGAGGGAAATTTTGCCCCAGGATGCAACATAGCCAGAATCTCCTCCATTTTGACTTAGATGAAATTTGGGACTTTGGAGCTGATGGTACTTAGATAAGATTTTAGGCCTGTAATGGTTTGAGACTTTTGGAGATGTTGAGATGTGATAGACCAACATCTGATCATCTGTTCTGACTGAAGTAATTAATCTTCCATTTCCTAAGAACCTGAAATGGCCTCCTCTGAGTTAGTTTGCAGGGGAATGCTGATCTTTTTTTAGGACCTACCCTTACTACCTCTCATTGCTGTTGGACCTGTAATCAGACTCAAGACCCATTACATTCCAGTGGGTGAGATACAGTGACCTATGAGGAGACACCATATATGCCAAAATAATTACAATATAAACCAGATAAATATTTATGGAAATGGATCCTCTGAGTGCTAGAACAAGATGTCCAGAGATCCCCAAATTCTGATTATTTTCCCTTCCCTGTGCACGGTCTATCTGCTAAATGACACTAAATTTCTTTGGATGTCTAGGAGGAGGATTTACCATATACAATTTTGGTAGGCCAGGGGGGGTCCTTCCTCAAGAGAACACCAATGTCTCTTTATTCAAGGGGACTTGGGTCTGGAAATTGGTTGAGGGTTCACAATTGTCTGTTGTATGTAGTGATTAAAGTTTTTCATTTAATCTAGAGCTCTTACAAATCAAGAAAGATTTTAGTACACTGCCTAGCTATGTCAATCCTAATGGCACTATGTTTGCGAACACAAAAGATCTAAGCAGGTCTAAGCATTCTGATTACTAATTTGGCTCTGCATCTATTATAGTAACCATAGCTGTCTTATCTTTGATGATTAAGTGCTGTCACTTGCTCCTGACATCCTAGTATCTCATAATCCTCATTGAATTCATAGAGCCCAGCTAGATGACAACTTTCTCCATACTTCCAAAGAAGAGTCACCCCAAAGGTCTTCAAGTATGTGAGGGCTCACTCATCAATGATCTTTAATGTCTTGAAAAGGTAGTTATATTAATCTTCTCTCTTTCTCTAATTTGCAAGATTTAGCCATTTTGTTAATTTTTTTCTACAAAATATATATGCCTTTGATTTATGGTTAGTTTTTGTTTTGTATTCAATTGATTAATGTTTTTATATTTGCTAATACATTTCTTTGAATTTCTCTGACATAATTTGTCATTTTTTCTTCATTTTAAAGTTAAAATGCTAGCTTTTCTGTTTTCAATCCTTCTTAGGGTTACTTTTTTAATTAAAAAAATTTTTTAAATGTTTATTTATCTTTGAGAGAGAGAAAGAGAGATACAGAGCATGAGTGAGGGAGGGGCAGAGACAGAGAATGAGACACAGAATTCAAAGTAGTTTCCAGGCTCTGAGCTGTCAGCACACAGCCTGATACGGGGCTTGAACTCACAAACTGTGAGATCATCATCTGAGCCAGTCTGACACTTAACTGACTGAGCCACCCAGGTGCCCTTCTTTCTTAGTTTTAATACATTTTTTAAGCTATAACTATTGTTATCTCTTGCTTCAGATACCATATTGAACTGTATCACATTGGTTTTGATAAGCAATTTTCTTATTAATTTTTTCTTAGTTTGTATCTTTGGTTTTTATAGCCTCTTAAACAAAGAGTTATCTAAAGAAGTGATTTGATATTATTTAAAAAAGTTTTTTAAAACATTTACTTATTTTTGAGAGACAGAGAGAGACAGAACATGAGCTGGGGAGGGACAGAGAGAGAGGGAGACATAGAATCCAAAGCAGGCTCTAGGCTCTGAGCTGTCAGCAGAGACTGACTTGGGGCTCGAACCCATGAACCAGGAGATCATGATCTGAGCTGAAGTTGGATGCTAAACCAACTGAGCCACCCCGGCACCCCTGAAAATTTAAGTACACACATTTATGAATTAAATAAAACTATTTTCTTCTTGTTAATTCCTACTTTAATTGTTGTTACAGAATATGTTGTGTATGATTTTTTTTCTTTCTTGAATTTATTGAGATTTTATTTATGGTCCAATACACAGACCATGCTTATAACTATTTCCTGGGTGTCTGAAAAGCAAATGTACCCTCTACTTTTTTGAGCAAAGAATAAGAATCTATTTCTGTTTTGCTCTTCCTACATACATTCTCTTCTCCCTTCCACTTTCAACACCAACTTCAAAATTTTGCTCTGGACTTTTATCTTAACCCTCCAAAATTAAAATAGTTCAATGATTTTTCACCATTTTATTTCCCTACTTCCTCTTCCCTTCTCCATTCCAACCTACCCTATCTTCCAATAAATTTTTATTTCAAAACTTCTCATTCTTTAACCCTAATTTCTAGGTATTATTGGAATTTAAATTCTAAACTATTGTTTCCTTTTCCTTGAGTTATGCCTTTTCACTTTTTATAACCCTTATTCAACATTTATGTTTCACAAATTGCATCAAGTTTTAATTTTAACTGCCTTTTTTTTTTAGTTTTTAAAACCTAGGATTTTTCTCCTCACCATTATTTCTTGTACACTCAATCTTTTACTAACTTGAGACATTTTTCCTGAATTTTTTCTTTGCTTCTTTGTTTCCTAAGAAAAGATTCATAGGTAGTATATTTTGTGATCATATAAAATTTATTCTCTTACTCTTCCATGGGGATGATATCTAGGGTGATAAAAAATTCTTGGATCTTACTTCTTTTCTCTGGAAAGCCTGTAAATATTTTTTCTCTGCTTTCTAAAGTTGCAGGTGAGAAATCCATTATGATTTCTTTCTTATCTAAGCTAATTTCTCTCTCTCTCTCTCTCTCTCTCTCTCTCTCTGTGTGTGTGTGTGTGTTAATGTTTGGAAGTGCTAGACTTTCTTTTTATCTTTGGCATTCACGGTTTTTATCAAATTTTGCGAAAATGTGTGTCACTTAAAATATTAATTATGTCTGGCACATTTTAATCTGAAAAGCATAACCTTTCTTCTGTTGTCTTTCTAAGCTTCTTTTATGCCCTCTTTTTACCTCATGGATTGCTCTTTTTTGCGCGTGTTTAATCTCTTCTGGATCTTCCATGTCTTTTCACTCACCAACTCCAAATTTTGTATTTTGGGGCTTTGTTTTGATATAGTTCCTTTATTTGACTTTTTATATTTTTAATTTTGTTTCCAGAAATATCTACTCTATTTTGGTATTTCTCTAATAAATTTTAAAATTCAAATATTATGGTTTTGAGCATTTAAAAACTATTTTTGGTTTTCTGATCCTTCATTTACTTCCATATCTTTTTGTGGGCCACTGGTTTCCATAATAATTTTTTCTTGAATTGTCTTCTCTGTATATATTTATGTGCTTCAATGGGAGATAGCCATCCTGTTTTCGTTTTTGTGTTTTTTTGGTCCTGGTATCCCTCTTTTACACTATTGAGTCTTATATCTGAGGTTCCTTTGTTGAGCTCAGAATAATCTGAGATCCTTCGTTGCTTTCCGCATAACTGTGCCTATGTAAATCAACCTGTTGAGGTCTTCTCAGTAGGTGGCAGACAGGTAGGAGATGAGGGTTAAAAGTGATTCAGCAGTCAGTGGCAACTTGACATACTGTCAACATTCTTTAGTTTGAGTATATGTGCAGGAATGGAATTGGTTCTTACTCAGCCTCCGAAAGGGGGACAATTTAGCTCACCGGTATAATTCCTTCAGACAGTGGCCTAAAATGGTATACTAGAGGGTTTCCTTGTGTTGGGGGCATCCGTTTATCTCAAACTGAACTATTTAATTCTAGTAGATGATGCAAAGTCAATAAACTTCACTCCAGCTTCCACTAGGGTGATAAGACTCCTTGGTTGCCTGGTCTTTGATCCTTCTAGCTTTGTAAATGATGCTTTACAGAAGATGCCCCAACTGGGCAAAACAAAACTATCTCTGTAGGACATTAAATCCTAAGTAGGCCACACTTTCTTCATTTCCTTCCCCACTCCAAAAAGCCCCCTCCACATTAGCTGTTTATCTTATCAGTTGGGAGAGAGAGGGATGTGTGTTCCGTTTCCCATCTTCCCAGCATGAATAACTACAAGAAGTATGAAGAAGCATTAAACTTCTTTCCATGTTTTCTTTATTTCTTACGTCGAGAACTCTTACTTGATAGATATTGGGTCTCCTGGAGACCTATATTATATTTTAGTGGTCAAAGTTTTATAAATGCCCTCAGATTTTATCTTCCAGGCTACTGATTAAAGTCTTCAGCTGTGTGTATTTTATTATTCATAACTTCTATTAAGTTTTTCTGATTTTGGAAATTACCCTTATTTTCCAAAAACTGATCTTTTTTCATAGCAGCCAGTGCTTATTTTATAGCAGTACTGTCCCTTGAAATACTTCTGAGGGTGTGAATTTAATATTTTCAAAAGTTTTCTTGTGTTTCTTGCATGATTCCTTTTTACTCTGGGACCAGTTATTTGCTTGTTCATCTTTACATTTCTATTTCAAGCTGTGGTTCTCTTCTCAAATGTGTTTTGATTTTGCTTGTCTGTTCCTATTTAGGAGTAGGTTGACTAGTATAGGTATTTCATGTATATTTCCTTAGCAACAGTAAACTTCAGTTGCTTCTTCTCTGAATGGGTATATATGTTTGGGGATGCCAGAAGGTGGGTTTGCTAAAGAACTCTATGGATAAATGCACATAGGTAAGATTCTTTCCAATTACATGGGCATTGGGTGGGTAGGCTAGCTGGGGACTAACTGCTGAAGTTAGAAAGGCATTACTCTGGATATAAGTGCTTTATGCCATGAATAATACTATTCATCAGTATTATTTTTCACTGATGTAGGTAGCCACTCATGGAAGCCCCACATTTATATTGAAAATGAAAACCAAAAAGAAAGAAAGAAAGAAAGAAAGAAAGAAAGAAAGAAAGAAAGAAAGAAAGAAAATGAAAACAACTGAGGTTATTTTGGTGGTGTCTGTAGAGTAGGATCATATAAATAAGTCCCCAGTTCAATTCAAAGCTTGTTATAAGTCTTTTAATATACTCAGGTTATAAGAGGATTTATAAATATAGTTGTGGATGAAAACAGTTGCCTTCCTTCTTTTCAAATGAATTTTAGGAAATCAGAGTAAAAAACTTTTCTTTGTATTTTTTTCTGTGGGTGGAGAGCACAAAAATATCATGAGGGTTTTTAGCCATGCTAGATTATATCGGTACATCTATGCATTGACTCTCTATGAAATTAATTGCATTTTAACAGCAATTCTTTCCCTCTACTTATTTAAGTGAGCTCTCTCTCTCTTTTTTAGCAAGCCTTTCTCTGATAATAACACTGTATGTAAATTAACACAGTACATATCTTTACATTTTATAAAAAGCTTTGGGCTTACTTTGTTTCAAGTTAAATTTTCTTTTTTTCCCTTTTTTAAATTAAATTTTAGTTACTTAACATACAGTGCAATATTGATTTCAGGAGTAGAATTTAGCGATTTATCACTTACATACAACACCTAATGCTCATCACAAGTGCCCTCCTTGGTATCCATCACCCATCTAGCCCATCTCCCACCTACATCCCTCCATCAACCTGAGGGTTGTTCAAACTGAGGTTTGTTCTCTATCATTAAGAATCTCTTGTGGTTTGTTCCCCTTTCTTCTCTTCCCTCCTTCCTATATGTTCATCTCTTTTACTTCTTAAATACTACATATGAGTGAAATCATATGATATTTGTTGTTCTCTGATTGACTTATTTCACTTAACATAATACACTCTAGCTCCATCCACGTCATTGCAAATGGCAAGATTTCATTCTTTTTGATGACTGAATAATAGTCCTTTGTGTGTGTGTGTGTGTGTGTGTGTGTATACACACACACACATATATGTATATATATATACATATGTGTGTATATATATATATGTGTATATATATATATATATATATATATATATATATACACCACTTCTTTATCCATTCATCAGTTGATGGACATTTGGGCTCTCTCCATAATTTGGCTATTGTTGATAGCACTGCTATAAACATTGGGGTGCAAGTACCCCTTCAAATCTGTATTTCTGTATCCTTTGGGTAAACATCTAATAGTGCAATTGCTGGATCTTAGGGTAGTTCTGTTTTTAGTTTCTTGCGGAACCTCCATACTGTGCTCCAGAGTGACTGCACCAGTTTGCATTCCCACCAACAGTGCGCGAGAGTTCCCCTTTCTCAGCATCCTCAAAACACTTTTGTGTTGTTAATTTTAGCCATTCTGACCTGTGTGCGGTGGTATCCCAGTGTGGTTTTGATTTGTATTTGCCTGATGATCAGTGGTGTTGATCATCTTTTCATGTGTTTGTTAGCCATCTGGATGTCTTCTTTAGAAAAGTGTCTATTCATGTCTTCTATGTTTTTTGGGTGTTGAGTTTGATAAGTTCTTTATAGATTTTTGATAGTAATCATTTATCTGATATGTCATTTGCAAATACCTTCTCCCATTATGTAGGCTGCCTTTTAGCTTTGTTGATTGTTTCCTTCACTGTGCAGAAGATTTTTATCTTGATGAAGTCCCAATAGTTAATGTTTGTTTTTGTTTCCCTTGCCTTCAGCAATGTGTCTAGTAAGAAGTCGCTCTGACCAAGGTCAAAGAGGTTTCTACCTGTGTTCTCCTCTAGGATTTTGGTGGTTTTCTTTCTCACATTTAGGTCTTTCATCCATTTTGAATTTATTTTTGTGTATGGTTTAAGAAAGTGGTCCAGTTTCATTCTTCTGCATGTTGCCATCCAGTTTTCCCAACACTGTTGAAGAGACTGTCTTTTTTCCATTGGATATTCTTTCCCGCTTTGTTGAAGATGAGTTGACCATATAGTTGTAGGTTGAGGTTTGTTTCATTTATCTCTACTTTGTTGAGGGTTTTTTATCAAGAATGAATGCTGTATTTTGTCAAATGCTTTTTCTGCACCTACTGACAGGATCATATGGTTCTTATCCTTTCTTTTCTTAATGTGATGTATCATGTTGATTGATTTGAGAATATTGTACCAGCCCTGCAGCCCAGGAATAAATCCCACTTGATCATGGTGCATAATTCTTTTAATGACTATTGAGTTTTATTTGCTAATATCTTGTTGAGAATTTTTGCATCCATGTTTATCAGGGATATTGGCATATAATTCTCCTTTTTAGTGGGGTCTTTGGTTTTGGAATCCTGGTAATGCTGGCTTCATAGAATGAGTTTGGAAGTTTTCCTTCTATTTCTATTTTTTGGAACAGTTTGAGAAAAATAGGTATTAACTCTGCTTTAAATGGCTGGTTGAATTCCCTTGGGAAGCCATCTGGCCCAGGATTCTTGTTTGTTAGAAGATTTTTTATTACTGATTCAATGTCTTTGCTGGTTATGGGTTTGTTCAAATTTTCTATTTCTTCCTGTTTCAGTTTTGATAGTTTGTGAATTTCTAGGAATTTGTTCATTTCTTCTAGATTGCCCAGTTTGTTGGCATATAATTTTGCATACTATTCTCTTATAATAATTTGTATATCTGTGGTGTTGGTTGTGATCTCTCCTCTTTCATTCATGATTTTATCTATTTGGGTCCTTTCTCTTTTCTTTTTGATAAGTTTGGCTAAAGGTTTATTAATTTGTTAATTCTTTCAAAGAACTAGCTCTTAATTTCGTTGATCTGTTCTACTGGTTATTTTGTTTGTTTCTATATCATTCATTTCTGCCCTAATCTTTATTATTTCCCTTCTGCTGGCTTTAGGTTTATTTGCTCTTCCTTTTCTAGCCCTTTAGTTCTAAGTTTATGTTGTACATTTGGGACCTTTCTTACTTCTTGAGATAGGCCTTAATTGCAATATATGTCCCTCTTAGAACTTCCTTTGTTGCATCCCAGTGATGTTAGACTATTGTGTTTTCATTTTCATTGCTTCTGTTTATTTTTAAATTTTGTCTTTAATTTCCTGGTTAACCTATTAATTCTTTGGTAGGATATTCTTTAACCTCCATGTATTTGAGGGATTTCCAAATTTTTTCTTGTGGTTGACTTCAAGTTTCATTGCTCTATGATCTGAAAATAAGCATGGTTATGATCTCTACCTTTTTGTATTTGTTGCAGGCTTATTGTGACCCGGTATGTGATCTATTCTGGAGAATGTTCCATTTGCACTCAAAAAGAACGTGTATTCTGTTTCTTTAAGATGAAATGTTCTGAATATACCTGCTAAGTCCATCTGGTCCGGTGTGTCATTCAAAGCCATTGTTTCCTTTTGATTTTCGGCTTAGGTGATCTGTTCATTGTTGTAAGTGGGGTGTTACAGTCCCCTACTATTATTGTATTATTGTCAATGAGTCTATTTATGTTTATGATTAATTGATTTATGTATCTGGGTTCTCTCAAATTGGGGGCATAAATATTTATAATTGTTATGTCTTCTTGATTGATAGACCCCTTAATTATGATATAATGCCCTTCTTCATCTCTTGTTACAGCCTTTGCTGTAAAATTTAGTTTGTCTGAAATAGGTATGGTGATTCTGGCTTTCTTTTGACATCCATTAGCATGATAGATAGTTCTCCAACTCCTCACTTCAATCTGCAGGTGTCTTTAGGTCTAAAATGAAACTCTTGCAGGCAGCATATAGATGGATCTTGTTTTGTTTTGTTTTGTTTTTATCCACTCTGATACCCCATGTCTTTTGATTAGAGCTTTTAGTCCATTTACATTCAGAGTGATTATTGAAAGGTATGAATTTAGTGCCATTGTCTAACTTGTAGAGTTGGTGTTTCTGGTGATGCTCTCTGGTTCTTTCTAGTCTTTGTTGCTTTTGGTTGCTTTGTTGCTTTTTGTCTCTCTCACTTTCTCTCTTTTCTTCTTCACTCAAAGATTTCCACTTAAAACTTCTTGTAGGGCTGGTTTAGCGCTCACAAACTCCTTTAGTTTTTGTTTGTCTGGGAAATTCTTGATCTCTCCTTCTATTTTTGAATGACAGCCTTGCTGGATAGAATATTCTTGGCTGCGTGTATTTCCATTCAGCATGTTGAATATCTCTTGCCACTCCTTTCTGGCCTGCCAAGTTTGTGTGGACAGATCTGCTGTGAATCTGATCTGTCTTCCCTTGTAGGTTTAGGACTTCTTTTCCCTTGCTGCTTTCAGTATTTTTTTCCTTATCTGTGTATTTTGTGAATTTGACTATGATATGTCCTGGTGATGGCCAGCTTTTGTTGAATTTAATGGGAGTTCTCTGTGTTTCTTGGATTTTGATGTCTGTGACCTTCCCCAGATTAGGGAAGTTTTCAGCTATAATTTGCTCACATAAACTTCCTGCCTCTTTTCTCTCTTCATCTTCTGGGATGCCTATGATATGAATGTTATTATGTTTTAATAAATTGCTGAGTTCCTTGAGTTTTCCTTCAAGATCCTTGACTTTTGTTTCCCTCTTCTTTTTGGCCTCATTATTTTCCATTATTTTATCTTCTATATTGCTATTTTGCTCTCCCGCCTCCATTCTCATTTTTATGGACTTTTGGGTTTGCATCCCAGTTATAGCATTTTTAATTTTGGCTTGACTAGATTTTAGTTCTTTTACCTCTGCAGAAAGGGATTTTCTGATGTCTTCTATGCTTTTTTTAAACCCAGCTAGTGTCCTCATAATCATTGTTTAAAATTCTAGTTCAGACATCTTACTAATATCTGCATTGACTAAATCTCTGGGCATTGTTTCTTCTGATCTTTCTTGTGAGGTAAATTCTTCCATCTTGTCCTTTTGGAGGAAGAAAAAACAATAATAATAATAACAGAATGAAATAAAAATTAAAAGATTTAAAAAATACCAAATAAAGGAAGCTAGATCCTAGGTGTGTTAGTCAGCTTGTTAAGAGAAGTTTTTTTTTTTAACTTGTTTTATTTTTTATTTTTTAAAATTTACATCCAAATTAGTTAGCATATAGTGCAACAATGATTTCAGGAGTAGATTACTTAGTGCCCCTTGCCCATTTAGCCCATTCCTCCTCCCACAACCCCTCCAGTAACCCTTAGTTTGTTCTCCATATTTATGAGTCTCTTCTGTTTTGTCCCCCTCCCTGTTTTTATATTATTTTTGTTTCCCTTCCCTTATGTTCATCTGTTTTGTCTCTTAAAGTCCTCCTATGAGTGAAGTCATATGATTTTTGTCTTTCTCTGACTGACTAATTTCACTTAGCATAATACCCTCCAGTTCCATCCATGTAGTTGCAAATGGCAAGATTTCATTCTTTTTGATTGCCAAGTAATACTCCATGTATATACACATATATCCCACATCTTCTTTATCCATTCATCCATCGATAGACATTTAGGCTTTTTCTATACTTTGGCTGTTGTTGATAGTGCTGCTATAAACACGAGGGTGCATGTGTCCCTTCAAAACAGCACACTTGTATCCCTTGGATAAATGCCTAGTAGTGCAATTGCTGGGTCTTAGGGTAGTTCTATTTTTAATTTTTCGAGGAACCTCCATACTGTTTTCCAGAGTGGCTGCACCAGCTTGCATTCCCAAAGATAAGTTTGATAGAAAAAAGAGAAAAGAGAAAAGAAGAGAGAAAAAAATTAAAATTAAAAAATTAATAAAATAAATAAAATAAAAAATAAAAAAATTTGTTCTTTCTGTATCCAAGAAAGAAAAGAACAACAACAAAAACAAAAGCAACAACAACAAAAATGAGCAACAAACAAGCAAAAAAACCCAAATGAAGCCAGATCCAGTTTCCCCTAGATCTGAAACTTTGCAGCAGTCTATGGCCAGTAGACTAAGCTCCTGGAAGGGATTTGGGCTTGGCTTCTAGGGGAGGGGTCTGCTGCCTGATTCTCAAGCCAACTTGCCCTAGTGGAGATGTGACTAAGAGGGCACAGGGGGTGGGGCTTGGTGTAATGGCTCCCTTCTCCACTTGTTGGCGGCTGTGTAGCTCACAAGGGCTGATCTGTGTTGGTGGGTGAATGGTGAAAATGGCTTCACCTGGCTCTCTAGTCTCCAGAGCAGGAACTTCACACCCTCACAGGTGGGAGATCAGTCACTCCTCTTTGATCCCTGCTTCCATCAGCTCCCTGCTGTCCCTTGTCTGTGTCTGAGCTGTCTGCCTACCAGGTAGTGCCTCTCTCCAGAGTTTTATCTCAGGTGCAGCTGTGTTTCAAAACCCCACACTGCAGAGACCCCTGTGGTTTAGACCTGAAGTGTTCTTCTGGAAGGACAGTCTCACTGCGCTTTGGCCAGGGATGGCTTGTCCCAGGAAACAGTTGTGCTATTGCATAGTGGCAGCAGCTCAGAGCTTATGGTAAAGTGCAACACACAGCCAGCGCCAGGGTTTGCTGCCCTCAGCTGGCGTCTTTGTTCCTATATGGGTGAATGTGGTGGTTTGATGGTGCCTTCTGGGTCTTTTGCCCCTGGAGAGGCTGTTTTATCATCTTTACCAAATGCAGTCCAAGCAGAGCAACCACTTTTCCCCATATGACACAGGGGATCCTCAGACCACGTTGTCTGCTCCTGGAGTAACACCAGGGGCTGACCTCTGAACTTTCAGACTCTGTGGTATACTGTTTATAAGAAGCTGACAGTATTGAAAACCTCTCCTTTCTTCCCTGTCAATGGCTTTGGGGAACAGTTTTCTTGTGCAGTCCCCTATGTGTGTTTTCATTCTTTCTAGATGCTTTAAAAGGGAGTACTTTCTTGCCTAAACCCAATGTGCTGCTATCTCTCCTCCTCTTTCTCCTCTCTGTAAAAATAGCTCCCTCCCCTCTGCAGCACCACAGCTCTTCTCTCCCCCAATGCACCTTTCCACACCATGAACCTGCTGTGTTTTCTCCCTCAAATTATGCAGATTGTTCTGCTAATCCTCAGATCGATTTCCTAGGTATTCAAAATGGTTAGATGTTGACCTACCTGTGTTCAAGTGATGAGATAAGCCCAGGGTCCCCTTACTCTTTGCCATTTTAACTCCTCCTGCAAGTTGAATTTTTCTATACTGATGCTATGTTTGATGCATCATTGATCCAGATTCATGCTGATATGCTTTGGTGAGAAGAAGCGTAAGGGTGGAAACTGAAGTGGAGAAGAGAGTACTAATTCAAAGAGATATGAAAATTCTCCCATCTCTGAGGCACTTTCAAATTCCATATACTCTTTGGTTCTAAACAAGATATTAGGAGACACGGGGTCATGGGTCTTCACTGTCTGCTTTCTCACCTTCTTTTTGTCTTCCGCACAGGGGAAATATTTCTCCACTCTATACCTTCCTAAAAATGACAGCAGGTTCAGGACTGCCTGTCTGCCAGGGGACTCCCATGAGAACCTATGGCCAGTTTTCCCCTGTCTTTTCCAAGTTCACAATCATTTTAAGATTGAATCGCTCCAGAGGCACCAAAGCCAGACTTATTGCAGCTCAGTTGTTACTAGATGATTGTAGGATAAGAGAGAAAAACAGCAAAATTAAATGCTAATGGATTAGAATGAGCAAACATAGCAGATTCACACTGATAGTAAAAGTCACAGCTCTTATTATATCATCACTAGAAGTCTTTTAAAAATAACGACACCAAAAAGGTACTTAGTCTTCTTCCATGGATCAAGGAATGAGATCATTACCTTTGCTTCTTGCTTTTCATTCACTATTAGAGAAATATTATTATCATCATCAACATCATCATCAGTTTTGATTTATCTGAATAGCCTGCTGAAGTAGACCTCTGGGAGCATTTACATATCCAATTACTACAGGATGATTACTCATAGTCTTAAAACTGCTTTGTACATAAAAATGCCTGACCTAGCCAAAGTTCTTAATAATAATACTCTACATTTGTATAGTGTTCTTAATGTTTCCAAAGATTTTCATATCCATTTTCTTAATTTGAGACCCAAAACAACCAAGGTTGATAAATTAATCCCAAGTATTATTATCTTCTTTCTACAGGTGGGGATTTAGAAGATCTATTAATGACTTATTTGAAGTCAGTCAACCAGTTAGTCTTAGAGGTTAGACTGCATACTAGGTGTTACTTCCTGGGCTCAGTGAGATAATGGTCTCTTTTTCCATGCTTTGTGAAGGCCAGTATCTTTGGATTGCAGTGAAAATAATCTCAAAGTCTTGAATTTGCTTATGAGAAGGTAGAATATGTTGTTCTTTGTCATTTCTGCCCTGAGGTCTTTAAAAAACATTGGTAGTGGGGCATAAGGAGCCAGGATACATCAAGAGGCTTGAATTCAGTAGTGTTGATTCCTAGTTGTATTGCCTTGGAAAGAATATGCTGAAAACGAACTGGCTTCAGGAGAATTCTTTGCATTCTGTTCAATTTTCCCTCATAGAGGATATATTTAGTAATTACTACCTCATGGAGTCTTTGTTTTCTTTGTAGGTTCTAGTAGACTGAATGTTTGTATTTCCCAAAAATCCATGGGCATGAGAGTGAATGTGGACCAGTGAAACACAAGAAAAACATTTGCTAGGGGTTCATGAGAAAGTAGATTCTTGCTTTTCTTACATAGCTTTGGTTTAACTCTTTGTAGAATGGGAGGGGGGAGGGAAGCATATAGCTCTGCGAATTGCTGGAAGTTATTTTGTATTGAAAAGCTGGATCCAAGTGGAAGCGAAACTGACACAGTGGAAGGCAGCATTGGTCAGGAAAGCCTAGGTTATGCTGAAGTAACAACTTCCAAATCTTTGTTGTTAACAAGATAAAGTATATTTCTGACACAACCTGTCCAGTGAGTGTTGGCAGGGGCCTTTGTTCCAAACATTTCTGTTGGGATTTGGGCTTATTGAGAGATTCCATCATCTTATGATGCTACCATCATAGGTTTCAGACGTCAGTGAGGCCAGGGAAGGGAGCATGGCTATATTAGTTTTGGGTCAAAAGCAACACAGCCCATTGTCTAAAACAGTGCTATCCATGGGGCACCGGGGTGGCTCAGTTGGTTGAGCGTCCGACTTCGGCTCAGGTCATGATCTCACAGTTCATGAGTTCGAGCCCCATGTCGGGCTCTGTGCTGACAGCTCAGAGCCTGGAGTCTGCTTTGGATTCTGTGTCTCCTTCTCTCTCTGCCCCTAACCCACTCGCATTCTGTCTCTGTCTCTCTCAAAAATAAACATTAAAAAAAAAAATTTTTTTTTAATTAAAAAAAATAAAACTGCTATCCAATAGAAATATAATGGGAACCACATGTGACTCACATGACTAACTTTATTATTATTGTTGTTGCTATTACCAAATTTGGAGGTAATGCTTGTTTGCTATGATTTGTTTGTTATGTGTTTTTTATCTTGTAAGTTAGGGTATAATTTACCCACAGTAAAATTTACTTTTTTTAGGGTACAGTTCTGTCTCTCCCAAGAATTACCCTGTGCCTTTTGTAGTCAATCCCTCCTCCTACCCTCGGCCCCTGGCAACCAGTGACTATTTTCTGACCCTATGGTTTTGCCTTTCAACAATGCCACATAAATGGAATGATAGAGTATGTAGCTTTTGGATTTGGCTCTTTTCATTTAGCATAATTCATTTGACATTCAAACATGCTGTTGTGTGTAGTTTGTTCCTTTTTGTTGCTGAATACTATTCCATTGTATGGATTTACTATGGTTTGTTTATTTCCCAGTGGAGGGACATTTAAGTTGTTCCCCAAATGTTTTTGGTGATGAACAAAGCCAATAGAAAACATTATTGTGTGAACATAGGTTTTCATTTCTCTTGGGTAAACGTTTACCAGTGGGATGACTCAATCATATAGTAAGTTCATGTTTAATTTTATAAGAAACTGTCAAACTATTTTCCAAAATGCACAGTTTCATGTTAACACCAGCAATACATATGAGAGTTCCAGTTGTTCCACATCATGGCCAGTGCTTGATTTTATCAGTTCTTCAAATTTACTTTAAAACATTTATTTATTTATTTATTTATTTATTTACACCATTCTAATAGATGCATAGTGGACATAAGAAAACCTAATTTTCTAGTAGCCATATTTTTGAAAGTAAAAAGGAACAGGTAAAGTTAGTTTTAATAATATGTTTAACAGAATATATTCAAAATATTATCATTTCAACATGTAATTAATATAAAAGTTAATGGGATATTTTATATTCTTTAACAATTTTTTTAATGTTTATTTTTGAGAGAGAGAGAGCATGAGCAGGAGGCAGAGAGAGAGGGAGACCTAGAAACCAAAACAGGCTCCAGGCTCTGAACTGTCAGCATAGAGCCCGACATGGGGCTCGAGCTCACAAACTGTGAGATCATGACCTGAGCTGAAGTTGGACACTTAACCGACTGAGTCGCCCAGGTGCCCATACTTTCTTTTTTCTAATGTTTATTTATTTATTTTGAGAGAGAGAGAGAGAGAGAGAGAGCATGAGCAGGGGAGGGACAGAGAGAGAGGGAGAGAGAATCCCAACCAGGCTTGATGCTGTCAGTGCAGAGCCCAACAGGGGGCTGGAACTCACAAACCATGAGAACATAACCTGAGCTGAAATCAAGAGTTGGACACCTAACTTACTGAGTCACCCAGGCACCCCAAGATATTTTATATTCTTTATTTGTGTGTTCTAAGTCTTTGCCATCTGATGTATAGAGCTCAGTAGGCACATGTGCATAGTGGCCACCGTATTGGACAGTGTAGGTCTAGATCTAATTACCTGCCTTGCCTAACTGTGAATGGGCTGTGAAAAAATGTGAAATCCCATGTAGCCAGGAAATGTGGGTGAGCACTAGTAATGTCTATCACAAAGGCAGAGTGGAGAGAAAGAAAGAATTCAGCTCCTTTATAACATCATTAAAGTACTAAGTTGAACCCAATCTAAAGATCTTCTAAGGAAAGCCTTAGTTTCTAATTATGACAGACAGTAAATGCCATGTATAGTTTAAGATAGTTTGAATTAGCTGATTCTGTTATTTGAAAATTCCTCCAACAGTTATATATGAATTTAGTATAGAAGAATGTGAAAATACAGGCAAGCTAAAAAAAGAAATTAAGTCACCTGCAACCTCAGATAATATTTTGGTGTACAACTGACCTTTGAACAACTTAGGGGTAGGGGCACTGACCTCCTGCATAGTCAAAAGTCCACCTATAACTCTTGATTCACCCAAAACTAATAGTCCACATTTGACTGGAAGTCAATTAACACATACTTTGTATGTTGCATGTATTCTATACTGTATTCTGACCATAAAGGAAGCCAGAGAAAAGAAAATATTATTAAGAAAATCATAAGGAAGAGAAAATACATTTATAGCACATACTGTATTTATATTAAAAAATTCATGTATATGTGGGCTCACAGAGTTCAAACCTGTATTGTTTGAAGGTCAACTGTATATCTTTTGAGATGTGTGTGTATGGATGTGTGTGTATAAATGTATTAAAGTGGACGTGTGTGTATAAATGTATTAAAGTACATGTCTATAAGCAAAAGCATGGGAACATTGTATTATTATCACATAACCTATGTTTTTCACCCAATAATATTTTGAAAACATATTTCCATGTCAATAAATATATGTTTAAACTATCATTTTAAATTTCTATATAATATTTCATTTTATGGAAAAGTTATCTGTATCATTATTCTGTATCATATAAGCTGTTCAGAATATTTCATTGTTTAAGGGGGGGGCAAGGGTAGAGGTGGTGTGTGTTTTGAAATAGCTTCTAATCTGAAGCAAAAGCAAAGAGCATCTGGAAATCCTGTTTCCTTTCTTTGCATCTCTTCTTTTTATACCTGACCTCCTCTCACTTCTTTCAGTAGAAATAAATACAAGAGGGAATATACAGCTCAGCAAGGTGACTAGATGATTAGTAAAAAAAAAAAAAAATTAGTTTCCTACAAAGTTTTCAGTAATTTTTTCTCATTGCCCTGACTACATTTTATTTATTACCAGTACTGATTAGATAGACAAGTATTCTCGGTGTCAACAGAAGGTAATTAGTGATACAGAGAACAACAAATGAAGTTTAAAAAATCTAGATGTAAGTATGCAGTAGTAAAGTGCAGGATGAATCAGGTCCAGTCATATAGGACTTTTATGTATAAAACAAAAGCCAGTGTAGTCTGAGTGGGAAAGAACTTGATTAAATGTGCTGACATGACCGGGTTTCCTCTTTTGGTTGCTGTTGCCATTTGGCATTTTCAGTGACCTCTGATGCTTGGCTTTCTGCTGTGTAGTTACTAGAGGCACAGGGGTGATATTAAAACTATTTGACAACGGTGATGCAGGGGTATCAACCAAAAAGAAGAGAACCCAGCCTACCACAATTGCTACAACTGAACCAGTGTATAAGGTTGGGTGGCTGTTTCAAAAGGGGAAGCTAAAACAAGGAAACAAACAAACGAAAAACAAAAACGAAAAAACAAAAAACTTGGGGTTTTAGTTTATTTTATTCCAGGAAAAAATTCTAGATACTAAGCCCTCTTTTTGGGGGGCGGGGTTGGTCTTATATGTCCTTCCATTGACATTGCTGGGGAAGCTCTTCTTTCCCACAAAAATAAATGGTAAATAGTGACTCTCTTTCTGTACAGGAATACTTAACATTCATAGAAAAGGATTAATATACTGAATACATAAAGAACTCTTACAATTCTACATAGAATCAAAAACCCCACTAACAGAAATATAAGAAGATCATTCAGACACACACAAAGAAATACATAAAAATAAGAAAAGTTGTTTTACTTTACTAATGAGCAAAGAAATGCAGATTTAAAAAGTACATGTATTTCACTTGGCTAACATCTGTTAAGTGGCTAACATGTCACATATGGTGCTAGGCATTTTTATTTTATTCGGTGCAAACAGAGGTCCTGTAAGGACTTTTCATGTAGTGGACTTTTATTGCAATGCCCATTTTTTTAGGCAGGGAATCTGAAGTTCAAGGAGGGTAATCTGCTTGAGGTGACATAGTTAATAAGTTGTATTAAGCAAAATATCATTTCTCCTTTTGAGATTTATAAAGATTAAATGACAGGTATCAAAATGAAAATATGCATCCCTTTGACCCAGCACTTTGGCCTCCAAAATTTACCCCAGGGAAATAACTGGGTAAGTGCACAAAGGACTTTTATAAGGACGTTTACTGCTGCATTATTTATAACAGCAAAAAACTGGGAACAGTGTAAATGTTCTTAACAGAGGATTGGGTAAATATATAAAGATCTATCCATACAATACAAACCCAAGAAGCGCTTAAAAAGAATGAGATAGATCAATATGATTTGGCTTAGAATGTTGTGGTCTAGCTATACTGTTCAGTGGGAGAAAAAAAGGCAGGTTACAAAATAGCATGTAAATTATGACTGTTTTTGTAAAAAGAATTAAGTTCATTTAAGCAGAGAAAAATGTTTGAATGTGTTTGCTGCAGTTATTCTTGTGCAGGGGTTAGATTATGGCAGAGCCCATCAGTATTTACTTCTATTATTCGTTTATTCTTTTTGGTATAACTATTTGAAGCAGGAAAAAAAAGCCACAAATATTGTCACATGCTGAAACTGACAAACCAGAACAAAAGCAGTAACACTGCAGGATCACTCCCAGAGCAGGTACGAGAAGAAACATGTGATAGAAGACTCAATGCATAGGGTGGGGTTGTGCAGAAAGAAGACAGTGAGAAGCAGAGGAAAGGGGGCAGAAGGGAGAAAGGAAAAGGAGAGTAAAGTGGACCAATAGGAGAGTAAAGATAAGTTGGAGAAACAGTAGAGCAGTTGCAACAAAGGTCACAAAAGCCCTAGTGTTAGCAGGGGAGGTTCAACCGGGGCTTTGCTAAGAGGCAAAATAGTGGAGTTAAGGATAGTTAAGACAGTTAAGAGCAGGGGCTCTGGAGTGGATCAATACAGTTAGTACTCACTAAATATCCATGTTTCCTCCTATGGGTCCGACCTTTTTTGCAGTTAGGTTGGGGTCATGTGACTCATTCTTGCCACTGGGCTCTAAGAGGAAGGGCTAACGCCCTTCGGGATTGTAGTACCTCCTTTATTGCTTTTTTACCCATATGTGGAAGCTACATGCCATGTGTTCCATCACGCCCTACTAATAAGAAGAAGTCACCTACACCCAGGGCCAAGATGTGATTGAGAAATAAACTTTTGTTGTCTTAAGACACTACAATTCGGGGGTTTGCCTGCTTTTGCAGCTGGCATTGCTTGCTCTAATATGCTTTGCCATTTTTTAGTCATCTGACTCTGGACAGATTACTTAACTCTCTGAACATCAGTATTTCTCCTGTAAATGGAAATAATAATGGTACCTGTCTCATAGGGTTCTTGCAGGATTAAATGTAAAAGTGTACAGTGTTAGGCTATTGTTATGTTTATGTGTGTTAGCTATTATTGTTGTTTTTGCTATCATTTACAGGAGGAATTGATAAATCAGTTCCCTAGATTGGGCAGCACCAAGGCCAGGGAAATGTCAGTAGGTGACAGTAGGGCCAATCCAAGGAGATACTACAGGACATATTGAAGATACAGAACCAGCTGTCTCTGGCTAGTGAACGATCAACTCCTTGCCAGGGGAAGCATTGGTTGTTGGAGTGAAGCACTCATTTGTAGAGGTTAACTCACACAGATAAGCTAGTTACTATTAGTTCCATATCCATAAAAATGCCTACTAAATTTCTATCATAATGAAATAGATTATGCTAATATAATTCTTTTCCTGACGTCTCAATTTAGGTGCCCACAGAAGGTGTTAAATGTGCCTAATATTACTGATTGGTTGACCCTTTCAACCATTTGATCATCTTGGGGTGGGGCTCTAGGGATACCTGCTCTCTCCCTAATCAGGGCTGAGGGGAGGGGGGATAATGTATGTGGGCCAGTGTGGACACCTGTGCACGGCCGGTGGTGGAGCGGGGCAGAGAGGGGGATGTTATATAGAAACACTGCATATGGTGAATTGGGTGTAACTTGGAAATGATATTCTCCCTCCACCTCCTCTCCTTTTTAAAAAGTAGCACAAATATAATATGTCTTACTGAAACTTCTTTGAGGGCCATGATTGTATGGTCTTTTTTTTTTTTTTTTTTTTTTTTAATCAAATTGATTCTTGAGAGAACAAACTGTCTAAGTTACTTCCAGTCAGTGGTGGCTATAAAATTTCTATAAGGAGTGTGTTAGGAGTGGTAAGCTGGTTGCCAGAGTGTGTTGGAAGCTGAGTTTTCATAGCACGTTACATGGGATGGAGAGAATGTGAACTTTCTAAATGAAAAAAAAGGAAGGGGTCTTTTTTGGGGGAGGGCAGGTTTTTCTAAATGAAAAAAGAGGAGGGGTCTTTTTTGGGGCCCCACTGCACTTGATGTGGCCACTGCTTTTAGGGACTATTTTACTCAGTACGTTCTTTCAACAAACGTTTAATGAGCATCTACTACTCTGTGTTTCAGGTACAAAGGTGATAAACATACTCTGTTCCTGAGACCCCCGTAACCCAGGAGAGACTGAGGGTGAGATGCAAACCCCCTGGCTCCTCTAAAAACTCAAAAGTCAGTGCCCGGTTTTTAGAGGTTCCCATTTTGCTCTGGCTAAATAGGAATACATACAGGGATGGCAGATATCCGTCAGTTACAACTTACAACTTAACTAAGTTATACTTGTTCCAAGTTGCGGCTGAGAGCATTAGCACGTTGGCCCACCTTTAGGATGGTTGTAAAGACTGAAAACAAGTGCCCCCCCCCCCCCCCCCCACTGTTTCACAGCCTAGCGTGTGCAGCTTGGACAAACTCCCCTTCCACACGTTCACCCAAGTCAGGTCAACTAAAGGAACCAGGACGTGTTTCCTCCGGGTCAGTCAGATCCCAGCCAGCATCTCTCTTGAGGCAACCATTCTCATCTCGTAAAGCGATTAACCCAAGACCAGCTCTTTTTATTTGGTCATATAAACATTGCTATCGTCACTCAGTCCTGACTCCACTTTTCAAGTGTGCGCCCCAGTCTGCGTAGCCCAGAGGTTTACTTCCCACTCACTGGCATTTGGGGGCGCAGCTGGAGCCACCTCGCCTAGACCGCTCAGTGTTCCACTGACAGTCTCTGCCAGAGGTAAAGGTGCATTCCCGGCCCGGTGGGAGGCCCTGCCTAGGACACACAAGCCAAGACCCTCGCAGGTTGCTGGTAAAACCCTTGGTGGGACAACAGGAGGGTCTCAGAACCACCAAGGTGGATCAGGTCCGCCTCACGCACTTAGTCCAGCAAGGAGTGGCGGGGTGTGGGGGTGGAGGATAGCGACAGGGCCTTTGAATGCGGGTAAAACCTCCTCCCGGATGGGTCCCTCCTGAATCGAGAGGTGAGGACCCGGTTGGTAGGTTCTCAGTGAGCAAGGACCACCCATCACCGCCTCCCCCTCCCCCTCCCCCTCCCCTCCCTGGTGTGACCACTTTTGATCCCGCCCCAGACAAAGGCAATATGTACTCCAGCAGAACGAATAAGGGGATCAGGTTGCTCTCTCGGCCTCCCCTCACTGCCCCCCTCCTAGATTCTCCCCTTCCCCACGTGACTCTCTGGAATCTCTGCCAAAGCTCCGAGTCCCTGGGTCCATTTTCACACCGAGCAAAGGAGAGAGGAAGGAGGGGAGGGAGGCGGAGCGTGTGTCCTTTAAACGCTGGGATCCAGAGGGGGCCTTATTTTGTGCGTATGCAGGCTCTCTAGTCCGAGTGGCAGCATTGACTTCGGGATCCCTTCCAGCCTCCCTAGCTCTTTCCTCCGTGCATTTAAAATTATGGCGCCTCCTGCACTCCCGTAATCACACCTCAACCCTGCAGACCAGCACCGGGTGTACAGCGCCGAGGTGGCAGTCCGCGTGGAGCAAGCCGCGCCCCCACAGCCCTCCTCACCCTGGAGAGGGGCGGAGGCGAGAAAGTAGCAGCAGCGCCCCCCGAGGCGCCGCCCCCGTTCTTTTCGAGGAAGCTTTCGAACCGGCTGCTGCAGGGAGCGCGGCCAGAGGCGGCGCCGTGCGGCTGCAGCGCCGCCGAGTCCGGGAGCTGCCCGCAGCGCGGCACAAAGTTTCCAGAGAGCGGCCACCGGGGGCTGAGGTCCGCGGAGCCGGGTGGCCCGGCCTAGGGGTGGGTGGGTCTTTCTGGGCTCCCGGCGACCCCCTCTGCCTACGCAGCGCCGACGTAGAGTGTCAAGCGAACTTTAAAAAGCTGCTCCGGACCAACCTGCGCCGGGATCTCCACGGCCGGGGACCCAGGAGCGGACGCGTCGGGTCTGAGAGAAATGCTGGGAGGTCCGATGAGCCTGTGACGGGAACTTTCCGGCGAGTCTACAGAGGAGAACTGCGCTCTGCCTCCTCTTTTATTCTCCAAGCTCAGCCCACGTTGGCGTGCTGCTCCGCGGGAGACCTGAGCGCGCTCTCCGTCCGGGCAGTGGGTGAATTGAATCCCCCGCGCGGCCCGGCGCCTCCGGGCTGCTGAAGAGTGTCACTCGGGGCCAGGGCAGCGCCGCATTTCCCCGGAGGTAGCCGCCCGCCAACCCCCGCTCTCGGTGCGCGCCAGCCCGGGCGCCAGAGCCGGTGTTTGGGGCGAGAGCTGGTTCTTGGATGCTGAAGGCTGGGCTCTTCCAGTGTGGGTGTCGAAGCGGCAATGGGTGCCTTCAGAGTGTGGCTCGGGGTGGCCCTAGCATTGGCGGAATTTGCGGCATTGCCTCATCATTCCGAAGGTGAGAGAGCGGTGCCTCCCCCCCCTTCCCCCCTTGTGTGTGTGTGTGTGGGGGGGGAGAGGTCGTGCCGTTTAAAAAGTCAAGCGTGTTTATGGTATTGGGGGTCGGGTGGAAGTTTCTTTGGGGGTGGTGGGTGGGTGGGAGTGGAACTGGAGTGGGCTTTTTCTGAGAAGATTCCTACTCCTTGATTGTTTTGCATTCAGAACACAAGCCCGTCTCCCGCCTCCCTCTCTGCCCTTAGTGCATTTGGGTGGGTGGGTGGCCAACTGAGGTGGCATCTCCGAGACTGGATTCTCTTTTTTCCCACTTCCCCGCTGCCCCCAACGGAAAGCGACTGCATGAAGCGTAGGCGAGGAGCGAACAATTGCTCTTACCTGGGTAAAAATACCTCCGCTCCCACGAAACAAAAATCCGGCACCTTAAAGCCCTCGCCACTCTCCCTGCCCCCTCGCCCCAGGAAGTGTCCCTGTAAAGTCCAGTAAAGATTTTATAACTAGATAGAGCGCGTTCTGTACGTAGACAATTCAAATGCACTAAGAGAAATCTCCCTAGTACAGAGAGGCACGAGCCTACGAGCCTGCCTGCTTCCCTAGGGGGGAAAAAGTGATTAATAGGAGTTTAGCTTCATTCTCTTACTTCGCCCTCACTCCTGGTTTTCTTCCGGGGCTCCAACCTGTGTGTAGAGCCCCGACCTGGGGGAGAGAAAGGAGACGGTGGGAATTGTCGCCATGATAGCAAAGGCAGTCGGGGCTCAGGCAAATAAATGCATCCATAAGTAATTTAAGAGTTCGGGGGTCATGGGATGGTGGGCCCGGGGATGCGAGGCGCTGTGAGTTCGTACCTGCTCCGGGGAGACGGGAAAGTCGTCTAGATAGTGCTTGGAGAGGGGGAAGGGTGCCGGCGGACTGGGAGGAAGACGACTTAATCCACCGCCGCGGGCTCTTGGCTTCCCCTCCCGTCTCCATTCATTATTCATCCAGCTGCGGGAAGGAGAGTTCACCTGCTCCGCCGCAAATCAGACCCGCAGCCGCGGCGGCGGCGCTCGCCGGGCGGGGCGGGGCGCGTTCGCCTGCTGCGGGGTTGGGGCAGTTGAGGGTGCGGAGTCTGGGCGCAGGGCCGGAGGCGGCAGGAGGCCAGGCAGAGGACAAAGCCCTGCCTTGGATCGACCTCTGGCCATCAGAGCAGCTGCCTTTTCCTTGCTAGTTTCTCCGGAGAAAGTGGCGTGGCCTTGGGAGTCCACGCACAGTGATGGGGACTTTACCATGGGTATAGGTACCGCCTGTCCGCACCCTCCCGGGAAGCATGTCAATTACTTTACCCCGGAAAAGCACGTCTGGAGCCTGTGCAAGACTTCAAATAGGGCATACCCTGTAGAAATGTCTTCACTGTACGTGTGCATACTTAAAAAAAATAAAAATTGTAGGGCTTACTTGCAATAATAAATCAGGTGGGAGAGTTAACCCAGGCCACCCAAATCAGAATTTGAGACTTAGAGAAAAATTATGTTTTCACTTGGTGGTGGCAGTTTCTTATTTAGAATCATACCCTAGCAACGCGGAAAACGTGTTCTCTCTCCCTGATAGCTCACCAGGGGGCAGTTGGAATGACGCCGTTTTTTCAGAACCAAATCTCTTGAAATTACAAAAGCCATTATTATTAAGAGCCTGCAGGGTTCGCTCTTTGGAAGACTGGTTGGTACAATGGGCGAAGTTTAAGAATGTCCAAAGTCTTCTGATCCCGGAGGAGGAGGGCAGGGCGCCAGGGGCGCTATTCCTCCAAAGATTCTTTGGAAACTTTGCTTCTTACTGGTTCACCCCACCTTCAAGGCATTCTAGAATCAGTTCACAAATTGGACTGGTAGATGTCTGAGAGTTTCCATCTGAGTCGTAATGGTGCTTATCTAATGATGAATGAATGAAGGTGGACATTTTTTGAGCACGTTACTTGGCTTCCACTATGCCAAACACTTTGCATACATTATCTTATTTAAGTAATTTAATTAAGTGATATCAGACCCACAGCCAAAAAATCAGCTGTCATCTAATGAGACTTCTGATTTGCTTCTGTCAGGGTTTTCTTTTTCTCTTAAAAATAAGAGCACTGAAGTCAAGGATGGAAAACTTAAGGATCTTACAGATTTCTTCAAGTTTTTATTATTAGCCTTGGCAATGATTAAAAAAACATTTTTTTAACGTTTACTTACTTTTGAGAGAGAGAGAGAGAGAGGCGGAAAGACAAGGAGACACAGAATCCGAAGCAGGCTCCAGGCTCTGAGCTGTCAGCATGAACCCAGAGATCATGACCTGAGCCAAAGTTGGAAGCTTAACCAACTGAGCCACCCAGGCACCCCAATGATTTTTAAAGATGGAAAAGAAGTATTCACATGTGTGCCTCTCGTGTTGTGATGTATGGTTCGATACTTTTGCTGACCAGGCTATGGCAGAATTTATGTTTTCTTCTTAGTGCTCAGAGGGCATCTCATATATGCTTCTAGTACCCCATTGACTAATTCTACAATTACAGTTGATGAAGGTGAGGTTTGGGTCTTCACATAGCTGTATGCTCACTGAGGGCCTAGGATGGTTCCTAATTAGTCTTACATCTCCACCTCAGCTCCTAGTACACACTAGGTGCTAAAAAAAATATTGGTCAGATGAATGAGTATTGTGTAATCACACTCTTTTGAATTAAGTTTAGACTGGCCTCTATGATAAGTGGCTGTATGACCTTGAGTGAACCACCTAAGTTCTTTGGGCTGTGGCTCTGTCATTTACCAAATGCAGAAGTCAGCGGGCTAGGTGATAGCTGTTAAATGCTTTTGCTAATCATCAAACATAGGAAAAAATATCAACATTTGCTGCCTTCTTTGTGGTGGTCACTTGCAACTTTCTGGTTCTGAATTTTATTTTAGTTATTAAAAGAAAAATGAATTTTATAAGCAAATCATTGGCAGTGTTATTTTATGCTGTCTTATATTGCCAAGCTGACAAATCACTATGATTTGAGAACTTAATTAAATCAAGAAGTCACAGAGAAACTAGTGAACATGGCTGTTTAATGAATCAGACAAGCTTTGCCATGACATGTTTTGGAGAAGTACATTTTGAGTTGTGTTGACCTGTTGCAAGTCCTGTGAAGTAATGCTAGATAGAACATGGTGGCTTGGAGATAGGAGAAGATTATTGAATTGGAGGTTGTCAGAATTGACTTCTACTTGTCTGTGTCCCATTCTCCCCATGGGGCTTTAGCCAATCCCACAATCTTCCAGATTCTTCTTGTAAATGCCATTAATAGAATACATTGGAAAAGATAATTTGATAGACAGCATGTTTTATTTATGGATCAGCATATTTGGTTCCACTCTTGGCTAGAGAGTTCCTTTTGTGTAAGATTTAATGCTTAAAACTCAGTGTGAAGAAAGAGAAGATATTCATTGGGATAGATAGCCTGTCCTTTCATTCTTTCATTCCACAAATCTTTATTGAGAGCTTATGTGTGCAGTTACTTCTGATAGGGGGAATCATATTACCTGTCCTAAAGAAGTTTGCATACCCAGAAATTATTAATATTAGTAAAGCAGAAATAGGAGATAGGTGAACATCGGTGCTTGGTGGGTTTCCCACTATTGAATAATTGCACTTTTGCAACTATCTGCTAGTGAAAATAAAGAAGTGTATTGTCATAGGCTCATATTTCCATCGTACTACATTTCTCTTCTCCTCTAGGGATTGGATTCTGCATATACATTGTTTAGTGAAGCCACAGTCATCTGTATTCACTGTTATGGACTTGAGTGGCAATACCACTCAATTTTATTCAGACACAAGTAGTCATAAATACCCTCCACCACACGGCTCAGGAGAAGGGAGGAGAATACCACATGGCAGAGTTGGAGTTGTGTGCCAAATCTTACAATAGTTCAAAAACAGTTGGCCCATTTTCATTTTAACTACTCTATTAATTGATCTGAATCCTGGTTTACAATAATCAGGACATGAGCTGTCCTGTCGGTCCAGAAAACGATTCTATTTTAACTATTCCACAGTGTACAAGCCATATGCTGAATTACAACACAACATAAAGCTTGAACATTTAAATGCTAACTTGTGGCTGCTTGTTCCTAATGAGTCATATTTTTGTGATACCATACTTTTCAAATCTTTTCATATCTTATGGCCATATATACGACTCTGTCTTTGAACTAATCTATCTGACATTTTGTGACTCTTGGATTTAACTTCTCTAGTTTATTCAGTTTACCAGGTACAGTTTCTGGAGTGAGTGGTTTCTGGATGAGAGTCCTGGTACAACTTATATCTCATATTTTCTCTGAAAACTTTAGATTTTATACATGTCTCTCAAAAAGGAGCACATTATAATGTGCAAAAGGGCTTAAACGTAGATATTCACTTGTTTAAATGACTAGGAAGTAACATTTTGCCTGTGTGACCTACAAGACCGGAGTCAGCCACATGTAGGAATGTCTCGGGACCTGGGCTTCCTTCTTGGCACTGTATGTGATCACTTCACCCCACAAAACTCTATGTACTTCCTCATAAGGATTTGGAATTTAAATTACCCAGCATCTCAGTTGTATTCTATGCCCTAAAACCAATGAAGTTCTTGGTCAGAGAATTCCAGCTTCTGTGGTCTCTTACGTTTCTTGTTTTCTCTTGAAGAAGGCTATTTCTTCTACTAGATCCTCACCATCTGTCAGAATTCACCTTGATCTGGAGTTTCCTTTAAAGCTCCAGTAAAGCCATAAATCTAAATCTCAGACAGAGCTGTACTCCTTCAGAAAAATAAAGTGATGAGTGGAGAGAGTCCCTTTGTTTTCTGTGTTATATGAGTTGATCAGTTAGTGGAAAGGTCTCTGCTCTAGTGCAAAACCAGCAGCTGTATCCAGCACCTCCTGCCAGCAAACCTCCCAACTCTATCTGTTGGTGGGTGTGAGTAGCGTGCTAGTATGGGAGAAATATGCTTGCTTTGGAGGACTGCATCTGGCATTGGGTGGTGATAAATGTTTGATAGGACTGGGCATCACACTGGAATGCTTTATTTTCTCAAGAGAGTAGAAATGAGGTTTTGGAAGCCGCGTTAATGGAGACTCATTTGTACATCTGCCTTCTGGGTAGAGCTGTTCCGTTTTAGGAAAGTCCTCTGAGGGCAAAGCTTATTTCTTTTGGCATTGTACATCATGGAGCAACCCAAATTGAGTTATTTCCTTTTCCTAATGATGGAATTTATCAGCAGTTACACACCGTTTTGACTGGAGTCTCTAGCAGATGTTTGGCTTAGCCAAGTGTGTATGTGATGCCACACTCAATGCTGCTTTATTTTTTTTTTTTTTAATTTTTTTTTTAACGTTTATTTATTTTTGAGACAGAGAGAGACAGAGCATGAACGGGGGAGGGTCAGAGAGAGAGGGAGACACAGAATCGGAAGCAGGCTCCAGGCTCTGAGCCATCAGCCCAGAGCCCGACGCGGGGCTCGAACTCAGGGACCACGAGATCCTGACCTGAGCCGAAGTCGGACGCTTAACCGACTGAGCCACCCAGGCGCCCCACTGCTTTATTTTTTAATGTTACAGGGGGTTTGTAACATCTATCTGACCTTACAGAAATGGGTTTTGATATGGGTAGATGGATATTTCTTCAGATACTTGATTCCTTTTGGAGCTTTGAAAAGATGATTGGCTTTTGGAAGGTAATGCTATGTAGGAGGGCAGTAAAATTATTTGATGGTCTTATTCTAAAGGTTAACTTTTGTTTGTTTATTCTAAAGGTTAAATTTTGTTAAATTGTACTGAAGGGATGATCTTTGTGTTAATAAAATTTTTTAAATGTTTTATTTTTGAGAGAGAGAGCGAGAGAGAGAGAGAGAGGCAGAGTGAGAGTGGGACAGAGGATCCAATGCAGGCTCTGCGCTGACAGCAGAGAGCCCAATGTGGGGCTTGAACTCACGGACCATGAGATCATGACCTGAGCTTGTCAAACTCCTAACCAACTAAGCCACCCACTCACCCCTGATCTTTGTGTTTATTTTTTAAACATAAGAAGTAATTAAATATGTCAACTTAAGTAATTTAGAAATTGAATTGTGTTGATATATATTTATTTGGGTTTTATAGGATTATTTTATTTATATACAGGTATATGTGATTATTATATACATTTACATATACATATATATCTCTCATGACATACCACAGACTAAAATACTAAGTCTGTCTGTCTTTCTTTCTTTCTTTCTTTCTTTCTTTCTTTCTTTCTTTCTTTCTTTCTTTTACTAAGTCTTTATTTATTAAAGAAAAATAAGTGAGTTAAGAACTTTCTCCCAAGGTTTCCTCTCAAGTTATTCTTGTTTGAATGTCAAGGGCACAAAAGTCATTCCAATAAATTTGCCAGTAAAGATCTTTGATTCAGACCTCAAGTGTAAATAGCCATTTCATTTCTTTAAAGATTGTTCTTAATTCCAGTATTAGTGCATAAGGCAGACTGGTCCTTTCCTGAGTAGTTAGTGTTTCTGAGATTTCATGAATGATCTGTTGGAGGCCAAGCACTGTAGTAAAATATGTCCTTCCCTCTTTGGACACCAAGTGCAGCCCATTGTCAAACTGTGCTTCTGCCTTGGTGTGTGCATGTTATTCCAATCTGTTTTGTAGCTTCTGTTTCTGAGAGAGTACCTGTTAGCACACTACCCACATGTTTCTAGGTTAAAAGAACACCTGTTGTGCTGTTCAAAGATTGGTTGAAAATGTGTTTGTTTTTTAAAATTAGGATTCCAATTTTATACTGTTTTCAAATATAATACATGGAAAGATTTATTTTGTGATAGGCTAGTTATTCAGAAAATATAGGCTGTCCCATTCACATTTAGCCTTCTTTTCCATTTAGAAGCAAATCATTTGTTGTTTTTTATTTGGTGCTTAATGAATGGAAAATAGAAAGATGTATCAGTTCATAACCAGCCTATTAGAAAGAAAAATTGAGTGAAAAGAGGGTGAAAAGAGTATTGGAGTTCAAGAGCTCAATGGAAGAGTTCTTTCCAAATAACTACAATCTCCACCGCTCTCTTATAAATGTTATAATATCCCTATAGAGGAACCTACTGTATGAAAGGCAAGGAAGAGATAATCAGCCAGATACGTAAGTAGATGCCTACTATGTGACGAGTTAGGGAAGACAGAGCAGTAGAAGCCATCCCTGTCCCAAGAGGATCTAAACTCTATAGCGTGGTAGATGCAACAGTTCTACATCCTTAGCATCCTTAGCAAGGGTACTATAAGGAAGCACACAAGAATGAATTCACAAATGGATGATGCAGACACTGAGTACTGTGAGCGCCAAAGGGAAATAAGCATAACAATCCTGTGGGCTGGAAAACCTCGTGAAGGAAATGGGATCAAATTTAAGGAACCTGAATAGACTCAGTGCGTCTCCTACAGAAAACAAAAGTGTCGGGACGCCTGAGTGTCTGACTTTGTCTCAGATCATGATCTCACGGTCTGTGGGTTCAAGCCCCACATCAGGCTCTGTGCTGACAGTTCAGAGCCTGGAGCCTGCTTCGGATTCTGTGTCTCCCTCTCTCTGCTCCTCCCCTGCTTGTGCTCTATCTCTTTCTGTCTCTCAAAAATAAATAAATGTTAAAAAAAATTTAAAAAAAAACACAAAAGTGAACAAAGGCATTGAGATATGGAAGTGTTATCGCCAGATCCTAAGTTGGCCTCTTGGGTCAGACTGGAGAATTTGTGTAAGCAAAGAGTGACAGAGAAGCCTGGATAAGTAAATTGGGACTAGATTATCGAGACTTTGCTTATTTATTGCATAGGAAAAAATATACATTGTATATACATGGCATGCCATTGTAAACACATTTATTTTAAAATTCATATAATAAGTTTTAATGATGCTTTCCCTCATGCGTGTCCAAGAAGTGTTGTTGTGTTGTATGGGTTTATTTCCCCAGGGGCAGAATGCTCAAGCTTTTAAGATTTTGGAAAAAGCACAATTTGCTGACTATGATGCATGTACATGCAGTTTTAGCCTAAGTCTGCTGGGGCAGTGCCTGTTGGTCTATTTTGCATTCCTTTTAATTCTTGTTTTGTTTTTCCCTACAGGTGCTTGTGTCTATCAGGGTTCCTTGTTGGCGGTAGGTCATTCTTCACATATTTGGTTTATTTCTTTCGAATGTAAAATGCTTGATTGAGGTTGCCGAGTGAGTGAGGTGACCCTATCGTTGTGAAATATGTTTATTTTCCTTCACAGTTTGAGGATTATCCCTCAGCTTGGCACAATCATGCTCAATTACTTAATACCTTTTCCAGAGTGAGTTAGTTCCATTTGAATACTCAGGTATTGGGGAAGGAGTTCAAACACCCAACACAATTTGCATTCCATAGCTGTCCTTTGTGTTCTTTCAATCAGAAAGAAAATTAGATCCCATTCTCTTGTCAGCTATGAACTAGGGCACAATTTGTTTATCTTCCCATTGCATTTGCTTCTTCCTTTGAATGCCCCTCCAAATAAAAAAAAAAGTAAAATTATTAAATTGAGTACAATATGGAAGATTCCTGACTGTTGCTGTGAATTGTAACTTTAAGTTTTGGTAAATAGCAAGCAAATTAACATTTTATCTCTGAACTTTTGCCATGTATGGTAGAGTTGATTTTGAATTTAATGTCATGATGACTTGGGGGAAAAGCTGATGTAAGTCTCATGCATTTCTTTTCATTAATAAGGTACTATGGTGCATAACAGTGTGTGAAAGCCTTATTGAAAAGACTGTCTACACTCCATCAACTCTAATAAATGGCGTGACAAGTCATTCTTCACCACTTTTTTTATTTTGGTTTAATAAATGCTATAATAAAAACAGAACTGAAATGGTTGCAGAGGGTTTGCTCATTTACATCACAACCTGCTACTGACATGTGTGATATTGATAAGTCATCTTGGATTATCCTTGCGGTGTTGAGATAGATGAGGAATATCTGAAATATCCAACAGTCTAGATAATTGTAGATGTTCACAGTAATATTCTTGGTTCTAAACTTTATATAATATAGTTATTACTCTGGAGATTTATGTTTCTCCCCTTGTATTTTTCTATTAAAGAATCAGGAGAAAGCCATTTTCCCTCTCTTTCTCATCCCTTCCCAGCCTACTTTTCCTTGTGTTTCTTCTTTAATACATTTTGAGAATCATTTTAAAATCAAAGTGCTATGACGTACATCACTGGTTTTGGGGAATTGAGTAGATATTATAGACAAGTCGGTTTTCCACGTTAATACCCAGAAAATTGTTTTGTTGTATGCACTGCTTTATAATTTAAAAAATGTATTTTCATAACTATTGATCTATCCAGTACAATAGATACTGAAACAAGCAGGCCATGTATTATTTTATATTCTCCTCCTGTTTAATGAAGAACCAAGGATGAGAAAGAGATTAAGAGATTTGCTAAAAGTAAATTGACCATTAAGGGATTCACTAGAACAAGACAACATGTCTTCTTGCTGTTGTTCCCCTGTATCCAAAGAATAGTGGCTAGCCTATCTTCTATATTTGATACTGCTCTGTGTTAGTGTGCATTCAAATATGAAAGCATCATGTACTTGGAGAGGGCAATGCCATTCAAGTTAAAGGAGAGACTGTCTAGTTAATTTGCACTTAATGGGTGATCTTGCTCTTCTCCGTTCCATGTCCTGGCTCCTTCCAGGGTTTATGGCTGCTTAGGGCTACTATGCTGCACTGTAGTGCACCAGCACACTCCTGATCCCCGCCAGTTGGCTTCTTTACTTACCAAGACTCTGCTACATGTGTTCCTAAACCTCCTCAAGCCTGATGTCCTTATTATTGTAATTATGTGACTCAGCTAGAAAGACAGTATACTTACTACAATACTAAAGGTTATTATTATTTCTGAAAAAAATTAATGCTTATTTATTTTTGAGAGGGGAGGGTAAGGGCAGAGAGAGAGGAAGACAGAACCTGACACAGGCTCCAGGATCTGAGCTGTCAGCACAGAGCTCGAGTTGGGGCTCGAACTCAAAAACCATGAGGTCATGACCTGAGCTGAAGTCACATGCTTAACTGACTGAGCCACCCAGGCACCCAATAATAAAGATTATTATTAAACAAATATTTATTGAGTGACAGCTGTGAACCTGCTATTCTAGGAGCTGGGAATACATCAGTGAACAAACAGACAAAATCCTTGCCCTCAGGAAGCTTGAATTCTAATGAGTAAAATATATAGAATGTCAGATAAGTGCTATGGAGAAAAACAAGAGGGGAGTGGGGAGATAGAAAACACTGATGAGGGTGGCTACTAGAAACAGGGTGACAGGGATGGCTTCACTGGGAAGGTGCCATTTGAACAAAGACCTGAAAGCAGCCATTATAAGAGCTAGTCTCCCTGAAGAATTCCAGAGAAGGGTAATAGCAAGGGTACAATCTGAAGCAGAAGCTGGCTTAGCCATTTGAAGAAGTGCGTGGAGGTCAGAATGGCTGGACTGCATGATCCATGGGCAGGATGGCAGGAGACAAGGTCAGAGAGGTGGGCAGGGGCCTTGTATGGACTTTAGCTTGTCTTCTTGGTAAGGTGTATTGGCGGAGCTATAGCAGAGGAATGACAAAATCTGACTTATAGTTTAATTAAACTGCTGAATGTGAATGTGAAAAGAAATAACGTTCTTGTTTCTAGGGAAACTATGGTGAATACTTTAAAAAGACTCCATAGAGGTGAGTCACTAAAAATTTGCTGTCAAATTAAGTGTAAGAGAAACAACTATAAAAGATTGGGGAAAAACACAAAAATCCAGAGAGATTCTACATTTGGATTTATTTGCTACCATTTTAAGTTCTATTTCCATTTTAAGGAACTTTAAACTGGAAATGGCGGATGATACATTATGGATGTAGTTAATTGTGTGCATGATTCATTGCTACTCTCTCTCCACCTGATGCGGTCTCGGAGAAAGGCATTGCTCCCACATCAATGAAATTGAATGCATGTACATTTTTGTATTTTGAATTAAAATAAAAGAGTTTAAGAGCATTTATATACTATTCTAGGATTTTCTGATTAAACAACTCTTTGGGTGACAGTGTCTTTAGTAAGAGGCCTCACAGTGGGGAGCTGCCTCTGGGGATGGTGGTGTAATGTCCCTGTTCTAAACCCTGTAAATTCTACCCACACACAGTTTAGAGCTAGGAGTGACTTCAGAGATCGTGTATTCTGAACTCTCCATTTTATAGGTGAGAAAACTGGGGCAAAGGATGTGAAGTTCCTGAACTTAATCCATTTCTCAAGAGAGTAACCAGAAGTGGAGAGTGGGTCTGGTTGAAAGCAACAAAGCATCAGCTTCACCCAGAAGAATTCCAGAAAACGTACCAAGCAAATGAGAACGTGGGTCTAGTACTGGTTGCTAGTTGCTAACTCTTAGCCTGTCTTGGGAGGATTTCTCCCACTGATTCCTCTCTAATCTCATCCCCTGTTGCCTGGGAAGCTCTCAGAGATAGTGGAGCATTCATGATGCTTGTCTCCCGACAGACCTCATTCTGATTCTTCCTTCTCCACTACAAACCAGCTTGGTGACCTAGAGAAAATGACAAGATCTTCCTGAATCTCTATCACCTCCTGTGTGAAATGGGGATAGATAAGGCCTCTCCTGAGGGGGTTTTGTAGAGTAAAGCAGACAATGTGGGGAGGACACTCAGATGTAGTGCATTGTATTTTCTTTTTCGCCATAACAAAACTCCTCTTTACCAACCAAGAAGAATAACAAGAGGAAGGGGCAGTTGTTAAGCACCTACTATGTATTTCATACTGTCAACAATCCCAGGAAATAGGTGTTGTCTTTACTTTACAGATAAAGAAACTGAGGTTCAGAAGGTCTCAGTTGTTTGTCCAAAAATTATATAGCTAGTCAGTACCAGAAGGAGAGAGCAATCAAATCCGGTTCTGACTCGAGAGCCATTTCACTGAGCAGCCTGCTTTTCTCTGCCAAGCCAGTCTGCCTGTTGTCTGCACACAACTAGCTTATTTCACCTTCAGTTCTATACGCCCACCCCCTTGCTGCTGCACCTGCCATGCATTTGTCTCTGCCAGTCACTCTCCTGACCTCCTGCAAAAGCCAGTTGTCCCTGGCTAACCCCTTACCATCTAACTGAGGCTCTCCTGAACTAACTAGATCCACCACATGATGCGAGAAATGTTTGGAGGGGGTCATTCCAATTTAAAAAATATATATGCTATACTTTACACACACACACTCCCAACAATGTGTTCTGTTTGTCAGTTTTGCTAGCTGTATGGACTTGTGGTGACAATCTGGGGTAATTTGGTTCTAAGCTGCATGTACTGCCCTCAGTTGTGTCTCTTCTCCTTTCTTTAACACTGTCTTCCTTACTTTTCTCTTCTTTCCATTCCTCAGGTCAAAAATTAACATTAAGGGAGTCAAAATACCCAGGAAGGTCCTATACTTTGGGAAGCACTGAGTCATCTATTTTGGGGTGTGTTTCATGTCCCACAACACCCCTGCCCCTGGGCTCTCAGGACTTTCTGTAACATCAGAAAGAGAGAAAGGGAGAGCATGACCTTTTTAAATCAGGAATCTATCAGGAGGAGACTACCTAGTTCCTATGTTTAACTGTGATTGGGGCATTGAGTGTGAGGAGTAAGATAAATTTTTTATTTCAGTGTTTTCACTTATCTTCTGTTGTTTTTAAACTATATTGAGCAAAAAGAAGTTAACTTTCTTTCGGTATCACCACAAGTAAGCAATTCTCTTTATTAGATTTTCCCTAGGGGTGGGTAGTTGGACTCTTAACCTCAATTTTTACGTCTGTAAAATGGAAATAAACTATTTACTTCACAGGATTGTTGCAAAAGTTAAAGGAGATCAACATGAAGCACCCAGTTCTGTGCTTGTGACCTAGACCTACAACACTTAGTGAAGGTCAGCTGCTGCTATTGTTGCTGTAAGCGTTTGTGATTGGGAGAGTTGCACAAAACTATTCTTCTCTAGGTCAAAAGTGTTAAAAGTGTTGAAATTTTCCTACTTGGGATACTTTTGCTCACAAATGCTGACAAAGTAGATTATGAGACACTAAATTTTAACACATTTGAAAGAAAGAAAAAAATTCAGGGACAATTAAAAATGTGGAGGGTTTACTTCACTACTGTATAGTATGACATAGTGGAAAGATCCAGGCTTTGGAGTTTGAATCCTAGTACTGCTATATACCTGCTGTGTGGCCTCAGGTCCCATGTTTTATACAGCTGAGTCTCAATTTCATCTTCTATATAATGAGGACTGTATTCCTCATAGGGATGATGTGAGGATTAACTGAGAACATGCTTGTGAAAGAACCCAGAACTGTGCTTGGCAAGAAACTGGCTGCTTACATCATCTAGGTGACAAAAAATGTCGGAGTGGAAATGACGGAGTGGTAGAGGCCAGGGTGTCTTGGTTTGGGTCCTGGCTCTGTAATCACTAGCTATGAAGCACTGAGTAAGTCACTTGAATGAAATAAGCTCTAAGTTTCTAAATTTATAACATGAGAGCATTAGATCCTCTCCAAGATTCCTTAGCTCAGTAGCTCAGTGCTATCCAATAGAGCTCTCTGTGCTGGTGGAAATGATCCATAGCTACAGGGTCTCGTATGGTAGGCATGAACCACATGTAGTTATGGAGTACTCGAGATGTGGCTGGTGACACTAGGGGACTGAATTTAAAATTTTTATTAATGCTAATTAATTAAAAAATTAAAATATAAATAGCCTCACAGAGCTCATGGTCACTGTAATCTACCATGCAGCTGTAGAGCTTTTAAAATTCTTAACATACAGCACTTAAGCTTGAATTATAGTCTCATGCGTGGTTCTCACCCCAGGTGAAGCCTCGGTGTACTCTTGTTAGCAGTTGTGAAGAAGGTCACAAGAAATCTGTTGTAGTGCCTGAATTTGCTCTTTGTTTATGTAGTTTAAACAGTTTGAAGGTCATCTTAGTTACAACACTACTCCCCATTTTGCTTCGTATGTTTTCCTGAATGAAAGGGAGGGGGGTAGTTATAGCTGGGTCTTTGCCTGCAATCAGTTTATATATCCCATTAAATTTTTTTTTTCAGCTTTGTTGAAGAATAATTGACAAATAAAAATTGTATGTATTTCAGATGTACTTCTTGATGATATATGTATATATTGTGAAAAAATCACCGCAAGCTAACTAACTTATCCATCACCTCACTTAGTTACCATTTTCTTTCTTTTTTTGGTGTGAGAACATTTTTTTTTTTTTCCAACGTTTATTTATTTTTGGGACAGAGAGAGACAGAGCATGAACGGGGGAGGGGCAGAGAGAGAGGGAGACACAGAATCGGAAACAGGCTCCAGGCTCTGAGCCATCAGGCCAGAGCCCGACGCGGGGCTCGAACTCGCGGACCGCGAGATCGTGACCTGGCTGAAGTCGGACGCTTAACCGACTGCGCCACCCAGGCGCCCCAGGTGTGAGAACATTTAATATCTACCCTCTTAGTATGAACACTAGGTATTATATATGTGATGAATCACTAAATTCTACTCCTAAAATTAGTATTACACTATATGTAAACTAACTGGAATTTAAATAAAAACTCGAAACAAGCAAAAATATACCCTCCTAGCAAATTTCAAGTGTACAATACAGTATTAACTACAGTCACATTGTTGTGTATTAGATCTTCAGAATTTGTTCATCTTCTTAACTTGCATAATTGCCCCAAGCCTTGGGAACCACCATTTTTCTGTCCACTCTAAGAGTATGACTATTTTAGATTCTATATACAAATGAGATTGTGCAGTAGTTGACTTTCTGCATGTGACTTATTTCACTCAGCATAATGTTCTCCAGGTCCACCCAGCGTGTTGCAAATGGCAGGATTTCCTACTTTTTTAAGGCTAAATAACATTTCATTGGATATATACACCACTTTTTCTTTAGCCATTAATCAGTTGATGGATTTTAGGTTGTTTCTATATCTTGGCTATTGTGAATAGTGCTGAAATGAACATGGGACTCTTCAAGATCCTGGTTTTGTGAAATCAGAATTTCATGAAACCACGATGAAATACCACTTCACACCTGTCAGAATGGGTAAAATTAACAGCACAGGAAAACAATAGATGTTGGCGAGGATGTGGAGAAAAGGGAACACTTTTGCACTGTTGGTGGGAATGCAAACTGGTGCAGCCATTCTGGAAAACAGTATGGAGATGCCTCAAAAAGTTAAAAATAGAACTATTCTGGGCCACCTGGGTGGCTCAGTCAGTTGCATGTCTGACTTTGGCTCAGGTTATGACCTTGCAGTCCATGAGTTTGAGCCCTGCATCGGGCTCTGTACTGACAACTGAGCCTGGAGCCTGCTTCATACTCTGTGTCTCCCTCTCTCTCTGCCGCCCCCTCTCCCACTCCCCCCCCCGCTCGCACTTTGTCTCTCTCTCTCTCTGTCAAAAATAAAAATAAACATAAATAAAAAAATTAAAAAGAAATAGAAGTATCCTATGACCCAACAATTGCACTACTAGGTATTTACCCAAAAAATACAAAAATGCTGATTTGAAGGGGCACCTGCACCTGAATATATATTATAGGAGCATTATCAATAATAGACAAATTATGGATATTATATATAATGCAATTAAAATTATAACATATATTTATAAATATATAAATTATATATAAAATGGAATATTACTCAGCCATAAAGAGAGTTAAATCTTGTCATTTGCAATAATGTGGATGGAGCTAAAGAGTATTATGCTAAGCGACATAAGTCAGTCAGAGAAAGACAAATACCATATGATTACACTCTTATGTGGAATTTAAGAAACAAAATGGATGAACATAGAGGAAGGGGAAAGAAAAGAGAGGGAAGCCAACCATAAGAGACTCTTATCTGTAGAGAACAAACTGAAGGTTGCTGGAGGGGAGGTAGGTGGGGGATGTGTTAAATGGGTAATGGATATAAAGGAGGGCACTTGGGTTGAGCACTGGGTTACCACCCAGTAATCATCATGTAAGTGATGAATCACTAAACTCTACTCTTGAAACCAATACTACATTATATGTTAACTAACTAGAATTTAAATAAAAATTTAGAAAAAAACAAACCAAACCAAACAAACAAAAAAAATCCTGATTTCATTTCCTTGGATATATACCCAGAAGTTGGATGGCTGGATCATAAGTTAGTTCTATTTTTAATTTTTTTGAAGGAAGCTCCATATTGTTACATTCTCACCAGCAGTGTGCAAGGGTTCCCTTTTTTCCTCATCCTTGTCAACCCTTGTCTTCTGTCTTTTTGATAATAGCTATCTTAAAAGGTATGAGATAATATCTCATTGAGGTTTCTGATTTGTATCTTTTAAGATTTTTACAAAATATTTTTGGTGTTTTGTCAAAGTCTCGTATACTTGGAGTGTTGTCCACTGTGTATACTATGGCAGAGGAACATTGAGAACTTCTGGTCTAATCTGTAGGCCTTGTTTATTAGGGCTAAGAAGGATAAAGGAAGACAATTTGAGCTCTTCGGTGCTAGTCTCCTTTTTAAAAAATCAGTGTGCTATATAGCATTACTTTCTTTTATTTGAAACTCTAACACAAGAGAGACCGCTAGAAATGAAAAGTCTCAAATTTGCATTTGTGCTGGTATTTATCAACATGCTCAAGAGATTTTATGGAGAAGAGAAATAAAATTTGGAAGCATCCCCTATTCCAAAGGGGGATGCCCAAAGTCCCCCTAAACTTTTAGTGAATCTTGGCCAGGGGCTACTATTAAACATTCTGAACTTTGTAGCAGTCAGGGGGAATACTTGGCATCCTGTGGATACACTCAGAGGGAAAGCAATAAAAGCAGCCATTCCTTAATTTCCCTTAAGAGTACTATTGGGCATTGTAGGATATTGTTGTTTTTTGTTATAGCTTAACAAGAATTCAACATTTTTAAATGCCTCAGGTCCATCTTCATTTATTTTTAAATACTGAGTAATATGCTCTTAAGTGGGAATGCTAGGTCTTATTAAAATGTACTTATTCTGGGATGAAAACTTAATTTTCTTTTGCAGAAAACCAGTAGCACATCATCACTGTGCTAGGTGCCACAATAAATTTCCTTTAACTAGAGGTATTCAAGTCAAGACTGGACAGTCACTATCAGAGAGTGTTGGCTACATCTTAATGACTGCCAATTTGGGGTCTTAGTTGTATGGACTGAAGGTGTGAGCTGTGTATTTCTGCTTCAGGAAGCCCTTCGAGAAGTGAGAGAAATTCCTGGCTCCAGTGTCCAGTGAAGGGTCTCTCCCTGTATTTTTCTTTAAAGGGAGGGATTTTGTACCCACAGTGCCAGGTGGTACATTGGGCTCTAGGTGCCTTGGATGACTCTTCTGCCTTTCTGAGTTTTTATCAACTGTCCTTTGTAATCACATGTGCCAGTTTCCTATTTGGGAACTTATATCTTCTTAAAATATTGTGTGAGAGGAATAATATAAGAGATTTTGTACTTTTATTGATGAATAACCCATATGCATTTTCAGTCTTATTCATATTCTTGTGGTAGGAGCAGATGTTTTAAGTTAACGAACACATTTCTTATGCTTTGTTTTGAATTTAGAGGATGCAGCTGTATTCATTTGTTCAAACTATGCTATCTGTGATCATGTATCTCAATTTTCTGGTTAGAGCATACACTCTCCCTACCTTTTTTTTTTTTTTAAAGTTTGTATCATTTTTGCTCCAAATTGACTTATAACCTGATATTCATTTTGTTTTCTCTTCTCCATTTGTCTATTTATAACTACAAAATATATACATATACATGTTTACTTTATACACAATACATTCATATATACAGATGTACATATCCCCTGGGAAAGAGTTGTCACTCATTTATGACACATTATGGTATATTCTTGTCATAGTTTACTTACTTTTTAAAGCCCTCTGCTTACTAAGGGAAAAGAATATATGTAAATATCAAATGACAATTATGAGTTAAGCCAGCTTATGTTTTTTGGTATTTGAATGGCAAATGTCTACAGAAAAGTTGGCTCTAAAAATTTCATATGGATGGCATTTGCTTCTGTGAAAGGAAGGGACACTTAAATATAAAAATGGCACAAGATAATTTTGTAAAAAATCTGAGCAGTTTTATGTAAAATAAGTGTATTGTTTCTGGTATGCCAGCTAAATTCTTTTTTAGCAATGATGTCTTAGGCTCCTAGAGTTTATAAACTAAATGAAGGGAAGAAGGAAAGGGAAAAGCTTTCACAGTAAAAATGTTTATTGTTATACCCAGGAGGCCCTTGAGTTTGGGCCATGACCTGTGAGTTCTTTCCTGACAGCTCCCAAGATTGGTTATTTATTAAATTTATGTCATTCCTTTCTTCCAAAGGGAAATTGAATGGTGGGGGAGGGGGAGGGAGAGGAGAGTGTCTACTCTGGAGAGTAGATTTTGTAGTTCCTTAAACCTTACATTCCTGAAATGGTTTTGCAACAGTAAGCAAGAGAAAATTATTAACAGAAATAGATACTTATTCTTTGGTGCTCTTACTTTTCTGAGTTTCCCTGTAATCTGGAGGGAAGTTGGTCTAAGGGGGAGAGAACAGAAATTAGTGGCAAGGAAGAAAGTTCTCCCTCTTATATTTGCTGTCGGTATTTGTAATAGTGATCCAGCTGGGTTCCAGATATTTATTTATCAACTTCCATGTGCTAGAAGATATGAGTTATGTCTCTTGGTCATGTAGTACCAGACCTTAGGTTGCCTACTTTCTCCTTTTCTCTATTGGCAAAATCCTAGTTTTTTCCCAGTCCCCACTCCTTCCCCACAAGACTTGTGTAAATCCTAGTTGTAAGCAAATCAGGAAGTATATATTCCCCTGCCAGGATTGGTTTAGGAGTGAGTTTATGACTTACTTGTGGCCAAAAAGATATGCATGGAAGTCTGCTAAGTTTTTGGTGCTTGAAAGAACCCCATAGATAGCATCTCTCTCTCTCTCTCTCTCTCTCTCTCTCTCTCTCTGCAAGTTCTGAATGAATTGAGAAGTAAAGAAAGAATAAATATAGATGTAAAAAAAGTCACCTTTTTATTTTTAATCAGTGAAGCTAAGGTGGCTGATATAACTTTGATTTTCTTAGTCAAATGGGCTCACTGATTCTGAACCCCCATATTCCAGCAGACTTATGTATTCACAGGAAGACCTTGACTGAAGCAGCTTTCCCATGTAGGAAAGCTGCTCAGGTAAGAATTACTGTTGGGAGAAGCAGAGAACAACCTATGCTCTTGGATGAAAGGTTTGCTCCCTAGAAGAGAAAGAAAAAGTGAGTTAAATCATGCACAGTTACTATTTTAAATTTATCAGTCACATAAATCATGCCAACTTCCCAAGGATAAGAAAGCACTAGAATGATATGTTGATGTCCCTTCATGAGAAGGAAACCTCAGGAGAAAGAATTCTCCGTTAATGGGAGATTTTGAAAACTTTGTCGTTGAATGTTGGCAGGTGACAATGCAATCCCTGGAGCTGCTGCAACCATTAGGCTACCCAGCTGACACACAGAGGGTGATGGAGAAGAGAGATGGAAAGAGTTTGGTTCCTCAAGGAGTTTGGTTGTTGATCTGCTGATGTAACCAGTACAGGAACTGACCTTCCCTGGGGAACTGTTATATGAGCCTAGAAATTCTCTAGGCTTGTTTAAGCCAGTATGAATAGGATTTTATGTTACTGTAGCCAAAGTCATTTTCTCCAATCTCCTCCAATCAAATAGTGAACTCAGTTCTCAGCACTTTGGGATAAGTGTCAGTAAAGGAGCACAGCAGCATGGTTAAAGGTACGAGCTCTAGATTCCAAGTTGAGAGTTTCAGTCTGTGACCTCTCACTGCTCTTTGACTTTGGACAAGCTACTCACCTCATCTGCAAACAGAGATAATAGTTTTGCGTACGTAAATAGAACTGCTGCAAAGATAAATGAGATAATACATGAAAGTACCTGGGATATAGTAATGGTAAGTACATGCCAGCTGTTGAGAATGTTGTTATTCTTGGGAGGAAACCGCTGTTGATCTTGGCCTTAGAATGTGGGTCAGTTTGGAGCAGAAAGAGATGAAGGGAAAGCTTTTAAGATAGAGGATCAGTATGAGTAAAAGCTTGAGTGACAAAGGTTCAGTCTGACTGAAGTGTGAGAAGCAATGGGATGAAACAGAGGAAGGATTTTTAAACTCCAGATCACATAGGGCCTGGAAGAAGGCATTTGAATTACATTCTGTAGGCATTTGGGGACCCTTTGAGATGGAAATCATTTGCTCTTAAATTCTAACTCTGTCACTAGTAACTGATGATTGTATTGCTGGAAGTGAGATATCAGGGCACCATCTTCTGCTGTTTTCCTCCCTCTTCTCATTTTCAGCAGGGTTCTCATGTTGTTGCTCTCCAGAGCTTTGGGGCTTTGGAGAGAACATGAGGGGCTCCATGTAACGGATGATCAGTGCTGAACAAGAAAGATAAGTCTGCAGACACATTCCAACAGTTAGTCTGTACTGTTAACGTTCATCATTAGCTCAGCAAAAATGGCTTAATCTGGCGTTATGTCAAGTGACGCTCCCTATTAATAGGCATTAATCCACTCCTGTAATATTGCTGCTCATAATGATGCCCCCTGAGGTGGTGGCATAATTGTTTTACTTCCTCTTTAATCTAATTGGCATTTCTCATTTCTTCTTCATAATTTGCAAAGATTAAATTATGTTCCAGATAGTATTGGAATAAAGTACATTTTATTGTATTAAATTTTTATTGGAAACCTGGTTATTTTATATATTGTACCCCAGGTTTTGAAGAGTTATCTTTTTGTTTGCTTTTAGAGTTTTATCAGATTTACCAATTTCTACATTTAAAATCTGTTTTTAATATAACATTGTATATCAACTATACTTCAATAATAAACATTTAAAAAACTTAAATCTGTTTTTTAGGGTTGCCTGGGTGGCCCAGTTAGTTAAGCATCCAACTCTTGATTTTGGCTCAGGTCACGATCTCATGGTTTTGGAACTGAGCCCCGCTTTGGGCTCTTTGCTGAGCATGGAGCCTGCTTAGGATTCTCTCTCTCCCTCTCTCTCTGCTGCTCCCCCACTTGTGCTCTCTCTGTCTCTCTCAAAATAAATAAATAAACTTAAAAAAATAAAAAAAATAAAATGTTTTTAGAAGAAAGATCAAGTATGGTATGATATTTTAAGGAATAGTGGGGCCTCTTTGAAAAACATGAACTGTCAGAAAAGATTCTTAATAGTTTGAGGATTTAGGAGGAGAAGAGAGGAAGATTTTATAGGAATGAGATAACACAAGCACATACAAAAAGGAGAAAAACTCATGTTAATGGCTGCTTTGGTTACTGCTTTAGTAGAATGCATTAAGGTGTTGAAGAAAAAAGTCTTTTTATATTTCTTACTCTGTTTCACTGCTGACTTAGAGGAAAAAACCTCAATAATAACAGTTAGGAGATAAATGTAAAGCATAATAAAAGAAATACTGTGAGTGTCAAGGTGTATGTATTCCTGTGAGGTGTTTTTATGCAAACTGATTATGGTCAAGGATATTTATTCAGCAAGGGAGATTGTACCTTTAAATTTTTTAAAAAATGTTTTATTTATTTTTGAGACAGAGAGAGACAGAGCATGAGCAGGGAAGGGGCAGAGAGAGAGCAACACACAGAATTCAAGGGAAGCTCCAGGCTCTGAGCAGTCAGCAGAGAGCCCGACGCGGGGCTTGAACTCACCAACGGCAAGATCATGACCTGAGCTGAAGTCAGACGCTCAACCCACTGAGCCACCCAGGCACCCCTGTATGTTTAAAACTAAGAATTCCATTGTTTCTTGGTACTAGAAATAAATTATTGAATTAAGAAGAAAACTGTTAAAAGGGCCAATAATGGTTTTTTAAATAGTGTTTTTTAAATACCAAACTACGAAACCCAGAATGTCATTCCAACTCTTGACAGTGATAGCTTTCCTTTTTGATTTTTCTAAATGAAAATGGCCAAATCACCTATTTATTATATTAAAAGTATTATAAATTTGTTCTAAAAGAGAAGAAACTAGATAAACATAAAATTAAAAAGCAGGCAAAAGCCACTGATGGAGGCTTTTTGCACACCTTAACCACTGTACTTGATATTTGTACCTCCACTGCCTTATGTCAATGGACTGTACTCGATTTTTTGTACATCTGTCTCTCACTGAGGACATTGATTATAGTGTACTCATTTTTATAGCTGTGTAGAGGACACTGCCAGGGGATGAATGAATGAATGAATATCCTTAGTTATATATCCCCTTCCTGAACTGAATAGTTCTGCCCTGTGGTAAGTTTCTTCATGGAATCGTACAAATGTTTTACCTAAATGAAGGCTAAATTGGTTCTCCTTGTACATGTAGTTCCTTTAAAGTTAATGAAACATTTTAGACACTGGTGCTTTAGCATTACAGAGGAGAAAATAATTGCACTTATGATCTATTAAAATAAACACATGTAAAGAGATATTTTAATGCTTTCTACTTTGCGCTGAAGTGCCTCAGAAATCACTTTAGCAGGTGTATCTTAAAAACAGGTTTCAAATCACAAGAGGCCAAGGAAATATTTTATGATAATTTCAGATTTACTTATATAAGATTTAAAGTTAACTGAGCCCATAACTATCATAGAAAACCCCAAACTTTCTGTGCCTTCTACCAACCTATTACACCCAAAACATGCAGAAAAGAGCTGTTGCAATATTAGAACTTTAAAAAAAAACAAAACAAAATGCTGAAACATTAAAAAAAGAGGGAAAGTCTCCATTAATCCAAGTAGTCTCACAAACAAGGATAATTACTACTAAATATTAGATGAACTTATTGCAGAACTTATGTGTGTGTATGTGTGTGTGTGTGGCAAAAACAGACATCACAATATGTATATTGTTTGGTCACTGTTTTTTAAATATAATACTATATAGTGAATACCTTTCTATGTCAATACACGTTGGTCTACATCATAAGTCTATCATGGATAAAGTGTAAGTTGTTTTAGCCATCCCTATTGATTGGTATTCATAGTCCAATATTTTGGTATTGTAAGCAATGCTGTGATGAACATTCTTGCCCAGTTTTCAACTATTTCCTGAGGATAAGTTATTTCCTTGGGATAAATTTCAATTATTTTCTCAGGTAAATTCTTTAGAAATAAAATTATTGAGCCACATGATACCCATTTTTAAAAAAGCATATTTATGTACACATTTAATGCACATTACCAAATTGTCCTTTGGAGAAGTCTTAACCAATATCCATCCTATTAGCTGGTATTAGTAGGGAATTCTGTTGTAAGGTTAAAACTAACACTTGAATTTTGAATTATTGATTTTTAAAGGGTGATGAAACAGAAGACTGTATTGACAAATATGATAAAGTTTTAAAAATATCTAATAAGGTAAAACAAAAAAAAAGCCCAATAGAACAGATTTTTCAAAGAATTAGTGTTATAAAGAATTAGTGTACTTAAAAAGAATTCATGCATATATTTAAGAATACTACCAAACTTCAGGAATTAAACTAAGAACAGAGAGTTCACATAAGAGAAAATACAAGTAGCAAACAAATATATTAAGAAGATCATTGTTCATAACCAGATGAGGGTCACTGGGGTGGCTCAGTCAGTTAAGCATCTTGCTTTGGATTTCAGTCCAGGTCGTGATCTCACGGGGATCAAGCCCCGCTTCAGGCTCTATGCTAACAGAGAATCCTTCTCCTCCTTGGGATCCTTGAGAATCTCCCTCCTTGGGATTCTCTGTCTCTTTCTCTCTCTCTCTCTGTCTGCCCTTCTCCCAATCACATGCATGTGCTCTCCTTCTATCTCTCAAAATAACTAAATAAACTTAAAAAAAATAACCAGATGAAAACTAAACCAATAATGAGATATCACCTTACGCCTATTAGAAAGAAAATTTTAAATGATTAAACCCAGTTTTGATGCGATTTCTGGGAATTTGCCCTAAGGAATTAATTTAGAAGAAAGAAAAATTATACATAAAGAAGTGTTCTTTCCAGCCTTATTTATACTATAAATTAAGAAGTTATCTAAATGTCTGTATTAGAGGAGTAGTTAAGTAAATCATCATAGAGGAAGTTGACACAGGACATTATATAGCCATTAAAATAATAGATGTGGAGAGCATCTAGCCATGCAGACACATTTATGAGGCAGTGTTAAGTTAAAGGCAGAGTGTTCAGTTCAAAGTCTGTGATTAATACCCTTTGTTTAAAATGTGCCTTTTTGTGATTAGAGTCTGATAAGGGGGGAAAACCCATTTTATATCAAAAGGAGTGAGAGAGCTTGTAAGTAGAGGATATGGAACCAGAAGTAAGAGAGGGTAGAAGTTATCAGAATGAAGAGACAGTGGATGCAGATAATCAAGAAGGGACCAGATGGCTGGAGTGGGATCAAACCGTAAGTGGCAAGGATAACGTAGACAAGGTTCTTATCCAAAGATAGAAGCAAAGCAGGTGAAGGTATATGAAAAGTATATTATTTGGGACCCTTAGCGTAAGTGGTGGAAGCTCAGCTCAAACTGGCATAAGCAAAGCCTGTAATTTATAGCTCCCTTGACCTGGAAGTCCAAGGGTTTAGCTTCTGATGTAGTTGCATCCAAGTGTTTATATGACATCTCTCTTGGCTGTGCAATACTCTGGGCTGGCATTGTTCTCAGACAGCCTTGTTGTGGTGGCAACATTGGTTTACCTAGCTCAAATAGTGTGTATTCACAAAGAACCTGTCTCTGGGATAAGTCTCCCAAAATTCTAGGAAAAATTCTGATTGATCTGGCTTATGTCAGGGATCTTACCCCCAGGTGTAATCATACCCTCATGAAGAAAAAGAAACCTTATGATTTACCACACCACCAATTAGAGAGGCCATTTCTAACAATGAAAGTATGCTGGCCAAAGAGATAGGAACAGATGTTCTCTACAAGGATAAGTAGACATTTGGAGGCAGTGTGGCTTGTTTACTAAGCCTTAAGTGAGTACCACCGTCTGCTTGGTTGGCCTAATCAACTAGGCTGGAAAAAGCATCATTGGAACCAAGTCTCCTATCTCTTGACTACCCAAATTGTGGTCAACTCTAGACTAAAATCCATATTTACTTGCTTTTATCTGAAGTTGAGGAAGAAAGTTAGTTGGGCCCAATTCACTCTATAATAAACCTTTATTTGTTTGAAAAACATGAACATATTTGATGAACTAGGGCTGTGTTGATGTCCTTTTTGGTAATTTGGGGGTGGGTGGTGAAGTAAATGGGGGGTAGGTTAGATGTTAATGCATTTCAAAGTGGGATGTTTTATTTTCTTGGAATGCTTGTTTGGAACATTTCTTGGTACTTAGTTTTTTCATTTATTTTCCTTTGATAAATAACTAGTAAAAAGAGAAAACAGTCTGTAACGGAGACTGAAAATTTATTGACCAGAAAGATGGGGCTCAGAGTGTAGGGGCCAAAATGTTTTCCAGCCCTCTGAAATGAGTCAGTAATTTGATGTACAGTGTCCATTGCAAAGTCATTTTTCTACCATGAGGAAGCTGTGGCATGTTCAGGTGTTTAGGATCTTTAAACTATTACCCGAAAGAGTTACCATTTCTAGCCTTTTTGGCATTGGAGTTGCAATGTCTCCTTTTTCCCCCTTTGACTTCTAAGAGTATAGGAAGATGGGGGTTTTGGAATACTGGAAGTAAGTTAAGAAGTTTGATATTTTTCTGTCCTTAATTTAATGCCCTATAGTGGCTGTAAGTTAAGCTTTTCTTTCGCAGTGTAAGGAAGGTTTCTCTGGGATATTTAGCTTACTTGCTTCTATTCATTGAGATCCTCAAAGACTGCTTTCAAGGAGAGAGGATATCAATACTCAGCTTCGTTGTCTTTAATCAAAGATAGGAAGTTAGTGACTCCATGTTTAGATGTGAGGTAAGTTGCATTTCATGCTGGTACTGATATTTCTTAACATGGGTTAAGGAGCGTCCTGATGATTCCAGGCGTATAGCTGCTTCTGATTCAGGGCGAGGGGAAACTGGATGAGTTTTGGTAGTTTAGACAAAGAAGCAGAACTGAGGGATGGGTGGGAAAGAGCAGGGTGGAAGGACCCATGTAATTTTTTGTCAGTGTAAGTCCAAAATATTTGAGTATTTATCTAAGAGAATTGTATGGAAACTTTGAGGCTATGTCAGAGAGAAAGAAAAAAAGAAACAGAAATGTGAGTTAAAAAGGTTCTTTTTGAAAAGAACTTTGGGGAGATCTTTGGGGCCATGCCATAGCATGAATTTTAATAGCTTACAACTCTTTTTAGAAAACAACTTAATGTTTTGTTTCGTTTCTTACTGTTGATGTTATTTTATCTTATTGTAAGGATTTTTTGTATAGATGTCAGAAGTAGCTTGAGTGTTAGTGTAGAGGTTGTTCTATGTCTCTGCTTTTTGGTACATTCTCTAAATTCTGTATTCCTCCTCTTCCTCCTCCTCCTCCTACTTCTTTTTTCCTTTTTGTTTATGCCCCAGCCTTTCTTCTCTGTATCCCTCTGTACTAACATCTCAGTTTTTACCCCAAGCTGATGATGTAATAAAACGTGGAAATAAATTAGGAGCCAGAACTAAGAGCTTTTATTTTCAGTATTTACAATCATCTTAGTGTATTTGATGATTTCTTTTTGTGTGTGTAGAGCCATGAAAACTATTCTGCCATTAGTTCTATTTTGAAAACTGCTGTCTTCTGGATCCCTGAATGGCCCCAAGCATGAATATATGCAACCTATACCACACAAATGGAATGACATCTCACCTTTGGTAACCCAGCTCTTTGGCAAACTCACCTGTTTGGAACACAGCTAAGAAACAGGAACTAACAACAAAGGTCTGTAAAGAGCCAAAATAGATACCGCAGTGTGTATGCCTTGAAGGGCCTGATTGATTTATTCCCTTGGGGCTACAGAAAACAATCCTGTTGGTACTACTACTGTGGGTTAGAGGAGGAGGTATAATTGCAGTTCAGCAGTGTTGCTTAGAGAAGAGTCTGGCATGCTCAGGCATTTAGGAGAAAGAGTAGGTTTGCAGAGTAAAGATTTGAGTCTTGTTTCCTTTTAATTATATATATATTTAAAATCATTTTTTCTATCAAGACAGGGTGTCAGTAAAAAGTCAGATCTTTTTTTTGGTGGACTGGGTTTTATCTTAATGAGATACATGGTATTGTCCAGAGTTTCTACAAGTAAAGAGGTAGTGATTTATCCGATTTGAGAAATACCGTGTGAAATATGTCCTGTGCTCAGTTCTGCTTTCTCCTTTTGCCATGAACACATAGTTTAAACTGCACAAATCTGTTGTACAAGCAGATACATGTAAGCATTCCATGAGAAGCATATTGGGATGCATTCATTTTGAGCTCACAAACACTTTACTACCTGAAATTCTTTTATAGTTATGGAATATTTATTTTCAGTTCACTTTTAATCTTCCATTCATGTGGCAAGGCTATGCTTTTGTTTTCCTTTAAAATTTTTCATAGTTACAGTACCTTGTAAATCTGTCCTAGGATGTCTTACTGGGTTAGATCTGAGGCTGGGATATGCAGGCAGGTGGAGTGGGGATATGCCTCCTTAGAATTTGTCCTCCTTCTCTCTGCTGGAAAAACAAAACCTCCCTAACTGACACTGCAAACTTGGGTATGTTAAATTGGTGTGTAACTACATTTTCTGATTTAAATGGGTTCTGGATCCCCATGGCAAAGAGCTTTGACCCTGAAAACAATTGGAATTCAGACATCTGATGTCATGTCTTAAAGACTATGAGGACGGGATGGTATGGGACCACAGATAAGAAAGCGAGGCTGTAAAGAGACAGTAGGTTTCCGGAGAGGAGTATCTCCACAAATGAGGACAGTGTTTGGCATGGTGGAATGTTCTGGTAGAACTTTCTGCAGCAATGAAAATGTTCTATAACTGTGCTGGTACCTGCCACCTACCAATGTTGAACATGAATATTTGAAATGTGCCTAGTGGTGGAAGAGGAAGAACTGGATGATAAATTTTATTTATTTTTAATTAAATTTAAATAGCTGTATGTGACTAGTAGCTACCATATTGGACAGCACTGGTATAGACTTTATAGCAAAACTAATGACCAAAGAAGGCAGTGATTGAAGGTATAGTTTTGGGCAACACATAAACTCACCCACCCAGCCCTTTTTTCAGAGCAGTTTTGCACCTTGAAAGGAGATGGCTTGGGGGTAAAACTGGAAGAATCATATTACTTGGGATTCAGACTCTCTTAGAAACCTGGGAGATGAATTGGCAAGAGCCTTAGGATTAGGTTTCCCAACCCTCATGTGGCGGGATCCCTGACTCAGGTGCTTGTGCCAGCTACAGATAGGTGGGTGCCCCAGAATCAGGAAGTAAGCAGCAAGGGAGGTGTTGGCAGCTGCCTCAGGACACTGTAGGCAGGTGGGGCTGGGACAGGTGGATAGAAACTCTAGAAGTCTATGAAGGCTTCATTTTTCATTCCCCTTCCCTTCTTCTTCAAGGAATGCTTATTATTTTCAGGCATTTTCCTTTCTCTGGGTCATACCCTTTAGAAGAGATAGGCCCCCTCCTCAGACCAGTAATGAATTTTCTTTTGCCTACATCAGTGCTCTTCTACTTCTGTTTTTTCCTCAGTTTTCCATGTATGACCCCCAACTAGTTTTGAAGACCAGGTACCTCCTTCCACATTTACAATTTTATATCTAATTGTTTTTATCACAGATGCATGAAGTGCAATGTATGCCTTTCTTACACATAGAGGACACTGACATTTTAGAATAGAGTTGTTATAGCTCTATTCTAAGAAGTCTGTGTATCCAGCAGAATCTAGGCATTGTAACAATTCCATTCCCACCATCATCCATAGAAAATAAACAAAGTCATCTTTATAGGAAATGCACATTGTTTCCTTTTCTTTTTAAGCTTTCCTTTCTGATCCAATTTACCCACAGAATTTATCCTCGTGTAAATTATTTTTATGCCTGAAAGTCTTTTATTGATCACCCCATTATATTTCTAAGTGACAAAATATGTATATAAATTTAAATGTAAAACATGTGTAATGTTTCCTGTGAACATAAGCCTCTTAAGTGTTAAATAATTTCTTTTGGATTGAGTTATCACAGCTGAGCAAAACAACATAAACAGATTACAATTTTGATGAATATTTGTTAAACATTAGAAAGTACAGTTTCATTGGAAATGCATCGCTTGATGAGATGGATGGGACTTTTTTTTTTCTTCAGTTGGTTCATGCAGGATGCATATTATTTATTGCTTGATGAGCCATGGTTCAACATCAATTCTATTCCTATTTTCACTTGTCTAGATGTAAACTGCGAGATCTTGTTCAAATAAATAGCTGGGAAAGGAAGGAATTTGTTATAGTCTCTTTGAACTTATTCTGAGTTAAAGGCCAAAATCAATTGTGATCTATCATTAAAAATTATTTTTAATGATCAACTGACAATTTGATTATGTCCCTTTTCAATTTTGTTAAAAACAAAGGTTTGGTAACTGCCTGGTTTGGAGAAGGATTAATCGTGAGTCATTAGGGTAATTTATTTCCTCAACACTTGCATTGATATTTTGAAATGCCCCTGTGCTTGGTGATCTGAGATTTTTTTTTTTTTTAATTTTTTTTTCAACGTTTTTTATTTATTTTTGGGACAGAGAGAGACAGAGCATGAACGGGGAAGGGGCAGAGAGAGAGGGAGACACAGAATGGGAAGCAGGCTCCAGGCTCTGAGCCATCAGCCCAGAGCCCGACGCGGGGCTCGAACTCACGGACCGCGAGATCCTGACCTGGCTGAAGTCGGACGCTTAACCGACTGCGCCACCCAGGCGCCCCGGTGATCTGAGATTTTAACACACCGGAGCATTGAACTGTCTAAAAACTCAGGATGGGTGAGGAGTATGTCTTTCTTTTACAGTGTGAGAAGGAGAATAGTGAAAGGCTTAGCTTATTCTTAGGGAAGAAAACATGGATATGGTGATCTGGAAATTATTTTAAATTATCTCTTCTCACTGTGTCCTTGAGAAGACTTTGTTTAGCCCCAGGGGTCCTGTACCCTCAGTTGGAAAGCTCATGATCTAGGCATTTCCATGGTTCTCTTCTGGCCTGGCCTGTGATTGGTTAAGGTGTGGCATAGGGTGAAGTTCTGGGACAGTGACATGGGAGGGCAAGTCTGTTTCAAGATTCTGGGAAGTGGTCCCTTGGGATTCAGAACCAACAGACCCTATAGCTATGCTTCTTCACTACCCAAGGAATTGTGAGTGTGCACAGACTGGACAGAGTTAATGTTGTAAAAGAGCAATACCATACTTGAACCAAAACACAAGCACAGTACATTTGTGACCATGCAGAGGGCACGAGCCTTAAATCCCAAAGTTAGAAGGAAGCTAATTCACTTGGTGTAGAGAAAATTTTAAATGTACTAGGCAGTTTCTAATACCAAACTATACGCTAGTGTAGACAGTTTTGAACACCTCTGGAATTTGAGAGCCGATCGATTATTTAAGACTATGAGGAAGGTATTAGGTGTGGTCTCAAAATTATACCAAGTTCGGAGCTACTTTTTCTATTGAGAAAACTTCCCCCTTATTTTCAGAACTTGACTTACAAATTGCCCTGGTAGATAGTCAGATCTGGTTAAGTGCAAAATTGGGCTTTGAGAGCCAGAGGCCTTTCTAAACTCTTGTCACTTTCTTACTTTATCTTGGAGTTTCACTACTGCTGTTCCCTTGCCCCTCAAACCGTTAACTCATCTATGCTGAGGATCATTGAGGCTATAAATCCATACTATTCCTGAAATGCAGCTATGTGTTACGAAAAATGATTTTCTCGTTGTCATTAAGAGAACAAATGCCATGGGAAATTTTTTCTAGAAGTCGACAACTGAAGAAAGGCATTTTTCCTCTAGTTGATATAAAGGCTGTCATTGCATAGAATGGCCTCTCTTATCCTTTTGTGCATTAACTGAACATAATTTTCAAATGTAAAACTTCCAAGAGGAGCATAATTCTGGAAATGGCAAGATTATAATTATGTGCCGCATAAAGGATAAATTTGTAGTTTATAAATCATGGATATTAATATTCAGCAGGAGCCCAATTCACAGTAAAACTTGAAATAACTACATTGTTAAAAATAATTGAATTTGGGTTTTAGAAGAAATTTTAGCAGTTAAAGATCATTTTTGTGGGGAGGGCTTTTGACCATCTGGGGCTTAAATTTGCATTTAGGTGGTGCTATTTTCGATGCTCTTGGCAACAGTGGCATACATTTGAGTTAGCTTAGACTTATTTTTCTCATTCCTACTACCTGCCCCTCTTTCCTCTAATGTGTCACAAATGCTTGCTTATTCAGTTTTTCACACACTTCCGAATCTCTCTTTCTTGCCACTGTCTGGGTTCATGCCACCATTACCTGGCAGCTCTATTCCTGTAGTGGCTTCTAAGATGCCCCCTTCTCCCCCCGTCTTGTGCAAACCCATCGCGTGCAGCATCAAGAGAAATCTAGTTGGTAGGCAAGTGCTTATGTGGTTCCTCTGCTTTCAACTTTTTGCTGCCACCTCACTATCTACAGGGATGGAGTTTCTTTTGCTCTGAAGGCCGTGGTTGCTTGGGGTAGGGGGGTGGGGGGGTGGTGGTAGTGAATGGGCCAGAATCTATTTTACTACTGAGCAATGCTGAACTTTTTTCAGTGGGCTTTGATCAGTGCTGATTTTCAAAAGGCCATTCCTTTTTAAAACAGGTATGTTTTTGAAAATTGTAAATGCTTCAATTTTAGGATCCCGAAGCTCAGATGGCTCCAAAGGTAAGAACTTCTCTGGTTGGTGCTTATGGAGCTTTAGGTTTTTCTCATTCCTTCACTGGTTTTGTGGTGAGAAGAGGGTAGAATGGTAGAAAAAAAGGGGCTCTGGCATAGACCTGTGTTCCAATCTCACTTTTCTACTACTCTTTTCTTTTTTAAAAAAAAAATTTAATATTTATTTATTTTTGAGAGAGAGAGATAGAGCGCAAGCCAGGGAGGGGCAGAGAGAGAGGGAGACACAGAATCCGAAGCAGGCTCCAGGCTCTGATCTATCAGCACAGAGCCCGACATGGGGCTCAAAATCACCAACCATGAGATCATGACCTGAGCCAAAGTCAGACGCTTAAACGACAGAGGCACCCAGGTGCCCCATTTTTAAAAATTTAAAAAATTTTAAAAATGTTTATTCATTTTTTGAGAGAGAGAGAGAGAGAGAGAGAGAGAGAGAGAGAGAGAGAGGAGGGGCAGAGTGGGAGACACAGAAATTGAAGTAGGCTTCAGGCTCTGAGCTGTCAGCACAGAGCCTGACACAGGGCTTGAACTCACAAACTGTGAGATCATGACCTGAGTCGAAGTTGGATGCTTAACTGACTAAGCCACCCAGGCACCCCTCTCCTGCTTTCTTATGAAATAATTTTACGTATGTTATTTAACCTGCGCAAACCTCAGGTCCCTTCCTGTTCTGTAGGATGGATTATTGTGAGGACTGGCATGAAGTAGGTACTTCTGTCAATGGCAGTCATTCTGCTCTTTGAGATGTTCAGTGGACCTGAAGGAGATAGATTTCGAGGACCTCACATCGGATGCTTCATAAGGAGTGTGTTATTCCTTGAAGTAAAGTTTGGCACTTCTGTCGCTTGTAGATACATGTATAGATCATGGGTTAAAAGGTATCAGAAGACTTCGGAGTGACTCCTGCAGATTCATAAAAAAATCTCTTTCTTTTATATACAACCCTGGTGGTCTGTCCTGCTTGCACAGAGTAGAAGCTGCAAATCACAAAAGGGTACTTTATTACGAGTGATTTTATTTTGAGGAAGAGAAAAACTCAGCCAGCTTTAACCTTTGCTTTTACTGGAGCTGGGTGTCCACAAAAGATCACAATGAGGTATGTGTGATTTTGCAGTCAAAGTCACCTTTTGTTTGACAGCATTAGTTTCCCCAGGAAAATTCTGAACCCAAGCCCGTGGTCACATTTCCATCTGGATTCAGGAGCAGTCCAAAGGAGGGAGCCACTCTCAAGCCAGAATAATTAGATATGTATTGAGAAGCATTCAAGATATGGTAAAGTTATTCTAAAATGGAAAAATACCACAGGTACCAGCCTAAAACTGAAATGTCTGTGCAGGAGCCATGAAAAAATAAACATTGCAGAAATGGAAGGGAGTTAACTGGGGTTTCTAGAAGTAAGATACAAAATGCTAGGTATAAATCAAAGTGAATCTCTATTTTTGCAGCTGTTAGAACTAAAACATGCTGCTTATATTGAAAAAGAAAAACAGTATTCATACCGCTATGACAACTGATTATATTTAATATCTACTCCTATAAAAAACCTTAAGATTTCGGAAGTGCAGAAGATTAAGTTACCAGGATTAGAATTATTTTTATCTGAAAAAGAATAACAGGTATTTAACGTGTGCACTACCACATCTGATATATCTGGCCAGATGCTCTCCAACTTTTTATTTTTATTTTTCTTTTAATAAGGAACCATCTGCTGTAAGTGGAGGTGCCTATTAACTTTTCTAGTAGAAAAAGAAATTAGCATCTGAAGACACAAAGCCAGTGAATTGTGAAAGAACACAGTTATGAAGACAAAATTAAAAAATCCTCTGACACCCCAAGGACCAATTTAAAAGTGTTCTATTTAGGGAAATTCTGTTTGCAAAGCATATATTTTCAGTTATTTCTGTTAAGGTTACTACTAGCAGCAATTTCAGAAGCATGTTTTAATAGATAGTGTATTATGTTGCGTTTAATGAGAATGAGCTCTGAATCACAACTCATCTGTTTATGGAGCTCCCTCCCCTGCTTTATCCCCCACCCTAAGTGGCCATGACCAGTCTGGGATGTCACAACAGGCTACCTGGAAATGACTCTGCAGTTAGAAATTTAACAGTGGTATGAAAGGAATATAGAGCATTACTTATGGGCAGCCAAATAGTTTTTGGCAACTATAAAGGTGAAATTAGGAAAGGATGTCGGGCCCCATCTTTATGTTATCTATATATTTCCAAAGAACTTTGGGTCACACAACAGCTAAAATGAAAGAGGATGTTGGTGGATTTTGGATACTTTTGTAAAAGTGAAAAAGATGGCAAATGCTCTAGTTTAAGTATTTTGGTGGTTTGAGGTTTGAGATAGCATAGCTTTTCCCTGAGGCAAACTGAATTAAAGTCACGTGTGACATTTTTTTCTCCCCCTATGTTGTCTTAAATATATTTTGAATCTTTAGCTTAAAAAGTTCTAAAATTGGAGTTTTTCTGACTTTTATCTATAATGGCATCTTTAATAACATGGAGTGTTCTAATATGTGCTATGCGATAGGCTCTTCTTTTTTGGTGGAAGTTTTGCTGAGTTAACTTTACATGAAGAAAAAAAATGTGTAGTTAATTATTACATAGTCATCGCTTAGCCTACTAATACAAATTGCTTCCAAGTGCTTTAACAGAACGTATTTGTATAGTATCAATTGATTACTTGATTCAGTATAAAGTACTAGTTGGGAATATAAACTCTGGAGCCAGATAATCTAAGTTCACATCCTGGTTTTGTTTGTTTGTTTTTTAAATATTCAATAGCTGTTGGACCTTGGGCAAGTTACATCATTCCTATACCTTGATTTCCTCATCTATATAATGAGGATGATACTACTACTTAATACATAGGGCACTTGTGGGGAAACCAGTGAGTTAATATATTTAGTTTAGTGGATGGTACAGAATAAGCATTCAATAAATTATTTCATAGCCTCCTTGGAGTTAATATATGGACTCAAGAAAAACAGAATTGAATTGAAATATTCTGTAATTTAGTATATTCACTAATTCTTTTTGAAGATACCATTTATTACTTAAATGTTTATTTTTGAGAGACAGAGCATAAGTGGGGGAGGGGCAGAGAGAGAGAGAGAGATGGAGAGAGGGAGACATAGAATCCTAAGCAGGCTCCAGGCTCCGAGCTGTCAGCACAGAGCCCAACGTGGGGCTTGAACTCACGAGCCACGGGATCATGACCTGAGCTGAAGTTGGACGCTTAACGAACTGAGCCACCCAGGTGGCCCTTACTTAAATGTTAATATAAGTTTCTTATTCAGTAATTGATGTGAAATAAAGTTGCTATTCTTAATTTTCTTTATATTTTCAAAAGAAAAACTTTGCTACCAAATATTGTTCTTTAAAAAATTTTTTAATGTTTATTTTTAGAGAGAGAGAGCATGAGAGAGCACATGCACGAGTGGGGAAGGGGCAGACGGAGAGGGAGACACAGAATCGGAAGCAGGCTCCAGGCTCTGAGCTGTCAGCACAGACCTGGCAAGAGGCTTGAACCCACAAACTGCGAGATCATGACCTGAGCCAAAGTCAGACACTTAACCAACTGAGCCACCCAAGTGTACCCCCAGTTGCCCCCAAATATTGTTCTTAACCTCTTTCTGACATATTTTTGGAAGAACACGTTAACAACACTTTTAGGTAATACTTCTTTTTATTTGACAGTTTGTTTTCCGTCGGCAATGAATAATTTTCACAGTAAAAACATAGTTGCTAGTTTTTTTTAATGCGTTCACATATCAAAGAGGTCCCTGTATTGATTATTAAGTATATCCTGCTTATAGTCTGTAGTTGATACAAGCCATGAATAATTTATTTACAGGTGCATGTCAGCTGTTGGAAGCAACCACAGATGTGAACAGTTAGTGAAAATGGGAGGTGGGGAGGTACAAGGATGGTAAATACTAATTTATCTAAAAATATTTTATCGATGCTTCTTACTCATCTTGGTTTAATATAGATTCCAGGATCTGGAGTTAGAGGATGTTCTTTAGGGTTTGACTTTAGGCAAGTGACAGCTTCTCTACATCTCAGTTTCCTCATTTTGAAAACGGGCATGATAGTAGCACCTACTTCACAGGGTTGTTATGGGGCTTGTGTAATACTAATATAAAAATAATTGTAGCTGAAAATTTACTGTGTACTGCTGTGCTGGGCATTGTGTTAAGTGCTTTACCTGTGTCATCATGTTTAATCTTTTCCAAAGCCCTATTAAGTGGTTACAGTCACCACTTCCATTTTATGGGAGAATAGGGTTGGGGAAGGTAAGGAACTTTTTAAAGTCTTCACTGAAAGTAGCAGAGCCAAGACTCAGTCTTGAATCTGCCTGACAGCAAGGTCAGGGTGCTGTGCCTCTATAATCTTCATAAACCTTCAAATGCCTGGGAAAGTTTAGTGGCTGCAATTTAGCGTTTAAAGCATTAGTTGCAGGTACTAGAAAGAATGCATGAATTTCCATAGAGGGGCTTAGCAACCTACTTCTAATCAAGAGCACCATTTAAAAAAAATAACAATTATAACGGGACTGCAGGGCGATTTCTGGATAACAAACTTGAACTTGCCCTGTTTGATTGAGGATCAGTGCTTTTCCACTGATGCCATTGTCCACGTGTGTCCATCTGTGAAGACTTGCAAGAATTTTCCACTTGTCATATGAAACAATTTTTATTAAAGGTATGTTTTAGATTTAGGAATTTAGCTTTTGTTTTGTTTTTAAATGTGTGCCAACTTCACTTGTGAAGCCAGAAGGAATGAAGTTAATGCCCAGCAAACACAATGCTCTTGCTGTGACCAGCCCCGTCACCAGGAAGCATTTTAAAACTCATGGTCGTTCTTTACGCGGAGACCTTGAGGAAGATGGCGGCGTAGGAGGACGCTGGGCTCACCGCGCGTCCTGCTGATCACTTAGATTCCACCTACACCTGCCTAAATAACCCAGAAAACCACCAGAGGATTAGCAGAACGGAGTCGCCGGAGCCAAGCGCAGACAAGAGGCCCACGGAAGAGGGTAGGAAGGGCGGCGAGGCGGTGCGCGCTCCATGGACTGGTGGGAGGGAGCCGGGGCGGAGGGGCGGCTCGCCGGCCAAGCAGAGCCCCCGAGTCTGGCTTGCAAAAAGCGGAGGGGCCTGACGGACTGTGTTCCCACAGCAAGCGCGACTTAGCGTCTGGGAGGTCATAAGTTAACAGCTCTGCTCAGAAAGCGGGAAGGCTGGAGGACAAAGGGAAGGAGAGCTGCTGAGCCCCCGGACGACAGAGCTCAGTTTGGTGGGGAACAAAGGCGCTCGCCAGCGCCATCTTCCCCGCCCATCCCCCAGCCAAAATCCCAAAGAGAACTAGTTCCTGCCAGGGAACTTGCTCGCTCCGCGCAAACACCCAACTCTGCGCTTCTGTGGAGCCAAACCTCCGGCAGCGGATCTGACTCCCTCCTGCTGCCACAGGGCCCCTCCTGAAGTGGATCACCTAAGGAGAAGCAAGCTAAGCCTGCCCCTCCTGCCCCTGTGCACCTTGCCTACCCACCCCAGCTAAGACGCCAGATCCCCAGCATCACAAGCCTGGCAGTGTGCAAGTAGCCCAGACAGACCACCCCACCCCACAGTGAATCCCGCCCCTAGGAGAGGGGAAGAGAAGGCACGCACCAGTCTGACTGTGGCCACAGCGGTGGGCTGGGAGCAGACATCAGGTCTGACTGCGGCTCCGCCCACCAACTCCAGTTATACACCACAGCACAGGGGAAGTGCCCTGCAGGTCCTCACCACGCCAGGGACTATCCAAAATGACCAAGCGGAAGAATTCCCCTCAGAAGAATCTCCAGGAAATAACAACAGCTAATGAGCTGATCAAAAAGGATTTAAATAATATAACAGAAAGTGAATTTAGAATAATAGTCATAAAATTAATCGCTGGGCTTGAAAACAGTATAGCTGACAGCAGAGAATCTCTTGCTACAGAGATCAAGGGACTAAGGAACAGTCACGAGGAGCTGAAAAACGCTTTAAACGAAATGCATAACAAAATGGAAACCACCACGGCTCGGATTGAAGAGGCAGAGGAGAGAATAGGTGAACTAGAAGATAAAGTTATGGAAAAAGAGGAAGCTGAGAAAAAGAGGGATAAAAAAATCCAGGAATATGAGGGGAAAATTAGAGAACTAAGTGATACACTAAAAAGAAATAATATACGCATCATTGGTATCCCAGAGGAGGAAGAGAGAGGGAAAGGTGCTGAAGGGGTACTTGAAGAAATAATAGCTGAGAACTTCCCTGAAGTGGGGAAGGAAAAAGGCATTGAAATCCAAGAGGCACAGAGAACTCCCTTCAGACGTAACTTGAATCGATCTTCTGCACGACATATCATAGTGAAACTGGCAAAATACAAGGATAAAGAGAAAATTCTGAAAGCAGCAAGGGGTAAACGTGCCCTCACATATAAAGGGAGACCTATAAGACTCGTGACTGATCTCTCTTTTGAAACTTGGCAGGCCAGAAAGAATTGGCACGAGATTTTCAGTGTGCTAGACAGAAAAAATATGCAGCCGAGAATCCTTTATCCAGCAAGTCTGTCATTTAGAATAGAAGGAGAGATAAAGGTCTTCCCAAACAAACAAAAACTGAAGGAATTTGTCACCACTAAACCAGCCCTACAAGAGATCCTAAGGGGAACCCTGTGAGACAAAGTACCAGAGACATCACTACAAGCATAAAACATACAGACATCACAATGACTCTAAACCCATATCTTTCTATAATAACACTGAATGTAAATGGATTAAATGCGCCAACCAAAAGACATAGGGTATCAGAATGGATAAAAAAACAAGACCCATCTATTTGCTGTCTACAAGAGACTCATTTTAGACCTGAGGACACCTTTAGATTGAGAGTGAGGGGATGGAGAACTATTTATCATGCTACTGGAAGCCAAAAGAAAGCTGGAGTAGCCATCCTTATATCAGACAAACTAGACTTTAAATTAAAGGCTGTAACAAGAGATGAAGAAGGACATTATATAATAGTGACAGGGTCTATCCATCAGGAAGAGCTAACAATTATAAATGTCTATGCGCCGAATACCGGAGCGCCCAAATATATAAAACAATTACTCATAAACACAAGCAACCTTATTGATAAGAATGTGGTAATTGCAGGGGACTTTAACACCCCACTTACAGAAATGGATAGATCATCTAGACACACGATCAATAAAGAAACAAGGGCCCTGAATGAGACATTGGATCAGATGGACTTGACAGATCTATTTAGAACTCTGCATCCCAAAGCAACAGAATATACTTTCTTCTCGAGTGCACGTGGAACATTCTCCAAGATAGATCATATACTGGGTCACAAAACAGCCCTTCATAAGTTTACAAGAATTGAAATCATACCATGCATACTTTCAGACCACAACGCTATGAAGCTTGAAATCAACCACAGAAAAAAGTCTGGAAAACCTCCAAAAGCATGGAGGTTAAAGAACACCCTACTAACGAATGAGTGGGTCAACCAGGCAATTAGAGAAGAAATTAAAAAATATATGGAAACAAACGAAAATGAAAATACAACAATCCAAACGCTTTGGGACGCAGCGAAGGCAGTCCTGAGAGGAAAATACATTGCAATCCAGGCCTATCTCAAGAAACAAGAAAAATCCCAAATACAAAATCTAACAGCACACCTAAAGGAACTAGAAGCAGAACAGCAAAGGCAGCCTAAACCCAGCAGAAGAAGAGAAATAATAAAGATCAGAGCAGAAATAAACAATATAGAATCTAAAAAAACTGTAGAGCAGATCAACGAAACCAAGAGTTGGTTTTTTGAAAAAATAAACAAAATTGACAAACCTCTAGCCAGGCTTCTCAAAAAGAAAAGGGAGATGACCCAAATAGATAAAATCATGAATGAAAATGGAATTATTACAACCAATCCCTCAGAGATACAAACAGTTATCAGGGAATACTATGAAAAATTATATGCCAACAAATTGGACAACCTAGAAGAAATGGACAAATTCCTGAACACCCACACTCTTCCAAAACTCAATCAGGAGGAAATAGAAAGCTTGAACAGACCCATCACCAGCGAAGAAATTGAATCGGTTATCAAAAATCTCCCAACAAATAAGAGTCCAGGACCAGATGGCTTCCCAGGGGAGTTCTACCAGACGTTTAAAGCAGAGATAATACCTATCCTTCTCAAGCTATTCCAAGAAATAGAAAGGGAAGGAAAACTTCCAGACTCATTCTATGAAGCCAGTATTACTTTGATTCCTAAACCAGACAGAGACCCAGTAAAAAAAGAGAACTACCGGCCAATATCCCTGATGAATATGGATGCAAAAATTCTCAATAAGATACTAGCAAATCGAATTCAACGGCATATAAAAAGAATTATTCACCATGATCAAGTGGGATTCATTCCTGGGATGCAGGGCTGGTTCAACATTCGCAAATCAATCAACGTGATACATCACATTAACAAAAAAAAAGAGAAAAACCATATGATCCTGTCAATCGATGCAGAAAAGGCCTTTGACAAAATCCAGCACCCTTTCTTAATAAAAACTCTTGAGAAAGTCGGGATAGAAGGAACATACTTAAAGATCATTAAAGCCATTTATGAAAAGCCCACAGCTAACATCATCCTCAACGGGGAAAAACTGAGAGCTTTTTCCCTAAGATCAGGAACACGACAGGGATGCCCACTCTCACCGCTGTTGTTTAACATAGTGCTGGAAGTTCTAGCATCAGCAATCAGACAACAAAAGGAAATCAAAGGCGTCAAAATTGGCAAAGATGAAGTCAAGCTTTCGCTCTTTGCAGATGACATGATATTATACATGGAAAATCCGATAGACTCCACCAAAAGTCTGCTAGAACTGATACATGAATTCAGCAAAGTTGCAGGATACAAAATCAATGTACAGAAATCAGTTGCATTCTTATACACTAACAATGAAGCAACAGAAAGACAAATAAAGAAACTGATCCCATTCGCAATTGCACCAAGAAGCATAAAATACCTAGGAATCAATCTAACCAAAGATGTAAAGGATCTGTATGCTGAAAACTATAGAAAGCTTATGAAGGTAATTGAAGAAGATTTAAAGAAATGGAAAGACATTCCCTGCTCATGGATTGGAAGAATAAATATTGTCAAAATGTCAATACTACCCAAAGCTATCTACACATTCAATGCAATCCCAATCAAAATTGCACCAGCATTCTTCTCGAAGCTAGAACAAGCAATCCTAAAATTCATATGGAACCACAAAAGGCCCCGAATAGCCAAAGTAATTTTGAAGAAGAAGACCAAAGCAGGAGGCATCACAATCCCAGACTTTAGCCTCTACTACAAAGCTGTCATCATCAAGACAGCATGGTATTGGCACCAAAACAGACACATAGACCAATGGAATAGAATAGAAACCCCGGAACTAGACCCACAAACGTACGGCCAACTCATCTTTGACAAAGCAGGAAAGAACATCCAATGGAAAAAAGACAGTCTCTTTAACAAATGGTGCTGGGAGAACTGGACAGCAACATGCAGAAGGTTGAAACTAGACCACTTTCTCACACCATTCACAAAAATAAACTCAAAATGGATAAAGGACCTGAATGTGAGACAGGAAACCATCAAAACCTTAGAGGAGAAAGCAGGAAAAGACCTCTCTGACCTCAGCCGTAGCAATCTCTTACTCGACACATCCCCAAAGGCAAGGGAATTAAAAGCAAAAGTGAATTACTGGGACCTTATGAAGATCAAAAGCTTCTGCACAGCAAAGGAAACAACCAACAAAACTAAAAGGCAACCAACGGAATGGGAAAAGATATTTGCCAATGACATATCGGACAAAGGGCTAGTGTCCAAAATCTATAAAGAGCTCACCAAACTCCACACCCGAAAAGCAAATAACCCAGTGAAGAAATGGGCAGAAAACATGAATAGACACTTCTCTAAAGAAGACATCCGGATGGCCAACAGGCACATGAAAAGATGTTCAGCGTCGCTCCTTATCAGGGAAATACAAATCAAAACCACACTCAGATATCACCTCACGCCAGTCAGAGTGGCCAAAATGAACAAATCAGGAGACTATAGATGCTGGAGAGGATGTGGAGAAACGGGAACCCTCTTGCACTGTTGGTGGGAATGCAAATTGGTGCAGCCACTCTGGAAAGCAGTGTGGAGGTTCCTCAGAAAATTAAAAATAGACCTACCCTATGACCCAGCAATAGCACTGCTAGGAATTTATCCAAGGGACACAGGAGTACTGATGCATAGGGGCACTTGTACCCCAATGTTCATAGCAGCACTCTCAACAATAGCCAAATTATGGAAAGAGCCTAAATGTCCATCAACTGATGAATGGATAAAGAAATTGTGGTTTATATACACAATGGAGTACTACGTGGCAATGAGAAAAAATGAAATATGGCCTTTTGTAGCAACGTGGATGGAACTGGAGAGTGTGATGCTAAGTGAAATAAGCCATACAGAGAAAGACAGATACCATATGGTTTCACTCTTATGTGGATCCTGAGAAACTTAAGAGAAACCCATGGGGGAGGGGAACAAAAAAAAAAAAAAAAGAGGTTAGAGTGGGAGAGAGCCAAAGCATAAGAGACTGTTGAGAACTGAGAACAAACTAAGGGTTGATGGGGGGTGGGAGGGAGGAGAGGGTGGGTGATGGGTACTGAGGAGGGTACCTTTTGGGATGAGCACTGGGTGTTGTATGGAAACCAATTTGACAATAAATTTCATATATAAATAAAAAAAAAAAAAAAAAAAAAAAAAAAACTCATGGTCATGGGGGTGGGAGGGAGGAGAGGGTGGGTGATGGGTATTGAGGAGGGCACCTTTTGGGATGAGCACTGGGTGTTGTATGGAAACCAATTTGACAATAAATTTCATATATAAAAAAATAAATAAAATAAAACATAAATTAAAAAAAATAAATAAAACTCATGGTCATGAAGCAATGTACTATCTGTAAATAAAGAAATTTTAAAAATCTGTCTAATTGGCCAGAAAGATCTTCATATTGAGCGTGAAATTCTGAAAACTTTTCTAAGATAAGAAATTCTGTCCTCAAGTAGTTAGATCCTGCGTGGTTAAGTTATATTCAAACAGTAAAAACCTCATTGTAGGGGGGGAAAAAAGGCTATTTCCAGATGGTCTATTAAATTGATAGCTGTAAAAGTTTATTTTTAAATTGTTTATTTGAAAGTTGGAGCATATTTTCCCCACAAATAGTTTATAAAAGCTGGTTGGATATATTTAATGCTTGGTGAAGGCTCCTTATTATATTATTTTGGTTTAATCTTGAGAGCAGAGGACTGTTATGTGCTGAATTGTGTCCTCCCTAAATTCATATCTTGAAGTTTTAACTCCTGGTCTTTGGAGATGGGGCCTTTAAAGGGTAAGTAAGGTACAATGAGGTTGTGTGAGTGGGCCCTAATCCAAAATGACTGGTGTCCTTAGGGGAGGTGAGGACGTAGACACATGGTGGGAAGACCATGCAAGAAGACAGCTATCTGCAAGGCCAGGAGAGAAGCCTGAGAAGAAATCCATCCTGCCAGCACCTCGGTGTCCAGCTTCTTGACTCTAGAATTGAGAGAAAATGAATTTCTGTTGTTTGGACCATGCAGACTGCAAGCTAATACAAGGGCTATGTGGCGTGGGAGGGACAGACCTGGTTTTAGGCTAAAAATGCAAAAAGAGAACTAAAGTTTGCCTTTCATCCTCTTTTACCTTTCGTTCCATCTCTCTCCCTTTCCTGTTGTCTTCTTGCCACTCTAAGTTCCCACCATAACCCTCTTCTTTAATGAGTTGGGTTGGGATGGTTCTAGATTGTTTCCAGTGTGTTCCTGGCTCCTTATGTCCCAGATAAAGTTAGGAATAAGGAAATATGTAATGGAAATGGCTTTAACACACATAATAAGATGTGAGTGCCTGATGACCCCTTAATTCCCTAAATATGGGTTGTATGGGGACATGGACTTTGCTTAGTGGTCAGCAAATTCCCAGAGCCAACGATAGAGTCTGACATGCGGTAATTACTTTGCTTACTATTATCCTGTTTCAAAAGCTAGAACTGAACCTAAGTGAATCTCTTACTGTGGGAATTGTAGGCAGCATAAGCAAGAAGAGTAAAACATTCCCAGTACAAGGGTATGTGTTCCCTTTTAGCGGTGGTGGTTGTCTGGGGGAGATAGTAATAATACAGCCTTAATTGAGAGCTGCTCATGGGATTGGTCTGTTCTCCTTTTAAAAATGCCCTCTGTCTTTCCAATTCTGTACCCACAAATTAAAAAAAAAAATCTCATTGCTTTAGTTCATAAGGGCTTCCCTGGCATTATAAATCAGGTCTCAGCTTTTGGGAAGGGGGAGAGGCATGGGGCAATAGGGGAGGAGACAGGTCGCCTTTGTGCCATTTGTAAGTTGAGGGTGGCCTCAGTATCTTATTTTTACCTCATCACATGTGTATGCAGTACTTGACGGGAATGGCGTGAAATGTGGGAGTAAGAACAAGTAAATTTGGAATGCTTCTATAACTAGCCCTTCCAGACAGAAATAGTGGCTGTAATGGAGGTGTGTTATTAGAGAATGACAGCAGGCTCCGAGCACTCCCCTTGTCCTTGTCCCTGATTCCAGCCCTCTCCTCCACTTGTGGAATCCTTTCGGTCAACCTTTTAAAAGATGGAGGGGAGGGGGCACACGAGGTAGGAGGTAAATAAAAATGTGTTTATTTAATTTATTTACTCAATAAGCACTTATACAGCACTCACTATGTTCCAGGCACTGTTCCAAGTGTTTTATACATATTCATTCATTTAATCTTTACAATAACCCTATGAGTAAACTGGCCTGAGAGGTTTTTGCTCCTGGTCACAGAGTGAGAATGTGGCGCAGTGGAGATTCAGACGTGGATTGTGTGGTTCCAGAGTATGAGCTCTCATGTGAAAGAACTGGTAACAGTTGGAGGGTGATTGAGGAAAGGGAATTCCAGGTTTGGGAGAGAGATGTTAGATATACATTTGGGTAGAAAAAAGTACATATTTTGTGTGTTTATGTTATGGATATGTGATATAAGCTTTTAACTGTATTGAATTGACCCCTGGTTCATCCAGTTTGTAACACTGTTCCACTGCACTCAAATCAACACTGTGGTCACCTCAGAGGGAGGGAGCTGGGTTTCTTGAAGAACCAGAAAAGAAATATCCTTAGAAGTTAATATTTTCTGGAGGGTGGAGTGGAAAGAGGCAGCCCAGGAAAGAAATTGGTGTTAGAATGGGGAGGGCTGTTTGGTTAGTGACACATCCCTTGATAAGATGTTGATCCTCTCTGTATGTTCTTTGGCAAATGGAGGAGATTTTATCTATCCTGCTTTCAAGGTTGTTGTGAAGATATGACAATAAATAGAGCATAGAACTTAAAATTGGCAAGACTGCAAGATCAATGGATCCAGTAGTTTTCATGTAACTCATTTTTTCAAATGAAGGTACAAAAGTCAAACATAGTCACTCTCTTTCAAGCAAAAGGGACTTACTTGGCTTGCACCCCCTTTGCCTGCCTTTTCTGTCCTTGAGGGCATTCCAAGGATTCTTCAGAACATAGTTTCAAAGCATAGTTTCAAAACCACTTCTTTGAGTCAACCTCTGTTCTGAATATGAGGAAATTTAGTCCAAGAGACATTTAGTGACTTTCCTGCAGTTGTTTGATATTTCCACTCTCTAAGGGTTTTTTTTTTTAAGTTTATTTATTAATTTTGAGAGAGGGAGAGGGAGAGAGAGAATCCCAAGTAGGCTCCTCACTGTTAGTGCAGAGCCTGACCTGGGACTCAAACTCACAAACTGTGAGATTATGACCTTAGCTGAAATCAAGAGTCAGTTGCTCAACCAACTGAGCCACCCAGGCACACCTCTAAAGGTTTTGTTCCCACGGGAAAACCATCTCCCTGTGAAAACACTCTGAAAAGTTGAAAGATCATATCAAAGTATGCACTTTTGCCATAATAATACCCACCATTTATTGAGTATTCCCAATGTTCCTGAACAGGAACAACTTTGCAAGTATGTGACTCATATAGTTTGCACAGGCCCTGCGCTCAGAAAGGCCCATGCTCTTGGTTTTGTGCTCTGCTTTGCTAGCTTGAAATTCTTAGTAGTTTTTGAAACAAGCTGCCTGGTGTTTGCATTTTGCATTGGACCCCACAAGCTATGTAGCCCATCCTGGTGCCCGGTGTTTATATTGCCTTGTCTCATTTAATACTTAACAACCATCTTCAAGATGTGGTACTGTTATTCCCATTGTACAATTAAGGACATTGAGGTGAAGAGAATTTCCTAAAGATCACATGTGTTGTGAAGGGGCAGACAGGGAATGTGGTCAAGAAGTGTTCGTCTCAAAGCCCACTGTCTTTCCAATTTAGGCTACTGCTGGTCTAAAGACTGGGGAGAATGGAAAAGAAACTAACAGTAAATCCTTGTTTAGGGGTGGGGGGGGAGGGGTGGGGAATGTAAGAGCTGCTGAAGTGCTTAGCTTGGCCCCTGGGGGCCATTTCTTGTGGATAAATGTCCCTTAGTTTTTACCCTACAGATCTGGTGGCCAACCCAACAAGTGTGATTTTATTTCTTTACAAAAGGAGAAGCTGAGAAACATTTTTGGGAGAACTTGTTTTAGTTCAGGCTATGAATTGGAGACAGGTTTAGGATTAGAACTCCTTTGTGCTTGCTTTTGCTTCAGCATTCAGTTAATGTTTTTATCTATTTTTTTTTTTAACACATAGGTATAAGACAAATTTTGGAATTGTTTTGATGATAGAAGCTGTAGGAGTAGAAAATACAGTTACTTGGCATTCCTGCGTTCATGTCTATAAGAACCTAAAACTATGTTAAGTCTCCTTCTCTCTCTGTAATTTTCAAGCGAGAATATAATTTTTTAAACATGTTTTTCATCCAAAGTGTTAGTGAAATTTTTTTATGGTGACTTTGGGTGGAAAATGACAATTTTCTTTCTAGAGGAAATTCTTGAACAACTGAGAATTCTGGGTCCAATATTCTTGGATGGTATTATGACCTAAATTGTAATAATGTCCTTATATTTGTATAGTGCTTTTAGCCTGTCATGTCTTTTCATGTTTGTTATAGAAAAAAGGATAAAACAGCAGATGCAGGAAAGAAAGAAGGCTGTACTGATATTCTGACAGAACATGAGGAATTCTAAACGAGGGTTCTACAACAAGAGAAAAGCAAGTGTACCCAGAGGTAGGGCACCACACAGAATTCAGGAGTGCAATTTTTCATTCAGCTCGAGTCCTTGCTCTGCTCTATCTGTTCAGCAATTATTTATTGAATCTCCCAAAATATCAAATAAAACCCTTATAATACTCCAAATTGGACTGCAGTGGTCCTATCAAGACCTAAAATTGCAGATTTATATCAATACCATTTTTTAATGGTACACTTCCAAATGTTTTAACCAATTGAACTTCTTGATCAAGGTCAGAGATGATGATTTTCAAAAGAAAGAAAAAGGACAAAAACTGGAACAATTTTCTTCCCTCTTCAAACTGTTGAACATGCTTTCTTAAAGACTTCTTGGAAAAGAAGTCATTTCCAAAGGACTCCCAGAAGCACTTATATGGAAGAAACGGAGAACAGAATGTATCCCCATCACTAATCCTCACCTAAGTCCTTGAAAACTCAATTAGTGAAGTTCATGCCCAGAATCTGTCAGACAGGTTGTAACCAGAGAGTGCTAATGGCTCAATTCTTTAGTTATCAAAATGTCACTTCATATTAAATGAATGAACTCTAAGTACCCATATGCTAATTGGATTTATTCCGTACATGTTGGCTGTGATCATTATCACATTGAGTATGAACTTTACAGAACGACTCTACAAATTCCCCCTAATTCTCCAAGTTAGGATGGCATTGGGTACTACCTTCACAAAGGTATTTTAACTTCTAGCTAAAATAGTGTAGTTGAAGTAAAAGTTGAAAGTTGGAGAAAAGGCTGAAAGAAATGGGAAAAAGTTAAAAAAAAAACCAACAACTCTTTAAAAAAGGTTGTGTAAACCAAATATATAAAGCAGTGAAGGCTGCTATAAAGATTTTATTACCTTGAGATTGAAGTTGCCACATTATTGTAGATTTCTCTCAGTTAGAGACATCTAAATTTATTGCTGTATAAAGAGTGCACTCACCCCTGTGTAGACTTTGAAGAAAGGGGGACAACAGTGTAAAATAGAAAATAGTTTCATCTAGAGTAGAAACAGAAGTTGAACATTGAATAACTCTCCTATTCCTTAAACCAAGTGAAAACATAATATAGATTTGTATCCTGTTTGTACAATAACAAAACACTTGGAAATGGTTCCTTGTGTGTGTGGCTTCATCTTCTACATTTGGAATATACTGGACCCACCCCTACTCATTCTGGAGCACAAGGGGAGGCAGGGGAAACACCTCTCTGCTTCCTAGTGAGCAGCCTTCTCTGCCTTTCCTTTTATGACTCAGAAAGGCAAATTAAAGTACACTGGGCTCAGGGCATACACAAGTGGCCTTAAGGGAGCTCTGAGAAAACCCACTGAAGCCTCAAAACCATGAGGCAACCAGTATTTAGATTTTTAAAGTTATCTCCAGTAGCCATTGACTCTTGGATACAGGGATGGTATTGAAAGAAGACATACAAGAAACAATTTCAATTGTTAAGTGAAACATTTGACATTTTTCCCCTAATATTTTAATATACTGCAAGTTTTTCAGTTTTCTCTTGCTTTCTGAAGGCCATGTTTGGGAGATGACCTTCTACATCTTCATATGTAGATTGCAACTGTTTATCATATATTTTCACCCCTGGGATATGAGAGTATAGTGGAGGAGAGCTCCTTAGCTGTTCCTCTCAGAGGGCACAGGAAGGAAATGTGGAAAGGTTATGGGGAGGGAGACTCCTTGGTACTCATAAAGATCCATATGAATTCATTTTTTCTTTCATCTGACTAGAGACAATGAGGGAGAGAATGTATGCCACTCGCCATCGTTTTCAAATAGGTTGGTGTTAACATTACAGAGGGAAAAATGCTGTTGTTGGAAATAAGATAAAATATGAATCATGATAATGCATAAAATCAGTACATAAATTGTGAAGTGTGAGATGAAGTTCTGTTTTGCGATTATGTGAAATTAATTGAGATCGAGACTTGACACACTGGAAAAAGTAAGAGAGTAATGTGGGATGGGGGGGCGGAGACAGACCTACTGGCACATTTACATTCCTAGATGGCCTTGCTCTCAAGTGATAGGAAAGGATTCTCAAGCAGAAAAAATTTCAAGAATGTATGCATTTTAAAAACAATTAAATTAATTAATTAAAAAACAATAAACATTAAACATTAATAAACATTAATGTTAATAAACATTAAAAATGTTGCATTTTAAAACCACAATAAAAACAATTTTTGAAATCTTTAACATTGTGATTTTTCACTATATTGAGAATTTCTTTATAATCTCCTTTACTTTAGTGAGTATATTGTCTTGCTTTCTGTGTTTTTCACATAATAAAATTAAACTTTTAGTTGAATTAAGCATTCTTCAAAGTAGGAAGGGAAAATGTCTAACTGCATGTGATTATCATATTTTCAATTCTTGATTTTGATAATATCATATAATAATGTGCAGAAAAGTTATATAGAAAACTGAATAAACACAACTAATTGCTAATCAAAAAATACATATTAAAAAGCTGGCTTTTCCTATTGCTTTTTTTTTTTTTTTTTAAATTTTTTTTTTTCAACGTTTATTTATTTTTGGGACAGAGAGAGACAGAGCATGAACGGGCGAGGGGCAGAGAGAGAGGGAGACACAGAATCGGAAACAGGCTCCAGGCTCTGAGCCATCAGCCCAGAGCCCGACGCGGGGCTCGAACTCACGGACCGCGAGATCTTGACCTGGCTGAAGTCGGACGCTTAACCGACTGCGCCACCCAGGCGCCCCTCCTATTGCTTTTTAAAGGAATCTCACAGTTACTTCATGTATGTATTTGTAAATTTAACAGCCTCTGGGATTCATAAATCTGGAGATGATGATCTACAAGTTTGTTTTATTATATATTATACCTCAGCCACATCTGAACTTTTCCATTAGGTGACTCTGTTTCCTGACAGCTATTTTTGGAGGCCTCTGGCTTGTGAATGGGCTTTGAAAACATTAACAAGCCATACAGATAATTAAGATTCAAATCATTAATATTTTGTTCTCCAGAAATGGCTTGTGGAAGTACTACAAAAGTAGTATTAATGTAATTGTTCTTACCAAGTAGATTCTGTGCATGACTACTTGTTCCTTAGTTAAAAAGCAGTTATGAAATGGCCAAAACAAAACCATCAACTGGCTATACTCAATCAATATTTCCTTCTTTTAATACTTCTATTGTATTTCTAATAGTTTCTCAAAAGCTGTGTCAGTAAGTTCAGGTCAAACTTTTTTTTTTTAAGTTTATTTATTTATTTTGAGAGAGAGAGAGAGAGCAAGTGCATGCACACGCACATGCATAAGAGGGGAGGGAGAGAGGGAGATAGAGAATCCCAAGCAGGTTCTGCACTGTCAGTGCAAAGCTCAATGTAGCGGTTGAACTCAGAAACCACGACCTGAGCCGAAAACAAGAGTGGATACTTAACCGACTGAGCCACCCAGGCACCCTGGATCAAACTTTTTAGAATGGTAGTTCCTAAACCTGATGTTGTGTTATAGTCAGTTGTGGTATTCATTAAAAATGCAGGTACCCAACTCAGTTCTGAGGATGCCGATTCAGTGAGACAAGGGTGGAGTCCCGGATCTTTACTTTAAGCAGGTTTTCCAGGTGATTTGATTCTATGGACCAATATATGGGAAACTCTGATTTTAAGAACATCAGGTAACGGAAACAAGCAAAACCTCTTGACTGATAGCTGGTGTTGTAACTGGTGGTTCAGATTATGTTCTTCAGAAGCAGCTGATACTACTACATTGAGGAGAGAAGAAGAGGGTCTCCATTTTCCCTGCTTTGTCTGCTGAAGCAAAACAGAATTACAAAATGTGTTTTTTTTCTGTTCGCTCCTTTTCCTTTTGCCTTAATCAGACCAAAAGGGAAAAAAAAATTTTTTTTTTTTGAGTTATAAATGGATGTATCTCAAACTCTTAACTATTCACTGCCTGGAACATATTTGAACAAAGTATATTGATGAATTTCTTATATTCTGGTTGTTTGGAGTTGACAGCATGTTTGGTTTCTTTAAAATGTACACTGGGGGTGCCTGCGTGGCTCAGTGGGTTAAGCGTCGGACTTCGGCCCAGGCTACGATCTCACGGTTCGTGGGTTCGAGCCCCATGTTGGGCTCTGCGCTGACAGCTCAGAGCCTGGAGCCTGCTTCTGATTCTGTGTCTCCCTCTCTCTCTCCCCCTCCCCCTCCCTCCCTCTCTTTCTCTCTCTCTCTCTTTCTCAAAAAATGAATAAAAATTTAAAATAAAATGTACACTGATTTCTTTTTTAAAAAAATTTTTTAATGTTTATTTGTTTTTGAGAGAGAGAGAGAGAGAGAGACAGAATCTGAAGCAGGCTCCAGGCTCTGAGCTGTCAGCCCAGAGCCCGACGCGAGGCTCGAGCTCATGAATGGTGAGATCATGACCTGAGCCAAAGTCAGACACTTAACTGACTGAGCCAGCCAGGTGCCCCATAAATGTACACTGATTTCTTATGACCAATATATGTGCCAGATATCTTAAATCTGAACCCATTGTTTTCCTTATATATAATAATAAAAAATAGAACAATAAGAAACCTTGTTTATGTGATTTCAAACAACATTACTCTTTCTTCTGGAGTGAGTCATCTTTGCCTGCATCAGTACATGAGACTGTTCCATACATGTATTTATCTCTAAGATGTAATTGAAAATTGTGCAGGAAGTACTGCATATTCTCAATAAGGTGTATTTCTGAGATTATCAAAATATCTTTCTTGCTTCTCTCATTTTCATCAGTTCTCTGGGTAGGAATATTGGTCCTGTGGCAAGATGGTATAAGGGGGAGAAGACCCCCATTAGCTATAATTTGTTCTCTGTAGGGGTTCACGCCAGCCAGGTTCTAAGGGAAAAGGGTCAGATGTGCAGAGCTTTAGTCTTGGCCAGTCTTGTTCAAGAGGAGGCCATTTGGTACCATGTATGATCACAAGGTTAGTCAGGATTACTGGGGTACTTAATTGAGCATACCCTTATGGGTTGCTGACTTTCAGGGTCTGCTCCAGAATAATTCATGACCTATAAGTCTTTGAATCTTAGAATACTTAGGCCCAGTTCCCAGGCTTTCTCTGACATAGTCTCAACTGAATAACAATCTTATATACAAGTCTGGGGTCCAAACCTAGGTTTGGACCAAATCTGCAGCTATGATACAGGTGAGATGGATGGAATGATGGTGATTATGATGTTGGGTTGATGGCCTTTCCTACTTTGTGGGGAATTGAAATGTAGCTTCTTAATCCCAACACAAACCAAGGAAGACAACCAGGAAGACAGCCAGGGACCCTTAGAAAGTATCACCCTTGGATGCTTTGATGTTTTGCTTTTCTGGGCCACCAGATTTCTTTGGGAATGCAGTGAAAGTTCAGAAACCTCTCAGCTGGTTTGGCACCAAATTTACCTTCTCTGAAACCTCAGTGATCCAGTGGTACAGCCTGGTGTGACCTTTCTCCTTGGAGCAATAGAGACATATAGACATTTTCATATAATTTCAAGGGTACATGAAGCCTGGTTAAGATTCCTGCTCAAGAGGGTGGAGTAAAGTGAAACAAATTCCTTTGAATAATTTGGGCCAATGCCTCACTGACTGCAGATGCTTAATCTTTGCTGAGGTTTGAATTTCCTAAAGCAAGTCCCTCACATCTTGGGAGCATTTTGGGAGCCTCTGTAAGACTGGGAACACTGGTTAGGGTGAGGGGCTTTGGCACAGTGCTGGCCTGCATCCCTTCCTTTGATGAGTCTGCAGGGCCCTAGTCAACAAGTAATGTAATCAAGCATGCTCTGCCTTATGTGCCTTTTGGCACACCGTGTGAAAGCACTTAATATAGTGCAGGAATTAACTAGCCTGGCCTGGGAGATTTATCCCCTTGCTGGATAGTAGGCAGGGGGTATTTTATCAGACACTCTGCCACTCTTCAGATTTATTGTATAAACAAAGATTCTTTGGTTATGCTTGAGCTCTGTTTCAGATTGGGCTGTGTATGTTTTACAGTGAAGTAGCTATGTTGTGCCTGTTAAAAGCAGTGCAGTAGACTTGGTTCTTTCTTTTTGTATCATAGTGCATATGGCGGATTTCATTCAGAACCGTCACCTATGGCAGCTGGAATATCAGTAGCTCTTGGATGATGAGCCTTGGGATGTCAGAAATTAAAGATGTCAATGTGGCCTGGACATGCGGTGTCTATCTTAGACTCTAGACTCTAGAATCTAGATCTCTAAAGGACAAGAACTGTATCTGTTTATAACACCTGACTCAGCTGCACAACAAGTGTATGATATAGGAAATCCTTGATACTCTTTGAATTGAAAATTCTTGTTTTTATCTATCTGTACTGTGCCAGACCAGCCCACCTTAGCTTCCTCAAATCACATTCTATCTTTTCCTTTATTTTGAATGTAGCACATTGTACAGTTTCAGTATCAACACACATTATTAATCATATCACATGTCTAATCATAGGTCATTGAAAAATGGATAAATAAGAGGATAAAAGGGGAAAATATTATTGACATAGTGTACCATTTGCCAACTTGCCTGTGCACATGTGGGGACCTCTAGAATTTATTTTGTATTAGTAAAAGCATTTGTTCCCATTACAAGCAAATCAATGGAACCTTGAAATTATAGCTTGAGGATAATTAAAAGTCACTCAGAATGAACCTCAATTATTCACTCATTCATTAGTTCAGAAAATATTTATTGAGCTCCTAGTCCGTGGCCAGCATTGTCCTAGGTACTATGATATAGTGAAACAGACGCATGCAATGTTGTATTCATGGAACCAAGAGTCTTGATGGAGATATGATTACACAATTGTTAAAGAGAATGGGTAAGGGATGGGCTAGTGTTTCAGGCAGGGGGAACAAGGTACTTGAAGGATTTGAGAGGGAGAGAGAGAGAGAGAGAGAGAGAGAAAGAAAGAACTAAAAAGGATTTCAGAATGGCCTGAATGTGGAGTCGGGAGGAGGGAAAGTGAGGAGACATGAGGTTAGAGATAATCCTGGGCTCACTATTGAAGGGTTGGAAACTCTTTTTTTTTTTTTTTTTTTGGAACTTTTTTTTTTTTTTTTATATATGAAATTTATTGTCAAATTGGTTTCCATACAACACCCAGTGCTCATCCCAAAAGGTGCCCTCCTCAATACCCATCACCCACCCTCTCCTCCCTCCCACCCCCCATCAACCCTTAGTTTGTTCTCAGTTCTCAACAGTCTCTTATGCTTTGGCTCTCTCCCACTCTAACCTCTTTTTTTTTTTTTTTTTTTTTTTCCTTCCCCTCTCCCATGGGTTCCTGTTAAGTTTCTCAGGATCCACAGAAGAGTGAAACCATATGGTATCTGTCTTTCTCTGTATGGCTTATTTCACTTAGCATCACACTCTCCAGTTCCATCCACGTTGCTACAAAAGGCCATATTTCATTTTTTCTCATTGCCACGTAGTATTCCATTGTGTATATAAACCACAATTTCTTTATCCATTCATCAGTTGATGGACATTTAGGCTCTTTCCATAATTTGGCTATTGTTGAGAGTGCTGCTATGAACATTGGGGTACAAGTGCCCCTATGCATCAGTACTCCTGTGTCCCTTGGATAAATTCCTAGCAGTGCTATTGCTGGGTCATAGGGTAGGTCTATTTTTAATTTTCTGAGGAACCTCCACACTGCTTTCCAGAGCGGCTGCACCAATTTGCATTCCCACCAACAGTGCAAGAGGGTTCCCGTTTCTCCACATCCTCTCCAGCATCTATAGTCTCCTGATTTGTTCATTTTGGCCACTCTGACTGGCGTGAGGTGATACCTGAGTGTGGTTTTGATTTGTATTTCCCTGATAAGGAGCGACGCTGAACATCTTTTCATGTGCCTGTTGGCCATCCGGATGTCTTCTTTAGAGAAGTGTCTATTCGTGTTTTCTGCCCATTTCTTCACTGGGTTATTTGCTTTTCGGGTGTGGAGTTTGGTGAGCTCTTTATAGATTTTGGATACTAGCCCTTTGTCCGATATGTCATTTGCAAATATCTTTTCCCATTCCGTTGGTTGTCTTTTAGTTTTGTTGGTTGTTTCCTTTGCTGTGCAGAAGCTTTTTATCTTCATAAGGTCCCAGGAATTCACTTTTGCTTTTAATTCCCTTGCCTTTGGGGATGTGTCGAGTAAGAGATTGCTACGGCTGAGGTCAGAGAGGTCTTTTCCTGCTTTCTCCTCTAAGGTTTTGATGGTTTCCTGTCTCACATTCAGGTCCTTTATCCATTTTGAGTTTATTTTTGTGAATGGTGTGAGAAAGTGGTCTAGTTTCAACCTTCTGCATGTTGCTGTCCAGTTCTCCCAGCACCATTTGTTAAAGAGACTGTCTTTTTTCCATTGGATATTCTTTCCTGCTTTGTCAAAGATGAGTTGGCCATACGTTTGTGGGTCTAGTTCTGGGGTTTCTATTCTATTCCATTGGTCTATGTGTCTGTTTTTGGGCCAATACCATGCTGTCTTGATGATGACAGCTTTGTAGTAGAGGCTAAAGTCTGGGATTGTGATGCCTCCTGCTTTGGTGTTCTTCTTCAAAATTACTTTGGCTATTCGGGGCCTTTTGTGGTTCCATATGAATTTTAGGATTGCTTGTTCTAGTTTCGAGAAGAATGCTGGTGCAATTTTGATTGGGATTGCATTGAATGTGTAGATAGCTTTGGGTAGTATTGACATTTTGACAATATTTATTCTTCCAATCCATGAGCAGGGAATGTCTTTCCATTTCTTTAAACCTTCTTCAATTACCTTCATAAACTTTCTATAGTTTTCAGCATACAGATCCTTTACATCTTTGGTTAGATTTATTCCTAGGTATTTTATGGTTGGAAACTCTTTTAAAGGTTTGGAATTTATCTTAAAGCAGTAGGAATTATTGTAGGTTTTTGAGCTATGGAGAGATGTGATCAGATTTGCAGTTTCATAAAGATAACACTGTTATGGCTGTGGCTGGAGAATGGATTGGATGGGGCAAGAGTGAAGGACAGTGGCTTTGACCAAGATAGTAGCCCTGGGGTAGAGAGGAGTAGGGATTTAAGAGATATTTAGGAAGCAGGGGCACCCGGGTGGCTCAGTTGGTTAAGCGTCTGACTTCGGCTCAGGTCATGATCTCACAGTTTGTGAGTTTGAGCCCCGTGTCAGGCTCTGTGCTGACTGACTGCTCAGAGCCTGTAGCCTGCTTCTAATTCTGTGTCTCCCTCTCTTACTGCCCCTCCTGCACTCACACTCTGTCTCTCTCTGTCTCTCAAAATTGAATAAAAGTTTAAAAGAATATATTTAGGAAGCAAAGTCAGTAAGACTGGGTAATTGAAGAGGAATCAACGATGACTTCCAGGTTTCTGGGCTCCGGCTAACTGGGTGAACAGAGCCATGGAAATAGTGAGCACAGGAGGAGTAGCAGGTTTAGAGGAATGATGATGAAGTAAGTTTGTTTGTTTATTTGTTTATTTACTTATTTATATATTTTTAATATATGAAATTTATTATCAAATCGGTTTCCATACAACACCCAGTGCTCATCCCAAAAGGTGCCCTCCTCAATACTCATCACCCACCCTCCCCTCCCTCCCACCCCACATCAACCCTCAGTTTGTTCTCAGTTTTTAAGAGTCTCTTATGCTTTGGCTCTCTCCCACTGTAACCTCTTTTTTTTTCCTTCCCCTCCCCCATGGGTTTCTGTTAAATTTCTCAGGATCCACATAAGACTGAAAACATATGGTATCTGTCTTTCTCTGTATGGCTTATTTCACTTAGCATCACACTCTCCAGTTCCATCCACGTTGCTACAAAGGGCCATATTTCATTCTTTCTCGTTGCCACGTAGTACTCCATTGTGTATATAAACCACAATTTCTTTATCCATTCATCAGTTGATGGACATTTAGGCTCTTTCCACAATCTGGCAATTGTTGAGAGTGCTGCTATAAACATTGGGGTACAAGTGCCCCTATGCATCAGTACTACTGTATCCCTTGGGTAAATTCCTAGCAGTGCTACTGCTGGGTCATAGGGTAGGTCTATTTTTAATTTTTTGAGGAACCTCCACACTGTTTTCCAGACAGGTTGCACCAGTTTGCATTCCCACCAACAGTGCAAGAGGGTTCCTGTTTCTCCACATCCTCTCCAGCATCTATAGTCTCCTGATTTGTTCATTTTGGCCACTCTGACTGGCGTGAGGTGATACCTGAGTGTGGTTTTGATTTGTATTTCCCTGATGAGGAGCGACGTTGAACATCTTTTCATGTGCCTGTTGGCCATCCGGATGTCTTCTTTAGAGAAGTGTCTATTCGTGTTTTCTGCCCATTTCTTCACTGGGTTATTTGTTTTTTGGGTGTGGAGTTTGGTGAGCTCTTTATAGATTTTGGATACTAGCCCTTTGTCCGATATGTCATTTGCAAATATCTTTTCCCACTCCATTGGTTGCCTTTTAGTTTTGTTGGTTGTTTCCTTTGCTGTGCAGAAGCTTTTTATTTTCATGAGGTCCCAATAGTTTATTTTTGCTTTTAATTCCCTTGCCTTTGGGGATGTGTCAAGTAAGAAATTGCTGCGGCTGAGGTCAGAGAGGTCTTTTCCTGCTTTCTCCTCTAGGGTTTTGATGGTTTCCTGGATGATGAAGTAAGTTTTGAACAAACTCACTCTGAGATATCTGTGAAAAGCCAAGGGAAGATTGTTGATGAGGCAATTTCATTTTAGGGTCTGGAGGGGAGGAGAGATGTCTTGGATGCAGATACTGAATTGAGAGTGTTGTGGTAAATCCATGGGAAATAAAGAAATAATCTGAGAAATGGTCCATGGCTCCCTGGTATGTCAAATTATACCCCAAATAAGAGTAACAGTGCAAAGATGTCTCTGGCAACGTGAGTGATGTAATAAATACTCCCAGAGTCTAGAGAAGGTCAGTAACATGGGTAATTGTAGATGTTTTCAAGCCAGTGTCATCTTTCTAAAATTGACCCCCTCACTTCCACCCATCTGAAACCCTCAGTGGTCCCTCATTGATCTTAGGATGCAGTCCAAATTCCTTAGCTTGATCGCAAAGGCCCTGTCCTAATTTAGTTTCTTCCCAACTCTCAGCTTTTCCCATACCACTCTTTTTTTATCTCTCACTTTCGAGTTTGGGACCTACTTATTGATCCCCCCACCCCGCCAAATGAAGCTGCTTCTTACTCTGGTGTGCCTGCCCATGGTGGTCCTTTACTGGATTTCTGGCTTGTTCTTCCATACCTTGTGTGACTGGCAACTCCAATGGATGTCTCAAGCAAAGCTCTGGCCAGGTTGTTCTCTTTAGGATGCTTTCCCTCACCCCTGAAGACAGCATTACTCACTCCTTGCTTTACTTCTCTCCCTTGTACACACTCTGTTGCTGCATATACTGCCATATTTTTGTTTTGTTGTTTGTTTTGTTTGTATTTCTGTCACCGCTTCGGACTTTTAGGTTTCATATTGACAGTGACCATTTTTCCCCCCATTATGTACCCAGTAGTTAGCATAGTGTTTGGCACATACAAGATGCTTAATAAATTCTGAACTGGAATCATTACATTAAGGTTCAGGTATACATATAGGGCAGATTGTAGGAATATAGGAACTATCCTGAAAAACAGGATTTTTGTGTGTCTAATAGCTTCAGTAGCACTGATTACAAACTCAGTGCCATATGCTTATCAGTAGCAACAATGGTATTAATCTGGTCCAGCTAGAGCAGTACTTCTATGCTTTTGGGCTTCATTGTCTTCAGGATCATTTTCATTCAGACCTTAGCTTTATTTCTCATCCTCCTGTCTCCAAAAGTTGAAACTGTCAAAGTTGCAAACAACCCCAAAAGCCTCTTCAACTTAATATTCAGTTATTCATAGACAATTATTGAGTGTCTACCATGGGTCCAGGCACTACTGAGGATATGGGGAAGGACACGGCCCCATCCTCAGGTGGCTTATAGCTTTGGGAGAGAGTTTGATAGAGGTTTTAGTGTTAATAGCCATTATTTCCACTAGCCATTTAAGCTGTAGTACCAAACTGTTGGATCTGCTATTTTCTGATTTCTTTCAGGTATTAACACATGAACTAAAGATGATTTTTTCCCCTTAAGATATGCACATTTTTGAAGATTTGCTGCATTCTCATGTGCTTTCATTGTGCCTTGGGTGAAAATGTTTTTTCCGAGGATTAATTTTTTCCAGCATTAGAATTCTGATATTGATATATAATCACATAGGATTTGATACGGAGGTTTAAATTTATAGAAAACTTCTCAACTAGATCTCTTTGATCAAACCCGGCCCAGCTATTTTCGACTTTTTGTCTCAGCTCAGCTTTCCTTGAGGATTCCCCACCCCATCCAGACTATTTTTCTCTGTTCCTTTTCCCCTCACCATTCCTGCCCATACCATAGTGTTATTGTACTATTTCTTTTGATACAAAGTGAGGAACACATTTGTGTCTTTATGATGCTAGAGGAAGTATGTAAACTGGTGAGAGGAATGAATATTGCGTTAAAAATGTGTGTGCTAAGTCTTCGTAATAAAAGCAGCATCAGCAGAAGCACAGACTGCTCAACATTCCTGAAACTGCAGTTTATACCACTCTGAGAAGATGGTATGTTAGCATTAGAAAGGCGTGTTCACTGCCGAGCTGCTTCCCAGGCCTGAAATCTGCGGTGCAAGGAACTTTGGAGCATTTGAGCATAATGCCAGGTAGTGACTAGTAGCACAGATTTGATTGAGAAAAAAAAAGTTAACTATTGATTACTTATTCAGGCATGTATCCTACAAGAATGGGAAATCTCCAATTATTTTGCCATCCTTAACTAAAGTTTTTTTAAAAAAATTTTTTTTTTCCAACGTTTATTTATTTTGGGGACAGAGAGAGACAGAGCATGAACGGGGGAGGGGCAGAGAGAGAGGGAGACACAGAATCGGAAACAGGCTCCAGGCTCTGAGCCATCAACCCAGAGCCCGACGCGGGGCTCGAACTCACGGACCGCGAGATCGTGACCTGGCTGAAGTCGGACGCTTAACCGACTGCGCCACCCAGGCGCCCCTAAAGTTTTAAATCAAGAACGATGTAATAATTTCAGTGTGGATTTAAGTAGTTGCTAATAAATAGGTACCTGGGACCGTCTCCATGGGGATAGTTTGTTTTATTAAATGAACTCACTAACCAGGCTATTAAAGCTCTGTGTTATTTCACTGTGGCCCCAAATCTAGCCTGTGAAATCCCTCTGTCTTCTCTTACTGTGTATGGTTTGGGTCTGGAAGGCTGGTGCCCTGTCAGTGCTGGCTTGTATTTCTTGGTGGTTTTTCACCAGTTCGGTTACCATTAGTCATCCTTGCACAGATCAGGGCTCCCCTGAAGAGGAGATAGGGAATCAGAAGAGGCAGCCAGTGGCTAATGGACTTTTACTTCAGGTTTGGCTGGGAAAACGACCCCATTGCTATTTCATTTGATATGCATTTAGTGTTTATACAAGAAATCAGGTCTTCCTTAAAACAAAACAAAACAAAACAAAACAAAACAAAACAAAACAAAACAAAACGAAGTATCTCTGGCAATATAAGCAATGCACAGCCACTGTTCTGAATTTGGTATTCAGAACTTTTAGTGCAGCCATGCAGAACTCTGAGTAGGCACATGGCTAAAGTTTGTGGGTTGAATGCACGAATGACCATCTCAGTTTAAATACTGAAGAACTGTAAGCTCCTTTTTGGACTAAGGTAAGGAGACCATGAGAGGAATAGGAGTGTCTGGAGGTGCAGGAGAGAACAATTTTAGATTAATTTCAGTAATTCAGGAGACAGAAAGGGATAGGTAGAGAAGAGATGAAGAGAGAGTTGCCTGGGACAGAGGAAGGAATGTTTCTTCCAGTAAAAAACTGAAAAGAAGAACAAATGGCAGTAGGGTCAGGCACTAAGTTTGTCTGGGGAAGATGGGAGAGTGGTTTGACGGGATTAGGATGGTTTGCACATGATGACGAAGGGTTTGTGGAGAGAGTAGTTGAAGTTGGGCAGAGCCACTGAGTGGGTTGGGAGAGTTTCTGGTTTGGCTCACCCAAGGCAGATGCTGGGGAACTGCGAAGAAGGAATAGTTCTGCCAGATGCTTACATGTTTACAAATCCAGATTTGGAACTGTCTGCTGGCCTGATACCTCACTTTGTTCTCTCTGCCTCCTCCATTTCTGACTTCTCAGCCCTTCCTCCATTCGCAAATCAACCTACAGCCCTCCAGCTGGACATGTAATCAGTTGCTCTGTGTCTTTAACTTCAGCTCTACCTCCTAACTATGGCTCTTGTCTTTCCATAGCTCAGCAATTTTGCAAATGGATTTCTGGGTAAGAAATCCATGGCAGGACCCAGCCCTCAAAACCATCTCTTCTTCTTTCCTACCTTTGAACAGGCAGCCCTCACTGTTCCAGCATGTGGGTTGGACTTAGACAGAAGGAGCAAACCAAGAACAAATAAAAGGATAAGTGATCTGGTCAAAGGTCCACCTGTGAGGTGAAATCACAAACATGAAGTGAAGGCCCTTGTAAGAGTATTCAATGTTTGCCTAATTGTGTACAGCAGTCCTGAGACCTCAGATTCTGGGTCTGACCCAGGGTTAGTGGCCTGTGGGGAGCTATGTGACAAGATACATGGATGAAGATGACAAGAATATTGGCAGAAATATCACTGAAGTAACATTCCATGGGATCCACAGTGGGGTTGGAAAGATGGTAGGCTGATAGACTGAGAGCAGAGAAGGTGTCAGATGACCAAGTTTCTGGTAAGTCCCAAGATAGGGGGAGGATGTGGAACTGGGAATTATCACACCAATTTTTATGTGTTGTACACTACCCTTCTATCCATCTCAACCCTCTCACCTTTACTGAAGCCATAGGTATAGACTGAGGATTCACAGTCATGTTAGAAGTTTGGATTACATGACCCAAAAGATCTTTTCAAAGCCCATGGTTCTATTATGTTCTAAATGGAGAAAGAAAGAGAAGAATTAAATGACTTACTTGATCAATGATGACAACAGAAACACGGTATGTCTTTAGCTTTATGTTGGCTTCCTTTCTTTTTTTAGTCTTGTTCATCCTGCACATGCATTTTCAATATCTGACCTGGAGAATTCCTGAACTGTGCCTCTGGGAGGGCATGGTGTTCTCTGACATGCTGATGCCACTCTTTAGATTTCTTTCTTTCTTTTTTAATGGTGTATTTTATGATTCCTTTCCTCAGAAGTAGTTATTTCAGTCAAGTTTCCATTATAGGTATTCATGCAATGAGAGCCATTTGACAAGTTCCTTTAGAACATAACTAACAGTACTATTTTTACTTTATGGTAGGCATGTATTGTGATAGAGTACTTAAGAGCTGCTGGATGCATTAGGAGTATCGCCCTTTCTTTGAGTCTCAGGTTTCTTTATTTCTCTTCTTCTTAGCTACTAATGGTAGAAACTTTGGCCCTAGAGACTTTTTCCTTCATCTGTTTCCTTCATCAATAGATGAAGTTTATTTTCCCATCATTTGTCCCTTCTCATGTCGACAGGCTATCACTGTGGCTTCCAAGTGCTGGGCCTGTAATCACATCATTTTCACTTGTAGGATTAGTTTTGGTCTCTCAGAAGTCATTGATCCATTACTTGGCAATGAGAAAAGAAAAGTGGAAAGCCCGAGAAACTCAAAGAAAGTTGCTGCTCTCTTGTTTTTCCCCTGCCAGAATTGCTCCTTCGTGACAGAAAACTCTAAAGGTGTTTCTGTGAGCTTCATTCAATGCTCTGCTCTACCTACCGATTCAGAGCCCCCTGTGACCTAGATCTGTTTGTGACTTATCAATTATAATATCATGTTAAATAAATGAGTTTTCATATTCTCAATATGGTAGTAGGTGTCTTACATGCATTATTTTATTTAATTTTCAAAACCATTGTCTGTGGTAGGTGCTGTTATTATCCCTACTTTATAAATAATCTGAAGTTGAAAAGTTAAGCCACTTACTGAAAGCCATTTACATAAGTGGTATGGGGTGGAATTTGAGGACTCGTGTCTGAGGTCAGAGTTTAAGGAAAATGCTTCTTTTTATTTAATTTTGATAGCCTCAAAGGACAGTTGCATGTTGGCAGTATTTAATTGCATAAAATTGTTATACCATAAGTGATGTGAGTGAGCTGACTATATGTTTGAGACATACAGTAACAAACCATATTACAAAAGAAAAACAAAAATGAAAAGTTCCTCCCTTCACTTGCAAATGGAAACAAATTTTGATCCTCTTTGCTTTTGCCTTTCTCAAGTGGCATTTATTTCTAAAACTCTTGCTATTATACTCAATTTTTCTCTTTTATTTTTGCCTCTTTCCATTTCTTTCTGTTTTTCTCTTTTCATTTTCCCTTTTTCCTGCTCTTGTATTCCTTCTTTTAAAAAATCTCTCAGTATATCTTCTTAGTAGGAGTCTCAGGTACATGCATGAATTATTTATTGCTACTGCCCTGTGTTTCTACAGTGGATTTGTGGAGAACTTTCTCATGAGGGCACCTTCTGTAATTATTAATGATGGTTACAACCTGTTCTGAGGAGGAAGCTTAGAAACATTTGGGCTGTTTCTTGCAAAATTCTGCATCAGAGGAATGGGGAAAGGCACTCCACGAGATACCAGGGTCCCAGATGGATATACTCGTGTCAGGAACCCAAGTCATGTGCAGTAATTTCATCACAAACACAGACTAAAGGTTCTAGAAGAGTTTTTTCTATTTTGGGTATGTTAAGGATAGAAGTTTTTATTTCTGTTTTCTCAGTTGTGTCCAGATCATATCTCAAGGGCATGTCCATAGGGTTGGGCAGGCTGTGTACTGCGCAACTCTAGAGGATGCCATTTATATTTCTACACAAATTCATATGGAACCTGGGCTAAGGATATACGGTCAATTCTCATTATTTGCAATAGTTATATTCTATAAAGCCATCATGAACACTGAATTAGCAAATATTGAACAATGGCTCCTAGAGGAAATATAAGTTAGTGCTCCTGTGAGCCTCTGATCACATTTTTATTAACTGATCAATATATGACCTTGGTTTATGTGTATTTCTATTTAAAGACATTTTAGTTAGTATATATTATTGATTCATTAGCATTGAACTCATGGCCAACAGCACTATAACTCATGCCTTAACAAGGCTCGTGGAACATATGTATTTTCCTGGTAAAGTGTATCACAACCTTCTTGAGATTAGGAATACTAGACAGCACTTCAGCACTACTCTTGGGGTCTATCTTAAATAGCAAAATCATTACCACCAGAAAAACACAAAAATATGAAAAAGAAAACACCCAACACTAAAGAGACTGCAAAAAAGGGAACTTGTTTACAGTATGGGAGCTAGAACAGGATGGTAGAAAGTCACTTGACTTGAGCTGGGAATGTGCATTTCAGGTGGCTCAAATATTTTGCCAATCTCTGCATGTCTTTGAATGACCACAAAGGTGCTGTAACTATTGATTTGGAGGTTACAAATAAATTCTAGCCTGTTGGTAAATTAACAAAGGTGGAATCCACAAGTAGTGAGGATCAACGACTGTATGTTTTTTAAACTAAGAACTGGAGGAACCCAAGAGAGACTTATGGGAGGTAGGACTATAGCATTTAGAGTTGGAAGCAACTTTAGTTGGCACCCAGCCTAATTTCTCCATTCTTGGATGAGGAAGTGGCTCAAAGACACTATGTGACTTGTTGAAGGCCACACAGCTAATGAATGGCAAACGTTTGAGCTGGAGTAGTAGTTTAGGGGGACCCAAGTCTTGATGTACCACATTGAAGTCTTTCCCCTGTCTGTGTACCATGGTGGGAATCCCACAGGACTTCCTGCTATGTTGAAGGGGAGGGGGCAAGGGGGATGATGTCACAAAACAGGTCTTCCAAATGTGGGCTTCTGTCTCAATCCATCGGAGCAGCTATAACAGAATACCATAGGCTGCATGGCTTATCAACAACAGATATGTATATCTCATAGTTCTAGAGGCTGGGAAGTCCAAGATCAAGGGCCCGGTAGATTCTGTGTTTGGTGAGACTTGCTTTCCAGTTCCCAGATGAACATCTTCTCATTATAACCTCACCATGGTAGAAGGAGCCTGGCTGCTCTCTGGGGCCTCTTGCATGAGGGCACTAACCCCACTCTTGAGTGATCCACCCTCATGACCTAGTCACCCCCAAATACCCCTATTTCCAAATGCCATCACACTGGGGATTAGGTTTCAACATATGAATTTTGGGAGGACACAACATTCACCCCATTTGTTTAATTCTTCATTTGAGAACTGTTTTTTTTTTTTGTTTTTTGTTTTTTGTTTTTTTAATATTTACTGTGTGTCAGAGCCATGGTAGGTGCTGGGATACTGGGAGTGAATGATACCTCGTGAGAAGCTTATAACCAGTAGAATGCCTTCACAGGAGGAGTGGACACCAGCACGCACAGGCCTGAGGTCACTGGCACTGCACCATCTGGAGAAAAATTCCTTTCCCAGCAAGAAAAGCTAAGGATCTAGACTTAATGTCATTTCTCAATCCTGAGAAGCCTCTCATGTCATCCGCTTGGCAATGGGTTTTCTGGGCCAGACTATTACTTAAATGGCTTTTATAGTCCTTTGGTTCAATTTTTGTTCTCAGCTAAAGAATATATGTGAAGCCTATGACAGAGTCTAGTGCTACCCCCTTTAAGGGGCCACAGTAAAATGCCCAAAGGCCCTTTATAGGCTCTGTTGGTTCTAGAGAATTATTTGGACTAGTAATTCTTATTAAATACTAAGTAAAATAACTTCTTTAATTATATGTGTGTATCTGTGTATTTCTGTATGCATATATATGTGTGTGTGTGTGTGTGTGTTCTCTCAAGCATAAAGAATGGAAGAGGAAATGTTTGATTGTATAGCTTTTCTTGTTGAAGATTATAGATATATCTATAATATAAAAATGGGTGCCTGGGTGGCTCAGTCTATTAAGAGTCAGACTTCAGCTCAGGTCATGATCTCATGGCTTGTGGATTCGAGCCTCATGTCAGGCTCTGTGCTGACAGCTCGGAGCCTGGAGCCTGTTTCAGATTCTGTGTCTCCTTCTCCCTCTGCCCCTCCCCTTCTCATGCTGTCTCTTTCTCTCAAAAATAAAAAAAAAATCTGTATCTATATATATTATTGCAATTAACATGTCAATTATGTTAATTCTGCTTTTATTCCAAGGAGATGACATTCTTATCTATTTAGGATTATTCATTTATGAGTGACTGCCTTAACCTTTCTTAGAAATGGGGATGACTAACAAGGGAAACTACAAGCCCTCTCTGGGGAGGCTGGATTAAGCCCAAGGGAAAATGCCCCACATCTGGTGTGTATCATTTTGGCATGAGCAGGTGTCTCTTCACTCACTCTCTGAAGGAAGGAAGAACTCTAGCATCTGGATGTGATGTGTGTGTGTGTGGCAGTGTGAGTGGTGCTTGATAGCATGTGCTATGAAGTTAGATTGAACTGGGTTCTAATCTGGTTTCCATGTCATCTTGGGCACATTACTAAGGTTCTCTGCTTCCAAAGTCTTATCAGTGAAATGGTGACAATAACATGAAGCTCTCACCAGATTGTTTTAAGAATTAATATAGGTAATTTTATAAATGCTTAGTGTTGTAGTGCCACATAGGGAAGGCTGGGTAAATAGTATTTTTTGGTAGTAGTAAATGGACAAGTTTGGTTATTATTCGTGGCTGTGTGCACTTACTGTGCACTGGTTTAATCTAAGGTGGGAGATTCCAATTCTGGACTCCCTGATCAGGCACTTACCTTCCTTCTGTAGCTGGTTTTTAGGGTAAGGGGCAATTCTGCTTCCAGTCTTTTGCCTGTCGAGAGCCTCATTTCCAGTTTCACTGGAGGCTCTGGTGTCAAACAGCTTGTCACTTATCTCTGCAGCTGCTCTCATTTTGAGTAGCAATAGTGATCATTGCATCTAATAATTCAGATTAGTGATTATTATTTTATTATCACAATAGTGATAATAAAAACCTGATTTTTATTTTGTGCAAATGTGGAGCTTAGCTGTGAAAAGTAAGGATGTCCATAGAGAGCAGTTTTGCTCCAAGGCCAAGAACTGAGTTGTTTTGTTTCTGGAGGGCCCTTTGCCAATATCTGGTGAGGAAATGGTCAGAAGATTACGGAGAAGTAACCCAGGGATCAGCAGTATTACAGATAAGCCCACACACTCATCCAGGATGTGTGTAGAGGAATATACCCAAAAGGTTATGCAATTTCTTTTACTTTTGTGCTCTTGTTGCCCGTTTTCATAATCAGATTGGTTTTTCAGCCTTGATAAAAAGATCACAACTATTATGCAACAACTTCTTGTCATGTACCACTTTGTGTTTCTGAACAAGTGACTTAATTTCTCTGAGCCTCAGTTTCTCTTGTTATACGATGGGGGGAATATTTTTAGTGCCTATTGCTTGTGGTTGTCCTGAGAATTAAATGAGATAAATGTGTGCACAAGCAAATGAATGTGCAAAAGATACATGGGATCATGGACTTAGCACAGTGCTTGCTTCTTATCAGAGTTAACACTTGATAAATGTTAGTTGATAATGTTTAAGTTGCCATTGAACTGTATTAATAATTAAAAAAAATAAAGCCTGATCTTCCTTAATCTTAAACAACCGAACACTGACTGATAATCTCTCTTTTCCTGGGATTTATAAACAACTACCTTGTGTGTGTTCACACTTGTGCATGTGCTCACAGGCAGGTCTGCCTATCTCTATAGTTACGTTAGACTGGTCTAGCTCACTGAGAGTTCACAACTTGGGTGAATTTGCCTACATTGGGAAAGTGATAAAGTTTTCTTTGGAGGTAAGTCATTCCTTCCACCTCAGCTGCCAAAATTATATGCTTCCTTCTGCAAACAGTCACTGAAGACGGGGGGGTTCCCTTAGATAGGCAGGGAGCTAGGCAGGTATTGGACCCAAAAGCTGAAAAACAGGGCCTTGGGGTGGATAGCAAGTGTACAGAGGAATAAAGAAAGGACTTAGGGCATAACCAGAAATGAACTCTTAGCAGACTATTGATTAGACAGAGAAAATTTAATGGGGTATATGATAAAATTATTTTCTGAAGTTTTTCTCCTATTTTATATTTGAGATCCCCCTCCCCACAAGCTACAACTTTTTGTATATATTTAGGTATAAAAAAAGAAAGTTTCAGGAGACCTGAAATTAATTGATTTTGTCTTTGTACTTCTTTTTACCTTCCAATTCCTACTTCCACAAATTTATATGTTTCTCTCCTGTAAGTCTTACTTGGATTTTGAGAAACTACCAATATAGCCAACATTCCACAGTGTGATGCTCTGTTAGTGGGGAAGAGTCTGGGTTATAGAATATTAAGAATATACTAAGCATTGAATGGTGCATTAGCATAAATAATCTTTTAGTTTTTAAAAAAGATTATGGTTGATAACACTGTATTGAGTAATTGAAATTTACTTAGATTAAAACTGACGGGGCGCCTGGGTGGCGCAGTTGGTTAAGCGTCCGACTTCAGCCAGGTCAAGATCTCGCGGTCCGTGAGTTCGAGCCCCGCGTCAGGCTCTGGGCTGATGGCTCAGAGCCTGGAACCTGTTTCCGATTCTGTGTCTCCCTCTCTCTCTGCCCCTCCCCCGTTCATGCTCTGTCTCTCTCTGTCCCAAAAATAAATAAACGTTGAAAAAAAAAAAAAAAAAACCCTGAAATACCCTCACCAAAAAAAAAAAAAAAAAAAAAAAAAAAAATATATATATATATATATATATATATATATAAATATATGAGGTGATGCATGTACTAATTAACTAGAGAGGAGGAGTCCTTTCATAATGCATACCAAGTCACCATGATGTACACTTAAAATATCTTACAATTTTTGTATGCTAATTACATCTCAATAAGGCTAAAATTAAATAAAAAGATTCTGGGAACATTATTATTAGTATCTGTGTGATGAAATATTAAAAAGGAGGCTGAATTACTCTAAGTGATGCATTCTCTTGCTTCTTGCTTAGCTTACCTAGTTGACAGAAGTTATTATTTAAAGCATTTGTACCTTTGGCTGAGATTCTTATATAGAGATGTTTGTTCAATTGTATTGTTATAAATGGATTTGACCCCCCTTTAATTCATTCATTTTGCATCTAATTTTTTGATTAGAAAAAAAAAATAACTGAGATGAACTTTTCACTTCCTTTTTCATTTTATTTGTACTTTTTATTATGGAAAAGTTCAAACAAATATGAAAGAATACCTTAATGAACATCCGTGTATAATCACCATGTAGCAGTTCATGGCCAATTTTTTTAATCTGTACATTCACCTACTTTCTCACATCTTATAGTGATTTGAAGTAAATCCTGATCATATCACTTCATCAGTAAGTATTTAATGTGTATGTGTAAGTGGTAGTGACTCTTTAAAAAACATAACTTAAATAACACACTTCTACCACATTGTTTCTTAATAACCATAGCTATTCAATCATGTTGAAATTTTTAATTGTTTCTGTTTTCCCTTGGTTTGTTTGTAAAGATCTGTATTAGGGCCAGAGATTGTGATTGGCTGTTTTCCATTTTATTTATTATTTAATACAATATTTTTTCTTTTTTTTATTTTAAGTATAATTTATTGTCAAATTGGTTTCCATTCAACACCCAGCAAGTGCCCTTTTTTTCTTGAAGTTGTGTTTTCATTTTATATATCCCGTGCAGATGCCCACAGTGTAAGCTGGATTAGCTTCCTAGCTCTTCTAGGAACTTGTGTGGCCATGAGAAAATTATTTAATTTCTCTGAGCCTCAGTTTCTGAATTTGCAAAACTATAGTGATGACCTTTAAAGTCATCTACAGTTCTCAGATTTTGCAATGACCTAAACTATTAGTATGGGGGAAAAAAAGGATATTTAAACTTTCTTTTTTCTTTTAAGAGAGAAAATGACTTTTGGAAAGATCACATGTCAGAGTGATAAATAGAATGTTGGGTGATGGGCTAGTATATTCTTTTTGTTTTTCTGGAAGAAATCCTACTTTCATTGAAGTTGATATTTGACTTATTACCTCTAGAGTACAGAAACTATTCTTTTTACCTTTATTTTAACTGAGCATGGTCCAGACCTAAATTGAAGTGGGTTGTGGGGGGGGGGGACCAAAAACATTTATTTGGGATTTCATTTAAAACACTTCTTAGAAGGGTGCCTGGGTGGCTCAGTCAGTTAAGCATCTGACTCTTGATTTTAGTTGAGGTCATGATCTCACAGTTTGTGAGACTGAGCCCTGTGTCAAGCTCCACATTAATAGAGTGGAGCCTGCTTGGGATTCTCTCTCTCCCTCTCTCTCTGGCTCTCCCCCGCTCGCACAAGCATGCGCTCTCTCTCTCTCTCTCAAAATAAATAAATATTAAAAGAAAAAGACATGACAAAACATTAAAAAAAAACTTGTTAGGGGAATTTCCTTTTTGCGATTGTAGATTCTCTTATCTCAAACCAACCTCCTACTAAAAACATACAGAGAAAGACAGATACCATATGTTTTCACTCTTATGTGGATCCTGACAAACTTAACAGAAACCCATGGGGGAGGGGAAGGGAAAAAAAAAAGAGGTTAGAGTGGGAGAGAGCCAAGCATAAGAGACTCTTAAAAACTGAGAACAAACTGAGGGTTGATGGGGGGTGGGAGGGAGAGGAGGGTGGGTGAAGGGTATTGAGGAGGGCACCTTTTGGGATGAGCACTGGGTGTTGTATGGAAACCAATTTGACAATAAATTTCATATATTGAAAAAAAAATTATTTAGGGGAAAAACTAAAAACAACTAGAAAATATGGACAAATATGAAAAACCTTCTATTTAAAGGCATACAAGGGCTATTAAGATAGTAAGAAATTATAGGACCAAGATCTAGGAGGGGAGGTGTCCAAAAGTGGTGCTTAAGAAGCTAAGAAACCTGGCACAGATTTTAATACAATCATGGGGCTGCTGGAGGATCAAACTGGGAATGATGATGGTAAATATCCCAGACTTTAATTTGAGAACTTGAAAGGCTGCACCCTTGGAGTAAGAGTGAGTAGGAAATAATAGAAATCTTTAGTTGGATTATAATGGTTTGGAATTACTGATGCCTTTAGACTATCTGCCTACCAGAAGTAAAATTATTCTTCTCTAGAAGATAGCATCATCCAGAGCTTTCAGTGATCTCTACCACTTTTTAATATAAAATGTTCTGTACTCAAGGAGAAATAGCCAGTCATATACCAAGACAAAATGAAACTAAAAAATAATTTAAAAGAAGATGATAGAAGAAGACCCACTAGGGTCTCAGATAATAAAATCATCAGACTATCAGACAGTCTTCATAACAACTCTGATTAATATGTTCAAGGAATTAAAAGGTAAGGCTGAGGGGTGCCTGACTGGCTCAGTTGGGAGAGCATGTGATTCTTGATCTTGGGGTCATGAGTTTGAGCCCCACATTGGTGTAGAGATTACTTAAACAATAAATAAATAATTTTCAAAAATAAATAAAAGGTAAGGCTGAAAATTACAGCAGATAACTGCAGCAGATAACAAGAAAACAACAAATAAAATTATATAATTAAGAAAATATACAACATCTGAAGTTAAGAACTTAGTGAATGGCTTTAACAGTAGATTTGATACAGTTGAAGTGAAATCGTGAACTGAAAGATATAGCAGGAGAAAATATGCACTCTCAAGCACATAAAGGCATAAAGAAAGGAAACTACAGAATACAGTGTAAGAGACAATGAGATCTAGTGAAAATATTCAGTATTAATATAATTGGTGTACCAAAAAGAGAAGAGAGATGGAGTGGGAAAGCAACATTTGAAGACTAATGAGAGATATCAAATAATCACCTGGAAACCCTACACTGAATAAAGGACAAGAAGAAATGTTAGTATAAATATTAAGAACCAAGAAAAGAGAAGATCATAAAACAAGCCAGAGAATAAAGACATCTAACTTTGAAAGGAGAAACAAGTTACTAAGATGATTTTTCAATAGAAACAATGAAAGCCAGGAAGCAATGGAAAGATATTTTCAAAGCTGTGAAAGAAAACAATTGTCAATATAGAATTCTATACCTAGCAAAAATGTCCTTCAAACATAAAAGAAAAAAAAGACACTTACAGACAAACAAAAACTGAGACAATTTATTGTCAGCAGCTTTACATTAAATGAAATTCTAAAAGGTGTTCTTAGGCTGTAGGAAAGTTATCTCACAGAGAAGCTCAGAGATAAAGGAAAGAATGAAGAGCAACACAAAGGGTAGATATGTGAGTAAATCTAAATGATTATTGACTATTGGAAAATAATAAAATAATAATTTAAAATATATATAATTAAAATATGCAGCAAACATTGTACTTGCTTTAGGAGGGGACTAAATAGAGAAAAATTGTTCTAAAGTTCTTGTATGATCTAGAAAGTAGTAAAAAAACTAATTTAGGGTAGACTTTAATACATCAAGAATACATGTTGTAATCCCTAGAGTATTAGCTAGAAGAATAGTTAAGGAATACATAACTAACAAGGAAATAAAGGGAGAAATAGAATAATAAAAATTCTTGATAAATCTAAACTAAGAGATAAAGGAACAAATATGAAGCAAATAATGGAAGATTTAAACATAAATATATCTGTAATTCCTTTGAATATAAAATATTAAAGCCTTCCCTCAAAACATAAAGATGATCAGACTGGGAAAACAAACAAAACCTAACTATATGATGTTTACAAGAAACATATCTTAAATATAAAGATTCAGAAACACTGAAAATATAAGTTTAGAAAAGAAAATACCATTCAAACACCAAACAAAAGGAAGCCAGTATAGCTATGATATCTTAAGGCAAGAAGAATAAGAATGGCATTTGCTAATGATGAAAGGATCAATCCATCAGGAATATATACTTCTTTTAAATGTGTATTTACCTAGTAACATGGCTTCAAAATACATAAAACAAAAATTGACAGAAGTGCAAGAAGAAATAAATAAACCTACAAGAGATTTTAACAAATCTTTTCCAGATATTGATAGATAAGTGGACAGAAAAAATCAGAAATGTAGACTGTTTGAACAAATTAACCAAACTATCCTAATTGACACATAGAATGTTAGAACAATGTACACAATTTCAAAATATATGTTTCTTTCCAGTGAACATTTTACATTTGCCAAAAATGAATATATGCCAGGTATAAAGCAGTCTTAATTAAAAAAAAATCTAGAGTACACCTTAGAGCACTGAGAAATCAACTAGAAGTTAATGACAAATCTACTTAGAAAATTCGCAAATATTTTGGAAAAAATCAATATTTTTCTAATAGGTCAAAGAAGAAATCATAAGAGAATTTCGAAACCATTTTGACCAGAATGATAAAAATACTGTATATTACAGCTAAAGCATTAGAAACTTATAACCGTAAAGATATACATAAAAATAAGGGATGCCTGTTGGGAATGCAAACTGGTGCAGCTGCTCTGGAAAACAGTATGGAGTTTCCTCAAAAAATTAAAAATTGAACTACCCTATGACCCAGTAATTGCACTACTAGGTATTTATCCAAGGGATACAGGTATGCTGCTTCAAAGGGTCACATGCACCCCCATGTTTATAGCAGCACTATCAACAATAGCCAAAGTATGGAAAGAGCCCAATGTCCATTGATGGATGAATGGATAAAGAAGATGTGGTATACATATACAATGGAGTATTACTTTTCATTCAAAAAGAATGAAATCTTGCCATTTGCAACTATGTGGATGGAACTAGAGGGTATTATGCTAAGTGAAATTAGTCAGAGAAAGACAAATATATGATTTCATTCGTATGAGGACTTTAAGATACAAAACAGGTGAACATAAGGGAAAGGAAACAAAAATAATATAAAAACAGGGAGGGGGACAAAAACATAAGAGACTCTTAAATATGGAGAACAAACTGAGGGTTACGGGAGGGGTTGTGAGAGGTGGGATGGGCTAAATGGGTAAAGGGCATTAAGGAATCTACTCCTGAAATCATTGTTGTACTATATGCTAACTAACTTGGATGTAAATTAAAAAATAAATAAATAAAAATTGAAAAAAAAAAAAGAGATTCCTGGGTGGCTCAGTTGGTAGAGTGTGTGACTCTTGAGATTGTTTAAAAAGATATACATAAAAATAAAATTTTGAAAGAAAGGCTGAAAAATCTCAAGAAGTTGGAGAAAAGAATAATAAATGAAATCTAAGAAAGTAGAAGAAAATGATTATAGGAAAAGATACTAATGAAATAGAAACAAGCATACAATAAAGAGAACCAACAGAGTCATAACTTAGTGTTTTTGGAAAGACCAGAAAAAGTGATAAACTTCTGGTGAAACGGTATTCTATTACTTTGGAGAATTATTACTTCAGCCAAAATATGTATTCCAAAATCAACATTGGTGCTTAACCCCCATCTTTTTTTTCCCCCTCCTTTCTCCTTCTTCATTTAAAATAATTAGCATATATATAATTTTTTAAAATACTGGTATTTTTGTAGCCTTTGTATATCTTTGCTTAATCAGCTTTAAAAGGAAATTACTTTTTTCATTATAAAATGATATATGTTCATTGAACAAAGTATAAATATTCAAAAATAAGATTTATTGGAAAATGTTAAATCCCAGATAATAGTTTTTTATACATATTCTTTGAAGCTCATTTCTTTGCTCACAGATTCTCATATATTTACAAAAATGGGATCAGTGTATTCTGTTCTATAATGTTTTCACTTAATATATGTATGATGACTATTTTTCCATATCATTAAATATTTTTTACCGAATAAATTTAATGATCACATGACCTAATTAACTGAAGTGTACCAGTTACCTGTATTTAGATATTTAGGTTGTTGCAATGTTTCTTCTATTTTAAATAGTGCTGTGATAAACATTCTTGTAAATAAATCTTTGTGCAAGTCCCTGATTATTTTCTTTGGGTAAGTACCTGAACGTGAAATTCCTGAAATGAAAAAAAAAATCGTTTTTAAAGCTTCCAGTTTTTATTGTTCAATTGCCTACCAGAAAAAATTGTGCCAAGTTATAATCTCATCAACATCAACACTGTGTGAGAGTATCCATGTCCAACACTGTCTCCAACATTAGGCATAATCTTTTATTTTTTTATTTTTATTTTTTTTTTAATTTTTTTTTCAACGTTTATTTATTTTTGGGACAGAGAGAGACAGAGCATGAACGGGGGAGGGGCAGAGAGAGAGGGAGACACAGAATCGGAAACAGGCTCCAGGCTCCGAGCCATCAGCCCAGAGCCCGACGCGGGGCTCGAACTCACGGACCGCGAGATCGTGACCTGGCTGAAGTCGGACGCTTAACCGACTGCGCCACCCAGGCGCCCCTAGGCATAATCTTTTAATATTAACTTCACCTAATTATATTAACATATCCTGAAAGTGCTGAGTCAGGGTTCCCCAAAGGGTGACTGTAGAGGGCATTGAAGCGAGAGAGCTCAGAAAAATGCCTTACTCTGGGTTGAGAGCTCATGGAAGGGGCAGTGATTGGAATAAGGGTGTTCTTCTTGTTCAGTGATTTGCACAGTTAATTTCTAAGAGGGCTTCAGGGGCCACGAGCCATATATAAGCGAGGAGAGGTGTTTTTTATTCTCTACTTTTACTCTAGTTGTTAATATTATTATTATTAGATTTATTTTTGTATTAGGTTTACATAGATATCACAAAGTCTATGCAGTGGGGTGAAGGGAGGCTTATAGAACCTCAGTGAATTATTAAAAGCCCTGAAGTCATATCGTGGGTGCACTCAGGCCTATTTTAGGAGTCAGCAAGGCTTCATGAGCTCAACAATTATAAAGTGCTTTTTTTTGTTTCTTTTTTTTTTTTTAAAGTTTTTATTTAAATGCCAGCTAGTTAACATACAATTATAAAGTACTTTGAAATTTACAAGGCTTTTTATATATTTCTTATTGAAAAAGCTATATAAGAACTACATTAAAAGAGATTTTAAAAAATGCACCTAGAACCCAAACTTCTATAGCACTATTTTTCATTTCTGTGTTTTTTTTTTTATCAAAGTAATAATGGGCATAGCATTAAAATTCAAATAGTAAAACAAGACTTGTAGTGAAAAACAGCAGTCTGCTAGACAATTTCTCCTACTTTCCAGAAGCCGCTTTTATTTATTTATTTATTTATTTTTTCAACGTTTATTTATTTTTGGGACAGAGAGAGACAGAGCATGAACGGGGGAGGGGCAGAGAGAGAGGGAGACACAGAATCGGAAACAGGCTCCAGGCTCTGAGCCATCAGCCCAGAGCCCGACGCGGGGCTCAAACTTACGGACCGCGAGATCGTGACCTGGCTGAAGTCGGACGCTTAACCGACTGCGCCACCCAGGTGCCCCCAGAAGCCGCTTTTAAAATTTTTAACTGTTTCTTTAGACATTTTCTTCCATGTTGCAAAATAGATGCTTATATTGCTATTTCTTGAATTTTAAAGTTATAGACAATATCTATTGATTCCCATAGAAGATTATGATGTCGTCATCTTTTATATACACATTCTCCATGCATCTGTCTCCTCTTCCTCCACATTGCATAACACCTTCCCCTTTCCCTTTGCATCCTCCCAATATTATCTTGGATAATATTTTCACTATGGAAAATTGCACACAGAAAGTAGTGAGAATGGTAAAGTGAATGCCAGCATTCCCATCGCCTACCTTCAACAATTACTAATTTGCGGTCAAACTTAATTTATCTATATCTACTACTTTCCTGCTCCTTCACAATCCCCTGTAGTGAATAATTTGAAGTAATTCCCAGACATTATATTATTTCACCTATAAATATTTTGGGATTTATACCCGAAGTATAGATGTATTACAGGTTTTTTTTTTTTTTTTGTCAAATTAATTTATGATGCTGACTTTATTATGACCATGTAAATACTGATCATGGATTTTGGTTTACACCCTAATTATAGTGAAGCCAAATTTTCCAGCTGCCTTCTATGAAAAGGTGCAATGGAGATCAGTTTGTTTAGACTGTATATCTGAAACATTTTTTTAGTTTATTATTTTGAGAGAGAGAGAGAGAGACAGAGAGAGGGGGAGAGAGAGAGAATCCCCAGTAGGTTCCGCTCTGTCACCACAGAACCAGATGTAGGGCTCCATCTCACAAATGTGAGATCGTGACCTGAGCCAGAATCAAGAGTAAAAGCTTAACTGGCTGAGCCATTCAGGTGCCCCTGAAACATCTTGATTCTACCTTTACTCTCACTTAGTAAGGTCGATTATAGAGTTCTAGGTTGTAAATGATTTCCCTCAGAATTTCTAAGGTATTGTTTCATTATCTTGCGTCTTCCAGTGTCACTGGGAAGACATCAGCCATTGTGAGTCCGAACCATTTGTTTGTTTTTACCCCCTTCTGGAATATTTTAGGATCTTCATCTCTGGTGTTCTGAAATTTCATGATGTTGTACTATACTTGTACTGTATATACATTTATCCATTGTGCTAAGCATATAGTACATGCTTCCAATATAGGATCACATGTCCTTCAGTTCTGGAATATATTCTTAAATTATTACTTTGATGAATTCCTTCTCCCCTACATTTTTTGGTCCTTCCTTCAGAATACACAACCATTCTCTCCTCTCCCCTCTTTCCCCTCTCTTTTCCCTTCCCCTCTCTTCTCTCTTTCTCTGTCATTTGGTTTTGGATCTTTCTGCAAAGGGAGTCTGGAAGACAGCATTTCTGGGCAACAAGTGGGGATGGAAGATGGTGGTCTCCCCACTGAATGTACAGACTGTCACTTATCTCTCCCTGTTCAGTAAGATGTTTCACTCAGCTGTGCTTGTTAGTCCCTGGCTCAGAGCATTTCTGGTTTAGCCTCTTCAAATGGTAAATCTTCAGTCTTCCCGCAGGTTGGTGGGGGGGGGGGGGGTCAGCAGGTTGGTGGTGGGGGGGGTCTATCTGATTGCTCTCATTTTCAGCCTTTTCAGGGTTCTGGAACACTGACCATCCCCTAAAGACACTTAAAGCTGAGAAACCCAAACTGTTTGCCTATCTGCTTTCTATCCTTAAAAATTGTGATCTCTATCATCCACGGTTACTGCTTCCTCTTCTCTTTGATAAACACTTGTGTACTTTTATCTTTTATTTTACTGGGGCTTTAGGAAAAAGTAGAGATAAACACTTGTTTCATCCACCATGCTTCACTGGAAGACTTAGCACAATGATTTTTATTTCTGCAGGTACCTTTTTAAAGTAGTTAAGACTCAAAGGGGCAAAATAACAAAAGAAGGAAGGAAGAGGAGGGAGAAAGGAGAGGGTGTAGTTATGTTGAGGGTGTGGCTACTGATATTTGTGCCACAGATTTCTCATAGAGAATAAAACCAGAACTGAGTCAGGGCTTGAGTTTTGTTCCTAGGGTCTCTGGTGGTGTGTGATCATAGGTGGGTCTTCATCTGGAGAATAAGGTACGTTTGCCAAAAAGACATTGGTGAACTTTGGTGCAGTGCAACAAATATTTATTACAAAATGAATTTCCAAAGTCATTTCTCACCTTTTAACAAGAATTAATTACATCATCTGCTTTATCAGATGGAGGACTAGATTTCTTCTGAAATAAATGGAGAGGAAGATGGAAGTATTTCCAGTTCCATTATGGCTTATTCTGTCCTTCAAATAAGTTTCTGTTCAAACACCAACTAAAATTTGGGTCTCACAAAATATTTCATTTATTAAGTCATTCTCTTACTCATTATTTCTTTCTTTTGATTCCCAGAGCAGAGTAACTTTATTTTTGTAGAACATTGTGACCTAGGGCTTAAGGCAGTGCATGCCTGTTTTCATCATGAATTAAGCTATCTCCACACAGATTGACTACGATTATATGGCATTGTTTTGGATCCTTTGTATAAAAAGGTGAACAAGGTAGGATTTTTGTCAGCTTGAAGAGTTTATAGCCTTGTAGAAATCTGGTCTCCATTTTAAAAAAAGAAATGTATTGTGAGTTGACAAAGTAATTTTGCACGTATAGTGAATGAATAGTTATGTAGCCGAGTTCCTGGCAGGGAGGTTCTATTCTATGATGGTAAATCACATAGATTGCAAATTAGTTAGACTTGGCTCTCATTCCAGCTTTGCCATTATTTCAGGGGTGGGAAATGGGGGTAGACTTGTATCCTCTCTGAGTGTCAGTTTTCCCATCTATAAAGTGGAGAGAATAATACCATTCCCCGTATGTTAGTTTAAATGTGGTAATTTTTGTGAGAAGCCTTAGACCTGGCTTTGAGGCAGAAGTCAATTAATGGTGAGTAAAAGCTTGAAAGATGAGCAGAGAATCTTAGACAAAGATCTTGAGCTTGTGTTCTAGCTCTGCCACTTTCTAGCTCTGCAATGTTTGATAACATAGTCTCAGCTTCAGTTTCCTTATGTTTAAAATTGGGATATGATGTCTATCTTATACAGTTGCTATGAGGATTGTGTTAAACAGGATAAGCTCTTGGCCCTATATAAGTGTTTTGTGTGAGTTTTGTTGTTGTGATGTTTGGGGTCCTGGGGTATAGGATTGCATGATGTGACTGTGCCCCAAAAATACTGAGCATCTGTTTGAGCATTTGCCTGCCACACTATTTGGTTAAACTGCCCTTTGTGGTGCTCTCCTGAAAACTTAAATCTAATTGTTCATCATAAGGATTTTTGGGACATATTCTGTGGAGCTAGTCCAATCTGGAGGCAACCTTGGAAATAATGAAAAACTAAAGGCAACTACTTTGTGTAGCATAAAACGTGAAGACAATGTCATTACTTCACTCTAAATCCCAGACCTTTTCTTCTACAAAACATGTGAACAGCTTGTAGAAATTAAATTATTTGGGATTTTTTATTCTCTTCAGAGGAGTGAAGAAATGACTTCTTTTTTCACTGGTGAGTAATCTGCTAATAGAGACTCATAGAGTCATAGACTTTTAGAGCTAAAAAGTAGCTTAGCTACCACCTGGTTAAAATTTTTAATTTTACTGATGAAGAAAGTAAGCTCGAGAAAGGCTGTGTCACTTGTCCAAGACGACAGAGCTATTAACTAGTGAAACCTAAGAAAACAGTCAAATCTCTGCTTAAATTTCAGCGAAAACAATACTGTGTAATAAAATAACTCGATGTAGTATTATAATGAAACTCTTTAAATGGTTTCTAGTCAGTCTCAGCTTAGAATAGAAAAGATGGGATCCTAAAGGGTTTTCTAAACAAGTTTGTTGAAATTATGTAAGAAAATTAAAAAAAAAAAAAAATTCATCAATGAATGAGATTTTGTAAGCATTCTTGGGTTTCTAAACTAACACTCCAATTTTCATATGCTACATAGCTATTAATTATGTATTTGTGTTCTTATTCTTCTCCTTGTGTTAAGTTCTCCTTGTGTTAAGAATTCTGGTGACCATCATGGGGTGCCTGGGTGGCTCAGTTGGTTGAGCGCCCGACTTCAGCTCAGGTCATGATTTCCTGGTTTGTGGGTTCGAGCCCCACTTAAAGCTCTGTGCTGAATGCTAGCTCGGAGCCTGGAGCCTGCTTTGGATGCTGTGTCTCCCTCTCTCTCTCTGCCCCTCCCCCGCTCATGCTTTGTTTCTTTCTGTCTCTCAAAGATGAATAAACGTTAAAAAAAAAAAAGAATTCTGGTGATCATCACTGCTTATTTGTGAACCCCAGTCACTGATGCCAAATAACTTGACCTGATACTCAGCCTCTCTTGGTTTCATCTTTAATGAAATGCAGCCTTCTTTTCTCAGTAATGTTTACTGTGCAAACTGTAGTGATCCTGAACACACAATTTTTCTGGAAGTACCTATAGGAACACGTGCACCAACAAAATCCATGCGACTTGTGTTCCATCAAATGAAACTAGGCATTTTCATGATTGACAGCAGAAGGAGCCTGATTCTTCCATGAATAATATCTTATTAGCTTTAAATATCGGCTGGAGAAATCATCTTCTTTTAAAAAAATCTCAGACAAAGAATGTAATTCACACTCTTTGGGGAGAACCATTTTAATACCGCTTTTTTTTTTTTTTTTTTTTTTTTTTTTTTTTTTTTTTGCATGCTGAAAACAGCTCCAGATTTGAAATTCTATTGCCCTTTTGTCTCTTGGCTTCTCTGTCAGTCTGCTGAGGAGGCACTGACTGGGAACAGCTTGGTCCTGGAAATGGTGGAGTTGGGGCGGTGCCAGTGGAGGGAAAGCCCACAAAAAGTGCCATGTTTTGGTTAATTGACCTAAGGGCCTGAGCATCCTTGGCAGCAGATATGCAGTTGGCTTTAGTATCTGGTTTTGGGTTTGTGTAACTGTTTCCTTCTCCTTAAATTTTGTTCCCAAGGAGTTAGCGTTTCTCAATTTGCTATATCCTCTGGGTATATTAAAAACATACTCATAGTAAAAAATTCAAACAGAACAAAAAGGTTATACAATGCATTGTAGACCCCCTCCAGGCTCAGTCTTCACAGGAAACACCATCTGTTCATTCTTGGGTCTCCTTTTAGACATTTTTCATGTGAACATGGAGTGGGTGTATAGTATACATATAGTTCTCTTCCTTACCTTTTCACTTCATAACAGTATATTTTGGAAATCTTTTTGTATCACCACATATGGTGAAGTCATTCTTGTATATGGTGAGGTAGTTCTCTCTGTTAAGCATGTTCCATTATTTATTGAGTTTTCTCATACCTTTTCCTTTCTTTCTCAGAAAACATACCTCAAGGCAAGCATTCAGTGAATCTCTCACTTAAGGCTTGAGGAGGCTCAATTTTCTAGCCCCAAGAAAGTCAGCTGGTGGCAGCTTGGGAACATTATTAACAGTCAGCATCTGCTCTTGCCTTTGCACCTCTTGTTGTATGAGGGGTGGTGTGTGTTTTGCTTTGCCAAAGTCAAAGCTGCAGTGGTGGCTCCAAGGGCAGCAGAGTGTGGAAAAGTGAGTGGGAAGTTGGGCACATCAGTGGCAAATACTTAGATTGGACATAATGAAGCAGAAAATCAAGGTAGTGTGCTGTCAGAATTTTCAAGGTCAGTAATGCTGCTCACTTTCTTTTCAAGTCAAGTTAGCGCAGGGGCTTATTCCAGTAGTTCTGTGTATTTTCCCAGATAGGAGGCAAGTCTTGGAGCTTATAAAGCCCATCTTGGGAAGAGCATGCAGACTTTCACAGGAAATTGAAATGTCAGTTTTTGCCTGCCTTCAAGAAAGAGTACTAAACTTTGGACAAGATAACTAGTTTTCAAACTCCTTTTAGAAGGGGAACCTGTTTTTTCAAATGAAATCTCGTTTACGATTTCCAGTATAGAAAAGAAACAAAGTGGAGCTGCGGGGTGTGGGTTGGGTCTGGTTGGTCTTTCCTCCCTTAATTCCCACAGCCTAGCATCCTACACAACACAGACAGACAGACAGACAGACAGACAGACAAAGTAGATGAGATAAGCATTTAATTTCATCCAAGATGTTATGATTTTATTTGTCTTTTTAACAGTATTTAGACACTGTGAAGGTGTCTAATTGTGTATAATTTTGAAGAAGAAACATCTTCTCTTTTTAAAATGGCCTGTTTTGACTTTGCTGGATCCAAGGACATCCTGTTGGTTGAAGATCAGATATATCACTTCAGTTAACTGTTAGTTACTAAAGGAACATTTAGAAGTATCTAGACTGGAGAAACTAGTTTGTAGGGGAGGCCAGTCTTTATAGAAATTCCAAAGCCTGTGAGATTGATTGCTTTCAGTGTTTACTGCAGCCAAATGATTAACTAGGACCTGAAACAGCCCACTGTGATTTATGCTGTGAATGCAGAAAGGATGTTTGCATATGACCATTGGGTTTCTTGCTGAAGCCCTTTAAAAATTGTTTATCTTGGGGACATGCACTGCTTAGAGTTTTTTATTTCCTTTGGTATTTTACATTGTCTTATGCCAGAGGCCAAGGCTAGCTTTGTAGTATTTACTGAGTTTGGTTTTTCAGGGCTTTCTAGGGGATGCCACTGAGTCTGTAGGAGAAAGTCATGCTTCAAACCATCTACAGTATGTAGTGCCCTGAAATTTTTCACCACTGCAAATAAGGTAGTTTTATGATTGATCAATTTTTCTAACTAAGGGAACACAATGCTCACAAACATTAAACACAACAGTGAACAGAATAGATAAAATTCTTACTCTTAGAGGACCTTCATTTTTGTTCGCTTAGTCATTTAAAAATTTGGTGAAAAGCCATTTGTCCCACCTTTTGTAATAGATGTTATTTAAAGAAAGATAATGTGCTTGAGGGTAGTGAAACTTGTTATTTTGGTAGGGAATTTAATTTTCTCTGTACTCAAGGTAGGGCTAATGGAAGATAAAGATCACAGGCTTGTCCCGAGTACAAAAGATAAATAACACAATTTTTCAAAATGTGCTATTATCTACCTACATGTAGAAGAAGACATTTTCTTAAAAATATACATTCCTCTAGGTGTAATGCAGACTTAAAAGAAAAAGCATTCAGTTGCAACTCTGTTCAATAGGGAACATCAAGAGACCTGAAGAGTTGCTGATAGAGAGATACTTTCCCTGGCTCCCTAGAGCAAGGGATTTCTGAAGCGTTCACATTTCTTACCTTTCTGTTATAACCAGCAGAGTGCTAATAGGGCTTAATAGCTGACCAGAACTTTCAAGAATTCTTACACTTTGTTGGGAAGATATATTAATTTTTAAGTTAGTGTCTTTGCTGTCTTTTCCAAAAATATCTTGGTCTGTAGATGGATGGAATCATATTTGGTCAATTGCTGTTTCAAAAAGGACTGATTATAAGTGATAGCTCGGAAGCTAAATCAATATTTGCATTGTTCTATTTATCCTGTGTCATGTCACACTATAATTTATTGTACTATTGTGTTATATTTTAGAAAAATGAATGTTGGTATTGCCATTAAGAAAGCTTGAAAATTGCTCCTAAATTTGAATTGATATCTTTCCTTGTGAATTCATGTGTGCTTGGAATGTTATCCTTTTCATGGTTTCTGGAGAGGCAGAGTGCTGCTCAAGGCACTTTCCCCCTTCCCCTGTTCATGGGAAAGTTTGAGGTGCAGGAATGAGACCAAGTAGGGGTTGGGTTGAGTTTCTTACCTGCTTGCCTTTGTTTAGGGCTCTGGGTTGCTTATTGCAGGCTCCTAGGGAGAGTAAAGGACTTACAGATTTGAAATTGAGTACCTGCTTTAATTCAAGCCTAATTGTCATTTACAGTTGTATACTCCTATTTTCTCTCCAACGAGGGACAAGCATTTTGAATTCAAGAAAAGACCTTTCCCTTGCACTTTTTGTGTGTGTGTCCCTCATGTCACATATAGTTCTTTTCATATAAGCCTAAGTATTTGCTGATTGACTGAGAGTGGCTCAGAACTAATAACTCACAGATAATAACTGACTCTGTTTTGGAGAATTCATTTATTTGTTTTGCAGATATTTGCTGAAGTCTTACTGTGTGCTAAAGAACTAGTGAGAATAAATAATTACTCCTTTGGTTGGATCTAAATCTGATTCTCAATGGTCCTGAATTGTAGATGACATGACCAGAAAATTGGTCTCATTACTTGTAGACATGTTTCATTGGCCTACTGGTCCTATTCACTTTGTTGCCTAAGTATAGCACGGAGCTCTTCTTCCTTTCTATCCTCAATGACAGGGCATGAGCTTGAACCATCATTATTGTTCACCTGGATTGCTACTATAGGTTCACAGCTCTCTTTATTTCATTGGTGTGCTTGCCTCACTCATACCCATCTTCTAGATTCTTCCACACTGATGCTATAACAATCTTTGTGACCTGAAGACTGTTCATATCTCTAAAAGGTTTTGTCCCTGACACACAGACCTTTTGCTAGTGTACCAGCCTTATTTTTAACTATGCCTTCCCCTCCACATTTTGTGTTCTAGAAATGTCCCATCATCATCAGTATCTACTAGACTGAGAGTTCTGTGACGGTAGGGTACATGTCTGTATGCACCTCTTTGAATCTCTGAGATCCAGAATGGTGCCCAGAATGTAGTGGGAGTCCATAAGTTTTTGTGGAATTGAATTCACACACTCTTTAAAACTAATAAGATTTCAGTTTGTTAGCAAGCCAAATTACATTGCCTTCTGTCTAATCCCTTAAATTCTTATTTGATGGATTCCGCATTGTTTGTCAAAGCACTTTGTGAAATGGAAAATAGATGGCTCTTTCCTCCTACTGCTCAACAAAACTCAGAAATATATTTAGAATGTTTAGAATTTGATGAGTGCTAAAGACTGTCTGTGTGTTTCATCAGGTTGTCCTCCTCCTCATCTGATATGAGGAGGTAGTATTAATTTCTAACGTAATACAAAGTATTATAAAGTAATGCAGGAGACCCTTTCACACTGTGTTCCTCAAAGAATCTTTTGCTTTTTGGTTATCTTGGGAACATGAAATAATTTAACAGATTTCTCAATATTCCTTGAATCTGATTTACGTTTCATAATTTTTCCCTTTTCAAGTTGTAAACCAATTTTCCTTGTAATATTGATTCTAGCATTTATTCAGCGATGTTCAACCAAAGTTTGTGGGGTTCAGTGTTATTTTAAGATCTCTGCTCAACTAAATCAAATCCTTTGCTTAAGAAATCTCTGCAAATTCTTCAGAGTCTTTTTTTTTAGTGTAAATTTATCTATTCTAACAAATTTGGATTGCATATTATTTCCTATGATCTTTCTTCATAATCACTTTTTATTTATGGGATTTTTTTTCTTATCCTTATTTCATTAGACCAAGAGGCTGCATAACTATATGTACAGCTAATGTATGGCCTGCCCTTTATATTCAGAGATGAGCCCACTCACCACTGGGATTGGTATCTTGAGTTGTGCTTCATGGAAACACAGGGACAATAATGTCACCCACAATTTCTCTTGATCTCCTCATCCTCTTAGAACTAATGGTGTACACTTTAGAGGGATTGGTTTTGTCTGTGTGTAAAGATTGATATACTTTGAACAAAAATTCAGGCTTAGCAGAATTAAATAAATTGCTCAATAACTCTGATCTATTTCCCAAAATCTACTTAAAATGTTTTTTGTTTTTTGTTTTTTGTTTTTTGTTTTTTGTTTGTCATGGGATTTTTATATATGTTCTTAAAATGGAAAAGAACATTATAAAGAACTCACATGTACTGGTCACTCAGCCTTAAAAGTTAGCAACATTCACCTATTTTAGGGCCCAGCCTTTAGCACCACTGCACTTGCTCCACACCTAACACAGGTTCTAAAGAAATTCAGTTGATTTTGGGAAGATCAGAAAGTATCACATTTCTTTGTAGGCCCATTTTAATTGTATTTATGTAATTATTCCCATAACCATTTTAAATCATGCTCATTATTATTAAAAAAAAAAAAACACACAAAAAAACTAAGAAAATCCATTTTTAATCCCTGGAGGGGGAAAATTGCAAAAACAAGCAAATTGTAAATCTTAGCAGATGGGTAATTAAAAACAAACAAAGCAGAATTATCCTGAGAGTTTTATCATGGTTCCAAATGCTAAGAATGTGTACTTTATTTGGGAGATTAACTCTACCCCGTCCTTGAATATCTAGCAGCAGATAATTGATTTTGTCTGGAGTTTTCTCCACTCTGTGGTCTGATGTGCTTCCTTCTACCATCTTCCTTCCTGTCCCAGGGAGGCAGAGAGGTAATGGAGTAGCATGAGTGACCCTGTGTAACAGAGTGTCCTTTAATGATCTCGGTTAATTTAGGACAAGGCACCATTTTTCTGTTGTCTTCATACAGACCATAAAAAAATGAGTCAGGTAGCTTCGTTAAACTATAAAATCCTTGAAGTCGTAGATTGTTCATCTTGTATCCCCAGAACCTGGGACAGGGCCTGACTTCCAGTATGTTTTTGGTACACATTGGTTGACTCGAGCAGAACCAAACTAAGATTAGATATGCAATTGGTTAAGAACCTACATGTGAGATGCTTTATTTTTAAAACTGGATGATACACTCTGAACGAAAAATTTTTTGGCATGTATTTAATGTATGAAAAAGATTATGCGTTTTTTTTTGAGAACAAATTGAAAAATGAAAAAAAATTAAACTAATCTAATATTGCTCTGAGCACAAGAATAAAGTAAATGGAATAAATTGTGCTGAAATGGGAAGGAAAGAAAACAAAATCTAACGGAGGGAGAAATCATAGTTAGAAAGCAAAGTTATTTTGCAAAATTATTATTTCTGTCATGACCTTTTCTTCAAGTTAACTGATGATACAGTCACTTGCTTTTTCTAATATAGAAACACATGGCATTCTAGGAGTTTATTTATAACCCACTGTGAAGAGCAAGTAGAGAAGAAGAATGCTCAATTATGCATTCTAAACACCATGCTTCGTGTGGTCAGGACGAATTGTTATTCTGCTTGTACCATGGTATCTTTTACATCTCAGCAAACATACCTGGCTTACTTTCCCCTACTTCCTCCTCTCTTTTTTCTCTGTTCAGGAAATCAATTTGGTTGGGTTTCTTGTGTAGGGCAAAACCCATGGATTTGTACAGAGCTGGTGAACAGGCCATCAATGGGATCTCTGTTAGCTCATTTTTCATCAGGGAGATACATTTCTTTCTCAAAGCTGTGATCTAGGAGAGTTGCCAAGCAGCTAGAGTTTAAAAAAAAAAATACACAAAAAAACAGCAAACAACGTAATTCTTTCATGTGATGGCTTCTCCCTTTGTGCTCATTATGCTGTTGCTGGCTGACCAGTTCTAAAATAGAGTCCACGGTTCCTTTGCCTTCAGCTCTTTCTGGGTTTTTGGAATCTTAGTCAAAGCTTAATTCCAAATCATTGTCCACTGACAGCATTCAAAGGGTGGAAGTGGAGGACTGTCTTAAATTGAAAAATGATGGAAATTCATGAACAATTTCTCAAGTTCACTCTTGTGAGCTTAGCACGTGTAAAATATTTACAATGCTTTTATGTCCGTAACTGAACTTTTGTATTCTTTGAACCCAAATCCCTCATCTTTTTTGATATCACTGTCTATCTTTTTTGATATCACCACTGATCTATAGTGGTGGCTTAAAACTCCAATATATTTTTCTTTTCTTTCTGGATCCTCAGATGAACCAGTAATGGAACAAACCAACTGACATAATTTGCTTCCATCTGCTTAGTTTCATGAATGCCTCTTTAGTAACCAGAGCCAGCTCTCCTGACCAGAAGAAACAACGATGCCCATCCACTGAGTGTGGGCCATTTTTTTTTTATTGTGAGTACTTGAATTTGCCTTATGTGTAAGATTCTCTAAAGAAGCAGTTGTTTTTCCATTACCTAAACAAGACACTGTCCCTAGGTGGCTTCGGAAGTCTGAAAAATGACCTCCGTTTCGAGGAGACCTTTCTGATGATTGAATTGAATGGACTGATTCTAAATGTTACACCATTAGTGACAAATATCTAACAATTGCTTTTGGGGCCTGGGACAAATGCACATTTAGCTCAGCTGTTTTCCCATCAGGTTACCACTGTGATTCCTCTCTCCCACTGCTCCCACACAAGAAGGATGGTGTGGAAAGCCCACCACCAGTTTCCAGCCGGGCTGTGTTCATCTCTTTCTAGTGTCATCTCTCCTCTGCTGCAACTGTAGGGTCAGGACAGCCATTCTCTCCCTTTTCCAAACTCTGAGTCACAGAAGCACTTTCTTTATTGGACTTTCCAACTACTCTCTCCACTTTGGTTGCTCTCTGGAAGTTTCTTCTTTAAGCTCTGCTGAGTGAGCTTTAAGCTTTAAGCTCTTAAAAGAGTGATAACCAACTATGGTGGTCAAGCAGCGTTTGAAGACTTAAATTCCCATATGTACATTGTAATGAACAAGCAAAACATTTCTATTTCACCTTGAAGATATATTGCATGTTACATTTTTAGGCTTGCTGAAATTAATAATATTGTTCAAGACAAGTGGCATTTGGATTCTTTTGCTTGTAGTTCTTTGTGGCAAAACTAAGTTTTTGTTTACTATCCTGTACCTCACATGACCTCTTTTCCCAAAGTAGGCTGGTTGTTGGATTCTCTTGTCCATTTAGCTATGCCATTACTGTTTCACTTTTAGAAATCTCTTAATGGAGAATGGCTGTTATGTTGATGTGGTGTTAAAGTTATGATCACTGTGTTTTGGCCTTGCACATTCAGTAATGATGAAGAGTAGAGACAGTGATTGGAATTAGTAGACATTGTCTGGGATAGTTTATGTATAGTTTTGTTTTGTTTTTTTTAGTCTTTATTTTTGAGAGGGAGAGAGAACATGAGCAGGAGAGGAGCAGAGAGAGAAGGAGACACAGAATTTGAAGCAGGCTCCAGGCTCTGAGCTGTCAGCACAGAGCCGGACGCAGGGCTTGAACTCACAGAGTGTGAGATCACCACCTGAGCCGAAGCCTGATGCCCAACTGACTGAGCCACCCAGGTGCTCCAGTTTATCTGTAGTTCTTAAGCCAGACAGTAGCAGGAGCTCTTTGACATCTAGGACAGTGCTTCTTAATCACATATGGTAGCAGTTGGTCAGCAGTGAAGCGTGTCACACACAGTTGATGTATTGTGATGGGGTGAAACTTACCAGTATGAGATATTCACAGGCTCTCTGGGTCTGTACTTTCTTTTTTTTTTTTTTTTTAATTTTTTTTTTCAACGTTTATTTATTTTTGGGACAGAGAGAGACAGAGCATGAACGGGGGAGGGGCAGAGAGAGAGGGAGACACAGAATCGGAAACAGCCTCCAGGCTCCGAGCCATCAGCCCAGAGCCCGACGCGGGGCTCGAACTCACGGACCGCGAGATCGTGACCTGGCTGAAGTCGGACGCTCAACCGACTGCGCCACCCAGGCGCCCCTGGGTCTGTACTTTCAATGAAAGAAAGCACAAAACTCAGTGGATAAATTTTTTGAGAGAAAAACAATCAAGTTGGAATATAAACTAACTCCTTTGGGCTTCATTGAGGGGAACTTGATGTCACAAGAATATGAAAGGTGGATCTTAAAAGTTCAGATAGAGATGACCTAGAAAGGCAGATAGGAAAGGTGCGATGGTGTGGATAATCGAGAGTTTTTTTGGAGTGGGATAGTGAGTGTTTCCTGTGAGTTGCATGTTGTTTGAGGATGATGTAAGACAGGGCTTTTGTGTTGCTATGGACTCTACTCTGGAACTCCTTTAAATGATCATAGGCAATTCAAGAGAAAATGAAAATTCTTGTTTGGGCTGTACGTTTTAATTGTGACATTGCTCTGGACCGTGTGGATCATGGCTTTATAAGTTTGCGGTAATGATTAATTTTCTAAATTTTTGGTATGATTTACTTTTTTTTTTTTTTAATTTTTTTTTTTAACGTTTATTTATTTTTGAGACAGAGAGAGACAGAGCATGAACGGGGGAGGGGCAGAGAGAGAGGGAGACACAGAATCGGAAACAGGCTCCAGGCTCCGAGCCATCAGCCCAGAGCCTGACGCGGGGCTCGAACTCATGGACCGCGAGATCGTGACCTGGCTGAAGTCGGACGCTTAACCGACTGCGCCACCCAGGCGCCCCATGGTATGATTTACTTTTAAAAATAATTTAGAACCAATTCACAACTATTCCTATATTATTACTCTCATTCATAATGGTTTAAAGTGCTCCCCCCCATGGGAAAGAAAGGATGCACTAGGGATTGTGCATAATCTCCAACATATCTTAGCTTTTCTGCAACTCAAAGTAGGCATCTATTACTATTAATCAGTGTGGCGATTATCATTTATTTATAGTGCTTGTGATTTGTGATATTATAGGTTTTAATTTACCCATGGGTAAATTTTTAATAAGGAAGATGGCAAGGATAGATGAAGAAAGCCTGAGTAATGTGTCTGTATCTCCACTGAACACAAAAAAGAAATATGTTTTAAATGTTTTCCTTAGTAAGAACACCATGGTCATAAACTGAAGGACTGTAGGTCAACTATGTCAAATGTAGCCCACAAACATGTTTTATTTGTCTCTCTTGGTGTTTAAAAATTTGGGGGCCCATTGCCAAAATATCAGATATGGAGATTTCATAGGAAAATTTGACTTTCTAACTTCTTGTAAACATTTGGAAGGTTTGAGATCATTGGGCACATATTCCTATGGTGACCATCATCTGGATATGTTTAGAAGCCTTGCTCATTAGGTGGGACATAGACTTTTTTTGCTGTTGTCCCCACAATGCTGTTTTCTTAGGCCCTGGCTGCACCTTTGGTTTTGTAGGCATTGGAGTATGCTGTTTCTAACTGAAAGTGATCATTACATCAAAGGTAGACAAAGTGATGAAGTTTTTAAAAGTTTGTAATAATCCTATTAATATTAATAATGCTAAGTGACTGTAAATTTTGTGTAATTATAATGTAAAACAAAAAAATGTAGGATTTATTTCTTTTAATTGGAATATTTTATTTTCTGTTTTTATATAGCATCATTTCTGATATCTTTCAGTGGCTCATTTTGTTACCCAGATGTAAGCACCAACCACTTAAAGGTTTAAAGATGTCTTATAAAAGAAAGGAAAGAAATATGATTATTCTAGTGAAAAGAAATAATTACATTTTTTCTTTTTCGTGAGAATCTTTTCTGGATCTCTAATCCATAGATTATATTAGTAAGTGAGCTGGTATATGTAAATAAACTGTGCTTTGTTGTTTTACATTACTACCCAGTGTGGGCTTTAGATTAAGACGATCTGGGTTTGAATTCTGACCGTGTCACGTACAAGTTGTGTGACCTGGAAGAGTCAGAACTTCTCCATGCCTTGGTTTCCTCACCTGTCATATAGAAATCATTGTAGCACCTACCTTAGAGGATTGTTTTGATGTTCAACTGAATAATCTAGACAGGGCAGGTGGCACAGAATAAGAACTCAATAAATATTACCTATTATCATTACTTCTAGATAGAGCCGTCAGTGTTATATTATTTATTATATTACAACTTTTTTTTTTGGCTGAAAAAGGTCTTGTGCAATATTGGGGGCATGTTGGGCATGTCTACTTCATCTGTCAAGAGTAAGGTGGCAATACTCTGCCTTGGAAAATGCTTTTGTACTAAATCTCAATTTTTAAAATTTTATCTAGTGCCATAGACCTTCACCTGTAAAATGAGGAGGATTTTCTTTGCTGTCTACTTTGTATGGTGAAACAGGGTAAACTTATATAAAGATAACTGAGGCTACTGGTAGAAAGATGCAGAAAAGACTTTGTCTTCTATAAATGAATTTGATGACGATGGATTTAGTCATCCATTCTCCAATTCCCAATTCCATTCATTTTCTCAGCCTTGGTAATTGAATACAGAAAAGCATAAGTATCAGGTTGTGGCCAAAAGATAATATGCAAAAAACGAATTCATTGATATGTAAATGTACTTTGTCCTTAAAGTGTCTCTTGTCTTGTAAATTTAACATTATTTTTCTAGACTTTGACTTCTCTTTAGAAGGAGGAGAACCAGGTTTTACTCCCATGCCTAAAAGGGGAATAAAAGGAATTCCTAAAAGGATTCCTAAAAGGAATCCACAGGAAAAATGTTTTTGAATCAGCATACATGGGATATAACAGTAACTTGGGAGATGCTGTGCATCGACAGAAATTTATGATCATGTCCTCCCATCTTGTTCATTCTCCCAGAAAAATTTTGTTTTAAGTGGGAAGAGATAAAAATGGTACCAAAGAACTATTTCTTGGATTCACAATTGCTGTTTTCTTGAAGCACAGGAATCCTACATTACTGTGCACCCACTGTCCTTTTGGAGAAAACAGAAAGTAGTATTTCACTGTTGTAAATGAAGATTGAGTGTGATGGGTTACATTTGGGGAAAATGTCCTCCTAAATGATTGCAAAAACACAAATCTATCTCAGCTGTAGGGTTTTCAGTGTAGAAGATCTTGTAAATTCTGTCTGGCTGCTATTGTCATTGTTGTTACATTTATTCCATTTCTGTCACTGCCTTTTAGGTGAATGCTTTGCTTTTATCTGATAACTTTGGAAAACCCAAGTTATTTCTCCCAAGGCTATCAGGCAGAAGAGTCTTTCAGGAGCTGGTTGATTCTGAAGTATAAAGCGGCTTTTCCTGAAGGCAAGGTGTATTGTTAGACATGGTTTGAGTTTCTTGCTGTGTAAGTGTAAGCTGTCATGTATCAGGGAAAACAATTAAACGGAATTATCTAAGAAAGGAAAGTTCTGAGATGTATTCTAGTTGTTTTTATAGCTAACTGCTAGAAAAAACAAATTGTAGGATGAGCTCTTCTTCTTCTCTCTAACCTTTCCGAGGGCTGAGCATGTGGGAGAAGAGTTCCCAGTACTTGAAGTGGTATTAAGCAAGAAGCAACAGGCAGATAACACACAAATGTCACCATTTCACTTCCTGCTTGTCTCTAGAAAAATGCATCCAAATCTCAGGTGATAGAAAAGATAGTAAAGACACCAGTCTAATAATGGAGACTCTTGGAACATTGCTCAACTCTTACAAAAAGTATTTTATTCACATTTTCCCTTTCTGTTTTTGTTCATCTTTTTATGAGTACATTTTTGTGCATAGACTTATATAGATGTACATTTTCACACAATTTTTCATTCTTTGAGAATTTTGTCTTTTTCTCCTTATAGTTACAAAAAATCTATATAGTATTCCTCACTATTTACAAAAAAAACTATTTTAATTAAATTTTAGGATAAAAGATTTCATGTATTTCAGGGACCAGTTGAGTTACCTAATTATTCCAAGAGCAGGTAATATTTACAATTGTTTTGTTAGCAGAGATCTTAACATAGGTAATGGTTTTTTAGCTGTGGGCACTTTCTGAAGGTTGTTTGGCACTCAGAATATGTGAAAACTACTCTTTTGCTTCCTGCCCCTGCCAAGGGAATGGTATTTTGAATTATGATAAATGAAAGTGAGGTTTCTGTTCTCACCCACAAATCTTTGTAATTCCTACTGGGGCTGCTCTATAGTGCCGTGGTTTCTTATTGCTTCTTTGGGAAAATTGGTCCCAAGTCACAATGCAACATATGACTTCCTCCTTAGCTCTGATACTGACAAAAATAATACTTCCCTTTTCCCTTTGTACTTGGACTGTTGGAAGAGGTTTTTTGCCCCACCCCGCTCCTTCCACCCCAACCTGGATGGCGTGAAGAGTTCTAATTTGGGGTGCCTGGGTGGCTCAGTCGGTTGAGCGTCCGATTTGGCTCAGGTCATGATCTTGCGGTCTGTGAGTTCGAGCCCCGCGTCGGGCTCTGTGCTGACAGCTCAGAGCCTGAAGCCTGTTTCGGATTCTGTGTCTCCCTCTCTCTGACCCTCCCCTGTTCATGCTCTGTCTCTCTCTGTCTCAAAAATAAATAAACGTTAAAAAAAAATTTAAAAAGAGTTCTAATTTGTTTTCCTCCTTTTAGTGCAGGGACATGAAAGGAGTTACGTGTGGTCACATCTGACAAAGATGGCAGCAGGAGGGTGGGGATTGCACTGGCCACTTGACTGGAATAAGAATTGAGTTCCAAGAAGCTGGAAATAGATAAGAAAGCAAGAGGGCCTAGAGGGCCAATTCAAGTCAGAGTTCCTAAGGACCAATGTTAAATCAATGCCCTGTGGTAGGATGATACAGAGCATAGCTTGGTTTTAGGCAAAAATGAGGTCCAAGGTTGGGGGGCAGAAACACTTTTGTATGGCACAATCAGAGAGGGTGGAGCAGTACGTGATGCTTGAAACACTATAAAAGGAATATTTTTAGAGGGATGTGTTTGTAATTCTAGAGTCATAATGCTTCAGAGCAATACAACGTTTGCATCAGTACAGATTAAAGAAGATAGCATAAGGAATGGAAACTGCAGCTATGATCAATTAATAAAATTAATTCTTTTTTAAATCTGATGAAATGTTAAGAAAGATGTAAGAAGAGATTTAGAAAGGTTTTGATTTTATTGAAATACTAGTGTAAATTTAGTACTTATGTAAAACACTAAAATTGTCCTAAAGGGAAAGAAATCTTACCTGAGATAATGCCTTATATAAATGTAAGTTATTTCCGTATAACAGCTTTTCTACAGAAGGAATCCGAAAGCTATTTAAAATGTCAATTTTTATTATGAGCAAGTCATGTATTTTAATGAAGTTGTGTTTAAATATGGGTACAACATAGTTAATATCTTTTCCTTTTAAAAAGGTTTACAATATTTTTCTTATTTTTTTTAATCCTTTATTTTCCACGTGGGTCTTTTAAAAAGTAACATCTTATTTTCCTGCTTCGTCAGCCTAAACCCACTCTAAAATTTTTTCTCAAAACTCCTGTCTTTTTTAAATCTATTCCCAAAGTTCTGCTCAGGATTTGTTTAGTTATTCATTCATTCAAGTCCAATGGTAGGCCATGGGAATCTACCAATAAAAAAAGTCAAGGTTACTATCCTTCTAGAATTCAGTCCTTTAAGTCAGAATACATATTAAAAAGACAACTTCTAGGGTAATTCTCTTGATACTCTAGAAATTGATGAGCATTGGGGTGTCTGGGTGGCTCAGTGGGTTAAGCGTCCGACTTCGGCTCAGGTCATAATCTCACATTTTGGGAGTTTGAGCCCCGCGTTGGACTCTGTGCTGACAGCTCAGAGCCTGGGGCCTGCTTCGGATTCTGTGTCTCCCTCTCTCTGCCTCTCCCCAACTCGTGTATCTCTCTCTGTCTTAAAAATAAATAAACATTTAAAAAATTAAAAAAAATCGATGAGCATTAATCATGCTGGATTCCTGATCTTTCCGCCTCCTGTTTTTTTTTGAAGAATGGCTAATGTCCAGGTAAACCTCAGAGCTTTCTGGGCTAATGGTATGATAAAGCTGACCTGGTAGCCTTTCTTTGGACAAAACAAAAATTTATAAAATACTTTCATCGATGTCCCTGGCATATGGTAGAACATCTTGCCTTTGTATAGTATTTTACTGTTAACAGTGTGTTTTAAAGTATCTCATCTTATGAAAAGGTCCAGCAGTCCTACATGTGGCATTGTTTAGTGTCTGGCTCTTCTACCCTGATGTTTATGTTGACTTGAGAGACTTCAAAGATCTTGGAAGTGAAGTAAAATGATTTCGTGGAAAGTTCATCAAACTACTAAATTAGAAGACCTGAGTTGTAAACCTAGCTTTATTAGTGTCTGCTTTTATTACTTTCTTCTTTGAGGCTTCTGTTTACTCATCTGCAAAATGAAGGACTGTGGTAGATAACAGTTAAGGGTCTGTATTAGGTAGCTATTGTTGTGTAACAGACCACCCCAAAATATTAGTGTCATAAGACAATAAGCATTTATTATTGCCCAGGAGGCATCCATGGGTCATCTGGGCAGTCCTGCTGATATGGGCCAAGCTTGCTTGATTTGATTGGGCTTGCTCAAGCTTCGGCAGTTGGCGAGTCCGTAGGATAGGGTCTGGCTCCTCTGGAATGGCCCTCACCCATGGCTGGCTGTTGCCTGAGCAACAAAATGAGTGTCATGTATTTCTTATTATCCAGCAGGCTAACCTGGGCTTATTCTCTCTGCCAAAGCATGTGTCCCAAGAGTGTGAGCAGATACACACAAGGCCTCTTGAAGCCTGTTAATTCCACCACATTCTGTTGGCCAAAGCAAATCTCAAGTCCAGCTCAAATTCAAGAGATGGGGAAATAGACTCGAAAGTCTCATTGAAAGGGCACAGTAACAGCGAGCAGTGAAGAATTATAGCCTGTCTTGCAATTAATTGACTTACAGGCCCCTTTGAGCTCTAACTTTTTGTTAAACCTGTGAGGGAGCTAATTGGTTATTTAAATACCTACTACTGTGTGTAGGCACTGAAGGAAATGCAGAAGAAAAAAATAACACTTGACTGTGTCGAAGGCACTTTGTATTTTATAAAACCATTTTCACTTTTCCAGAGAAACATAATGTAAAAGATACCCTTGAGGATCTGGCAATGTGGTTAAGCAAATAAGGCTCATATATTGAAACAGAAAACATTCCAAGACTATTTTTCTTTTGGATGGAGACTTGTAAGAGTTCCAGGACACAGAAAGGAAATGTGGGCTAGAATTGTCTACTAAGCCTCAGAAGATGAGGTATCGGTGGTTAGATCAAGACTAATCAGACTTCCTTCCTTTTGATCACCCTTTATATGTATACACACAAAGAGAGGAAAAGGTGTTTTAATGAAGCAAGGGAAACCAACAGTTGGCTGATGAATAATTAATCACAAAACTTATTTCCTACTAGTTGAAGGAAAAAAGTGATATCTTGACCATAGATTTTTAGTAAATAAAAACTATTCTCACAAGAAGTTTAATTTTCTGGAATGCCAGGGTGGATTATTCAGTTAAGCGTCCAACTTCAGCTCAGGTCATGATCTCAAGGTTTATGTGTTTGAGCCCCACACTGGGCTCTCTGCTGTCAGCGCAGAACTCCCTTCAGATCCTCAGTCTCCATCTCTCTCTGCCCTTTCCCCACTCTCTGTCTCAAAAAGAAATAAACATCAAAAAATATTTTAAAAAAGAATGTTTAATTTTCTCCATACTCAGAGTACTCAGAGTGGTTCCTTTGAATAAAGCAAATGGCATTAATTTCAATCACTGTAGAGGTCGCTAGGTGTTCACTAAAACACATTTCTTCTTCCTACATCTCCCAGCCTGTTGTGCAGGTAGGTATATCATTTGATTAAGTTCTGTCTCATGGGATGTGAATAGAAAAACATGTGCCACTTCTTGGCTTGTTGATAAAGTCTCCACTAGGTGATTCTTCATACTTTTCTGCCTGTCCGGGTTGGCCACATCTAGGGTGACTTTGGAAGCCATAGGTCGATGTCGTTAAGAACTTTTGCCAGCCTGTGTTCCTAAATGATTGCCTGGAGCAGAATCCCTCTTTCAAATGGGAATAACTACCCTGGGCTATTAACTGAGCAAGACATGACATTCTTTTCTGTTTCGTGCAATACATAGTGGGTCTATTTGTTTAATCAGTACAGTCTGCTCCAAGTAATACAGTAAATAATAGATTAACTTGTAAAATCAAGGTAGCTAGAGAATAAGGGGTTTTCTAGATTTACTTTTCTGTCCATAGACATTAATCTTGATACAAAGTTGAGTTCAGTAAACACTTACTGACATTCTTCCATCTACAAAGGGCTGAGTTCATTGTGGAAGCCAGAGCTGAATAAGACTATTATTATGCTTCAGGGAGTGCACTCCTGGGGTAGATACGGGTAAACAGATGATTATGAGACAATTTAATAAACTTATTTTGTGGTATAGGCTAAATTAATGTATCATAGAGACCCCCCTATTTAATGATTCAAATAAGATAGAAAATTCTTTTTTTTTTTTTTTTCTGTAATAGTTCAGAATATTGCCTGTAGGCAGTACAGGGTGGGTGAGCAGCTCTGCTCTAGAGAGTTATAATAACAATACTGATAAGAACAATTACTATTTACCATTGATAATAATAGTCATTATTATTATAGACAACATTAACTGGCATTTACTATGTGTCAAGCTCTTTTCCAAGTCTTTAGGTGTAATAACTCCTTTAATTATTGCAAATGCATTACATTCTGTGTATTTCCCCATTTTACAGATAAAGAAGCCAAGGCACACATTGCTTAAGCAATTTACCCAAGTTCATTGAAGTAGGAAGTGACTTAACCTGGCTTTGAACCAGGCATTCTGAGCCTATGTGGTTAATCACTGTGTTATAGTTGGATAAGCAAGTTGATTGATGCAGTGGACAGTCATTGTCATATGGGAACATCCACCAATCTTGGGGGACGTTTGATTAATACTTTAAAAATATTCTTTCAGCACTGATAAACTTAGGTTGTAGTGGTGTACTTGATGCCTGTGATTGCACTGCATTATGTTTCTTATGCGTTTTATGTTTTGGATGTATCATGATTCTTTGAGGCACTCTTAGAAGAGTTTTTGTGGGTTTCTGTTTTCTTATATAGTCAATAAAGGTTATACGAGTTAAAGAAACTTAGTGATGACTGTTTGCGTGTATTATCTTCCCAAGCTGACTTTTTATGGATCTCCAACTTATTCAGAATGTATTATCTTGACCTTGGCCCACACTAAATGCTTGATAAGTGGCTTTTTGATGAGCAAATATGGAATAACACATGATGTAGAGTTTCTCTCTCCAACTCGCATCCGGTGTGTACTGTACATGCCTTCTCTTTGCCCTCTGCATTTTCCCTGCAGTGCTCACTCGGACAGATGGCAATGTCTGAATGTTCCTTTCCCTCAGCTACTCCTTAAAGAAGGCTAGATTTACCAGGGAAGGCAAAAATTGTTTTTGCGTAGCATCTTTGCTTTTTGTCCATGTAATATTCACACAAGATGGTGTGGCAAATATAAAACTAATCTGAAACCTCAAATTGTCTTTTCCTTGAGTAGACATGGTCAAAATGCTCAACATGACATTTTTATTACTGTCCACTACAGGTTTTCATTTTGTCAGAGTGTTGGACTTTTTTGTGTGTAAGACTCACACCATATGAGCTTTCTTGTAGGAGTAATTTTAATTTTTTTAATGTTTATATATTTTTGAGAGAGAGAGAGAGTATGAGTAGGGGAGGGGCAGAGAGAGAGGGAGACACAGAATACAAAGCAGGCTCCAGGATCTGAGCTGTCAGCAAAGAGCCCGACGCAGAGCTCGAACTCACGAACCGTGAGATCATGATCTGAGCCAAAGTTGGACGCTTAACCGACTGAGTGTGGGAGTAATTTTAGCTTCCCTTAAAATATTGCCACTGCTGTCCTACTTTTTTCATTTACTGGTGATCATTTTCTCTTGTCCGGGGTGGTAGATAAGAGAATTTCCTGAACGTCCCATCTGTCACATGCTGAATTTCTCTGGTGACCAAGGCAGCTCTTGATAAAGAGGCTAGGCAAGTGCTAAAGGATTCTTGGAGATGCTTCCTCTCTGGGGTCAGTGAGTCTGGTTAATTCTGAGCCTTGTTAGATTTTGTGAGGGTGCTTTGTGTGTAAGATGTCTGGCAAGACAGAATAAAAGAAGGAACCGGGCAGTGTCAATTTACTAAAGTTGGCATCTCTTCATTGGAAAATTTAGATGTAAATTATGATCCAGGTTGGAACTGTTGCACGTGCTGCAAGAAGGGTTTTGGAAGTCCGACAGGTCTAGCAAGGGAGTTGTGAACCGCAGGCTGCCCTTTTATTCCTTGAGTACAATTGACTTGAACCATTCAGGAATGAATTAAGTAATTTTTTTCAATCATCGTGCATTCATCTTCTTTGCCCAAACAATGTTACTGAGGTCAGGAAGCCAGTGGGGAGCTGGGAATTTCAATTTCCCTGACTGGGTCTATTTTTCACTAGCCGCATTATCTTTGGCAAATTGTTTTACCTCTGCTCTTTCTCCCCACAACAAAGCTAATTATAGCGCATGGAATTCATAGGCTGGTGCGGGGGATGTTAATGTACCATATTGGAGTTTGAATCTCTACTCTGCCACTTATCTAGTGTCACCTTGGTCCCGTTGCTTAGTCTCTCAACTTCAGATGCCACCTCTCCAATACAGACAGTAATGTTTGCTTCACAGGATTGTTAAAAGAATTAAAAAAGGCTATGCCTGGACATCACCTAGCACAATGTCTAGCATATGGTAGGTACCAATTTAATTCTGGTCATTACATTTAATTATTATTATTATTATTATTATTATTATTAGCTGTTGTCAAGTTCTCAACTTGGATGAGATGCTGGCAAAATATCAACAGAGGTGCAAGGGATGTTCTTTTATGAAAAGATCATGCCTATTGCTATGTAAAGGCACTATTTTTCAGTGCAGTAGCAATTACTGTATTAATATTAAAAAGTTTATCTTCAGAGACTTATTTTCACAAATGAAAGAGAGTAGCTTCAGACACCATCTGAGCTGGGAGTCAGCATGGCATTGTGGAAACAGCACGAGATGAAGGAGTTGCACAGATCTCGCCATGATTCTGGCACTACCATTTACTAGCTGTGACCTTGGAAAAGTTAATTAACTTCTCTAAGCTCTAGTTTACTTGTTCCTAAAATGGTAATGAAATGATAATGTTAATTTAAACAAGACTCCTTTTGAGGATTACAGCTAATATATATATATAGAGTTCATAAAGTCTCGCGTATACCATGTGATTGGTAAATAGGATACAGCAAAATGTGGCCATGTGCTTTCTTAAGGAGCTTCCAAGATCCCCCAATTGTGTTGTCTGTTACTCTGTTTTTAAAGCATCCCATTCTCTTACTTCATAGTGCTTGGTCACAATGTGTATCTTTCCATTTATTTTTTAATTTGCTTCCTGTCTTTCTGTTCCTCCTCAGCTGAGGGCTGGGTCTGTGTCTGTTTGTTCACCATTAGATAGCTGGCACAATGGAGTTCCTGCTCAATAAATCTCTGTTAAATGGCTAGGTGAAAGGATAGTCAGCAGCCAACAGCGATATTTCTCCTCGGTAAGCACATATCATTTATTTGTCACTTCAGTTCATATTGCCTTGTAACATCACCTGTTGTCTTGTTAATTAGCTCTTGTAAAATTGCTAATTATTTCATATATTTTCTGATAGGTTGTAAACCACTTAAGTGCTGGAGCCATAGATTTGATCTGCATTCCCCACAGATAGTACAGTCCTTTGCACAGTGATTATTTGTTGAATAAATGAACCAGAAAAGGAAAGAAAAAAATTCACTCTGGGGATTTCACCAGAGATTAAACTTTTGGGAAATGTTACAAGGTCAGTTTGCATTCAGCTCTCTTTCTGTATTGTTCCTGTCTATTGTAATAGTGATGACTGTTGTTCAGAGAGTTAGGAACAGTCATAGTGATCAATTCTGACACTGTTCTAACCATTTTTATATACTCAGGTCTGTGACTTTTCACCCCACAGTGTCCCTCCCCTGGGGCCACAGTGCATCATCAGTTGAGATCACTTTGCTTTTGAGTTTTTCTTTCAGGTCACCTCTTTCCCTCTCTCATGTTGAACTGCTTTTGTCCTCCTTTCGTCTTCCATACCCCAGTCCACTCTCCTTTCAGTTCTTTTCATTTTTAACATTTGCCTTTACTTTCCTGTCTACCAGCCTTAGTACCATTCAAGTTCACAGTGAACCAGCTACCGCTTTAGCAATTGAGAATCTTGCTGTGGGCCTTTACTTGCTTACTGTCAGCTTGAACCTGAGTGGCCCTCTCTCTGCTTTGATGTAGCACCTTGAAAACCATGAAATTGAATTCCAGTTGGACCCTCACTGTTGGTAAACTACATTTTATTAATTTAAAAACATTTCTACACAACTACAATTCCACATCTTTTGTGCTTTCTATTTAACTCTCCTGTCTCACCTCTCTCCGGGAAATTAAGTAATTTGCCCAAGGCCACAGAGCTGGTAATTGTTAAAAGTGGGGTTTGAATCCAAGCATTCTGGTACCATTTAATCAGTATTCTCTACTGCCTTTTAATGTGTTGTATACATGCCTGTGTAACCCATGCAAAATATATATGATGTTTTAATGATTTTCTTTTATGTAAATGTAAATACCATGCTTAGAATTCTGCACCTGGCTCTTTTTCAGTCAACAAAATATTTTGGAGTTGAAGTTATTTTTGCCCTCCCCTACCCTTTTGCCACATTCAATGCTTTGCCAGATTCCACAGGGACTCCCTTTGTAGTTTCTCTTACCACCATTTACATGCTCAGGGCCACCACCTTGTTCAACATGGCTAGCTAGGCCTTTTTGCCTAGAATATTGATGTCACCTTCTGACTAGAAAAAAAAAAAAAAGCATACAGCTGTGAAACTACTGCCTCCTGTCTGCCCCTGGCTGCTCTCCCCAGCACATCACCACAGCCTTTTGAGCTTCCCCAACTTCCATCCTGCTCCTTCTCTTCTATGTATTCCTATGACTCTTTCCTACCAAATGAAATATAGGATCTTCAGACTGACCCTTAGAGACCTCTCTGATGCAGGCCACCCCATCTTTCCAGTTTTGTGTCTACTTAACCCTGCAAAGTTATGCATGCTTTCCCATGGCCTTTCCTTCTCTCATACTATTTCTTGAGTCAAGAGTAGCCTCCTTTTTTCTTTCCTACTAAATACCTACCCTTCAAGGCACATCTATGAATGCTGCCTCCTCCAGCACTGAAGGTGGGCCTTGACTGAAGGTATGGCCTCCTCATTTAGGTGCTGTAGTGTTCCTTCTCTCCTCCTCTCCCCTCTAACTCACCTTCCCACCGCATTTCACACCTCATTGTTTTCCCCTGTTGTATCTCCGTCTGCTTGCTTGCATGAGGCCATTCCAGACTGCATACTCCTTGCCCTTCTGTGTACAGTTTTTATCTCTTGGCTAAGTGCATTGATAGCAAGAGTCCTACTTGTAGTTATTGGTTTTAATTGAATAGAGTCATTAAAGAAAAGTTATATTTAATATCACTCCTTCTAAAATGCCTGTTTCCACTAATTTATTAGTCTGAGAACATTAGTCTATTGAGATTCTCTTGTGAAATTCTTGACTGCAAAGCTCTTTGGTATTATAATAACTTTGTATGGTGACAGATAGTAATTAGACTTATTGTAGGGAATCATTTCATAATGTATAAAAATATTGAGTCACTACGATGTAAACTTAAAAGTAATGGGATATTGTATGTTGATTATACTTCAATTAAAAAAAAAAGAAAAGCTCTTTGGGGTCCTTTTGTATTTTTAAGTTGTGCCTTTTCCTCAGAGAGTAGTCATTTGGGATTCAATTTAGAGATGCCCATTTGACAAAAATAATGTCTTTGTGGTCTCTGTTGGTACGGGTGTTTTTATCCACGGGACTCAACAAAGAGAAGCGTATTGTAAAATGTTAACTTAGAAGATGGGTGCAAATCTCAGTCTGCAGTTTAGGAGTGCCAGGCACTGACTTCATGTTCTATAATTCTGACCAACTTCTGATGAGTCTCCATGCTGTCAGGTGGGTAGAACAACAATACCCGAAGTCCTTCTGTTGTGTCCCTTTGTTGTCCCGGGCTTTGTCACAATCTGAGGTCTGATGCATTGCTATTCTCTCTAGGTCTGCAAGGAGATCATCTATCTCTGTCTTGAGTCCAAACCAGTTGCCAGAAGATGTCTCCTCCCCGCTTCTTACTGACTCTCAAGCTTGTTGGGTTTAGGAATCCTCTGCTGTTTCTGCTCCACCCTTGAAGCATGGGCATGGGACTGTCTGTGGTCCCCTCTGCCTACGGAACCATGAACTTGAAGCCATTTCACTCTAGAGGAGTCCTGGCACCTCACAGAAGGGCTGCAAGGAAGTGAGGTCCAGACTCTCTTTGGTCTCAGGACTTCTTCCTCTCTTTTAGTCTGTTTGCTTTGACATCGGCCATCCTTTAAAATCACTGGAGAGCCCCCACATTTCTATCCTGAAGAGCTATCATGTCTTTTGAACACAGGAAGCATCTTAGAATTGAAACTGAAAAGTAATATAGCTCTTGCAATTATACCTTTAGTAGGCTATTTTTGCTATAGTTGCATACCTCATTACTATTCATTCTTACTCAAGCCATATCTTTATATAAAGGGCAGAGAGCTGTGATTGTCCTTACTCATTAGTGATGAGAAGCAACAAATTCTAGTGGGGGCTACTATTAGATTTTTAAAGACCATTCTCACTTCTTACTGGGAGGCTATGGAAAAAGTGCTCCTTACTCAAAACATTGCTATGGAGAGCCATCATGGATAAAAATGACAGGCTGGTGGAAGTAATAAAAACATTTCTATTTTCATAGAAATAATACACTGCTATTATCAATGTGCTTAATAATTCTTACTACTGTTTATCATTGGTTACTGTGTACATTCAGCTTCATTGTACGGATGGTGTAACTGGGTGCTACGTGACTAACTCTTGATTACCGTGTCCCTCAGCATCTGCTGTGTCTACCATGTTTCAGCAGAGCACACAACTACATCTGTGAGATCAGAATAGCAGCCTCTTTTATTTTTAGGACCAATCTCTGATGCTTAGCTTCTCTGAATGAGCTTCTTGTGTCCCAGGAGCTCTCTGTAAATTGAATTTTACTGCGTTCACTGCTTCTACTTGGAAATGTGTTGGCTCATGTTCTCAACTACAAGAAATCATGGTCCACTTAGGTCACATAAAATACCTTATTGTTAATTTAGGGCTTGGCAAACATACTTATCTCAATGCGTCTCTTCCATATATGGTATGATTGTGAGACCTGCTTATGAAGGTTTGACTACCATTTGAATGTACAAGAGATTATGTGTCTGAAGAGAAGAAAATGAGAAGACAGTTTGATGGATAGTAATGCTCTGTGCCAATGAGGGCAGTAAGCATAGGCCTGATGCCCTCCTTACCCCACCCCACAAGGCCCTTTGTTTTCCTGTAACCAGGAGTGGTTATCTGTCTTGAATGTAACTAATACAGAAGGGAGGGAAAAGATAGAGGGGGTGTAGTCACTCAGCTGTCTCAAAAATGCTGAGCATACCAGTTGTCTAACAATTAAGATAAGCCAAGTATTTGGCTGACTAGTACTGGTCGTCTTCAGGCATTAAAGTAGCTTGGAGTATAATTTGTCTTGGGGATAAAATGACAGGATTATAAATCTTTAACCAGGCTCTCTTAAATCCGGTAAGTTGGAAAGCTGAATTAGGTCAGAAGTCTCAGGCAAGAGAACACAGTCTTGAGCCATTTGCTCGAAGTGGGAATATCTGTGTAGGAATTGTTGTCCGGATGGATATTTTCATTCAGAGAACAAAACATTAACCCTAAGTGTAAATCACTGAATTTTCTCCTAGCTGCATACGAATCATGCATTACATTTATGCACAGGCTGCAGTATTATTGAAGCAGAAAGACATTACTGTATTCAGTAATATGCTCTGAAGATTTTCATTATTGGATCTCAGCAGGCTTGGTTCTATGCAGAAAGATGAAGTAGGTGAAATCAGCCTTTGCTACTTCCTGCGAGTGCAGGCGGCTTTTCTCCACTGGTCCTGACCTGACATGTCAACAGGCTCCTGGCCCCTTATCCCATTGCCTGGGAACTACTTTTGTGGGAAGAGGCAGGATCTCGCATTGGACACTTCTAGGACTAATACTCTTGGCTCCCATTAATTAAGCTCTTACTGTGTGCCTGCCACTGGATGAAGTGCTCTGTATGCATTCTGTGTCTAGTGTTTGTACCATTGGTGGTGAGCACTTCCCTGTACATTGTTCAACCCTTGGATTCTTGCTTTCCCATGTTCTGCCTTCCTTGTATTACACCATTTTGTCCTTTCTCCTCTGACATCCCTCACATGAATCAGGTACCACATTTTCACAAATTCAAGCTCTTAGAACCTTCAAGGGGAAAACTAAGCCTCTATGATTATGATAATATTTAACCTTCATTAAACACTAACTGTATGTCAGGTCCTCTGCTGAGCATTCTATGTCATTTAATCTTCATAACAACCTCTCAAAGTAGGAATAATCATCTCTGTTTTATAAACAAACAAACAAAAAACTGAGGCTGAAGTGGTTAAGTACTGTCTCTAAGGTCATTGGTTGGCTAGTAAGTGCTAGAACTGGGATTTGAGCTTGAGGCTGTCTGCCCTTTCACCTGCTCTGCTCTTTTAGTAGTGAGCTAATGAGGGGGAAGAAGGGAGACAGAGAGAGAGAGAGGCGGGGGTGGGGTGGGGGGAGAGAGGATTTGCTCCCCACTGCATCCTCTCTCCAAATACACACTGCTTTCTTTCTTTGGTTTCTTTTAGTATTATAATACTGTAATATTTGCTTTCTAGAGGCCACACCAATTTTAGATGCTCATCACAAAGGAATTTTTCGGTCAAATAGGAACTAAGAAGAAATGGCAGATTGGAAATTGGACATATCAAACTAGGAAGGCAGGTCCCTGTAGCCTAAGCCTTAAGTCGTCCGAACTTGATGCTTGAAAAGATAGAGGCATTTTTGATATCAATCAAAAAATAATGCCATCTTACTTTTCAAGCCACATGGCTTCTTGTTCGAATCTGATCAGAGGGAATGAAGATTATTTTCCTCTGAATTAACAAAAAAACCTTTTTTCCTCTCAGTTCATTTTTAAAAAAGAAAGCCATATTTTCTCATAGATTGACTATGATCTGCTGCTGGGTGCCACTGCTGTCGCTTCCATGGTTAGACCAGAGAGACTCAAGCAGACTCGTGGGTAGTGCAGGGGTATTGGCACCTTCCCTCATGCTCCTGGGAAGGAGGGACATACTTGTTCTGTCACAGGACCCTTCCTTCAGTGTGTGAGTCTTGACTGGTGTCCGGCTGTGTCAGTCAGGGTTTCAGCAGGAAACAGACTACACATCTAAATTAATATGTGGAGAGATTAAGGGACCTTTTGTCAAAAGTGAAAGCAGAACGTTTCATAAGGAAATCATGAGGATGGTGCAGTCCCTCAGGGCTAGTTATAGCAGAAAGCCAACATTAATCCTTTGTCTGAAAGGGCCAGGGAGGGAGCTGTGTTTGGAACCTGAGACAGAGCTAGTGTGTGGAGAGTGTTGCCTTTGAGAGCAGAGAGCTGTGGTCTTCAGATGAGGGATATGGCCAGACATTAGTGCACAGCAGGGAGGAAGGCAAGGGAATAAATTACCTCACTCTCTACCCTTCTGATCTTCTAATCTTCTAATCTTCTGCTGGGCCTCACTTTTAGCCAAATTCTACTGGAAGCCGGGGGACACAGGAGTCTACCTATGTGGTTTGTCTAGGCCACCTGCTTTAGCTGAGAATAGGGTTAAATGGAAGACATCTTGTGCACAAGCTCTTAATCATGTAACAGAATTATACCCCTGAGAGATGCTAGGTTACTCTCTCTTGGTGGGTGTCATCTCACAAGTCAGTAAGATTAAGATATCAGTCACTTAGATATTAGTGGATTATGTGTCAAATGCTACACTGGCCATCAGTGAAACTTTTAGGTTGATTCCAACCAATTTAAGGGTAACAACCATAGTTTGGCTGTACCCTGGTTCAGAAACAAGTGATTTTTTCTTTTGAAGGTATCTTCCTCTTATATGTGAGATACCAAATGTTTATGTATCAACATTTATGAAAATTGGTAATTTAAGAAAAAGGATTATAACTAGGAAGGCTAGAGAATTATAAAATCTTGGTCTTGGAGAAGAATATCCATTTTTTTTCTTCCGGTTAGATCAGGAGTCTTTTATTTATTAAAAAAGTTGTTTTTAAATGTTTATTTATTTTTTGAGAGAGAGAGAGAGAGAGAGAAAATGAATGAATGGGGGAGGGGCAGAGAGAGACAGAGGCACAGGATCCGAAGCAGGTTCAGGTTCCAGTTGTCAGCACAGAGCCCAACATAGGGCTTGCAGCCATGAACTGAGATTATGACCTGAGCCAAAATCAGAGGCTTAACCAATTGAGCCACCCAGGCACCCGAGGAGTCCTTTCTAAAGTGCCCTCTATGACCATCAGTAGGAGGAGCTAAAACTCAGCCCATTCCCTTTGCTATCAGACATAATTATTAGAAAGAGCTTCCTTACACTGGGCAGAAATGAACTAACTGTTCCTTTCACTAGCTGTTTTAATTTTTCCTTCCCGAACTACATAGCTTAAATCTCATCATCCTTGAAATACGTGAAGACAGCCGTCATTTCTCCCTGACACCTCATTTCTAGGCTATGCATTCCCAGTTTCTGCAGCCTGTCCTCATATGATACAATTAATTCAACAGGCATTTATTGAGCCTCCAGCAATATGTAAAGCACTTGGTCCAGGTTCTGGGAGGGTACACATACTAAGCTTACAGTGTAGTGGGAAGAAGAATATAAACACTTACCAAATACAAGACAGAATGAAATGTATTGAATAAAAATTTAACTCACATACTTTTAAGCTTTCATCCAAGTTATGGGTAAAATGTTAACTAGGATAGGAAAATGAGAAGGGCCCTTCAGCAGGTCAGTAAAGTGCCCTCTCCAGAATGAGACCAATCAGTTAACTCACATTGATGGTATTATCATTCAGCTTGCTATTATATCTGGTCATCTTCTTCTTTACCCCATTAAGTCACAAGGGACCTTTATCAAGCTTTGCTGAAACCAAAATTTATTATGTCTGTTCTAACAATTGTCAAATGGGGGGGGGGGGCTGCACACCTCCATAGTGGGAGTAGGTCAGAACCTCAAAGGAAGGGGGAGACAAAGAGTGATATGACATTTTTTATACTCATCCAAAGAGGAGACCTGGTTTAAAATAAAAATTAAGGAAAAAGAAATTTATGTGCCTAAATGTTAAAAATTGTTGAAACTAAGTGGTGGTACATGGGTATTTATATTATTCTACGTACTTTTCAGTGTATTTGAGGTATTTTAAAATTTAAAAAAAGAAGACATAAGCATTGCCAATGGCCCATAGTGAAACCTTAAAAGTTGACTATGGCCATAGCAGACCATGAGCCACCAGAGACAAGAGTCACCAGGTGACTGGGGATACTGGTTTATGCTTAGTATTCTCTTGCTGTACTTGTTTAGTTTCATTGTTAAAAGCGTTCTTTGGGTGAAAGCAAAAACAAGCAGCCATTCAAAGGCAAGCTCAATTGGGAGCGTCTGGGTCTTGAATCCCCACTGTGGGTTGTGTGACTCAGGAGCGGCTCTCCCGGAATGACTGTACTTAAGATCCAGCCTTCTCCCTATCCTTTCTATCTCCTTCCTTTGGAGTGTCTCCCCAAATTTTTAACCTTTGCCCCCATGTAGATGGCTATTAGATCGAGCATGGCTTATTACTTCCTATGTGAAAGATACCCATTGTCCTTGCGCCTCAATTTCTTCATCAGTAAAATGGCAATAGTGATACCTAGGATTTGCATTAGTTTCTAAGGCTGTCATAACAAATTTTCGCAACTGGGTGGCTTACGACTATAAAAATGTATTCTCTTACATTTCTGGAGACCAGAAGTCTGAAATCAAGGTATTGGCATGGCCACACTCCCTCTGAAGGTTCTCCTGGAGTCTTCCTTGCCTCTTCCAGCTTCTAGGCACCAGGTATTTTTGGTTTGTGGCAGCATTACTTTAATCTCTGCCTCCATCTTCCTGTGGCCGACTTCTTTCTGTGTGTCTGTGTGTCCTCACCTATTCTTACAAGGACAGCAGTCGTTGAATTTAGGTTCCACCCTAATTCAGTATGACCTCATCTTAATGAAACTGATTATATCTGCCAACACCCTATTTCCAAGAACCTCACACTCTGAGGCTCCAGGTTCATATGAGTTTTGGGGGAATTATTTGGGGGCTTAAATAAGATACTCTATGTGGAGTACCTACATAGGCTGTGGTACACAGTAGGTACTCACTAAAAGATAGTTCCCATCCCTTAATAACTGCTGATACACGAATGTGTGAGAGGTGTAAAGGTTGCGGTATTGACTATATATTTCCTTGGGAATTTCCCGGAATTTGATCTTCAAGCCACTTTTCTTCTACCTCACTTTTCCCATCTACTAAATGAGGCCAACCATTTATCTGCAGAGTGTGTGGAACTATAGAGAATGGCAGAGTGTTCTTTTTTTAAAATTCTTGCTCTGCTCTTCTAGTTGTGAACATAGCAAGGGAAAACTTCTTGAGAATGTAACTTAGAATCAGGACACAGAGCAGAGGTGGGAAAATACAGTTGTTCGCACTGTCTGAAATTGTATCATCAGTTCAGGCTGCCTTGGGTTATTTATGTTCTTCTCATTCTTTCAGCCTTGGGGGCCTTTTCTTGACATCTGGCTCTCCCTAGAAAAAGCACCTGTGGTGGCCTCTTCTTTTTAATATCAAGTGCCAGCAGGTAGTGAGGCGTGTTATGCTGAAACATTGCTCACAGTCTCCTCAGGCTTCGGATGAAAGAAAGTGGAATTTCCCTGAATGAGTGGGAAGTGTTTCATTAAAAATCTTAGTTGCCTAAAACTGTCTATAATATGGAGCTTTGAAAAGCTCTTCTTGCCCTGCTCCTGAAAATATATTTCAAATGACATCTCTATACACTTTGAATGTGTTGTGTGTACAGAAATCCAAAGAAGATAAATAAAGGAGAGATTCCAGATATTTGTTTAATCCAAATAACCTATTTCAGGGAATTTGCTGATGCTATTAAGAGACACCTTTCATATGTCTCTAGGCATTTAAGGTGCCTGACTGGCAGCTTCTTGTGAGACAAACGGATATAACTGTCATCACTGGCAGTCCTGTAAACAGTAGCTGCTCCAGGGAGACATGGGGACTTAGGTGGCCAGTGCCAGGATGTGGTTCAATTGGCGGGTCCATGGATAGAAGTGGCTGAAAAGATTTCATTAACAAACACTCTCGCAAATATAAAGCTCGCTCTTTGACTACTGTTGATACCATTACATTTATATTAACTTATTCAACCAACTGATATTTGTCAAGGGCTTACTATGTGCTATGCACTTAGGAATATAGAAATAAAAGTCAAGTCCTACTCTTAAGAGGTTCTCAGTCTAGTGGAGGAAATACATAGGCAAACATTCATTCATTCAGCAACTAATTGAATGTAGATAGTGTCTCAGGCACTGAGTGTCTTGGGTGTGTTGAACAAGATAGATATTTCTTAATATTATGAAATGTTCCATATAGTGGGGGAGACACACATTTAATAACAATACAAATGACCATAGAGTCATGTTCACACCAATGGCTATAAAGTAAAAGGTCAGGGTGCTGTGAAAATGTATGCATGACGAGACCACCAGGTCGTTGTTTTCCAATTAAGTGCTGCGTGAAGGTGTGTATAGGGAGCATACAGGAGTGGGACTTGACCCAGATGGAGGCAGGTTAAGGAAGAGTTCCTAAGGGAGGCAGCATTGGATCTGGGAAGATGAATAAGAGGTAACCTGGCAAATCAGAAGGGTAGACCCTCTCCCAGGTCTCTGCCTTTTTCCTCCGGGTAGATGATGATACTTTTCAGCAAAACAGAATTCAGGAAGAGAGGAGGTTTAGGAGAGTGACAAAAATTTGATTTGGGTCACCTTGAATCTGAGATACTTGCAGACATCTAAATTAAAATGCCTAGCAAGCAGAGAACCATATGGGTCTGAGGCTTAGTGTGGAGATGACTTGGGACTCACCAGCAGTAATTAAAAGCTTGGGAATGGATGAGAAGGGAGAAACACAGGGACTCAGACTGGGAGAGGTGCACAGAAGAGAAGGAGCTGGAAAAGGACACTTAGGAAGAGCAGCTGTAGACAGGAGGGAAACCAGGAGAGAGTAGTGCCACAGAAGTCACGGAGGTAGAGGCAGAGGCCAGTAGTGTCAAGAGTTGTGGAGGAGTCAAGCCAGATGTGGACTTTTTTAGTCACTTGTTTGGCACAGGGAGGCCATTCACATCCTCCATAGGTGCCATTTCATGGGCTGATGAGAGCAGTAGATTGAATGATGTTGTGTGGACATGGGTACAGACCTCACAGTTTCTGAGCCTTTCTAGTGTTTCCCCAAGGGTGTTTTTTTTTTCTGCCTTGGGAGCAAAGCCTGAAACTTCAAGAACAAAGCTGTTATCATAGCAGATGAACAGTCACCAGGGTGAGGGAGAGTAGGACCTATTGGTCTCCATGCAGGAGTGGTTTTGGCTCCCCCAATTTGTTCACATTCAGATGAGTTGTCCATCTTCCAGCAAGATGGGTCAGGAGTGTGGTCACCATGCCCAGAGAACACATTGCATTGTTTCCCTGTTGGTATTTGACTGGCTTTGCCTATATTCTGTTTTTAACCCTGTAAGCGGTGACCTACCTCATCTTAGTCTACTGGCAAATTGTCTCTTTAGTCTTTCTGCGAAAGTGTGTTTTCTACCAATTGGGTTGAAATAGTTCAGGCTTCTGTGTGTAGTCTTTAGTTCTGGGCATGGGGATATGGGAGAGCATTATTACTTACTATCTTTCTTTCTGCCTTTTTTTCTTTTTCTTTTTTTCTGTTTTCACTCTCCTGTGGTGTTTTACGTTATACCCATGCAGAGGTCTAGAAAGTGGTCAGTGCATTACATTTTTCAAATGCATCAATTAATTAAAAAGTAAAAACAAACCAACAGAATCTGGAGATTGTGAGACCAAAGAGGTAGTGTGGGGAAAGCAAACTAGTGTTTGTTTAGTGTGTAGTAGGATGTAGGATGTCTCTTGTCAGTCAGATTGTGCCCCTTGACTAGTGATGGTAGCACCAGCTGGAAGCTTGTTAGAAATTCAGGTTCTTGGGCCTTACTACAAGCCGGCTAACTCAGAATCTGCATCTCAGTTGATGTGTGCTCACAGTAGAGTTTGAGAAGAACTGCCCTAGGCACTTTATAAACTATCACATTTAATTCTCATAGCAAACCTGTGAAGTACAGATAGTTATCCCATGTGTCAGTTGGGGGTGATTGGAGAAACAGAACCAGTGAGAGATAATATTAAGAGATTTTTTCCAATGGATTGCCTTCATGATTGTGAGGCTGGCTAAACAAGTCTGTATTCATAGAACAGGCAGTCAGGAAGGGAAGATCATAGGCAGCCTAGAACCCTTGGGCTTAGGCTGAAGCCGTTGTCCATAGGCAGTCAGGAAGGGAAGATTCAGAGAAGGGAGAGCACTTGCATACCTCACTGTTATTTGGAGTCTCATTGGCCAGGAAGAGCACAGACCTTTTAAGGGCCCACCTGATTAGGCCAGGCACACTGAGCATGATGTCCCTAGCTTAGTGTCAGCTGATTAGGGACTGGAAATACATCTGCACAATCCCCTGACAGCAGTACCTAGAATAATGTTTGATTATGTAACTGGAAAAAGTCTGTGTAGGCTACAAATGGCTTTGCCTTCCCTTCCGTCCTTGTAGTTCAGCCTCACTAAATTGACATCAAAAGCCATCACATCTTCATTTTCAGCAAACAGAAGTCAAGTGATTTATCTTGGATCATACGGCTGGGAAATGGTGACCTGGCATTCAATCCCAGGACTGTCTTATCCTGTTGCTTCAAAAAGAATTGTCACTTTTGAAAATATGTTGACCAGATCAGTACTTGTAGTGTTAACCCTGCATATCAATTCAGTAACAATTATTTACAGAGCTCTTGGTGCATCTTGTGTAGGCCTTTGGTAGGTTCTGTGTCAGGAAGTGTGGCATTTAGCAGAGTGCAAGTAAAGGGAAACACAGTAACTGATTGCAGTAGTTTGTAGTATGTAACTGTTTTACCAGTTGGAGCTTTGTTAAAGTACACTTGGTTTATCCAGATTATTGCCTTGCAGAATCTTATGGAATGTCTATGGGCCAGGGTTTATAAATTGCAACTTGGTTGTTAGCTTTTTCAAATAAATTTGCAGATGGTGTTAGTGTCCCTGTGTTCCTGTTTTGGTTTGTTTGTTTTTCCACTTCAGAGGTCTGTTTTTGGTTTTGTTTTGTTTTTTACCTCAGGGTATTAGTTTTGGAGGAGACTTGTATGTGAGGCATAGTGTTTTTTGTTTGTTCGGGTTTGGTTTTTTGTTTTGTTTTGTTTTGTTTTCCTTCAAGTAAAGTTATTTGCTTTTCTTGATTGTTAGAAAATGTGCTCCAACAAGTTACGACCAGGTGCTGTGCATTGCTGACTGGTTGATTGTCATACAGTTCTAATTTTAGAACATGTGCTATTTTGCGTAGCATTTAAAAATATCTACACTCGAAGCAGATCAGGGCTAACAAAATCTCTGAACCATAGGCTGTTAAAGAATTGCAATCCTTCCACTTCTTGAAAATCATCAACCCTTGATTTGGACTCTTCTCTCTTTTGTGATTTCCATGTCTTCATTCTCGGATTCCCTTGTTCTATCCTGATGAGACCCACATTTCAAGTCAAGGCTTAACTGGGCATTTTCTAATCAAAATATTTTTGTCGTTCCCTTTGAGGCTGTCCTCTTTGCTGACCCCGTCCTGTAAACCTGCTGATCCTAGTTGCTCTAAAAGGGTCTTAACCCCAAAAGTGAACTTTCTATAGCTGCCTATAGGAAAAGGTAGTATGTATAAGACATGTAGATCTTCAGTAACTTTGGAAACTTGGGGTTTTCAAAGTAATTAGGTGACAAAATTAGTAACCTATGGTTCAACTTGCAGAAGATTCAAATATATATTTAATTTAACCTTTCCTAAAAAACAGCTTTGATGAATGTCTGATTTTATGGAGTGGTGAGAAACAACTGTTTGACAGACTGCTTGGGAAATTAAGATTTCGCTTGTACTTTTTTCCCCCCTCTTCTAGAATCATGAAACCTTGATATAAGCCTGGGCCAGAGAATACTAAATGGTGATCAGTTATCAGGGATATCTATTATAAATGCCATCTGTTCAAGGCTTCACATATATTTAATGGCATTTTGCTAAAGTGCTCTATTTATCATAAAACCTGTCACTTGTGAACTATGTGGCAGTCTATATTAATTTGAAACCGGTGTACTAAGTTTGAGTCACATGAAGCTTATTAGCATTTGCCAGGTCAGGATCCACTTGGGTTCTTGCCATGTCTCTTTATACATATGTAGGTTTAAAAGATAAACTTCCTTTTTTTCTATCCAAGCTTAGCTTCCAGACCACAGCAGCAATATGCAAAGTGACACAAATTACTATACAAACCGTGTTGCCATCCTATTCTTTGGTGATTTTCCTATACAACATATCAAAATTGTGTTCTGATTAATTACTTTTCTTGTGACAACTAAATATATAAATAACAAGAAGATCTTAGTTTGGTGGCAGTCTCTCAGGGGTATAGAATTTTATCTGTGTATTTTATGCCAACTTGTATTACAATAATGTATGTAACTTAGCTTCTTTCCGAATCCTTGAACCTAAAATCTGGTCTATTTATTTCAGTTTTTGCCAGAGCACTTAATAAACATTTTTTTTTTAATTTTTAAAATTTAAATGTAATTTCGTGGGGCTCGAACCCATGAACCGTGAGATCATGACCTGAGCTGAAGTCGGACGCCCAACTGACTGAGCCACCCAGACGCCCCTTTGTAAATATGTTTGAATGAATGAATGCACAAATGAAGATATTGGTGCATTTGAAAGAGAAACTGTGGTCAACTCTATCAACAGATTTGGAGTGGAAAGCTGGGAGGATACATTCTTTTTTTTTTTATGTTTATTTATTTTGAGAGAGAAAGAGAGAGCATGAACAGGGGAGGGGAAGAGAGATAAAGAGAGAGAATCCCAAGCAGGCTCCACACTGTCAGCACAGAACCTGATGTGGGGCTCTGTCTCGCAAACTGTGAGATCATGACCTGAGCGGATACCAAGAGTCGGATGCTTAACTGACTGAGCCACCCAGGCGTCTCCCCTAGTAGGACACATTCTTGAATTCAGCTTCCTTCCTTTCTTCCTTCCTTCCTTTGCAAACAGAGCTACAAAACTACTTGTATGTTTTTCACTGTGTTCCTCTACTGGAGATTCTGCTAACCGAGTGTGATGTTTTAGAAGAGACATATATGAAGTGATGAGAGGGGAGGGAGCCCCTAGTCTTGTTATCCTCATCATCTGGTCAGCAAGGGGTGACATCACACATATACTTGCCCTTGCTTTGCCCCTGGGAAGGATGATGGTTCTTAAACCTCATTTATAAAGGTGAGGGGCAGTTATAGGCAGAAAACTGAGCTGACATTTGCTCTTTGGAGAAGGAATTAATCAAATTTTGTCTCTAGAGTTTGCAGGTGTCCCATCTTCTGTCCAAGCATTTCTTAAGGGGAGCTCAAGGGACTAACCTTGTGGAACTAAAACTAGGGTTTAAAGGCAGTGCCTATGTTCAGTTTTATACCGCTGTTTCTGTATGTTGGATTTAATGGGGAGGTGCCATTGTCTATATAATTAAGTAGGACCTTAAGAACCTGGTACTAAATTTTGGATTTGCCAAATGCATGGAACATGTGATTAATGAGAGGTAGAAATTTTCAGACTGGGGTCTTACCTATGCTGTCCTTTGCCTCCCAGATGAGAGGGAAGGAACTTTTTTTCACTTCCCTTCTATGGAAACAAATACTCTTTAGCCATAGTAATGTGCATTTATATAAGCTTGATTTCTTCCTCTATGGAGAAAAGGCACGTGTATAAGCCAGAGTTCCACCACAGAAACAGAGCAAATAGGGGTATGTCTATATGTGTGTGTGTGTGTTTGTGTGTGTGTGTGTGTGTATGTATACACATATGTGCACATATAAAAATAAAAATATAAATACACATACATACATTTATTTATTTTTGTAAGGAACTGGCTTAAATGAGTGTGAGTTCTGACTAGGCCATTGGACTCTATAGTTTGCCATGGAATTTATTTTTCTTTAAGAAAATCTCAGCTCTACTTTTAAGGCCTTTCAACTATTTAGATCAGATCCATCAAGATTATCAAGCATAATCTTCTTTACTTAAATTCAGCTGATTATAGATGTTCATCACTTTTACAAAATACCTTCACAGTGACATCTAAGTTTGTGTTTGAATGAATGAATGACTGGGGGCTACATCCTAGGCAAGTTGACATGTAAAACTGACCATCACAGAAGGATTTTGCGTATTGGATTTCTAGGCTACATATCGATTCTGTACCATGGAATTTTATGCATTGCTCCAGTGAAGGGTCATTGACATTATGGTCATGAGTTCAGTCCCTGTAGGAACAGTTGGCATTACTCTGCCCCCTGCCTTCATGCTACAAGTAGCCATAAAAAGGCAGCAATGTGAATGGACAGTCATAAAAGCACCATCACAATTGGAAAATAGCTCAAAGCATGTGCCCTACAGATGTGGTTTTATTTCCAGCTTTTAACTAATTAGTTCTGTCCAGGTGAAGAGGCATTGTGGCATTACTGCTGAGTTGCAGGTGAGTCACAGAGAGGGATCCAGGACTTACCCATGCTGAAGGGCACAGTAAGTCACTGGGGCTTGCCTTGGGATATCCATCATCTGCTTTCAGTTCTGTTGTATTTAGATATAAGCTTTTCTTCTCTTGATCTATCTGACCCAGATGCATTATATCCTGTCTTATTAAAATGCATAATTGTGGACAATATTTTCATTTTCACTGAACTTAGATTTGACCTTTCAAAACTAAAGGATGAAATGTAAGCTCTTCATTTATGTTGGGAATCAGTGGACAAGGCAGTGCATCCCTCTTGGTTTTCTTTAGTCCATACTGGATGGCCTTAATCATTTCCTTTCATATTCCCATGACAGGCTTTCATTCTCTTGATCACTTTGCTTACACTTCTCTGAATCTTCTTGCATTGTTCTTGGCATACAGAGGTTGGAAATATGCTCTCAGTTCTCCAGGTTCAGAACACGGTGTGACGAGAAGGTAAGGATGTGGTTTTTTTGCTTTCTCCTTCTGCCCTAAAGTTGGTGTGCCTCAGGTGCTTTCCCACACCTACCTCTCCAGCTCTGGGCTCATCCCAGGTTCTCATTCAGCTCTGTGGCTTCAGGTACGCCATATCTGCATGCACTTGCAAAGGCTTCACTCCAGCCCCGATCTCCTGTGGCAGATGTGGCAGAGGGAGATGGCAGATCTCTCTTTGACTTTTCCATTTGCATGACTAATGGATTGTCCTATTTCACAAATTCAAAAGAGAATCATTGACTCCACACCCCCTTCCCAACCTATTTCTTCTACTTTCCCCCATCCGATACAACTTTTAGCTTAAGCCAAAAGTCTCCCTAAAATAGGCTTCCTAAAGACTCCCTAAAGTTAGCTTCCTAAAGACTCCCTAAAGTTAGACCTTAAGTTAGCTTCATTACCTCAATCCTATTCTAAAGGTCCACCATGTTTTCCTAAGTGGATGCACTAGCCTTCTAACCTGTTTTTACTGTTTCTACTGTTGCCCACCTACCTCCTTTCTTGGCCACAGGAAACCTCAGATGACTGTGGTGTAGTCAGATCAGACCTCTTCCTTGTTTAACATGCTTGAAGCCCTTCTGCTGCAGTTCATCTAAATGAAAAGTCTGCCATGGTCACATCTTCCAGACTTCTTCTCAGACCTCACCTTGTACTGTTGGCCTATGGCTTATTATAGCCCAGCCACTCTGATGTCCTTTCTTCACATGGTCTCTGATTACTCCTACTAGTCCAAGCGTTTGCCTTGTCTATTCTTTGTCCTTGAACACTCTATAGAAACCTCATGTGACTGGCTCCTTCCCCTTCAGGTCTGAATGTAAAATCATTTCTTTAGTGGGGCGCCTGGGTGGCTCAGTCGTTTAGGCGTCCGACTTCAGCTCAGGTCGTGATCTCACGGTCCGTGGGTTCGAGCCTCACGTCAGGCTCTGTGCTGACAGCTCAGAGCCTGGAGCCTGCTTCGGATTCTGTGTCTCCCTCTCTCTCTGCCCCTCCACCATTCATGCTCTGTCTCTCTCTCTCTCTCTCAAAAATAAACAAACATTAAAAAAAAATTAAAAAAAATCATTTCTTTAGAGAGCCATTTCTTGTCCATATTCTCCAAGTTGGTCACCCCTCTCAACTCCCTTCATCACTTGCTGGTTATTTTTTACTTAGTTGTTGTTTACTTATTGTTTATCATAATCTACTAGAATGTGCTGTTGTGACAGGAGGGTACTTAACCCTTCCCTACCAACCTCCTTTTCTTCCTTTTGTCCGTCCTTCCATCCTTTCTTCCTTCCCAGAGCACAAGGTGGTGCCTGGCAAAGAGTATTTGTCTACAGATATTATTTATTTAAGTTTATTTTTTTTATTTTGAGAGAGAGAGCACAAGTAGGGGAGAAGAAGAGAGGGAGAGAGAGAGAATCCCAAGCAGGCTCTGTGCTGTCAGTGCAGAGCCCAACGCAGGGCTCCAACCCATGAACTGCAAGATCATAACCTGAGCCAAAGTTGAACACGGAACTGACTGAGTCACACAGGTGCCCCTCTAACAGATATTACTTTAATGGTTGAATCAATATTTTTTATTCTTGTGTTTTGGTTTGTAGCAATGTACTAGGTCGACAGCTTCAGGAGGTGTTATGGACTATGCAGTAAGCCCCAGGCTGACTGTTTTTGGAGAAAGGGCCTTTACAGAAATAATTCAGATTGAATGAGGTTGTAAGAGTAGCTCAGATCTGATGGGATTAGGACCCTTATAAGAAGAAAAAGGAGAAAGGCCAGAGAGCTTTCTCTCTGCACGTGCACACATGCACCAACGAGAGGAAGTGGAAGCACACAGCCCTCTGTAAGCCAAGAAGAGAGCTTTTGCCAGAAGCCAAGTCAGCCGTCAACTTGATCTTGGACTTCCCAGACTCCAGAACTGTGAGAAATAAATTTCTGTTATTTAAGCTGCTCAGTTTGTGGTATTTTGTTATGGCAGCCTGAGCAGACTAACACAAAGGGCAATCCACAGCAACTGTCATGTTGCTTTTGTAGGTCTTAACACATGTCATCTTCCACATATAATTTGGGTTGAATTTTCCTAAATGTACTAAATTACAGTCTCCCTCATTATTTCTTATCTACTCATTGTCTGCCTCATCACTTAGCTTCTGAGATCTGTTAGGCATTTTATTACTCAGGGGAATTATTGTTATCTGATGAATTATAAAATTGATAAAAATGTTAAAATATGTTAAAGTAACATTTAAAAATGTTACAAGAAAATAGTTCCCACTACTGGATCTTGGGAATCTGTGCATTATTTTCATCTAGGAAAAGACTCATTTATTCTTACCTTTTTTTTTTTTACATCTCCAGGCCAACTCCTTACAATAAACAATCATGTCTTATTGATCATAGTATCTCTAGTATCCAGGGCAGTAAAACATCTATTTTAAAACTGTATCATCTCAAAAAGTTTATTGAATGAATAATGAAAGTTTTCTGAACCCATGATTTGTTCTTAGTCTTCAGTGTAAAACCTTGTTGGAAGTCTTTAGAAAGATTAAATAATTATATACTTTAGAATAATCAGTATGTACTCTTATTATACCTTTAATTTTCATCCTTCATCTTGGTGTTCAAAGGTAAAACTCTGAGCTAAATTTAGAGGATTTTCTTTTCTTCCCAAATTGGTTTCTTCAACTGTAACTTAACGGTGTCTGTGAGCATATATTCTGTAGTATTACTGGCAGTGATTGCATATTGCTTTCACTCCAACATTTTATATATTCTCTCTTCCTCAGAAGTGGTAGAGAAGAACAAGATATATATAGATTTTGGAATAATGATCTCTTTATTATATAAGGGACTTGGGAGACTCTAATTCTTAGGGCTTGAATGAGATTTTTTTCCCCCTGTAGAACTTAAATGAAAATCATGGTAATCTGTAAGTGTTGTTCTTTATAGACCTTTTGAACTAAAGTAAAAACTGAGCAAAAATTTGCAATGAAGGAGGGTATGAGGAACAATGAGTGGGGTGGGATGTGGCTGGGACACAGTGAGGCAGAAATGGGGTTGAGATTCCAGGGGTAATATGTGCTGGATACTTCAGGTGAAGGTCAGCAGTAGTTTGCAAAAATTCCCCTTGTCCTTTTGCTTCTACAGGCAACTTACTGTTTTTACCTCAATAACCATTGAGGTTATTGGCGAACTATCCCTCCTTCTTTGCCACTCTTCCTGCAAAGTTGGTCTGGGCTCTTGAAATCATATTCTGGCTCCCTTCTTAATATTTGTGTGATCTTGAGCAAGTTATTGAATTTCTCTATGTCTCAGTGAAATGAAGAAACATCCGTGAAATGGGACAAATAGTTCAAAGAACTATCATGGGGATTAAAAGACTTGCATATAATGAGACCATAATAATTAGTAGTTGTTTCTATCATCGTAGTCCTCCTTCTTGTCATCATTATTGTCATTGCCGTCATCTTTATTTCTCCCATGGAGCCTAGTGCATCAAGATTTTACTAATTGAGTACATATTTAAAATGATATATGGCATTGTGAAAGAATTTTAAAGTGGAAAAGCTTAGAAGTCAGGCAATTTGTTGAAATAGAAAATGTAGCTTATAGAGACATATAGAGAAGGTTGGACAAGGAAGGACTGAAACAAGGGAAGGGTTGAGATTGAAGAGTGGATGATGAGCAGGACTGTGTAGCAGGCACATCTTTCAGCTACTTCCACTGAGGGTTGATTGGGTGGTAGTTACATAAGAGCTCAGACTCACACTAATGGTGTCCCACCTTAACCTCCAGACAACTTCTTTTTCCTTTCTATCTCATGATCTTCTGATCTTTTTGGACCACTGAGGTCAGCTTGGCCCCAGGCATATGCGGCCCACAAGTTGGGGGTGGGGGGCAGTTAATATCTCCTAACAGCCTTCACACAATAAATGAAGCCTCCAGCCTTTCAGATGAACCTTCTGGGAGGCATTCTCTTTGCCTCTAGAGGTCCCACTGGCATACAGCCCCAGCTGACAGTGATTTTTATAACACACCTTCACATTGGCTTTTCCTCTGTTCTACCTCACTCTCTCCTCCTACTCACTCATGGTTTTGGGGTCCTCTTCCAAATGAATACCTTTTCCCTGAGTCCTTGACCTTGTCTCCGGCTCTGCTTTGGGAAGAGTCCAAATAAAGCAGCTTTTGTGTTTTTTTTTTTTAAATTTTAGAAAGAGACAGAGAAAGACAGGCAGAGAGAGAAACAGAGAATCTTAAGCAGTCTCCACGTTCAGCACAGAACCTCATGTGGGGCTTAATTCCACAACCCTGGGATCATGACATGAGCTGAAATCAAGAGTTGGACACAACTGCCTGAGCCACCCAGGTGCCCCTAAACAAAGAAGAAAATTAAAGAAAGTGTGGGAAATTGATAGGCCAGCATTCATTTGGGATGCTTTTGCCATTCTCTGTGGTACATAGCTCGCTGCTAAAGTATCTTAGTAATAGTGCATTATCTTAATTTCTTTCAGCTATATTGAAACTTTCTTGAGGACAAGAACAGTTTTTTAAAATGTATTTTATGTACCCCACCTTCTGTCATTTGGTGGTAGGCATTATTTGTTGATGGATTGGTTTTCTAGTTGAATCTTGAAATTCCTCTTGAGACTGTCACTCAGAATAATCTAGTTTACCATTGGGGAATCAGTGGCAAATGACAAATGAGTTTTATTAGTTTAGGGATTTTAGTTTTTAAGAGCAGTGGCTCATGAGATTTTCCTAGCTGAAAAACAACCTTGGCTGTTGTGAGTAATTATCTCTCCAGAGATGGTTACCTCTGTGGACTGCCCCTTAGCTTGATGCAGGGTAATGGTGCAGTTACTTGACTCTCTGTTTTTGATCTGCTTGTATGAGAAAGAAATGAATTCTTTGGGGAGGATACTACTGTAGTACATTTGTCTACAGAGCACGAAAGCAATTTTTCCAAATTAATGGTAATTAATAAATCAGTAAAATGTTCAAAATAAAATAAAACCAATCAGTATTTTGAAACGTTTAGTACTTGTAAAATGCTGGGTTATGTTCTTTGGCTTTGACTCATACTCCCTTACAAAGATCCATGAGAAGAACTCGTGCACTGGCATGGTATCCAGACTTCCACATCCGAGAGAATTATGATAACATTGATTTGATTAGGAAAAGAAAGAGTGGTACACCTGAACCTGATGTAACATTGTGTGCCAACTATACTTCAATTAAAAGAAAGAAAGAGGAGAGGAGAGGTTTGGAGAGGAGAGGAGAGGAGGAAGGGAAGGGAAGGGAAGGGAAGGGAAGGGAAGGGAAGGGAAGGGAAGAGTTCATTGGGATCAGTGATATGCCATGTGTACCTAGGCCTGTGAAGTTCCAACAGAAACTATTTTGATGATTTAATACATGTAGAATGCTTAGAAATGTGCTCGACACGTGATGAGTACTCAGTTTACATTATCCCTGATGATGGTGTATGAATAAAACCACAAAAATCATAGGGGAAGAGCGCCAGCACCTTCAATGTGTACTTTCCCTTGTCGTTTGGGATTTTAGGGTAGAGGGTAAATTTTAGGGTAGAGTTCACCCAAAGAGAACTCCTGTAGGGCTAAGACGATTTGGGTACTGTAAAAGAATACTATAGACTGGATGGTTTATTAAGAACAGAAATGTATTTCTCACTGTTCTGAGGAACCAAGCAGTCCCAAGATTGAGGTGCCAGCAGATTCAGTGTCTGGTGAGGGCCTGCTTCTTGGTTCACAAATAGCCATCTTTTCTCTTGTGTCCTCGCATGGCAGAAGTGGTGAAGTAGCTCTCTGGGGTCTCTTTTAAAAGCACTAATCCTATTCATGAGGGCTTCAACCTTGGGACCTAATTACCTCCCAGAGGTGCCATCCCATACTGAGGGGTTAGTTTCAACATATGAATTTGGGGGAGACACAAACATTAAGACTGTAGCACTGCATTTGTTAAATGTACCTCCTTTACAGGAATGTAGGTAGTAAGAACCCCTTCACCTCCCACACCCCCAGTTGCCCGTGAAGAAGTTGAAAGCAGGTCTTATGGCTGATGTAATGGAAATTTGACTTGGGATAAGACAAAACTGTCATCAGTAGGTTCCTAGCCCTTGTCAGAACCTTATGTTTGCTGTGTCTGTTACTATTCTAAATAGATGTCAAGTTAACCAAAATGAGCAGAACTCTTTTCTTGGACACAGCATGTGTTCCATCACAAATAATTCACTATAAGCTTCTGGGAGACATGAGTCTGTGCCTCATATTTTCACACACACAAGATATGGAGCTACTGACAGATAAGGCCACACCTCTGTCATGTTATTGCTGACATAATTCTCCTCAAATGGCACTGCTGATTATTATAAAAGCAGGTTTGAATGGAGAAAGAATATACTGGCAGTTGAAAGAAATTAGAGAATAACTTTTAACACATACTTGGAGGCCCTCTTTCAACTTTTTCCCTGTGTTATTGTGAAGCAGATAAAGGCATTGCTGCAATACTGATGTGATCCATCTATTCAAGAAAGTAATATATCCAAGTTTGTTATGGCCCTTGAATTACATTTTTTTTCAGACAAGGAGCTGCCAAAGAAGTCAGTGAGGCATCAGTTTGATGAAACCTCTTCTAGCAAATTGCCATTTCTAATTATTCAGGGTATCATATCTTTCATCACTCACAGTGGCTACTTCGAAGGGATATGTCTCCTCTTATGTAGGCAGTGATGGGAATGTTGTAACTTGCCATTTCCAGCATGCCTTGAATTTATCTTTGTCTTGTTTGTCCCTGAGTCTGGAAGGCCAGTGAAAATCTTCTCCCTTCTTCCCTTACTGCTTTGTTTTCAACCATTCCTTTCTTTCAAACATAATGCATGTTAGTAACTATTTGAACTTCTGTTCATCTTTTTCCCATCTCAGATTTATTCTTACTGTATTTGCACAGAGCACACATTTCATCCTGGTTTTTATTTAGTTGTTTGTCTATATGTCTGCCTCTTCTCCTTTGAGTCAGAAACCATGTCTTATCTTTTTCTTTTTTTTGGTGTTGGTGGGAAGACTGGAGCTTTTCACAAAGTAGACACTCAAGAACTGTTACTTTACTGAAATGTTTATTGAGTAAATGTTAAAGTATTATAGGTATCTTATTAAGTATCAGTGTTAAAAGTATGAAATTAATGACAAATTAGGGGCTAGGTAGAGCAACAAAATAGTAGTAGTTAATTGGAATCAGAGAATTTTTAAAAGTATATGTAATTTTAGAAGAATTTGAGACTTTAGTCCAACCTCTTTGTTTCACGGGTAGAGAATCTTGACTTGTTTTCGATGAGAAGTCCATGGGCCATGAGCTCCAATCTTGTAGTGCTTTGCCTAGAGAGCTACAGAATTGGCCTATGAAAGATCTGTTGTCAAATTAATTCTGAGAGTGTTATAAGGGCTCTGAGCTCTAACCCCTATGCACCCCTCTCCATGTGTGTGCAAGAATTCTAAAGTTAAGGCTCAGCCAATTGCTTCTGAAAATCTGTAATATGAAGAACAAAATCAAGTTAACTTTGTAGTCTAATCGCCTGCTCATTTTAGCTGACTACAAAACCAGGATTTAAACTGTCACTAATGAGAAACAAAGGAGGTATCAAAAATACAAAGAGCATTGAGGGCCTTCTGGAAAACTGTCAGAACCTCTCTTCTCAGAAGTTTCACTGTGAGTGTAGGGAGAAGAAATGAAAATAAACATTATCAATAGCCTTTCATATGTTGGGCCCTATCACATTTATTAGGTCCAACAATATTTTAAACCAGTGGGTTTCAACCAGCAGTGACTTTGCTCTTCCCACCCCAGGGGATATTTGTCAATGTCTGGAAGTAATTTTGATTGTCGCTACTGGGGTGTTGCAGTTGGCATCTGGTGGGTAGAGGCCATGGATGCTGCCAGACATCTTACTATGCACAGGACAACCCTCACTAAAAACAGTTTTACAGCTCCAAATGTCAACAGTGTCATGGTAGAACAACTCTGTAAACTAAGTGTTGTATTATCCTCATATTTCCAGATGAGAAAATAGAGACTCGAGTGGATTGGGCCTATAGACTGAGATTTCTCAACAAGCAAGACTTGGCACCTTCACACCCACTCTGGATGGAGCAGTGACTCCTAAACATAGGTTTACATAAGCATCAACAGGAAACTTGCTAAGAATTCAGCTTTATGGATCTGACCTTAGAGATTTTGTTTTGTTAGATTTGGTGTAGAACATGAAATTTGCATATGCTAACAGGCGGGCCCTCAGATGCACATTTGGAGAAATACTGCCCCAGACAAAGGTGCATCACTATTTGGGCAATGCTGCTTTTATTGTCCCTGTGGCTGGGAACTAGTGATTAGACTGCTTTTGCTTTGTTCTGGCTTCTCATCTCTTTAACATCACACTTTCCTCTTCTTTGTGCCTTGGGTAATGATGGGGGCTTTCTTAATTGTGCCTGTGACTATTCCAGGGTAAGACTGTACCCAGGGAAGATCCTGAGCCAATTGAGGAGTTGCAGGCAGATTCATTTTCTTTCATCAGGGGTATATTATTTCTTCATTCTAGGCTACTATTCTTTTAGATTAATGATGGTGTTTGATACTTTGGGTATTGGAAATAACATAGAGCTGTTTTATAACACTGATTTCGGGGAGGAATGACTAAAGATTCCTTTAGGGTCAGTCAGACTGGTTTGATTTATTTAACAAACATTAATTGAGTGCTTCCTCTATGGCAGCTCAGAATTTTACCAGTTGATTGATAGGCAATAGTATGTGGTAAAACAGGGTCAGTGTTGCTGGCCATTTGGAATGGGGAAAGCTTATAGTGGATCAGTGAGTGACTTAGAGGTGACTAAGGAATAAAGAAGTTGGAGGTGTTTTTCTTAAGATATAGTACAGTGTATTCTCATCATTCATGGATTCCATATTTGCGAATTCACCTCCTTGCTGAAATTTATTTGTAACTCCCAAATCAAGACTCAAGGTACTTTCATGGTTATTCATGGACATGAGCAGAGAGGTGAAGAATTTGAGTCACTTGACAAGCATGTTCGTAGCTGAGGGCAGAGAAGGAGACACTCTGCTTTCCTGTTTCACTTTTTGTACTGTAAACAAGTACAATTTTTGTGGTCTATTTAGTGTCATGTTTTCTGGAATCTTGTGCTTTTTGGTGGTGATTTTGCTGTTTGAAATGGCCTTCAAGCATAGCATTGAAGTGCTATCTCATTCTCCTAAGGAGGAAGGATATGCCTTAGGGAGAAAATACAGGTGTTATAGATAAGCTCCCTTCAGGTATGAGTTACAGTGCTGTTGGCTGTGTGTTCAATGTTAGTGAGTCAGCAATATGTATTAAATAAGGTGTCTTTAAATAGAAACACATAAAAGAAAGTTATATATTGACTGTATTGATGAAAAGTTTCACCAAAGGCTTGCAGGAGCCCTACCTTGTATTTTCCCTAGGAGCAATGATTTAATGGGCTATTCAGTGTTTGTGGAGGCTCTATAGAACATAACTACCACGAATAATGGGAATCCATGAGTCTGAATTACCTGAACAGACATGCAGTGGAGTACTATGCAGCCATGTTTCAGAGCTGTTGGGGAGAGGCTTTCATTTTGCCTGAGACAAAATAAGTGATTTTTTTTTTTTAAGTCAGCATGGCTCATCTCCATTCATACAGAAATTACGGTTGTCTATTAAGAAACTGCTCACTAAAGGAATGAAGTACATTAAAATAAAGCTATTGCCTTTAAGGGCCTAATCATCAGTAAGGTTGAAGGATCATTCAGCTTATTTTCAAGAACCGTTCTGAGTGTCTGGACTGATTTCTGGGATTATTATCATGCAGTTTTATAAATATTGCCCTAGCTTTTAGCACTGATTTTTAAAAAGTTATTTTCACACACAGTCCATAATGTGCTCTGTGTAAAGAAGGCCCTTTGAATTGACTACTTACTTGGATTGTGTTTTCTTTAAAAGTTACAAAAAAAAGTTCTGCCTGATTTAGAGTTTCGGAGTGAATACAGATTGATGTGTGTTGAGCTCTGTATTTTTCATCAAATTTCTGTATTTTCATCCTTTTCTGTATTTGAGGATCAGTGACAGGTACCAGTTTTCTGTAGAGCATATGTGTTGGGGAGACCTGCCAATGAGGCTCCCCCCATTCACAATGGAACTTCAGTTGAACTTGAAGACTTCTTTTTCCCTGAGTCACTCCCTGCCCCTCCTCTGCCTGAGATGGATCCCAGGGAAGGAAAAGAAAAAAGGGAAGTTTGGGTCCTTGGACCTTCAGTCCACTGTATACAAACTTCCAAATGTAATCCATCAGGGGAAGGCTTCATGTTTTAAAAATGATGATCACAAATATACTACCTGCGATAGGGTAAGTTATAGATCCCAAGTTGTTCACATCCTAAGCTCCTACTATGCCATAAAACCCTTATATGGCAAAGGGGACTTTGCAAATGTGATTAAGTTAGGGATTTTGAGATGGGAGATAGATTATCTTGGAATCTCCAGGTGGGCCCAATCATGTAATCAGTAGGGTCCTTGCAGGAGGGAGGCACAGGGAGGCACAACTATAGAGGAGGCAAGGTGGTGATGGGTGGTGGTACGGAAACAGTGGCTGGAGCAGTGTGCTTTGGAGGTGGAGGAAGGGGCCATAAGCCAAGGAACACAGGTGGCTCCCAGACAATGAAAAAGGCTAGGACACAGATTCCCCCATCGGAGCCTGAAGATAGAATCAGCCCTGCCAACAGCTAGACTTCAGCTCACGAAAGTGATTCCAGATTTCTGATCTCCAGAACGGTGAAAGATCAATTTGTAGCATTGTGAGCGACTACATTGTGGTAATTTTTTCCAGCAGCTGTAGGAAGCTAATATACTACTTCAAGAGCATCTTTATGATGCTATTTTTATAACATTTCCTTTTAGAAAGGTAAGTTCACATAATATTTATGGGAGCACACCTCTTGTATAAATGTTCCCTCACATTTAATCTTTTGTTTATCAAAATAACTAAACAAGTGTATTTCAGCATGTTAAGGGGAGTGTCTGGGAGGAATCGTAAAATCATGGGGGTCCAGGGAAAGTTTAGTCCAATTGTTTTACAAATGAGTGAACTAGGGCTGGAGTCCAGGTCTCTTGACATCCAGTCTGAGGGGAGTAGAGGATGAAGCAAGGGACCTGCTGCCCCTCTTTCTGGCCCCTGGGAATGTCCTGCCTCCTATTGAAAATGGTGCAACTGTGTCATTTGCTGCCATGTGTGGCTGTGACATCGCTGAGAACTTTGAGCCTAGGGTCAGCTCAGACTTTGTTAAGTATCAGAAGAGGTGTGAAGAAACAGGCACCAGTTGGAATAAAGTTATTAAAAATTTTTGTTTATTTTAATGTTTAATGATTATTGTTTATTTTTGAGAGAGAGAGAGAGAGAGAGGGAGAGGCTCAGAGCATGAGCGGGGGAACGTCAGAGACAGAGGGAGACACAGAATCTGAAACAGGATCCAGGCTCTGAGCTGTCAGCATAGAGCCCGATGTGGGGCTCGAACCCACGAATGTGAGATTATGACCTGAGCCGAAGTCGGACGCTTAACTGACTGAGCCACCCAGGCGCCATTGGAATAAAGTTATTTTAAAAAATTAACTCAAATGTATAGTTACCACTAAGACTGCAATATACACTCTGATGTTTTAAGCCTTTCATTAAGAAATGAAAGGAATTTTCTCAAAACCCATCCATTAAGCCTTGAAATCCAATCCTTGTTCTCAAGTGCAAAGTCTGGAAATGGAATGGAATGCCAGAAATTACCTCGATTCAAACTTTTCCTTCTCTTTTGTTGTGTTCTTTTGGAAACTAACCCAGGGACAACAAGAATGCAGCCTAAATGAAATTGCCAAAATGACTATAATACTCCCCAATCTATACCTAATTAAAGCCTTTGTTCACCTTTTGGACTGTCTCAGATAGGTAAAGGTTCATAGGAAATGTTTAGGGCTATAGAGTTAGGGAAGCTTTTAAAGTTTTTTTTTTTTCTTGTAAATGGGAGAAATATAATCTTGATACCTCTGCATATTTCAAAAATATGTAGAAAAACTAGCCTGAAGTTTGTTAGGTTTTTAAAGGGGAAGAGGAAGATACAGTAATGTTAGACGCTTGCTTCTGGTTACTTCTATAATCCTGGCAATAGTCTATGAAGTAAGTGTTATTTTATCTTACTTCTCAAGAAACTAGTTCAGTGAACTAAACTAATTAGCAAATCTATAGTGAGAAGTTTGAAAAGGATTCAGGTCTCAAGACTCCTGATTGAGAGACCAGGCTGTTACAATTTTCCCTAGCTGGTGGTATTTCCTCTACATTCAAGGGCTTATAAAGGGTACATGAATGTGTGGGGCAAATGCAGTGTCAAGCCTTCCCAATTTAGGTTTCTTTAGATATGTTTTAAGTGATGAAAATTTTTATTTGTAGAACTATTTTTTTAAAAACATAATTGTTTATTTATTCATTAATTTTTTAAAAATGTTTATTTATCTTTGAGAGAGAGAGAGAGAAAGAGAGAGAGGGAGATAGCACAAGTGGGGGAGGGGCAGAGAAAGAGGGAGACACAGAATCTGAAACAGGCTCCAGGCTCTGAGCTGTCAGCACAGAGCCCCATGCAGGGCTCGAACTCTGAACCAGAGATCATGACCTGAGCCGAAGTTAGACACTTAACTGACTCCACCCAAGCGTCCCATTGCTTATTTATTTATATTAAACTTTTCTGCATTTATAATTTATTACAAAAGTACTACATGCTTATGGTAACAAGTCTTCAAGGTGAACAAGGTGTAGAAGTATGGATATTCTTTCATGACTTTCTCAGCTTCATACAATGTATAAGTGTCCTTTTAAGGAAAAGCATTGCCTGGTTTAGGTCCTACTAAACAAAGAAAAATGAAGTATAATTTGAATACCTGTTATTCACATGTATATCATTGCCTGCAAAGTACTTCTTGGACTTTGTTCTGTTCAGTTGTTAAAACATTTACCTGCAGTTTTTTAAAAATCCTTAACCTACTCTGAGATACCTCAAATTCAAATGCAGTCACTAATGAATGAATGAGATTTTGCTGTATTAGGAGTTTTCTCCTGCACACAGTGTATGTGTAACTCTACTCGCCTGAGTACATATACCCTCGGAGCAGCTAAATGTCAGAGTCCCTGAGTAAAAAGCTCCATGCAGTCTTGGGAAGCCATCTCATGGTGACATCGTGGGCCTGTGGGCCCACAAACACCTGTTGAAATAAGCATTAAACAGCTTACTAGAAATCATCTTATGTAATACCCAACTTCCTAGGTGGTTCATGGCTTGTGTCTCTGGATTTTGGTTTTCAGGAAGCCTCTTGGAATTACCCTTAGCCTTCTAAGAGTTCCCAGTTCTTTCTTACCCTCTCTTCCCTATTTATTCTTTCTCTGAAACTATAGGGAACAAGTCTACCCTTGCTCCAACATTCCTGATTCTGATCCAGCTTGTTCCTTACCTTATCACGCACTGATCACTCCTGCAGAAGGCTGGCAGGGGTCTACTGATGACCACAAAACACCTGCCTATTTAGGGCCACAGAGATCTAACTGTGTAGTAGACACAGTGTGTTGATTGGATAGTTTCCATGTGCCCCTCCAGAACTACTGCTCCCTCTGTTCTACAGTGTTGGAGGTGGCTTGCGTTAATAGACTCTTTCCCCTTTGGCTTCCAGTTAGGTGTAGGCAATGGGAGGCACTGGCAGGAAATGCAGGGCTGCAGGAGAGTGGGGTGGGGTACGTATTCCCCCAGCTACTACTCTGTGAGTTGTCTGTGGTTGGTTGAGTTCCTCTGCTTCCGAAGGCTACAGCTCTTCTGGGTTCTCTGCCATGTCCCTTCAGGCCTAGTGGTGGTAATGGCTTCCTGGCTCTCTGCTGTTGCCTGGGGTTCCCTATACTCTGTCTACACTGTTGTCAATAGTACTCTATCTTATCTTTTCCTCAGTGCCCTTGTTCCAGTGAGCCATCTGTTTTCAGCTAGGACCAGAGTCTCTGGCCTTTTTTCCCGTCTCTCTCCTCTCTCTAGCCCATGAGTGGCTTCTCTTTTCCCTTTACATGTTAACGCCTTTATCACCACACCGCCTTCTCCAGTCCCTAGGGTTTGGGTAACTATCTGTGATCAGTAATTTCTACCTTAGTAGGAAATTATCTCAGAAAGCAGTGTCAGAACCAGAAAGCATTTGAGAATCATGTGGTCTAGTGAGTTTTTATTCAAAAGTTAAAAAAAAATAGGGCCAGAGAAGATAGATGTTTTGCCTGAGGTCCACTGCATACTACCTAGAGGTTAGTCCCTCATTCTTTCCTCTGTACCATATGGAGACTGGGGATAAATGTCCCAAATCGGAGGTGTCTTCAGAAATGTAGGCCAAAAGATGCCGCCTTCTGAAATTGAAACCAGTAAGACCCAACATTAAATAGGTAGAATCATCCCTTTGCAGAAATAAAACACATTCTAAGAGGAGATACTGGTTTTGAAAATGTATTGCAGACAAGTCAAGAATGTTTCAAGTCTTCAGCTAGAAGACTTAGGGAGTTTCCCAAGAAATTAACATAAGCTTTAATCCAGTAGATTTTACATACACAAAGGGATGCATCATCACAGAAGGGTTGTTTGACTAGAGGAGTTGGAGAAGACTCGATAAAGGTTCAAAGTTGTGGCCACCCTCTGATTACTTTTTCCTCAGGTTTGTGCATTTCTGTGGGTCTGAGGACAGAACCTTAACCTGTCAGGATCCCTCTGGATACTTGTTTGTTATTGTGAGGGTCATAGCAGGACTCATTGAAACTGACCTTTGAAAATAACTGCTCTTAATTAAGAAGAGTATTTGATTCTGAGTAAATTCAAGGAGGCTAATTTCATTTGTGTTCTTTATTGCTGGCCTACCTTCCAACCGAGCTGACCAAAAGCCTGTGTTTTCCAGAACAGCTCATTAACTCCGCACCCTTTCTTTCCCTATGCCCTAGTTCCCAGTACTTCTCTGGCTCCTGTTTGAGGTTCACATAGCAGAGTTACCCAAGTTCTTTACATCCTTTCCCTGGCCTCTGCTGAGCTCACCCACCTCATCTCTTGCTATTCCTGGCCTTGCCCTTTATGTAGTAGGTAGTAGACCCCACACCCATGTCGCTTCCTGTTTCTCTCTGTGTTCCCACACTTTCCTCTTCCTAGAACTGCCTATTCTGCCTCCTTCTCTGCACCCCCAGCCTTCACATTTAACTGCTTCTAAGACTCAATCCAGGTATCACCACTTCCCAGAAGCCTCTGCTCCTCCAGGCTGGCTGAGGACCCTTCTAAGTCGTGCATATCTCTGTCATAGCACTCATCATCTTGCATGTAAATTACCCATTCTGATCAGTTTTGTGTTTAAACTTACTGTTTATTCTCCCACTGAGCTCCTTCAGACCTCCATCTAGGAGGCTTTGGAGCCTCAGCAACTAGTACAGGGCCTGGCTCATAGTAAGTAGGCACTCATCCTGGAAAAAGGCATTCTGATTTGTAAGATACAAGTTATATTTTGTGGCTTTCCTGACTTCTGTAGAGTCTCTCAGCTTTGCCTTCTTCCACCCAAAGATCTTCATATGTCAGGAACACTTGCCTGCCCTGGGAAATCAGGGCCATAGGGATGGTTCATGTGCCATTGTCTGTCCTTGCCAATGAAAAGGATGATACACTTATAGGAAATAGTTTTGTCTTATGTGAATTATTACATTCACAGTCATGGCAGAGCAAGGGGATTATAAGTGTTGGAACTCTTGGCAGAAGCCAATGGTTGTTAGTTTATAAAATCATTGTGTCTGGTAGGTGGCAGTGTCTTAGGAAAAGCAATAAGCTGCTTTCCTCCTGGGAAAGCAGAGAGTCTGTGGGCATCCCATGTTCACATCCTCTGAGGACCACAGCTCCAGATGCACACAGCAATTTCCTCTTACCATGATGGAAGTGTCCTCTTCCCAAAGTATGTATGGTGGTGGGCAATATGACCTCTCTGTAGGGTATGATGGAACTTGTTGGCAAAGAAGAGGGCAGCTGTGGATGTTTAGGTGCTTGCATTATAGTGAGAAGTTTCATCTAGAAAGTAATTGCCTGGTACAGCAAATTGATATGTATAGGAGTCAGAATAGATTTCAGGAAGGGATGGGTTATACACTGGGAAGGGGCATGAAGGAAACTCTTCCCTGAGACCTGGGGCTGTGCCTCTGATCTGGAGCTATGGGCTATGCATGTGGGCTGTCTCCCAAGATCAAGAGACAGCTTGAGTCAGAGGAGCTTGAGGAAGGGCAAGGCTGGCAAATTAAGGAAGAATGTCCAAACAGATCATCTGAAGGAAGGAATTGCCCTGTCCTAAGGGAACCAGGCAATGAGCATGCAAGGATGTTGAAATTTGGGAACAAGACTGACTTTTTCTTCCTTCAAAGTGATGTGGGGCAAGCCTGGTGGTATTTATAAGACCAGGGATGGTCAAATCCCTATAACCATACTTATTTATTCCTTATTTACATGCCTTTCACTACATGCCATTTTCCATGATCTTGAGGTAAAAAATGTGGTGTCTTAATTTAGAATTCCAGTCCTGGGATCAACATGTAATAGATACTTGGATTAGTTAGAACATAGATACTACTTGTTTTGACACAGCAAATAACAGTAGCTCTTTGGCTAAGGTTAGTTTCTCTGAGAAATAGACTGCAATGGAAATCAGTGTGTAGGTGTTTTATTGGAGAGTACCCTTGGACAAAACATATATGAGAATGAGGAAAGCAATACTGAGCAGAGAGAAGTTGCACTGTGATGCAGTTACCAATAGAGACCAGCTGATCTTAAGGGGAACTCTGGCGTTGGGATGGCTCTTCTGAATTGGTCATGCATCTAGGCAAGGAGACCTGGGGTTGCAACTCCTTACAGACCAGTAACTGCATGCAGGCTGCCCTCAGTGGGGGAATATTATGGAGAGAGGCTCCCTGTAGCTAAGACCAATTTCCAGCCAATACTTCTGGCAGCTGGAGAAATAATTGCTTCCAACCTGAAGGTTGAGGTCTGAGTGGCCTACCAGGGCTAGAGTTTGGTATAGTTTGGGGGACCCATCCTGTTGATCTTTGTTACAAAGGCTTACCCCTACATTTGCGTTCCAAGGGAAATGGGCATAATAGGACATGTTTCTCTTTCTTTTGTTCATTTGGATATGGCTTCTAAGTTATATACCTCATTCCATAGACTTGCCACTGGCTAAAACATAGTTGGATGAACACACCTAGCTATAAAAGATGTGGGGATGTTATTTCTTTTTTCCCCTGAGGCTTTATACCCCAGGTTATAATTGACAAGATTGTATGTATTTAAAGTGTACAGTGTGGTAATTTGATATGCACATACACTGTGAAATGATTATCACAGTCAAGTTAATAAACACATCCATTACTTTACACAGTTACCAATTTTGTGTGTTTATATAGTGGGAATGCTAAAATCTACTCTCTTAGCAAATTTCAAGTATACAATACAACTATAGCCTCCATGCTGTGCATTAGATCCCCAGAACATATTCATCTTATAACTGAAGTTTGTAATTTTTTTTTTTACCAGCATCTCCCTTTAGGACACTTATATATTTTGTTGTTTTGTTTTTTTTTCTGTAAGGTATGAATGAAAGAAACCAAAATGATGAAAAGTGATTATTTTGAGTCTTTTATTCATGTCTTATTTCCCAAGTTTTCCAGACTAAGCATGTACAGCTTGTATAATCAGCATAAATATTATTAAAATGTGTAACAGATATAGTTGATTACTGGAAGAATATGAACTTTTAAAGGGTGAAACTTTAACTGATTTCTGTATCAAATATGAAAACCACAGAGAGGAAGAAGGCAGTAGACAGTTGCCCCAGATGGCTTTAAATAATTATTTATTGAATTCATTAACTCAGCAAACACTTCTTGAGCATTCTTCTTAACTGGGAAAAATTTCCTTCTATTGCTTTTGCTCAGTTTTTATTGATTGTCACCTTGGTGACCTCCCAAGATTGGAAGTTAATCAACCACAAAGTGGATGCTTTTTCAAGTTAGAAACACTCATGTGCATAATTCTTGGGAATCAAATGTGCATGGACAACTTTAATAGATGTTGGATTCATTATTTATGGTTACCACTGGATTTAGAACAAAGCTGGAGTGCAAGTGGGGCATGGACTCTTGGGTTCAGCTCAGGTCATGATTTCATGGTTCATGAGTTCAAGCCCTGCATCAGTCTGTGTGCTGACAGTGCAGCGCCTGCTTGGGATTCTGTCTCTCTCCCTCTGTTTGCCCCTACTTCCCCCCTCCCTTCCTCTCTAAATAAATAAATAAATAAATAAATAAATAAATAAATATCTTTTTTTTTTTTTTTTTTTAGTTGGAGCATGAGACAATAAGGTTTCTGCATCTTCGGGAAAGTAGTTGGCTATGGGGATTTGGTGGGGGGAGCTGACTTCCCTGCCATGGCTCCCCTAGTATATTTGGTTGTTATAGCTGAAAAAGGCAGAGGCTAGAAGTCTCCTTTCTTATTTCTTGGTCCTTTTCCCAGCCTGTGCACTTGTGTTCTGTAACTCATTTGGGAAAAGGCACCATAACATTCTACCAGCAATAAATTTTCCTGCTTAATTTTATAGTATCTTGATGGGTTAGGAATAATCTAAATTCTGTGTCTGTCTTAAAGTCATCCACAGTCTGTCATAAATTGTTCTGCCACATGCACATTTAAAAAATAAATTTTATGACAGAAATTTTCAAGTAAACACAGAATTAGAGGGAATAATATAATGAACCCCATGCAACCTTTATCTAGCTTCAAGAATTATTAATATTTTGGCAATCTTGTTTCATCTGCCTTCCCCATTTTTTTTTTTTTTTTTTTTTTTTTTTTTTTTTTGCTGGAGAATTTGAAAGCAAGTCCTTTATTGTGTCTGAACATCCACAGACATCTTGATAAAAGTAGCACCCTTCACGGATACCTCTCAGACTCCTTGAGGGCTGCCTGTGAAGAGTGTTTTTGATTTTACAGCAGAAATTTTCCTCAAGCCAGTAAGTCGCTTGTGCCAAGACCAATTAATTTACTCATTCGTAACTGAGAGAATAGCATTTGCTATATGCAAGTGAGTTGTGGAACCCTTACCTGGCTTTTGCTTGCTGTTTATTTTAATTTGTTTGTCCTCACACAGCATTACTAGCTAGTCATGTTTTAACAGCCTTGGATGAACTGAGAGGCCCTTGTCACAGAATTAGGGGACAGAAAGACAGCTTTCTTTGCACAAAGGCTGTCCTATTAGACCTTATGATCCAGGTATAATGTCTGTGTTCCTTGAGATGCCATCTTCCTCTAAAGCAGTTAGTCACTAGCCGATGTGGAAGCCTGCCTTTCTGGTGCAGAAAGAACTGAGGTTTGGAGCACATCTGATGGCTGTCTCAGCTCTTCTGTTTAACTTCACTATGGTCTATAAAATTTTTTAATAGCAGTAAAATATGCATGGCATAAAATTTACCATCTTAACCATTTAAGTGTACAAGTTCAGTAGTGTTAAGCATATTCACATTGTTGTGCAACCAATCCACAAAACTCTTTTCATCTTGGAAAACTGAAACTCTGTACCCGTTAAACAATAACTCCCCATTTCCTATTACCTCCATGCCCTGGCAGCCACCATTCTACTTTCGGTCTCTATGAATTTGACTACCCTAGGTACCTCATATAAATAGAATTACACAGTCTTTGTCTTTTGTGACTGGCCTATTTCACTTAACATAGCGTCCTCAAGGTTCATCCATGTTGTAGCATGTGTCAGAATTGCTTCCCTTTTTAAGGCTCAGTGATATTTCACTGTATGTATAGAGGTGTATACATAAACATTTACCATATGTTTATGGTGTATCCATAAACATTTTGTTTATCCATCATCCATTGATGGACACTTGGGTTGCTTCCACCTTTTAGCTATTGTGAATAATGCTGCTATGAACATGTGTGTGTATAAAACGTTCTTTGGTGAAAAGTTCTTTTCTTCTGGAATATGTTGCTTCCTTGTATTTTTGGTGTCCACCATTGGTTGAGCACTATCCTTCCCCAAGGTTATTGCAGGACCTATAATACCATATCTTATTTCTTTCAAATCCAAGGCCCTTTTTCTCCTTGACCTGCTGTTTGCCATTGGTATGCCCACCTGTTGGTACAATACTTGGGACACAGTATAGATTATTTTTTAAACAAGTGAATGAATGAATGAAGCAAAATTAAATAGAAGAGAAACAAGCTATTTTTCCCCATAAAATGGTTGGGACCCCAAGCCTGTCTAGATATGTCTTCCAAATGTCTCTCTTTCAAACATCTGGCCCTTGTTCCTTTTTAAATTAACTTAGTATAGGGGCACCTGGGTGGCTCAATAGGTTAAGCACCCAACTCTTGGTTTTGGCTCATGTCATGATCTCATAGTTCATGAGTTCAAGTCTCACATTGGACTCCATGCTAACAGTGTGGAGCCTGGTTGGGATTTTCTCTCTCCCTCTCTCTCTCTGCCCTTCCCCTGTTCATGCTCACGTGTGCTCTCTCTCTGTTAAAATAAATAAATAAAATAAAAATAAATAAATAAATAAATAAATAAATAAATAAATAAATACTTAAAAAACTTTTAACTCAGTTTAATTTAGCTATCATTCTATATTTTTAGACAAAACACACTAACATAATCAATACCTCTTTTCCTGCTTTTCTTCCCATGATTTGAACACGAGGCTTGTATATATTTATTATAAATGAGTAAATCTGAGAGTGAATGCATGTATGAAGGAATTATTTAATGAATGTACCAACTAAGAATTTATTTTTTGGTGAGTGGTATATTTCTTAGAGACCTTTATTATGATGGGAGAGAGAAAGGAAAGGAAGGAGGAATGGGAGGGACATCAATTATTTTCTCATTCCACAAATAACCACAGTTCTGGGTACTGGGGGTTCAGTAGTAAACAAAACAGGCATGGTTCAGGTTCTCAGGGCCTTACCTTTCAAGGAGTGAAACAGACAAACAGAATGATTTCCAGTTGTTATCAAGCCATGAAAGGAAACAGGAAGCCATGCTAGAGAAGAATTGGAGCCTACTGGGAAGGGCAGTCAGGAGGACATGGATGAAGAGGTGAAACGGAGTGAGAAGGAGCCTGGTCAGGAGAAGAAGGCGGCGGGCGGGCAGAAGTGGGGGGGTGTACTGAGGCAAGCAATCACCTGGCCAGAGGAAAGCATTTTCAAAGAGTCCATCTGACTAATGTGGAGAGGGGAGCAGAGAGGAGTGAGGCTAGAACAGGGGCCTGGCAGGCCATGGTAAAGAATTTAGACTTTTGTTAAGATCATTGAAAATCCATTGACATATTTGAGTTTGAGAAATATATGCTCTAATTTGTGTTTTAAGAAGCATACTCTGGGTGCTGTGGGGAAAATTGTTGGAGGGTGTGTCTGGAAGAGGAGTACCCTGTCAGATCTATGAGAGCCACAGCCCAGGTGAGAGTTGAGGGTGGCCTGGAGTGGAGGTGACCCTGGAGGCAGGGAGATGGGGGCAGACTGAAGATTCAGTTTGGGGAGGAGAGATTGCCTTCCTCATCTCCTGTGTTTCCTCGGCTTGTCCCTATGTTTATTTTGTTACCTTTAAGGGCAGTTCCTCAAGGTTGGCTGAATCTGTTGCTGCTATTATCACTGCCATTTTGATGAGTGATTTCACCTGGTACTGTATCAGATTCTCAGCACTAGTTCACTGGACAATAGTTATTGCAAGCTCCTATCCTCTCTCACTTATGAACTTAATTAAAAGATCTCTCTCTCTTACACACACACATCAAAAACATAAATTGTTGTAAGCATCACTGAATGAAATATGATTATTCCGTCCATCATGGTCATTTCCCTTTGACTCCTAAGCTTTGTTTTCAGGAATACGCACAGAGACAAGGAAAGGAACAGTCTTCGAAGGATCTGTATTTTTATTTATTTATTTATTTATTTATTTATTTATTTATTTATAATGTTTATTTATTTTTGAGAGGGAGAGTGAGACAGAGTGTGAGTAGGGGAGGGCCATAGAGAGCAAGACACAGAATCGAAGGCAGACTCCGGGTTCCAAGCTGTCAGCACAGAGCCTGAGCCTGATGCGGGCTCAAACCATGAACCGTGAGAACATGACCTGAGCTGAAGTCGGATGCCCAACCGACTGAGCCACCCACGTGCCCCAAGGGTCTGTGTTTAAATTGTAGCACAGTATGCTTCCCCAAAACTCACTTTTTGTTCATAGTGTGTGGTGAATTTTGGTATATCTGGAAATATGTTACATTTGCTATGATTTGTTCAAGCTATTCTGGAGAAGAGTAGACTACAAGTTTTCCTAGTATAGCATAGTTCATTATCTGAATATTGCAGCACACTAAGCCAGGGGTGGACAGTTGCAAGAGTGAAGGGGATTATGTGGGGACTGATAGCCAAGTGCATATTGTTTGCCTTATGATACCTGGTTGAAACTTGGGTTCTTATTTAACTCTTAGATCTTGTCTAAGAATCTTTGGACCCCATCATTTTGACCCTGCTCTTAAAATTCTGGAGGGTTAGCCCCAGAATCAATCAAACCACTCTTCCTAGAGATTTTGAAATATATGATGGTCCTGAACCCCTCTGAGCCCAGAGCAACCCACTTGCTACCCATGTCTTGTAGGAAGGAAGGGGAAACCATTTGGCTGTTGGGATTGAAGAAAAGGTGATACCTATGGTTTGCTTGCCTCAAAATATTCTGAACTGTGCCTACTCTGTGATTTTTCAAACGTAAAACATGAAATTTCTTAGGATATGGTCATTAAAATGATCTTTTTCTTTCAATTCACAAAGTAGGATTTGTAAATTACAAAAGACATATTCCTTTCTGTCCTTACAGAAGAAACATTGTCTATTTCAGGATTCATTTTCTCTAATATGGGATTTCAGCTCCAGCTATAATTCAGGGGGTGCTTGTCTGGTAATTGCATTCTTTTGCTGATTTTTCTCTTTCTCATCTTGAAGATGATTTTATTTTTTCATGCTATAAACCAAATGCTATTTAATGTCCTTATTAGGGAAGGACAATTAACATATCCATGAATTGTTGTCCTATTTATACATCTGTTATCAGTGAATTACTTGTTTGTTTAAGAATGAAGTTCTACCTCATTTAAGACCATTTTTGCCTATTAGCAAATGAATTCTATTTGAATTTTCATGAGTGTGTTTTAGTTCATACCAAAGAGCAATTGTTTTAGGAAATCAGAACACTGAAAATTTTTTAAACAAGTAAAAGATGTACTATCTGCTTATAAATAGTTGAAGTTGAAACACAAGTAATATATTTCCTAATTGCTTTTTTTTTAGACCTAACAACAATTGATCATGGGTAGGGTTGATATTAGCCAATTTGGACAATAATATATACTACTAAATGAAAATGTATTTTAAAAAGCTTTTAAAAGAGCCACCTGCCAGGTCAAATTGATTAAGCATCTAAGTATCATGTTGGATTTAAAATATATTTGTGTGAGATATCTGTTTAATCCTTGAGGTCTAATAATAAACTTTGTAGAGAAGGTTGAGCTTTCTCCAGAGTTTACTTGAGGTGTCAGGATCCTTGCTGCTACAAATTTGGAATTTAACATTTTGTTGGGCCTATTTTTTCTGCCACTCCATAGATAATAAATTTCATGAAGGGATCTTTCCATTGGCAGAAGTCAGTTCCTTTTGTTTTCTCTGCAGAAAATGAGTTGCTTTGCTTTGTGATAGGCAGGTATCCAATCATTAATACTTTTCTTTTCCATCTAGAATCAGGTAATGACGGCCCATCATTCTTACTGACAGCAGGGATGACAATCTTGCTTGTCCCATATCTTCTAGTACAGCTCAAGGACAGGAACAGTGGCTAGAATTTTATCAGCAGGCTCAAGAGTCAAGGGACAGAAGTGATGGGGGTTGGAGTAGGTGATTAACTCTTTTGAGATTCCTCTCATTTTATCAACTCCAAATTGACCAGAGGTGCTATTGTACTATAGAAGCTTGAATGCCATCCCTCACTTATCCCTCTGGAATGATACAAACACAATCTATTTTGTTGATCAATTCTTTTCCTCTCTCTGTCTCTCTCTGTTTCTCTCTCTTTTGATGCAGTAGATCAGGTGTTGGCCAGCTATAGCTTGCAGGACAAATCCAGCCTGTGGCTGGCAAGCTAAAAGTGGGTTTTATATTTTTAAGTGGTTGAAAAACCAGAAGAAAAATATTTCATGAAAACGATGTGTCAGTGCTCGTAAATAAAATTTTACTTAAATATGACCTGCTGATTCACTTACATATTGTCTGTGGATATTTTTCTGCCACATTGAAAAATTGAATTGAGTAGTTAGGACAGATACTGATTGGACCACAAAATTTAAGTTGAGACAAGTCTAGGCACTTCTCAAAAAATATAACTGTTAGGGGTGCCTGGCTGGCTCAGTCACTTAGGCATCTGACTTCAGCTCAGGTCATGACCTCACGGCTAGTAGGTTCGAGCCCCATATCCAACTCTGTGCTGACAGCTCAGAGCCTGGAGCCTACTTTGAATTTTATATGTATGTCTTTCTCTCTGTTCCTCCCCCACTCATGCTCTCTGTCTCTCAAAATAAATAAATAAACATTTTTAAAAAAGAAGAAAGAAATACATTTTTTACTATGTATATAGCTATGATCCTGTTGTTAACTGTAGTGGTGATTTTCCTGTATTGTGGACAAGATATTTTTTTCAGGAGCCAAATGGAGAAAATTTTTAGCATATTTCTCATGTTCAGTGTGGTCTAATTGAATTAAGGGAAGAGTCAGAGGCATAAGATCTCAGAGACCGGTCAGACAGGAAATCATCTAATCCAGAGGTCATCTAATCCAGAGGTATGGGATTAATCCATTCATTGATTTGTTAAAAAAATTTTTTTAATTAATTTTTAAAATTTACATCCAAGTTAGTTAGCATATAGTGCAACAATGATTTCAGGAGTAGATTCCTTAATGCACCTTACCCATTTAGCCCATCCCCCCCTCCCACAACCCTTCCAGTAACCCTCTGTTTGTTCTCCATATTTAAGAGTCTCTTATGTTTTGTCCCCCTCCCTGTTTTTATATTACTTTTGCTTCCCTTCCCTTATGTTCATCAGTTTTGCATATTAAAGTCCTCATATGAGTGAAGTCATATGATTTTTGTCTTTCTCTGACTAATTTCGCTTAGCATAATACCCTCTAGTTCCATCCATGTAGTTGCAAATGACAAGATTTTATTCTTTTTGATTGCTGAGTAATAGTCCATTGTGTATATATATATATATATATATATATATATATATATATATACATACCACATCTTCTTTATCCATTCATCCATTGATGGGCATTTGGGCTCTTTCCATACTTTGGCTATTGTTGATAGTGCTGCTATAAACATGGGGGTGCATGTGCCCCTTCAAAACAGCATACCTGTATCCCTTGGATAAATACTTAGTAGTGCAATTGCTGGGTTGTAGGGTAGTTCTATTTTTAGTTTTTTGAGGAACCTCCATACTCCTTTCCAGAGTGGCTGCACCAGTTTGCATTCCTACCAGCAGTGCAAAAGAGATCCTCTTTTTCTGTATCTTCGCCAACATCTGTTGTTGCCTGAGTTGTTAATGTTAGCCATTCTGACAGGTGTAAGGTAGTATCTCATTGTGGCTTTGATTTGTATTTCCCTGATGATGAGTGATGTTGAGCATTTTTTCATGTGTCAGTTGGCCATCTGGATGTCTTCTTTGGAGAAGTGTCTATTCATGTCTTTGGCCTATTTCTTCACTGGATTATTTATTTTTTGGGTGTTGAGTTAGTACCCAAAATCTATAAAGAACTTATCAAACTCAACATCCAAAATGCATCCATTAATTTTACTTGCTTCCTCTTTTACCAGTCATTTTATTTGGGAGCTTATCTCAACTTGGCAGGTATGCAAACTTTCAGAAGTTTCAAGAATACTAGTAACACTTTTTTCTTTTTCTTTCTTTTTAAAAGGAATTAGCACATGTTTATTATAAAAAATAATATGTGACCAGCTATCTACTTTTTAAACCGAAAAAAGGTGGGAATATAAAATTTATCATAAAGATTAAAAATGCCATTTTTTTTTTAGTGGTCTCTAGTCGTGTTGTAAGACTTTTTTTTGCCTTCTTTGCAACAAATCCTTGTATGTACACAAAGTTAATGTGACAGTAAACAACTTCTGGGCTGTTTAATTGATATTTGAGGTAAAATTACCTGAGGGTATTTTTGTATATGTATTAGAAACCTTAAAAATTTGCATATGTTCTGTCTTTACTTAGGTGGATCAGCTAAATAACATGCTATTTAATGACTTTGTAGCAGTTGTTCTTACTCATTCTCATTCTTTACATTTGCCTGGCTTAGGTCCTCTCACCTTTAGAATAGTGTCTGGGTTGAACCACTCAGCCTGCATTGAACATGGGCTTCAAGGACGTGTGGTTCTACGGAGTTGTGAGACCCTAAGCCACCAAGAAGAGGGTGGCAAACCCTGATTTGCAAGTGAATGCTTCCTCTTTCCCACAGTTGACATTCAGCTTTGGGACAAGATCACAAAACCCCTTCAGTCCATATTAAATGTCAATCACAGGGCCCCAAATGGATAAAGGCTGAAATAGTGTATTTTGGATGAAGCCCAGGAAACAAATTATAATGTATGTTCTGTCTTTAAAAGAACCATTCCCCCAAGGGCACTGGGAATTTTAGGTTTGTCCACAATGTGACCAGACAGAAGTCTCCCAGGCTGTTTACAAGGGCTGTGATTAGGCTCCTCTAAGCTCTGGAAGAATATAGGAGAACGGGGCAGCATGTGGAAACTTGCCGGGTTCAGTGTGGACTATTACTGGGCCTGAGGCCCTGGTTGATTCTGCTCAGCTCTGGAAGAGTTACTGCAGTTTTCCAGCCAGAACTTCAGAGAACTCCAGTGGAATCTATTAGAACCCCTCTGTGGGATCCACCTAGGATCCTGGCACTGGTCAGCACATTCTGATGGTTCAGTTATTCAAAGTCACTGCTGCACCCTCCCATTGTCCCTGCTGTCCACTGTATGGTTCCTTGTTTCCTGTGTGCATTTCATCAGTGAGACTATGAACCCTTACCACCCACCCTGAAACTCATTGTCTTCTATTCCTTACACAGCCCCTAAGCACTAGCGGGACTTTGCATTCATTTCAGTAATTTCTCTGTAAATGTGGACTGTGTGGTAGGACGGGAGAGGCTAGTTCTCAGGAGAATGTGTGCTTTTTTGTATGTATATATACTGTGCAATGTTATTAAGTCCCAACCAGACCTTACAGGGGCAGTGATTGAATTCTCTTGCCATTAGTAGAACAGACAGTAGGTGGGATGAGTATTAAGCTTAAATATCTCCGGTGCACCACTTGAACCATGTGTCCCACCTGTGGGTTGTTTGCAGCTGGCCCTTTTGTTGCGTTGGGTCCCCTAATTCTCTTTTCAGTCCCTTTCATCTCTTCATTGTTCTCTGAGGCACAGCTCTGTAAACCACACAGAGGCCTTTCAACTTCTCTTGCTTTTTGTTTGATGCAGCCAGTTGACTAGTACTGTCAGCTAATTGGAGTGGAAATGTAAAATGAAAGCTGTATTATTCAGCTGCCAAGTCTCCTCAGTTGGCAGGGAGTGGGTGATGCTGGTAATTGTACCAGAAGTGTAATTGCTCTGGGTTCTGCCTCTGGATTTCACAGTGAACCCTGGGAGGGTCTTCCTTGGAGACACCTGATCCCTGCTTCTCTTCAGTGGCTTCCTGGCAAACAGTGAGGTTTGAGGCAAATCTAATCAAGCATTCTTATGTTGTTAGAGAATACAACCACTGTGTATTTTGCTGACTGCAGGAGTGGATTGCTTGGTCTAAGTACTTAGTCAATATGTCATTCCCATCAGAACTGGCAGTTAATTTCCTCTTGGTTTGGGTTGGGGGTGGAATCCATGTTCCCAGAGGTGAAGATGCTAACCCCATATGCCAGTCGTGGCCTGTGCCAGAGTGTTCTTGGGAACAGTAGCTGATGCAGAACAGAAGCCCATTTGTAAACTGGTTATGAATGAGGAAAGGTTTACATGTCTGGAAAGAGTTGAATAGCTTAATGGAAAAATAAGAAAAGTAGAATGTGGTTGATTAGTTTGGCATTAAAGTTAATCATATCAGTGGTTTTGGCCAAACCGAGCTTGCTTTTTTCTTTTCCTTTTTTTTTCTTTTCCCATTTTAATTCCTGAATCGAGTGACAATGGCGAACAATATTTTAGGGTAGACTGTGTGGGCTGTAGCATGTGGGATCATATGGCATGGGTAACTTCTGCTCCTCCCCACTATTTAACCCTGAGCCCATGGCATGCAATAGTAATTTTTCCACTTACCCTACTTGGACAGAGCTTCAGAATCCTCCTCAACACAGCATTTTAAGTGTTTTTTTTTTTGTAGAGCTGGCATCTGTGAGAAAACCTGTCTACCATCTCTGACTTAGAACTTTGGAAGACTTTCCACTACTCACCCAGGACATGGAAATAGCAGCAGCTATGTAATTATTGCACTCTTCTCGTTTGCCAAGATTAAGAAGGTTGATTTGAGCAGTGTTGTCTGGTACAGTTTTGTTACCATATCATTATTACTTTATTATGCCATGTGGCGTTATAGAAAGCTTCCTCAAACATTTCTAGAGGAGAAGCTGTTTTTGTTTCCTTCGAAGTTTAAGATCTTGAGTAAGATATTGAGAGTAAGGTTGCTGCGGCAGAGCTGGTTACCCTTGTTGGTCCCAGATTCCTTCCTGTGCAGAAATCCTTGCCAGCTGCACTGTGGTGGGGTGGAGGTGGTGACAGCAGCCAAAGTCAATTAGGTCAGTTGATCAGTTATACAGAAACCTGTTGAGAGCTGTCCTCTCCAGAACTATCATCTTTTAGTTGAAAGAGCATAGTTCTTGATACTAAGCAGCCCTGCCTTCAAATTCTGGCTTTCCCAGTTATATGATAAGTCACCAATTTTTTTTTTTTTTTTAAGCTTTGGTTTCTTTTTTTTTTTTTTTTTTGGAAAACAGAAGCAATAATTAAGTAATTCACAAGGTTTTTGCAAGGATTAAATGTCACATGTAAATACATATTTGTATGTGATATGAATATTATAGGTGTACATATGCATGTATATACACCTGTAATATACACATATATGTATATATAAGACACATACATATGTAATGTATGTATATAATAGTTGCTTAGTAAAAAGTAGCCATGAGTATTGCATGGACATATAACTTGTGTAAAGACATTTTAAAATGGACATTATAAAATGGGGTTGGAAAGTTGAGTGTTTGATTAAAAAAATGCATTATCTATATGGTATCTTATTTTGAAAAGTAAGCTTTGTAACTTGCACATCAGGAGTGGTTGTACATTGATGAACATGGTCATGAAATGCACACATGAGAAAAAAAAATCAAGCAGATGATGAACTGCTTTATGACTTCTGTACAAAGATGTACAGTGATCCCTCTGACAAACAGAGGTCATACAGAGATTTATTTGGAGTACAGGAAGGGTCTAAGGATAGAGAACTGGAAGCCTCTGCTCTACCCTATAAGTGTTGGGCACTGTGCTGAGGAATCTAAAATGTGTTATGTAATTTAGCCTCCTAATATTCCTCTTGAGTAGGTTTTATTATCTTTATATTTTTTTTATATAAAAGGAAACTGAAGCTTAGTCAGGAAATTATCTTGTTTAAGGTTCTGTAACTATTAAGTCAAGGAGCTAGATTCTACCCCCCAGATGTATGACTCTGGAATTCATTTCTAGATTATGGACACTGAGCTCTAGCGTCTGAATTTATGGAGGAAGAATCTTGTCTAGTGTGCCCAGCTTGCTGAAGGCAGGTTCTAACTCCTAGTCCAGTGCTCTTTTTCCATACTAGGTTCTCTCTTCAATTATTCTTTTCCTTTGTTCCCTAATTATTTTCAAAATCTTGCTTCTTCAACTGTATTTCAAGTTCAAGTGCATATGTAAGGAACAGGGTTGTATTCTTCGGTATCCAGTTTATATTTTTTTGTAATTCCCGGTTGCTTAGCACAGTGACAGATCCTCAAATTCTTGGTGACTTGAATGGTTGAAGAATTTAGTCTCTGAAATTCCATCTTGGATGGGGCAGAGGTATAAATGTATACAAATATGTATATACTTATATACATATACAAATTATGTGTACAAATATGTATATATTTATATACATATACAAATTGGGTTTTTTATCTTTGAGATGTTCAATTGGTACTTTGCAAGAATGGCTCTCAATGTTATTGGATCCATTTCACTGTTTTTATCCAATCTGACAATCTTTTAATTTTCATTTTCATAATTACTGATATTTGAAGGTTTATATTTACTATCTTACTATTTGTTTTCTGTTTGTTCTCCTGTTTTGTGTTTCTTTTTTCTCTTTTCTTCTTTTGGATCAATACAAAATTCATTTCCCCATCTGTTAACTTCTTTAGTTATACATGCTTTTACTATTTCTTTTAGTGGTAATCCTAGAGATTACATGTATTAATTATTTATCTCTTCCCAGCTAGTACTAGGACCTTGAAACACTTTAAACTTATTTACTTTTCTGCAGTCTTAGATGTTATTGTTATCCATTTTATATTACCTGCATTTTAAATTCCACAAAATATTATTTTTGTTTTACGCAGTTATTTTTTATATTTACCCACACATTTGCCCTTTCCATTACTCTCAGTTTCTTCCTACATTACTGTGTTTCCATCTATAATAATGTTCTGTTTTCCTGAAGAACTTCCTTTACTTTTTTATGTTTGGGTCTGCAGGTGACAAATTCTCATAAGTTTTATTAATTTAAAATGTTTTTATTTCACTTTTATTTTTTGAAGGCTATTTTTGCTGGGTATAGAATCCTAAATTGATTATTGTTTTTATTTATCACTTAAAAGATTTTTTTTCTGACTTCCATCATTTTTTTTTGTGGAGAAGTTGGCTATCAGGTTTAGTGTTCATCTTTGAAGATAATTCTCCACCCCTCTATAGACTTTAAGATTTTTCTCTATGGAAACAACTTAAGTGACAGTCAGTGGATGAATGGATAAAAAAAATGTGAACACACACACACACAGGAATATTATTCATCCTTAAAAACAGGGAAATCCTATCATTTGTGACAACACAGATGAACTTGGAGTGCATCATGCTAACTGAAATGAGCCAGACTGAGAAAGACAAATACAATATGATATCACTTATAGATGGAATCTCAAAAAAAAAAGTCAAGAGCCACTTGGCTGGCTCAATCAGAAGAACATGTAACTCGATCTTGGAATTGTGAGTTCAAGTCATGCTGGGTGTGGAGATTACTTAAATAAATAAAACTTTGAAAAATGATGAAAATAAAAAGTAAAAAAAAAAATAGACTCATATAACAGAAAATAGAAATTGGTTGCTAGGGGCTGGGGATGTGGGGCAGAATAGAGAAGAAAAACAGATTTTATTCTTTACTGTTAGTTTTCAGTAGTCTTACTCCAATGTGCTTAAGGTATTATTTTCTTTATATTTATTCTGCTTGATAGTCTTATCACTTCTTGAATCTTAATGTTTTTCTTTGTTTTGGAAATTTTTTGGCTGTTATTTTTTCAAAAATTTATTTTTGCCCATTTTCTGTCATCTCTTCCTCACATGCCTTTATATTAAACCTTACAGTATGTTTCATGTGTCTCCCATGCTCTTTTCTAATACTTTTTGTTTTTTGTCCCTCAGTTTGGATATTTTCTAATGAGCTATCTCCTCACTTAACTAATATTCTTTTAAGTTATGTTCAGCATGCAGTTAAAAAAATTAATCTCATTTGTTTGTATTTTGCTGTTCTTGAATTTCCAATTAATTATGGTTGGGGATACTGGTTATCTGATAAAACATTCATAGTTTCTAAAAAATTTCCAATACAATTTTTTTTTGTCTTCTGTTATTTTCATAAAGTTCTAAACAAAATAAAGTACAGTCTTCCCTTGAGTTACATGATAGTTAAGTTTTTGGATAATTCAGTACATATTATTACCACTCAATAAGTTTTTTTGTGTTTATATGTGAAACAAAGTTAGGATAATAACCAGGTAATTATAAACAGATTTTTCACTGACATGAATGTTTGCAAGGACATTTAAATGTCATCTGGAAATGGGACAGTTTTTCTTTGTGCAAGAGTGTCTTGCATGACATGAAATCTAGAATTTATGATCCGTATCCATTAAATGCCAGTAGCACCCCAACCTTCAGTCTTCAAAACAAATTTTCAAATGCCTCTTAGGGCAGCGTAGCCCCTGTTTAAGAGCTTGCTTTACATTAAATAGTGAGGTTGCCGGTAATGAAGTCTTTGAGTCAGGGCCTTGTTCAGGCCTGAAAACAGGCATATTAGGATGTGGCTTTTCCTGGTTGAATGTGAGTGTCAGTACAGCTCCCAGCCATTTATTGGATGGCCAATTTAACTAGGTCAACTGCTAAGAGCCTGGCTACAGGAAAAAAGAGGGGTTGAGGACATGCAGCAGAACTTCAAATGATACGTGCAGTGTTGGCATGCTGGAACATGGCAGTATCAGGCAGGTGAGCCTGGCATTCAGTCAGAAATAGAGGGGCCATTTCAGAGTAAAGGTCTTGACTGAGACCTAAGTCTAGAAGGCAGGATTTCAGATAGTGCATATTGAAAATGGCCATTGCAGGAGCAAGACTTTTATTGGGCAGCCTGGGGAGTGAAGTGCTATTGTCTATATATTTGGCTTTTCAGCAATTACATCACAAAATGGCTAGTGATTATCCAAATTTGAGAATGTCCATCCATCCATCCATCCATCCATCCATCCATCCATCCATCCATTAACCCAGTCAAAAACATTGTAAGTGCCTATTATGTTTTAGTCACTATGGGAACACAAAGCTATCTATATATAAAGAAATTGTCTCTACTCTTGGGAAGGGAGGGAGACAAATGAACAACAAATTATAAAACAAATGATAATGATCTAGTGGGAGAGGAAGACAAAATAAATAATATTAATACGAGATATAATGGAATAGCAGTAATTTAATTTCATGTGCAAATATTTTGGATGCGTATTTTTTTCCTTCATTTTCCTTAGGAGTGTGAAATGAAATGTGTAAGAGCTGAATTGTTAGAGGGAAAAATGTGATTATAAACTTAAGCTATACCAGGGTCTCCCTAGTATCTGACTTACTTAAAGTGGAAATATGAGGCAGACTTTTTATTCATTATAGAACTTTTTCTGCAGGTAACATCTCTAGAAATTTATGAGGGTTATTTTGTCATTGGATGTTCTTGGGTTGTCCTTTCACTGTAACAGAATTGTGTTAGAATAAATAGAAAGCTGTGCGTAAAAAATAGAAGAGTTACAGAGCTAAGCCTGTGTTTCCATTGCTTCAGAATTTGGAATATGAAGCACATTTACTGGGCATTTAATTTTATTCTACATTTTGAAGAGATTCTTTTTTTTTTTTTTTTTTTTTTTTTTTTTGGTATACTCTTCTAGGAGTGTAGTTTCCACAGCACTCTCTAGTGGAATATTTTGTAAACATTTAAGCTATGGGAAAGTTAACTCCTCCTTATCTTGTAAACTGGAGATTCCAGGAGGATTTTCTAAAGCTCTAAATGTTACAACTACTCTCTGTAGCAGAAAATAACATCATCAACTGGTTAAGGTTGTGACAGGTGACCAAACTCATATCTAACACTTAGTAAGTGCTTCCTATGTATCAGTCACTCTGCTAACATGTATATTAATTTAGGAGCACATTGGTGGCTCAGTCAGTTAAGTGTCTGACTCTTGATTTCGGCTCAGGTCATTATCTCATGGTTCATGGGATCAATCCCCATGTCAGCCTCTGAGCTGACAACACAAAGTCTGCTTTGGGATTCTCTCTTTTCTTCTCTCTCTGCCCTCCCCCCCTCAAAATAAATAAATAAACTTTAAAAAAAAGTATATTAATTTATTTCATCTTTACTATCACTCTTTGGTTCTGTCTTATCTGTATTATATGTTAGGAAACGGACACTCAGAAAAGCTAAGAGATTTGTCCCGAGATCCCACAGCTAGGGAGCAACTGAGTTGGTATTTGAACCCACGTTTACCCACTCTACTATCCTGATATTGCTGCTTGAGTTAATGTGGTGTATGACCTTGTGTTCACAGACCAAGGCTGTGGGTACAGAAGTGGTTATGGTTGGAAAAATAAAAGCTTCAGAATCTAATAGACACTGGTTCAAATATAGGTACCATCACTTATAAGCTTTGGTAATATTACCTAACTCCTATGAACCTTGGTTTCCTCATCTGTAAAGTGGGGATGATGATATCTATCTCACAATATTTTAGGGAGAAATATAAAAGATCTGAATGTGTCTCAGAGTCTGGAATCCAGAAAGTGCCATTTTTCTCCTTCTTCTTTTCTGGGCAAAATAGACCTGGGAGGAATAAGTCTTGCATTGTAAAAGTAGGGGAAGTTTTGGGAACATGGGGCAGGGAAATATTACCTTAGTCAAGGAGGCAGGGAGGTCCTCCCTGAGGAAGTAATATTTCAACTGAGACCTGGAGGACATGATGATGGAAGTTAGATTAAAAGGGGGTAGGAGTATGCTTTGCAGGCATGGGGAATATTTTAGGCAGATAAGTCACTTAACCCCACAGTCCTTTCCTCTGAAGATTTGTAGCACTGCCCTCTTGTGCTTCATTTTGGCTTGTAGAGTGAGAGATGGAAGTAAGCGTGATTTGAACTGGTAAGACTGCTATACAATAAAAGGCATTCTATTGTTATTGATATTATATGACAATAGTAGAGCATGGAAGAAAAAGGTGGGTTTGATTCCAGATCTATTCATGACTTATGTGCTGTGGACAATTCCTTCAGTCTTTTGACACCCTATTCCCTCCTTTATAAAATATAAGGTAGTGATACTTTGTTCACAAGTTGCTGGGAGGACCAATAAATAGGCTAGCGTGTGTATGGGGGACTCACGGAAATACTGGCACATGGCAAGAACTTGTTCCCTTTCCTTCCCCTGCCCCTGCCTGTGCTACCACACTACCCTAAGGAAACATATGTACAGGAACTTGATGTTAACTTGGCATGCTGTTCAGCGACTCTTGTCAGCCAGTTGAACAAAGACATTTTCAGTTATGTGTAGCAGCTGTCTTTTCATCTGTGATTCATGCTGTTGTTTCTGTATCCAAACTGATTTTCTTATAGCTGGTGCCTTTGAGTTTATCATTTTAAGACAGCTGGAGGAAGACATCAGGTACAAGCTAGTCTCTCCAGGATGCAGTAATGGGAAACTACTTAGGTCCTTGGTGTGGAAAACAACAAACTCCATTAAGGGGGCCTTATATGAAGCAAGCTTTTGAAATAGGTCTCAGACAGGAAGTGGTCTGCCATTTTCTCTCTCATTTGGCATTTGCTCCTCCTGAAAGAAGAGAATTTAATGTAAAGATAAGGACTCCTATCTTTCCTTAACAATATGTGTCTTCTGCTTCTTTTTATTTGAGCCTGGATAAGGAGCTTTACATGAACTTTAAAATGAGACTGAATGAAAAAGGTATTGTTTATCTAAGCTGTCTGAGGAAGGGCACTTGGGGAGAAGAATTGAACTCTAAAATAACCTTATGAAAGTTATTGATTCGTTTCTTTATGGTTCCTTGACAAACAAGAACATTATTTCCGTGCCTGAACTGGAGCTGGGTCAACGAAACTTTTTTTATGGATTATCTTTTCTGAAAACTAGACTTGTCAGAAAATAAACCTCCAGAAATGAAGATATGAGACCCAGTTGAATATTATGGCCTTCTCTTGAGTTGAAGGACAAGTAGGAAACACAATTAATTTTTAAAAATCTTACTGAGTGCAAGAAGGTTTGGGAATAACTCAAGAAGTTTAGATAAATGGCTCCCTGTTAAATATGTGATAGGTAGTTTGATTTAACTCCACCTCCCACATGCCAGTTCAATGCCCAGATCCTATTTACCTATGGTTGGCAGAAAAGGGAATACAACGTATTTGCTGTTGTTGTTGTTCTACCTTATATTTTAAAGGTGATTTTAAAAGATCATGTAAGTTTCATCTACTATGTGCAGATACTGTTCTAGACATTAGGGACACAGAAGTGAACAAAACAAACAAAATTCCTGATCTTTTAGGGTTATGTTCTAGTGGGAAAAGGAAAGACCATTAGTAAACAACTGTATAATATGATGTTAAGTGGTGACTACGAGGAAGAAAACCAAGTAAAGGAATAGATAGGTGCAAAATACTATCTGAGGAGATGGTATTTGAGCAGCCACTTGAATGAAATGAAAGAATAAGTCATGGTGATGTTTGGGGGGAAAGAGCACCCCAAACAGAGAGAGTGGCACATTCTAAGGCCCTGAGCTGGGAACATACTTGGTAGTTTCAGGAATAGCAAAGAAAGCCAGCATAGCTAGAGCCAGGTAAAAAAGGTTTCAGAGAGAGGGTAGAAAATGAAATCAGGGAGAGAAATAAGTTACCACTTGAACTTTTTAAGGAGGAGAAAAGCATGATCTGGTGCCATCAAGTTATGACAATCCTATCCTGAACCATCTTCATTTGAGATCCCCACTTTGGAGCCTGGTTTGCTCCAAGTTACAAGCTACCTTGTTCCCCAGAAGGTGCTTGGAGAGACTGTTAGCACCCACTTCCTCCAATGTGATTCCAACAGCTTTCATTTGTCAGTCCCAAACTTGTACCCTCACCATGCAATCTCCAGCTAGGTCTTCCCATTTGACTCAAGGAAGCTTTGGGTCTCCCAAGGGCTAAACATAAGGACAGAAGAATCAGTAATTCTTGATGCCAAGAAGATTTATCAAAATAGGAAAAGAAACTCATAAAAGCAAGAGTGTTGTACCATCTTCCAGAATATGAGTGTATAGGGACCTGATGCCCAAGCCGCCTATAGCTATCCTACCACTCAGAGAAGCCAGGGGTCCTGGTCCATGCCCCCCACCTGAGAGTTTCTCATCAGCTCTGTATCCCAGCATTGAGTCACCTAAAGATGGCTTTGAGAAGCTGAGGTTTTTGTGAAACTATTTTATTTAAAGAAATATTTTATTGAATAAATGGGAAATATACATGCCTATTATACTGGTCAGGCTTTTCTAGAAAATTTTAATATGCTAAAAAAATCACATAAATTATATATTTTTGTTACTGAAAAGAATAGAAACTGTAGATAGGATAAAGGGGAAAAAACCCAAAAAGTTACCTACAGTCCATACTGGAGAATGACCATCCTTCACTTACTACCTTATATAATTCCATATTTTGTTTCCATGCACATAAGTATATTTTTATTATAAAAATGGCATTATATTCTACATATTATTTTGTAACTTGAAAGCACAGCTTTGGGTGAGCTTTATTTCTTTTTTCTCATTTTTGGTCTAAGAAACCAAGGGAATTTAAAATGAGACGAATTAATAATTAAAATAGGGTTATTATACTATTCAAATTGAAGAAAATTTATGTTGACAGTTGATATAACTTCTCTTACAGAATACTGTAAATAATTTCCCCCCAGAAATTTTAGTACTGATGAGGGATATATTCACTGTATATGTTTAGCATGAATCAAATGTTCAATAAATACTTAACCAAGTGAAATAATTTATTTTTCTTGAATTACCTGGCTATCACTTTAAGATATTTGTAGATGGAGACACTGTATTATCTATAAGAGAATTTGATTCATATATTATTAAAATATTATAAACTGATTAACAGATTATATTTCGATTGCTTTTTAGGTTTGTCATAATCTAATACCTTAATCTATATTCTAGGGAAAAACTATTTTAAGACTTCTTTTGCAGAGTGTTAGATTGCAAGAAAGGATTATAAAGCAACAGAATTGCAACAGTAACATGGAAAATCTGTAAAACTTACTTTACAATGTTATTTCTTTGGACTTTATAGCTTTATCCAAAGTTTTAGCTATTGAGGAACTCTCCTATCCCTACCTTCATAAAGCAATTTTATGGAACCGTAGAAATTGATTCGTAAAGTTTTAGACCAGAAAAATATATGGCTGTCTATCCAGGCATTGGTAAAGTGCTCATTTTATTTTAAATTAGCCATAAATTACTTACTCTATTAGGACATCAATATAAGGAAGTTTTTGATAAGTCCGATGGCCAGATGAAGAAAAATTTTTTCAAACATGGTTTGATTCCAGTGAAGTAATAGCCATCAACATTATGGGGATTTTGTAGTGCTGTCACTTAAACATTGTTTTATCAAGATCTTGCATTCTAACTGGGATATCTCAATTTTCAGGGAGAGATGCTTTCTTGAGGGTTAGCAAGTACTCAGGATTGTTCATTAACTAATTCATCCAGCACTCGGGAGCCATGCTTGGTGAAGGGGATATATAGAGGAATAAAATGAGATCTCCTTCTTTAAAGAGTAATAGTCTGATAGGAAGACAGATTCATAAACACATTCAGGAAGGCCTCTTGGGCCCAGATAAATTTAACTTTGAATTAACATAAGGAAAAAATTATGCTTCTATGAGTGAAAGTAAAATATGATTCCATGTTTTTAGAGGATCCTATTTAAAGTTCAGTAAGCCAAGTGCAGTGACTGAGAGCTGCTAACAAGTATAATGGACTGTTTCAGAGTCTGGGGCCTCTGAGACAATAATTGACATGCAGAGAAGAAGTTGACCCCTGGCGTAAGAATGCCAGGCCTAGAGAGAGTGAAGGTGACTGTGCCTTAGAGCCGTACTGAGCTGAAGGGAGTCCATGGAGGTGGTAATGCCATCCCATATCTGCATGAAAGGAAGACATGGATTCCTGGTTATGTCAGCTCAGCGACACAGGGACTTTTCCAATTTCCTAAGTAGTCTTGAAAATCAATGTGTGGATTCATTCTTCCCTTCTCCTGCAATGTCCTGAATCCTTTCAGTCCTAGGGTCCTAATTAAATAATAATTTCACTCTGCTTTACCTGTGTGGCCTGATGTGGGAAGATGGGGAAGTCAGGTACTTATGGGACTGTTCTCACTCTGAGAAAAGAAAATGTTTAGGAGATGTTTGCTAAATGATCATGACATCTTAGAAAGCATTTGGATTAAAAATATATTACATTTAATAGGCCCTCAGTAAATTCTAGGCACTGTTCAGATCTCTTTAAATACATCATCCTATTTGATCCTTTCAACAACCCTATGAGTTAAGTACTTTATCATTACTACTTTACAGATAAGAAATTCTAGGCACAGACGCGTTAACTTGATAACAGACTCACTGTTCTTTTTGGTTTTTTAATGTTTATTTATTTATTTTGAAAGAGAGAGAGAGAGAGATTGAAAGAAAGAGAGAGAGAGAGAGAGAGAGAGAGAGAGAGAACCCCAAGCAAGCTCCATGCCATCAGCACAGAGCCTGATATGGGGCTCGAATTCACAAACTTTGAGACCTTGACCTGAGCCAAAATCAAGAGTCAGCGGGTGAACCAACTGAGCCACCCAGGCGCCCCAATGACAGACTCACTGTTGTGAATGGTGACACCAGGATTCAAATCCAGGCAGCTTGGCTCCTGACCCTGAGTATTTAGATCTCTTAGAGTTTTGTGAATTTGAGCAAATTACTCAACCTCTCATGTCTTGTTTCCTCATTCGTAAAGTGGGAATAGTCCTAATAATAGTGCCAGCACTACAGAGTTGTCACACATGTCAGTGCTTTTCAGAGAAGTGTGCACTAACTTCCCTCTCTGCTGGGCCCAGCCCTCTAGAATGATGGCAGAGGTCAGGAAAGCAAACTAGGCCACCCACCTCCAGTACTACAAATGCCTCCTCTATCAGTGCTTCTTGCTCCCAAAGTCATGCATAAGTCAGCATAAGATAATAGTCAATAAATGGTGGCCATTGGCTTTGTGAAGTTGTCATTTTTATTTAATCTATACCTTGAAACTGATATTGCATTCTCGAAATCAGCAAGGGACATATATTACATCGTTTACATTACAGGGAAGGAAACCTGTTTTTCCTTGCCTACTTGTCATTGCTCTTTCGCTTAAGAGGAGACTGTAGTTGGCACAGTATTGTCAATTTCAGAGGCATGTGCTATAACAATAAAAGAAAAAAACAAAGAAAGAAATTCAGAGGTATTCCAAATCAGGTTCTAGTACTCATTTGCTTTGGCTCAGAGTTTTTGTGAATTAGCCACTGGGAATGTTACCTTACCTCAGATATATTTTGTGTTTCTTAAATGACTTTGGGTTTGAAGCACATTTTCTAAGACCATTTTTCAGTGTGAAAGAATGACCTCATTTGTGCTTGGGAATGTTGTGCACCTCCATGTAAATCTGTACTAGCACTGGTATGGCAGACATGGTCTTCCAGAGAAACAGAGCCAAAAGGAGACATATGTGTATCTTTAAATATATATATATATATAAATGGGTTTGGGTTTTTTTTCCATGGAATTGGCTCATGCAGTTGTGAGGACTGACAAGTCCAAAATCTGTAGGGCAGGCCAGAAGGCTGGAAATTAAGGCAAGATTTGAAGTTGCAGTCACGAGTCTGAAATTTTGAAATTTGTAGGGCAGACTGGTAGCCTGGAAACTCGGGCAGAATTCCATGTTTTACTGTTGAGGTTGAATTCCTTCCTCTCCAAGAAACGTCAATTTTTGCTCTAAAGACCTTCAACTGATTGGATGAGGCTTATCATGTTATTGAAGGTAATCTCCTTTACTGAATCAACTGAGTGTAAATGTTAATTACATCTACAGAATATCTTAGCAACATGTAGGCGGTGTCTGACCAAACAACAAGACACCACAGCCTAACCAAGTTGACGTGTAACATTAACTATCCCACTTGGTCTCCGCTTTTTTGTGGGGAAGTCCCAGCTCATCCCGGTTCAAGTCAAAGGCCCTCATGTTCATAATTCGTAATAATTTGTCAGAATCTTATGGATTGTGCTCATATGCATGCTTCTTTTGTACCCCAATATGTTTAGTGTACATCTGGGCATACAATAGTTACTCAATATGTTGGTTGATCTGCTTCAAAAATATTGAACTACTTACCCAGGTCCTTGTGCTGTGAGCATTAGAATATGCAGTATGCAAGAGACAGAAAGTGAAGTCTAAGGTGCTGATGTTATCTACTGGCAAATCCTGCTTTTAGGATGCTGGTTACTCCCAGTCCAAGTGTCATTTTCCTTTAAACATGCTCCGATGGTTTCTGTTAGTTAACAACAAAGAGAAACTTCAAGTCAGGGAGCAGCGTGTCCTCCTGAGGTTTCAGGCCAATCGATGTTTTTTACTCTGGGTATCGACAGCTCTCTGCTGCATGCCCTTGTTTTTGGCTACGTGGGCTGACTGTGGTGAAATGGATTATACTGCTTTTATTGCCTCTCGGGGTTTAATCAGTGCCCAGCAAGCACTGTGTGTGCCTGTGACTTTCTGTTGCTTTTTAATTGTTTAGGCTGTGGGGCTGTTGATGGTGCTGCTTCACTGTGCTCATACCTTGACTGATCAGTTTTTAACTGAAAGCTTATGCTTCCTTGCAGGATGCCACAACTTGGAAGCCTGATTCATGCCAGAACTGCCGTTGCCATGGCAACATCGTTATCTGCAAACCTGCTGTTTGCAGAAACCCTCAGTGTGCCTTTGAAAAGGTATGTCATCCTAATTGTATCCTAAATGAACAGGTAAAGTCAGAGAAGGTTAGGGTTTCTGCATCTTTTCAGTCGTTTGTTTCTGACATCTATCCCAATCTCTAACTGGAAGCCTTACGAAATTCAGAAGAGAATTTTAACGTCACATCTAAGAATATCTTAATTTCTGTTTATTGAGAATTTACTCTGGACCAGGCACTCAGTGAAAGGTTTACAAACGTTATCCCATTTAATATCATGTGGGGCAAGTATCTTTATCCCCACTTTACAGATGAGGATATGAAGCCTGGAGATTTCAAGCAACCTAACCATGATTATGCAGTTAATCATCTGCTGCCCAGAGAGTTCCCTGGGGCTGACCAGTGCCAAAGCTGTTGATAATCACCACAACATTTACAAGCCATTGAATGGACTGAAAGTCATCATTGACTTCTTGAAGATGATTTTCCAAAAATACTATTTGTTCTCCCACTGACATTATTGTGCTGCCATTGAGCTCACTAAGACCTTTGACTGGAGAAATCTCCTGGTTGACCAAATATATGAGAGATATTTCCTCCTTTCCCCTTTGTTAAAAATTTTCAGTTTTTTTCTGACACATCTATTCTGTTAGAATATTTTTTCCAGGTGCTGACTCTTTTCTTTTTAAAGTGAATCTATTAAAAAAAAGCTTAAGCTTCAAATTTGAACATTTGAAACTTTGTGGAGAAGACTAAATTTTTTTCTTTAAAAAGCATTCTGTCAATTTCGCAGGTACAGTTTATTTTTCTCTTTCTCCCCCCCTTCCCCCCCTCCCCCCCCCCCCCCCCGCCTAATAATGAATCTTGAGACTTTATGCCATCTAGCGCTAATATGTTTCTGTTTGTTTCTAACGTTGGAGGGAAGGTTCTATCTACCTTTCAGTGTAGCCCTCAATTTCTTCATGGGTTTATTTCTGAGAAGCTGGGTGTACATCCAGTGTTGGTAAATTTAATAATCTTTTGTTGTAAATATGGGGCTTTCTTTTTTATGGAGCCAATACTCCTAAAAGATCTCTACTTTGCTGCTTAGCATGTTATGTCAGAATCTGAGCTGGTCATATAAAGGCCATGAAGATACACCCTCTTCTGCTGCACGTGAACAGCTGTGGTATCCTGTAAGAAGCCTGGAATGAAATGTTGGAAGATATTGATCATATTGCTGAAAATTAAATGTGTTCTGTACCAGGGCTCAGCAGATGAAATCTGGCCTGCCATTTGTTTTTGTATGGCCTATAACAAAAGAACACTTTTTACATTTTTAAAAGGTTGGAAAAAGATAAACAACAATATTTCATGGTATAAAAATTATATGGACTTAAATTTTAATGTCCATAAACAAAATTTTGTTGAAACACAGGCATACTCATTTGTTTATGTGTTATCTGTGGCTGCTTTTATAGCACAAGGACAAAGTTGTGTAGTTGTGACATAGACCAAATGTGGCCCTCAAAGGCTAAAATATTTATTATCTGGCCCTTTACAGAAAATAAGTTTCTGACTTCTGTTCTATACCAAACATGATGTTGTCCCTTCCCAATTTGCTTTTCTAATTTTTCTCATCTCAGTAAATGTCAACTCCTTTCTCCCAGTTGCTCAGGCCAGAACACTTAGCATCATCCTTGACCTCCCCACCACCTCCTACATCTCACATCCAGTGCATTAGCAACTCCCCAGCTTTCTTCATAAAACCGTAGATCCCAAATGTAATTTCCCTGCTCTTAGCTCTGGTTCTACCTATTATCATTTTTTTGTCTGTATTCTCACTCTAGCCTCATGTTTCACTGTTTCTGGATCTGCTTCTTCACTGTAATCTTGATTTAGCAACCAGCATTATCCTATTAAAAATTAAGCCATATCATGTTGGTTCTCTCCTTAAACTCCTCCGATGGCTTCCAATGGCTTCTTTTCTCACTTAGAGTAACTGCTCACAGTGTCCTGTAAAGTACTACTGTACCGCTTTAATTAATCTACTGTTTTCTTCCTTGCTTACCCTGCTTCAGGCACCAAGCCTGCTTGGTGTTCCTGGATATGTCAGGCCCACTTTCGCCATTTGGGCCTTTGTACTGCTTTTCCTGATGAAATTGTTCATTCTCTGGAGATATATATATATATATATATATATATATATATATATATCAATCACTTGATTCTTTACCTCCTTTACCTCCTTTAAGTTTTGCACTAATGTCATTCTATTTAAAATTGCAAATCTCGGGGCGCCTGGGTGGTGCAGTCGGTTGAGCGTCCGACTTCAGCCAGGTCACGATCTCGTGGTCCGTGAGTTCGAGCCCCGCATCGGGCTCTGGGCTGATGGCTCAGAGCCTGGAGCCTGTTTCCAATTCTGTGTCTCCCTCTCTCTCTGCCCCTCCCCCGTTCATGCTCTGTCTCTCTCTGTCCCAAAAATAAATAAACGTTAAAAAAAAAAATTAAAAAAAAAAATTGCAAATCTCGGGGCACCTGAGTGGCTCAGTTGGTTAAGCATCCAAATCTTGATTTTGGCTCAGGTCATAATCTCTTGGTTTGTGAGTTTGGCCCCATGCTGGGCTCTGTGCTGACAGCATGGAGCCTGCTTGGGATTTTCTGTCCTCCTTTCCCTTCCCCACTCCCTCTCTCTCTTAAATTAATAAATAAATAAAACTTGAAAAACATTGCAAATCTCTACCCCACCACACATTTCCTATTCCTCCTCCATGCTTTATTTTTCTTCTTGGCACAAATATCTGACATACTATATATTTTACTGATACTTCTTGTTTACTGTCTCTTTTATTCACTGTATGTCCTCAGCACCTACAATAGCACCTGACACATGGTAGGCACTCAATAAATATTTTTTGACCGATTGGATGAATGAATGAGAGATAAGGCTAGAGAGTTGGTAAGTTCGAGGTTATGGAAAGCCTTGTACTATGCTGTACTATGGAGCTTGGGGTTCTATTTTTAAGATAATAGATTACTAATGAAGATTTCAGACATGTGGGTATAATTTCCAACTTTTAAGAAAGATCTCTTTGGTTTTTCTAAGATAATGCATATTAGAAATGAGGAGATCAATTCAGAGGCCATGAGAATAATCTAGATGAAGGGATGAGCACCTGAATCAGAGCGCCAGTAGTGTAGGGCTCAAGAGGAAAGGGCAGGTTCAAGAACATTTAGGGGATAACTAGGCAGAACTAAATGAAGTTAGAAGAGTGAGGGAAAGGAAAAGGAGATATGACTCCCATATTTATGGTTTGATGATTTGTTAGCTGAGCCACTGACTGATATTGAAAATATGTGATAATGAGGACAAGCATTCTGTCTGGGAGGAAATGATGATTTCACTTTAGGGAACATTGAGTTTGAAATGTCCATGGAGAAGCCGGGTGGGCATGTCAAAAAGGGAGCCCATATATGAGTCTAAAGCTTAGAGGAGAAGGCAAGGTTGGAAATATTGTGTGGGTATTATTAGCATATAGTCAGTAGTGTAAACCTTTAGATTTAATGAGCTCATATAAAGAGATTTTGTGAAGAAAGAGTGTAAGATCAAGGATGCAATTTGGGGAGCACAGTCATTTACAAGGAGGTGAACATAAGAGAGGGATCTTAGGAAGATTAAAGAGATGTGGTCAAAGAGGTAAGAGGTAAGAAGTGGCCAGAGAAGGGAGCAGTATGATGATAGTCAGGAGAGTAGAGAGTTTCCAGAAGGAGTTTGTATCAACAGTGTTGATCACAAGCCACCTTGAAGATGGTGTCAGTAGAGTGGTGGGAGAGGAAGCTATATCACAGAAGTTTGAGTGAATAGAAAGTAGGGAAAGGAAGCCAAGTAAAGGCTGCTCTTGCAGGGACCTTTGCTGAGACTAGAAGGAGAGAAATGGGGCATTAGGCAGACACCAGTCATTTGTGAAGCTTCTTTGAACCTCTCATCCCTAACCATTGAGCCTTCCTGTGTTGCTGCTTTTCTTATAGCTCTTAAGTAGACTGCAAATGCCTACTTACTTGTTTGCTTCCTCCTCCAGACTCTTAGCTTCTTGAGAGCAAAAACCATGTCTTCTTCACGATTGCAGCCCATCGAACAGCACAGTGTACGACGCTTCGTCAATACTTGCAGAATGACCAAACAAGAGAAGGGAGAGGGTTTTGTTTTTGTTTTCATTTTTTGATATTAGCATGATACAGACATGATCATGCTAGGAGGAAAAACGGTGGTGACCTAGAAGAGAGAGAGAAGCTGATGATATGAGAGATGGGGTAGGGAAGACAGACAGAATGAATGAATTAGAAGGAGTGGTTTTTGGGAAGCAGAGTGTGTGGGATCCAGAGGTTGGGGTAGGGAGGCCAACCTCATTCTCTAAAACGGGAAAGAAAGAGACATGGACAGATACAGATATAGTTATATTTGTAAGTAAAAAAAGGGACAGGAAACTGAAGTAGTTCATATCTAACCTGACTTTGTGAAGATTTTGAGATTTGGTTGGGAGCAGAAAGAGAGTGGATGTTAGGAGCTGTCACTGAGAAGAGAAAGGGACTGACCAAGGTTGAGGTAAAGTATGTGTGCGTGATATTAAGGGCCGATGGAGCAGGACATCAGGAACCTGTGCGGGTACCAAGCTGCATAATGGGATAATTTTCTCATCAATGTTTACTAGCCAGAAATGACAAATTGTGGAATAGATCCTGGATTAGGCTTTTCCATATCAATGGAGAGAAAGAATAAATATACAGTAAGGATTGGGCATTGAGGCTAACATGAATAGGAAAATGAGGCCATTTGGGAGCTGAATGACTTCGAGGGAAAAAAGTGTCATTCTGCTGAAAGACGTGAGATGGTGGGGGTGAGGGTGAGAGAGAGATAAAGTCCCGAAGGTTCAGATTCAGAGAGTTGAAGGTTTCTGTTATAGAATAATTTGGAGTGTAGATAGGTCCCAAGGTCAACCATGACCATGTGGGGACTCAAGTGAAGCAGAGAGGAGGATTGTTTGAATTGAAGTGGTTAAGAATGTACAAGGATAGAATGCCAGTTTCATGGACATTGAAGTTGTCCAGAATTATATCTAGACATAGTGTAGAAAAGAAACTGCGACCTCGGAGCCAAGTCTTTAGTGAGTGAGTATGAAAGAGTGATCAGAAAATTGGTGAATGATAGTAATAAAAAGAATGACATAATTGAAGACTGCGAAACTCTAAGGAGTTTCCTTCTGTGTAAAATGAGAGGGTTGGACCAAATGATCCAACCATAAGAAATTTCCTACTCCAGGATCATGTGAGTATATCATAGAGCACTTGGGTTCTTTATTTTAAGTAATGAAATAGATTATGGAGTGATAGAACTACAAGAGGCCTTTGGAATTAATTTAGTCAGACTTTCTCATTTTATAGACAAAGAAACAGACCTGTAGGGGTTTAGTCACTTGCTCAAAGACACAGAGCTAGCAAGTGGTCCAGCCATGACAATACTTTAGGCCCTGACTCATGACCGAATATAATTTCTACTCTACCATGTTGTTTTTAAGGTTTCCTTTGTGTTTCTCAGCAATATGTGTTGTCATTCAAATCTGCTGTGGTATACTTACATTAGTTCACGGCACAGGTTAATGAATCACCATTGTACCCTAAGTTATTATTATTAATAAATAACTTTTGTTACTCTCATCTTTTAAAAATGTTTAAAAGTCCTTTTACAATTTGTTTTACTCGTAGATTGACTGGAAATAATCTATTGTCAATGGAAATTCTGATACATGTTTCCTCTTTTTCTGTCAATTTATCTATCTATCTATCTATCCATCCATCCTATCCATACTTAACAGATTCTATATCCAGTTCCTATATCTATCTAGAATAGCTAGCTGGAGAGCTAGCTACCTAGGAATAAGGAGAAAGACAGAGACAGAAAAATATTGAGAAAAAGAGAACAGAGGTATTTAGAACCTTAATTATTTAACCCAGTCCTGTGGGGACCAATCCTCTCCTCAGGATTTCTGGAGAATATATATGTATAGAGGAGGGCAATACCATGCAAGGGAACACCATATTACATGTGGGGTTTCGGCTGCAAGCCTCAATGCAGCTAATAATACTATTTACCTAATTAAATTGTGAGAATTATATATTGTGTATATACAAACATAATACATATATAGACATACATACACACATATATGTATATGTATATGCACATACATGTATATGCTTACAAGAGTACCTGGCTATTCTAAGTACTCAGTTAAGTGTTAGCTATCTTTACCAAATGATCATCATAATTATTGTTGGTTGATTTTTGTAGATCCTATGCAAGTAATCTTGCCCAGAAACCCTAGCAATTTTCACTGATGTCTCTTGCGCATACAGTTACTTCCCACTGTTCCTCAATGCAAACCCTAGGTTTATGTGTTCCATGCAGCTCACAGCTCACAGGGCTATGCAAGGTTACATGGTCACGAAGCAAGAACTCTGTCTCTCCTTCTCTAAGCGCCCACATGCAAAATCTTTTGCTCTTCCTTTAGACCCAATCACCTCTTTTATGTTCTACCACAAGTTCAATAGTTAGACTCAAGCTGGGGCCCCCCACTGATGTTCACAAATAAATAATATTATATTATGAAATGAGTTTTGAGGGCCAGTCTGAAAAATCAGTTTTTATAGAAAACAAAACTAATTTGGGTGCATAAAATGGTCCTTGATTTTATCTGCCTTTCTTCCTTGCTCCCTGCTTCCATGTTAGAATATAAACAACACTTGGATTACCTTATTTTCTATCTGTGTGAAATTCTTAATGCAAATTAGGCTAATATGTTTTCTACAGTTTACTGTGAAAATCAGACAAGTATAGTTTCCTTTTGGGTTCAGAGAGCACTGTTTTGAAAAGTCACTAATGTTGCATAGTATGAACAATTTTATAAAACCCCATATTGTATATTTTGTCAAGCGAATAGGAGGCATTTGGTGATCACTGTTGCTAGATAAAATTGTATTTATCTGTCTTGTGGATTAACAGTGGTAAAATCTTAGTCCCATTTCTCACCCACTCTTGTGGATGTAGTTACATAAAATTAGAATTCTCTTGTAGGTACATTTTTTTAAATGGAAGAAACCTCAAATATCAAAGAAACATTAATACACACACATGCATGCATACACACACACACACATATTTTCATTCTACTGGATGAATTCTTTGTAGACTTTTATTCTGTGGACAAGCTGTGATTTCCTGGCTAATGCAGGCTCTCTTACCATTTTTGGTCAAAATCACTCATTGCCCAGTCTGTCACTTCTTTAAGACTTGTTGAAATGCTAAGATTTCTAAGTGGAAAAGCAAGATGAGTCAGAGGATCACTGGGCCCCAAAGACAAACATATGCTCTTTGCTCCACAGTTTTAATAACGCTTGGATAGATGGAGTCTTCACAGTGGCAAATGGATGGTTAGTTAACATGACAACTTCCCAGGAGATCCCGGGATATCACGTGGTAGCCCGTTCCTTTGATAGTATCGCATCTCGATAGGAAACACTATTCGAATTACAGTAGCCCTGAAAAACAATGTAGATCTTTATTGGAGTCCAGGAACTCTAGCTGGCTCTCTGCAGTACACGTGATACCTTCACAACAATGCTGTTTCCTCTCTCAGCTTTGTCAGTCCCCTGCCCCATGTACCTTGCTACTCTGTTCAGTAAAAGTGAACATCAGAACTTCATCCCCCTCCCCACCCCCCACTGGCTGCAGCAGGCCTCCACAGGTAGCTAGAAGACCTGCCAGTTCTGTGGCCACCCCACCCCCACCCTCATCCCAAGTCTTCTCTTCTCAGCAGAGGGAAACAAACTTTTCAGGGAGATACAGCTCTTCTCTCACCCCAACTTCTTTTCTTGTGTGACACTCAGATGGAACATTTCTAGCGAATAAAATTCTCCACTTCATTACATGTGAAGAGGTGTAGACAATTTTCAAGGAAATTGCTTTCACAGGGGGGTTCGTTTTAACTTTGAGAAAAGCTCATCTTGACAGAGAGAATCCTTTTTGTCAGTTTATTTGGTTTATCCCGTCTGTTGTCACCCGTGGAAACTCATGAAATTTAGTGTATCTGAGATGACTTGGGGTCCCATGAGCCACTGTGAGTGTGTTTCCTGCTGCTGTTTTACACTGAGCTGTTTTTAAATGCTCAGGGAGAAGTGCTTCAAATAGCTGCCAACCAGTGCTGCCCTGAGTGTGTGTTGAGGACTTCCGGATCTTGCCATCATGAAAAGAAAATCTATGCGGTAAGTGTTTTCTGACCTACGGTTGATTCTATGCCTGTAGATCATTGACAAGGGAAAGCTGAATGCTGAACTTGTGTTGACAAGAGAGGTTTTTTTCTTTGCCTGGGCTGTGGAGGACCTGAGGCCCATCTGACTTTCCATAGGCATTTGGGTTTCTTGAATAAAATTAAAATGGTTCTACTTATTTCATAGGTCCTATGTAAATATTTGTAGATTGAATTTGTGTCTATAAAGCATAGTTCGACAATGTTGATTGAAGAAGTTGTGATGCTGAATAATGAAGTTACCACCTTGTCTCTGTATCACATATATTGTTTCCCTTTGATAATTACAAACAACCCTGAGTGAGTGAATAGGGCAGATCTTATTACTCCTGTATTGTAGATGAAAAAGTTGAATTGTGAAGAGCTTAAGGTACTTGCCCAATGTCTTGTTACTAATAAGTGGTATAACCTGACCTAGAACCTGGGTTTTCTTACTCCTAATTCAAGGCTCTTTCAATTACGGTAAGGTTTCTACACTTCAGCACTATTGACATTTTAGGCTTTGTGGTGGGGCCGAACTATGCCTTGTAGGATATTTAGCAGCATTCCTGATTTTTACCCTCTATATAGACGCTGGAAGCACCCTAAGTCCTGACAACCAGACGTGTCTGCAGGCATGGACAAATTTCCCCTAAGGGACAAAATGCTCACGTACCCCCATTTAGAACCACAATGCTAGAAATCAATCCTAAAGTTCTTTTATTATATTTTGTCATACCAGATCCTTTAGGATTAATTTATAGACATTAAGTACTGATTAAAAAGTACAATTGCAAGGTTTCTTATAGGACTTATGAAAATGGAATGGGTACAGTTCATCTTTACTTACACCTAAACGTTACCCTGAGGCAGTAGGTGATGTTGAATGTGGTAGAAAGAGGCTCTTTGCTTTTAATCCTCATCTTCCACCTGATACAAACCCCTCCCCAAGTTAATGCCTCTGCCCATTCAGGTTAGTGGGATTTGATATACCCACTCTAGGCTGCTATTCAGAGTGTGTACCTAAAACTCGGTGAGCATAGTGTACTTTCCCCGTGGGACAGGATCATCTCCCTTGAGCCACTGTCTCCTAATTACCTGACGAAGCCACTCTTTCAGTTCTGCACAATGTGTTGCTGAAAGACACCCAAGCAGGATCTATGCTGGGAATGTCTTCATACCACATATCACCCTTTGCTGCTCAATTCAGTCTTCATTATGTGGAGTGGTGTAAACCTTGCTGCTGAAGGGGACCCCTTTGAAATGGAAAGTGCTGCAGAGCATAATGGTGGTGGAAGTAATGCCAGGTCATAATGATTTGAATAGGTGTGTGGTTCAAGGTCAAAAGCACCAAGCTGAATCTCGCAAATGAAGGAGCACCTAGTATCCAAAATAAGGTCAGGGGACAATCAGACGTCTCGAGTGAGTGAGGATACTAGGGACATGGAAAATCAGAATTCAATAAATCTTTGTAGTTTAATGACATTTATCATTTGTTCTCTTGTGTTATATTTTTGCACATGCACAATCTTCTTATCTTGGTTTAAGATGCTTGAGAACATTGACAGTATTTTCTGCATCTTTGTAGTGATCTTCCTTGCTTCCCACCTAACCAGGCACTTGATGCTAAACTTTTCCCAGAGTGGGTGCTCAGTAAACATCAATGGAGGATTCAAACAATGAACAAATTCCTTCTCCAACTTATCAATCTCCTTGTCCCAATGGCATGCTGGTCATTGACCAACGACCTATGTGGCTGGGTGGTTCTAGGACCACCGATCTGCTGATGGATTAGTGAAGAAATGAAATCCTCTTGTCCTCCAGCTTTCTCTGGAAGAGTTCAGAAAGCCCTCTTTCTTCCCCCCATCCCCCTACCCCATTCTGCTGTATTACATCACATGGAAAGCTCTAAACTGGGTAAGAACATATCCATGTGTCGTTTTCCCATATGCAACTTTCAAAACGTACTCCTCAGAAAATATTATATTTCTGGTACTTGATGTAAGTGAGAAAAAGCTGAATTTCAGGAACTCTATTTTGAAGGAAAAAAATCTCTAGTGGTCTACTTCTTCAAATAGAGATAGAATAATGTTTTTTTTAAGCGGAGACAAAAAAAATTTCCTAATTTTAGTCTTAATAAGGTTAAAATGATCATGTTTCTTGCCTTTCTGCCCTTCCTTCCTCTCACTTTTTTCACTTCCCCTAGATTCTTGCCAAAGCCTTTTTAATATTATTTGTTTTCTTTTGTGGCTTAAATACTTGTCTGGGTTTGCTCCAACTCTCACCTTGTTGCTTGTATCACTAGGTTTTTTCCTGAATCTTAGAGGGTTTTGGGGTTTTTTTGTTTGTTTGTTTGTTTTTGACCCTTTCTGCTTGCTTAGGAAGCAGTCCAGAGCACTCCTTTCTCATGGAACAGCAATAATCTTCTCTTTAGCCTCTGGCTTGCATCCCATAGGGCAGGTCATGGAGATGCTCTCCCTGTAGCTACAAAATAGCCCGATATTTTAAGAACTTTAGAATGGTGATCCACGGTGAAAGCTTTCTCCTAAGAGAGGGCTTTACAAGAGTCTGTAGGAAGTGTGGCAGGAGGGGAATTAGTTGAAGTGATACTGTCTCAAGAGAATAGGGTTGAAGGAAGCAAAGGAAAGTCAAGGATGGGTCCAGCCCAGGGCAGCACGAGGAGGCCACCCTTTAATGAAACAGCCTCGCCTCACTAGAGGACCACCTTTGTTTGCAGGGTAAACAGCTTATTACACAACCAGCCTTCTAACAAGTCAGGACAAGTCCCGACATCTTCCCTGGAGTGAGGAAAACACATGAGCCATTTGGCTGACTCCAGGTTATTTGAGAGTCTTACACGGGCTTATTACAGCCAGCATTTGGGGGACTATTTCATCCATGACCTCCCGAAAGCTATCCCTTCAAATTAGTGTTTGGATCTCTGCCCAGCCTTGCCAACCATTCAGGGAGACAAGCCTGAAATATGTTTTCCTAAAGAGCATTGGAATGCTTTTCCCTGTTCTTTGCCCCACAAATTAGCTTGTGAAACGGAGGGAAGAGGACCATTAATCCTCTCTCTTTCCCTTTTTTACTAATTGAATCCCATCACTAGATAATGTCAGGTCTGAGAAGATAGTGTGTGGAGATTCACCGAAAAAGTGGTGATGCCCTAGTGCCCACATTCGATTGAATAGAGGAGAGAGGTCTGCTCGCCTTGCCGTCTGTGACGCTAACAGTACTAATTTATGTGTGTGAAGGAAGAAATGAATATTGAATTCCGTAGCCTTGTTCTCTTCAAAGTAGAGGATGTAATTATAATATGCACTGAACATTCCCAGATAGTTAGTATTCTGGATCTATAACTTCATAACAGGAACAAATTATACAAAGAAAAATTATTTTATTGTTCCGTCAGTAAGCCAGGCAAATACTTTATGACCTTATCTTTCCTTTGGACTTATGTCAACAGCCAGGCCGACTTATTAGTCGGCTATGCAAAAGAATATATTTAAGATGTTGTCTGCAGAATGCACTTTTGTCCCATGTCAAAATCTCATATTTTCAAAAGGTATTAATGAGGTTAAGATGACACAGCTAAAACCAGATCTGGGGGCATTGCTTTGTGTATCTATTATTCCTTGGCTTTACAAAGCTCTCTTTGCTGCCACAGTGTTTACAAAAAGTGAGGCTTTTGTAAATGGGTATAGAGAACACTAGGAAATTATATATAAATGTATATATATGTAAAATTCTATAATTATAATTATATTGTGTTATATTATAATTATAATGTATATATATATATATCAGCATGTGCCAAGCCCCTTTATCTCTAATCTGCCTCTGCTCAGGGCGACATCACTGTTTTAGCTATAGGTGTAGGAGAGGAAAATGGAGTGGACTTATGTGACTTTTTCCCAAGAGAGATGTGGGAGCAATTTGTCTTCATCACTCTGTGCACTTTGTTATTTTTTTAAATGCTTATTTATTTTAAGAGAGAGCACAAGCAGGGGAGGGGCAGAGAGAGAGGGAGAGAGAATCCCAAGCAGGTTCCACACTGTCAGCCCAGAATCTGACGCAGGGCTCCAACTCAAGAACCATAAGATCATGACCTGAGCTGAAACCAAGAGTTGGTCGCTTAATGGACTGAGCCACCCAGGCGCCCCTCCCGCCCTCCCTTTTTTAAAAAAATGTTTATTTATTTTGAGAGAGAGAGAGAGAGAGAGAGCGAGCACACAAGCAGGGGAGGGGCAGAGAGAGGAGAGAGAGAAACTGTGCCCTTTGGATCACCCTAAGGATCTTCTTCTGTGGCTTTGACACCAAGCATTGGAGATTCCCCACCAAGTGTTTGCTGTTATTCCCATAATTTTCAAGCTTATTGTGAAGGGAGAATCCCCTGCCTCGTTTTATGTCTCTTGAGTTAGATAATAGATGCACATCATCAGAGAGCTTGAAGGTACTGACGAGATTAGCTAACACAACCCTCTCATTTTACAGATGAAAAAATGTGGTGATTGACAGGTTGTTATTGTAATTAATTTTTGTGGTCTCTGTGTGAAAGGTCGTGTGATTGCAAATGTTTAAGAAACAACTGTTAGTGTTTCTTAGTAGCAACAGAACAAGCTCTTATTTTAATGAAGTGAAATGTCAAGATGTTTAGAAGCAATCTTCTGACTTTTAATAGATAAAGAAGTTCACTTCAAGCTGTTTTATATGCAGCCTTCACATTTTAGTTTATTTAAGACATATAAATGATTCATTCGATATTTTAAACAGTAATTTGCCTTCTGACGACAAAAGTAAAAATATGTTTATGGTGAAAATTGGAAAATAAAAAAGTGTATAAGCAGAAAAAACATCATTGGTAATTCTCAAGCTATGAAAATCACTGTCGGTGTTCTCTCAGTTTTTTGGAGAGGAGGTAGCAGGGGAGATGGATAGATAGAGATACATGTTCTTACGTAATTATAATTATACTGTGTGTACAGTTTATGTCTTACTTTTTAAATATAACGTGTTGTGTATAGTTCCCTGGCACACCTTGGAGAACATGATTTCCTATTGTTAGGGATTTGTATAGCTTCTAATTTTCATGATCATATTTCCAACTTTGGTACATAAAGAACAATGAAATGGAATTCCTTATATTTAAACATTTTGTGTGTTGTTGATCATTTTCTTCAGATAACTTCTTTTAAGTGAAATTAGTCGGTCAAAGCATCTAAAGATTTTTTAAAATTTGTTTTAATGTTTATTTATTTTTGAGAGAAAGAGACAGAGTGCGAGCAGGGGAGGGGCAGAGAGAGAGGGAGACAGAATCCAAAGCAGGCTCCAGGCTCTGAGCTCTAGAAGCTGTCAGCACAGATCCTGATGCAGGGTTCAAAATCACGGAGTGTGAGATCATGTCCTGAGCCTAAGTCAGACGTTTAACCGACCGAGCCACCCAGGCAAAGCATCTAAAGGTTTTGATTATTGAAGCTGTGACATCTGTGATCATTAAAATTCAATTTTAAGTTGTCTGTGTCTAATGAGAAATCCAGTGGGAATATCACGGCTCGTGCCGCCTTTCTTCAGGTGTGATTACCCTGGGTAGGCCCCACCTGGCTGAATATTCCAGGTGCTGTGGTGAGGGAAGGCTCTGTGAAGGAGAAAATGCCATTCCACTGCTGTTTCACCAACACTACTATGAATTTTAAACTCTTCCTATATCTGATATTAAGAAGTATTATCCAATTTTATTTTAATTAATATTTCTTTGCAATTTATAGCATTAAATATTCTATAAGCTTGTTTTCTGTTGTTTTTTTTTCTTACTGCTTGGAAATGACTTTATATAATAGAGTTTAGTTCTAATTAATATAATTTCCAATTTTTATCAGCTTGCCGTTTGCCTTTTGACTTTGTTTATAATGTATTTTTGACAGACTTTAAAAATTTTAATTCATTAGAGGGGCGACTGGGTGGCTCAGTTGGTTAAGCGTCTGACTTCGGCTCACGTCATGATCTCATGGTTCGTGGGTTCGAGCCTTGCATCGGGCTCTGTGCTGACAGCTCAGAGCCTGGATCTTGCTTTGGGTTCTGTGTCTCCCTCTCTCTCTGACCCTCCACTGCTTGTGCACACACACACTCTCTCTTTCTCAAAAATAAATAAACTTAAAAAAATACAATTTTAACTCATTAGAACCTATCAGTTTTTCTCTTACAGTTTCTTTCTTTGCTTTTATGCTTAGGCTTTTCAAAGTATAAAGGTCATTTGCCCCCTATCTTTTATTAGTTAATAGTTTATTAGCAAGTTGTGGGCTTGCCCATTTATATGCTGTACTAAATTTGAAATTTTATATTTAATTATAGCAGAAATAAAAATTGGTGGTAGAGGACTTGGCCTTGATATTTATGTCCATTTCTATGGTCACAGATAGCACACGAGTGTGAAAAGGAGGAGGAAGGCTGTGAACTCAACACAGTGGAAAGAGGGGAGAGGATTGAGCACCCTCTACCTGCCACCCTTCCTCTCCCTTGCCTGCTCTTTAAAAAACTACCTCATATAATACTTATAGTAACCCAGTGAAGGGGATGTTGTCATACCATTTCAGTTTTTCAGACCAGAAAGCTGAGATTTAGAAAGATTAAGTCACTCACCCACAGTTCCTAAGGCAGGGAGGGCTGAGCTGGGAGCTTCCAAGGAAACACTTGATGCATCTGATTCAGTGCATACTTGCATTATTGTTCTCTTGTGCTCCAGAAAGTCCATCTAGAAGAAAGTAATCTCCATGACAGTAAGGTGAGGACTCGGTTCCCAAATAATTGGATGACTGTGAGTGCCTATTACTATCATTATAATAATAGCACAGGTTATTAGTAACGTCAGACGTGGCTTGCTTGCAACCTGGCTGTAATTTGCAGAATAATGGGGTACTGACTTGTTTAGGTAAGACAGAGTTCTTTTGTGTTTGGGAATGCTGAATAACTATTCTGGATGCTAGCTTGAGAAGCAAGGGGACATTTATTTTCTATGCTTCTCAGTCGCACAGTTGTAATCCCCAGATTATATTTAGGTGATTGAGCACCTGGAATGTGTGATGTTTTTAGTAGAAATCTATACATGATTTGTGCTGGATCAGTTATCATCATATGTTGCATTTAATAGAGGCAAAGGAAATCAGTCTCCAAATATTTAAGAAAATGTTATAGGAGGAAAATTTCATTCATTAAACTTATCTCCCCCTCCCCCCACACACACATCTTGTAAAAGGCCACCATTATTCCATTCTGCCATATTTTGATAGCTACTTTCCCAGGCAATCAACATATTTGTAGCTTTTTATATTCAGTGTTCACCACCCCCAATCTGCATCATATCTGAGGGGGGCTCATTTAAATATTTTTGGTACTCAGTAAGTCACAGAACTCAAAACAGGGATCTGTTAGATCACTGATACAGTGCTAGCTTTGGGAACATCATATCCCAATCTGAAGTGGATTAGCAGCATTCTGTGTATGTAGATGGGCTCAGAGTTGGCTCTGTAGTTTGTGGAAGAGCTGGCTGAAGCAGATGCCTCTTGCTGGCTATCGTATTTCCCCAGGACCTAAAGATTATTGGAGCAGGAGAGAGGCAGAGGGGGACAGGGAGGAGGAAGGATAGGAAAAGAGGAATATGGGAACTAATCAGGGTTTTAAAAAATAAAGGCAAAAAAAGAGAAAGAAAGAGAGAGAAAGAGGAACAGAGTGAGAGCTATTGAAAATAATAGGACCATTATAAAGAATTCAGTAAATATATGTATGTATATGTGTGTATATTTTACTTTAGACTTTATAGAATTTTTTAAATGACTGGGGTTAGGGTACCTTTTATTTTATTTTTGTGTATTTCTGAAATTTTCAAATATAAATCTTAGGGATACTAAAAAGAAAAGAAAATTCAGGTTTTTAATTGGTCTCTGGCTTAGAACATAATAAATCCTGGTCTTAACCTTGTAAGCCTAGAGCCTTCTTCCATCTCTCCTGAGCACTGTCCTTCATTTGTGTAAGAGGTTTGCTTCTGTCTGGTCAGATGAAAGCTATATTCTGACAATAACCTTCTTATTCTTTTTTCCCCTCACCCCAGCATGGGACAGAGTGGGCCTCCTCCCCGTGCAGTGTGTGCTCGTGTACGCATGGGGAAGTCCGATGCATGCCCCAGCCATGCCCACCGCTGTTGTGCACACAGCAGGAGCTGGAATTCATCCCCGAAGGGAGCTGCTGCCCAGTCTGTGTGGGCCCTGGGAGTGAGTATGAACTTCTGGAAAGAAACCCTCTTTGCCTTTGAGGTTTATGTGGTGACATCCCAACTTTTTCTTGCTCAGTGTGGCTCAAAGACCCCTAACCCGGTTCTTTACTGGAACCAAGTTGGATCCTTACACTTGGCAGAAGCAATGTTGCAGAGAGTGAGGCTGGAACTGATCTCCAAGCTCCATTCCAGATTTGGGATTCTTCAAGTTTCTGATTTATTTATTTTGTGCTGGCCAGATGCATCCCTCTGCATCCGCAGCTCCCGAGAAGGAAAAAGAGGAGGGACGAGATTCTCTGATATGATTCCATAAGGGCCAACGTAGTTCCTCCTGCCTCTTGGCAGAGAGAAGAATGAACAAATCACTTCTCCATGTAGCATCACTAGCGCTAATTCTGCTGGCTGGTCTTTGAAATGACATAACATCTTTCTCCAAGACACACAGAGCAAGAAGCCGGTAACTCATTTGTCTCTATGGCACCTTCACTGTGGAGAATATGCCTGCCTACAGACCGAGGCCCTGTTCAGCAAGCCAGGGGCACATTTCCAGGTCCTTACCTTGGAGTCCGTGCTTGGTCCAAGTCCTCCTTTTATTACAGTTTAGGACTATATGTCGCTCCCATTTTTATAACTAAATAGTGTATACTTCACGACAAATACAAATTATTGTCATTACTGCATTACATCCTCTCCTGGCATATGATTACAAAAATTATTCTTTTATTTAATAATACCTGGAAGCTACACTCTTATTTTTGCCTTTTCCCTTTGAAAAGACCCTGGTTTCTTTCTCATCCCCTGTTACTCCATTCCTGGCAATCCGTTACTCTGGAGAACCATTACAGGGATTAAAAAGTATGCTTAGGAAATGATGAAAGTACAATGCTTGCCTCACACATTTCAGATGTCATCCACCAGAAGAGGACTGACAGCTAGCTGCTTTGGGCCAAATAACCCTGCAAATAAAAATACTTGAACAACAGAGTTTGTGGGTGGTGAGTAGGCTGGCTGAGTTTGTGGGATCCTTTCTTATGCTTTAAGAGGCTTTCTTCTTGGCCTCCATGAGAAAGACATATTGGAAGCTTTTTGCCTGGAGAGACTGGAGGATCAGCCAGGGCCAACTTCATAATTTGCTAGGTGCAAAATGAAAATACAGGGCCCCTTGTTCAAAAGGCAGTGGGTCTTTCTTCTGTGGTCTTTCTCAACTGTCAAGTTTTTAATTTGCGATTTAATGTCCTACTCCTTCAGGCGTGGGGATACTTCCCGGGCGGGTGGAGACCTTACAGGCACCCCAAGGCCACATCCTGCTGCTTGGTGCATAGGGCTCATGTACTCCCCTAGCACCCGCATCCAGGTCCCTGCTGTGGGTGCAAGATGGCAGTGTTCACAGTGATGTCGGGGTCCAGGAATGAACAGTCAAGAAAGAATTCTTGAGACATATTTGGTGCAAAAAATGTGGTTTTATTAAAACACAGGGACAGGATCTGTGGGCAGAAAGAACTGCGCTGGGGTTGTGAGGAGTGACTGATTATATACTTTCATTGGAAGGGGGTTAGGGATAGCATAAGTCTCTAAGGAATTTGGAAGCAAGGTTTCCAGGACTTTGAGGAGCTAGCTGCTGTTAGGATCATTTACTACTGTCTAGTAAAACCTTAGACATGAGGTCCTTCAGATGTATATCAGTGGGCCATATGCTTGGAGGATGATTACTAACATATATCTTGGTTGGGGTGGTAGAGGTAAAGGAAGTTTCTAAAGGGATTTTTATAAGTTTAAGAAGAGTTATAGGATCCTGGAGGTCGGGCTAATGTCAAACTAAGGTTGCCTTTTGCCCTTAACAAAGCATTAATATCAAGGCAGCTGAGTTCCTAGAGGAAGGTCACCCTGTCTTAAGTACTTGTCGATGGGCTGCGGAGGAAATTTAATCTTTTCTTACATTTCTTTTGCCTTTGTTCTCCGCATCAACTGAGTGTGATTTTGGGAGCAAGTGGCTGAGAATCCATCTCAGGAAGGCAAGGGGGTAGTGGAATGCAGGACCATGCATCAGCTGAGGCTCCCTAGCACATGTTACGTTGTCTCACCAGATTTCACTTACAAAACTTAGGAAGTTATTAAGAACTCCATACCGTGACTGCAGAGTTTTTTTCTTTAAAGTTTGTTTATTTATTTTGAAAGAGAGACACAGAGAGAGAAAGGGAGGGGCAGAAAGAGAGGGACATATATCTATATCTATCTATCTCTATCTCTATCTCTATCTCTATCTCTATCTCTATCTCTATCTCTATCTCTATCTCTATATATCTAATCTATATCTATCTATATCTATATCATCTATATCATCATCTATATATAATATCAAGCAGGCTCCCCAGGGTGAATCCTGACATGGGGCTCCAACTCACAAACCTTGAGATCCTGACCTGAGCCAAAATCAAGAGTAAGGCACATAACTGACTGAGCCACCCGGGTGCCCCTGACTGCAGAGTTTTAATCCCCAAGTCTGAGCGCCCCCAACCACAGGGCCCTGTGTGACTATACTGGCTACACACCCATGCAGTCAGCCCTGGGATCAGCAAGTACAATCCCCCCAGTAATCCTTATTTTTTCTGACCTTCCAGAACCTTGTTCCTATGAAGGCCGTGTATTCCAGGATGGGGAAGACTGGCCACTGAGTCGGTGTGCTAAATGTGTGTGTAGAAATGGGGTCGCCCAGTGCTTCACAGCTCAGTGTCAACCTCTGTTTTGTAACCAGGTAAGGAAGACAGCCTCTAAATGGATCCTTCATAGACTATTAACTTCAGTGTTCAGGAATTTGAGCCTCTTCTGAGTTTGTCAGGCAGGCCTCAAAAGTACTAGGAAAAAGAAGCAAAGGCAGTTTTGTTTTCCTTATACTTTTGGAGACCACCCTTGAGATGTTTCTTTTACTGTTAGAAGCTATAGATAGGTCTAATTATCAGCCATTTAGGCTAATCTTTACATAATGAAAGTGAGCCTTGAGGGTACCTACAAAGAAGGCAGTTGCAGATGTTGCAAAAATGTCAAGCTAAACATCTGGAAAAGCCAGTAATACGATCAGGTATTGTGTCTCAGTGCATAGGTATAGTCTTGCTTTTAAAGACATATGCATGTCTTTGAACATGATTATCCAGATGTGTACTTTTTAATTCTTATAAGATAATGATTCAAGTTATTCAAATCTTCTCTGGGAAGCTTTAAAAAATGGTGGGATTTTGTTCTTCATTTAAAGTTCATCTGATTTTCAAAACATTAGACTCTTCACACAAATTTAGAAGGGAAAATCAATGGCAAATAAATGTGGTATACATGGTATTTTATAGTTTTTACTCTTCCAGAGGCTCCTATGGATGTTCCTTGGCAGTTGACAGATAACCATGAAAGGAGTTTGCCTCCAGTTGAAAAACAGCTCATTTTTGATCTAAGGAAAAGCTGGAAGCCAACATTCAGTTGATACAGAGCAGTACTTTGTGTCAAATAAAACAAAATCAATAACATGGCATATTGTGACAATTGGGCAATATTTTTAAAGGCAGACAAAAGGCAATTAGACAAGAAATGCTAAATGCCAAATAAAGGGAAAATGTATCTAATTGAAAGACTAGATTGTATTACCCACCCTACCACAACCACCATGCTCGTGTCACATCTCCCAATTCATCACAAAGTCTTCTCCCAGTGCTGAGATTACAAATGAGCTTCTCTGTAGAGTTGCACAATATCTCACATTCAGAGGACGCTGTAGTGTTGGGGCATTTTGATTTAGCACTTTCCAGGATTCAGTTCCCTTGTGTATGAAGGGTAATTAAGCAGTTTGCCACCATTGCAATAAGGAAAGTGGGAGGAGGCATGGAGGAAACACCACATTGTGAGCCTTCTGCTTTACATCTTTGAAACCTTAATGGACTGCATGTTAGGGGGATAGATATTGGAATAACTGAAAGTGCTAGTTCCCATTTTTAAAAACATTAAACACAAACTCTAGCTTCAAACACTGCACTCACATATAGTTTGCACTGATATACATAATTAATTTAAAAAGATGAAATTTGGTACCATACCTTAGAGCTAGCTGATATACAAGCATTCTGGAGTCTTAAAAATAGGTTGATTTTAATCACTCTTGTATCATTAAGTTTGTATTTTTGCCATCATATACTTTAGAAAAGCAACTCTCAGATTATTTAGAAATATTTTTCTTGATTTAATATCATTATTAAATATGAGATGTTCTGATGATATAAAGGGGCATTATAAAATTTAGGCTTTTGATGGTAACATCACCACCACTGTCTACCTTCTACCATCATCGTTGTCATCACCATCACCACAGTTTTGGCATTTATTATGTGCCAGTCATTAATTTTAAGGGCTTTGTAGTTCTCATAAAAACCTGATTAAGTAAGAACCATTATTATCATCCCCTCTTGCTGGTAGATAAAACTGAGATATGGAGAGCTTAAGTGACTTGCGTAAGGTACCACAGTTAGGAAGTAGCAGTGCTTCTAACCTAGTCAATTCTGCATCACAAATTCAACAGACCACACCCGTCTCATATTTTTTTTCAATGTTTATTTATTTTTGAGAGAGAGAGAGAAAGGGTGAGTGGTGGAGGGGCAGTGAGAGAGGGGGACAGAGGATCTGAAGTAGGCTCCGTGCTGACAGCAGTGAGCCCAATGCAAGTCTCGAACTCACAAACTGTGAGATCATGGGTCCTGAGCCAAAGATGGATGCTCAGCTGACTAAACCTCCCAGGTGCCCCACCTGACTCATATTTTTAACCATTATACTATATGGCCTTCCAAAATGTTGAGTTATATAACATTTATGTATAGTAATAATCACAATAACAATAGTCACTAACAGACTTGAACATGATTGCAACTATTTTATATGCATTAACTCATTAAATGTTAAAAACACACAAGTCCATCAGAAAAAGTGTATTTCCAGGTCTTGAGCTCCAGAAAAAACTTGATTTTTAATGTAAGAGTTTTTTTTCTTTTAAATTGTAAAAGGAATCTGTACTTACTAAGCAAAGTTTGGAAAAGGCAGAAAAGCAGAAAATGATCATCTATATTTCTACCATTCAAAAACACCACAATATATTTTGGGGGTAATTCATTCCAATTTTTTTGTAGGCAAATGTGGATATATTTTTTTGTTTCATGGTTGTAATCACATTTTAGAGGCTGGGATAATCCAGAGAACTCCCATTTGATTCAACAAAAAATGACCATCAACAAAGCACATCATAGTCAAATTCACAAAATACAGAGATAAGGAAAGAATTATGAAAGCAGCAAGGGAAAAAAGTCCTTAACCTATAAGGGAAGATAGATCAGATTTGCAGCAGACCTATCCACAGAAACTTGGCAGGCCAGAAAGGAGTGGCAGGATATATTCAACATGCTGAATCGGAAAAATATGTGGCCAAGAATTCTTTATCCAGCAAAGTTGTCATTCAAAATAGAAGGAGAGATAAAGAGTTTCCCAGACAAATAAAAGCTAGAGGAGTTTGTGACCACTAAACCAGCCCTGCAAGAAATTTTAAAGGGGACTCTTTGAGTGGAGAAAAGAAAAAACAAAACAAAACACCAAAGTAACAAAGACTAGAAAGGACCAGAGAACATCACCAGAAACATCAACTCTACAGGCAACACAATGGCACTAAATTCATATCTTTCTGTACTCACTCTAAATCTAAATGGACTAAATGCTCCAATCAAAAGACATAGGGTATAAGAATCGATAAGAAAACAAGACCCATCTATATGCTGCTTACAAGAACTACTTCAAATTTTTTTTAATGTTTATTTATTTTTGAGAGGAAGAGACACAGAGTATGAGTGGGGGAAGGGCAGAGAGAGAGAGGGAAACACAGAATCCGAAGCAGGCTTCAGGCTCTGAGCTGTCAGCATAGAGCCTGACGAGGGGCTCAAACCACAAATCGTGAGATGATGACCAGGGCCAAAGTCATACATTTAACTGACTAAGCCACCCAGGTGCCCCACAAGAGACTCATTTTCGACCTAAAGACACCTGAAGATTGAAAGCAAGGAGTTGGAGAACCATCTATCATGCTAATGGTCATCAAAAGAAAGTTGGAGTGGCCATACTTATATCAGAAAAACTAGATTTTAAAATAAAGACTGTAACAAGAGGTGAAGAAGGGCATTATATCATAATTAAGGGGTCTATTCACCAAGAAAATCTAACAATTGTAAACATTTATGTGCCCAATGTGATAGCACCCAAATATATAAATCAATTAATCACAAACAAAGAAACTCATTGATAATAGTACCATAATAGTAGGGGACTTCAACACCCCACTTACAACAATGGACAGATCATCTAAGCAGAAAATCAACAAGGGGACAATGGCTTTGAATGACACACTAGACGAGATGGACTTAACAGATGATATTCAGAACATTTCATTCTAAACCAGCAGAATACACATTCTTCTCAAGTTCACATGGAATATTCTCCATAATAGATCACATACTGGGTCACAAATCAGCCCTCAATGAAAATATTGAGAAATAAAACCAAAGCTAGAAGCATCACAAGTCCAGACTTCAAGCTATATTACAAAGCTGTAATCATCAAGACAGTATGGCACTGGCACAAAAACAGACACATAGATCAATGGAACAGAACAGAGAACCCAGAAATAGACCCACAAAGGTATGGCCAACTAATCTTTGACAAAGCAGGAGCTGAAGTCAGATGCTTAACTGACTGAGCCACCCAGGCGCCCCTGAAAATCATTTTCTTATTGCCCACATATATTAGGTATAATTGGAGGGGTCAACAATTGGGAGCCATTATTAATTTCTTCACATCCCAACTCTGTGGACTCTTTTCCACTGAATCCTGAAATCTAGTGCCCTGGTGGGAAAGTCTGATGTCTGTCTGCTTTCTATTCCATTGTGTTCAGCTAATTTTAGTCTGTTGGATTCTTGCAGGTTGTATCTTTATCTTTATAATCAAAAAAATTTGTCAGGGTATTTCTAGGTGAGATGTCTTTTCACCTTGTTGCCTAGAATATGGTGAAGCCCTTTCAGTCTGTATTCTAGTTTTTTAAATGCTTTCTCCAGTTATGGTTTTGATTTAATCATATTAATTCCAATTATTCTCATTTCTCCAGAAAGTTATGATGATTCTTGGATTGCTCCCCTCTCCCCTTATTGTCAATCATGTTCTTTCTTACCATTTTTCACTTTGTGTCTTTCCTCTTCATATGGAGAGAGCTTCTTGAGTTTGTATTTACCACTTCTAGTATTGATTTTAATTTGACTATTTCACTTTAATTTTCTTTTAATTTTTCCTTATTTTTCCTCTCACTGGTTCATCTAGTTTTTTTATCCTAATGCTTATTCTTTCTTTATTGCTGCTTGCTTCCATTTAATAAAGACTGCATTTTCTTGCATCTTACTGAAGTTGCAAAATTGCTTTTAAGTCCTTTTTTTTTTTTTTTTAAGATCTTATAGGTGTAGTTTTCAGAAGTCTGCTCTTTCTCTGAATCTTCAGAACATTATTAGTTTTGTTTGCTCTTCAGAGTTTTTCCCAAGTTCCTTGCCTTCTATTTACTTATCCTTGATCAAGAGAAATCTGTCCATACCCACTGCTCGAAAGCTGCAAGGGTAAGTGGCCTGCCCCTGGCTAACTCCCCTTCTTGGATCCACAGCCAGATGCTAAGAAATATGTCTCCTTGTCTGAGGGTTTCCATTTAGTATGTCCCTATTGTACTAAGATTGGATCTTTTTCTACCTCCACTGCTCAGCCCTCTTACATTTTTAATATGTGAAACAAAAAAAACTGTAATCCCCAGTATGCACCGCTGCAAAGGCTCTCTTCCTCCCTCAGTGACCATGTGCCTTTCAGTTGAGGCATTGTCCTATCCTGCTACTTTTTATCACTCTCTCTGCCTCCTCCAGCACACATACTTCCCAGTCTCCCCCCCACCCCCCTTTTTACATTATGGGCTCTGATTAGATGTAGCAAGAAAGATGTTGAGGGAGGTGAGGGCTGGCATTCTGACTGCTTCCAACAGTTGTGGCCACACACCGGAGGGATGAATCTGGGTTGTGTTTGGTATAGAAAGGCAGGGAGTTAGGCAGACGTGATGGTTCTTATATCTATTTAGGTTTACACAGCAAAGAAAGGCCATAAAATGTCTTATGCTCAATGGGACTTCCTCATAGCAGTGGCAGGGGGTTGGATGTTTTACTTTTTGGTGGTGAAATTTTTATCTCTTTCTCTATCTACAGAGGTATCATAGTGGGAAAATATTTCACCAAGAGCTGTTAGCCATAATACACCATAAAATTTTTATCATAAATATTTTTATTTAAGGAATATGAAAAACCACAATTAAATATATCCTTAATGGTAGTCCTACCCCAAATTGTAATGACAGTAATCATAGTTTTTTTGTATCAATTTCTGTGTTTACTGAAGGTACTATATAAGACCTGGGGTTGGTGAACTTTTTCTGTAAAGAGCCAGATAGTGAATATTTTCAGCTTTGTGTGCCATTCGGTTGAAACAACTACTCAACTCTGCCATTGTAACACAAAGACAGCTATAGATAATATGTAAATGAGTGGACGTGGCTGCATTCCAATAAAAGTTTATGGAAACAGGTGGTAGGCTGGACTTGGTCCATGATCCATAGTTGGCTGGCCCCTGTATAGCCTATGCTTTTGGAAGGACAAATCTACATAGCCCAGGATGAAATGATACAGATAGAAGATAGCAACAAAATGCACTGTTAAAAATCTTTTCCATTTTTCTGACCTATTTTACTGTGCATCTTCTTACTTGCATGTCCAGTCTTGCTTATGAAGCACCAGCCCGGGTGAATTACCACCTCTCATCAGATAGTTCTCTTGTAACCTGGGATATCTTCTCTTTAAATGCTTTTCTTTCCTGCCCTTATTGATCTGGATTAGTGAATAAAGATTCTGTTTCTGTCAATAAAATATATAATTGGGTATTGCCAGTAAGAATTAGAAAGTTTGATTTTCCTTGTATCAACCTTACTACAGCTAATTCCTTCCCCCATGCTCTTGAGTTGACTCTGCTACTATACTTGGGTCTAGTCCATGTTGGTTAAGACAGACTGATACTAACTCTGTGCTGATTCAAGATTTGTGATCCTGACATTTGTTCCCTGTTTACCAAGCATTGTATAAATTCATTTGTTTACTACAATAAAATTACTGAATAGTGTGACATCAAATATACCGTTATTTTACTTTCTCACTAAAATTTCATTAAGCTGAAGAGTTCTGAGGTTCAGAAATGCTTGATGATTTCAGCATGTGTCCCAATTTTCACTACTCTATTAAACATCAATGGTCATAATATTTCTCATGTAGAAGAATAAGGAAATGAAATAACCTAAAGCATCAAAAACAGTTGTCATTTTAATTCCAGTGACTCAGTTGCTTGAAATAAATCCCTATTAGATAGTAATGCATTAATTTAACTGATCATACACAGTTGAGTTAAAGAACTACTGAGGTATGACTGGAACTGTTCAAGAAAAGTTAAAGCTCTTTTGTGCTTCTTGTAAGACAAAGTGAAAGTAACTGTAAGATAAACCAGTTCTTGGTCCTTAAAGTTTAGTATATTGTAACCTTGCCTTTAATTTGTCTACCTTCCTGTCATTCAAAAGGTTGTGGTGATAAATCAAAGTGAGAAGCTGACTCTTTGGTATCAATGACGGAACTGTTCTTGTGAAAATTCTTTGCAGGGCAATGGAGACAAATGGTCTAATATTTGGGGGGTGAGAGTGGGAGAGGTGAGAAGTAGGGAGAGGGCAGGGAGCAGTTCCTTGGACGTTTAGTCTCTGTCACCCACTTTTTTCTGCCCTTATTCCCAAATAGCTCACCTACTTTTTTTCTGCCTTTATTCCCAAATATCTAGAGATACAATTGATTTTTTTTGCATGTAGTGCATATATGTAAATGTGTGGATTCACATAAAGATGCAAAAGAATAGTGAAGTAGCTTATCAATAGAGGGATAACTTCGTTTTGGATTTAGCAATAACTCAGCTGGAGTGTAAATATCCTTAAGTATTGGTATGGTTCTGTGCTGTGAAGTCTTGCTCCAACCGTTATCATTACCAGGTTGGCTGTGTGACCTTGGGCGAGTCATATAATCTCTCTGGTCTTTACTCTTCTTGTTTGTAAAGCAAGGAAAAGAGCATCTACTTCTTAGGAAAGAAGACTTAAAATAATGTAAAGCCGGGGCACCTGGGTGGCTCAGTCGGTTGAGCGTCCGACTTCGGCTCAGGTCATGATCTCGCGGTTCGTGAGTTCGAGCCCCACGTCAGGCTCTGTGCTGACCGCTCAGAGCCTGGAGCCTGTTTCAGATTCTGTGTCTCCCTCTCTCTCTGACCCTCCCCCGTTCATGCTCTGTCTCTCTCTGTCTCAAAAATAAATAAACGTTAAAAAAAATTAAAAAAAATAATGTAAAGCCTTAAAATAATGCCTGGTAAACACTGAGTACAATTATTATTGTTATTATTATTATTTGTGCTTTTGTTTGCTCTTAGAAAAGAGGGTAGGACTTGAGGAATGTGCAAATGTCTTAAGAATCACGCTGACTTTGGAAGTGCAAATTCTTATCAAAGCACCAGGTGACTAATAAATACTAAACGAGAGGAAATTGCTATTTATGGATGCTTGAGGCACATGATTGAGTGGGCTATGAATGAAATTTTCCTACTGTTGTGGGTTTTATTAATGTCTCCTTTTGATGGATTGTTCCTTTTTTGGGTCTAAGGATGAAACTATCATCCGAGTTCCTGGAAAATGTTGCCCACAGTGCTCTTCCCGATCCTGCTCTGCATCTGGCCAAGCATACGAGGTAACCTTTGATGTCCCCACTGTAGGTGTTTTGACATACGTTCTCACACATATGCCCTCCGCCCTTCCAACCACCACACCTCCCCACCCTCTTGTCTGAGTCTTTGCCAAGATTAGTAATTCAGTACATAAACAGCTTTTTTCTTCTCTTTGTGGAAAGCCTTTATGAAAAAATTAAGTTGAAGGGGATTAGAAATATAAAGGAATGTGCTGGCAGGCAGCACCTGGTTCACGAACCTTGGTGAACTTACTGTTCACACGTCTCAAAGGAAAAAAAGGACTATCATTGGTTACTATCAGTTTACACTTAGGTTGGAGGCCCTGGAATGTCTATCTGCTTTGGTTGGATTGCATGTACTGATATCCAGAGACAGCTTCTGCCTGCCTTACACTGTGGGGAAGCATGGGGGTGGTAGGGGAGAGTGGCAAGAGAGGTGAGAAGCTAGGGGTGGTGGAAACTGCACACTTGAAAGTACTATTGGAATAATCTAGATAATTGTGCCTAACACATAATAGGTGCCAAATAAAAATGAGTTCAGCAAATTAAATGAGTGAATGGATGTTCTATCTTAGGAGTGCCCTACTGAGCCAAAAGAAGGTTACATTATTCAAAAGCAAAGAACCTACAAAAAATAAAACCGACTACTTCTTTGTTTGCCAGCCACTCTATGGAAGACTAAGTATAAATTGGAATTATGGCTCTCAGTACAGAATCTGGAACTGAATATTAGGGAATGAGTGTCACAAATTCTTGATGGGTCACTTGAAGTCTGAATGAGCATAACTAATTGGGAAAGGATTTTTGTATGTACTAGATCTGTGTTGTCCAATACAATAGCCACATATGTGCCAGATTAATTTCTCCTGGAAGAGATGGCCTCTATATCTATTGTGATGTTTTTGGTTGCAAGTAACAGAAATACTCCTCTAAAAGTGGCTAAAATGAAAACATGAAATATCTCATATAACAAGAAATGTAGAGATAGGGCAGTTGTAGGGTTGATCAATTCAGGTCTCAGTGATGTCTTCAAGGATCTAAGCTCTTTAAAAAAATGTTTATTTATTTTTGAGAAAGAGAGAGAGGGAGTGTGAGCAGAGGAGGCACAGAGAGAGAGAGGGTGAGAGAGGATCCCAAGCAGGCTCCATGCTGAAAGCAGAGAGCCTGATGCGGGGCTCAAACTCACAAACTGCGAGATCGTGACCTGAGTTGAAGTCAGACGTCTAACTGACTGAGCCATCCAGTTACCCCTAAGCTCTTTTCTGATCTGTCCACCCTACCATCCATTGCATGTTGTCATTTGCTTTCTGTCTTGTCCCTTCATGTCCCCAAGATGGCTTCCTCAAGTCTAGGCAGCTCATCCACACACAATCATTACTAAAGGCTAGTGTGGAAAAGGGATGGCTTTTCTTCTTTTATGGGAGAAGAGTCTCTGGCTTCCAATGCTATAGCAAACTTCTTCAGAGGTCTCCTCAGTTAGGATTGGGAAATGCCCTTGCTCCAACTGCAAGGGAAGCTGGGAAAGTGACTATGTGGCAGTAGGCACTGGGTCTCCTGGCAAAGAAGAGGAGCTAAAGAATGACCACTGATTAGGCAGCAAACAGGGTCTTCTTATGAATCTTGATGCTCCAGAGGCTCTTTGGGCCTGGGCCTGGCATAGAGTAGGCCCTCAACACATCTGTGGAATGCATGTAGTTGAATAAAAATGAATGTAAAGTTCCCTTTGGACATTTGTTGACTTTTTTCTTAGAGGCTGTTGCTGCCTAAATGACATCATTCTCAGGAGTACATTCAATGTGACTCAATTAAAAATGGTAATAAAAATTGTGCGTCTTGGGGCACCTGGGTGGCTCAGTCGGTTAAGCGGCCGGCTTCGGCTCAGGTCATGATCTCGCGGTCCGTGAGTTTGAGCCCCACGTTGGGCTCTTTGCTGACAGCTGAGAGCCTGGAGCCTGTTTCAGATTCTGTGTCTCCCTCTCTCTGACCCTCCCCTGTTCATGCTCTGTCTATCCCTGTCTTAAAAATAAATAAATGTTAAAACAAAAATTGTGTGTCTTATGTTCCTGTGTTTCTATTTGATATATGTGACATTTGATTTTCCACTTTGTTCTTTCTTTCCTCAGCATGGTGACCAGTGGAACGAAAACGCCTGTACCACATGTATATGTGACCAGGGTGAGGTCAGGTGCCACAAACAGGCCTGCCCCCCACTAAGATGTGACAAGGTATTTGATGGAGTGTAGCTTGATTTATAAAAATTTATTCTGGGGCATTTAAGAAATGCATTTCTTAGTCCAGTGTGTCTTTTGAGGGAATCGAAAGTTTTATTATGCCTAGAAATATTAGATAAAGATATAAAAGATCTGCTTCCTAGAAAGGAGGGCTGAGGCAGAGAGGAACTTGCCTCAGCTGGGTTAGGTCGGGTGGAGAACATTGCCCTTTATCTGCCATCTTTGTTTCTTCAGGGTCAGAGAAGGGCTCAGCGCCACGGGGAATGCTGTGAGGAATGTGTGTCTCCTGCGGGAAGCTGCTCACACAATGGGATTGTGCGGTACCAGGATGAAATGTGGAAGGGCTCTGCCTGCGAGTTCTGCATGTGTGACCACGGCCAAGTGACCTGCCAGACTGGAGAGTGTGCCAAAGTGGAGTGTGCCCGGGTAAGAAGCAAAGGCATTTCCACTTGGACTGTAACAATTCTCTACAAAGGGATAGCTGGTCCCTAACCTGTTCCTTACTTTTTGGCAGCAAAGGCGACAGCCAGGTTGACCACTCACATTTCACAGAGTCTTCTAGCACAAAGATTCTGTGGTGTAAAATAAATGTCACTATTTGTTCAGACTGGCTTGGAACAGCCCCCTGGAGTTTTTAGTTCTCAATGCATCTGGTCTGATTGGAAGCCCTGAGCCGGAGACGTGAAAGGGAAGGACATGATATGGGACATTAGCCTATCAGTCAGCGCAGCTGGACCTCATGGCTGGGGGCCTGCCCAGCTTGCTATGTTTGTAAAACAGAGGTCTGCAGGTGCTCCCATGGCCCAGCTTCTGTTGCAGGCCCCACTGGCAGCATTTAGCAGAAAGGAGAGCCAGCCCCTACGGGCTGCTTCTGTGGATCAGGAAAGAAAATGAAATGTTTTTGTTTTTGTTTTAAAGAGAGGGAGGGGAACCTCATAAATAATTAACTCAGTTGATCTCTGTTAACTTTTGCTGTCTGCAGAATTTCTAGAAGCTTCTAACAAAGCAGCTTCTGTTTGGACTATAGATGTATATTGTAGGGAAATTGCTTTTTTTTTTTTTTTCCTCTTTGAACTCAATTTTGACCCATTGCAAAACAAATTGCTTTTAGAGTTGTGTCCTTCTCCCTCACCGCTCCCATCCGCCCCACCAATTTCCCGCAGGGTTGTGAACTTGAGTAGATGAGGGAAACTCAGAAGATCTGAAGCACTGGACGTCTGTGAAGGCATTTTTCTTTCTAGTTCTTCTCCCCCACGTCTCAGCTCCTCTTAGCACTGAGCCTGAGGAGGAACAACCTTTCAAACAGGGCTGTCAATGACAGGGTGATTTTTCATTTTGACTCTTACTTCTAAGTCTTGGCAGAGCTGAAACATATTTAGGTAAAGAGGGTCTTGCTTTTGCAGATTTATTTCCCCCCACACGCCTTTTCATTTCCTTTCCTTCTTGATGTCAGGGGAGTCAGAATGGTTGGATGAAGATGAGAAAAATCCTACTCAGGGCCCTTTTCTTTCTCCCTCTGTCTCAGGCTGAGGCTGGGCTTCCTGGCCTTGGCAGTCTCCCTGAGGATGCAGGGTTATTTTCTAAGGTTTCAATTTGCCTAATAACACCCCAGGGTTTATGGAAAATGTGGGAGAGGTGATTCTGGTGGGGTGGGTTCTGTAGCCACCTATTTCCAGTGAAGTCTGAACAAAGAGTCTCAATCACAGAAAATAATTTGACCCACTGTCTCCAATGCTAATGCATTTCCAAGTGCCTGCTATCCTCCACGACACCTATCTGTGGCCCCCGTATGCCAGGTCATCTTTGCTGTTCTTAGAAAAAATGGGGAGCGACCACTGAGGTAAGTGCTGAGGGCCTCAACTGCCCTCCAGTCACCCCACAACACAATCTCATCTCCTCCCAGTTCTCTCACCCCCAGCTCCTCATTTATGAACTGAGGAGTTCCAATGCCTTTACCCATTTCTCCAGGTCTTTAGTTAACTAAACTAGTGTCTTCCAGGTGACCTCTGTGTTTCCAAATGTGGGTTAAGGCACTGGGTTCTAAACTGGAACCAGAATGAAATTTTAACCAAAATTGAACCTTACCAGAAATATCCCTTAGCCTTCATTCTGTGCCATGCTTCTGCAAATAGCACTGGTTAATGACCTTGTGAACGCTTGGAGTACAAACTTCCTAACTTCTGCTTAGCTTGGAGATAAAAAGAGGAATAAGACACATTCTAATCTCAAGAGTTTCCAGGCTTTGGGGGAAGTCAGATACATAAACAGAAGTCATAATATGCAGTAGCACCAATGATTATGGAAGTATGAATTAAATGCATTAGGAGCATCTGAAGAAAATGACTATCTGCCAGGGGAGTGTGAAAGTAGGCTATTGGTATTTTTATTCAGTTCTACCCCACTTTTAGCCTTATCTGGAATACCAAGGTCATTTGGTTTCTAATCCTAGATACCAAGGATGGATTAAATCTAAGTGTACGTACATCCACAAAGATGCAAAAAAATAAACTTCTAGAAGAAGAGACAATTGTGCACCTTCACCACTGTAAGAATTATCACATTGGTTATCAACAGCAGTGTTCTGAGTAGCATGGAAATCAGCACACAGTTTTTCTTTTTTAAAAAAGGAAAGAATCATATGACGTTTGTTTCTGATGTGTCCAACCAAATCCCTAGACACCGAAACACAAATAAATCAATAGTAAAATAGCATAGTATGATGATTCTCATTTTTTCTACATTTTGGGGTATTTTTGAGCATGAATTCAAGAAGTCAAATTACTTTGTTTTTTAAAGGACTTAGCATTCACATATGAGGCATAAAATGATGGTAGTGTGGGGGAGGTGGGATTGAAGCTTCTAGCAACATGCACAGAAGAGGCTAGGCATAACATAAGTATGAGGTACCTTTCCGTTCTCCAGTGGAGGAAAATTGCCTTAAAAGAGTGTTTCCTTTTCCAATGGGCAAGCGAGTGGAATCACACAGTCTTGCGTCTGGTGGATGGATGTTGGTGTGATTCGGTGGGGAGGGGTTAGCAGATTCCATCTGACCTATGCAGCAGAATCCTCTTAAAAAGAAAAGAACTAGTTTTGTTCCACAAAGCAATTTTTCTCAAAGCAAAAGTCAAATGCTAATTGGAGCCAGCTCCTCACCGCAGTGAACTGACGCAGTTTGGGGCATCCAGGCTTCTTCTATAAATAGCACATCTATTTAGAACTCCCTACCTCACCAAAACTGAATCCTTGTTCCCCAGCAGCAAGGCTTGCTGTTATTTACAGTAGTGTTTGAAGACTCAAAACTGCTACCTTCCTTGCCCTACTGGGTTGATGCCGGCTCCATTTTCAGTTTTCTCTGTATGTATGGGGTGGGCACTCAAGAATTGCTCACGTGTTTTGTCTTCAATAGAAGTACACATATTCTGTCTTGTTTTAAAATGTTGTTTTAAGCATCTTAGATTACGTGCATATAAACCCTTTTATATGCTTTGACAGCAAATTTCACTGTTTCTGGGTTAGTCTTGCGCTACCAGCTGATTTGTCACGTTTCTGCAAAACCATTTATATGTAAATACGCCTGCTCGCTATAGCATCCACTGCTCTCCCTTGGCCTCTGATGGGCATTACATTTTGATGGACAGTGATCTGTCTATACAACTCCTTTCTTTTTGAAATCAGTTTTGAGGCACTATAAAAAGTTACAATCATTCATGTATTTTTGTATTTCTTTTAAAAGTGTGTATTTTCCTTCATTAAAATAATACATATTCATTTCACAAATTGACAGCTCAAGAAAAGTAGAAAAGAGACTTTAAAATCCATCAATAATGCTGCAATTCAAAGACAACCACTGCTTTTATTTTATGTATTTTGTAGCGCAAAGTGTTTTTAAACATGAAATATCATTGTGATTATTCTGTTTGCTCAATTCTACGTTATTCAATTTTTACATAACATGGTTTCTGCACTTTAAATGTAATGTAGATCCCAAATTAAATAATGTCTTGATTTAAAGAAACATCACCATTCTTTAGACAGTATATATATCTTTAGAAAGTGGAAAGCGCTTTAAAGAATACTCGTTAGCCTATAGATATTAGATGTTAGTATATGCATATGAAAAATTATAAACAAAAATCATGTCTTTAACAGCAGATTCCCTGGAAGGTAGATTGCAGTGGAATTGTACTTTCTAGGTTATAGAATTTATAATTGTTTAATTTTTTAGTAAGCATTTATTATTTTATAATAAAAATAAAAATTATGAAATTATTAATATTGGGAAATTAAAATAGTAAGACTTTGAAAGTTAAACATCTACCTTCTTTGTGTGACCTTTTTTCCTTCCTCTTATAATTAATTAAAAAAATAGTGATTATGTGGATAACAGTTTCAGAACACTGAATAAAAATTAGTTTTCTACTGTTTAATTTATGCCTGAGACTGCATCTGTGCATACAGGGATGTATCTGATTTCGTATTCAAGAAAAAGTGTTGGTTTGATTTGAGCACTGTTAATGAAACCAAATCACAAGTTCAAACCTTGTATGTTTAAGATAGCCTGATCCTTTTCTGAAATTCATAACTTTCCAATACTACCACAATTAATCTTGGCCATTCTTTTTTTTTTAAATGTTTATTTATTTTGAGATTGAGAAAGAGAGAGAGAGAGAGAGAGAGAGAGAGAACATGAGTGCATGAGTGGGGGGAGGGGTGGAGAGAAAGGGAGAGAGAGAGAATCCCAAGCACAGAGCCTGATGCAGAGCTCCATCTCACTAATTGTGAGATCATGACTTGAGCCGAAATTAAGAGTTGGATGCCTAACCAACTAAACCACTCAGACGTCACAATCTTGGCAATTCTTATTCATGGGAGCTCCTGGTCATGGGTGGAAAATGATGGAAGGATCTGTACACATGCATTCCAGAACTGGAATAAAAAAGCACTTGGAGGGGTGAGCTGCATTGCCTAGATTTTCCATAGGAAGACAACAGGGGGAGATGGAGTAAGCAATGGGCCAAAACAAAGGATCTGCTAAGGTTTTTCATTCCAGTCAGGGAATCCAGCTGTTGTGCAATTTAGCACTGCTACCTAGAGATGGTAATTTGATATGTGCCTCTGCAATCCTTCTACAGGGTGAAGAATTAATTCACTTAGATGGAAAATGCTGCCCTGAATGCATTTCAAGGAATGGTTATTGTGTTTATGAAGAAAATGTAGAATTTGTGAGTATCAGACTAATAACTGAAGACTATTAAAAATTTTGTTTTCTTTTTTTTCTTTTTTTTTTTTTTTAACGTTTATTTATTTTTTTTTGGGACAGAGAGAGACAGAGCATGAACGGGGGAGGGGCAGAGAGAGAGGGAGACACAGAATCAGAAACAGGCTCCAGGCTCTGAGCCATCAGCCCAGAGCCCGACGTGGGGCTCGAACTCACGGACCGCGAGATCGTGACCTGGCTGAAGTCGGCCGCCTAACCGACTGCGCCACCCAGGCGCCCCAGACTATTAAAAATTAATAATTCAAAATTAGTTTGATGAGGGGGCATTACCTTCTCATATCTTTTACCCATTCATTGTTCATCAAATGTGTACAACTACTCTGTGCCAGGTCCTAGAGACACAGAATCAAACAGCTCGAAGAGTCACTGCTCTTGCTGCGGGGAGCTCATGCTCTAGTGTAGGCACACAAGGGACAGACAAAAACCTGCCAGTAGCTGAGAGGAGGGAGGTGCATAAGGTTAGTGTATGATCGGGGAAGTCTCTCATGTGGAGAAATTTGAGCAGAACCTAAGGGGAGTGAGGGAGCAAGCCATGTGGATACCTGGGGAGAGAAAATGTGCTAGGAAGAGTCAGAAAATGAAGACGACTGAAGCAGAAGTGTGCTTGGTGTGTTCAAGAAACAGCAAGAAAGTGACTATGGCTAGAACCAAGAGAATGGGGGAGAAAGGATTTGGTGCCGGAGTCCACGAGGTAGCCTGGATGCCATGGTAAACGTGTGTTTTACTGTGACACAGACAAGAGCTGTAGCAGCTTTGAGCAGCCATGCTGTGATCTGGCTTACTTGTGAAAGGGTTACTTTGGCTGCTTTGTGAGCAAGTGACGGAAGGGGGTGAGGCTGGCAGTCGGTGATCTGGTTGGAAGGTTTTTGCAATAGTCCAGGAGTGGTGATGGTGTTTTGGTCTCAGAAGGAAGGCTCTAGATTTATTTTGCAGGTAGAATGGAAAGGATTTTGATGGATTGGATGGGGGATGAAATTCCATTTGCTAAGGTTTTATTTCTAAGTCTGTACTTTTAAGAATTATATACCCAAAGAAAAAAAATATTTGTCTTAATCTCTTCAAGTTTGCTCTATTTGTATAGCCTAGATCTTCCACGTGGGATTTTGTAGTGTTGATAAATTGTGTTCTAAAAAATAGGCCAGTTGATCATAAAGACAACTGCTTTATTGACCAATCAGAATAAAATGATAAGAATTGGGATTAAGTACTTTGATTCCTACCTACTTTTTCTTCATGATTTGGGAAAATTGCGTCTGTCAACCTGCGTATGCTGGAGAGAATACTGTGTGAGGTTAACAGTTTGGGCTCTAAATTCAAATATCTACTTTGCCACATACTAGCTGACTATAACTTTAGACAAGTTACTTAATCCTCATTTGTGAAGAAGGGATAACAATAGTACTTACCTCATGGGGCTATTGAGATAATACCTATGAAACACTTGGAACAGATGCTGGCACGTTAAAAAAAAAACAAAAACAAAAACAAAAAGCTAAAGAAATGGCATCATTGTTATGCTGTTGGCATTGTTTGTTTCATAGTGGTATTCAATAATTTAGTTCTTGTTTCTTGAGAAGTTAGGAGATTAAAGGCTGCCTATAAATGAAGAATTTCTATTTTCTCAACCATAGTATCAATTTTCCTACCCATTTTTGGAGGTAAATTAAGCCCGGCAGAGTTAAAGAAAAGCAAGTTGCTTTAAATGAGTCGAAATCCCCAGAGTACTGTGGTACCATACAAGATTCAAGAGTTTGCCCCCACAGGCTTAGATTTCTTGACTGTGAAGTCCTTCATGTTGAAGGGAATGGAAGCCAAGTGCTCAAGCACAAAAGGAGAATCAGAATTCACAAATATTTCTGAAGCATGTTGTCTTCACCTCATATTGTATGCTTTTCTTGTTTTTGATGTATATAGATTTTTTCTATTCATAATAAATGAATGATGTTGCATGATACTTGGGCAAAATGGATAACTCTTAAATGAGAAAATAAATAGATCAGTTTAATGGTGTTTTTAGTGGTATAATAAATACATTTCTCTTTGTTCCTAGATGTCCTCAAATGCAAGTGAAGTTAAACATATTCCAGTAAGTATAGATTTTTAACTTGTACATAGATATTGGTAGAATTGTTTTAAGCAATGATCTGCATAAACTGTCCTGGGAAACCTTACTGCCATAGTATTTTTTAATAGTCACGTTTGTTGGCACCATGGTCCCAGATTAAGAATCTTAATGATAACTAACACTTTGATTCATTGAACTTTGCTTCTTTATTTACCTTATTTTTTCCCCAATTGATAATACTTCTCTAACTACAAGCTCCTACACATATTTTTCCCTTTCTTGTGAAGATTTCCTCTTTCTCATTTTTTCTGGCCTAGAAAATTCAGTTTAACCATCCATGCGATTTGATGTTCTTCAAAGCATGGAGAGCTTTTGGGGTTTGGGAGTGTTAGTTCCCCAAACCAAAACTGATTGTTCATTCTTTTAAGGTTGTTTACAGGAAAACATTGTATGGTTCCTTTTTAAGGTAAAGTGCAAGCACATTTGTTCACACAAGCAATCTTAAAATTTTGAAGGCTATAGAATAAGGGGGCCAGGAATCCAGTCTGCCTTGAAATGGAAGAAAAGCACTTCTGCCTTCTCAAGATAATATTCCTGATTTTTCTAACATTGTCATTCATTTTTGCTAACTATAGCCACATTAATTGTTTGGAGTGTTCAACATCAATTGGTTTAATAAATATTTTATCAAATATTTATATTATAATATGCTCTTCTATTCTCTCCTGTTTTACCTCCTTCATCACCCCAAAACATTCTGGTAGGAACCCTTGTCTCTTTCCTATCTTCAGGGTGAGTAGGATAGTGAGCAAAAAAGGAATTGTTCTTTATAATTCACTTTGAATTCTCCATCAAAATATTAATGTTCATTACCGTAATTTGCTTGACCAAAAAGAATATTTTAGCGTGATAAAGCCCATGGCACATCTACGGCCCACTAAAAATGGTCATACAAGAGCTGTAATTTTAAGAATATAATGACTCTACTGTTACTCTTACTGGAGTAACTGTAAGGAAACTCAGGGCTTTAACCAGCTTCCCACTGTTATTATAAAGATTGCATGTAATGTACCCACTAATCATAGGCACATAGTAATCCCCTCTCGTGTTTTTTGGTGAGATAGGCTAAGAAACAAGTGTTGTATGCTTCTTACTTATGAGCCCCAGAATGTGTTCTCAGTTTATTTTTCTGCCTGGGTTCTACATTTAAATAAATCAATTATAAACAAAGAAGGAGTAATATTATCCTTTTTAATTTAAAACTCTTTGGGGCACCTGGGTGGCTCAGTCGGTTGAGGGTCTGACTTCAGCTCAGGTCATGATCTCGCAGTTTGTGGGTTCATGCCGTGTCGGGCTCTGTGCTGACAGCACAGAGCCTGGAGCCTGCTTCAGATTCTGTCTCCCTCTCTCTCTGCCCCTCCCCCACTCATGCTCTTTCTCTCTGTCAAAAATAAATAAAAATTAAAAAAAAAAACCAAACAACTCTTCAATGACTGTCCTTTTTCAGAGTTAGATTTGCATGGTACTGAACAGGACTTTCATTTTGTCCCTTATGGGAACTGTAACTTCTCCACCAGCAAACTGTCTTCTGAATTTTTGCAATTCTGATAACATCATTCTTTACTGTTTCATGTAGGAAGGGGAGAAGTGGGAGGATGGCCCTTGCAAAGTGTGTGAGTGCTGGGGCTCTCAGGTAACTTGCTATGAGCCCTCTTGTCCACCATGTCCAGTGGCCACACTAGCCCAAGTGGTGAAGGGACAGTGCTGTCCAGATTGCACATCAGGTGGGTCCATGTCTGATTTATGTCTACTGAGATATTTTCACTGTCAAAAAATTCAGAGATCTTCTTTCTCCCCGCTTCGTGGTTTTTTTTGTTTTGTTTTGTTTTTTTGTTTTTTGTTTTTTTTTTTAAGTCACCTACTGGGTTGGTTTGTTGGTTGATTGGTTTCTTGCTAATTTTTCTAACAAATGATATTGCTTAATCTTTGCCCATGTATTTACCAAACTCAACAGATTACGGGTAGGTGATCTTGGGCGAGTCATTGACCCTCTTTAGATCTTAATTTCTTGTTAATAAAATGTGCCTCATCTACCTTGCAAAATTATTATGGATATCAAATAACCTAAAGTTTAGAAACTTTTAAAAGCAAATATATATGTTAGGACTGTTCCATTGTTAAAGATATAAGGGCAATTGCTGAAAGTTTGTTACAGGTGTCCTTTTTTTTTCTTTTTCTTAAGGTGAGCTGTTAAACAGATGGTTCCTTAGGAGTTCTCAAATGGGTTTTTGAAGTTTAAAGACTCATTAATTTCTTCCAAAAGAAAATTTTATCTACTTGTTCTGCAACTCTGCTTTCAAATCACCTGGGGTTGAATTAGTTCCAGTTAATAATTGTTGGCAAGCATTGGAGTTGCTCTGGCTGTGCACTAATTTGCCTATAAGCTTAGTCTCTCTTGGAGAAGTGGCATTTTCTTCCATTCATATTTCATAATTAATTGTTTTCTTCTGTGGGTTGCAATTTTTCATATTGGCAGTTGCTTTTGTTGCACTCAACTTATTTTGGCTAATCACAATGTTTCTGTGAAGAGTTTATCATGGGAAAAGCAAAGCAACTTTATGGTTTAATTACGTTACCTTCACCAAAGTGGCTCCCTGGGCTTTCCTAAACAAATATTTAGCATGTTATAATGTACTATACTTTGAATATCAGGTCCCTGACAACTTTAAAACCTGAAAGAAGTCCTTTGCTGACAATTGACATTGAATTCGATGATAATCCCAATTGTTTTGAATGAGATTTGAATTTTAGAGAAAAAGAATAAAGCTGGCTGTATTTTTTGTTTATTTATTTTTTTTAAGATTTTTTTTTCAACGTTTATTTATTTTTGGGATAGAGAGAGACAGAGCATGAACGGGGGAGGGGCAGAGAGAGAGGGAGACACAGAATCGGAAACAGGCTCCAGGCTCTGAGCCATCAGCCCAGAGCCTGACGCGGGGCTCGAACTCACGGACCGTGAGATCGTGACCTGGCTGAAGTCGGATGCTTAACCGACTGCGCCACCCAGGCGCCCCTGGCTGTATTTTTTAAACAACTTTTTAAAAATTGTGTTTTGTTTTAACTTTCTATACATGCCAAAGCTTAAGAACATCTAAGAAAACATAAACTATTGAATTCATTTAAATCATATATTATGGAGCTGATAATTCTTGTTTGTAGAGGCATTCCAGCAGGTAGAAGCATTAATAGGGCTGTCCTGTAACATTTTTAGTGTCTTCAATGTGGAGCTACCAGAGACAGTAATAGTGTTTCAGACAAGGAGAGATTCTTTGAAATCTTGCATTGAAATCATTTTTGCTATTTCGGGGTCTTTTTCATACCTAAGTTCTAGAGTTTTCTGTTCTTCTTCTTCGATATAGCCCCATATACTCTGTAGATTCTTTTTTGGAAGAATGTAAGAGAAATGATATGGTCTTTGTCAAATTCTCCTCTTCTTTGTCCTTGATTGTAGTTCATTGCCACCCAGACTGCTTGACCTGCTCTCAGTCTCCAGAGCACTGTGACCTCTGCCAGGACCCCACAAAGTTGCTGCGGAATGGACAGTGTGTGCACAGCTGTGGTCTGGGATTTTACCAGGCTGGTGCTCTCTGTTTAGGTATGGCTCTGGGCAGATAGCCGAGATGTGGACTGAGGCTCACTGTTGTCAAGGAGGGGTGATGCACTCAAGAAATGCATAACTTCGAAAAACCCTTCGAAGGTAGTAATGTCATCCATAGGTTACTTGGCATCTCTACCTGCAAGTGTCTTTCTTCTGACATTTCAGGTGCTTACTGGGGGATAGATGATGTGGAGGTCTGATGTTACTAGGTGGTTGTTATTGGATTTTTCATTTTTTGAAGACTTTCAAAGATAGTAATATCTCCAGAATCTTTCGTGTCATTTATTACAATACTCAGTTAATCCAAGATTGAAGTTTGGAATTGACATAGATATTCGAGATCACTTACTAGAACTTTCTCATTTTGCAAATGGGGAACTTGTGGGCCAGAGAAATTAACTGGCTTGTTCAACATCAAACAGATAATCAGTAATAGAGTTTATCTCCTGTGGGTTATCAAGGAGATCCAAAATGGGTTCATGTGAATTTTCAGAGTTCTTATGCAACTGAGAAGGAGATCTTACCTGGAAGAATTTTGGCTTGTTTGAGGCCAAATCATAGTTACTTTTTTCCCTATCTCTAACTCATAGAGCTAATTATCCATTTAAGAGTATATAGGTTTATACCCTGGGTGTGAGATTCAACCTCTCTGTGCCTCAGTATTCTTACCTATAAAGGGGGGTAGTACTAGCTAGTACCTTCCTCAGAAGTTTTTTGTGAGAATTGTGTTAAGTGTTAATATACATGAAGTGCCTAGAATAGTTTCTAGGATATTTTCAAGCCTCAAGAAAGGTAATTATTTACTTCCCCCTACTTTCTTTCCTGACTCCTAATCTTTAGACTTTTTGAAAGTCATTTATACCTCTGCCATGGGTTGTGGAAGGAGAGACAAGGGATATTCTTGTGAAATGGTTGAGTGAGAAAGATATTGGGGGTTATTGGATAAGAAGAGCACAGACTCAGGAGCCACACTTCCTGACTTCAAATACCAGCTTCATGTCACTCTGGGCAAGTTACTTAACCTCTAGTAGCTTGTTCCTCATGTGAAAAATTGGGGTTAACCACCCAATAGGGTTGTTGTAAAGATTAAATGCACACATACATATAAAGCACTTCGTGCATTGCCTGGCGTGAAGTGTGTGTTATATAACGGAAGACTGTAGAGTAATTTTCCTGCCTTTCTTGTTCTCAGTACAGAGCCTCAGGATTGGGCTATGTAAGAATTGGCACAGGGGTGGTGTCTTTGAGCTAATCAGGGCTTCCCTTTTTCTTTCTTCCACCCCTGTCTGGAGCCAGCCTGCCAGCCTCAGTGCTCCACGTGTACCAGTGGGCTGGAATGTTCGTCCTGCCAGCCTCCTCTGCTGATGCAGCATGGCCAGTGTGTGCCCACCTGCAGGGATGGCTTCTACCAAGATCGCCACTCCTGCTCAGGTAATCACTGGCTGGGCCACCAAGAAAGCCACCCCCACCCCCAAGTGATCCGGGGCCACGGGGAGCTGTGAGCAGCTTTTCAAGTATGAGAAGAAACTCTGAGAGAGACTCCTGATGGGCCCAGAACAGTGGATGAGAGATGACACGTGTTGTTTTTATAACCTTATTAGTGCTTTGGTGATGTGTGCATGTGGTGAGATTTCTCTAAGTCCTTCTGCACACACCTTGGGGCACTGGAACAGTTCTTTATTCAGTTCAGGGTTGTCATTATATTGTAAGTGTGATTCCTTCATAGTGCTTAAATGAAAATGAAGAGAGAAATATATCTATATATTTTCAAAACTTTATTTCTACCTGAAGAGAGAGGGAGAAACAGAAATAAGAAAGTGACGTCATAAATAACAAACATGGACATGCAAAATAGATGATGGCATTTCCATTTACTCTTACTTTAGTGTCTGCATGCTTTGGTAGCTTTATGTGTCTAAATTAAGAGCTAGTTGATATTCTTTTTTTTTTTTTTTTTTTTTTTTCAACGTTTATTTATTTTTGGGACAGAGAGAGACAGAGCATGAACGGGGGAGGGTCAGAGAGAGAGGGAGACACAGAATCGGAAACAGGCTCCAGGCTCTGAGCCATCAGCCCAGAGCCTGATGCGGGGCTCGAACTCACAGACCGCGAGATCGTGACCTGGCTGAAGTCGGACGCTCAACCGACTGCGCCACCCAGGCGCCCCAATATTCTTAATATTATAATAGTCTCTGGAGTTTGGAGTGCTCTTAGTGTAATTTAATTTGTTGCTTATACTGGACCATGTTTTTAATAGTGATTATAATCATGAGTATAAGTAAAGAAGTAAATGTATAAAGAATTTTGTTAAATGTAGGAATAAGAAACAAATAAATAAATGCAGGAATGGGAAAAGGGGTAATGGTGGAAGCAAAGACAAAGGGCAGGGTCCTAGCTGGTCTGCAGGAGGAGACAGAATCAGATGTGCTCAGAACCTAAGGCAGGGTGTGCAGTGGTGGGCAAACCTGAGCAGGCAGACAGGCCAGAGGGAGAAGCTTGGTTGTCCTACCAGGGAGCTCTGGGAGCCAGGCTCTGCAGCTGAGCAGGAGAGGGGCAGAGATGTGATGAGACTCAAAGGTGGGCTGGTCTTAGGGTCGGCTGATATTCTTCCCTCATTTATGCCCTCGGTTAGATTTTCAGGAAGATCATTTGGAGAGAATATAGTGAAAGAGAGTAAGTGCATGGTATTCACCAGCTGTGTGGGCTGAATGAGCTCTATGGCATGGGAAGATGCTCTGTGGAAAGTCTGATGGCCTCCTTCATTCCAGGTTGAGGGCAGAAGCAGCATCCACGGGATAATAGAAACCATCTTGAAGGGAAACACTGGTACTATTAATGTCATACTGATGTGAGGATGGTGGGGCTGATCCTGGAGCCAGTCACGTTACAAAACAGAAGGCACACTAGCTTCTGAGTCTGGCTTGGGGGCTTTTTGCAACCTGTAAAAATATCTTCTGTATCCCCAACATCAAGGGCTGGACAAAGTGTTCAACGTTTGTTGAACAAGTGTTTGATGAATGAAGACACATATTATCCTTTGGTGATCCTTGAAAGACCAGTGTTTCAATAGGAGCTTCAGCTATAAGAGATAAAAGACCCCTTAATGTTTCTTACTTATCATGTGCTATTTACCTGTTATTTTAGAACAGGCTCAAAGTGGGCACATCCAAATGCCTTTGTAGGTGTGTAATGGTTGGGCATTTTAGGTAAACTGCTGAAATTTCAATTTGATGAAGTTAATGAATGTATTCTCTACTCCTTTCTTCTATCCCATCAAAGAGACCTCCTACTAGCACTCCTGTGACAGATTTGCCTTTAAAAGGGAATTAATTCCCCTTAGATTTTATTCTTCCCTCCATAACACCTCAACCCCTGCCACACATCCCACATACATATTTACTTTTTTCTTTCTCTTTTTTTGAGGGGCCGTTTTCCTTTCTCCCATGCTCAATGTTTTAATTGGTGATGTTCATGCTGTTATAGGGCACTTTGAAATGAGTAATGTTTCATTTGATTACTGGTTTACGTAGCTGACTGCTTCCACATTCCATCCACATACCCATACACAAATGCCTCTGGTAGAAAGTTGCTGGGAAAATTTGTTCATGCTCCCTCCAGGGAATTAAACCAATTTGCTTTAGTTCAGCCTGGTTGCATTTTTATGCATAAAATGAGAAGAAAGAGGAGAGCAAGAAGAGAGAGAGAGTGTGTACGTGAGAGTGATCTTAAAAATTAAAGCAAAACTAGTGATCAATTTCCATATACTGTTTCAATGCTGAGATGGCCCAAATAAGCTTTCCAAATAAGCTTTCTCATTATTGGAATTTTTTGCAACATTTGTGCCTGTGCTATTTTTGGTGGCTTCTCATCATTGACCTTGGAAGTTGGTCAGCAAACCAGTCCTCTTCTAGCATGTGCTAAACTTTTCAAAAAGAAGCCTGCTATTTTATGGTAACAACAGGTTCTTCTGGATTGATTCCTCTTGGCAGGGTCATTTATATTATGACCAGCATAATTTGCCACTTTATTGACCCATCAAAACCAAAAGAGAGTGAACACTGTGCTGAGGAAACTAATTACCAGAAATTACTTGATTAATATTCATGCTCACTCTGTTGAATATAAGGCAGAGAGAAAAATATGGGGCAGAGCCAAGTGGCACAGAAGCACATAGCTCTCCAACAGAAGAGTAGGAGCAGGTAAACCAGGAGAAAGAGTAGGAGCAGGTAAACCAGGAGAGGGGTGAGAGAAGACACTGAGTCCTGCCAGAGAGTCGCATCCTCAGGGCCCTTGCCATTTCCCCTTTTCCCTTCGGTTTTGTGGTATACACACACATATACACAGGTGCAGATGAATGTGTTCCTATGCATGCATATCTTCATATCATTATTACATTCTCGTGCTTGATTAAACTGAATGCTATTGTAGTTATAGACTACATTAGGTACTCCTATACCAGTCACTGCTTCATTTCTAAATGAAACTCCAAACTGTTGGAGTTTGATCACTTCCCCTTCAGGCTCAGCACCACCCAGTTTTTATGCCAGTCTAAGTTGGAGACAGGCAGTATATACGTTGCCTCTTCTCTGTAGCAGGTAGGGCAAAAGAGTAATCACCCTCTTAGGGACCAGAACACACCTTTAAGACCTGGCTTTCGGGCTTAGACTTTCTTTGCCACCAGTTGGATCTGGTCCAACAGGCCTGTTGTCCACTCTGTCCCTGTCCTCTCGACCCTGTGGACATCAAGTCCTAGGACTGGGCTTCTAATTTGCTTCTTTCTACCTTGTCTTGTTATGACCCATTTCCAGGAATCAATAGCCTGTGTCTTAGTCATCCCAGCCTGATGGTCAGTTTTGACTCAGTTGTGGATGGTCCTTGCTCCTCCCACCCACTGCATGACCTTGCACCTTTCCTGCATGACCCTGTGGGTACCACTTATGGATTTATTGTATTCTCTCTACCAGAGTTGTGGTTCCATTGCTTCGTCTTAGAAACCCTGTTATGAAATCTAAATGTGGATCTAGACTCACCTCACTATGCCCTGAAAACATTCTTCCTTGCCTGTCTTACCCCTCTTTTCAGTCAACCTCTGTTCTGCCCTGGTGGAACCATTGAACTGTTGCACACACAAATCCTAGGTAAGGGAACCCATAAGAAAAAAAAGTTAAAAACAATCAAACTAACACACATCATGCAAGATTAGTTAAAAATCAGCAGCTCATAAGACAATAACTTTGAGTAAAGAAAGAGTAGAATTCAACACATTTTTATTCTTTAATGTTTATTTTGAGAAAGAGAGAGCGAGAGAGAGCGTGTGAGCAAGAGCATGAGTAGGGGAAGGGCAGAGAGAGAGGGAGACAGAGAATCCTAAGCAGGCTCGTGCTGTCAGTGCAGAGCCCAATATGGGGCTTGAACTCACCAACTGTGAGATCACAACCTGAGCCAAAATCAAGAGTTAGATGCTTAACTGCTGAGCCACCCAGGTGCCCATTTTTATATGTATGTCAGCGTTTGATATGTCCAGTGCAAACCTCCAGTATTCACAAAGACCTGAGGATGGAGTTGTGTGTACCCTGTGGCAAGTGCTACCTTCATTCGCAGACCCAGACATGGGAGGGACTGTGACACAGTGCTTAAGACTGTAGGCTTGGAAGCCAAACTATCTGGACTCCAGTCTTGGCTCTGTCACTACAAACAGTGCATTTTTTAACCCCATGCTTCAGCTGCCTATGGGTAAAGTAGGGACAATAATGTCAGCCATATAGCATGAGTATAAGGATTAAATGAATGAATTCACATATGTCATTTAGGATGGTGCCTGGCACTTAGTAAGCCCTCCATATGAGTTAGAAGACTTATATTTCTGCTTTTCATTGTCCTTCCCTGTTCCATTTCTCTCGCTCCTCCATTCATTCTCCTTTGACCACCATTGGAAGTCCTGAGGATATGAAGTGAAATAAGATGCTATCATATTTTCCTATTGAGAGCTTGCAATCAAGGCTGGGTTGGCTGCTGCTAACAGAGATGTAAAAGAAAAAATAATCATATAAACATACAAATCTATGCAGTTTATTCTACATCTGATTGCTGTGTAGTCTCAGATTTTTAAACTTAAAGAACCAAGCCATTGACCATTTTACAGGCTTGTATGAGAGAGGATCATTTTGATTCTTAACTCTGCCACTTACTGCTATATGGCTTTGTACAGGTCATTTAACTGCTTGAGCCTCAATTTCCCCGACTGTAAAATGGGGATAATACCATCTACTTTACACTGTTATGATGAACATTAGAAAAGATGTTTGAAAATAGAAGTATATTATGCTTGGCACATTGTATGTGGGCAACAAAAGGCAGCTATTGTCATTGAATCTCTTTGTTTATATTTCAATTTATGAGAATGAAAACCAAATAGCTTGCATTAAGAAACAAAGAGTTTTGTGCCATTTGTGTCTGATTTAAAATAAAATCCACTTTTCTATGTTATGGAGAAATAACTGTATTCTCACAAGTTAAAATCCTTTTATTTTTTAAAAATGCTCAAATTAAATGTTGAGAGTCTGGAATTTTTTTTCTTAGCCAAAATTATGGTATAATTAGAGGGAAAACTTAGGATAACTAAGCTTGTAAAATTTACATATAGGATGCTGGCCTAGCTGAGTTTTAAAAGCTGTAGTTTGAACAGAGGAACTTCTCAAGTTAATTATTTGTTGGAATTTTGTTTGACCAGAGCAGCCCAACCATTTGTGGAAATGAAGCACTGACCCTTGGAGCCAGGGCCAAAGCAGTGAAGACTTAATGGGTCTTGGCATTATGTTCCAGCATGTGGCTTAGCTCAGCCTAGTTGTACCTGGGGCAGAGCTCTTGGCAAAGGTATTTATGAAACTGTTGTTCTGAAATCCTCAAGAAGACAAGGATTCCCTTACCCCCTTGTTCTGTAGGGATGGTCACTGTGAAGCTATCATCCTCTGTGGCCCCTCCAACACCCCCCTAGAATTGGAGGGTCATCAGTCGCTCTTTCACTGCCAGATCACACATTCAGTTCGGGGCCCCAGCACATTCTACCACACTCTGCCTTCACTCATTCTGTTCTGCTCTTTAAATTGTATGCATTGCTCAAGACTCTTCTGATATTCTATAGCAATTACGGTCTCTCACTTAATTGCTGAGTGTCTTGTAAGGGGGACTTATTGCTTCAAGTGATACTCTTGTCTCTTCCATTCTGTTCGTGCAAGGAATATTTGTTGAGTCTCTTTCATGTACCTGGGAACTGGATATAGAGTGAATGGGCAGAAAACTGCCCTGGGGTTAAGGAACTTACTTTCTTGCAATGGGAGAAGAGTCAGTAAATAAGTATACAGATAATTTCAGATAGTTTCCAGTCGATGAATTCATTACTATCAGTGCTATAAAGGCAGTTTTAAAAGGTATATTATAGAAAGTGACTGTTGAGGCAGGGAATGGTTTTATGCTTCTGAATTCCCCACAGTGCCAAGTGCATATAAGGCCCTCTGGAATAATCCTGTCAGCGATTCTTGGCTAGGTGTAGCCTGCGGAAAATTCCAGAATCTGTATTTTTCACACCTCTGTTTGTCTTATCTTTATCTCCCTCCACTTCAACTTAGTGGAGTGCTTTATCGGTGTGGGAAGGGTTACTCTTTAAAAAACAAAAAACAAAAAACCCACCTATCATTGGAAATTAAGTAGTATCCACAGAGTGTTTTAAGCCTTTCAGAACAGAGCACAACAGGATTGCCCTCCTAGAATGTATACTTCTTGAGTAAACTAGACCCAGTGAAACAGGTGACAATGGTAGTCCAAGGCCTCTCCCTCTTTGGACATTCATGTAAAGGTTAAGTAGAGAAGGAAAAAGCAGCTGGCGGTGTTGTGCCTGCGACCTTTGCTGTAGCAGGAGACTAGCTATGTTTGGCATTTGCCTGTGCTGCTTACAGACCCTTGCTGCGTATGCCAAAAGACAAATGACAGACAGAAGTATCACATACCAGCAGAGAAAGCCCGCCACAAATGCAAGGGAGTTTATCTTCCAGACAGAGTCCATTCTTCCTGACAAATCTGAACCCCCAAATATTTTAGCTATGGATTGCAAACTAGTGACAAGACTTCTGGCTTTCTGCCCAGGTCCAAGGGTTCTCAGTTATTTTAACTAGGCTATATGGCATACATGGCATACATTCTTTCTCTCTTTTTCCTATTCCCCACCCCAACTCTCTCCCTGCACAACCTTCCCCTCCCTTTTTAGGCTGCCCACAGAGCAAACAGCACCTCCATGTTATCACTGTTGAGATCTGAGCAGGCTATGCTAGTGCAGCCAGGAAGTCTGAGAATTCTCCCCATCAAAAGCTTGGTTTTGGTTGGTGGTCCCTCTGGCTTTTCAATTTCTGTAGATAAATAGAATCAGGGTATCAGTGGAGAAATCAATAGCCATTTAATTAATGGGGGCTGAAAAAAAAAAAACAACCCAGGGAGTCCTAGCAGCTGTGGGTTGCCAATGGTCACAGTGGATAAGTGGAATCTGAGAGCTCCATTTGGCTCAAGCTGGGCCAAGGTGGTCACTGCATTTGAAAGCTCTTGTGGTGTTCTTGTGTTGTAGATTTAGAAGTACAGGTAGAGGGGCAGGAGATAGAAAAGATAACTTTAAGAACATTTCTTATGAGCTGAATGTCTGCCATTATCCTTGACTTATGTACCAATGCAAAGCTGGCCTGCATGTAAAATCTCTCTTCGTGTGTACCTGACAAAGCCTCTGCCCACTGGGAACTCATCCCTTTGGTCCAAGTTCTACAGAAGACCTTGCTGAAAATTGAAATATGTTACCCAAGATGAGTAAATCATTCAGCTATATCACAAATGTGGTTAATAGATTAATTAGCTATTTACCCAGCATGTGCCTTAAGGAAAAGGATTACAGGCTTATTTTTTTCCTCCCCTTTCAGTAAATTTTTCCCCTAAATACGAAATGAATTCATGTTTATTACAAAAAATAATTTGATGAAGTCAGTAAAATTCAAGGCACAATAAAAAATCAGCGAAAATCCCTGACTCAAACTGTCCCAAATTACTACTGTCAGTATTTTGGTGAATGTCTTCCCAATTTATGAGTGTGTGTGTGTGTGTGTGTGTGTGTGTGTGTGTTATGTACACAGATATACACACATTTATTTATTTTTCAAAGGTAAAATCACACTCTATATATAGTTTTATTGCCTGTTTTCCCCATGTTATTTATTATCCTTCTACAAAATCTTTTTAAAGCTGTTTTATAACTTTCCATCTGGGGCTATGCAAGAATTCATTTAGCCAGTCCTCTGTGGTGTGATGTTTGTTCCTAATTTTTCCATTATCATAAATAACCATGATGTAAACATTAAAATAATTTTTTTAATGTTTACTTATTTTTGAGAGAGACAGAGCATGAGTGGGGGAGGGGCAGAGAGAGAAGGGGACACACAATCTGAAGCAGGCTCCAGGCTCTGAGCTGTCAGCATAGAGCCCGGGGTGGTGCTCAAACTCAGGAACCATGAGATCATGACCTGAGCTGAAGTTGGACACTTAACCAACCAGGCTATTTTAAATTTTAAATTTTGCAACCATATTAAATTTTTTTAATATGAAATTTATTGTCAAATTGGTTTCCATGCAACACCCAGTGCTCATCCCAACAGGTGCCCTCCTCAATGCCCATCACCCACTTTCCCCTCCCTTCCCCCCCCCCCCCCCATCAACCTTCAGTTTATTCTCAGTTTTTAAGAGTCTCTTATGGTTTGGCTTCCTCCCGATGTAAACAGTTTTAATAGAAAATTGTGGAAAATATATTGGATTAGGCTAAGTTCTTCAATTTCTGGGTCCAAGTTGTATATGTACTGTTGCATCCTTTGACACTTTAATATGTGACTGTCTTTTGAAAAAGTTATAACTTGTACTCCTGCTAGACACAAATGAGTGCCTACTTCCTACCACCCTTGTGAGTGCTAGGTGTTACGATTCTTCTTGTTTGTCAGGTTGATTGGCACAAAATGGAAGCTTGTTTAATTTCTTTCTTTTACTTATTCTTGGGATTCACATGAAGATGGTTGACTTAATCATACTTATGTGTTCATTTCCATCATTAGCCTGGGCCAGCTATGTCTCTTGCTTATCTATCTATGCCCATCTTTCTGCCCATCCTTTTTGCTCCTGTAACCTATTTCCATTTCTCCTCCCCCCAACCCCCCCACTTAAGGAACTATTCTAATGCAATTTCATATGTATTGTGTGTGTGTGTGTGTGTGCTCTTTTTGTTTTGTATGCACCTATTTTAAATATTCATAAATAGGGGTGCCTGGGTGACTCAGTCAGTTAAGCATCTGACTTCAGCTTAGGTCATGATTTCACAGTTCATGGGTTCGAGCCCCGCGTTGGGCTCTGTGCTGACAGCTCAGAGTCTGGAGCCTACTTCAGATTTTGTGTATCCCTCTCTCTCTGCCCCTCCCCAACTAGTGCTCTGTCTCTGTCTCTCAAAAAATAAAACAAAAACGTTAAAAAAAATAATAATAATAAAGAGAACTCTTTTAAATATTCATAAATATTGGTAAGTAGATATTTCATTCTTTTCCTTTTTTTTAATTTTAAAGACTTTATTTATTTATTTTTTAGAGCAGTTTTAAGTTCACAGCAAAATAAAAGGGGAGGCACAGAGATTTCCCAGTTACTCCCTGCTCTCACACACACATAGCCTCCCCTGTTATCACCATCCTCCAGCAGACTGGTATATTTGTTACCTTGATAAATCATTCTCCCCACTCCCCCCCTTTTTTTTCTTTCTAAGCACTGTTTCTAAGATGTATACAGATCACTGTGTGTACATTTAATTGATTGCATATAGTTGCTGCTCTCTTGTTTACTTTGCATATCTCTGGCTATTTCTGAGGCAAAAGATTTTTTTCATGTATTTGTATTTTTTCTGTTATGAGCTCCCTCAAGTACATAGGACTTTTTGGAATGTACGGAGACCAAATATTCCCATTTCAGGGTATAAGGTTTTTTGTTGGCACAAGGAGGAAGGTTGGGGACAGAGACCCAGACTGGAGGGGAGAGGAGATTGCAGTAAAAGGATCAAAAATGATGATTACGCCTATGAACTTCCTTTCCTCTTAAATTTGTCTGGCATTTACGCTTCTTAGACAAGTAGCCTTGGCCTCCTGTGGGGCTGTACCAGGGGTTAAGGAGAGTAGTCTGCCCAGCACTTGGACTTCCCCTCAAGCACTCACCAAGCTATTCCAAAGGGCTTTTGTTAATGTGTTGTAGAGATTGCAAAGGAATAACTTTAGAGTATGAGTCCTCTGGAAAAGGCTGGAACCCCTTCTTGTAACTGCTGGAATGATCTCTGACAGTTCTGTTCACTTCCTTTCTAAGTGAACCTGCCTTTCCTGTAGTCTTTTCTGTCCTTTCCTCTCCTGTCTCCTGCTGCACTTTCATTTGTTCCCTTTATAATTACTTTGCTTTTGACACCCGTTAAAGCCACAGGTGCTAGGTCTCCCAGGGTATGTTACTCACTGCATCACCTGCCATGTTCTCTGTGTTCTCAAATGTGTCATCTCGCCAGCTCCCTGTGAGTTAGGTGCAACGAAGCTTATTCCCACTTTGCAGATTAGGAAAGCAAGGAATGGGGAAATTGATTGTAAGATACAACAAGAGCTTCCTATTGGAATTTTACCCACTATCTCCTGATAATACTTTAGCACTTGGCAAGTACTTCCCAGTCATTTGTGTAATAAGAATGAAAGCTAGCAGTTGCTACAAAGTGGATCGGGGATGAAATGAAGGAATTTGACTTGTGGGTGGCATAGCTGCTTGTGCCTGCCGTTTGGGCTGCTTCTGTGTAGTTGTGAGTGAGAACCCCTTTGGTGGTTTGGAGATCTGAACTCAGCCTCAGTGGTAACCTCAAAGGGTCTGCTGATCAAGTGTGCCAGTTCCCTGGGAATGGCAGAGGAACTTATTCCAAAAGGCCATGGGGAAGGTGAGGGACCAAAGCTCCTTTTCATTCCTGAGGGGCATTTTGAACTGAAGGCTGAGTCCACTAGTGTCTGGATCCACTGCCTGAGGTCTGGGAGAGCTTTCCGGAAGATGAGAAGTGGCCCACAGGAAGTGCTTTTTATGCTTTCCTGGAAAAGGGCTGCATTGTCTGCTTAGAGAAGCACACGTTAAAATTTCTTTACAGCAATCTTCTATTTCAAAATTACCAAGTCACAAAAAGAAGTTTCTTATTTTTAGAGTAGGATTTCAATATAGAATTGCCAAAAGAAAAGTAATTCGTTCCTTTTCATTTTGAAATGGATTGCTCAGCAAGCCAGCACATGTCTTGCTATGCTCCAGAAAAGTCCGGGGCTTTCCTAAATAAATTATCTACTGCATGTGAGATAAGTAGATGGTTTTCTCTCATTAGCCGCCTTTTTAAATTTATTGCCACATTTTCACAATATCAATTCAAAAACCCTGGGTGATCGGACATGTATCACTAAGAGAAATTATGGTAAAAAGTCAGGGAGTGACCTTCTATTTTTCATAATAACCGAAGTGTAATAAAAGCCACATGTAAAATAAGCCTGGAAGAAGAGATTATCTGCAGTAACATATGTTCAGTGTTAGAAATTAGAAATCAATTGCAAAACACAGTAGGAGTATGTCATTTTAAGGAATGGTAGCTCAAAAAAAAAAAAAAAAAAAAGAAAAAGAAAAAGAAAAAGGAAATGACAGTTCATTATAGTCCTGTATTGAAGAAATAAAAATCCCTTCTGCTGTCTTGACTAACCATGGAACATGCCTTTTGTTTGCTATGGAAAAAGAGATGGCCTGGCCTCATATTTGGTACTCTGTATAGATGTGGCATAAATAGTTGTCAGCATAAGTAGATCTGTAACCCAATATTTATTAGGTAGATTTACAGCCTCAAGACTATCTACCTTCAGTTATCATATGTTCAGACTATGACCTCATGGTTAGTTGTTTCCATGTAGAAGGTAACTAACTGATAGGATAAATCCCTCATAACCAGTAAAAAAAAAGACTGCTGGGTATCCATTTAACATACATTTAATGAATACTCACTTTGTACAAGTTATCAATCTGGACACTGGAGGTTTAAGATGACTCAAACCTGGCCCCTGTTTTGGAGGCTACTACATTTCATTGAAAGGCATTGCTTTGTAACCAAATGATCAGGACAATAGGATAAATACCATAGAGAATGTACAACATTCTGCAGGAACACAGAGGAAGGAAGTGACTGTTTGGACAAGTTCAATAAAGCTTCACAGAAGTAATGACAGCTTAGGCCTCTCAAGTGTAAGCTGTGTTATAAGGACTATGGAAGGAGATGGAGGCATTGCCAACTGGGTGAATCCTGTGTAGGGCATCCAGAAACCACAGACAGGCGTACGGCATGCTTAGGGTACCCTGCTCCATAGATCTAGCTTGCTCAAGGGACATAGCAGAAGACAGGGCTGAAATGCTAAGTACAGCTCAGTTTGTGACAGGTTTAAGTGCCATCCCTAAGCCTGTAGCCTCTATCCTGCTCATCCTTTGGCCCTATTCTGATTTTCAACACTAGGGATAATGTTAAAAATGTGTAACAAGTAGTATGGCACAGATCAGATTGGTCAGAAGTCAGGGTGGGGGGGTACCTGAGACCCTCTCCTATGTCAGGACCTTTCAGGTCCTGAAGCATAGTGTCTTTCAGGATTCCCAGGAATGGAACCAGACTATCAGGGAGGGACCAGGATGATAGCCATTTACCAATCAGGTTGGAAGTATTTTTTACGATTTTAAAAGCCCGTGCAGCTAAGGGTCTACACTGCGATCAGCCGATTCCTGAAGAGAACTAGGGGGTTGTACTTTAATTTCTCATCTCCTCTGCACCCCCTGGACAAAAATGATTTCATGCCTCAAGAATGTCTTGAGTTAATTACTCTCTCCTCTCCCCACTGCAGAGCAAACTCTCTAAGAAGAAAAATTGATTAAAACTTTTACAGATGAAGTCCAAGGTCTTTACCCGGCGTGCCTGATATTTGTGATCTGGTCCCTGTTGTCTTTTTAGTCTTTAGTTCTCATCATCCTCTCAGGCACTTTCTCCCTGGTGCAGTTTGCATAATGCTACCAATGAGCTCAAGTGATGGGGTGGTTTAAATGTTTCCTCTAGCAGACTTCTGACCGATGGCTAGCTGGGAAGGCCCCACAGGCTAGCACAACCTTGCATGTGGTAGATGCTTCTGTTGAATATCGATAGATTAGCCTGACATACCTTCTTAGGAGTGAAATTGGGTTTTTTATTTGCTTTTTTGTGTTTTTGTTGCTGTTGTTGTTGTTTATTTTTAAGTAGTGTCTTTGAATCAACAATAAGGCAGAGGCACAAACAGTGATTGGCACTTCAGATGATGAGTAGAGTCATTAATTGAAGGGTAGCTGAATAAATGAATGACAGACAGATTTCATGTATGTTCAGGGTAGAACTTGTTACTGGGAGCTTTGTATCCAATCTTTAGTTATAATGTAGTTTTAGTAGCTTATCCTAATATTGGCAGTGTTCCCATGTAACATTTATAAAATATAAATGAGATGTTAACTATAAGTGAAGTACCAAGTGTAGAGTAGAGTACCGAGCAGTGTGCTCAGCACAGAGTTAAATTAAATGGAAATGGATTTTGCCCTCATGAAGCTTACAGTCTAGCAAGGGAACCAGGTAATAAATAAGTAAACTTTCTTCCATCTCTGCTTTTCATCTGCTGTTGTCATCTCTTGCCTGGACCAGAGCAATGGCTTCCACACTGGTCTCTCTGCCTGCAGGCAAGTCCTTACACCCTCTCTACATGGCGCCCAGAGAGAGCTTTAAAAATCGGGGTTTGTGTCTATCTTGTTTAATCCCATTCATGACTTCACATTACAATTAGGGTAAAATCCTGATTTCTTTCCATGATCTCCAAGGTCAAGTTTGATTGGGCCTCATCCTATCCTTCCAGCCATGAATCAGTCCACTGTGCCCCACCATTCCTCACTGTGATCCTCTGTGCCCTGCTGGTCTCACTGTGTCCACTAGCTTCAGCCACAGGGGCAGCCTTCTATTCCTTGCACCCCTAAACTCCTTCCTTTCTCAAAGGCTTTGTTGGTGCAAACCTAGACCTGGCCACTTCCCATCTTTCAGATCCACCTAAAGTTGGTCCCTTCTACCCTTACCAGTGTTATTCTTTATTGAAGAGTGCTTCTTGGAATTTAACAGAATTTGTAATTATCTCTAAATTTGTTGGGGGGGGTGGGGGAAAGTTGTCTGAAATTAAGACTTTCCTGTGCAGTTGAAAGCTGAGAGGAGAGGATTGGATCTTGAGATTCTCAATGCAGGCACCCTTTTCTGATTCTAAAGGGATACCTAATTAAATTACTTAGGTGTATAGTTCCCAAGTCTCTTCCAATCAGCAAAAGAATTCTCTCTACCAATTTTGGTCAGAATGAATACCTCTGCAAATAGATTGTGCTCCACTGTGAAGCAAACATTTTGAAAACCAGGGTGCATTAACAGAAGCATGTGTTGGGTTTAACCATACAGACAGTGAACCAAATTTGAATATATCCAGTCATTTAGAATAGTCCTCTCTTTGCAGACATGCTAAGGTGAGAAGTAAGCCTAATAGTAATAAAAAAAAAATCAAATTCTAAAAGAGGAGGACATTTTTAAAAAATATTTATTTATTTATTTCGAGAGAGAAAGAGAGAGAGAGCAGGGGAGGGGCAGAGATAGAGGGAGAGAGAGGATCCCAAACATGGGGCTTGATCCCACAAACCATGACATCATGACCTGAGCTGAAATCAAGAGTCAGATGCTGATGTTTAAACAACTGAGCCACCCAGGCACCCTGAGAAGGACATTTTTGAGTGTTAAAGGAAAAACTCTGGTTTAGGAACAATGTATGGTTAGAAAGTCAACTTGTAAGAGAAAGACTCTCAAGATATATGCCGAGAGCAGAAGCTGGTGGGGCAAACCAGAGACTAGGGGGACTAGAAGAGTAATGAGGAAGGACAGAAGGAAAGGGTTGGGGTAGGACAGAGAGAGAGAGAGAAGAGAGGGATGGAAAGAGGGGAGAGAGCAGTAAAAATCCAGAAGTACCAGGTCTTTCAAGGTTTAATCAAGGACAAAAGTACATGGCATTCGTCCTTGCTGATTCTTGATGGTGTTGAACGTAGGAGTAGTGATCCTGTCAACGGTTCATCGTATGGTTACAAAAGGCAAGGTGGCAAGGTGATAGAGGGCCATCTGATTTCATTAGACAGACCATCTTTGTCTTGAAAATTATGATTCCCTTCCCTGTGATTCTCATTACTCAAAAGCCTCTGATTTCCTGTTCCAAGTCTCTTAGCAGTCATTTATGGAAGTTGTACTTCTGGCCAACAGAAATAGGTATTGTGGGGGGTGTTTTTTTTTTTTTTTTTCTCCTGGGATATACATATGTGCATCGCGATTTAGGAATGAAGGCACCAACATCCTCCTTATAAATTCTAAAATCTTTGAAAGAAAAATTGCAACCAGCCCTTTCCACTATAGACTGTTCACTGATTTTGCTGTTTGCCTGCAGTCTGCCATGAGTCCTGTTCTGCCTGCTGGGGTCCGACAGAGAAGCACTGCTTGGGCTGCAGAGACCCCCTCCAAGTGCTGAGGGAGGGCAGCTGTGACAGCAGCTGTGGCCTTGGGTTCTACAACAAGCAGGGGATCTGCAGTGGTAAGTGCCTGGCTTTGCATGCCAGAGCATCTTTTTTGTTGTTGTTGTTTTTCTTCCAGCATCCCTCATTTTATTCTAATTAGAACGTTTCTTTTACTCAACCAATATGAAAATGGCTGGTAACATTGGCAGTGTTTTAGTAGTTTACAAAACACTTTTTTTCTGAACTGATAGGATCACCTTTAACACCCCCACTCTTCAACAGCTTGTTAGGTTAGGGTGTTCATTCTAGCCTCATCCTCTGAGACTCAGGCTGCTTGCTCCAGACTCTCAGCTGTAGGGAGAGGAGCAAGGCTTCCTTCCTCCGATTTTGAAACTCCTCAACAGCGCCAGACAGCCTTCCACATATGCATGTAAATAAAGACACTCTTAGACCAGCCAAAGGCAGACCCACCTCTGTGTTGGTGCCCCTGACTTAGCTGAAGCAGTTACTGTGTATTCTACCTTTAATGCCCACGGCATGACAGTAAGAGTTAACGTTTAATGCCCACGGCATGACAGTAAGAGTTAACCTAGTGTTTCCTTCCAAGCCCTTTACAAACATTACCCACTGGGGCGCCTGGGTGGCTCAATTGGTTGAGCATCCAACTTTGGCTCGGGTCACGATCTCACCACTCGTAGGTTCCAGCCCTGCGTCCAGCTCTGGGATGACAGCTCAGAGCCTGGAGTCTGCTTCGAATTCTGTGTCCCTTTCTTGCTCTGCCCCTCCCTTGCTTGTGCTCTGTCTCTCTCTCTCTCAAGAATAAATAAAACATTAAAAAATTTAAAAAAATAAAACATTACCCACTGAGAGGCAGAAAAGTATGGGGGGAAGAGCATGACCTTGGGCAGGTTACATAACCTCTCCATGTGTCAGTTTCCCTTTTGTAGAATGGAGGTAATAGTGGCAGCTGTGGTAGACAGAATAATGGCCCTCAAAGATGTCTATATCCTAATAGCCAGAACTTGTCAATATGGCTGCCTTAAATGGCAGAAGGGATTCTGTAGGTGTGATTAAGTTAAGGATCTTGAGATGGGAGAGCTGATCCTGGATTATCCGGGTGAGCCAGTTAACTGTAAGGGTCCTTCTAGGAGGGAGGCAGAAGGGTGGAAGTCTGAAAAGGAGATCTGAGACAGAAGCAAGAGTCGGGGTGATGCCAAGACGGGGCAGTGGGTATGCAGGCGGCCTCTAGACTTGGGGAAGAGACAAGGCAATGGATCTGCCCCTAGGGCTTCCATGCAGTCCTGCTGATGCCTTGGCTTTAGGACTTCTGACCTCTAAAGCTGTAAGATAATAAATTTGTGTTGACTTAAGCCACTGAGTTTGTGGTAATTTGTCACAGCAGCAGCAGGAAACTAACACACACCCGGCTCAGAAGGCTATTGGGAGGACTGAGTTGATATAGGCAGGCATTTAGCACAGTGCCTGGCACAGATTAAGTGCTGTGTTTGGTGTCTGTTCCTCACAACAGTTTCAGGAGATGGTTATTATTACCATCCTCATGGTCCAGAGGAGACAGAGAGGTTAAGAAACTCCCTTAAGGTCACATATCACTAATAAGGGGCAGAGTTGGGATTCAAGCCTAGGTCTTCTAGCTTTAGATTTTACTTGCCTCCCAACTGCTCTACTGGCTATAATGAGATACCTCCCTCTGCACCTCCCCTATTTTTCCCTACCTTCTCCTTCTCATTATTGTCTCTGGCTATCCTCTTCTTCCCCTTTCTCCCTGTCTTCCTGTCAGTCTTTAGATCAGCCGCTGCCCTGTGGACATTGCCAAGTCCACAGGTAGGCACCTGATAGTGAATGAAAGGTTTGAATTGAGTTTACTGTGATGGTCATACCTACAGGAAGGCTGTGATGCGTTTTTTGTTTTTTTTTTAACAAAGTCCCACTAAATCAATAAAAATGTACAGCCCATAAAACTTTCTTGAGTTATTGTCCTCGTTTTGTTTACTGAGCAGGGCAACAGCAAAAATGAGATGATCTTTGGGATTTGACAAATCCACTTGTCTTAGGAAAGAGAGATAGCCCCTGGCAGCTGCTTGCTTAAAGCTGTGCAGAGATCCATCAGCATCACTGGTGTGAAAAATCTCACTTGATGTGGACGAGTCACAGGTGGCTTTTGTGTAGCTTCAGGAGAAAACAAGGAAAGAAGGTCCAGGCTGCCGTTAGCCTGAGCATTTTAATCTTTTTCTGCCAGCATCACTTTCCTGCTCAATTAATCCAGATGCATTCTCTAAAGGTCAGCACATGTCAAATTTGCACAAATCCAAAGGCATTTAGCTTGTAAGTCCCCAAGGAAGCTGGCTACTGTCACTGATGAGGGGTGGTGACACTGACCTGCTACTGAGACGATATTATCTGGATTGAGAAAGCAACTTTTGCTGGGGAAACAGGTATTTAAAGGGAAGACTTGAAAAAAAAGGAGGGATTAGTGTGAGCCTTGAGGTGGTGAGAAGTGGAAATCTACTTTGGCTAAGAAGTTGGATGAAGAAAGCCAGACCTCCTTACTGACAGAACAAATGAAAAAAGAAGACTACTGAACAGGTGGCTTAGGGAGGGAATACACATCTGGAATGCTATCTGTATACATTTTGAAACAAAGCATCAGAAAAAAAAAAGCCTTCCAAATAGGAGGATGGACCATTGCTGACATTAGTCAGCCAACCAGTCAATTAATCAACAGGTAATTACTGAATGCCTGCCATTTGCTTAGCATGATGCAAGACTTTGTGATACCATTGACATTGACCAACAGGCCTTTTGATAAAGACTGGAGTTTATACTTTTCATAAAATTCTTAGAGTTCTCTAAGTTTGTGTCAAATGCCTTCAGAAGTGTTTGTATAAATATTTTCCCAAACATCAGTGAACCAAGTCACTGATTGGTATCGGAATGTTAATTAAAACGTCTGATGCTGATAATGCTGACTTATTTCCAGTTCAGTTCAGTGCTATTCAAGATAAAGGCCAGCCAGTGTTGGTTTAATAATTTATAACCGAGCAGCCCATATCTGTAGAAATCTCAAAGTCAAGTGCTGAGAAAAATCCAGCACAACCTGTCATAAACGGAGGTATGCCCTGGCTGAAAGAATTTATAGCAACCAAGTTCATTGGTGGTTCATGCTTTGAGTTTTACAAATGTTAGATAAAAAGGGTGGGGAAATTCAAAGGACAAAAACCTCCTCATTCTTTAGTCTTTTAAGTACTTATGCTATTACGAAGGGCTTTTCTGACTCTAGCTAACATAATAAATCAAAGTAAGTTCAGAGGTTTCTGTTAGCCATTCTCTCTCTCTTCCTTCCTCTTCTCCTTTGTCTCTCTTTCCTTCCTTTTATATTCATTTCCCTTCCTCACCAAGGCAACTATTTTAATTTTTTTATCTCTTTGTTTTTATGGTGTCATGTAAAATGGATGTTTTCTTGAGTATATATGCCTTTTTTTCCCCCTTAAATGATCTTGTGTCATGAAGTTCAGGTTATCTTTTTTTCACTCAGCATTATGGTTTATGAGTCAGCCATGTTGCTATCTCATCTAGCCCTTTGCTTCTCACTCCTTGGTCTGCATCCCCCATAGCTCACTCATCCACTGTCCATGAGGGACTCCCCACCTCCCTCCATCCCCATGCTGTCACTAGAGAGCACCAGTGAAAAGCCTCAAACATTCCCTTTTATGAACCTGTGTGGAAGGTTCCTGGGGATGGGTAATCTGGGAGCAGAATTGTTTGTTTCTTATCTCTGCATATTCTTTATTAGACTAAGTAGTACCAGGTAGTTTACCAGCTTCTCTAATCTTAAGTGTGAAGGTTGTCTCATCTCCACATCCTTGCTACTGTTTGGCATTATCATCAAGCTTCAGATTTTTTTTTTTCTTCTGGTTAATAGATATACTGGGACATCCCATTTTAATTTGCATTTTTCTGATTATTAATGAGTTTGAGAGTATCTTCAACTCCAATTGGACTGGGATCCCCACCCCCAAGGCCATTTTGACTTTAAGTCCTATATTAAATTGGATATCCTGGTAGGTGTACCTGCCAGCTATGTTATGGTTAGTTCAATGAATAATTATCTGGTTCTACTTCAACTATGAAAACAGAAAGTACAGAGTACTTTGAAATGTTGGAGTCAAGGAAACAGAACTCAGATGAGCAGCCAGAGAATGTGATTTCCATGTTAATACCAATTATGGACATTGTAAAGAATAGACTTCTCTGCTCCCTTTGCTCACTGTTGACTTTCTCTGGTGGGTTTTCCTCCCCCTTAGCTTGTGACCAATCCTGTAAGAGTTGTGGTCCCAATAGTCCCAGATGTCTTACCTGTGCCGAGAAGACAGTGTTGCATGATGGGAAATGCATTGCTGAATGCCCTGGTGGGTACTATGCTGAGGCCACTGGCAGCTGCAAAGGTAAGACATGGGTAATCATTATCATCATCAAAAAATATTTAACGCATTTGACAATACTTGCTGCTCATTTGGGAATTTGTGTGTATGATGGGAAAATGTCAAATTAAAAGGAATAGCTTTTTCATTATAGAACCTGTGTGTATTTGGTGTGGGAGTGGGTGATGCGGGTGGGTACTGGAGGACTTGAGTGATTAAGTAAAGTACTTATGCATACCAATCACCTATTAGAGATCATTTGGTCCTTTTCAATGCCGAGAACATCTTTAAGATATTCATATAGTCTTTGTGTACTTATAAACCCTCACTAACTTAGGTTGTAGGTATGACAGAATCCCATCTTAGATGGCATTTACAAATACATGTATTGGCAACTATGACACGCCACAGAAAGTAAAATAAAAAACCAAGTTTGATGTCTTGTAAAGCTGACATCTGTATCTATTGAAAATTTGATCTTATATGCTATATGTATTGTTTCTTTCAGATTCGTACAAATTTAACTATGAAACATTTCTATTTTAGACTTTATAAGTTTCTACTTATATATGCTTGACTTGTGTCTTTCCTTGCAGGCAACTCTGGGAACTTATTGCTGCCTGGGACACCTTGATTGCCCCTCTCCTCCCAAACAAACATAAATATTTTCACTTCTACCTATAGTGTGGGTTAGTGGCAGAATATTGAGATCTGCCCCACAGCCTTGACTTATCAACCTCCCTCCTGTCTGCCAACCTCTTTACTCACCCAGTGTATATTCCTTTTCTGCAACATCCTGCCCCCAAGGGTCTCATCCACTTCCACACTCCCCTTTCCCGGCTCCTGCCCATTGTTCTCTGGAGTCTTTTAGTATCTCAATCCTGTCCCTTAGGACAGGCCATGGTAATATCTGTAAATTAGAGTCAGAGATGTCCCACTGTTACCACCCAGGACCACAGTAGCAAAGATGCATGCCTGCCACTGTCACATGTAATGGTCAGATTGTTTAATAGAATTCTTACTTAAAATCTTGTAATGTCAGAAGTGTCTTAAATGACCAGTTAGTCCCACCTCACTGTGCATGTGCCAAGAAACCTAGGCCTGGAGAGACTCTGACTGGGCTAAGGACATAGATGAATTAGTGGACAAGTCAGCCAAAATTCCAGTGCTTCTAGCACTCAGACGTGTAAACTTTCCACCCTTCCCGATTCAGGTTCAGGGTTTTAGGTTCAGATAGACCTAGGGCTAAATCCCAGCTCTGCTGCTAATTAGCTCTGTGATCTTCGGTAAATTTTTTAACTTCCCAAGACTTCAGTTTCTTGTCTGCAAACCCTCAAAATTGCTATGAAGTTAAATGCAGCAATGTGTATAAAACATTTAACACAAACACTAAATAAAAGGTAACTAATGAATAATAGAACATGGATGGATAAAGGGGCATTGTGGGCAGTTCTGGTAATATAACCCTCTCTTCATACATCTCTCCCCTTGATTTGGTGTGACAGCTGAAAGGGATTAAGAGTGACCCAGGAGGGGCTTCCTCCCACATAAAGAGCCCAGGCAAGAAGGAGGCTCTTTAGTCCTGGGTCCCATGGTTCTCTCTCGCTCTCTTCCTCAGTTTGTCATCATTCATGTGCCAGCTGCTCCGGACCCACGGCCTCTCACTGCACAGCCTGCATCCAGCCCCAGGCTCTGCGCCAAGGCCGCTGTCTGTCCAGCTGTGGAGAAGGCTTCTACCCTGACCACGGGGTCTGCAGAGGTACTGTTGGTGTCATTTTCACTCTTAGGTGACTTTTGCATCATAAGGACAAAGATTTAAGTTACTTTTCAGTGCACTTTTCCCTATAGTGTATCTTACATGGCTATGCATACGTTATATGCTTTTTTTTTTTTTCGTTGCCAAGGGCTACTCTGAAAAACTCACATGGGAATATTTGTGATGACACCCAAAAGTTCATGATTTTTCAGGCCATCCTTGAGAGGACTGTCATTTCCCTTACTGTATGTTAAGATGAAACCAAACTCTTCCTCCTTTTTCCTGTTCTAAGAGAATTGCTAATGTTTTGGGGGTTTTTTGTTGTTGTTGTTGTTGTTGTTGTTGTTTTAATTTTTTTGCCTTCAGTTTGTTTTTCCCTGAAGAATTTTTTTTAATGATATAGCGGAGCAAACTGAGTTAGTAGCAATGCCTCTGGCTGAGTGAAATGGAAACTCTTTAATAGCTGTTTGCCAAAAAGGCTTTGGGCTCATTGGGAGGGTGGGGTCATTGCCTTTTGAAACTATAACACTGGGAGCAAACACTTTAATTAAGTGAAATTAATGTATGTTTGCTTATATGGTAGGGCAGCTTGGAAAAGAGTTTGAGAATAGTTACCCAAAAAATGTATTTAAAATAGGGTAACTATAATAAATATTCTGCAAAAGAAAATTTAGAAAATCTTTTAAAGAACTCTTCTAGAATTAATTGTATCAAAGTTTAGTATATTAAAGAGCCCTTTTAAAGAGTTGATTATATCAAAATGTGGGCATGAAATAGTTCCAGTACTCTATCTGGCTCTGATTTCAACCTGTAGCCGAGGAAAATAAGAAACTATGATGGATTGTCAAATTCTTGTTACTCCTCCAAAGGGGACTGACTCTTCCTGGTCTAGAAAAGCAGCCTTTCCTCACATAAGTTCTAAGAAAAATCTGTTGCCTGGACACCTGTACGGTGGGTGATGGATGACACGGTAGACAATAACGTAACAACCATTTTTGCAAAAAATACAGTAATGGCCTTTGTGTTGCTGCCTGTTAAAATCTTCAATAAAAACTGAGGCCATGATATTAAAACATCATTCAGTGAATGTGTATCTGGAGAACCAAGCCAATATTGTCCAGTTTGCTGTTTTTTTCATACTCTAGCTTGACAGCCTTTACAAACCTGAGAGATGTGACCAGTTAACATTACCCTCACTGTGCCTCTCATGAATATTATCACTCTGTGCTGTGTATAGAACACTAGAAGGTAATTTTCTGATAAGATGTATCAGGTGAACTCTTCTAAGTAGTTTAGATTTAATTAGGGACTCCCCTTGGTTGCAGCATATATGTGACCCTTGGATTGTTTTCTGCATTTTATTCTTAATGGCAGCCTGTCATTCCTCTTGCCTCACTTGTGTGGGTCCAGAGCCCTCTCACTGTGCCCAGTGTAAGAAGCCTGATGAAGGACTGCAAGTTGAGCAGCTGTCTGGGGAGAACATCACTTCTGGCGTGTGCCTGTCCCAATGTAGAGACCAGTTTTACTTGGAGAACACTGGACTTTGTGAAGGTGAGGAAGCATGATTTGAGGAAATGTTAGGTAGCTTCTGGGCTTTTCTCTGGAGAGATCCTGGGAGGTGGGACCAAAGCCAGTAGCCCTTTGTGTAAACAAAGAACTGTTCCAGGATACTTGTGGATGGAGAAGACCGACATGCAAAGGAGACCCCACTCATGTTCTCCTTTCCTTGGTGAATAATAGATGATCTTAAAAAGCTGGTTCCATTTACCCCACTGTCCCTAAAGTTACATTCTAAGAAGTTCCAGACAGGAATTATTTCAGAGACAGTATGAGTAGCTAAGAAAGGCCCAGTGCTCATGGTAGAATTCCATTTATTATTTCTTCCAATTTGCTACTCTGAATATGAATTGGCCCCTTCAGGGCAAAATCTGGACTTCTGTCAAAATTTAGAAGTGACTCCCGCCATTGCCTTAGCATAGCATCTACAGAGAATTGATGCCATCTTGAATAATTTGACTCAATAGCTGGATCCTCTATGAGTGGTTGAGCAGATGAAGGGGAGAGATGTGTAATTTTGGGGGGAGGTAGGGGAGGCCCCTCTCTGCTCTTACACAAAGTTGCCTTGCTGTTGGATATATTTGACTCTCGAGCTACTTGAAAAAATCAATACTCATATTTTTCATTGTGAGCATAATGTATGTTCATTAAAGGAAACTTTGAATGTAGAAAGATAACCTGCCCACCATCTACCACCATCTACCACTTGGGTAATTACTTTCACCATTTTGCTGTAATATAGCCAAGTCTTTTCCTGTGCATAAGTTTGAGTTTTTATTTTTACCACATAACTGTTAAGCATGCTGCAGATTCAATTTTGTATCCTACAATATCCAATTTTACATTGGAAGTTACTCTCACATGGAAATGATGGATTTCAAGGTTAAGTTAAAAGATTTTAACACAGTGAGTCCTATGGAATGGTAGGAAGTATGTAGATTTGGAACACAGAGACCCCAAGCTAGACATTTAAGCTCTCTGAGCCTTTGCATTCACAGCATTAGAATAGGGATAACTATCTTTCACAGACCTTTTGCCAAGATCAAAGGAGGTTAGGAGTGTGAAAGTTCTTGGCAAATTGTAAAGCCCCATGCTCAACTGTAATAAATCTCAGTCCAAATACTCAGGTACTCAAGAACATTATAGAGGTAATACCGTGCTCCCTGGGATGCACCAGGCTTCAGGGAAGTTACACAGTGCCCAGAAATTAGGGAAAGGGTCTTTACTCTCTAAATACACTGATTCCTACCCACGTATGCATTGCCTAAACTCTCTGTGGTCGTTTAAACTCTCATGGTTCTGTTTCCACAACCAGTTCTGAAATACAGGAATCTTTATCACTAAGAGTCCCGGTGCCTTCCCAAGGCACACACCATACAGCCTTCCCCTCTGATCCTGGGAGAAATAAAGAAGAAATCTTCCCAGGCTACTCAGCATAGTTAGCCTCTTCCTATAATTTTGGACACTATATTAAAAGTGAAAAATAGGGAATTTGAAGAGGGATCAGAAAAGAGAAACAAAAATTAACATTTGTAAAGTTAAGTCGTAAATAAATATTGGAGTGACCAAGGTTATTCAGCCAGAATATAATGCTACTGTTGATTTGGTACACACCATGAACCACACGCTAAGTGAAGTGCCTTACTTGTTGTTCACATAGCTTTGGTACCTTATGGGGTAGGGGGACAACTGTATTAGAGGAGAAGAAATGGAGGCTTCCAGAAGTTAAGGCTATAGCTTGTTCAAAGTCATGTAGCCAGCATAGAGGAGAGTCCAGTGGATTCTAAGTCAGCCTGACTCCAGTATCTATGCCCTAAACCTGGGGGCTACTGTGTTATGGTTGCTAAAGAGGCAAAAGCACAGCATAGTAAAATGCTGCAGGATTTAAGGAAGCATCCTTGACAAAGGAGAGTTTTCTGGGAATCCCTTTATACAGACACCTTTTTAAAAGGATTACAGTCTAATCCTTGTAGAGTGGTTTAATTGTGGCCCCATGGGAAAGGTCTAGATTGACCTCTGTAGTCCCCTGTACCCCGTGATTTTATGCCAGTTAACATAATATTATTAGGTATCACACATATAGCTATCTACTCACATTTATTACCAAATCCTTGCGCAATCTCTGCTAGGTAGATTGTTGTACTCAATTTATAAGTGATGGGAATGTCGCAGAAAAAGGTTAATTGAGTTGCCCAAGATCCCATTGGGAAACTTGAGTGCAACCACCAATTGTTTCCAACCCTATCTGAGTATTAAGTGTGTTGACTGATGTGTTTCCTGTCACTCATCTCATATCTTTGGAAACCTTTTTGCCTCCTCCCAGTCTGTTCCATTGTCGATTCTGCCAAAGTGTTGTCTATGAAGTCAGGCTTGAGAGCCCTATGAGATTGCACTGGGCTCTCCTTTTCGCGCATACCCAGAAATGCCCTTGCTTCTGTGCAGAACATTTCAAAGGGTTGGAGTTTTTTTGTGGCTGTACCATTGAGAGTTTATTTTGCAGCACTTTTGATCTCAAGTGCCTTTCTATAAAGAAGAGAAAAACAACTATTTTCTGGAACTCTCCCTCTTCCTCTCTCTCTGAGACTGCAGTACAGAGTGATTAGAATATTACTGCAGCTAATGAAAGCGAGAAGCAGATGCATTATAGGAAGAAGCAATTTACTTAGAGTCTGAAGTGGTGTCAGAAGTTATCATGAAAGTTTCTACTCAGAGCTACATGACAAACCCAGGAATTATCTTGTGGAAGATGAAACAAAACTACTCGAGATATTTGACTAACATCCAAGACTATGATTGAAGGACGAAAAAATACAAAATTAACAAACAGTGACCAAAGAGAACCTTGTTGATGAGTAGCTCAAGGGCAGTCTGTTTTTATTCATTCCTTTTACGGATTTCTATTGAGTGGGCCCTGGATGGCAGGCATTGTCTGGGCACTGGAGGTACACTCAAGAATGAGTCCGACAAAATCCCTACTGTTGTGGAATTTATATTCTAGTGAGAGAAACAGGTAATAATGAAATGAATAACAACATTAGCAACAAAACCCATGTCAGGTACTTGAGTAGTGGTCTGTGCTGTGAAGCCCACAGCGGGATAAGAGAGGGGGAGAAAGAGGTGGGCTGACGTGCGCTCCAAAACAGAAATACTTTGGTGAGCTGGGGACGGCCACCTGCATGTGTTTGTCCTGTGATTTTGGCTTATGCTCAAAAATGAACTTGGGTACTTTAGAAGATGGAGCTTTGACGTTAATGCTTTTTTTTTCCATATAGCCTCTGTGTTTGCAAAATGTGGCTACAATTGCTGGTACAAAAGACCGTCTGTTACTAATTGTGAAAGACAATGTGGAGGCATTTTCAGTAGTCAACCCAAACTGTTGCATGTTTGTTGAATATTAACATTTAGTATTAACATTTAGTACTTAGTATTAACTCAAAGAAGGATTTCAGTAATGTTATCCAGAGTTCATTTCACCTATTTAACTGATTCTGTCAGCATTGACAGATTCTAGTTCATTAAAAAAACAAACAAACAAACAAAAAAAACAGGAAATACCCATCAGCTCCCTTGCACAAATAAAATAATAAAAACTCAATTCCTCCAAAACTTTCAAAGATCAAAAAACTATACTTTACTTTTTTTTTCTTTTCAAATTTTTATTTAAATTCTAGCTACTTAACATACAGTGCAGTGTTGGTTTCAGGAGTAGAATTCAGTGATTCATCACTTACATATAATACCCAGTGCTCATCACAACCTAGTGCCTCCTTAGTTTCCATCACCCATCCTAGCCCATCTCCCACCCACCTCCCTCTGTCAACCCTCAGTTTGTTCTCTATCTTTAAGAGTCTCTTAGGGTTTATTTCCCTCTCTCTTCCCCCCACCCCCCCATATGTTCATCTGTTTTGTTTCTTAAATTCCACATAAAAGTGAAATAATATTATCCCTTAATTTTTTATTCATCTATCCCAATTGGTTTTCCAGGCCTCCGTGAGTTTATGAATCCATATGAAGTCCCCAGGGTAGAGGTGGGTAGAAGGTTGCTACCTTGTACAATTCCAGGAGTGCCATTCTTATGGTAATTCCCAAGACGGATACCTCCTGGGGGCATTTAGTGACTGTGCAGCCTATGGTGGATGGACAGGACAAAGGACCTGGAGCTCTTGTCACTGGGAGGCTTTTCCTCTTTCCTACGAATGTTCCTAAGATCAGGCAGATCTCTAAATTCCATTTCAGATTTTCCTTCCATTATTGTTGAGGTGTTTTGTTTTTGTTTTTTCTTTCTTTTAAAGTGTTCAGCTATTTTGAAACCTTAGCTTTTAGTTGCAGTCTGTCTACATCAGAGCTTTTCATAAGAATCTGTTGGGAATCTTGTGAAAATGTGGATTCAGATTTAGTAGATCTGGGATAAGGCTAATGCTCCTGGTCCAGGGACTATAGGTGAGTAAGCAAGCCTCTAATTTAAGAAGGGCAAGTATATCATTTTATCATTGGTATCCTTCTTTCTAACTAAAGCAGTTTTTTTTTTTTAATTTTTATGTATTTGTGAGAGAGAGAGAGAGAGCGCGCGCGCGCGCGCGCGCGGGAGGGGCAGAGAGGAGACACAGAATCTGAAGCAGGCTCCAGGTTGTCAGCACAGAGCCTGACAAGGACTCAAGCTCACAAACCGCGAGATCATGATCTGAGCCAAAGTCAGCCGCTTAACCAACTGAGCCACCCATGCGCCCCTTGCCTGGGATATTTTAAAATGCTATTCGCTGTTTATCTTAAGTTGAGATTTAACTAGGTATCTTTTATTTTATCTGTAAATCCTACTTATAACCCTTCAATCTTGAGATAACCTCTTTTAATCTTTTGGCATATTTTCTTACAGTTATTTATACGCATACTTGTGTATACACACACACACACACACACACACACACACACACACACACACACCACTTCATGGCTTATAAGTTCCTTACAACCAATTATTTTATTAGAAATTTTGTGAGTTTACATTTACTCCCATTTTATAGACGAAGAAAGGAAGACTTAGAAGGAATTAACTAACGAATGATTTAGCAATGGAGGATCCTAGGCTTTAATACAGGCCATGGTTGCTCAGGAAATATTCCCTTCCGAGCCTGTATCCTTTGTTCTTCATTTCACACTAGAGCCTTACAATTTAATTTCAGGCCAGGCCATCTCAATTAATGATGCAGCTCTATCACCATGTCAACAGCTTGGCAATGGTGACCAGGACCGGAGCCGAACATAGTCAGGGTGATTAGATTAGCCATGTAATTGCCCCAGTTCTGTGGCAAATGAATGATGGATTCTTTCAGTTCCCACGCAATTCAGCAAGAGGGTCCAAGATGATCTGATTTTGAGAGAATTGCAAGTTTTTAAAAGTGAACTCTGTACTGCGATAATGAATTTTACTTACATGTCTTCTGATGTAGTATGTTGGTGGGCACACTGCTTTAACAAGGAATGGAGAGGTAGTAACCATCCCAGTGGCCCCCATTCCTGCATTGGCATCCTTCTCATTCTACTTAGAATAATCATGGAGCTCTAGTCAGGTTAAACATAAGAGAAATTTTATTTTATTTTATTTTATTTTATTTTATTTTATTTTATTTTATTTTATTTTATGTTATTAAAAAATTTTTTTAACATTTATTCATTTTTGAGAGACAGAGAAAGACAGAGTGTGAGTGGGGGAGGGACAGAGAGAGAGGGAGACACAGAATCCGAAGAGGCTCCAGGCTCTGAGCTGTCAGCACAGAGCCCGACGTGGTGCTCAGATTCATGGACCGCGAGATCATGACATGAACTGAAGTCAGACACTTAACTGACTGAGCCACCCAGGTGCCCCAGGGAAGTTTTAGCAACCAAATCTTTCCAGGTCTTCTTTTTCAGTCTTGAAGATAGTATTGTCTCCTTAGGCTGGGTCTTACTGCAGGAAGCACATGTCAATACAGGTTTGGTATCAATTTAAAAAAATTTTTTTTCCTCTAGTTTTATTGAGATGTAATTGACATAGAACATTTTGTTAGTTTAAGATGTAAAGCATCATGATTCAATATATGTATATACTGGGAAAGGATCACCACTTAGCAACTTTCAAATATACAATATTGTTAACTGTAGTCACCATCCTGCACATTTTATCTCCAGAACTTATTTATCTTATATCTGGAAGTTTACACCTTTTGAGCATTGTCACCCATTTCCTTCCTGGCAACGACCAGTTTGTTCTCTGTACCTTTATTGTTCAGCCAGCCCTAGCCGTTTAGTGTTTTTCAAACCCTTTGTGGTTGTCTGTGCCATTTTCTTTGTTCTTAGTGGCCTCTAGGAGTTGAGGGTGTGCTACCTAAGATTTGTTAGTGTCCCAAAGGGGAGGATCTCAGTTAGCAGCCAAGATGATGGCTGATCAACACTAGAGCCTCAAGTAGCAGCTTTTAAATCATGCAAATATACGTCTTCGAAGGGAACACTGGGGGATGGGTATTTCAGTCTGCTTCCTCTGCATTGAGCCATGGGGTGATAGCCAGCCAGTTAAGAACTGTTTCTTTGTTTGCTGTAGTCCCATTGAACCAGTGAACTCTAATCTCACTTACCACCAGAGCCAGGTTGTCAAGGGGGTGCCAAGCATGTGCATAAGTGCCTTCTAGGAAGACACAAATGACCTGGAAGGAGGCAGAGGTAAAGCACAAATATGGTGTCCACCTCCCAGGTCTACTAGGAGTCTTGCAGTCAGTAGGCCTCTATGCATGTGTTAAATTAGAAGGCTGACCCTTAGCCAACAATTTTTAAGGTGTGCAAATAGGTCTGTTTCTGGGAAAGACAGGGAGAATGGGCTTTTCTGACTTCCAGTCTCTGTACTGAGCCCTGGGGGGATAACTGCCACCAATTTTTGTGGGCGCATTAAGAAATACTTCTTTACTTGCTATATAGTCTTATGGGTTTTGTGGATTCAAGCCTGTTTGGCTTTCAGAGCTAGGGTTTTGGGGACCCATCCCATAAGCGGACTCTTAAAAGCTGGGGCATCACATGTTGACTCTAAACCCTTCATTCCTCAGGGAGAAACTGGGAGTTCCTTCCTGATTGTATGGTGCTGTGCAGGGGGGTGGGGTTTATGGCAAGAGTGTCCCAGCCTTTCCTGCCTGTTTCCATACAAGTTTTTTCTCATTTGCCTGATATTTAGGAGTCCCTCAACTAGTTTCTGAATTTCTTTCAGAGGGAATTGTTCCAGGTGTCACTGTAGATTTGGTGTGAGTTGGAAGTGAGTTCAGGAGCCTCCCATGTCACCATCTTGGACTGGAACACCATTTTTTTTTCTTTTTAAATAGGAAATTCACCAATTATTTTGGTCAGTTAATTAACATGCTTTAGGTGAATCGGAAGAAAAAGTACATTGTTTGTATTTTGATCTATTTAGTTGTTGCTAAGTTTCACCAAAGCCCTTAAGGCAAAGAGCTTTAATTAAAGAAATAAATGGGCAGGAGTCTGCCTGCTCCGCTTAAGAGTATGTTATTATTTATGAAGTTGGGATTCCCTTGCACTAATTGAATAAAATACATGGCATCTATATTAAGCAACACTCTTTAATGTAGTCCCCAGAGTGCTGACATAAGCTGTATAAATGCATGCCTTCTGGTAATGTTCAATCTTTTTCACTTTCCCCTTCTAGTTTTTATAGCATGGGTGTGCTCGACTTCGGGGATAGAAAGATGAAAAAGATATAGACCATGCCTTAAGGACCACATGATCAAGTAAGGGAGAATGACATCTGAACAAGGAATTAAAAGAACGTGATACACATTCTGTTGTAGGGCCAAGGGCAGGCTGCCCTAAGATGGGCCACTTTAGCATAAAGACTGTTTTCAGTTAAAAAGCAATCAAAACCCAGCAGATTCAGGAAAATCTCTTTACCTTCCCCACGCCTGCCTAAAAAGAATTTAGATAGAGGACCTGCTCCAGGAAGAGAGCTATGACCATAGATAACTAAATTATGATATAAATTGGGTATGATACACAGGAAAGAACCTAGCAAGATCTATTTGATCAAAGTCCTTGTATGTCCCATTGTTTCTGAGTGGCCCAGCAAACATTGGTTTACCTAACATTTACTGTTAATCTTCCTGAGGATTGTATGTCTTCTCTTTGAGCTCTCAAACCCCTAACCCCTCTCCTTAGTTTAAGATAACATATACACTTCATTTTGCATGTCTTTGGAATTCCAGTGTCTGTATGGATTCCCCGTACATAAATTTGATTTTCTCTTGTTATTCTGTCTCATGTCAGTTTGATTCTTAGGCCAGCTAGAAGGACCTTGAGGGGACAGGAAATTTCTTGCTCCCCAACTGTAATAGCAGTAGGCACAAGTTCACAAGTAGCCCGCCCTTGGCCCCTACAACAGCGTGTACCATGTTCTTTTAATTGCTTGTTCAGATGTCAGTCTCCCTTACTTGATCATGCTTTTCTTAAGGCATGATCTATATCTTTTTCATCTTTCTATCCCCAAAAGAGCATAGAGGAGACTGACTCTGTCTGGGAGAGAGAAAGTATGAGAAAAGATTTGCAGAGAGAAAACTACATCATCAGCCTGTTGAAGAATTAATAGTTCACCAGGGAAGAAGGTGGGAAAGGGCATTCCAGGTCAAGAAAACAGCAGGTTCAAAGGCATGACATATTTGGAGAAGTACGATGCATTTGGTATTCCCGCAGTATAAAGCCGAAAGTGGAGACATAGGGATGAGTCACATCATGAAGTGCTTTATGTGCTACGCTAAGGAGTTTAGAATTGACACTCTGGGTACTGGAGAACTTTTAAAATATCTTAAATAGGGGAATAATCTGGTCAGTTTGCATTTTATAAAAATCAATCCCTTACTTGTGCAACAAGTAAATGCGGAGAAACAATGGGACTGGTTAGGAAGCTGCTGCACTAATCCACATCATGAATGATATTGAAGGTCTGCACCAAAGGGTCATGGGAATGGTTAAGCTGAGATAGATTTGACATATTTATGATGTTTGACAGAGTCTTGGATGGGTTGTGGTGATGGAAAAGTAAAAGTCTAAGGTTTTCAGCATGGGTGTCTTGGTGTATGGTGGGACTGCCAAGTGAGGCAGGGAATAAAAAAGAAAGACAATGTGGTGGGTTGGTTGTAGAATTGGGGGTGGATAATAGCTGCAATTTTGGGCAGAAGGAATGTGATGCCATAATTTGCATTAAGTCTATATGGGCTGAGCTTGGAAGTGGATGATGAGTAGTATTTTGGAAATAAGGAATATGAGACACCAGTGAAGCACCAAGTTAGAGATATCCCTTAGGCAGATTTATGTAATTGGAGTTCAGAGTAAAGGCCAGAGATGTGCACATAAATTTGGGACTCACCAGCATGGAGGTCATCATTAAAGCCATGAATAAGTTTTCTTAGAGTGAAAAGAAGGGCAGAGGTTGCCGTTTTGGGAAGCTCCAGTATCCTGACGTAAACAGAGAAAGGCTGAAGGGAAATGATCAGAGAGATGGGAGAATTAGAAGAATGTGTTGCCAGTGTTTCCATCTACCTATATACCCACTGGCTCACCTACCTACCCACCCATTCAATCAGCAGGAATTCATTGATTGGGAACTTATGACACGCCAGGGACAGGGACTATGATCAGTACTACAGTACTACTATGATCAGAGATGGAAAAAATATGATGTTTACTCTTAAGTGGTTATTAATCTAGTGGAAGAGTGGAGAGGAATGGAGGGATAAGTTAAATCAGCTCATTTTAAAAAAGGGAAGAAGAAAGAAAGAGAAGAAAGAAGAGGATGGTGAGGGAAAGGAGGAGATTGATTTTATTTGACTTAATTCATTTCAGTTTTCATCCCTTGTCACAGGACTCCTACTGTATTTCCTAGAGGATTTTTGATATTTACATCATAATTCAAGAGAAGTCTACCTCAAAAATTGTTTTGGACATGAAAAGCCAGGAAATTTTATATGATATAAAATTAGGGATGCTGAACCACTTTTTATATCACTGAAAAGAAAAAAAGTAGTATGTTTGTTGTTTGAAATTTAAATAGGGGATGGGGTAGAATAGAATAAGAGAGTAGAATGTAACAGAACAAAAATTGATATGTTTTAATTGTTTTAGGTAATATTTTTCTGGAGTCCGGTTCAGTGGACTTTACAATCATCTAAGGACAGTTTTAATGCCAACACTTTTAGTGCTTAAGCTGCTCAGTTATGCTTTTTCAGAAATATACTTAGCCATCAACTGGAAAGTCACTCTCTAAAAATGTAGTAGTACGTGGGGAAATTACTCATAGAACTTCTTTCAAATCTTTTCCATATATGCCCTATAATGGAGTTAGTCTTCCTTGAAGGATCTTAGACTTCAAACCAGAACTCCTGCTATGAAAGCAGATTCCATAGAATGATAGAGCCTCATTAAAGTCACTGAAAGAGTATAGACATTTCCCAAACTGGTGCAGAATTGAAATTTGTTTTAAAGGTACAAATGCCTGTACTTACAGAAACAGAGCATTGTAAAGGAAAAAAAAAAAATCCTTTGACAGGGTGGCCACCCAGTATGTCCTTTTCCCTCTGTGCCCCTCGGCAACTAACAGGCTCATTATCCATTTGGTTATTAAACATTTCCAATGACCCCAGCTCTAAGGTTTGATGTGGTGATATTTAAATTTCTAAAATCTAGTGGGTGACAAAGGGACTTTCTTGTGGAATTCTTGGCCCATCAATCTTTCAACTTATTTGTCCTCTTTGCTTTCCTGTTTTATGAATTCAAAAATAACCTTTACTTACATTGAGCCAGGTTATCACATTGACTTTGTGACCAAATGGAATGAAATAAAATATGTTGTGTGCTCACAGGCATCAATTCATATTCCCTAGTTTTCAGTTCCACAATGATATGCTTTGATTTCCTATTTATTAGGGAGCTAGGGATCTTAGCAATCTTGTAAAGTCTAATATAAACATATTGGTATTGTCGTACGTATATTTAAATATGTGGAAGTATGTTGCTTCCCCAAATCATCCTGGAAAGCTTTATGCTGACAGTATAACTTAGCTGATTTTTGAAATATTGCCACCTGACTTTTGATTACATGCCGCTTCGTTCATTTGTGTTAAACGTGTCTTGCATAATGGGCTAATGTGTACCCTTCCTTTTAATATTTGCTTACCTATTCTTTTTTTGTTTTTTGAAAAGGAAATATTTTCTCAGTGATTTTGAAAATATTGGGGGAAAATTCTTACTGTGATTTGTGCTAATAGAGTTGTTTACAAGGCAATATAAGAAAGGAAATTATTTTAAAAATTGGAGCTCTAGCTCTGTTTTTCATATTGTAATAAATACTGTTGAATAGGTATAAAGTTCTGCAGTATACCCAGAGATGAGAGTCAAATATTTATTAACCAGTAAGTCAAGGTACTGCCGAATCCAAATAGATATTGGTCTTAGTTCAGGAGCAGGGTCCTGGAAGTCTCCTGGTGGAGGTGTTAAACCTTTTAGGTGTCGGTTTATAGATAGGGCAGGATATTAGCGTGGGGTCAAGGCTGCAGGGAGTACTAGAAGACTTAGAACAGCAGTGTATGTCAGCCATGTATCGGCAGTTTAATATTTAACAACCAGTACTGCTGGACCAGGACATCCTAGCTTATATTAGCCTTGCATACATTACAAAACGTATGTTGCGTTTTTATAGCGGGTTGGTAGAAATGGAGACTTCATTGGTGTAAAATCACATTTGGTTCTTCCAAGCTGCTGGTCTCTATCTGGGTATTTGATAGAAGGAGCAGAGAGGCCAAAGAGGAGACTCAGAGTGGTGTCCCTGCAATTGTGGATCTTGTCCACCGGATGGACAGCGGCAGGTGGCCTGAAATCATCCACATGGCTAAGAATCAGGTCTTTGTCTTACTCACCATTATATCCCCAGCATCTAGACCTATTTGAGACTCAATAACAAATGAATGATTAGAGGTGAATGACTAGCTGTTTCATAATAGAGGTTTTATTATTATTCAGGTGTGATGAGGCCAACAGATTGGGAGATAATTGCCATTGAAAAGAATGTGTTACTCACAGTTTCTAAGAGGAGGGAGCCCACAGGGGCCACACCCAGAAGCACCAGGGTTGGTCAAGAGGCAGAAGAGTGAGGGGAAAATGTAAGCAAGAACCTTTATTGTGGTTTCTGTGGGAAAGTACAAGAGAGACAGAGTAAGCAGTTTAGGATTGGCTAATTTGAATAACTTCAGTGGGCTTTGGGGTGTAGGGTATGTCTCCAATGGGCAAGAGGATAGTGGCCCCAGTGTGAGTGATAGGGGAGGTGATGGTGTGTGGATTTGGGACTGGCTAGTTAGCATATGAAAGGCATTCTACCATGATGGTCATTTACTATCTCTAGGAATTGACTAGCCCTGGGAAGGTAGTCTCTCCAGGATTTGCAGGACCCCAGATGTCAAAGTATCAGAAAGTAAAAAGGCATGATTAGTACACTGGCCACCCTTGGGACTTCATGCAAATATCGCCTTTATAATTTTTTTTTTTTTCTTTTCACGGAACATGTCCACTGTTGTTTTGGTTTTTGGTGTTTTTAAAATTTCTATTTAAATTCTAGTTAGTTAGCATATACTGTAATATTGTTGTCAGGAGTAGAATTTAGTGATTCATCACTTACATACAACACCCAGTGCTCAACACAAGTGCCCTCCTTAATACCCATCACCCATTTAGCCCATCCCCCAACCCACCTCCCTCTATCAACCCTCAGTTTGTTCTCTGTCGTTAAGAGTCTCAAATGGTTTGTTTCCCTCTTTCTTTTCCCCCCTTCCCATATGTTCATCTGTTTTGTTTCTTAAATTCCACATATGAGTGAAATCATATACTCTAGCTCCATCCACATCATTGCAAATGACAAGACTTCATTCCTTTTGATAGCTGAGTAATATTCCATTGTGTATGTGTGTGCGTACATACCACATCTTTATCCATTCATCAGTTGATGGATATTTGGGCTCTTTCCATAGTTTGGCTATTGTTGATAATGCTGTTATAAACATTGGGGTGCATGTACTCCTTCAAATCAGTATTTTTATCTTTTGAGTCAATACCTAGTAGTACAGTTTCTGGATTGTGAGGTAGTTCTGTTTTTAACTTTTTGAGAAATCTCTATACTATTTTCCAGATTGGCTGCACCAGTTTGTATTCCCACCAACAGTGTAGGAGGGTTCCCCTTTCTCCACATTCTCGCCAACACCTGTTGTTTCCTGTGTTGTTAATTTTAGGCTAACAGGTGTGAGGTGGTATCTCATTGTGGTTTAGATTTGTATTTCCCTGAGGATGAGTGATGTTGAGCATCTTTTCATGTGTCTGTCAGCCAGAACATATGGATGTCTTCTCTGGAAAAGTGTTTATTCATGTCTTCTGCCCATTTCCTCACTGGATTATTTGTTTTTTTGGGTGTTGAGTTTGATAAGTTCCTTATAGAACCCTTTTGTTCTTAAAGGTCTGATGTAGGCAAGCAGAGATGTCTTCTTTCTTCTTTGCTTCTACATTTCTTTTTATACCTATGTATAAAATAAAAAGTAGGTATACCTATGTATACCTACTTGCAACATAGCACTCAATGATAATAATTACAGCTAAGATGTATTAAGTCCTTACTATATACTTAGCACTATCCTAAGAACTTTACATGCATCAAACCCAATTAGTGTCTACAACACCCCCTGCAGTATGTGCAGTTTATATTCTCATTTTATACATGAGGAAGTAGGAGCCTTGAGAAGTTATATAAATTAGTCAAGGTCACATAGAATTGTGATGTGATGCTCTTACTCTCTCTACTATACTTTGCCTCCTATTAATTGCATTCTAGTTCCTTGCTTGTGTGTCTGTTGATGAAGCTAGTTTGAGCAGCTCAACATGTTGGACAGTTCTCACCTGTGTATGTTCAGTCTCCATCAAAGTAGGCACCGTATAAATTTTTGTGAATGAGTAAGTAAAGCTTCCATCACTGTTTGCTATAATTTGAGCAGCCTGATAAGCAGCCCATTGTTTAATGATGGAGGAGGAACTGTCCCGAGGGAAGGAGACCTGTTTTACGGCTTTCTGGTCTTTCTTTGACATTCTCTGAGAATGGAACTTGGGAAGAAAAGAAATGTATGCCTCTGCAAATGGTTATTTCTGTTCCGTGGCATTTGTGCCTTACTTAATCTGGGTCCCACAGATGCTTGCTTTGCAGGATATGGCCTTTAGAAAGAAGTATGTGAGATGTGTACTCTGTCCTTGGGAAAAACTAAGTGAATGTGCAGAACTTATTCCAACCCAGGAACGTTAACAGGAGAAACAGAACTACCGAATTTGTCATACGGCAGCTTTCTTGATTGTCTCCTCTGCTTTATCTCTCTTCCAGCTTGTCACCAATCCTGTTTCAGGTGTGCGGGGAAAAACCCACTTAACTGCACAGCCTGCTGGCCTTCTCAAGTGCTGTTGGATGGGCAGTGTCTCTCCCAGTGCCCAGATGGCTATTTTAACCAGGAAGGCAGTTGCACAGGTGAGTATGTAACATGCTGGGGCATGTTCCCTATTCCATGGTTATGTCTCTGTATTGCAGCCAGACTCTGTCATTGAAACTTTTGTCATACCAGGACACTAGGTTTGGGCTGTACATCTTTATCTTGAACTTGTTAGGAGTAAAGGTATAGAGTGAGGGGAACAAATGAAGTTCTATTCTTCCAATAAGGGAAATACAGATGAAGTAAAAAATTGGAGTCAGCTTTGCCCTATGCACACAGGGAGGGGTAGATTTGATGGTGTTGATCATGAAGCTACTACATCCAGGTTCTAATGCGGCTCTGTAGGACCAGGCATTTGAGTCTAACTCTAGAGTTCTCAGCTCCACTTCCCCTGGCTACAGCCTAAGAGAGTAGAGATGAAAGCAAGGTATTTATTTTCTTCTTTGGTGTGTCGGTCCAATAAGTTTTTAACAACACCTTTATATTTCAGTGACAGAGATTCTAGAAATTACTGGTTGAGATTAGTTCAGGGTTTTATTGGAATTGACAAAATACTAAAATTTAAGCACCTTATTGCAGCACTGTGTTTTCTTGTATCTATGGAAGAAAAGACAAAACACATCCTATCATGATTACCATTTTGTGTCTAAAATTAGACTGTTGAGACCTGCTTATATGCTTGTTATAAAATTGTATCACATGTATTTCTAGAGTCAGAAAGCATATAATAAGTGCACAAAATATTTTTAAATGTTTATTTATTTATTTTGAGAGACAGAGAGTGAGAACATGTGCTCATGAGCAGGGGAGGGGCAGAGAGAGAATCCCAAGCAGGCTCTACACTGTCAGCACAGAGCCTTACACAGGGCTCAATCTCACAACTGTGAGATTATGACCTGAGCTGAAATCAAGAATCAGACACTTAACTGACTGAGCCACCCAGGCGCCCCAGTGCACAAAATATTTTTAAAATAAGTTAATGCTTGCCAGGTTCATCTAGCCTCAAACTCCAAAGAGGAAATCCAATGTAAATGCAAATCTAGACTGAGGATCAGTATTATATTTCTTCTGGAATTTTCTTTTTTCAAATACCTTTCTAATCTCTCTAGGCCCTAGATGGGTTTGCTCTACTTTAAACACTCTATCAGGCTCAGTGGGAATGTTACTGGTTTCTCGTCATTGGGGTTGTCCTTGAAAACTGTTTTCTGTCCTCTTGTGCCCTCACCCTGGTCCCACTGGCTGTCCTGTGTGTGAAATTGTTGGGGGGTCAAATCTGAGTAGCTCTAACTCTCCTCCATCTTTGCCTCTGCCCGCTTGCAGCCAGCAGATGGACGGTGCCCCGAGTTGGCAGGGCACCCGGGTGGCGGGAAATCTGGCGGGGAGGAAGAACTGGGAGGTAGAAATCATTCTGAGAATGCGAGTATCTTTAGGACAAGCATTTTCCAAGTTAAGAGCCTCAGGAATGTAGGAGGGATGACGAGTGATGATAGCTCATGCTAGCCTTCTAATCAGCAGCTCACTTTCTTACTTGCTTGCCTTATTTATTTATCTGTTTGTTTTATATATAACTCCTTATCTTCCCTTGGCCTCTCACCATGAGAAGTGAGAGGTGGTTGACTATACACGAAATCTGTGCCTGTGCTTTCCACCAGCTCTGTGCCAGAAGGGAAATCTTTGTCATCGGTTCCCGCAAGCACCGCCCAGCTCTGGTCCCTCACCTCTGCTCCTCTTGGAATCAGACACGCTTAGACCTCCTCGTCCTTGGCAGAGAAATCCTTAAATCCCCTGCTGCCTGCCTTGGCAGCATCAATGCGACTGCAGCTGCAGCCTTCTTTGACTCCTCCTCGCCCTTATCTTTACCACTTACACCTCCTGCGACTTACTTGTTTCCAGGGCAGTCCCCCTGAGTAATTTGAGCTTTCCCTGGGAGAAAACATAGCTTTGACATGGTTTTGTGTAAGGAATTGAACTTCAAACCTGGCTCACGATAACCTCCAGGAAGAGGGCTTTCTGTTTTTTTGTATTTTAATTAAGCGTTGCTGCTAACAGGAGGCATCCAAATTGTGGCCTGAAGGGAGAGCGTGGCTGGCATCTGACTCTAGTTAGAAATATTGCTGTCCCTTGCTATGTATGGCTCCCCTTTGCCTGCCAGGAATTTCTGAGAAGCAAAATGTCACCCTCCTTTCCCTGTCTAGCTCTTTGAATCACGCAAGGTATTTTAACGAGAGGGAGGGCGTCTTGCCACTCGCTCACCTGTCTGCTTTGTGACCTTGATCGGAATGAGCTTCCTTACTTCTATAGATTGGGGCTATTCCTGCTGGGGCTTCTGGAATGTGCATCCAATTACTCCAGTTTTGATGGTTCTAGATTCCACCTTCTGTCCTTGGACAGCATTTTCATTGGCAGCAGAAACGTCATCTTTTGGTCGGGTCTGACGGTATGCCAGGCTTGCTTAGGAATCTTCGAAAGATGATTAGTGTCTGAAGTCTGCTCTTGCTGATATTTGTGGAAGTGCATTAATGTTTCATGTGTTTACATGGTGAGTGGCTCATTCCAATCCTGGCTCTCATTTCTCTCCCCAGAATGCCACCCCACCTGCAGGCAGTGCCATGGCCCATTGGACTCTGACTGTATCTCCTGTCACCCTCATGTCACTCTTGCTGGTGGGAGCTGCAGGACCAGCTGTAAAGAAGAACAATTCCTCAACCTGGTGGGGTACTGCACTGGTGAGTGAGAGCTCCTTCAGAGTCTTGGAAATCACAAGCCAAAGACTGGGGTTCTCCATACCAGGCTGAAGAAGCCTGTCTTGTATCTGGGGGAGCCTGGGTGGCTCAGTAGGTTAAGCAGCCCACATTGATCTCAGCTTAGGTGTTGATATCATGGTCGTGAGTTCAAGCCCTGCGTTGGGCTCCATCCTAGGCGTGGAGGCTACTTAAAAAAAAAAAAAGGGTCTCTTCATATTTGTCCTTTGTCATCAGATGAAGAGCTATTTTTTGGGAGGCATTTGTCTCATGTCTGGGAACTTACTTCACTGCTTCCTATCAGACATTTAGTAAATATTTGTAGATTTAAATGGAATCTTCTAATAACACTCTTGAAACTGCTGAAAAAACTTGGAACCTTATATTCATGAAGATTGAAGTGATGATAATAGCACCTTATGTGGTGCACTTCAGCTTAAGATAGCAACACATTTCTTCAGTCACTCTGAAGATTCTCCCTCTTGTCTACATTATCTTCTGCCTCTTGCTGTGGAGAACTTTTGTCATCAACCCTAGGCACAAAAATTTAGGGAGAGTAAATCAGTTGTCTCAGGAGATAGGATTTTTTTTTTTCCGCCTCATTTTAGAACTCAGGTTTCAAAAAAGGTCTATATTAGGAAAGTAGCCTGGAATTTGGGTAATGATGAAGAAGCCATACTGTGTTTAGGGTTCATGCATCCATTCATACAACAGATATCTTTGAGTGTCTACTCATGGCCAGATGCTCAGAATACAGAAAAGAAAAGAAAAAAAAAAAAAAAAGGAAAGGTGAACAAGACAATGCCCTCAAAGAGCTTATGGTCTAGAGAGAAGAATGTATAGACTAGTGGGTTATTACATATTTCTTGACCCATTTCTCCAAATTGTAGGAGAAACTTAAAGAGATTTGCCTGCAACAGCTTTTGTCACATCTCTGACTGGCTTGATTGGGGGGCATTCTGAGATGCTGCTGGGAAAGGTGAAAAGGCTAAGATCTGGTTGGATATATGCTGCTGAGGTTGATCTGTCTGTAGGACTTGTCTTTGGGCAGTGATATGAGGTGTGGTCAATTCTCTAGATCATAGTAGGGAGCAAACACATTCAGTCTGGGACAGCACTAATGCCTCAGTTGTCCATTTTGGGGGGGGGCACAGCAAATTAATGACAACCCTCCAAGTGTGGCTGGTAGTGCCATGGTCCTGGGTGATCCATTCCTTTTTGCAGATGACCTTAGTTGATAGCTAGACATTGGGGTCCAGAATTTATATACTAGGAAGACTAAACTGTCAACAGCAGGGCTACAGCCAAAAGATGCTGGTATTCAGGGAAAAACATAATTGTAAAGACTGCAAACATTTTAGGGGCAATGAAAAGTGGAAGCTCGGAGAGTCCAGGCTTGAGACTCATGAGATACCCCACAGCTGCAGAGTGTGAGCCTCTTACCAGTACTGCCAGCTATAGGCACGGCTGACTTGGGAAGTGGGCAGGTAGGAAACATTAGTGCCTACCCTTGAAGAAGAATCTAGGGATGGCAGGGGCTGACTGCTGTTATAGTTTGTGAGCTTGAGTTCAGCAACCGCTTCTTACTTTAGGATACAAAGGAGCAGTTACTATGAGAACTAAGAGGTTCTCCTGGTTTCAGTACATTAGTAAGTATTTACATAGAACCCACAAGGTGCTGAGTTGCCATTTGAGGGGACACGGATATCTTGCACGCTACTTAAGGAGATGAACCAAAAACACAACTGGGAGTTAACAATCGTACAAAGAATCTTATGGATAATAGCACCAACAGGCAATATGGGTTATAGGAGTTCAGAGGCATAAAAGATGCGAAAAGCATTGTAGAGAAGGGAGAACCTAAATTCTTCCTGAGTCATAGCTAGGATTTGGTTAGACAGAGGGAAGGTAGGCAGGATTTCTGGGTATGGTTCCATAGGAGACGGGCCAGAAGGTAGAACATGTGGGCCGTTTGTGGCCAGTGAGTGGTCCCACCTGGCTGAAGAGCAAGGTTTGTATTAAGGCACATTAGATGAAATGATTGGAAAATTTAAGTTGGAACCAGAGTCTAGAGAATGCAGAGTTCTAGGCCAGGAAGTTTGAACTGAATCTTGTGGGTAATAGAGTCGTGAGAGTTTGGGAGAAGACTGTGCCTTGGCTAAGGTTGTGCTCTGGGCAGGACACCTATAAGCTGTGGAAGGTGAACTAGAGCAAGGAGAGATTATAGTCAGAGAGAGGAGTTAGAAAGGTGGACCTTCATGATGACTTTTCTATTTCCAACCTATTCTGTATGTGGACCCTAAAAATTTTATGCTGGGACATATTTTATAAGTAAATGTTTATGTAAGGAAATTGGAAAAATTTAATTTTTAATGAGTTCTGTTCTCTCCAATGTCCAGAGCCCTCTTTGATAATAAATTAGGTGATTAGGAGTCACATTAATTTTTTAAGGCTAATAGGGGACCATTAGAATAAAGAATCATGGGACTAGGTTAAATGACTCTGGAAATCCTCAGCTCTAGAAGAATAGTCCCCACTAAAATAGGTTGCACGGGACAAACCTTGTCTGTCCTAGGAATTGGGTATAGTAAGTGAAAGTTTTTCAGTAAGGTAACCATTGTGTGGTGCTTAGAAATCCTTTGTTGAATAGATACTGGTGTGTCAGTGCTTGTTACAGAATAATTTGACCAGTAATTTCAATTGTTGATCTTTTCAAGGAGTGCACTGACCCCAAAGTTTGCTTTTTCAATAAATATATATCCTTTCCATAAGTCTTCACACTTCTCTCTGTAGCACCACAATGAATTCCTTCATTTACAGCTTCATCAAACATTTTTTAGACATACACTCCATGCCAGGCACCGTGCTGGGCCCTGGGGATGCCCACATGAATAAGATATGGTGCTTGTATTCAGGAAGAGTACAGCAGAGTGAACGAAGGACATATGTTTGAATATGATGTTGCTATGGAGAGGAGGCAAATCTGTGGGGCAGGACCCTAACCCACACTGGGTGTGGGGGAGGGTGGGTAGTAAAGGCTTTCCAGAGCACACCATAACTGAGATGATTTTGAAAGATGAGTGAGAATTAGAGGGGTTTGGAGATTTGGAGGGGAGAACATTCCAGAAAATGGGCCAAAGACTATGATCTGTTCGGGCACCAACAAAGAATTAAGCAGAATGTCAGCCCTGAGTGTGGGAGTCATGGTACCTGAAGCAGAAGGAAACAGGGCCAGTCAGGAAGGCCTCGTATGTTATATTTAAGGAGAATATACTTTGTCATCAAGGCTGTGGGGGTCTCTTGGAGGTTTCTAGGGAGGGGAAGGTCGTGGTTGCATTTCTGTGAAGAGAAAGATCCACCAAAGATTGTGTAGAAGACAAGACTGGGGCAAAAGGATCTTAAGAGGTAGTTGTAAGAAGTCAGATCAGAGAGGAAGCCCTTTAATGAGAAAATTGCTGAGGGGATGAAGAGAAGGGGGTTTGGCTTCACTAAGAATTAATTATATATTAGGTCGACCTGTGTGAGATTTCTGGTTTTTGTGCACAAATGATCAAATAGTGGCAAGTTTATATGGTTCAACCTAATAGAAGCAATCGAGAAGTCAGCAATGTCTCAGCCCTGGAGACTAAGGGAGAGGGAATTTGGGGGATGATTTTCAAGGTTTCTGGGCAAATAAATTTGAGGAGTGGGAGTACCATTTACTAAGGGCAGGAAATGGAAGACAAGGGGTTTGAACTGGACAAATTGAATTTGGGGTGATCATTGGACATCTAGGAGTAGCTGTCCATGAGGAGGTGGAAGGTTTAAATGAACACCCATTTCTTTCTGTAGCCACTAGGAGCTCATCTGCTGTTTTTATTTTACCCTGAACCTAAATTCCTAGAACATTTTTTTTAACTCAAGTGTGGCTTTAGTCAGGTCATAGTTTACCTCTGGAACATTTCAAGGACTTTTATCTAAACTCAGGAAGGTGTTAGGGAGAGCCCTGTGATGATAGACAAAGCAGAAGATAATCCTCCCCATGCAGTGCCATCAGTGAAATGCATGTAACCATGGTTGGGAAAGTCTAGCCCCTGGAGAACCCTCTCTGTTCCCTCTATCATGTGTGAGCTTGGCAGGGTGGTAGGATTTACTCACAGGATTTATTCTCTATCTGAGCTGTACCTAAGATCATCATCAGAGACCTCTTAATTGCACTTAGCTGTTTAAGAAAGAAAATTACATCTAATCTATCACACAGACAAGAATAAACACATCCTGGGAACAGGTCCAAAACCTCAATGTGTTATCACATATGGAGATGTCATATGTGTGGGTTTTTTTTGTTTTTTTTTTTCCTCCTCCAAGCTTATCAAAGCAAATATATAGTTTGTGAGATTTAGGCCAGGGCTGAAGGTTTTCAACAAAGATAAATGAACTGAGGTGAGAGGCAAGAGTGGACAAATTGCAGCAGGCATGGTTCAGTGCTATGGAAACAGGCTTTTTCATCATAGATTTTTGTTGTTGTTTACATTTTGCCCACATGTAAACAACATTCTCCCAAATTTCAAAGCTTGAGGTGCCTTCTCCACTTGTCTTTCTCAGCTAAAACCTTTTCCCCTGTTCATAGAAGATAGTGAAAATTAAAAAGAAAACATGAGGGGAAAATATCCAGATGCAGAAGCATTAAAAAAATGCTGTGGGCTTTGTGGAATGCCCGATGGGATGGCTGTACTTTTGAGTTCTTACATGGAAGAGGAGATAATACTGAGAATAATATGTAGAGGGGGAGACCTGGAAAATTATAAACAGCTGATTTGTTAGGGTTGTACAATTCTGGGGGATTGAATTTTGTTTGTTTAGGCAGTAATGACAGAATGTAAGCAAAAGAAGACAAGTGTCAGTAAAGAAATATTATTCTGAGCATTTTCTTTTTTTTTTTTAACACTTTTTTTTTTTATTTATTTTTGAGACAGAGAGAGACAGAGCATGAACGGGGGAGGGGCAGAGAGACAGGGAGACACAGAATCGGAAGCAGGCCCCAGGCTCCAAGCCATCAGCCCAGAGCCCGACGCGGGGCTCGAACTCACGGACCGTGAGATCGTGACCTGAGCCGAAGTCAGACGTTTAACCGACTGAGCCACCCAGGCTCCCCTATTCTGAGCATTTTCATATTGTATTCCATGGGACTCAAGTTTTAAACAATGGTTAATAGGTATTGCATGCAAAAAAAGACTCCTGGCTAAGTGAATTTGCGAAACTCTCAGTTAAATAAAGTGAAGCACTATTCTTTATTGCAGAATTTCTTAGAACCTTAAAAAAGCAGATGTGCATTGTGAATTTCTAAAATGAAGGAGACTGGGCACCATTTCTCACACATTTCATTGCAGACCCCTCCCCTTTATTTGTTATAGCCTCTCAGAGCTGATGAGTGTTTTGCAGAACAGTCTTTGGGAAGTCCTGCAATGATGTTAATACATTTGACAATTTATTGGCACTCCCTAAAGGTAAAGTGAAATAATGAACCAATACTCAGATTATGGATTTCCTTTCCTTCCTTCCTTCCTTCCTTCCTTCCTTCCTTCCTTCCTTCCTTCCTTCCTTCCTCCCTCCCTCCCTCCCTCCCTCCCTCCCTTCCTTCCTTCCTTCCTTCCTTCCTTCCTTCCTTCCTTCTGTCCTCTGGGCAAGCAGAAGGTCACCAATAGGGCTCAGGTTTGCCACTCTCTTGCTTGTTGAAGAGCACCAAAGAGCATTCAATAATCATCTTCCAGTGTTAGGTCTGAGAAGTATTTGCTCTCTGAACCTGACTGAAGCCATTTGTGGACTGATTAGAAGCCCTGTTAACATCTTTCTTCCAAATCATAAAAAGAAAAACTTTTGAGTCCCTCCATGATTTCCCCCATTTATTGTCATCATTTCTGAAAGATGGGAGCCCTAAAAAATGGTGAAAATGTTAAAATGCACAAATTAAAGGAGCAACAAATGCCTGTTTTAGAATAAGCTGATACAACTCCAACATCGAGCAATGAAAACCCAAGTTCAAGTGGAACATAATTAAAGAGCTGGGAAGAAGCCCTGTGTGAGCCAGTGTGCCGGCTCTCTGCCTCCATGCACCATGGCTTGAAGCCAGAGGTGAGAGCCAGTTCTTGTTTGACACCAGCTTCTGCATGTGGGGCAGGTGCGTTAGCACTGCCCTACATCTTGCTGTAACTGCTCCTGCAACTACAAACTGAAAGGAAGGTGAGAGAAACACACTATAAACATGAAGCAGTTACTACCTTATTTTGATCATCAAAATCCTGCCCATCTATTCCCCATGATTCCATCCTTTCTAGGACCAGCTTCCTCTTGGCATGACCCACGTTTTAATTCCTGGTGGGCTGATTGTTTCTACCAGTTACCTAGTACTTGGCATTGACTAGCTCACATTTCCTGTGAGTGATCTTTTCATGGTATCTAATAATAGGTGACTGTTCTGAGGGCTTCTTAGGTGACATGCATTGTGCTAATTGCTTTGAATGCATTTTGCCATTTAATATTAACAATGATCCTCCAAAGTAATACTAATGCTACATTTGAAGAAACTGAAACACAGAAAGGTAAGTAATTTGTTCAAAATGACAAAAGTAGGAAGACAGGGCCAAGATTTGAACTTAGTGTGATTCCAAAATCTACATGTTTAACCATTTTGTTGTACTCTACGGTGCTAAATATAGTTTTACAACAATAGGGACTCAAGAACAATTTTTTGATTAGTGGATTAAAAGGTGGATTAACAGGGACTGGCGTAACAGGATTCGATGGAGAGCATTGTTGGGGAATGTTCCAAGAACTTCCTTGTCTGTTTCAAATGCTAAGGAAGCTGTTTTAGATTGCCACGTACTCTTATTGTATATATTCTTATAAATACATACACTTTAAAGAAAAACATTGATGCACATTGAGATTTAATAATTTATATCATTCTGCATTTACTTTATTTTTTTTAATATTTATTTACTCATTTTTGGAAAGCACAAGTTGGGGAGGGTCAGAGAGAGGGGGACAGAGGATCTGAAGTGGGCTCTGAGCTGACAAGCTCACAGTAGCAAGCCCAGTGTGAGGCATGAACTGTGAAATCATGACCTGAGATGAATTTGGACACTCAACCAAATGAGCCACTCAGGTGCCCCGCATTCTGCATTTGCTTTAAATGTTTATTTATTTTTGAGAGATTACAATAGTGCAAGAGAGAGAGAGAGATGGGGGACAGAGGGTCTAAAGCTGGCTCTGTGCTGACAGCAGAGAGCCCAGTGCGGGGCTCAAACTCACGAACCAAGATATCATGACCTGAGCTGACTGAGCCACCCAGGCGCCCCTCACTTTAATCTTTTTCAGTGGATACGTTGCATTTTTTTATAGTTGTAGTCAGCACCTATGTATTTCTTTGTTCATTTCTTTTAAATATCACTTTAATTTATGTATTTCCGTGTGTTGGCAAATATTGGAAGAATCCACATTATCATCATTTGTAATGGCTAACTGGTGTTCCATTATGTTTGTTTTCCTTAATTTGAGTGGCCATTTCCTATCGTGGAGCTGGGCAGTAACCAGCAGGAGGTGGATTTACCGCCTGGCCCATCAGGGGTTAAGTATGAGATGCAGGGTTTCAGCTGGGACTAGGTCTGTTTCTCAAGTTATTGTTAATAGTAACATTGGTGTGTTTCTGGAGTTTTATACTTTTCAAAACATTTTCTCATTTATCTTTTCATTTGATCGTCCAGGAAACCTTGCTGTAGAGGTGGGAATTCTTATTCTGTGGGAATTCTCAGTGCAGTGATGGACTGGCACATAGATGGTGATCAAGAAATGCTGTGTAAATACATGACTCGAATCTGGCGCCCTAATGATTACGATAATCCCTTCTAATGCTTCACATGGTAATTATGTCAAGGGTCTTTCTTCTTAGTGTGACCCATTTTTTGCTTCTTATCTCTTTCTTGTTCGCCTTCCACTTCATTCCATCTGGTCCAATTCTTCTATCTCTATATTTTTTCAATTTTCTAGTATCTTTTTTTTTTCTTTAAACACTTGCTGCTTTATTTTCCTTATCTTCTTCTTTGGCAATTCACTTTCTTTTCTTATTCCTCATCTTGTCAGCCTATCTCCTATTGCTTGAACTATGAATTGCATATCCAGTCTCTCTCCAGAACTTTCAGTGATTGTCTCTCCCTTGTTCTCCCAATTTGTGTTTTATTTAAGAGACCACCCTGTCTGTTGAAGGATGATTGAATATTTCAAGGTGTTTCTCTTCTTTACTTTTCCTTCCAGAAAAAAAAAAAAAAAAAAGAAAAAAAAGAACATGACCTATGCTTAAATTGGGGCCTTCCTAAATTAAAAAAAAAAAAAAAAAAAAGGAAGAACTTGTATATTCTCCTTCATGTGACTTCTACTAAATAATATCTTACCTGGCTTTAGTAATAACAGAAAGACCTTACTTAAAAACCTTCTACTTGGCAGGGCTCCCAATGAAATCAGGACTGTTGTTGTCTTCATAAGAACTGCAAGCCACAGTCTTGCTCAAAGAACACAACTGAATTTAGACCCACAGGTCATCCTCTCAGTACTAAAGATAGCAAGATTGCTAAGGCTGCACTTAGCCATGTTTCTTACACACATGTAAATCTCTGTGGTTTACATGCTATAGGCAAAAACAGTGATTTAGATGTAGGCGTGACCATCAGTACCAGTGTCAGTTCTGACTGGGCCTACAGCGGATAAAGAATAGTGGCCAATGGGGGCGCCTGGGTGCCTCAGTCGGTTGAGTGCCAACTTCAGCCCAGGTCACAATCTCACAGTCCGTGAGTTCAAGCCCTGCGTTGGGCTCTGTGTGGACAGCTCAGAGCCTGGAGCCTGCTTCAGATCCTGTGTCTCCCTCTCTCTCTGCCCTTCCCCCGCTCACACTCTGTCTCTGTCTCTCTCTCTCGAAATAAATAGAATAGAATAAAATAAAATAAAATAAAATAAAATAAAATAAAATAAAATAAAATAAGATAAAAAACATTAAAAAAAATTTAAGTGGGGTGCTTGGGTGGCTCAATCGGTTGAGCGTCTGACTTTAGCTCATGAGTTTGAGCCCCATGTCAGGCTCTGTGCTGACAGCTCAGAGCTTGGAGCCTGCTTTGCATTCTGTGTCTACCTCTCTCTCTATCCTTCCCCCACCCCCTCTCTCTCTTTCTCTCTCTTTTAAAAACTAAATAAACTTAAAAAAATTTTTTTTAATTTAAAAATAGTGGCCAACATTTTTCAGCATTTACTACATGCCAGCTCCTCACGTGTATTATCTCATTTAATCCTGACTGCAAACCTTTGAGGTCAGTCCTATGATTGGTAGCATCTCCATTTTATAGCCCAGGAGACTGAGACTAGGGACATTAACCAATTTAGTCAGTGTTTCACAGCCAGGAAGTAGTAGAGCTGGGCATTGAAGTGGGGCTACATCAGAGGGCACACAGCTGAGCACATGTCACCAGCCTCTGTCCAGTAAGACCTTCTCTGCTTCTCAGCAACTGTACTATTTGGAGCTCCCTTTGGTGTTTTGTCATCCTGCCCACCCTGGCCTTTTCTTGCGCACTGTCCCCACTTTCCCTCAACTCCAATCACACTCAGATCAGTTTACATTTCTGCTTTCTTTCTCATTCAAAAGAATAACATGATCTGATAAAAACAACAACAAAAACTGTCCCTCACGTTTCTCCTCAAGTGTCTCTGCATCTTCTTTTAGATACTTCTTTTTCCTTACTTTCTCCGAGAAAGGAGTCCCCCTCACCCTGGCTCCTCCATCTGTGGCCTGGAGCCTGTCTGTGCATCACCCTTGTGAACTGGTCTTTCCAGGCAGTTATTTCCTCTTCTTGTTACTCATTTCCCCCCCTCCTTCCCTCCCTCCCCTCGTCCCCCAGCCCCTTTCCTCTGGGACCGCAGCATCCCTCCCAGCCTCAATCCAGTCCTCATTTTTGTTTTCTCCTCGGAGCCCATGTTTAGTGCACACATGATGGGCATTTCCAGGCCCTCAGTTTTACATGTCTACCTCCTGGACAGCTACTGCACAGGAGCACCATACTCAAAAGCTCCAAAGGAAACTACCCATCTTCATCTCCCTTAATCTACCAGGTCCATTTCTTCCATCTGCTGAATTTCCTGTCCACCCACTACTGATTTTTCAATCAGGGTAATTCAAAAACAGTTGAGTTACCCTGCTTCCACCCTGCCCTATTGCACATTCCAATCACTGCCGCATCTCACCAAGTTCAAGTCCTTCCTATTCTCTTTGGATAAAATATTCTCTGGTCCCCCTTAAATATATGTTGCATTTCAGGTGTGGCTTTCCTAAAGTAGACCCTGTCATGAGCATCTCAGGGGAAGATGCAGCATCTGACTCAATGCTCTGTCTCCTGAGGTAACTTCCACAGTGCCTCACACCCAACTCACATTCCATAAATGTTCATTGAAGTGAACGTTTTCTTGTTGGGGAGGTAAACCAAGAGCAAAGCATGAGCTTTTGGAAGGCTAGGTAGGAGGCATCGTCATACACGGAGGAGTGGTTCTCATGACCCCTTGTTGGCAGCAAGAACTGGCACCAGAACTGAGCAGAGAGCTGTGCTCCGTCCATCTGGCACTGCCTCTCGCTGCTACAAAAAGAACACAGGGTTTGTAAGAGCTCACTCACTGGTGGGCTAGGACAAAGCAATCTGTGGGGAAAGAGAGGGTGCTTTTTTCCCTTCCGCCATCTGTATGTTATTTTGTGGATTTCTTCTGTACTATCTCACAAGTAGTACCTCGTCAGTTTTAAAGGTGGCATCTGAATTCAAATTCTATACGCACTTTAAGGGCCCCGAGTTCTGGCAAGAAATCATTTCTGTTTCGCCTGATGAGGAACAGCCACAAGTGCTGATTATTTTAACCGCTTCCAAACGCATTTAATGTGGTTGCATTAAGAACCTAATCGACTGACAGGACATTATTAAAAACTCACTGTGTGTCTAAATTTGTCTTTATAGGTCATTATTTATCAGCTAAGGAGTCACTGCCCCATAAAACCAACATCCAAAGCCATTGCTTTGACAGTATGCATTTACTTTAATATCTTCAAGCTTTTTTGACTTCGCTCCAAAGACGTGAAATAAGTCATTTCACTGCCGTGTGCTTCCATCCATCATGATTGTGGGTAATCCTCACTGATCCTCGAAGCAGAGCCTTTGTGATTTGAAGAAAGCATCACACAGTGATGACCACATGTAATTTCCCTACAGCTGCAGGGTGACATATTAGAGGATATTGCAGCTGCTGAGTCAAAAATTTTTTTTGTATATTTAAATTTTTAGCATGTCTGCATGCTGTGCATATTTAGGGAACAAATGGAATCCTCCACTTGCTTAAAAACAAGAAATGTATGTATTTCAGCCCGAGCTAATACTCCCTTTCCAGTCTCCCTTGTAATGTGTTCATTAATTTGTTTGTTTAAAGTGCTAATTCATTGGGTTCATTAGCAAGCAGGCACACATACAAACAGCTGGAATTTCATCTGCCCTACCCTGTACCACATGCTTATTCTACACCAGTAATCTGAAACAGGCTACGCATAAATGTATCCCGGGTCTCTCTTCTTTCTTTGTCACCCTTAATGAGTCATATTTAAAGACTCTTCACTGTAATTGAAATCGTGACAAATAAAGATTTACTTACTGAGTAGCATTGCTAGGACCTGGAGAGACGGAATAGGAGCTGCTTTTAAGCAATTAATGGATACACACTCACCATTTAGACATATTTGAGGTTAGCCTCCTTTTTTGATTACAGACAGCAAGGTCAGATGCAAATGCCTTACTTCACAGATGGGGCTTTTAGGATGGGACGTTAATCCTTGCAGAGGTTGCTAGATTGGTGGGTTGGAAACTCCATTCCCCTATTATAGTAACTGCAGCCCTGGTTCAAATTAAGCTGTGACAGTATAAACTTCCTCTAGTGAATCCTGTGAAATTGTTCCAAATGTCACCTGCAGGGAGAGGAATGGGCAGGGAAGGTGGGGTGAGGAGGATTATAGGGGAACTCACTCTGGTTTGTTGGCCTGAGAATATGGCTGCCATTTTGAGGACACAATTTCTGACAGTAGTTGTGTTCCTACAGTGTGGGTCCAGCAAGGATCTGAGTTAGGATTTGTCAGATGGTCACCACCTACCAGGAAGAATGCAAGAGTTGCCTCTAAATTAGCTTAATTCTTAGAAAATATGCCTATAGATTTTCCTACACGTGAAGTGACGGGTGTCAGAGTAGTTTCCCGGGACACATGGTCATCTGCTGCAGTGCCTGGATATGGGGCTCACACCACCTCTTAATTATGTTTACAGTGTATAATTAATACATTTGGCTGGCTGTGGGGACATTTATCTTTTCATTATCTCAAATTCAACCAACAAGGCAGTTGTAAATTGTCACACACATAGAGCCAAGTGGCACCCTTTTCCTCTTGGCCTGAAGTGGATTTTGAAAACCAGGATGAGCCTTTTTCATGAGCCTCCAAATCCCCTACAACCTATTAGTATTTTAACTCCGATAATCTTTTTTTTTTTCTTTCATTCAACAAATAGGTAGGGACTACCCACTAGGTACTACTGATTTGGCCAAATTCTACTTTGTTTTAATTTTTAAAGGTATTTTAGAAGCTGACATTTTGCAGAAAGGTCTTCCCGGGGCATGCCTGAGAGACAAACCACTGGTATGTTGGCCTTCCTTCTCAAAAGAAATCCAAGATCTTCATTCCTGGTCAAGATAGCTTTCATGTACTTATGTTATAGTATTTTTTATATTCTTATTATGCCTAGTCCAGCACAAGCCTCATGAGAACAGTTCAACAGTGGAATGTTATTAACAGAGAAAGTCTTCTAGATGTAATGGAGGGGAGGAGGTGAAAGAACAGCAGGGACCCTGGTCCCTCCCCCCAGAAAGGTTCATATTGAGAGTTGCTGTATGCCTGAGTTTTCTTAGATTGTTGGTTCTTTGCTATGGTTCTCATGTCTTCTCTCAACACTAGTTACCTTCCATATAACAATTTCTCATTTAAATCTGTAATAAAAAACACAGAGACCTCTGTAAATAGACTGGTAATGAATACACACACACACACACACACACACACACACGCACACGCACACGCAGATGCACACGCACATGCACACACCCATTCCTGATTGCCTTTGAGATAAAATACATATTCCTTTCCATGACTTACGTGGTATTCTAAAACTGGTACAGCCAGGTCCTAAGTGGTTCTTTTGTATGTTCTTCAAGATCCAGCCATATTGAACTTTTCTCAGTTCCTTGAAGGCATCCTGTTCTGTTGGGCTCCTGGGTTTTGGCCTAAGTTTTTCCTCTTCTTGGGACTGTTTCTCATCCTGTCCAGCTTACCCTCACTAGGGGCTCATGGCTCCACCTTCTCTAGGAGGCCTTCCCATCTCCTGGACTGGATCAGGACCCCTATTATAGATTTATATCGCACCCTGGTACTTAGCCTGTTAGCATTTTACAAAGTGTTTGTAACAGTCTTCTGGCAGTCCTGCCTCTCAGTGTTTGCCATACACTCTATCATTGCTCATCCCACGGTGCCATCATCTCTACTGCCCTCCGACGCAGGTCTCAATTTGGAGAAAAACCCTCCTAAAGGCAAGAAGCACAGTCCAAGTCCACTTTACTGTTGGATTCTTGAATATTCCACTTGGCTGCCTCCAACCTATTCTGTGGGAGTGGAAGGCAAGGGTAAAGTGAATGGTCTTTCTGCCTCTGCCCCTTCTTCCTCTCCAGATTGAAGCATTTTTCTGGGCTTGGGTACAGAAGTGAAGAATGCAGGGGTTGTATTGGTGGTGGAGGGCCTGGGTCTGTTAGTGCCAATGCACTTCAAAGTTTTGTTTTTTTCTTCCATCTTTCATCTGTTCCCTGGACTCTGGGAATTTGGTATCTTTGTAGATTTGATTCTGATAACTTTCTCTGGGAGTACATGATGGTCCATGCTTCCTGGTTCAATGGGGATAGTTACTTGCAGTGGATGAGAAAAGAACTCATTGGTTGATGTATCAAATTATTGTTTGATTACACATATTTCACACTCAACTATAATTATATATCCAGGGTTGTTTTTTTCCCCACCATAATGAAAGCTCCATGCCTACCGTAGGCATTTAAACATTTTTATTGTTTGAAAGATTTTTTAATGCTCAGACTCACTTATAATAAAAGAAATGTAAATGAAACCAATGATGTAATAGCAGTTTTCACCAACCAGATTAAACAAGATTGCCTTACTATTTTTCAGTTCCTTAGTGCAGGCAGAGTTATGATGGAACAGTCTTATGAGTGGCTCTTGGAAATGTAATATGAAACAAACTTCCTGGAATGGAATTTGTAATACCTATTAAGAATTTTACATGTTTTTCATGCCTGTAGTGGTTAAAAGTACATGCTCTAAGTCAGTGTGAAGATGACATGTGTGAGCAAATCAACCTCTGAGTCTCCATTTCCTCATCTTTAAAATGGGGATAATAATACCACCTACTTTATTTTTGCAAATGAGATTATGCATTTATAATAATTAGTATAGTACTCGATATATATTCAGAGCTCAATAAATATAAGCTGTAATAATAATATGAATTGCATCCTTGACAGCGTCTTTGGGGAACTAATCTAAAATGCACAAAGGTCTTATCTGGGCCTTCATTATGAAAGTGGACAAATTGGAAGTAAATGTTCAAGTACAGTTGACTCTTGAACAACAGAGGTTTGAACTCTGCGGGTCCACTTATATGTGGATTTTTTGTTGTATAAATACAGTACAGTACTGTGAATATGTTTTTTCTTATGATTTTCTTTCTTTTCTTTTCTTTTCTTTTTGAGAGAGAGCAAGTGGAGGAGAAGCAGAGAGAGGGGAACAGAGGGTCAGAAGCAGGCTCTGTGCTAACAATAGAGAGCCTGATGCGGGGCTTGAACCCACAAACCATGAGATCGTGACCGGAGCTGCAGGCAGATGCTTAACCTACTGAGCCACCCAGGCTCTCCATTTCTTATGATTTCTTAACATTTTCTTTTCTCTAGGTTACTTTATTGTAAAAATACAGTATGTAATGCATATAACATGCAGAATATTTGTTAATTGATTAACTTATTACAGTCACCTATTTAAGGCTTCCAGTCAATAGTAGGCTATTAGTAGTTAAGTTTTTGGGGAGTTGAAAGTTGTACACAGATTTTTGACTGTGCAGAGGTCAGTCTAACCCTTGGTTTTTCAAGGATCAACTATATAAGAAAAATGGTATATTTCCTGTTTATTTATTTAAAACTGGGATATTATGCAGTCCCTAAAATGATGTTTATAAAGAGTTCCTAATGATATGTAGAAATGCTGATGGTATTGAGTTAAAAAAAGATATTAAATGACATCATTTAATATAATCTCATCTATGTAAAGAGATATGTATGTAAAATTAATACAGAAAAAGAACTAAGATAAAAATGTCAATGTTAGTAGTTTTTTACTCTGAGAGGGCTACTTAGGGTGGTTTTTGTTTACTTATACTTAGTAAAAGTGTTTTTCATATTTTCTGCCATGGCTCACTTTGTATTCAAAAAATAAAACCTCAAGCTTCTTGTCTGAACCACATTCAGCCCCTCTTCTGGGCAGAAGATCTCAGTGGCTCCCAGGCCTGAGCCTGAAGCTTGCTTACAGGTGGTACCCAGTGGGACTGGCCACTTGTAGCCTATCATGCCCGAGTTCTGTGGTCTGTTCTCAGGAACTATACTTATTGGATTGTAAATCAAAACACAGGTATTAATTCTCACGCCCTTTTTGCCCTGGTTTCTGGCTTCTTTCCCTGCACATCATTACTCATTTTGAGCTCTCCCAAAGAAGTCTCTCCTATAAAGAGATTTTAACTTCAAGCCTTTCAAGACAGAAGTATTTCCCAGGTTTTAGGAGTTTATTTTTCTTTTCTGGTTGGTTTAATAAAAGCCAGATTGGACTGACTTTAGAGCAGGATTTCAGAGCATATTTAAGTGGCCTCCTGATAGGGCTTGTAAGTGAGAGAGTTGGGATGGGAGGTTTGCATGAATATATTAACATGGGATCACTTAGTTTGTTGTTTTGGAATGAATCTATTTATAGGAGTGGGTGTTCAGTATGACTTTTTAAACCATGGATGAATGAATAAGGGATGCATACAGGTTGTAAACAAAAAGAGGGAGTCCAACTTCCAGATTGGGATACTTTCTCATGTGTAAGGAAAACTTTCAACTTCCTTGCATTAATGCAATGCTTTGGGCAACCTGCATTTGATTGTTTTATATTTTCAGGTGTCATTTATTAATTTGTCTTTGCCTCTGGGTCCTCACTTCAGAATGCAATGTGATATGTCTGGCAATTGATCTGATGCTTTCTTGAGGCTTAACATGGAGCTATGAACAGAGGCAGAGGCCTTGAGTGATTTTGGAGTCTCAGACTCTTGAGCCCTTTCCACTGGCTTCTAGTAGCTGTATACCAAAATATGATGCAAACAGCCATGTGTAGTTTAGGACCTTCAGAGAGTGAGACTTGATTAGGGGATGGCAGAAGTTGAGTGTGGTGAGGAATCCCTACATTTATCAGGCAGTCAGAGGCAGAGAACAAGGACCTGGCCATGAAGAGCACCAGGATAAAGCATATGAAAGCAGAACAGGGGTCAAAGAGAAGGGTGGCCGGGAGTGTCCTGTGTTACAGAGATCTCCTGGTGGGTTAGAAATTAAAGGAAGCTGTTAGATTTGGTCATAAGAGGGGGTGAGAGACATTTTCAAGGCAATACCACAGCACTTTCATGGAGGTTGAAGCAGATCCTGGGGAGCTGAGGAGTTAGGGAGGCAGGGAAGTTGGGTGGGGAAGGGAAGGCAAGAAACGGCAGCATGGTTGTGGAGAAAAACTTTGGAGGGGTAGGTGATGCAGAGGCTGTTCAGAGGTTGAGGTCAAGGAGAGTGAAGAGAGGTGGGATAAAAGATGCAATAATGCTGAAACAATGTTCTAATGTTGAAAATTGGATCAGGGATGTGAGTGGAGGAATTAGCCATTTTATCCTCTGAGAAGACAAGAAATGAAATAAAAATGGGTAAAGAAAGATGTTTTGAGGCTGACAGGAAGGACTCGAAGGTGCTCCTGCTTGATGGGCTGAATGAAGTAGAAGATAAGAGAATCTGGGAGGAGGTGGGAGGAGGTGGGCAGGGTTGGGGTGGTGCCTGGAGCCGGGAGCAAGGGTTTACAAGCAGCTGCTGTGAGAGTGGGAAGGAGCATCCACAGTCTAGCTGTAGCTTCCTTGAGAAGTAATTAATGCACATTACACTCATTTCAAGAGCTTCTAGAGATCCCCAAGATCAGACAAATTCATAAATATTTATTTATTGTACCCACAAAGTACTCCAGAGATCTTCTTACTTTCTCTTCAAAGCGTCCTTGGTGATTATTCTTTTTCATTCCTTTAATTGCACACCAGAGAAAGCCTCAGTTAGATGCAACTAGTTTTTAGACCACTGAACACCTGCAGATCTTGTTGATGCATGCCTGAGCCCAGAACTCTCGGTAAGTGCTGGCTTGAAAGAGGAAGAGGCCGTGACTTTTCAAATAATGGAGCCTTGAATTAGTAATGTTGCTCGGGTTTCTCCGGTTTCCAACCCTAGCAAGGGCACCTGCTCATTCAGGTCATTGTCAAACACGGTCACCTCCATTTGTTCCAGTAACTTTTGAAGCTTTTTGAATCCCCCCTTTTGCTCCTGGCACTGTGAGGAGGGCACAAGAGAAAGAGAACATTGTATGGAAACCATACACTGAATCAGGGAGAAGTAGCCTCGTATTTCTCTCAGTACAGTCATTGCTTCCTTTACAATTTACCAAAGGTCTATAATGAGGATTAATTTGGCTTTTAGGGATTGAAAATTGTTCCTAATAAGGGGAAAAGGCTGCCTGTAATTTGAAACTCCCAAAGTTCAGAGAAGGGTCAGGGGCTGTTAGTTTACATGCCCAGAAGAGTCAGCATTTTGGGGAGGACGCTTTGGGCTCAACTTCTGGAGTGGCTGTGCAGGTCCCCAAATGGCTTCTTGTGGCAATGAGTGGGTGCAGGTGTGGGGCTGATATCTATTTCTCCTGCGGGGAACCCATCTCACCTGGTCAGCAATTAAGTATCACTGAAGGTATAGAGAAAAAGACCTGTTTAAACAGATTTCAGGGGGCAGGTTATCTGCAGTGATTGACAGTGATTTTTTTATGTTTATTTATTTAGAGAGAGAGAGAGAGTTGTGTGCTCATGTGTGGGGAAGGGGCAGAGACAGAGGGACAGAGAGAGAGAGAGAGAGAGAGAGAGAGAGAGAGAGAGAATGAGAGAATCCCAAGGAGGCTTCATTCTGTCAGGGCAGAGACCGACATGGGGCTTGATCTCACAAACCAGGAGATTATGACCTGAGTAGAAATCAAGAGTTGGACGCTCAATTGACTGAGCACTCAGGCGACCCATCATTGACAAGGATTTTTTAATCTAAACATTGCTTGAGATCACAATCTCTATCGACAAGACCCTGAGCTGAACAAGACATCAGGTCCCTGAGTAGTGCCTTAGCAAGTGCAGACAGTGCTTTGAATCCTTCAGGGATAGATGGAAAAGCCTGTGGTTAGAAGTCTAACCTTCCATTTCCTAGGCCTTTACTCTTCTTTCACTTTGGTGGGTAATTCAGGATTTGTGTATTTTCTTCCACCTTTGGGATGGAGGATGGCAAACAGGACTTGAAGGGTGATTCCACCTAAAATGAGGCAGAGGACGTGTTCATCAATAACGGGAGCTGAACGCAACCAGATTCTTTAATTAAAGGATGACTATTTTATAGGCGAGAAGAGAGACCGTGTTGGCCATGCCAGATGCTTTGTCTTAGAGCCTTAATCACAACTCGTACAGCAGGGCTTCTGTGAATTATGTATCGGGTCATGAAAACAACTTTTCAACTCGCAGCTCTTTCTTGTAACTTTTCCTCTATTTGAAGACTCAAGTTTTCCACCAACTCAACCCAGTTTTCTACTAACCCCAGCCCCTCCATATCAACACCTGAGACAGGTATACAGACTCTGGGAGGCCAATTCCTGAGAAGGCAGCTTGTGGAGGGAGCTGTGCCCAGCTCAGGAGCACTGTGAAGGGGCGGGGGTGGGGGGGCGGAGCATGCTGGGCCAGAGTTCTCAGCACCCTTGGGGGAAATGTTGATGATATTGATGGTACTATTCCTGTTAGTCTGACAGTTCTCTCTGTACTCCTAGCAAGGATCTATCATATGCCGCCCCAGTACTTGAAGGTCGTTGAGTTGAAAAGGGATGACAAGTGAATAGCTGTGCTGGGCCTGGCCATTTGCTAAAAACCTCAAACACACAATTTGTACAGGTCCCAAGCGTCTACTTTCCTGATGTATGCTGCCTTCAAGCTCTTTTCCTGCTTTCCGTGCTGCAGCGGGGGTAATTGCGATCCCTTCTGCCCTTGGGTGTGGTAATGAGACCTCGTGCTCATGCTGTCCATGCCTTCTGTGTGCTCCCCTGCCCTCTCCAGACTGCCATCCTCTGTGCCAGCACTGTGCAGCCGACCTCCACAACACCGGGAGCATCTGCCTGAGCTGCCAGAATGCTCGGTACCTGCTGCTGGGGGACCACTGTGTTCCTGATTGCCCTTCTGGATTCTACTCAGATAGAAGAGCTTGTAAAAGTGAGTAAGTGCTGGATACAGGAGCTGGTGGTGCCTCACGAGTTTCTCTTTGGGGCAGTAGTGGAGAAGATTTGAACTGAGAGAGAGAGAGAGAGAGAGAGAGAGAGAGAGAGAGAGAGAGAGAGAAGGCGGGAAGCATGCTGTGAGACAGTAAACCAGACCAGCTAACATGCTAACATTCTCAGTTGGGGCTTTTACTAACGCCTCTCAGGCTGCTGCTTTGGAAAGGAGTTTGACTTCATAGATTCTCTTTGTGTCTCTTTTTTTCTCTGCAGAATGTCACTCCTCCTGCAGGACCTGCCAGGGCACAGGACCCTTCTCCTGCACCTCCTGTGATGCCAACCTCGTGCTGTCCCACCTTGGGACCTGCAGCACCGCCTGCTTCCCCGGGCACTATCTCGATGATGGCCGTGCTTGTCAGCGTAGGTTTTTAAAAATGAAATTTCTCTCCTTTCCTGCTCTTCTGGAGTCACTGCAGGAAATATTAAGTTCTTGCGTCCATATTCCCACTTGATACCCTTTACTTTTTTAAAAAGACAGTTAAGGGGTGCCTGGGTGGCTTGGTCGGTTAAGCGTCGGACTTGGGCTCAGGTCATGATCTCACGGTCCGTGAGTTCAAGCCCCGCGTCGGGCTCTGTGCTGACAGCTCAGAGCCTGGAGCCTGTTTCAGATTCTGTGTCTCCCTCTCTCTCTGCCCCTCCCCTGTTCATGCTCTGTCTCTCTCTGTCTCAAAAATAAACGTTAAAAAAAAATAAAAAATAAATAAATAAAAAGACAGTTAATCTACAAAGGTGTATGGATGCCATTAGCAGGCTATAATTCAGACATTGGCCTAACCGGGAGGTGCTGGGCTAGGGATCTCCTCTGCGAGGACCAGCTGTGTGATCTGAGGCCACTCATTTAGCTTCTCTGTTCTCTAGTTACCTCATTTTTAAAATAGTATTGGTCTATTTTATCCTTGTGGTTTCTCTCGGCAATTCAATTCCAAGATCCTGAGCAGAGAGTGGAACTCGCTCTGGTACACAATCAGTGACCAGTGACCTAAGCACTTGTCTGGATTTAATTTGTTTTCTGTATATATTTGTTGAATATTGACAATGCACAAGGCTGGACATACCACAAAGCATTTGGTTTCTGTTCAAACAGTAGTTATTTTGTCTCGCATGAGAGTTACTTGTATAGATGTCTTATTTCTCAAGTAAGTCAAAATATGATTAATTACTTGTGTCAGGCACAAACAAAGAGGATAAATGAGGGAAAGCGCAAATTGGAGTAGAAAAGAAATCAGGAAATCCTTCACAGATGAAGGAACATTTTTTGTGATATGCTGAGGTGGCTTACTTTATTTCAATCACTAAAGTGTCATTTGCAAAAAAATTTTGTTATACTTTTTCCTTTTGAAAATGACAGCCAACAAATACAGAGTTGGTATTTCAATTTTATGTCCTAGAAGTACCATACTGAGGGAATTATAGACTGGTGGTTAGGAAGGTGGGCTCTGGAGTCATGTGACTAAAGTTCAAGGCCTACCTACCACTTACTAGCTTTGTGCCCTTGAGCAGGTGAATTAACTTCTAGGCCTCAGTTTCTTTTTCTGTCAAAGGGGGATTATAATGGTACCTACGTCTAATGGTACCTTGCACTTGGCATGGATCTTAGCAGGGAACAAGCTTTCTGTATAGATTAGCTATTGTTGTCATTGTCGTCATCATCCTCCTCCTCCTCCTCCTCCTCTTCCTCCTCCTCCTCCTCCAGAATGAGAGGCAAAATCAAGCAGTTTAAGATATTTATATTTTATAGACAGAAATATAGTTACTACTATTAGTTTACTGAGATGCTTGCAAGGATTTGCATTTGAAATGAATTTATGTGGGACTCACCATTTTGCATCATCTGTTGAGGTACCAGAGATAAACACCCTTTTCAGACTCATGAAAAATTTCTTTGCTTTTATAACAAAAACTTTGCTCAGTATATATCAACTGTCTACCAGTATCTACAGATTCTCTAACACAAGAGACACGAATGAAATACTTGCATGTTCTGTTCAAGAGCAAGAGACTGTTGGTGGAGAAATGGTGACTGAGATTGATGAGGCTCTTCACAGCAGTGGAATCACAGAAATAAAAGTTCAAAAGAAAAAAATAGAATCTTTGGATGACAAAAAAAAAAAAAAGACCATTGCATCAAAATGTTTCTTTCTGAGAAGCTTTTTCCTTGGTGCAAGGTGATTTCCGCACAAATACATTTTCTGTGCTACCATGTAAATAGGATTTCATAGACTATTTCAGTTAAATCAAGAACCTCCCAGCTTTAGTCCTTTGCTAAAGCTTAAGGTTCATTCTTTCAAAGATTGAATGAAGCATGCCCTTAAGTTGGGATATTTGAGTTTCTAGCATGTAAAAAAAAATCAACAGTGTTCCCATCTAATGCTCATCATTGTAGACAATTATAGGCCTGACAATTTTAGAAATTGTGCAGTGAAGGGCTTTTAAGGAAATATAACCGGTATTAAGGGGAGGCATTAATAGAAGAAAGTAAGAGCTGGAGAACTGTCTGGATTTTGGTTATAGAAATGTTTAGAAATTATATACTGAGCTCTATATTCAAGGATAATCAGTTGAGGCAGGAACTTTAAAAAAGAGATGATAAATGAGGCTCTCAGTACTTGAAACTGTAGCACTTTAGAGGTGAGGAGGAGAACTCCAGGGTGGCCAGAGGCAACCTTGCACCCACTGCAGAGATTCTGTGTCACTCCCCCTCACAGACTTCTACCGATGACGAAGGACACCAGGTCCATTGCAGGGGGTGATAGTTGTTTCATTGTCCGACTGTTCTTTCTCATCGGCCCTCCAATGCTCCCCTCTGGAGTGGTATAGAATAAGTCCCCTTCCCCATTCACCTTATTGCCTTCCAAAGTTTGAAATTAACTGTCATTTCCCACTTGCACTTTGCTGCTCTGGCAAAACTGGAGCCAACAGAGTATTGGAGCAGCAGTGGATGACCCTCTCTCAGAGCTGAGGTAGAAAGCAAGCCTGTTTAACAAGGAGGGTGGACTTCCTGAGCTGTGAGGTCCCTTCCTCCTTGATGAGTGATCGTTAAAGTACATTTCTGCTTCCCTCACTGGTCCACCTACCACCATCTTCACTGTCCTCTTGGCACTTTCTGGGGTCCTGGACCTCAGAGAGCAGCACCAGGGACTCCAGATGTGACCACACCAACATGACTAATACCATGTGTGGTCTGAATATCCTAAGATGGAGAAAATGCTCCTTACCCACATTCTTTTGGAGACGGAAGCTGAAAACCCAAGGGGCTTTGGTATGTGCAGAACTGCTCTGAGTAGGACAAGGTCATTTGTGCATTGCCTTGGTAAGAGATGAGGGGTTCAGTGAAAGAGGAAGAAAGGTTCAGATAGACATGGTGGAAGCTCCCTGATCCTCGGTGTGATATTGCTGCATCCCTCCAAATCTCCATATAGTCTTCTAGCATTTCAAAACGCACAAATCCATTTCTTTTGGAAGCCAGTATGAAGGCCTGCATAGAAGGATTCAAGAATAAGAAGATACATCGGCGCTTGAGGAAGTAAATCACAAGACGCTCTCAGCTATCAGGACAGGGCATTGTCCTGTAACTCTAAGCTGGGGAAGTGGCATTTGGGCTTCATTTTGCAGCTCTATGCCAAGCAGGGGGGTCCAGCTAACCTTTAGGTCATATCAAGGCTCTGCAGTTTAAGATTGAGTTGGTTTCTTTAGTCACCATATCATACCTTTAATAAGCTTTTAATCAACTAAAATTCTTAGATAATTTTTTATAGGAACTACTGTCTAAACAGGCCTCCTGTTTCCTTTATTTGTGCAATTGGTTAAAGGCAATAAATGTAGGACCTACAGTTTTGCTTATTTCATCTGATTCCTTTTAGTTTATTGCTTTAACTAGCTAAAATTGAGTTTGAGTTGTTCTGGCAAAATGTGACTATTAGGCGTATGTGGCATATCTAAATATCATTAGCATGATTTCTTTGTTTTTATTAAAGTTATTAATAAAAATATTGATCGAGTAAAAAATTAAGACTTCATCATAATATTCTACTAAAGACATTTTACTAATTGCAAAGATTTACTGATAACTTTTTGAGTATGTATTTCAACCATCTTCAAATCCACCTAAAACTACTAGTCCTCCCTTAATTTTTTTTTTTTTTTTAATTTTTTTTTCAACGTTTATTTATTTTTGGGACAGAGAGAGACAGAGCATGAACGGAGGAGGGGCAGAGAGAGAGGGAGACACAGAATCGGAAACAGGCTCCAGGCTCTGAGCCATCAGCCCAGAGCCTGACGCGGGGCTCGAACTCACAGACCGCGAGATCGTGACCTGGCTGAAGTCGGACGCTTAACCGACTGCGCCACCCAGGCGCCCCCCTCCCTTAATTTTTGTATTCACAGGCTTATCATTGAGATTTTTGTCAAACCGTTGCCAAAATTAAGATACATCATGTGTAAAAATTCTACCCAAATTAAAAAAAAAAAAAGGGGGAGCCTGGGTGGCGCAGTCGGTTAAGTGTCCGACTTCAGCCAGGTCACGATCTTGCGGTCCGTGAGTTCGAGCCCCGCGTCAGGCTCTGGGCTAATGGCTCAGAGCCTGGAGCCTGTTTCCGATTCTGTGTCTCCCTCTCTCTCTGCCCCTCCCCCGTTCATGCTCTGTCTCTCTCTGTCCCAAAAATAAATAAAAACGTTGAGAAAAAAAAAATTAAAAAAAAAAAAGAAATGGCAGTTTAATTTCATATAAGTTTCCAAAAATTAAAATATTTATTTCTAATTATTCTCAAACCATCTGTTTGAAAATCCAGTCTAGAATTTTTCTAGGACCTTTAATTACCAATCTACATATTCTAATGAATATTTTATATCAATGACATTTCTCATATGTGAAACAAGAGGACTTCCTTTTTATTTTTACCAGGAGGTGATCTTCCTGCACTGTGCCACACACTTTGATATTCTCTAGATCTAAAACTCACATGATCATTCTCTAGATTTTTCCTCTGACAGGTACTTAGAGAAAATTTCAGAATGAGGCTGAGATACTAATGCTTGAATATATATAATTAACAATATCTGGCTTCTTTTATTTATGTGCATATGTTTATCGAACACCCACAATATGAGGGATGACCGGCTAGGTACTGGGCACTATTGGAAGGAACAAAACAAACCTGGTGTTTGCTTTCATGAAGCTTATAGCTTAAAGGATGCAGAAGATAAATAATCACTTAAATGAAAATTATTATGTATGGCATGAATGAAATGTCTGGGGTGCTATAAGAGCAGTGACAGGGAGACTTGCTTTAGATTAGACAGTCAAGGAAGGCCTTCTTGAAGAAGTCACTGAAGAATGCATAAGGGTTAAAGACAAGAGACTTAGAGATTATATTGAGAGGATTCAAGTGTGTGTATTAAGATATCTAGGTTGAAAGAATGGAGACAATAATGGAGAAGCAATATTTGCAGAAATGATGGCTGGAAACTTTCCAGGTTTGAAGAAAGATATGAGTTTATAGATGAAAGTGTCCTCTGAAACCTGAGCAGTATAGATTAAAAAAAAAAATCACTCTTATGGGGACATGGACAATAGAATGCAAGGGGGTCAAACGTAGTAAGGGGAAACCAATTAGGAGGCTATGACAGTTGTCTGGTAGGAGATAGTGATGGCTTAAGATGTATTGGTACATGGGGATATGGAGAAAAACAAAAAGTTCTGAGAATCACATAGAAAACTTTGAATAAATAGGATTCAATGAGTGAGTGGATTAGGAATGAGAGAAAGGGGGGTGTCAAGATAGCCTCCAAGGTTTATAGCATGGACAACTGAGGAGATGGAGAAATGCAGTTGTTAAGTTAGGGAAGATGGAAGCATGACCACATTTGGGGATCATCCCTGAATGCTTGAATTCAGTAGCTGCTGAGAATTACAAATGGGTGAATCAGGAAGCCAGGCCTCCTTGAAGTCCTTTGTCTTGAAGTCCCTTAAAATATGGGATTTCCTGAGCTTCCCAATAAAGTTGATACCTAATTTTTATCTTGACATCATTCAAAAATCTGAGTCCACATCATGAACTACAGGGGGCTTGATTCCTTAAGAAGTAAGGTTTAAACACCTCTCGACTATTATTCCAGAGATCCTGGAGTAAATATAAGTTCTGTGGCTACATCACAGTGCAAGTTGGATGTGGGATTTCAATTCTTGGGTTTATAATTTATCTTCTCTGGGTTTATAATTTATCTTCTCTGGAAAATAAGAACATTTTCTTTTCTGTTGATCACAGGGGAGGGTTATGAGCCATAATTAAAGAACAGGTTGGAGCAGTGCTTTTGCTCCTTTGTAACATCTGTCTAGGTTTGATCAGTGCTTCAGTATTTGCAATTGTAATGATCTGGTCATTTTCTTTCCCTATCTGCTCAGCATGCAGCACACATTGTAGAAGCTGTGATTCACAGGCTGGCTGTACCTCCTGCCGAGATCCAAACAAGGTCCTGCTCTTTGGGGAATGTCAGTATGAGAGCTGTGCCCCACAGTACTATCTTGACTTCTCCACGAAGATATGCAGAGGTAAAGCTCTTCCTGAACTATGCATTGATTCTTTTACTCAGTGAGCTCCCTTTACTATAAATGTCTGCTCCCCCACACTGGGAAAATACTGTCATATGTTTAGACTTTCTCTGGTGATAGCAAGAAGTCATCATGTATTATGAATGTATGTATGTAATTTTTTCTTTGTATGTAATTTATTTTTTGTTTTTTAAAGTTTATTTATTTTGAGAGAGCATGATCAGGGAAGGGGCAGAGAGCAAGGGGGAGAGAGACAATCCCAAGCAGGTTCTGCACCATCAGTGCAGAGCCAGATGTGGGGCTCAAACTCACAAACCATGAGATCGTGACCTGAGATTAAGAGTTGGCCGCTTAACTGACTACACTGCCTAGTCACCCCTGTATGTAATTTATTAATCAAGAAAATATTTTTTTAATGTTTGTTTATTTTTTAAATTTTTTTTAACATTTATTTATTTTTGATAGACAGAGAGAGACAGAGCATGAGTGGGGGAAGGGCAGAGAGTGAGGAAGACACAGAATCCAAAGCAGGCTCCAGGCTTCAAGCTGTCAGCACAGAGCCTGACATGGGGCTCGAACTCACAAACCATGAGATTATGACCTGAGCCGAGGTTGGACGCTTAACTGGCTGAGCAACCCAGGCGCCCCTGTTTATTTTTTAATGTTTATTTGTTTTTGAAAGAGAGAGAGAGACAGAGCCTGAGCAGGGGAGGGGCAAGAGAGATACACACACAGAATCTGTAGTAGGATCTTCGTTAGTCTCCAAGTATGTGTTGTTTTTCCAATTTTTTTCTTGTAGTTGATTTCGAGTTTCATAGCATTGTGATCTAAAAATATGCATGGTATGATCTCGACCTTTCTGTACTCGTTGAGGGCTGTTTTGTGTCCCAGTATGTGATCTAGGAGAATATTCCATGTGCACTCAAGAAGAATGTGTATTCTGCTGCTTAAGGATCAAATGTTCTGAATATATCTGTTAAGTCCATCTGGTCCAGCATGTCATTCAAAGCCATTGGTTTCCTTGTTGATTTTCTGTTTAGATGATCTGCCAATTGCTATAAGTAGGGTGTTGTAGTCCCCTACTATTATGGTATTATTATCAATGAGTTTCTGTATGTGATTAATTCATTTATATATTTGGGCGCTTTCATGTTGGGGGCATAGACGTTTACAATTGTTAGGTCTTCTTGGTGGATAGACCCCTTAATTATGATATAATGTCCTTCTTCATCTCTTGTTACAGTCTTTATTTTAAAATCTAGGTTGTCTGATATAAGTATGGCCACTCCAGTTTTCTTTTGGTGGCCATTAGCATGATAGATGGTTCTCCATCCAGGAGACACAGAATCTGAAGCAGACTCTAGGCTCTGAACTGTCAGCATAGAGCCTGATGTGGGGCTTAAACTCATGAAATGCAAGATCCTGACCTGAGCTGAAGTCAGATGCTTAACAGACTGAGCCACCCAGGTGGCCCTAATGTTTATTTATTTTTGAGAGAGAGAGAGAGAGAGCGGGGGGAGGCAGAGAGTGAGGAAGACACAGAATCCGAAGCTGGCTCTAATCTAGCTGTCCGCACAGAGCCTGACACAGGGCTCAAACTCATGAACAATGAGATCATGACCTGAGCCATAGTTGGAACCTTAACCGACTAAGCATCTAGGTGCAAGAAAATATTTTTGAGCACCTACTGTGTGCCAACTATTGTGGAGGGTTTTGGTAATTAGACCAAAGGTGGCACACTGGAAACCCTCAGGTTGTAGTTGGTCTAAGACAGGGTTATTTTTGGTCCACCTAGTGTTCTAGTGTTTTAAATTTTTAACTAATGCATTTTATATTTTATGTAATTTTTAATTTTTTATTTTAGAGAGCATGAGTAGGGGAGGGGCAAAGAGAGACTGAGAATCCCAAGCAGGTTCCACACCCAGTGCAGAGCCCAACATGAGGCTCAGTCCCACAACCTGTGAGATCATGACCTGAACCGAAATCAAAAGTCGGTTGCTGAACTGACTGAGCCACCCAGGCCCCCCTCATTAATGTGTTTTAACATGTAGAAGAATCACATACAAAGATTGAGATTTCCTGTCTCTTTTGAAAAAGCCAGATGATTTGGCCACCCTGGGTGTGTGTTTCCATAATGCAGCAGTTGGTCGCTGATGAGTAGGTCTTGTCCTGTTGCATCTTCAGATCACCACAGTCTCCAACCCTCCCTATCCTGTCACACCAGGCCTGGTTCATAGATTTATATGACTTTCCTGGGACCTGGAGCCACTTGCATTTACAACTCTAGATTGCTAGACTCTATGCTTAATGCTTATCTTATTTGTTCATCTCTAACAGACTGAAATGAGTAAAGGCATAGTCCTGTGCTCGAGGAGTTTATAGGGGGGCAGTTTCAAAAACCGAGTATCCTTTTCCTTGTTCTGTCAGTAGTTAGAATTCTTGGGGCTTTTGCTCTTTGAATGGCAGTGGTCAGCAAGGAGAACAGAGGTAAAGGCTGGATTTTCCTTCTATTCCATTTCCCTTCTCCATTCGTCCATTCTACATATCTCCCATCTCTTAGCTGGGGCTCAGGTAGAGAGGCCAAACATCTATCACATATGCTGGTATGTTTTAAAGCTTTGCAAAATTGCACACTCTCTATTCCAAGGAATTCTCTTTGTAGTCAACTTAGGTGGTCTCTGGTGCTCAAGACCACAGAAGCTTTTCTGGTTTTTCCCTTCTAAACAGTGGTTGTCAGTACGTGGTGAAAAACAAGATTATCACGAATCCTCCATGTTGTAAATGATTTCATAACTTTGCTGGCAGTTTTCAAGGCTCTGCTTTAGTCATTTTCCCTCAGGAGTGATTCAGCCAAATAAATGAGCGGGATTAACTTTAGAAATCTTGGAAGCACGTGCACTGTCTTACACATTTACCTGCTTCTTTGGGCCTTAGAAATGTTGCATCAAGAAAGAGAGAAAGGTGACTAATGAGAAGTTTCCTCAGTTCTCAGCTGGGAGGGGTGGTGGAGTGAGGATGTCCTGAGTGGAGAATGCTCTCCAAGAAAAACAGTTCAGCAGCAAACATTTATTAAGCTGTTACTCTGTGCCAGGCACTGTGCTAACTCCTTTGCATTCATTCTTTCATTTACTCTGTGCAGTAGCCTTATGAAATAGGTACTATTCTTGCCTCTGTCTTACAGATAGGGAAACTGAGGCTCAAATAACTTAAGGAAGATGTGTAAGACATGTGGATGAACAGTATCTAAGCCATGGCTTAAATGGAGACTTGTGTGTCTTCAAAACCCAAGTACTTAACCTATCTTGTCCCATCTTCCATGCATGAAGGACTTAATTTGCCAGCTAGAACTTTGGCTCTCAGGCATGAGTTTTCTAGCTGCATCAGAGTTGCCTGGGCCTTTAAAAACCACAACAACTATGGGGCACTTGGGTGGTTCAGTCAGTTAAGCATCCAACTTTGGCTCAAGTCATGACCTCACAGTTCGTGAGTTCAAGCCCCTCATTGGGCTCTGTGCTGACAGCGCTGAGCCTGGAGCCTGCTTCAGATTCTGTGTCTCCCTCTCTCTCTGCCCCTCCCCTGCTCGTTCTCTCTCTCTCTCTCTCTCTCTCTCTCTCAAAAATAATAAATAAACATTTAAAAAACCCACAGCAACTATAACAACAACTATAATAATCATAAGAACAAAAACAATAGTGGCCCCAACATGTTTTCTTTTGCCTCAGTTCTTGAGACTAACTGAATAGTTCTGATGTTGGGCCTGAAAATCTGTATTTCTAACAATCATTCTGGATCCCATGGGTGCAATTCCAAGGTTGGAACCCATGAGCACATTAACTCCTTGAAGTCAGAGTCTACCCACTTTTTCTACCCATCTTTTAGTGCTCTGCATTCCATAGGTGCTTACTGAGCAAAGAACATGTTAATGAGTCAGCTCTACTGCTAGGGAGATCTTCTGTGATTTCTGTAAGCCTCTTCTTTCTGGACTGTTCCTTTGCGCCCCATTTAATTCTAACATCAGTGGTTCTCTCTGTTGGGTGGGTCAACACCTGATTTTTGAGAGGCAGGAAGCCAGGCAGCCAGCGTCAGTGGAGGCAGCAGATGCATTCTTAGCTGAGTCTCTGACATCACTTCACCTATTGAGCATTTGGAGGAGGTCTGGATTAGGTTTGCAGAGACAGATTGCCCACTCCCTGTAGCTGGCTTTGCATGAAGACACCATGGCACAGGAATAAAGAACTCTGGGGCTATGGAATAAGATTAAGTTGATCTGGCTCCTTGGCAGCCCTACTGACAAGCAGCCTGTGCACAAGCATGGAGTGATCCTTGTACATGTCCGTGTCCAACATAATTAGGAAATACTAAACCTCAGAGAGGCGTTCCGGCTACTACAAGCAGAAACCTCGTTAGGGCTCACTTATCTGACATCTTTTATGTTGTCCTCACTTTACCCTTGCGGCTGCCAGCAGCATCCTCATTAAATTAGTCGCTGGGACTGAGGGTGGACAGACGAAGGTGATCTAACATGGGCTTCCTTCCTAGAGTGTGATTGGAGTTGCAACGCGTGCTCTGGGCCTCTGAGGACCGACTGCCTACAGTGCATGGATGGCTACGTTCTCCAGGACGGGGCCTGCGTGGAGCAGTGCTCACCATCCTTCTACAGGGACGTGGGCCTCTGCAGGAGTAAGTGTCTGGAGCCCCTGCTCTGTGCTGAAGCCAGGCTTCAGCCTCCTCTGGTTTTTACTGTTCTGACAAGCAGTCTGTGGCTAGTTTCCTTTCTGGCTTTGTATTTAATTTCCGGTTTCTTTCCTAAGAGTTTTTCTCTATTATAGCCAAAATGCCCCCTCTCTCCTTCCCCCATGTCCAGACACGATATTTGCTAAAATTTGAGGTCAGTATGGGAATCTTGGGGGTATATGGCCATGCAAACAGGTATAAGGTTTGGATTTCCTGAAACATTGAACAGTCCTGTCCTCTAGATGCAGAGGTGTGTGTACTCTGGTCATTGGAGCACATGGAAGGCCTGTGCTCACACGTCAGCCCTCTGAAGCCCTGAATGTACCGGATGTCTCACCACCACCTTCCTCTGAACCCCACCCCCTTGGGTCTTGAATTAACACCACAAAACCTTCTGACTCTGAACAACTCCCGCAAAGTGCACAGACAGTACTACTGGGATCATTCTTGGGAGACTCTGATAATTGACTGGGTGAGTCAGGAAAGATGGACACTTCAGGCAAGAAAGCCATGGACTAGTTAATAATGATAATGGCTAATATGTGTAGTTTCTAAGTTTGCCCAGTGTTTTCTGTTATTTACTTCGGTGTTTGCCCAGCGAGCTGGGTAGGACGATATGTCCACTCCCATTTAATGGGAGAGAGCATTAAGGCTCAGAGAATTTAATCTCTGATCCTAAATCATCCCCCTGGTAAGTAGAGCAGTAACAACCAGAAGCCTGGTTCCTGACTCCTCATCTTCTGCTTCGTCCAACACACTGGGTCATCTAACTGTTTGGCATCTAATGCTACCTCCCCACAAGGGCCAGGAGCCCCTTGGAAAGCCATACACAATTCTGTTGATTTGACTTTTGTCCTTCAGGGTGTAGCAATCACTGTCTCCAATGCCAAGGTCCCCACGAGTGCACTCGCTGTGAAGAGCCATTTTTCCTGTTAGAAGCCCAGTGTGTCCAGGAATGTGAGAAGGGGTACTTTGCAGATCACGCCAATCGCCAATGTGCAGGTAACTTGGAGACTGTGCTGAGTTCTCTGGAGAAAAGCGAGGGCCGCAAGTAAATCAGGTGCGCTGATTCTCAGGTAACCAAGGACAATTTGAATTAAAAGCAGAATGAAAACCCAGGGAGCTCGGCCTAAGTAATTGATGGCTCCCCCTGCACATCTGCCAATTGCTGGTTAAATTGAATATAGAAGTGCAGGCCAATAATTCTCTTCCACAAATCAATATTGTCCCTAAAGGTCTTTATGGAAATGAAGTCAATATTTTATGGAATATAAGGCTTATATTGAACTCAGGTGAGGTATCCACTAAGAGTGGATTACCCCTGTTGATATGGGCACAGAATCTTCAGTGTATAGACTGAATTACCGCTGACCTTGATATTGGCACAATGCCCTTGAAGAAGAGGGTTTGTGAGGACGATTTAGTGAGACACACCGAACCTTTTGATCACACTAAAGTTAAACCCAAAGAGAGTTTCCTCAGTTTGTTTTCATCATTTCCTTTAAAACTTGGTACCATATACCCCACTTTGAAGAATATCTGGCCTGTAAGAATGATGCCATTCCCCTGGCATGGCATTTTACCTTTCACCAGATTCCTCTGTCTGCATGAGCTTGTTTAATACCCACAATGACTTGGTAGTGAAATATGGCAGACACTATGAATCCTGTTTTATAAGCAAAAAAAAAAAAAAAAAAAAAAAAAAAAGAAGAGAGAGAGAGAGAGAGAGAGAGAGAGAATGGCTTAAGCAAGAGAGAGAATGGCCAAGCAACATAAAATCAGTCATTAAACCCAAGTTTTCTGATGCCAGTCCAGGGCCCATTACACTATACTATACCACCTCTCTATAATAAAATCTCCACTAAGGAAGCAGAAAAACTTGGGAGTAAACACTCGATTTGTAGTTTATTGACTTGACCCAAGGAAATAATCCTATGGTCCTTTAAAGAGCTTATTTTCCCCATGCATTTAAAATAGTAATAACAGTAACAATAACAACAGCAACAACAATAATAATAATAGAATAGTAGTGGTATTAGTAGTATAGCTGAGTCCTAGGCACACAATTCACATAATAAAACATGTAATCCTCCCAACAGTTATTTGCATTAGGTGTTATTTCTATCCCATTTTTAAGACAAGAAAATCACACCACAGATGGTTAAAGGAACTTGCCCGAAGTGGACATCCGGTAAGTGGTAGAGGAGGAATGGAACCCAGCGAGGGCCTATGCTCTTAGGCACCATAAACCACCTCCCTTACAAGTCAATATGGTCAATTTTGTAAACAATCCACTTATGTGCAACATTTTCACATCACAGTGCATAAAGTGAAAGTGATGATCTGTGTTCACTTTCCTTCAGAGGGTAGATGGGTTCCTTGTGAGATTCTAGAGGAGATTCCTTTTTGCTGTAGTTGGGAGTCATGTGCTATCACTCTTTATTTCTCTGTCACTGGTGGCCCTAGCTGAGTGTCTGTGCCTTTCACGTGCCTCACTTAGTGTGTCCTTTCCTTGACAGCCTGCCCTCGAGCATGCTTACAGTGCAGCGGCAGGGACCGGTGTCACCTCTGTGACCATGGGTTCTTTTTGAAGAGTGGCCTTTGTGTTTCCAACTGCATTCCTGGCTTCTCTGCCCACTCTAATGAAACGTGCACTGGTAAGTGCTTCCCATCTGATGGTCTGGTGTATTAACCTGTCATTTCTCTATGCAAAGGCTGCGTCTGCAGATACAGTTGGCTCATGTGATACAAAATACAGGATTCTCATTCTGGGAATGCTAAGAAATAAGGGACTATCTATAGGACATAGGCATTGTGGAAACGCAATTTCTAAGATCTTTGGGAAAAAGAAATAGTGTGTGCCATGAAAGTACCAACTATCAGATCAGAAATTTGGCAGAAAACTGTGACACAGTGGGGTTCCTGGGTGGCTCAGTCAGTTAAGTGTCCGACTCTCGGTTTCGGCTCAGGTCATGATCTCAGAGTTTTGTGTGTTCCAGCTCCACGTTGGGCTCTGTGCTGGCAGTGCAGAGCCTGCTTGGGATTCTCTCTCTCCCTCTGTCTCTGCCCCTCCCCTGCTCACACTGTCTCTGTCTCTCTCAAATAAATAAACTTAAAAAAAAAAAGAAGAAGGCGATATTAAAGGAGTGGTGCTAGTTTTATCCAACACATCAATGGATACTTCACCTTACAACAAAAGAGAAGCAAATTTACATTTAGTCTTAAATTGGAGCCCCAAAGTTTTATAGATAAATGAAGTTTAAGGATTATATAATAGTTGAGCATTCCTCAGCTTTTGAGTGTCCTTTATCAATAACATGAGGCATATTTTAATACCCGTAGTCAATCATATTTTCCGTCTCTAAATTTCTGACCTCTGAAGATACTAAGACTTCCCATGGGAAAAAGATATATTTGGCTTATTTTATTGGGACCTTTCTGGAAACCCCAAGTACTTGAGAGTCAGCCTACTCCTCTTGGGACATGGTACAAGTCAGCTTGTGAAAACGAATTCCACTTTCATTAGAGTAATCTTACAGTAGAAGTAGTTCCCTTGAAACTTGCCATTCCCAAACTGTCCTGTCTGACCTACTTGCAGAAGGAAACACTAATAATTAAAGTCCAGGCAAAACAGCTTGCAGGAGACAGGATGCAATTATCATCATGATTGGATATTCATCCATCAGATGTTTCCTATGGACAAAGATGGGAAAATTTTATTTTATTTTATATTATTTTATTTTACTTATTTTTTAAATATAATTTATTGTCCATCAATGGAAGAATGGATAAAGATGGGACATTTTTAAAACAAAGTGTATATACTTTACATGAATTCTGAATATAAGCCACTTATAATCATACTTCATTAAAGATTAACTGGTACTGTTCTAGCAAATGGTATCAGACACTTACTTCTTTTCTTACCCTTAATGGGTCTGAAGGCCAGATGGGATGGATGAATTAGGTTATAACTGTTGCTTTCAAACCTAGAAGTCCATTAGAATTGCCTGGGGAGCTTGTAAAATCACTAAGGTTCCCACCCCAGAACATTTAAGTCAGAATCTCTGATGGTGGAGCTCAAGTATTGGTACTGTTTTAAAAGATCCCTGTATGATTCTTTATTGTTATTATTGACATATAATTCACATACCATAGAATTCACCTTTCAAAGTACACAGTTCAGTGGTTTTTAGTATATGCACAAAGTTATACAACCATCACCATTATATAATGCCAGGACATTTTATTCATCCTAAAAAGAAATCCAGTAACTGTTAGCAGTCTCTGTCTAGCGCTCCCTTGCCCCAGTTCTTGGCAGCCTTTGATCTACTTTCTGTCTCTGTGGGTTTAACTATTCTAGACATTTCACATAAATGGAATTGTACAATATGTGGCTTTTTACGTGTGGCTTTTTTCACTTGGCAATAATATTTTCAAGGTTCCTCTATATTGGAAGATGTGTCAGTACATCATCCCTTTTTATTGTTTAATAATATTCCATTGTATGGATATACCATAATTTATTTATTCATTCACCAATTTATGGACATTTGGGTTCTTTCCACTTTTGGGTTATTATGTATAACATTGCTATGAACATTCAGGTACAAGTTTTTATGTGGACATATGTGTTCAGTTCTCTTGGGTATATGCCTACGAGTAGAATTACTGGTGAGGAACTACCAAACTGAACCCTTTTACATTCCTACCAGCAACGTATGAGATTTTCAATTCATCCACATCCTCAGGAACACTTTTTATTGTCCTTTATAGTGGGTATGAAGTGGTATCACATTGTGGCTTTGATTTGCATTTTCCTGACGACTAATGAATGACATTGAGCTCCTTTTCATGTGCTTATTGGCCTTTTGTATATCTGCTTTTGAAAAACACGATTCAAATTCTTTGCCTATTTTTAAACTGGGTTACTTGTCTTTTATTGACTTGTAAGATGTATATATTTCAGATACATGTCCGTTTTCAGATATATAATTTGCAAACATTTTCTCCCATTCTATCAATTGACTTGTTTACTTCCTTACTGGTGTCCTTTGAAGGACTTTGGTCCAATTTATCTTTTTTTTTCTTTTGTCACTTGTACTTTTTGTGTCATATCTAAGAAAGCATTTCCTAATTTAAGCTCACAAAGATTTTCTCCTATATTTTTTAGAATTTTATGTTTAACATTGATATTTTATGTTATTTTCATATGTATCCTGGGGTGAGAACCACTGGATTAGAAGGAGGCTTATGGTCTACAATAGCCTAGAGTCTCATTTCTGAATGAACATTACAAATCTATTTATTAAAAAATAAAAAATCCTTGGGGTACCTGGGTGTCTCAGTCGGTTGGACGTCCAGCTTCAGCTCAGGTCATGATCTCACGGTTCATGAGTTTGAGCCCCACATTGGGCTCTGTGCTAACAGCTCAGAGCCCAGAGCCTGCTTCAGATTCTGTGTCTCCCTCTCTCTCTCTCTGCCCCTCCCCTGCTCAAACTCTCTCTCTCTCTCTCTCTTTCTCTCTCTGTCTCTCTTAAAAATAAACAGTAGGGGGCGCCTGGGTGGCGCAGTCGGTTAAGCGTCCGACTTCAGCCAGGTCACGATCTCGCGGTCCGTGAGTTCGAGCCCCGCGTCAGGCTCTGGGCTGATGGCTCAGAGCCTGGAGCCTGTTTCCGATTCTGTGTCTCCCTCTCTCTCTGCCCCTCCCCCGTTCATGCTCTGTCTCTCTCTGTCCCAAAAATAAATAAACGTTGAAAAAAAAAATTTTTTAAATAAAATAAAATAAACAGTAGAGGAAAAATTTTAAAAATAAATAAATAACTTTATCAGTGAATGTACCAAGTCTGACCTTTGGGTTCATATGTTTTCCAGGCAAAATACACACGCCTAGTCTTCATGTGAATGGCTCTCTCACTCTTGCAATTGGTTCCATGAAGCCACTGGATTTTCCCCTTCTGAATGTCCAGGATCAGGATGGCAGGGTGGAAGACCTCCAGTTCCATGTTGTGAGCACTCCCACCAATGGTCAGCTAGTGCTCTCAAGGAACGGAAAAGAGGTTCAGCTCGACAAGGCTGGCCATTTTAGCTGGAAAGATGTGAATGAGAAAAAAGTGCGTTTTGTGCACAGCAAAGAAAAACCCAGGTGACTCAGTGTTCTGTTGTTTTCCTCCTGCATCCTTTCCATCGGTGCTTTGCGCCCCCGCCCCCGCTTCTCAATAGCTATCCCCTCTCTTCTGAGGAAGATCGATACTCCACAAACGCCATCGCTTTCAGCTGCCTGTCATCATTTCACTGTAATTGCTCAGAGAGTGTGCTTCTGTTAGAGGCGTTTTCATTTTATCACATAATTATGGGTAATTCTCTGATGTGACAGGAAAGTTCCTAGTACAATTACCCAGTTTTTTGGCCCAGCAGAAACAAAACTGGTTATCTACCCAGATTGCTACAGCTGCTTCTTCAACATTAAGGTAATATACTGGGAGTGAGGAGTGACTAGAAGATGGAGCACATACTTTTAAAAGTGTTATATGGTTCCTAGAATTTCAGAGTTGGAAGGAAGCTAAGAGTCACAACTTTTTATTATCCACTTTATGGGATTAATTGTGGTTAATTTTTAAGCCTGATCTAGTTTTCCTCTGATTCCTAGCACACTTCTGGCTGTCTTCCTCACCCCAGCTGACATATGCTTCAGGAATGCAATTGAATGTTAACATTAACCCAAGAAAATAGAGTCATATAATTAGCAGAGTAAATCTGCTAAACAGAAATCAGAGAATGCACCCCAAAGATTAGCCTCATGGATTATCCTTCATCCTGCTCTGCTTCATTAGTGCAGATAATTCAGAGTAGACTGTATATGTTAAAAATGGGCCGAAATATTCACAGTGAATATTTTCTACTGTCAACACTAGAGATTTTTTTTTATTATTATTTTAAGGTTTTGGTTAGGAGATAGGTGGGGAGAAAAGCAAATGGCCCTTTCTCTATTCCATTTCAAAGCCAGAACCTCTGAAGACCATCTCAAAGGAATAAGAATAACTAATATTTACTGAGTGCTGACTTTGACGCAGGCATTGTGTTAAACACTTCGTGTGAACTATGTATATTTATGTTCCTAGTCTACAGATAGGGAAACAGTCCTCGAGAGTATAATCAAAGCCAAGTCTCCAATCAACAGCTGGTTCCCCAACTCCACAACCCATGCCTTTAGCCACTGATTTCTGCCTTCCTAATAATACTAGGAATAATGGGCACACTTCCATCTGCAAGGGGCAAATGATCATTGTATAGAGAAATACTGCTACAAGGGTGGGGCTTCAGACTCAGGTATCTGATGCCATAGACTCACTCTTCAGATTTATACACCATGTCCTGCATTCATTTTGCTTTAAGTGTAGTTCTTAATTGTTTGCATCACACACACACAGAGGCACGCACGTGTGCACACGCGCACACACACAACGTCCATACCTGTAGTGTTTTGCCTTTGAATGTCTTGTGAAAAGTGAGTAAAGTTCATAAAGCTCCCCAGACAACCAAAGTCAACCCTCATGTCTATTCCACCTCTTCAATCTATCATCACGTGTTTTCTTCCAGAGTCAGCTCTGCAGCCCTAAGTGGGACAAAGAATGGCAACAATTTTTCAGGGAATTCTTGCAGCACTGTTTTTATTCTTAGTGTACCCATTTTAGCATTGGATTTTCTTCATCTAAAAATTTAAACGAAAGAAAGAATGAGAGAATAGCAAAACAAGATTGGTAGTAATTCATGAAAAAAAGGAAATTCTGTAAGTTGTGGAGTGATACAAAAACAAAAGGGGCAACTTGCCACATAGGTTTATGATTTTGTTTTTTTCCTCATGAAAATCTGACCATGATTCTTTAGGACTAGATTCCTTTGGGGTCAGAATGCTCCTGTGGAGTACAAGACAACCTGCAAATATGGCCATAGTGGCCATGGCAAGTTGGCATTCTGGGATCCTAAGCAGTTATTGGGACCTCAGTGCTACCAAAAAGTCATTTTTCCCCAGTACATTGGGAGTAACCACACCTGCCTCCTTCTTTCTGTTGCTTCCATCATTTGCTTTCTCTGGAAGTTTGGAGCTGGGAGTGAAGAGAGCCAGGATTTAAATGGGTTGGAACTTCAAGGGGAGGATGAAACAGGAGGGAAGGCAAGATTTACTTCTTTAAAAACAAATCAGGTTTATTGAGATATAATTTGGGTTCAACAAAATTCCCCATCTTAAAGTGTACTGTTCTAGGAGTATCAACTAATGCATATATTCTTACAGTCTCAAGACTACAACTGCAATCAAGATATAAACAGTTTCGTCACCCCCTCCCCCTGAAAATCTCCATTTTGCTGCTACTCCCTTCCTGCCAGTCCGTAGCAACCACTAATCTGTTTGTTACTCTTACAGTTTTGCCTTTACTGAAATGTCATGTGAATGGAGTCATGCAGTATGTTTCTGGTTTTTGCCATAATGCTTTTGAGATCCATCCACATTATTTCATGTTTCAGTAGTTAATTTCAAAAATACCTTTTGAAGAACCTTTAAAATAATGGTCCCTATAGTCAACCAGAATTCAAAACTGCTCATAGTGCATTAATCACATATCTTAACAGCCTCCCATGAGTTCTGTGCTTGGTTTGGCTTTGAAAGTGGGTAACTCCTACCTTCCCTACCAGTTGTCTCTGAAGCTGCTGGAACAACACTCTTACAGGAAGTAAAAACCACAGCAAAGAATCAACCTTATTTTGTTTCATTAATTAGTACTGTTTCATTGCAGGTAATGAAAGTTAGCTTGAACTAGATTCAGCAAAATTGTAAGGCTTGTTATAACATTGCAGGCATGGCTCAGCTCTTTAACACAACAAGGGCAACTGGGCTTCCAGGGTGAGCCTAGAAGCTAGAACCGGGAATGGGAAAGCAGGACTCAATTCTTCCTCTTGTCTCTGTGGCTCTTTGCTCCAAGGCTTAATATATCTCCTTCCTACAGGCAGGCTTGGTAGACGATGGCTTCTGCATAGTCAAATGGGAGCTCTCAGGCCAGTTGCAAATTTCCAGAGAATAATCAGCCATCTTTACCTAGTCCAGTCCACATTGAATGTGTATGTGTGTGGCTGGAGTGGGGGAGGCAGGTAAATAGAGTCATGTAATACAAAACATTGCAAAATCCTTCACACGGGCCCACTCACATGATTTGAGAACAGGTTGGAGAGAGGGTCTGTAGGGAAGAGGGAATCATTGAGAGCTAATCAGGGACTATGATAAGTTCCTTTGCATTCTCCAATTTAACCATTAGCCATCACTATATTACTAACCTGTCTTGGGCTAACAACTGATTTTTCAACTATGTATATATTTATTTTAGAGAAATCTAAAATAAAGTTTATGTAATTGTTATATTGAGATCAAGAGATACCCAGTAGTTTTACCTGTATGGCCCTATATTCATCTTCATCTGGTTATTTTTATTTACAGGATGAATATTATATCACTGTAGTGGTTTGATCCTAATTCTTACATGCACATAACCTGAAAATATTTTTATTCTTTGTTTAGCTAGAGACTAATGACTGCATTTTCTCATTCCTTTCTTGGGCACTTCTTTTAGGAAAGGTTACTTTTCCCTGAAAATTAGTGACCAGCAGTTCTTCTCTGAGCCACAGCTGATCAACATACAAGCATTTTCAACACAGGTAATAACAATGCCACACAATTAATAATTGCATGTGCCTACTAATTCTGATGCACGAATCAAGGCTAAATCAAGTTTTAGCAAATATGAGCTAAATCAGTCTTGTTTCACTTTTCCCATGAAATAACACTGGAGTAACTCTTAGTACTTGTGGGTAAGAACAACAGCAACAACAACTAACTACTAATACATTCGATAGAACCCTTTGTAGTGTTTTTCATTTAATCATAACAGCCCTGTGAGGTGTTGTTATCCCCAGTTTACCGATAGGAATCTAAAGTCACAGGGAGGTTAAGTAACTTGTCTATGGGAATATAGCTAACAAAGAGCCAAGATTTCTACCCAGAAAATCTGGCTCCAGACCACTACTTTATAGTGCCTTACATTACTATACTGAATCTGATCTCAGCCCCTCAAAATAATTTGAAACCGTTCCAGTTGTTAAGACTTTCTTAATCTTAGGTAAATGAGTTTGTTTTGCCTAAATATTTCTGTCTCAGAGATACAAAATTATGTTCAGCCACTTTTGCCTTTCATATAGCTGGATTGTGTTTTAGTCAGTTTGCAGTAGGTACAGCATCTTATTAAGGATCTACTTAAATGAGGTGCCAGTGTGGTCATCAGCCAAACAGAAGTCTTGAAGAAATCATGGTAGATGCTATAAAACTCAGTGTGATGGCTCTTCTGTTCTCCTCACTCATCTTTGTCAACTTGCAGTTGTGTGTCCAGAATACACGTAGTGGTAGATGCTCTGAGTAACTGAGCTTGAGGGATTGAACAGCTGAAATGGGCAGAGAGTAGGTAGATAGATACAGTCTTAAGCTGTGAACTGCAAGCTAGTATGATATCAGCATGGGGAACCAAGACTACTGCAATATCCAGATCTCAGTAGAGTGTTAGTCATGATTCAAGGAAGGACATGAGATCATTGTTTTCAAACTGACATATATATATATATATATATATATATATATATATATATAATTTCAGTGTGTGTGTGTATGTGTGTGTGTGTGTGTGTGTGTGTGTGTGTGTGCGTGTATTTTTAATTTTGGGTGCAAAAATGAAAAGACCATGGATTGTGGATGATAATAGACATAACCCACAAGTGGCTCCTAAATGGTGTTCATAGGCCAGCTCAGCATTTCTTGATAGCATTCTTACTTCATAGGTGACAGTTGAGGAATGGTTAGAAATTGATCCAAAGTTAAATTGACCTCACTGCTGGGCTAAGAGTATGAATTTTGTTTTAATTAAAACCAAAACATGTGATCTCTAAATATGGACCAGAGGACCACATTAGGACTGTCTGACTTAGATGTTTCTCAGTACTTAAGCTCAGAAGTTTTGCTCTTTTTATTTGTGTTAATATAGTTGCTTCTAATTAGGTGAATTAGAGACGTAGGGTAGGTATTGGCAAGTGACTTTCCCATCTGAGATGGTGGGTTCCCACAGTTCCGATTTTTGTCTTCTCCAAATCAGGTGAGTAGATAGTGACAGCATTTTTAAATTTTATTTATTATATGAGAAACTTTTTTCATTTTAACTTTTTTAAGATGGAATTTTAGAAATGAGTTTTAGCTTATTTTTGTTCCTTTACATTCCTGTGATATTTCAATATGGTCTTGAGCCTTCCTGAGATTTTCTCATGTAAGTTGATTTGATCTTTTCCATTTATGGATGTTGACATCACCTTTTGACCTCGCCTTTTTCAGAACCCAAGGGCCATTCATTCCCACGTATGTAAAATCACAACTTCTGCATTCTCACTGGGGATATCTGAGGAGTAGCTGTCATCTAGCTTCCTACTATGTGATTATTATAATGACATCTTAGTTAGGCATTACTTTAATAGATATTAAAGTTTCCAGGAGGCCAGGAGGGGTAGTTTTAAAAGGAAGCCATTTGGATTAAAGAAGGCAATGTGCTGAGAATAGTCCTAGATGGTTCAACTTCAAACAATATAAAAAACTAAGATCATGTTTTCTTTGGCTTCTGGCCTCCATTTTTTTTTTTTGTTTTGTTTTGTTATTTCTTTCTGTTGTGGTTCATTAACTTTTATCTTTATGAAAGGATATTTTATTTGCTTACTGAAGTTGGTGAGGGGAAACCTGATAATCCTAAGAAAAACATATTAAAATTTGCCATGTGAATTAACCAGGTGGTTGCTTTACTGAGACTGTGATCTTATCAGGCTTTATAAGCTGAGTTGGGGTGGGCCCTTCAAGATATGGATGAGTTAGCGTTAAAAAGTACTGTATGTGGATGGAACTAGAGTGTATTATGCTAAGTGAAATTAATCAGAGAAAGACAAATATCATATGACTTCACTCATACGAAGACTGTAAGACATAGAACAGATGAACACAAGGGAAGGGAAGCAAAAATAATATAAAAACAGGGAGGGGGACAAAACATAAGAGACCCTTAAATAAGGAGAACAAACAGAGGGTTACTGGAGGGGTTGTGGGAGCAGGGATGGGCTAAATGGGTAAGGGGCATTAAGGAATCTACTCCTGAAATCATTGTTGCACTATATGCTGACTAATTTGGATGTAAATTAAAAAAATAAAATTAAAAAAAAAGAAAACAAAAAACAAAACAACTACTGGCCAGGGCCAGAAATTGCATGAACTCAGAATCAGAAGTACCGTAGCCAAAGTCAGCATACTGCAGTGTGGCCCAGAGTAAAGTGCTCAACTCCCAACACAGGTGCAAAAATTCCATATCTCTTACTATTCTCTTTTGGAAGCAGACAACTGGTTGGGTTCCCTGACTCTGGGCTGATCTCAGCTATAATGCAAGGGATATAGTGTGAATCAAGATAGCAGAGACTTCTAAGATTTAGCAGCAAGCAGCTCACCTTGATTGCCTCTGGTGAATACTATGGCCTTGAAATGGCTTTGAGAAGCCTCTAGAACCAGAAGTGTGAAGTAATCTCACTTGCTTTGATTACTATGACTGACCACACCTCTGACAAATACTTTGACTATGCAACAGTGTGGCACTTTGCTGGAGCATCAAGAGTTCCTTTAAAAGCATAGAATTATCAATTCGGTTGCGCAAAGCTGCGTCTAGTCCACAGGATTGTCCTCTCTTTTCCTGCTAAATGACTTCTCCTCCTTCCCTTCAACTCCTAGGCCCCCTACGTGCTGAGAAATGAGGCCCTCCATATTAACAGAGGAGAGAGAGGAACCATCACTACCCAGCTGCTTGACATCCGAGATGACGACAACCCACAGGATGTGGTGGTCGAAGTGCTTGATCCTCCACTTCATGGCCAATTGCTCCAAACACTTCAGTCCCCTGCAACCCCAGTCTATCAATTCCGGCTGGATGAACTCTCCAGGGGCCTTCTCCACTATGCTCATGATGGCTCTGACAGCATATCTGATGTTGCAGTCTTGCAGGCCAATGATGGACATTCCTTCCAAAATATACTCTTCCACATGAAGACTGTGCCCAAGGTAGGTGCCATTCCTAGAGCAACAATTTTCTTGCACCTAGATGCGAAGTTTTGTTGATGTTATTTTGCAGTATTCATGTTTTGCAGTTAAGATATGGATAGTTATCTATTCAAACATTTATTAACCATCTATTATGGAAATACTCAGGACATTCTAAGATTAATAGAACACGTTACCCATCTCGAAGAGCACTATCTATTTTGTTGGGAGCACCCTTCTCTACACAAGGGCAACTTTTGTACCTTTATGTTGACTTGCTGCCATAAAAAATGCCTTGTTGTCCACTGATCCTTTTGTCTCCTGCCTGATCATAAGAATCAAGTACACCCCTGTTTTTGTCTGCCCTTCTACAGCAGCTCATGCTATGTGAAGCTCATAGTCAGGTTATCATAATGAATCAAAAAGGACGAGTGCAGCCATTCTATTAAGCCAACTGAAGTAGGATGAGGGAACTCTTTCTTTTAGTAATCATAGGAATCCTTGTCGGTCTGAGTCATTCCCATGACACCTCCATATGTTTTTGCCGTATCCACAAACATCTTTTCTTTTAGTTTATTTATTTTGAGAGAGAGAGCATGAGTAGGGGAGGGCGAGATAGAGAGAGAAAGAGAGAGAGAGAATCCCAAGCAGGCCCCATGCTGTCAAGTGTAGAATCTGAGGCAGGGCTCAAACCCATGAACTGTGAGATTGTGACCTGAGCCAAAGTCCTGAGTTGGACACTTAACCAACTGAACCACCCAGGTGCCCCCCACTAACACCTTTTCTGTTATTTACTTAATATTTTTCTTTGTATCCACTTTTTTTGTGTGTGGCTTCTTTGTAACAAATAATGAATATGAGATTATGGGCTTAATGTATAATTATACTTTTTTCTAAAATATGAAAATTAATACCTAAAAATTTTTAAAAATATTCATCCATGTAGTGCATAGAATGTTCCAGGATACTATTAATGGGATGGCTACCATGTTTTGGGAAATACTGAGCTAATCCATGCTAGATCCAAAAGACTTATTGCAAAACATTTTCAAAACCATTTATTACTTGATGGTATTTCACTAGAAGCTATTTTTTGCATTATAGCAAAACTGGCTCTTTCTCATGGTGGTAGATGGAAAGACTTATCATTTTTATTGAACTTTTCATTCCAAATATCAGTTGCCACTGAAGTGTCATTAATGATTAGCTGGAGAAATTGATTTGCTGAAGACAGCTTAGAAATGACTTGTCACTTTCTCACCAACGATCACTCAAAATTTGCGATGGATCCTTGTGAAGGTGAACAGCTGAATGTAACCTAGTCTCTGGCTAGTTTCTTAGGCTGTTGTCTCATGATTTGCAGCTGCTGAAAACAGCGATGGTGGCATGAGATAGATGGGAGCAAGTGAAGGCTGATTATGAGATAGAGTTGGCAGGTAGCCACCTTGTAGCTAATCCTAATTATCACCCTCTTGCAATCGCCTTGGGAGATGAGGTTTAGTTCTGAAGAGATGAAGTCTAGACAGAATCAGAAAGTTTCTTTTCTTCTTCCTTGGTTTTCTTCCAAAGATTGTTATGGGATTTCAGCGCAACATTAGCAGCCGCCTTTCCTAGAGTGCTCTCAGTCTCCACGTTTGGAGCTCGGTTCAGTGTATGGCACTGTCATTTTGTATGCTATAGCCCAAGGTTGAAGGGTATTTCTAGGATTTTAGCTGCTTTGACTACAAAAACAAAACAAAGAAAATAAAATTTTAATTTATAAATAAGGCATAAGCACAGATCTCGAGTATCCTTGTAGTGCTTATAACTTGGGATCCGTGTTGGTATTTACAGGGTCTGTCCCTCCTCCTTCCTCCTGCCATCACTCTATCTCCTACAGTGTTGTGCTTGCCTGTCCATCAGATGAAATAATGGCTTCTGAGCCAATGAACTGGGATAATGAAACCAGTGACCAGAAGGTCAGCATCTATCAAGATGTACTAATAAGTTTGACACTGTAATACTGATATTTTACAAATACATCCTATATTTCCTCTCAGGAGTTCAAAGTACTTCTTCATATCTATTCTACTGATCTTTACAATATCTTAGTGAAGGAGGTTAGAACAGAGGCCATGTGACCTTATTCCTTCTAAAGGAAATTCTATGGGTGGGAGGTATTTTTGTTTGTTTTGCTTTTAACCTTTATTGGGCACTAATGCTTGATATAAATTATTTCATTTGATGTTCACAGTCACTCTGGGGTACTTGTACAATTATTATCTCTAATTTTCCAGAAAAGGAAACTGGAAAAAAAAAGTTTAAAAACATTGTTCAAAGTTTAAAAATGTTTATTTTTCATTAAAGTGTTTAGTGCCAGGGCGCCTGGGTGGTTCAGTTAGTTAAGTGGCCAACTTTGGCTCAGGTCATGATCTTCCTTGAGTTCGAAACCCGCCTCGGGCTCTGTGATGACAACTTGGAGCCTGGAGCCTGCTTCAGATTCTGTGTCACCCTCTCTCTCTGACCCTCCCCTGCTCCCACTCTTTCTATCAACAATAAATAAACATTAAAAAAAATATACATATATATATATGTATGTGTGTGTGTGTGTGTGTGTGTGTGTATATATATATGTATATATATATATTTAATGCCAGAGCCACGATTTCAACTCAAGTGTGTTCTGGCTCATCACATTTAACCCACGTGGCTTTTTTCATTCTAGTCCATATTTTTCAATGTTTTAGACATATATATTCTGATCCCCCTAATGGACAGAATGGAGACAGCAATTTTTTTCATTTTCACAATATCCTATCCAAGCAATCTGGGCACTAAGCCTTCTGGAATCTTCCCTCTGGACTCACTACATCTTGTTACAAGTGAAGCTATTTATAATCATAAGTCTACTGGAGCCCAAGAAGAAAAAAATTGCCTCAGCTATTAATGGCTTCTAATAGATATATAGTCAGACATGATTGATTTCATTCTGATAGCCATTTCTGAAGATGGGCATCCAAGTCCTTACCCTGTGGCAGCCTGCGTATTAAATTTGGAGATAGGCCAGTTACTGGCTGATGTCTAGCCGGTGGCTTAAGTGGAGTGGCTAAGGGGTTTAGGTCTAATTCCTGGTGAATGGATGTACAAATTAATCCCAGTGTTGTTCAGTAGAAAACTTAACCTGGTAATACGGATGGAAAGAGAGGGAGGGATAGAAAAAGCGAACTTTGTGGGAGCAGGAACTATTTCCGTTTTCCTCTCTTGAGCCAGGCACCTTGTAAGAGTTTAGTACATTTTTAAAAATTTTTCTTAATGTTTATTTATTTCTGAGAGAGAGATACAGAGTGTAAGTGGAGGAGGGACAGAGACAGAGGGAGACACAGAATCCGAAGCAGGCTCCAGGCTCTGAGCTGTCAGCACAAAGCCTAATGCGGGGCTTGAACTTGCAGACCGCGAGGTCAAGACCTGAGCTGAAGTTGGACGCCCAACCGACTGAGCCACCCGGGTGCCCCGAGTTTAGTACATTTTTGTTGGATGGATAGATAGTTGGGGGGATGCAACAGCTTGAGTGAGGCTGGTTCTCATGTTCCTACCTTTGAATCCATCTCTTGTGTCAGATGTGAAGCCTTCAGGGCACCTCTGCTGATGTCAGGTGGCCTATCTGGGACTAAGGGTAGGAGCTATCAGTTCCACTCTTGGTTCTCCAGTTCTACATCACTTCTTCCAAACTTTTATCCTTGGCCTGGCAGTGAGGAAATTTGACTGCTACCCTCCAGGCTTGTGGTGAGTCACTGAGGAGAAAATAGACTCAGGACTGATGTTGAAACATGCTCTCTTGGGGGTAGGAGGCAAAATAAATCAAAGAGATTAGAAGGTAATAAAGAATGCTCTGCTGAACAGGCTCTCATTAATTGGGCGGATTACCAAACCTGAGCCTGCTAGAGATATGATTTTAAAGCAGTTTGGTGTCTAATAAGGGCTAAAATGTGAGCAGGGAAAAGTCATGCTTTTTGGTGGTTTTCTCTCCACTGTTGGGCTTTAAAGAAATTACCCTCTTTTTCGTTAATGAAGACATCTCTGGAAAATCATGCCTCTTTTTCCACTTTGGCAATAAGTCTGATGATCTTTGTGACCTCGTTTGTTGACTTTGAGCAATTTATTTTCTGCAACTGGGTAGTGCTTTGATGTTAAAAGCCCCAAGTATCATGCTAGGAACTAGATGGAAAATTTTGTTGCTAAGAGTCCTCTTGGGCTGTTTGAACTTGGTAAGGCCCGTGTGCAGCGAAAAGCCCTGTTGTGCTTTCCCTCAGTTTTCTTAAAACTTGTCCCCCCAGTTGTTGTTTTGCAGAGATACCATTTGATAATAAGGGTGCTTGTGACAATTATAAATATGGCAGGAAAATGTTAATTTTTTTAACAAGAGTCTGTCTAATGCATCAACAACTAAATCTCTACCATGTGTCAGGGTTTCACCTTTTATGGACTTGTTTAACTTGTTGATTTTGGCATCTTGGAAGATGCATCGCTCAGAGTATATGCTCAAAAAATGGTTGTTGATTACAAAATTTTGTTTATAAAGTGGTTGAAATCTACATGGAGAAGAGGTTCTATATTCTTGACCTGAAGGAACAGAGCTTCTGAGGAGCATGCATACATTGGCAAACACAAAAACAGTCCAATTATCTTTCCATCCCTTACCTGGTAAATAGCATTTAAGATTCACCTTCTATGCGCCATCCTATGTGATCCTTCCCTAAAATCCACAATGTCCTATAAGACTGCATTCTAAAAGCTATGACATAAATGAGTCTTTGCAAATTAAGGCATATTTTTACAGAATAAATTGATGTTAGGATTGCTGTTATATCCAATTGTTGTCATTTTCTATTTGATTAAGTTTAAAAATCTTTTAGTTTGAATAGTTTGGCCTGGGGTTGGGGTACACTATCATTTGAGATCATCATTTATGTCCCAACATTTATTTTAGGGAGGTAAGTTTTCATTTTATTTGTGAGATTTTCCTCCTAATGATAGAAGCTTAGGCCCTTACTTCTGGTTTACAACAATAATATTTTTATTTGTAATACAATATATAATGGCTAAACTTTATTGCCAGCATTTCTGTATGCCCTTTGTTCTATGAAATGAATCAGAAGAACTATTTAATTTAAAGTACTCTTTTGATCATGCCCCCATAATCCCTGTTTGGGATTTCATTGCTTTCTAATATGGTACCCTGAAGGGCATATAAAACTTCACTAGGCAGGAGATTATTCAACTCATGTTATGGCTAATTTCTTCAGTTCACAGGGATATATGCATCATTGTTCAGAAAAAAAAAAAAACTACAAGTAGATAAAGAAATTGCAAAATGTCAGAATCATTTGGGAAATGAGGTTAAAATTTGGCTTTTCTGGACACTTTAACTGTAGAAAAGATGGTGTATAACCTTCTATTCATCTCTTCTTGAATCGTCCCTGGACTCTCTCCCAGAAGAAAGAAAATGATAAAACCATCTTCATCAAAATATGAGTGGGAAGAATTACACTTCTTTCCCTTAGACAGTTGTCTGTTTCTTCTTAAGTATTGTAAACAAATAATTCAGAAACAGAGGCATTTATATTATCTGGTGATAAATATAAATATTGTAAAAGGCCTGTCTGTGGGGTTTCAGGAGAACCACTCTAGCTCCATCACTGTATCTATCCTGGGCTGTGCTTCTCCTGATTTAGCATGACTCCACATCCCCTGGGGATTGTGTTTAAATACAAGTGGAAATTCATCAAACTAAAAAGCTACACAGCAAAGCAAACAATCAAAAGAATGAAAAGGCAGCCTACTGAAGGGGAGAAAGTGTTTGAAACCATATATCTGATAGGGATTAATATCTAAAATATTTGACGAACTCTAACAACTCAATAGCATCATAATCCTCCTCCTCCTCCTCCTCCTCCTCCTCCTCCTCCTCCTCCAATTAAAAAGTGGGCTAAGGGGGCGCTTGGGTGGCTCAGTACATTGAGCATCTGACTTCGGCTCATGTCATGATCTCACAGTTTGTGAGTTCAGGCCCCATATAGAGTTCTCTGTTGTCAGTACACAGCCCGCATCAGATCCTCTGACCCTTTCTCTCTCTGCCCCTCCCCCACTCATGCACACTATCTCTCTCTCTCTCTCTCTCTCTCTCTCTCTCTCTCTCTCAAAAATAAACATTTTTTTTTAAAGTGGGCTAAGGATCTGCATAGACCTTTCTCAAAGGAAGACATACAATGGCCAAAGGTACATGAAAAGGTGCTCAACATCACTCATCATCAGGGAAATGCAAATCAAAACCACAATGATGGGTGCCTGGGTGGCTCAGTCAGTTAAGCGTCCAACTCCTGATTTCGGCTCAGGTCATGATCTCACAGTTCATGAGACTTATCCTTGTGTGGGGCTCTGCACTGACAGCATGGAACCTGCTTGGGCTTCTCTCTTTCTCTCTCTCTCTGCCCCTCCCTTGCTTGCATGCATTTTCTCCCTCTCTCTTAATAAATAAACATTGAAAAAAATAACAATGAGATATCACCTCACACCTGTTAGAATGGCTAAAATAAAAAAGACAAAAGATAACAAGAGTTGGTGAGAGTATGGGGAAAAGGGAACCCATATAATCTCTTGGTGGGAATGTAAGTTGGTACAGCCATTTTGGAAAGCAGTATGGAAGTTCCTCAGAAATTAAAAACAGAACTATCATATGGATCCAGCAATCTCACTTCTGGGTATATATCCAAAGGAAATGAAATCTTTATCTCAAAGAGATATATGTACTCACATATTTATTGCAACATTATTCACAAAAGCCAAGATGTGGAAACAACCTAAGTGTCTGTTGATAAATGGATAAAGAAAATGTGGTCTATATACACAATGGAATATTATAAACCCTTATGGAAGAAGGAAGTCCTGCCATTTGTGACAGCATGGTTGAGCTTGAAGAACACTATGTTAAGTAAAATAAGCCAGACACAAAGATAAATTCTGCATGATCTCACTTATATTTGGAATCTAAAAAAGTCCAACTCATAAAAGCAGAGTAGAATGGTGATCGCCAGGGGTAGAAGAAATCGGGAGGTATTAGTCAAGGGGTATAGAGGTTCAGTTACAAGGGATGCATAAGTTCTGGAGATCTAATGTATAGCATGGTGGCTATACTTAATATTGTATCATATACTTAAAATGTGCTTGAAATTTGTTTTTACCACACACACACACACACACACACACACACACACACTCGGGTTTAGTTATGTGAGGTGATAGATTTCTTCATTAGTTTGATTGTTATAATCATTTCACAATGTATATGTATATCAAAACATCATGTTGTGTACCTTAACTATATCAACTTTTATTTATCAAGTAATACACTTCAATGAAGCTGAAGAAAAAAAGTAAAATGAAGTTCTAATTCAGAATGAGGTGAGGCTTGAGATTCTAAACTTCTAGTAAGTTTCCAGATGTTGCTGGTGTCTGAATACTGACTTACAAGGAATACTGTCTCCTAATAATTTATACTCACACGGGAATTACAGGGAATTGTATCGGTGAAGTTTAGCTAAGATAGAAATGTAGTGGGAGAGACACCTGGGGACAAGTCACAGTACTTACTTGCTTGGAATATGAAAAACCCCATTGCCTCATCAGTCCAAGAATGTGGTTGCTGGTGTATGACTGATCTCTGTAACCATGATCAAACTTGACGAGGCTGCTGCTATTAGAAAGATTGCTAGCAATTAAGACACCTGAGTCTAAGTATATTATATTATATGAAACACTGCTGGAGTTAATAGGGACTTTTCTCCTAGAATTCCAGGGGAAGGGAATTCTTGGCACATTTTGGTGTTTTTGTAAATAATATGCTATGTCAATTGTGAAGGGAGAAAGTTTTTGGGAGTTTGCTCCTGAGCACCAATCACAATAGAAAGTACCTTTGCTGCTGTTTTCCTGGGCACTGGGTAGTGAAAATAGCTATGACCGCCTCCTGTGGGGGGCAAATACTGTTGTGTCAGGTGACTGCAAAAAAAAATAGATGTTGTCTTCTGCTCTTAGTATTCCCCTTCTGGGAGTGGTGTTTGCTCTGTTTATTGGCATATTTGAAAGCTATAGCAATAATTTATAAAAATATCCCCTTTAAGTGCTTGATTTTAGAATATCAGATTTACTGATTTTTAAAGTTTGAAAACAAACTGCAAACTGAACACAGGCAGCCTCACTAATCTCATTCTGTGCTAAAATGTCAATTATGAGGCTTTGGAAGAGGTGCACACCTTGCAAATCAGGAATGACAGCACTTTTTAATGACATTAGCTTTAGCAATTAAAATGGTTGCCTTCTCAGGAGTGCTAAATAGGTGATTTCTTCCAGTCAGCGATTCCCAACTGTTGTTTCTAAGGCTTCACTTTCTATCAGTCATCAAGGCCTGTCAATTCGGCCTCTAGTGTTTCTGGAAACTGTTTCTAACTCCCCATTCCCACTGCAATGACTTTTTCATCTTCTCTCACCTGAGCCATTACAAGAATTTGTTAAATGGTTTCTACAGCCCCAGACGCATCCCAGTTCTAGCCCTTTCCATCTCTTGCTGATGAAAGCTTTCTAAACCCCAGACGTGCTCATCCCCTTTCCTTCCCTGAAGACACATGTTGACTTTACAGGGCCTACCAGATAAATGGAGACTTTTAGCACAGCATCTACCTTCTACCTACACAACCTTAAGAGAGTGTCCCTTTTTATTCACCTGCTCCCCTGGTTCCATAAACTCTTCTTTCCCAGACACCTGGATATTTTATGAAGCATGCAGTGCATTGTCTCATGTCTTTGCCTCAGCTGGGCCCTTTGCATAGAATTCATTTTACCTCTTCTCTCTTAGAAGACCTGTCTTTTGGTCATTTGAGAATTAAATGATATATCCATAGGAAAGCCTTCCTGAGCATTCTTTTCTCAAACAGGAAACCTCATTTTTCCCTTATTCTCCCACAGCACCCTGTGCATCATTTGTGATGCATCCTGATTATTTATCTGTGGGGAGATCACTAGATTGTAAGTTCTGAAACTGAAGTCTTGTTTCAGCCATTCTTACCTATCTCAGGCCTCTGGCAAAAGAGCCAGCATATAATAGGTGCTTAATGAGTACTCCTTGAATGTGGGTGGATGGGGAGGATAGAAGGACAGTTACTTGGACAAAAGAGCCCCTGGGGGGGCTCAGTCAGTTAAGCCTTCTGCTCTTGGTTTTGGTTCAGGTCATGATCTACAGTTCATGAGTTTAGGCCTCACATCGGGCTCCATGCTGGTGGTGCGGCATCTGCTTGGGATTCTCTGTCTCCTTCTCTCTTTGCCCCGCCCCCACTCATGCTGTCTCTGTCTCTCCCAAATAAATAAACTTTAAAAAGAAAGAAAGGAATGGAGAGACAGTCTTCCTGAATGAAATAAGTTCTTTGCTTATAAGTTAAAAGAAAAAGCAAGATACGTACACACGTACATACACATGCATGTATCTACACGTAATACACATACATAGTTCGTAATGTGACTTCAAAGCTATGAATCTCTCTTATTAAATGATCACTAGCAGCAATGGTACATTTCGACTTATGTTTTTAAGGGCTGATGTTTTCTTTTATTTTGCTTGGACCTAATTCTGTACTCTTTCCTTATTCTAGAATGATGGAGGTCTTCGGCTCGTGGCTAATTCAATGGTGTGGGTTCCAGAAGGTGGGATGCTGCAGATTACCAATAGAATCTTACAGGCGGAAGCTCCAGGTGCCAGTGCCTCAGAAATCATCTACAAAATTACACAGGACCACCCCCAATTTGGTAACTTTTTTCCTTTGCCATGATTTCATCATTGTATCCAGTAGTCTTGGACTTGCTTTTGTACAATGCCACACAGCAAGGTTGTGAGTCCAATGAAATTGACTTTCTAATACCTCACACATCTCATTTAAACAGAATAGTCAATGGGGCACCTGGGTAGGTCAGTCGGTTGAGCATCCAACTTCAGCTCAGGTCATTATCTCATGGTCTGTGAGCTCAAGCCCTGCGTCAGGCTCTGTGCTGACAGCTCAAAGCCTGGAGCCTGCTTCGGATTCTGTATCTTCCTTGCTCTCTGCCCCTCCCCCACTCATGCTCTGTCTCTGTCCCTCTCTCTCTTAAAAAGAAGTAAACATTAAAAAAAATTTAAACAGAACAGTCAAAATAACTCATACACACATTATCAGGTAGTACACTAAGTAATATAAACATATTAGTGTATATGAAATCCAAAATTTAAGTCTTAAAACAACTTAATTTTACAGAGAAAGTAACTTGCTAAAATATAGTTTATATAAGCATGTATAGCTAATTATGTCAGTTTAATTTTGAAGCTCAGGCTCTTAAACTCCACCTTGTGTCCCTTCTAGAACATCACCAGATTTCTTGTTGAGACTTAAAAAAAAAAAAAAAAAAAGAGCTTTACATGAAAACATTTTTAAAGATCTCCATTGTTACTTCCACTTCCAGAAAGATAGTGCAATATGATAACCTGAAAATTTTCTTGTCCTCCTCCTCCTCATCATCATCTAGAAATGCTGGAAACAAGATAACAATTATAGGGCAGTGGTACCTGGATGCCTCAGGTCAGTTGAGTGTTCCAACTCTTGATTTCAGCTCAGATCATGATCTCGCACGTTCGTGAGATTGAGCCCAGCGTTGGACTCTATGCTGTCCGGGATTCTCTCTCTCTCTCTCTCTGCCCCTCCCCACTCATGTTCCCCACATACATACTCTTTCTCTCTCTCTCAAAATAAATAAACATTAAAAAAAAATTATAGGTCACTGCCTGATCTTCCAAGAATAGAAAGAAGTCTCCAAGTCACAAACAGAGAAGGAGCTTAAACCAGTCTAGGCATGAGCTCATGGAATAGCTTCCCTCAGAGTGGTTGTTTGTGTTCCAGGAACCCAGGGGCTTGAGATATAATGCTCGTGCAAAGACAGAAAGTTAAGATCCTACATAAAACTTGGACTCTGCAAAGACTTTGACTTAGAGAGACAGAAGAGAAAACAAGAAGCACACCAACACAGAGAGTTGTTAAAGAAACCTATCTGTGTTTCCCAGGGCTCAGAGTGAAGTAAAAAAGTCTGCAGAGAAAGAACTCCAGGCCTGTTTCTCCTGATGATCCTGAGTTAAGTTACACTGCACGTTGTCTGAGAAACCCAAAACTGAGATGTTATATGAATATTAATCTCAGGCCAATGATACTTCTTGGGTTCCTTACAGAAACTGGTAGAAACTGCTATGGAATTTCCACCCTCAACTCCAGGTCACAAGATTCTCACAGCCTAAACCACTGAAGATTAGCTCAGAATTCAAAATTACAGAACAGATGAGGAAATAATCCATAGTATCATAAGAAAAATGAACAAAATGATCAAAACTCCAAGGATTTCATAAAGGAGCAATCATAAAAATTGTGAAACAAGGGGTACCTGGGTGGCTAAGTTCGTTAAACATGCAGCTTTTGGTTTCAGCTCAAGTCATAATCCCATGCTTCGTGGGTTTGAGCCCCTCATCTGGCTCTGTGCTGACAGTGCCGAGCCTGCTTGGGATTCTTTCTCTTCCTTTCTCTCTGCCCCACCCCTTGCACTCTCTCTCTTCCTTTCCCTCAAAAAAAAAATAAATAAATACACTTAAAAAAACAAACTATGAAACAAGCATATTTAAAATGATTTAAAGATACTAAAGAGGAATCAAAACTTTAATAACCACATACCATAAAAATAAAAGGCAGGTAGATATTTTTTAAATGTTTGTTTGTTTGTTTATTTATTTATTTATTTATTTTTGAGAGAGAGAAAGTGAGTGCTAGAGGGGAAGAGGGGGACAGAGGATCTGAAGCTGATAGCAATGAGCCCAGTGCAGGGCTTGAACCCAAGAGCCATGAGGTCATGACCTGAGCAGAAGTCGGATGCTTAACTGACTGAGCCACCTAGGCACCTCATAGGCAGGTAGATTTTTTAAAAGAACTAAATAGATAACCTGAAAATGAAGATGAAAATGATATTCATTAAAAGTAAACACGTTCTTGGCATGTTAAATAGCAGAGGAATAATAATCTCTTTTTCCTCTGGGTCCCTGGATTTTAAAAATTATATATTTTCTGTAGTGGGGAGAAAAATTAACTTTTGTGCATTTCAAAAGTAATTCCAATGTCAACAAAGACATTGAAAAACACGATTCAACCAAGAATTGATATGATTATGAAATAGTTGTTCTAGCTGGAGTACCTTTTATTATATATAGTTGTATAACCTTGAGGAAGGCAAGTGAATGCCTTTGAGCCTTAGGTTTCTTTAAAAGGTTAGGCTAGATAATTTTTTATCTTTTTATTTTAAAATAATTTTAGACTTACTGAAAATTTGCAAAAATAGTACAAAGAGCCCTTGAATACCCTTAATCTAGCTTTCTTCAATGTTAACATCTTATGGAACCATAGAACAATTAACAAAACCAGAAAGCCAACATGGATACAATGCTATTAATTAATCCACAGACCTTATTCAACTTTGTGTTCTTTTACCCACTGATTTTAAGCTTGATAATGTTTAAGTCCTTTTCAGCTCTAAAAATCTTTGACTCGTTTGATGTATTAAATTCTTTACCTTTATCTTGATCATTAAAAGCCAAAAAATTTAATTTCCTAGAGACAGTCCAATATTCCAATAGTCTCTTTAAGTATTAAACAGAACAATGCTGAATTAAATTTCAGCTTGATAAATGCCATGTAGGCTTGACTCTGACCCTTTCCTACTATAACTCTCTTAATTAACTTCTTCCTATGAACATAATCCTCTTTCTGCGTGTCCAGAGCCCCCTATTAGTAATAATCAAATCACATTAACGTTAGCAACCACTCAAGAGTGAAAAAGGTGGTGGGAACTGGAAACCCACTCAACACCAGTCTACTTACATCCGTCTGTCGCAGTGGTATGAATTTGTGGAGCCCCTACCCTCTTGCCACCCCAGCTCTTATATACTCCCTCATCACTTTAGAATGTTCCAGATGAGCTTTAGACTTTTTGTGGAGACCTGACCATGCAACTGAACCAAATGTAAATTGCTTGTGTAGTAAATGCATACAGAACCCAAGTTCCACCACTTGCAGCAGACTCATCACTGTTCTCAAATGTTAGTTTAGACAAGTTGATTAATACTTGTACCTTTAGCTACTTCACAAGCTTGAAAGTGAATTTATTTATTTTTTTTGCAAGTTTTATTTTTTTTTTTATTTATATATGAAATTTATTGTCAAATTGGTTTCCATACAACACCCAGTGCTCATCCCAAAAGGTGCGCTCCTCAATACCCATCACCCACCCTCTCCTCCCTCCCACCCCCCATCAACCCTTAGTTTGTTCTCAGTTCTCAACAGTCTCTTATGCTTTGGCTCTCTCCCACTCTAACCTCTTTTTTTTTTTTTTCCTTCCCCTCCCCCATGGGTTCCTGTTAAGTTTCTCAGGATCCACATAAGAGTGAAACCATATGGTATCTGTCTTTCTCTGTATGGCTTATTTCACTTAGCATCACACTCTCCAGTTCCATCCACGTTGCTACAAAAGGCCATATTTCATTTTTTCTCATTGCCACATAGTATTCCATTGTGTATATAAACCACAATTTCTTTATCCATTCATCAGTTGATGGACATTTAGGCTCTTTCCATAATTTGGCTATTGTTGAGAGTGCTGCTATGAACATTGGGGTACAAGTGCCCCTATGCATCAGTACTCCTGTGTCCCTTGGATAAATTCCTAGCAGTGCTACTGCTGGGTCATAGGGTAGGTCTATTTTTAATTTTCTGAGGAACCTCCACACTGTTTTCCAGAGCGGCTGCACCAATTTGCATTCCCACCAACAGTGCAAGAGGGTTCCCGTTTCTCCACATCCTCTCCAGCATCTATAGTCTCCTGATTTGTTCATTTTGGCCACTCTGACTGGCGTGAGGTGATACCTGAGTGTGGTTTTGATTTGTATTTCCCTGATAAGGAGCGACGCTGAACATCTTTTCATGTGCCTGTTGGCCATCCGGATGTCTTCTTTAGAGAAGTGTCTATTCGTGTTTTCTGCCCATTTCTTCACTGGGTTATTTGTTTTTCGGGTGTGGAGTTTGGTGAGCTCTTTATAGATTTTGGATACTAGCCCTTTGTCCGATATGTCATTTGCAAATATCTTTTCCCATTCCGTTGGTTGCCTTTTAGTTTTGTTGGTTGTTTCCTTTGCTGTGCAGAAGCTTTTTATCTTCATAAGGTCCCAGTAATTCACTTTTGCTTTTAATTCCCTTGCCTTTGGGGATGTGTCGAGTAAGAGATTGCTACGGCTGAGGTCAGAGAGGTCTTTTCCTGCTTTCTCCTCTAAGGTTTTGATGGTTTCCTGTCTCACATTCAGGTCCTTTATCCATTTTGAGTTTCTTTTTGTGAATGGTGTGAGAAAGTGGTCTAGTTTCAACCTTCTGCATGTTGCTGTCCAGTTCTCCCAGCACCATTTGTTAAAGAGACTGTCTTTTTTCCATTGGATGTTCTTTCCTGCTTTGTCAAAGATGAGTTGGCCATACGTTTGTGGGTCTAGTTCTGGGGTTTCTATTCTATTCCATTGGTCTATGTGTCTGTTTTTGTGCCAATACCATGCTGTCTTGATGATGACAGCTTTGTAGTAGAGGCTAAAGTCTGGGATTGTGATGCCTCCTGCTTTGGTCTTCTTCTTCAAAATTCCTTTGGCTATTCGGGGCCTTTTGTGGTTCCATATGAATTTTAGGATTGCTTGTTCTAGTTTCGAGAAGAATGCTGGTGCAATTTTGATTGGGATTGCATTGAATGTGTAGATAGCTTTGGGTAGTATTGACATTTTGACAATATTTATTCTTCCAATCCATGAGCAGGGAATGTCTTTCCATTTCTTTAAATCTTCTTCAATTACCTTCATAAGCTTTCTATAGTTTTCAGCATACAGATCCTTTACATCTTTGGTTAGATTGATTCCTAGGTATTTTATGCTTCTTGGTGCAATTGTGAATGGGATCAGTTTCTTTATTTGTCTTTCTGTTGCTTCATTGTTAGTGTATAAGAATGCAACTGATTTCTGTACATTGATTTTGTATCCTGCAACTTTGCTAAATTCATGTATCAGTTCTAGCAGACTTTTGGTGGAGTCTATCGGATTTTCCAGGTATAATATCATGTCATCTGCAAAAAGCGAAAGCTTGACTTCATCTTTGCCAATTTTGATGCCTTTGATTTCCTTTTGCTGTCTGATTGCTGATGCTAGAACTTCCAGCACTATGTTAAACAACAGCGGTGAGAGTGGGCATCCCTGTCGTGTTCCTGATCTCAGGGAAAAAGCTCTCAGTTTTTCCCCGTTGAGGATGATGTTAGCTGTGGGCTTTTCATAAATGGCTTTTATGATCTTTAAGTATGTTCCTTCTATCCCGACTTTCTCAAGGGTTTTTATTAAGAAAGGGTGCTGGATTTTGTCAAAGGCCTTTTCTGCATCGATTGACAGGATCATATGGTTCTTCTCTTTTTTTTTGTTAATGTGATGTATCACGTTGATTGATTTGCGAATGTTGAACCAGCCCTGCATCCCAGGAATGAATCCCACTTGATCATGGTGAATAATTCTTTTTATATGCCGTTGAATTCGATTTGCTAGTATCTTCTTGAGAATTTTGGCATCCATATTCATCAGGGATATTGGCCTGTAGTTCTCTTTTTTTACTGGGTCTCTGTCTGGTGTAGGAATCAAAGTAATACTGGCTTCATAGAATGAGTCTGGAAGTTTTCCTTCCCTTTCTATTTCTTGGAATAGCTTGAGAAGGATAGGTATTATCTCTGCTTTAAACGTCTGGTAGAACTCCCCTGGGAAGCCATCTGGTCCTGGACTCTTATTTGTTGGGAGATTTTTGATAACCGATTCAATTTCTTCGCTGGTGATGGGTCTGTTCAAGCTTTCTATTTCCTCCTGATTGAGTTTTGGAAGAGTGTGGGTGTTCAGGAATTTGTCCATTTCTTCCAGGTTGTCCAATTTGTTGGCATATAATTTTTCATAGTATTCCCTGATAATTGTTTGTATCTCTGAGGGATTGGTTGTAATAATTCCATTTTCATTCATGATTTTATCTATTTGGGTCATCTCCCTTTTCTTTTTGAGAAGCCTGGCTAGAGGTTTGTCAATTTTGTTTATTTCTTCAAAAAACCAACTCTTGGTTTCGTTGATCTGCTCTACAGTTTTTTTAGATTCTATATTGTTTATTTCTGCTCTGATCTTTATTATTTCTCTTCTTCTGCTGGGTTTAGGCTGCCTTTGCTGTTCTGCTTCTATTTCCTTTAGGTGTGCTGTTAGATTTTGTATTTGGGATTTTTCTTGTTTCTGGAGATAGGCCTGGATTGCAATGTATTTTCCTCTCAGGACTGCCTTCACTGCATCCCAAAGCGTTTGGATTGTTGTATTTTCATTTTCGTTTGTTTCCATATATTTTTTAATTTCTTCTCTAATTGCCTGGTTGACCCACTCATTCGTTAGTAGGGTGTTCTTTAACCTCCATGTTTTTGGAGGTTTTCCAGACTTTTTTCTGTGGTTGATTTCAAGCTTCATAGCATTGTGGTCTGAAAGTATGCATGGTATGATTTCAATTCTTGTAAACTTATGAAGGGCTGTTTTGTGACCCAGTATATGATCTATCTTGGAGAATGTTCCATGTGCACTCGAGAAGAAAGTCTATTCTGTTGCTTTGGGATGCAGAGTTCTAAATAGATCTGTCAAGTCCATCTGATCCAATGTCTCATTCAGGGCCCTTGTTTCTTTATTGACCGTGTGTCTAGATGATCTATCCATTTCTGTAAGTGGGGTGTTAAAGTCCCCTGCAATTACCACATTCTTCTCAATAAGGTTGCTTATGTTTATGAGTAATTGTTTTATATATTTGGGCGCTCCGGTATTCGGCGCATAGACATTTATAATTGTTAGCTCTTCCTGATGGATAGACCCTGTCACTATTATATAATGTCCTTCTTCATCTCTTGTTACAGCCTTTAATTTAAAGTCTAGTTTGTCTGATATAAGTATGGCTACTCCAGCTTTCTTTTGGCTTCCAGTCGCATGATAAATAGTTCTCCATCCCCTCACTCTCAATCTAAAGGTGTCCTCAGGTCTAAAATGAGTCTCTTGTAGACAGCAAATAGATGGGTCTTGTTTTTTTATCCATTCTGATACCCTATGTCTTTTGGTTGGCGCATTTAATCCATTTACATTCAGTGTTATTATAGAAAGATATGGGTTTAGAGTCATTGTGATGTCTGTATGTTTTATGCTTGTAGTGATGTCTCTGGTACTTTGTCTCACAGGGTCCCCCTTAGGATCTCTTGGAGGGCTGGTTTAGTGGTGACAAATTCCTTCAGTTTTTGTTTGTTTGGGAAGACCTTTATCTCTCCTTCTATCCTAAATGACAGACTTGCTGGATAAAGGATTCTCGGCTGCATATTTTTTCTGTCTAGCACACTGAAAATCTCGTGCCAATTCTTTCTGGCCTGCCAAGTTTCAAAAGAGAGATCAGTCACGAGTCTTATAGGTCTCCCTTTATATGTGAGGGCACGTTTACCCCTTGCTGCTTTCAGAATTTTCTCTTTATCCTTGTATTTTGCCAGTTTCACTATGATATGTCGTGCAGAAGATCGATTCAAGTTACGTCTGAAGGGAGTTCTCTGCCTCTTGGATTTCAATGCCTTTTTCCTTCCCCACTTCAGGGAAGTTCTCAGCTATGATTTCTTCAAGTACCCCTTCAGCACCTTTCCCTCTCTCTTCCTCCTCTGGGATACCTATTATGCGTATATTATTTCTTTTTAGTGTATCACTTAGTTCTCTAATTTTCCCCTCATACTCCTGGATTTTTTTATCTCTCTTTTTCTCAGCTTCCTCTTTTTCCATAACTTTATCTTCTAGTTCACCTATTCTCTCCTCTGCCTCTTCAATCCGAGCCGTGGTGGTTTCCATTTTGTTATGCATTTCGTTTAAAGCGTTTTTCAGCTCCTCGTGACTGTTCCTTAGTCCCTTGATCTCTGTAGCAAGAGATTCTCTGCTGTCAGCTATACTGTTTTCAAGCCCAGCGATTAATTTTATGACTATTATTCTAAATTCACTTTCTGTTATATTATTTAAATCCTTTTTGATCAGCTCATTAGCTGTTATTTCCTGGAGATTCTTCTGAGGGGAATTCTTCTGCTTGGTCATTTTGGATAGTCCCTGGCGTGGTGAGGACCTGAAGGGCACTTCCCCTGTGCTGTGGTGTATAACTGGAGTTGGTGGGCGGAGCCGCAGTCAGACCTGATGTCTGCCCCCAGCCGACCGCTGTGTCCACAGTCAGACTGGTGTGTGCCTTCTCTTCCCCTCTCCTAGGGGCGGGATTCACTGTGGGGTGGGGTGGCCTGTCTGGGCTACTTGCACACTGCCAGGCTTGTGATGCTGGGGATCTGGCGTCTTAGCTGGGGTGGGTAGGCAAGGTGCACGGGGGCAGGAGGGGCAGGCTTAGCTTGCTTCTCCTTAGGTGTTCCACTTCAGGAGGGGCCCTGTGGCAGCAGGAGGGAGTCAGATCCGCTGCCGGAGGTTTGGCTCCGCAGAAGGGCAGAGTTGGGTGTTTGCGCGGAGCGAGCAAGTTCCCTGGCAGGAACTGGTCCTCTTTGGATTTTGGCTGGGGGATGGGCGGGGGAGATGGCGCTGGCGAGCGCCTTTGTTCCCCACCAAACTGAGCTCTGTCGTCCGGGGGCTCAGCAGCTTTCCTTCCCTTTGTCCTCCAGCCTTCCTGCTTTCCGAGCAGAGCTGTTAACTTATGCCCTCCCAGACGCTAAGTCACGCTTGCTGTCGGAACACAGTCCGTCAGGCCCCTCCGCTTTTTGCAAGCCAGACTCGGGGGCTCTGCTTGGCCGGCGAGCCGCCCCTCAGCCCCGGCTCCCTCCCGCCAGTCCGTGGAGCGCGCACCGCCTCGCCGCCCTTCCTACCCTCTTCCGTGGGCCTCTCGTCTGCGCTTGGCTCCGGCGACTCCGTTCTGCTAATCCTCTGGCGGTTTTCTGGGTTATTTAGGCAGGTGTAGGTGGAATCTAAGTGATCAGCAGGACGCGCGGTGAGCCCAGCGTCCTCCTACGCCGCCATCTTCCCTCTCTCCTTGAAAGTGAATTTAATGAGATGGCTTTTCTAATGTTTATTTATTTATTTTGAGAGAGAGAGTGCGTGCAAGCATGAATGTGAATGGGGGCGGGGCAGAGAGTGGAGACAGAGAATCCCAAGCAGGCTCCACACTGTCAGTGCAGAGCCCAACTTCGAGCTCAAAATCACACACCACATGAGATCATGACCTGAGTTGAAATCAAGAGTTGGATGCTTAACTGACTGAGCCACCCAGGTGCCCCATAATGAGATGGTTTTAATGAAGTAACTTGAGTATCATTTGAGGGAAAATCCGACTTAATCCAACACATTGCCAACTCTAAATTATTTATCATCGGGTAAGAAAGCTTTAATACAAATTGTCTCAATCCCAAAATAATTCATGGGATTTTCAATAATTCAGTGAGATTCTAATTCTTAATACCTATCAAAATTTCCCTTCAAAATTCTTGATTAAACTATAGCCTTCAGTATTAAGGAAATCCCAAGTACAGAATATCTTGTTTTTTAAACCTACACTGTTTTATAAACCTGGATTTTCATATATTTAAGGTCATCTCCTTGTTTTTGTCATAATAAATGTGGAGATGACGTGCTACACAACAGCTCTCACCTCACTGTGGTGAACCTCACAAAATACTGATATTTGTTCCTCACTACTCTTGGGCTTGTCACAAAGACACCTTGTATTCAACAGACCCAGTGTTAAACTTCCCTCCCACCTGCTCATCCATTGGTGGCATTGCTGCCCTTCCTGTCACATCTCTCCCCATCTCTCATCTTCACAACACAATGTCAAGTTCTGTTGCTTCCACTTACTTAGTGACTCTTGTATCTGTTTATTTCTTTCCAATCTTACTTCTGTTGCCTTAGTTCAGGACCATATCAGTCATCTGGATTTTTCAGTCCTCTCATAATTGATCAAGCTGTCTGTGTAAATGTTAATTACTATTTTACCATTTTTATAAAATAAAATCCAGCCTCTTTAATAGGACTTTCACAGGCTCCCTGTATTCTGATCGTATATGTTCTGTGTTCTAAATCAGTTTGTGCCATTCACCTACAGAAACCTCACAGTGGCTCCCAGTTGCTTAAGGAGGCTGGTTTCAGGGGCAGGAATGGCATCTTGCTCATCTTTGAATCCCCATCCCTGAAGGGTCTAGTGTGATAGCTAGCACCTAACAGGTACTTGATGACTATTAACTGAATTGAAATTAATAGAATTAGCCAATATCCTATGATTCCTGTTAATCTGCATAACATGGCAGGTTTTTTTTAAATCTGAAAAATAGGCTTATTTCATTAGGACTTGTTAGAAAAATTCTGCTTAGTTTTTCTATTATAAAGAAAAATTGCTAGGATATTAGCATTTGAATATTTTATGTTTCTCTACTCTCTACATTTTCATTGTAGAAATTTACTTTCAGAATATTTTGCAACTGTCTTACTTTCATAAACAGTATACATTCTGGAAAAGCATGTTTATTGATATCATCTTATGAATAGAGGTTGAACCGGGGAGAGATGGCTAATGGAATTTGTGACTTAGGTGCAAATGAGAAACAGTACCAAAAAGAAACTAGAATGAGTTGATTCTACACATGATTTTATAAAGAAGACTATTGATGTTTTTCTCTTACTTTAGAATTTCCATCACCATCCAGCATATTATGCTCACTTTAAACTTCAATTTAGTGCATATAAATATTAGAAGGACTATTTCCTTCACATAAGAAAATTCCTCTCATGTAACCAAAGTGTGATTTCAGTTGTCCCATATGTCTAGCATACTAAGTGTACTAAGATCTGGGTATCTTGCTAGAGAACCTTCCCGTCTCCTTCTGCCTCCCTCTCCCCGCTCCTCTTCTACTTCTCTTACCAACTGAGGGGTAGAGAGTCTTCTTTCAGATTTTTTATTAGATGCATTTTCATGAAAACATGGCTTCTGTTTTCAGCATTTCATCTATTCTTCTGTTTGGTCTTCACTCGAGGGCATATTATCCTTGTGAAACTTTAATTGTTTATATAGCACCTCTGTATTTGCAGTCTCCCTTTAAGGAGATAGTAGCTCCAGGTGAAAAACAAGCAATAGAAACAGACTGGTGGTGGTGGTGTCTAGATTTAGGTTTCCTTGCTTCAATTTTAATGAAGTCTAAAGAATTATGGAGGAGGAAATGAGATAGTTATTTAGGAGGATAGATATTGGACTGTGAACACAACATGATCATGACTGGTAAGAGTTTCACAACCAAGAATATGAGCTTCAGATTCAAATCTCAGCTCCAACATGTACAATTTGTGAATTTGAACAAGTTACTGAACTTCTCTAAGCCAAAAGAACTTCCCTTAAATGGAGATAATAATAGCATCTTCCAAAGGATCAAATAACATAAGGATGATTAACATTCTTTTTAAGTATCTGTGAAGTATATACTATTATTTTCATTTTACCACTAGGAACAGAGAGGCTTATAAAGGCCTAATAAAGCTCATGCAGCTGGACATGGAGCTGGATTTGAACCATCACATAATGTGCTTCATGCAGTGCATGCCATATGCATCCCAGTGTCAGTTATTCTTATTTTCATTGTACAGAATTCTCAAGTATAATTTTTTCTGGGGGGGTGCTTGGGTGGCTCAGTTGGTTGAGCATCCAACTCTTGATTTTGGCTCAGATCAGGATCTCAGGATTTACGGGATCAAGCCATCCATCAAGCTCCTCAATGAGCGTGGAGATTCTCTCTCTCTTTCTCTCCCTCTGCCCCTTTCCCCACCCATGCTCTCCTTTCTCTCTTAAATAAATAATAATAATTAATAATAATAATAATTTTTCTGAATTTTTTCAAATTTCCCATTGTGTTTACATCAAAAACCTCCTGGTTAAAAAGCATTTCCTGCTACATAGAAAGTTGTAGGTAGGAATGAATCCATCCAATGCCCTGTATTTGAATATTTGTTTGCTGTATTCATGATTTCATGTAATTTAATTGATATAAGTCAGTAACTTGATGCGTGAATTGCCCTTGAATGACTTCTAGCTTTTTTTTAGCTGAGATAGTGGGAATTCTGTGTGAAGGTGAATTCAAAGATGTCTATTGAATTCTGTGTTAACCTCCTTTCCTTCACCTTAGATAAAAATACAGAAGTACATAATTTCTACTGAAAAAAAATTGTAGTAGAAAAGGAGATGAGAGCTCTGACTGACTTTTACTTTTACGGGAGATCCTCACTAACGATGTGGCTTTCCTAGGAGAGATGGTCCTTCTGGTTGATATGCCTGCAGACAGCCCCGCAGAGGAAGGGCAGCACCTGCCTGATGGGAGAACAGCGACCCCCACCAGCACCTTCACCCAACAAGACATCAATGAAGGCATTGTGTGGTATAGGCACTCGGGAGTCCCAGCCCAGAGTGACTCCTTCCACTTTCAGGTACCCTCTACTGCTGACTTTTCTGATGTCAGGATGGTCTGAGGAAAATCATCACCATTATTTTTATTTTATTTTATTTTATTTTATTTTATTTTATTTTATTTTATTTTATTATTTTATTTTATTTTATTTATTTAATTTATTTTTCATCACCATTATTTAAAAAAATTTTTTTTCAACGTTTTTTATTTATTTTTGGGACAGAGAGAGACAGAGCATGAACGGGGGAGGGGCAGAGAGAGAGGGAGACACAGAATCGGAAACAGGCTCCAGGCTCTGAGCCATCAGCCCAGAGCCCGACGCGGGGCTCGAACTCACGGACCGCGAGATCGTGACCTGGCTGAAGTCGGACGCTTAACCGACTGCGCCACCCAGGCGCCCCTCATCACCATTATTTTAAATAATCAGGTCATTTTCTATGTTGCCTGGAAATCACATTTGGGGGAAGAACAAATGTAATTCGTAGCACTGAGAGATTTTTTTAATCTGCTGATTCAGTCTTAGACCATCTCTACAGACTCATTCCACAGCAAAGAGTTTATAATAGATAATGGCTGAAGTGTTTAGAAAAAAAATGTTTTCAAAATATTAAAATGCCATATGGAGGAAAAAAATATTTCTTTTTTCAAATGTTTTTGGAACATTTACCATCTTATGATAAGAGCATAGACTTAGCAGCCAAACCCAGTGGGTTCATATTTCAGTTTTACCTTGCACTAGCTAAACAACTTTGGGAAGATTACTTCGGCAAAATCCTTGTGTTTCATTTTTATCATCTGTAAAATAGAACTATATGAGGATTTAATGAGTTAGTACATACACGTACAATACTGCCTATCACTATGTGTGGGTTCGTTGCTATCATTGGTAAAGATTGGTCACATACCAGTGCTGTAGACTAAATGTTTGTGTCCCCCTGAGATTCATATGTTGAAATCCTACCCCCTCCCCATTCAATGGTATATGGGTATGAGACCTTTGGTAGGTGATTAGGATTAGATGAAGTCATGAGAGCTGTGCTCTCATGAATGGGATTAGTACTCTTATGGGAGTCACAAGATAGCCTCCTCCCCTTCTGTGCTCTCCACCATGGGTATGCAATAAGTTGGTGGTCTGCAACCCAGAACCCCACCATGCTGGCCCCCTGATCCAGACTTTTGGTCTCCAGAACTGCAAGAAATAAATTCCTTTTGTTTATAAGCCACTCAGTTTATGGTGTTTTTGTTATAGTAGCCTGAGCAAACTAAGACAAACAGACCGTAAGGAGGCTGTCAATAAATTAAAGAACAAGAAATTATCCTGGGCACGTTGTCTGGCAATTATCAAATATAATTAGAAATTAATAATAAAGAGGTAAACAAAATTCAAACCATTTAGAATTTTTAAAAGTCTCCTAAATAATTACAAGTTCTAAAAAGATGAGGAGGAAATAACTTATCCAAACTTAAATGATGTGGACAAAATAATACTCAGAAGAAAATTGATGGCCTTAAGCTCTTATTATTGAGCAAAAAGCATGAAAATAAATGGGCTAAATGAAGGTAGAGAACCACAAGGGAAACCTAAGGAAGGAATTCATAGAGATAAGCAGAGGAATTGATTCAGTATAAAATGTGAGAATTGATAATGAATACAAAACCTGAATCTTTGGAAAGACCAATAGAATTAGACAAACCTATGTCAAGGGCAATTTGGAAATAAAGAATTGAATAAAAGTGCAAAGGAATGAGAAACTTTGAGAAAGAGTGTTTAAACATAGGTACAGAAAGGAATTTGGGAAAGTGTCAGAGAAAATATAAAGAAGCACTCGTGGTAGTGATCAGCCAAAGCAGAGTCACAGTCCCTCTGAGTTTTAAGACTTTTCCTTTGTCTAGGAATCCAGTTGGGGATAAACTGCCACGATAGCTTACCTTGTTAAAATTACCATCCATTCTCCTTCTGATGCCTGGTGCACACATCTTTATTGCCTAATTTATATTGTGTAAAAGATGTGCTTTTCCAGGGAGCAGATTGAAAGAAACTTGGAAACCATTAGAATGAGATTATAGCAAGCACACTGACGGTCCAATGGGTGAGCAAGCCTCATGTGCCCTTTGCCCAAGTTAACGTTTTCATTTTTAGCACCAGGGAACTCTGCAGTCCTCAAAAAATGATATTCGATTGCTTTTCCAACTTGGTTACTAAATGGGCATAAAAAAGCAAGAGTTACTCTTTTTTTTTTTTTAAACAAACTCACTGGACTTTAAGACATCCAGTTGAACATTATTACTCAGAAAGTGGTTCCCTTTGGAAAGTCTTCACACATTTTACTCATGATGTGTTTAGAACTCCTACTTGAGATCTTCTTCAAAATCTATGGGATTTTCTTTAGAATATCCCCAGTAGTGACAGTATATCATCCTTTGGAAGTTGATTTTTAAAAATAACCAAAGAGCCAAAAGTCAGTCAGAGTCATGTCTGGTAAGAAGAGTAGTAATTATTTTTTGTTAAAACAGGGAGCAATTATGAAGTAACAAGCTCAGTTTTCTTACATGATTTGTGAACTCCCTCTGAAGGCATTCCAAAAAGTGCGTTTTCAACACTGACAGCATCTTTATTGCAAGCGTGAAACAACTCTCTGAGATTATGTTCTCCTGGATATAAAAAAGTTGGGTGTGCTTTTAAAGTCTCATTGTTTTATAGGCTTACCTCATATTTTGATTTGAAATGACACAGACACTGTAGCTATGTACTGAAACAAATGGCTGAAACTTCTCTCATTCATCATTTTAGTGTCCCTAAAAGAATTAAACTAAAAAAGATGCTGTTCTAATGATTCTTCTCTTTCTTCCCTTCTTTTTTCTTTCTTTAAAGCAGAAAATGCAATACAATGAGTTGCATGGATTTAATTCCATTTTAATGTTGATGTGCTGTCATGAGCCATCAAGGCATGCCATCTGTTACTTTGCACGTAAAACTTGGGATTTATGTAATGCAAGTGGCATTTAAAAATAGAGCGTGGCATAGTGAAAAGAAAGCACGCACATTTGCGTCATTTGGGGCATGGGAAGGGACTCTGGTTTTGGTGTATTCAGAGCACGTTGAAACAGCCTTAGGGGATGTGGTATGAAAAGACCAACATATTTCATACCAATACCTTTACTAAGGAAGCTAGAATTGATTCCCTTGCTTGGTAATGTGTCCACATTTCACTACCTGCACAGTGTTCCATTCTTTTTCTTCAAGAGATAAAGTATATTTTCCCCTCTTCTAAGTTTTGAAAGCTTCCAAATTGAGCCATCTTGGTCAGTAGGAATATCATGAACCTTCCGACCTGTTTGAATACTGACCCTTATTGACTTTATGACTGTGATATCTTGCTTAACTTATTTGACCTTCCATTTCCTCATCTTAGGAGATAATATCAACTTTGTAAGTGGTAAGAGAACTTTTGAAAAGTAGGTAGTATAGTGCTGAGCCCATGGGAGATGCTCAGCAAATTATAGCTGTTTCATTAATATTACTTGTAATGACACACTATAAGGTATCTTCTTGAAAACATGTAGATATTCTGAAACTTGATCTCCAGGCATCTGATGTGATCAAGATACCGAGAAGACGGTTTTTCTGTTGGGCACAACTTCAGAAGACATAAAGAAAGGACTGCCATTCCTGCCTTTTTCCTTAGAATTGACAGAACCCTGCCCCCTCTCATCTGGAATTAATGCAACTACACGTGGCCATACAGGCCTTAGCAACTCTTGTGACAAGCCTAAAGTGGAACAGAAAACAGAGAGAGGGAGTTTAAGGGGGCAGCTTAGAAGCACTGGGGGAGGGGAGGAGCTAGCTGAGTAGGCAAAGCATAATTTTTTTTAGCATTTTTGAAGCAAGAAAACGTTGATTTTGTGACCACTATTCTAAATTTTTTTTAATGTTTATTTATTTTTGAGAGAGACAGAGACAGAGTGTGAGTGGGTTAGGGGCAGAGAGAGAAGGAGACACAGAATCCGAAGCAGGCTCCAGGCTCTGAGCTGTCAGCACACAGCCCGACGCAGGGCTCCAACTCGAGCCGTGAGATCGTGACCTGAGCCGAAGTCGGATGCTCAACCAACTGAGCCACCCAGGCGCCCCATTTTGTGACTACTATTCTAATTGTAATTGTTACTAATTACACCTTATGATGATGAAGCTGAGATTTATCATTTCTAATCCAGGTGTACATATCTGTGCTGGGAAAAAATTGAAGAAGTAGAATAAAAAGTCCCATAGAACATGTGTTAAATATGCTCGTAATGAGACATGTAGCTATCAAAAATTGTTTTCAAGAATGAGTAATGATATAACAAAACATCATAGTATTATGTTAGATTAAAATTTGGAGGGGCCCCTGGATGGCTCAATCAGTTAAGCATCCGACTTCAGCTCAGGTCATGATCTCACAGTGCATGAACTCGAGCCCTGCATCGGGCTCTGTGCTGACAGCTCAGATTCTGTGTCTCCCTCTCTCTCTGCCCCTCCCCTGCTCATGCTCTGCCTCTCTCTGTCTCAAAAATAAATAAAAACATTAAAAAAATCTTTTTTAATTTTAATAAAATATAAAAATAAAATAAAATAAAATTTAGAGAGCACATAATTGCATATAAAGTTTCACATACACATAGAAAATATATTAACCTGAAATGCATCAATAGGTTAAGAACTACTCTTTCTACTTAGTGACGTTCTAGATTTTTTTTTTTATTTCTCATTTGGATTTCCCTGCATTTTTAGAACTGCCTAAAATGATTACGTTTTTTGTAATCAGGAAAACATTAATATTAAAATATGAAGAGCAAAATGAAAATGAAAATGCAAGAGCACATAGAATTTAAAGACAGATGGTTTAAAGGAGGAAAAACAAACATGCACAAACATACTCTGCCCAACAGAGGACAAGAGCTCACCAGCATGACATTTCTTTTCAGGTGTCCAGTGCCATAGAAGCCCACACGCATCTGGAGAGCCGCATATTCAACATCGCGATCTTACCACAGACACCTGACGCACCTAAACTCTCTCTGGGAGCATCTCTCCATATGACCGTGAGTTGGGTGGGACGGCCTGTGGTTTCCATTTGGAGGAGGCATGCTGATGGGTTTGAAGGAGTGTCCTGCTTTTGTATCTGGCAAATGCCTGGCTCAGAACGCAGACGCTGGGGCCAACAATAACCAGCCCTGATGTCACATTTCTCATTGACTTGAAAAAGAAACTTAAAATTCCAGAGCGAAAGGAAGGTTACATGGAATCCACCTCAACCCCCCATCCATTGCTTCTGTCCTTTTTACAGCATCCAGATGGTCACAGTAGTTGGAAGGAGTTTCAGGGTAGTATAGACTTAATCAATACCGTTTGGGTGTAATTGTTCAGTCAGTTATGTCTCCATCTAGTTGGAGAAACTGCCACTCTATATTTTAGAAGCCCTATTAGAAGTCTTCTTGTTTTTGTTTTTTTATCATAAAAGTTTCCTGGAGAAGGTGATGTCTTTGCTGAATCCAAACAAATAAGTAGCAATTATCTAAGTGAAAGTTTGGGGGGCAGGTTGGGGGGAATGGAGAGGTGATGGTAAAGAACACTTCCAGATTTAAGAACAGCACATGCAAAGATATAGCGGTGAAAGACAGTATGGTGGTTGGGTAAACTGCAAATAGTTCAGTAAGACCCGAGAAATTAGGGAGGCAGAGGAGGAGTAGTGAGGATGTGGAGGTTCGTGAGCTAGATCGCAGAAGATCTCGTGTGCCGTGTAGGAAGGAGTGTGGGCATGTGGAAAAGTTTGAAGCAAGGTGACAGCTAAATTAGTACATGAAGCTTAGTTCAGACAATTAGTAACTCCACTGTAACCCTATATCCAGTGGATATATAATGCCAGAACCCCTGTTCTAGACAGAGCCACAAGCATATAAGACCTTATAAATTAATCATTAAGGATTCACATTTTAGTTAGCACCCACATAATTACACCCCAAAGCAGTGTATCAGCCCTGAGCCACAACAAAGAGAGCAGCTACAGTTTTAGAAATTATGGGTCTGGGGCATGACAGAGACATAAAGGGGGAAACAAAGTTTTTAATGAATAGCTGGTATCGGCATTTCCACCATAAACCATAATTTAAAGAAATCATAATTCAGCAGCACTATAAAGTCTATAATTCATCATTCTGACTGAAGGAACTTGGATCAGAATTTTCTCTAAAGTGTAAAGAAAAATGTGCATATGCATTGGTTGCCAAATGCTAATGTACTGTTGTTTAGAGTTTAGAGGGAAAAAATGGGCCAGGAGCCAATGAAGATGGCGCCATTCCCACTATGTTGTTGTGGACTCTAGAGACTTCTCAAGTTACTTAACCTTTAGGGTCTCAGGTTGCATGTTTGTAAATTAGATCTGCCCTGTGTAATTTAGGATATCACAAAGGTGAGTTTACTGTAAAATGTGATTAGCTCACTCTTTACCCCTTAAAACATACAGTTTGAAATTCTCATGATATTAATGAGAGCCATTACTATAGGATATACTTACAATCTGTGATAAAAAGACATTTTCTATTCAGTGACTTAGACTCATCTAAGCACACAAGTTTTATACATATTTGTAAATACACTATGAATATATATATATGCTAAATAAATATATGGTATATTCATCTATGTGTTTAAGGGTAGGAGTCCACCTCTCCAATCAGTCAATCATTCAAATAAACACTTTTGGGCCCCTAAGTTATCCCAAGTGCTGTGGAACATATTGGAGGTTCAGTGTGGAAATTAGAGTCTAAAACACGCAAGTAAGTAAGCAATGAGAATATAGCGATAAATGCCATGATGTGATATGCAAGCAGAGTCACAATATGGAAGCAAATAAGGAGACACCTAGTTCAGTAAGGCATGGGGGAGGTCATCGAAGCTTCCTCTTGGAGGTGAACTGAGTTGGTTGAAGTGTAAATTATGTCTAGAGCATGGTCTCAACTTCAGCCTGCATTGGGATCACCTATACAGTTTGTTAAATCACAGATTGCTGGAGCCCACCCCAGAGTTTTCTGGTTCAGTAGGTCTAGTACAGGGCTGAGACTTTGCATTTCCAACAAGTTTCCGGGTGATACTGTTGCTTCTGCTTTGCTCACCCTACTTGAAACCCCATTTATCTAGACTGCAAATATGGGGAAATTCATTTGAGGCAGATGAGCAGCAGGTGAAAAAAGTTGGAGAAACAGGAGAACATGACATGTTTGAGGAATTACAGAGAGTTCAGTTGGCCAGAGCATAAATCTCTAGGTGAAAAAGAAACAAGAAATGAGAGTCAGATCATAGAGGATCTTACAGATGAGATGAAGAGTTTCCATTTTGTTCTGAGAGGCTGTTGGGGCAAATAGGATGTTGAAGAATTCATAGCAGAGAGGGGGCATGATCAGATTTTCAATTTAGGAAGGTCATTCTGGCTGTAGGGTAAAGAACACCCACCTGGGGTCCAAACAGAGAACAAATTGGTCAAGAAATAAGCTGTTGCAGTCATCTAGAACATGAAGGGTTAGTGGCATGTACCACGTGCAGTGGCAATGAACATTCACAGTTAGTGAGATCTCAAAGAGACACTGGCACACCCATGTACACTGCAGCATTATTCCTAATGGCTCAGAGGCAGAAGCATCCTAAATGCCCTCCAGCAGATAAATGCATAGAGAAAATGTGGTATACACAACAATGGAATATTATTCAATCTTAAAGAAGGAAATGCTGCAATATGTATGAACCTTAAGGACATTATCCAAAGTGAAATAAGCCAGTCACAAAAGGACAAATACTATACGATTCTACTTATATGAGCTATCTAAAGTAGTAAAACTTTTTGAGACAGAAAGTGGAATGGTAGTTGCCCCTGCAGAGGTAGAGGTAGGGAGAGGGAAAAGAGGAGTTGTTTTTGTTCAGTGGATATAGAGTTTCAGTTTTGTAAGATGAAAAAGTTCTAGAAATCTGTTCCACAATGATACATATATAGTTAACACTACTATACTGTGCACCTAAAGTGGTTAAGATGGTAAAAAAAAAAAAAAATAGAGATTAAAAGATATTTAGAGACATAGTGGTTAATTAGATATAGGAAGAGAGCAAAACAGCCCAGTTGCTGAATATGTAAAGATGCCATTCATAAAGATTAGGAATGTATGGGGACTTCAGGGCAAGGGGGAGAAGTGGGAGATATGATGAGTTCAGTTTGGGATGTGCTTATAAAATGTGTGCCTATTAAGGGCTGGCAGAAGATATTCTCAGTGGGAGATAAACCTCTGAGAATCATTAATGGTGGGTAGTGGTTTAATCCTTGGGCCTGAGATTCCCCAGGGAGATTATATAGAGTAAAAAGCAACATAAACAAATACCTGCCTAAATGGAAATTTGTTCTGTGGCCTTTCTATAATGCTCTCCTTCATCAAATATAAGATCCTTAGAATTTTGTTTGTGATGTTCCACCAGATGTATGTGCATACATACATATATAAGATGTATACATATATGTATAATATTATAAGATATATATGTGTATATGTATGTATGTTTATATATATGTATATACATACATACATACACATACACACATGCATATATATATATATATAAACATGTGACATATGTATATTTGGGATATATATCATATTTGGGCAGGGAGATCTGTAAACACGCATATTTACCAATAATAGCATAGCACAGTGTGAGATTCAGCAAATAAGTTAATAGATTTATATCAGTTCAGTCTTCCAACTAATCATCCACTACTTGACTTAGAAGATCTTTAAGGGCAAAATCTTTGACTAATTAATCTTGGTATCTTCCCCAGCATCTAGCACAATGGCTTATAGAAAGTAGCTGCTTAGTAAATATTTGTTGACTAAATGAATCATTTTCAGACCTATTTTCACATAGCTAATAACTCCCTAAACTATATCACTTTCAAATTCAAATAATCTAATCATATGTGTATGCCCATGCATACACACACTTTGAACATCCTATTTCCAATTCCTCTCTTAAGGGGGAAGAAAATTCTTTTATCTCTTAATGCGAAAGACAGAATATTTTTTACGTCCTTTTTTCAAATGGTTGTGGTACTCAGAGTTGGGTTTCCCAAGGTCACGACCTAAGAAAAAGGCCTCGAACAAGTCTTTCTAGTTCCATTTGTTTCCAGTGATTGCTGTAACAAGAGGTCTCTTAAAACCACTCTTATTGGGGTTAGCAAGGATTCAGTTGGAACAGCTGATCCCTTGTCGTGTAGACTCAAGTCTAGGCATGCTGTATTTGTTTTCTGGCTGCGGGCTTATGTGTCCGTGTTTTTTCTTGAGACCCTTCAAACACTAATAAAATCATTATCTGCAATTTCTAGAAATGTTTCTTTATCCTTGGAATTCCTACTGTGCTTTATCTGAGCCTTTCAAGCTACTTAGCAGTTTGTACAGTGGAGCTATTTATGAACTTCCCTCACTAAAAACCGGAAATCCTTAAGGAAAGAATCTATATCTGATTCATCTTACATCTCCCACAGTTCTTTGCTCAGTACCTTCCCATATTAGGTTCTTACTAAATATTTGCCACATGAATATGTGAATGAATTAATTTTGTCCAAACTAAACTATGTGAGAAGATGGCTTCTTGCAAAACCTCCATTTTACTCATCTCAGCCTCTTAATTTCTCAGGCCAGCCATGGGCATTGCTGCTTTGGTTTTATGACAGTCAACATGGGAAAGTGGTCTTGCTTTTAATGGAGGCTGAAATGGTAATGTTGTTTATAAATCCTGACTAGGGATTTTTAAAGATTTAAGTCACATATACTTTGCTAAGACTTACATGTTAAAATGTTTTGCCCCTCTAATTATTTAGATGACATTGCAAGACCATGGAAAATATTTTTTTAATTAAGTTGTTACAAAAATATTTTCATTATTTTATTTCTTAGCTTAATCTTTTCCTAATGATATTTTTCATCCACTCAACAAATTGTTATCAAGCACTTCCATGTGCCATGTGCTAGGTGCTTGGGATCTGTCCATGAACAAACAAAAATCCACGTTCTCATGGAGTTTCCATTCTCTTGGCAGGTCACGAGAGAATAGACAATAAGTAATAAACAAAATAATAAGTAACTCATGTGTTGTATGTTAGTGAAAGTATTACGGTAAAACAAAAAGTAGATCTAGGTCGAGGGATCAGAAATGTGGTGGGAACAGGAGAAACCCAGGTTGCAGTTCTAAATGAGGTGAGCTTTATTAGGACAATGATGTTTTTTTTTTTTTTTTTAATTTTTTTTTTCAACGTGTATTTATTTTTGGGACCGAGAGAGACAGAGCATGAACGGGGGAGGGGCAGAGAGAGAGGGAGACACAGAATCGGAAACAGGCTCCAGGCTCTGAGCCATCAGCCCAGAGCCCGACGCGGGGCTTGAACTCACGGACTGCGAGATCGTGACCTGGCTGAAGTCGGACGCTTAACCGACTGCGCCACCCAGGCGCCCCTGGACAATGATGTTTAAAGAAAGACTTGCAGGAGGTGAGAGAGATAGCCCAGCAGACACCTAAGGGAAAGGCATTCCAGGCCCAGGGAACCATGTGTTTAGAGACATCCAGTTGGGAATGTGCTTAGATGTTCGAGGAACAGCAAGGTAGCCAGCATGGCTGGAGCAGAGTGAGTGAAAATGACAGCCATCTGGTCAAACTCACAGATGTGTCAAGTGTGTGTGTTGGGGGCAGCAGAGAGAGGGGCAGAGGGAGAGTTGGGGCAGACCTTACAAGGTCCTCACAGGGCATTGTAGGGACTTTGCTTTTTTTCAGAGCAAAATGGAGAGCCATTACTGGGTATTGGGCAGCAAGGGTCTAATCTTCCCTGGCTGATTGTTGTGTTGAAATACACTGTAGGTGGGGCAAGAGAGCAGTTGGGAGGCTGTCCTGGTAATGATCCAGGTGAGAAATTGTGGCTCCCAACAGGGTGCTGGCAGTGGCAGTGGGGAGAAGCAATTGGATTCTAGATATATTCAGACGCAATATGGGTATTATGAAAACCATCATTCTGTAATCTTCTTTTTTTGACAGATATTTTAATAAAAATGTGTCTTCTGTAATGATTTCCATAAAATTTAATCTTTCATTTTTTACTATGTTTAATTGATAAATATTGAACATTCCAAATAGGCAATATTAAAATTGATTATACTTTGATATATCTCAGACTCAATATTGCTTTCTTCAGAAAATCAAATTCTTCCTTTTTCTACCTAGTTCCTATTTCTATTAGTAGGGAAATAGTAACAATAAGTTCCATAATAAATTATCTGTCATCTTGGCTGGAATATATTTCCCTGTAGCCATGCTCCTATTCCATTCCCTCTTCTTATTGCTTTATTTTAGGGACATCTAGATTTTCAAAAATATCTCCTACTACTCTGAGAACATTCAGTTATCCTGATGGTTTTGAGATTAAAAGGTGGCAAATAGTACTGAACAATGTGCTGAGTCTACACTTCTGTGCCCATGTTGCTGCGCCCACACATGTATACATTTATGGGTGTGTGCACACAGGCATGGGTTGTAAACACCTTACATGGGGCATATATTTTTAATTTGTTGTCCTTACTTGTTTTATTTTAGGGTGAGAGACCAGCTGCTATTTGTAATTCTTATTTTCCTTGCTCATTACATTCCAGACCTGAGCAGTGGCCTGAAATATGACTCTTTACTCTAGGAGGGTTGTCCTAACCTGCAAAGCTGCCTCTCCCCAGGACATGCGTGCCTTCAGGACACTTACAAAGCAACTGCAACCTTCAATCTTTTCACGGTTAAAAGGAAGACTACCACGCCCTCCTCCATGAGAATTACTGAGCCCTACTTAATCCTTTCCTAAATGGGGAAATTCCTTCTTTAAGAAGCAGAGCTTCAAAGAGCAGGAGAGCATGTCAAACTCTAACCCTTCAGGGGTCAGTTAGGAAGAGCCTGCAATGAGCGGGATATTTTTGTTCTCTTTTGTTAACAGCATATGTGACCCAGGCAAGGGGCCCATGCTCACACACTTTTCCCTTTTCTCATCTGCACTCTGTGTTTTTGCTGCTGTCCCCAACTCACTGTTATACCTGGTCATGAGATTCAAAATCTCTTTCTTTTCCCTTTTTTCTTTTTTTGAGCGTTGTCACTATTGATGGGTTATGGCTGTACACAGGTGAATGGACAGTAAAAAATATGTACACATTGGCCTTTTGATTAATTTTGCTCGACCCCTTTATTGGGTATTGAGAAATACCCCAAAAGCAATAGCTAGTTCTTTTGAATAGTGCAATGGAGACAAAGAAAACATTGACTATTTTTATGTGCTTTAATAGATAATTGTTAAATCTCTGAATTCAAATAATGAGACTCCTTTGGTGTCTGAGGTGAGTTGATCTTTGGGCCTTTGAAGCTACCACTGTTGGAAGGAAGGAAGGAAGGAAGGAAGGAAGGAAGGAAGGAAGGAGAGGGAAAGGGAAGGGAAGGGAAGGGAAGGGAAGGAAAGGAAAGGAAAGGAAAGGAAAGGAAAGGAAAGGAAAGGAAAGGAAAGGAAAGGAAAGGAAAGGAAAGGGAGGGAGGGAGAGGGAGGGAGCGGGAGGGAGAGTGAGAGGGAGAAAAGGGAAGAAAAAGGAAGGAAGGAAGGAAGGAAGGAAGGAAGGAAGGAAGGAAGGAAGGATGGATGTTTGGGTCACAGTTCCCATTAGCAAAGCTGGGGGGGATTAGGGAGGGCTTCTTACCAGATACAACCTTAGCTCATTAAATTAGAGGAGCAAAGATGTAGTGACCCAGCTGTGAAGAGCAGAATAGCAGAGTAGCCAGTTGTGATGGCTCATTTTCTTTTTTTTCTTTTGTTTATTTTGAGAGAGAGAGAGAGAGAAAAAGAGAGAGAGAGAGAGAATGAGAATGTGTGTGTGCATGCACACACAGAGGAGAGGCATAGAGAAAGGGAGAGAGAGAATCCCAAGTAGACTCTGTGCTGTCAGTGCAAAGCCCAAACGTGGGGTTGATCTCACGAACCATGAGATCATGACTTGAACCAAAATCAAGAGTCAAATGCTTAATGGACTGAGCCACCCAGGTGTCCCCATTTTCAAATATGTACCACTATGAGTTCCAAAACTAGGGAAAAGTGATCATATTGAGACTCCTACAGCATGCACCGACACAAACCTGGCAGAGTGCAGGGGAGAGGACAGTTGGGGTACAAGAGAACCAGAAGAAGGTTCTATAACCCTGGGAGGTTCTTAACGCCAAGACAGATCTGCAGTGCAAGATACCACATCCTTCTTCTGAACTTTCAGAGAAAATTTTGCCGTGTGTGATTAATTTAAAAGCCCAAAATGAGGTCCTTTGTTTTGTTTTGTTTGTTTGTTTGTTTGTTTTGCTTTTTCCTTTTGCTTTTTTAGTAAGGTTTTTTTTCCCCCCTCTGGCTTTTGTTTTCATCACACCATTTGTTCTTCTTCCTCCTTAAACTTTGTTTAGGCTCGGGAAGATGGCCTGACTGTGATTCAGCCTCATTCCCTCTCTTTTGTAAACTCTGAGAGACCAAGCGGAAAGATTATATATAATATCACTTTACCTCTGCATCCAAATCAAGGTAAGATGTATAGTAAATGATCTTTTGAGTGATGCTGTTGTTATCTAATTGTTGACTTATCTTCAAAGCTCTGAAGTTTTGTCTGCATATACTTGTTGAGGATTTAAGGAGTGACAGTTATTCATACCTTTGCTCCCCTGTTCTGAATTTAAGACCAATTGAGAGAGAGACACTGTGGTCAGACAGATGGGGATGAATGTGTCAATGTGTCAGCATTGGTATGACAGAGTTGTGCTGGAGAACATGGTGTGCATATAATCTCAGTCACTGGGTTGAGTGCGCCCTCTCATGTACAGGCAGAACTGGACAGACAAGCACTGTCTGTAGGGACAGATCCTGCCCCAGTGAAGTTATGATAGGTGAACAGACCAGAATGAGCATGTGCTCAGGACAAGGAGCTCTGCCAGAAAGCACAGAAGGGGCTGAACCATACATAGTCCATTCCTTTCCCATTTGGGTAAGCTACTCTTCACCCATGGGGAAAAATGAAAATGTGGAACTATAGTCAGAGGAAAGGTAGGCCCCTGCCATCTGTCTTCATCCTTTAGATTTCTTACTTTTGGGCTTAACTAATAAGCCTATCCCTAACAGAAGTGTGGCTGTCCCTCATGGAGAGGAGATTAGCTTCTGTTAAGGCAAATTCTGCCTTCCCAAGACCAACCACTGCCCTAGATGAAAGTCTTTTCACATCATCAAATCCCCCAGGAGAAATAAAAAATTAAATTTTATTACCCTTTTGACAAAATCCAGAGAAATTAAACTCTTAAAAGTCATCCTTCACTTTTTTTAAAACCTGCTAAGTCACAGCAAGAGCTGTTCTCCCTACATTGCCAGGGTGGAAGGTACAGTTCTCTCCATCCAGCAGCCGGGGCTGTCTTCTGGAGAATGGCATGGGTCTCTCAGACCCTCATAACTTGAGTTAGTTCAACACCAACTCTCACATGTGTCCTTCTTTGAAAGTGTTGATAGGACATGAAAGGTGATCATAGCAGCATTATTTTTATACCTGCGAAATTTAGAAATGATAGGAAAATTTTTTAGCTCCTAAAGCATTATCACAAGCAGAATAATAATTGCATATCCAATTCTTAGAATAGTCATGATCCATGTTACTGTTGCCAAAGATTATCACAGAAACTGAGGTATTTCTGAAGAAAAGGCATAAATTGAGAAAGTTCTCATTATAGCCTAACCAGGAGACCAGTCTATGTCATTTTCTCAGCAACCTTGACCTTTGAACTTAAACTCAATTAAGAGAATCTTGTAATTATGGTACAATGTCTATGACTTGTGGAGAATTACCTAGTCTGAGTTATATTAGGGGCAGTAATTTACATCTTACTATTGTTTATAGTCAATGAATCCTAGTCAAGAATCTATTTGGGTTTCACCCATGAGAAGATGTTCAGCATCATTAAGCATCAGGGAAATGCAAACCAAAACCACAATGAGATATCACCTCACACAAGTCAGGATAGCTAGTATCAAAAAGGTAAGACATTACAAGTATTAGCGAGGATATGGAGAAAAGAGAAGCCTTGGGCACTGTTGGTGGGAATGTAAATTGGTGCAGTCACCAATTTACACTGGTGGTTTCTCAAAAAAATTAAATATGTCCTGATCATATAGAACTACTATATGCAATAATTGCATTTCTGGGTGTTTACCCAAGGAAAACAAAAACTCTAATTCAAAAAGATATATGCACCCTTATAATTATTGCACCATTATTTATAATAGCTAAGATAGAGACACAACCTTGGTGTCCATCAATAGGTGAATAAAGAAGATGTGAGATATATATATATACATACACACACACACACACACACACACACACACACAGGGATGTTATGTTACTCAACCATAGAAGAATGAAATCTTACCATTCATCACAACATGGATGGACCTAGAGGGTATCATACTAAGTGAAATAAGTCAGACAGAGAAAGACAAATACCATATGCTCTTTATTTATGTGTGAATCTAAAAAATAAAACAAATGAACAAACAAACACAAACAGACTCATAAATACAAAGAATAAACTGGTAGTTTCCAGAGGGGAGGTAGGTAGGGTGATGGGAAAAAAAGGTAAAGGGGATTAAGAGGCACAAACTTCCAGTTATAAAATAAATAAGTCACAGAATGAAAACAACAGCATAGGGAATATAGTCGATAATATTGTAATAACTTTGTATAGTGATAGATGGTAACTATACTTAATTGTGGGGAGCATTTCATAATGTCTATAATTGCCAAATCACTAAGTTGTACACTGAAACTAATATCATAGTGTATGTCAATTATACTTCAGTTAAACATTTTTTAAAAGATGCTATTAAAGTCTATTTGGGTTTTAGATTCACTCTTTTCCTGAATGCTTGGAGAATGGTATGATAAGAGAAACTAGAGAGCAATTGTTCTTGAAGTATAAAAGACTCCCATCAGCGGGAAAGGCAGCTTTATGGCTCTGGTCATTCAGTCAACCATCAGAATTACTGTTCATGTTCACTCTGAGTCTCTTCCTCCCCAGGGATCATCGAACACAGGGACCAGCCTCACTCTCCAATCCGGTATTTCACACAAGAAGATATTAACCAGGGAAAAATCATGTACCGTCCTCCCCCTGCAGCTCCTCACCTCCAGGAAATCATGGCCTTCTCCTTTGCTGGTAATGCCTTCCTCTCTATTTTGAGGCACCCAAACTGCTCTTTGTGGATCTTCATGGCAGGTTCTCCCTAACTCTTCCTGTTGTCCTTCTGGACAGTTTAGTGACACTGCTTTATAGCTGTTCAAAATAGCTTGAGACTTGTAGACCAATATGTAGTTGGGGCTCAGTTTGTCATTATTTTTCTTATTCATGCATGCAGGAATGCTTTCAGTAAATCTTTATTTGTACCTCCTATGTGTCAATCACATACAGTGAGGTCTTGGAGATATAGTGGTGAGCAAAAAGAGACATGAATCCTGTTCTTGCTGAGTTTTGGGACCTATGTTTGTTTGTTTTTTTTTAATTTTTTTATTTTTTTTTATTTTATTTTTTCCAACATTTATTTATTTTTGGGACAGAGAGAGACAGAGCATGAACGGGGGAGGGGCAGAGAGAGAGGGAGACACAGAATCAGAAACAGGCTCCAGGCTCTGAGCCATCAGCCCAGAGCCTGACGCGGGGCTCGAACTCACGGACCACGAGATCGTAAACTGGCTGAAGTCGGACGCTTAACCGACTGCGCCACCCAGGCGCCCCGGGACCTATGTTTGGAGACAGAATTTGAGAAATAATCCCAGTAATGAATGTTTAATTGTAGACTAAGAGAAGAGCTCTGGATAGAAAGAAAAAATGTTCAGTGGTGGAATTAGAAGTGACAAGACTGACCTATACTGAGGGTTCAGTGGAGGCTGACTCAGGAGGCATTGACAGTAGAGGGACGTGTGGATGCTAATTAGCCTAAATGTGCATGTTGGGATATTGGGAGAACACTTCCAAAGGAAGGCCATACACTCCATGTGAAGAGGCCCTAGGGAGGGAGAGAATGTGGCATTCTGGGGCTTAAAAAAAAAAAAGGTCAATGTGTCTGGAACAGCAGAACAGGGATGAGTCTGGAGGAAGAGATAGAGGCCAGACCTTAGAGGCCCTATAAGCCTTGGGATCTTTATCCCAAGAACAATAGGAACACAATGGAGGTTTTAAGATCTGGGGAGATAGCTTTTTATAAGGAACTCTTTGACTACAGTGATGTGAGTGGATTGGAGGAGGAGGCCACGGGTGGATGGGCTGTGGGTAAGAGGAATCTAGGGAGAAGCATCCCCTACTACCTCAGAGAAAGTCCCATGCAGGAATGGAGAATGCAGTCAACATTTGGGGCTGGGATTTGATAGAAGCCACCTTTTTTAAAGGAAGAGAAAACTGAATGAAAGAATAGCTGAATTTCTAATTTGAGCCATTTTGTGCCCTACCACCTAGTCATGATAGTTAATCTTTGCTATCCCTCATCTGTCCCCTTGACCCAGTAATCAAAGCTGCTGAGTAGAATGCAGGAGTTTTGTACATACTTCTGTATTGTATAGAATCTGGAATGATTCTAAAAATCTTGAATGCTGTTTCCTTATGATCTTTAAGATGTATGTGCCACATAACATGATTAATATGGAATATTATTTTTATATAGTAGCTTTATTCATACAGAACAGCTGGTGATTTCCTATGGTAAGTTGAACACGGGTTAAATAATTTTAGAGTTACATTTTAAATCATGGCAAACATTTAAAATAATATTTTCCATTATTTATGTTAAATGCAATTGTCCAGAAAATGACTAACTCTTCAATTATATTGAAAATATGTAAGCGTGAGCATAGACCTCTTCTCTAGGGAATATCCCCAGTGTTTAGTAACTGGATAACTAATAGCCCATTAAAATGTTCATGGTTCTCTAACTTGACAAGACCTACTTTACAAAGAAACTCAAAATATCCTGGGAGTAGGGGGAAAGAAAACATGTCAACCATGGTTGAAGTTATTTCCATACCTATTATACTTGCCTAAGTTCCTAAAGCCTTTTTAGTGAGAACAGAGTCCTGTCCTATATAATCTATGGGATAAATGCCATGAGATAAATCTCTCACATCATTACAATGTGTAAATCAATGTCCCTGGCATCACTCAATTCTACGATGGAATTGACCCACCAAAGAGCCTTGTCAGTGATATACGACATCACCCACATTCACTGATTTGTAGGATTTTATGTACTGATAAAATGGGATCTGAATGAATGTATTATAAATCACTCTAACTACTGGGATATAAAATTATTCTACTCTACAGTTCTTTTTGTTACTTAAAATTAGTGATGGCACCATTAAATTCAACATAATATTAACAAAAGACCTGGTGATCTTTCCTTAAACCATAATAATTTAGATTAAAACATCCTTTCCTTTTCTAACCTCTGCCCCATATTTTGTACCTTCTCCATCTATTTCTGATCCCAAAATTCTTAGTACACTGATTTTCTCTTTTCTGTTCTTTCAGGTCTCCCTGAATCGGTGAAATTTCACTTCACAGGTGAAGATTTTAATAGCAATTTTATTAGAAAATGGAATTTTCCTTTCCTTATTAGTCCTTTCTTTTTGTTCCCTTCATCATTACTTGCATTATTTTCTAAGAACTCCTTAAAAGTTATATAAGACAAGTTTTTCTGAAATGATCACATGACTAAATAGTAATAGTGTAACTTTGTATTCATAGAAAAAGTAATCCATCAAATATCCGAAAGATTAGTGTTGTTCAAGCCCCATTTCAACCAATCCCAATATCTATTAAAGAGAGGTAATAGTGGTTAAGAGGTTAGCCTCTGGATTCAGAGGCTGCCCCGAGGGTCAGCCTACTCTGGGAAAGTTTCTTAACCTCTCTATGCCTGAATGCCTCACTCATCAGTGGGGATAATAACTAATAATTGCATATATGTAAAGCTCCCAGAACAATGGTTGGCACAGTCATTCCTCTGTGACACTCAGCTAATGGGCAGTGGTTGTATATAGTCTTGAATTGAGCCTTTCATTGAATGCCTTGCTACTGGAGGGAAATGAAAGCTGTGTGTAGAAGACCCCAGCATTCCAGCTTTAGTTCACAATGCAGTAGAAGCTGAGTGCCAATAAGCAGAAGCACCGTCAGACCTGGCATCTATGTGGAGCAACACAGGGACAAGCTTTCTTGTTTAGGTCTGGTGTGAGGATGGTTGGCTGTAATCCTGAAATTGCTGTTTAGGTGGGTTTGACTATTCCATTGGAATCAACCATCCATATGTCTGTCCTATTATATTTCGTGTAGGATAAATTTTGGTTAGAGAGAAAGTCATCTCCCTCAAACTCCCAGACTTTCTTTCCTTTTTTGAGGGTTAAAAATCACACGTGTTGTGATTTTTACTTGTTGTAAATTTCATTGTTGTATCATTGTTTTTTTTTTTTAATTGGGATTGAATTGACATAAGACACATAACAAATTGATATATAATATATTAGTTTCAGGTGTACAGCAGAATGATTCAGTATTTGTATATATTGCAAAGTGATCACAACAGTACATCTGGTTAACATCAGTCACCATAAATAGTTACAAATTATTTTTTCTTGTTAGTATAACTTTTACATTTACTGTCTTTGAAACTTTCAAATATGCTATACTGAATTATTAACTATAGTTGCCATGCTGTACATTACATGCCCATGACTTTTTTTATAACTAGAAGTTTGTCCCTTTTGGCTCCCTTCACTCATTTCATACCCCGCCCCCACCCCACCTCTGACAACCTCTGTCTTCTAGCTGTGAGCTTGGGTTTTTTGTTTTTTGTTTATTTGCTGGTTTGTTTATTTTAGATCCCACAAATCAGTGAGATCATATGGTGGTTGTCTTTCTCTGTCTGACCTATTTCATTTAGCATAATGCCCTTAAGGTCTGTCCATGTCATTGCAAATGGCAAGAGTTTCTCCTTTTTTATGACTGAATAATATTTCATTGCATATATATACTACCTTTTCTTTATCCATTTGTTAAATGGACACTTAGGCTGCTTCCATGTCATGGCTATTGTTAATAGTGCTGCAATAATCATGGGGTGCATATCTCTTTTCAAGTTAGTGTTTTCATTTTCTTTGGATAAATACCCAGAAATGGATTGCTGGATAATGAGGTATTTCTCTTTTAATTTTTTGTGGAAACTTCGAACTATTTTCCATAGAGCGTGTACTAGTTTATATTCCCATCCACAGTGCACAAGGGTTCTCTTTTCTCCACATCCTAGCCCACACTGTTATTTCTTGCCCTTTGGATAATAGTCATTCTAACATATGTGAGGTGCTATCTCATTGTGGTTTTGGTTTGCATTTCCCTGATGATTAGTGATGATGAGCATTTTTTCGTGTACCTGTTGGCCATCTCTATGTCTTTAGAAAAATGACTATTCAGGTATTCTGCCTATTTTTTAATTGGATTGTTTGGGTTTGGGGCTATTGAGTTTTATGAGTTCTTTATATATTTTGGATATTAACCCCTTATCAGATACATAATTTGCAAATATCTTCTCCCATTTGGTACTTTGCCTTTTCATTTTGTTGATGGTTTTCTTTGCTGTGCAGAAACTTTTTAGTGTGATGTAGTCCCACTTGTTTATGTTTGCTTTTGGTGCCTTTGCTTTTGGTTTCAAATCCCAAAAAATCATCACCAAGGCCAACATCAAAGAGCTTCCACCTTTGTTTTCTTCCAAGAGTTTTATAGTTTCAGGTCTTACATGCAAGTATTTAATCCATATTGAGTTATTTTGTGTGGGGGGTATAAGATAACGGTAGAGTTTCCTTCATTTGCATGTGGCTGTCCAATTTTCCCAACACAATTTATTGAAGAGACTGTCCTTTTCATTGTATATTTGTGGCTCCTTTGTCATAAATTAATTGACTGTATATATGTAGGTTTATTTCTGGGCTCTCTATTCTATACTGTTGATCTCTGTTGATTCTGTTGATCTATTTTTGTGCCAATGTAATGCTGTTTTGATTACTGTGGCATTGTAATACAATTCAGAATGAGAGAGCATGATGCCTTCAGCTTTGTTTTTCTTTCTTAAGATTGCTTTGTCTTTTTGGGGTCTTTTATAGTTTCATACAAAATTAGAATAATTGGTCCTATTTCTGTGGAAAATGCCTTTGGAAATTTGATGGGATTGCTTAGAATCTGTAGATTGCTTTGAGTATTATGGACGTTTTGACAATATTAGTTCTCCTAATCCATGAGCATGAAATATCCTTACATTTATTATGTCTTCTCCAGTTTCTTTCATCAGTATCTTATAGTTCAGAGCACAGATATTTCACCTACTTGGTTAAATTTATTCCTAGGTATTTCATTCTTTTTGATGTAGTTATAAATGGGATTATTTTCTGAACATCTCTGATAGCTTATTATTAGGATATAGAAATGCAACAGATTTTAGCATATTGATTTTGTATCATAGAACTTTACTAAATTTGTTTATTAGTTCTAATAGTTTTTTGGTGGCATCTAGGTTTTTCTATACATAATGTGCCATCTGCAAATAGTGACAGTTTTACTTCTTCCTTTCCAATTTAGATGCCTTTTATTTCTTTTTCAACTATTTTGTCATTTGTTGATGTGAATCCAGTATCAGCTCATTTCCAGTGATAAGCTTCTAGATAGTTCATACAATCATTAATAATATACAACAGATTATATAGTATTTTACATTTTACAAAACAATTTTCAGTACAAGTTGTCTAATTTAATCCTTATAACAATACTATTTTTAGCATTTTAAAGTATTATGTTTAGCATTTTAAAGCTGGGAAAACTACAGGTCAATAGAGTAAGTAATCGCCCAGATTTCCAGTCCTGGTAAACAGTAGAGCAAAGATTTTAATACATGTTTCTGACACTGAGCATGAGATATTTAATTTAGTCTGGGCTGCATGTGTGTTGGTCATGAAAAACAAGTATCGTAATAGTGTGCCTATTTGGTTTCCAAACCTCAACTTTTACCTGAAAGCTTAATTAGGTGAAGGGGTTAACTATTAACTTCTCTGGGACTTGAAGTTAAATGATCCTTGAACTTATCATACAGAGTAGAGTAAATAGATGTTGGGGTGACCTTAAATTAATTTATCTTGTTTCTGCCTGAGGCTTTTTCTTCTATATGTATATATGTATCTTTTATATACATATATATATGTGTGTGTGTGTGTGTGTGTGTGTATATATATATATATATATATATATATATATATATATATATATGGTTGAGTAATTTTTTTTAAAATGATTTTAAAATTTTAATTTTTTTAGAGCAGTTTCAGGTTTACAAAGAAATGAGAGTAAGGTACAGAGATTTCCCTTACTCACCCTGCCCCGACACATGCATAGCATAGCTTCTCCCATTGTCAATATCACTCATCAGAACAGTAGATTTTTTACTAAGGATGAACCTATACTAATGTATCATAATCAACCAAAATCTATAGTTTGGGTTCATTCTTGGCATTTTACATTCTTTGGGTTTTGGCCAGTGAATGATGACATTTATCCATTATTATAATGGATTATTATAATGTCATATAGAGTATTTTCACTACCCTAAGAATCCTCTATGCTCTTCCTATTCTTCTCCCTTCCCTACTTCCCTCCTTTAGCAACCACTGTTCTTTTCATTGTCTTCCATAGTTTTGTTTTTTCCAGAATGTCATATAGTGAGAATCCTATAAAATGTGGTATTTTCTCTGTATGACTTATTTCACTTAGCATAACACTCTCCAGTTCCATCTACGTTGCTACGAAAGGCCATATTTCATTCTTTCTCATTGCCAAGTAGTATTCCATTGTGTATATAAACCAAAATTTCTTTATCCTTTCATCAGGTGATGGACATTTAGGCTCTTTCCATAATTTGGCTATTGTTGAAAGTGCTTCTATAAACATTGGGGTACAAGTGCCCCTATGCATCAACACTCCAGATACCATATGTTTTCACTCTTATGTGGATCCTGAGAAACTTAACAAAAGACCATGGGGGAGGGGCAGGAAAAAAAAAAGTTAGAGAGGGAGGGAGCCAAAACATAAGACACTCTTAAAAACTGAGAACAAACTGAGGGTTGTTGGGGGGTGGGAGGGAGGAGAGGGTGGATGATGAGTATTGAGGAGGGCACCTGTTGGGATGAACACTGGGTGTTGTATGGAAACCAATTTGACAACAAATTTCATATCAAAAAAAATAATAAAACCATGTGAAGAGTTAGGACAAAAAAAATGTGGTATTTTCAGATTGGCTTATGTCACTTAGCAATATACATTTAAGGTTCCTCCATGTCTTTGCGTGGCTTAGTAGCTCATTTCTTTTTGGTGCTGAATAACATTCCATTGTCTAGAAGTACCACAATTTATTTATCCATTCATCCACTAAAGGACATTTTGGTTGCTTCCAAGTTTTAGCAATTGTAAATACATCTGCATCTGGGTGCAGGCTTTGGACCTAAGTTTTCAACTGCTTTGGGTAAATACCAAAGAGTGCAGGTGCTGTGTCATATGATAAGAATATATTTAGTTTTGTTTAAAAAAAAAAGCCAAACTGTCTTCCAAAATGGCTGTACCATTTTGCATTCCCACCAGCAATGTATAAGAGTTCTTTTTGACCCACATCTTTGTCAGCATTTGGTATTGTCAGTGTTCCAGATTTTGGCCATTTTAATTGGTATGTAATGGCATCTTATTATTGTTTTAATTTGCATGTCTCTGCTGACATATGATGAGGAGCATCTTTTCATGTGATTTGCCATCTATGTGTCTTCTTTGGTGAGGTGTCTGTTAAGGTCTTTGGCCCATTTTTTAATCGGGCTGTTCGTTTTCTTATTGTTGTGTTTTATGAGTTCTTTGTACATTTTGAATAACAATCCTTTATCAGATGGGTCTTTTGCACATTTTTTATTCAATTTGTGACTTGTCCTTTCATACACTTGACATTGTTCACAGAGCAGAAGTTTTTAATTTTAATGAAGTCCAGCTTATCCATGATTTCTTTCAAGGATCATATGTTTTGTGTTGTATCTAAAGAGGCATCACCCAAGGTAATTTCTAAGTTATCTCCTATATTGTCTTCTAGGAGCCTTATAGTATTACTGCATTCTACATTTAGCTCCATGATCCATTTGAGTTAATTGTTGTGAAGGGTGTAAGAGGTTCCCTTTTTTTTTAAGGAGAAAAACTTTTGGAAACTGGTAGGAAGGAAGCTATCTCCTTTAGGAGAGTTTTGTGAGAGAAAATTTTAAATTAGGCACATAATGAACTAAGGTGGCAACAAGCCCAAGCCCTGATATTAACCTGTAGAATGAAGGAGAATAGCTCATTTGGTTAATCAACTAAGATGAGAAGGAAAGTTGATATTCCTGACCTGGCTGCTTCAAAATAAGCATACATGCTCTGTAGAGCCGCCCTAAGCAAGGAAAATACACAAGGCAAATGGTTCCTGCAGGAGGCATCTGACCTTAAGAGGCAATTTGACTGTTTCTCAGAGAAATCAGAAATGTTGCTCAAAGGGACACCTAGACTTGTAATTACTAACATTTTTATTATAAGTTCTTATATTTGCTTACAAAATTCTGAATCCTCTTGATATATTTTCTAGTTATAAAATATGTGCCAGAAAATAGCTTTCTTCCATTTACTTACAGAGAAAAGGATATACCTTGGTCACACTGACAGCTGTGTGATATTACCAAGGCTCTTAAGTTTCAGGGCCCCTTCCCTCTTCTGTAAAAGTGAGGATGTGGAAGGCTCCCTGAGGTTCCCTCCCAACTTAAAAATGGAGTCAGTGTATGGGACACCTGGATGGCTCTGTCAATTGTGTCTGACTCTTGATTTCAACTCAGGTCATGACCCCAGAGTCATGGAATCAAGCCCCATGTCAGACTCTTCACTGGGCATGGAGCCTTGTTAAGATTCTCTGTCTCTCCCTCTGCCCCTCCTTCCCACTTGCACACTCTCTCTCTCTCTAAAAAAAAAAAAAATGATATCAACATAAAACAATTTTAAAAAGTAAAATTATATCTTATAACTATGATTTTTATTTAACATAGGTGTTCTTAACTTAGATTCCAGGGACCTCAGAGAATCAGAACCCACTGAGATTTATGGAATAGTTCATTATGTTTGTCCCCAAACTCTCCAAAGTTAAGAATTATTTGTCCCTATCTTTGATGATCCAGAGAGGAGATTGAGCATAAACAAAGAAGCAGGGGCAATAATTGTGACACTTAACTGAATGACCAGGACCATAAAACCTTCATGTCACAAGGGTAATGTCTCCTGGCCTTCAGTAGGGCTATTTCTGGACTGCTCTGTACCTTATAAAATCCAGCCATATCTTTTAGATCTGTTCTCAAGGAAAAGACAAATCTAAAACCCAAATGTCATTAGTAGGAGGCCCTGAGTAATGCTTTGCTTTGCTTAAGTAGATGTCAGATTCCTACAGACTTGTTACTAAGTCTATAAGAAAGGGAAGAAGGAAACCAACCCATATGAAAGCATATTACACATTTAAAATAATCAACAGTACAGTTTCCTTACTAGCCACTACAGATAAACACATTGGTGAACTGATAGTACACATATTCTTCCAAACCTGGCTTTTAGAGAAGAGAGGGTATTTTTTATTTTTTATTTTTTAATGTTTATTTATTTTTGTGGGGAGGGGAGGAGCAGAGAGAGAAAGGGAGACAGAGAATCCAAAGAAGGCTCCTCAATAACAGCAGAGAGCTCCATGCAGGGCTCCAACTCACAAATTGTGAGATCTTGACCTGAGCTGAACTCGAACTCTTAACCACATGAGCCACCCAGGCGCCCCACAAGGGTGTCGTGAGGTAAGAAAGGGGAAAGAAGAGTCAAGGGCCAGGCACCTCTGCCTTTGTGTCCTTCAGGTGATCAGTGGTTACTTGGATGTCAGATAATCCAAGGAAATAAAATATTGAAGTCATTGTTCTGTTCGCAAAAGTATCTTCCATTTACTGCATTGTGTATAACGTTCAGGTAAAAAAAAACTGGGTCTGCTTGCTTCCAAACAAATGCCATTAGAGAAACTTGTATGGGTATTTTCTATCTTTTTCAAAAAGTTCTTTTCTAAGGAGACATAGGCATGTCTTTTCTAAATGAGATCACTCGAAAGAAAATATTTTTCTGAAATAGGAGGAGTCAAAAAATAATTCCATAAATAAAAGAAATAAGTCTTTACCAGCATCATCTAAGAGTGCAGATTTTGTGTTACTTTCCTTTCCCCTAGTGTTTACCAATATCACCTTGTTGTGAAATTTGCTTCTTAAAAATGACTTGTTATTATGGTCCTTTAGCCTTTTCATTATCCAGTAGAAAAAGCTTTGTTAGAATAGCCCACAGTATGTTACTTGCTTGCTTACTTTTTCCATTTGTAAGCATCTCTGTAAGGTGTTAAGGTAATCTAAAAAAGCTTCTGGCTACCTGTTTGTGGAAGCAGCCTGATGGTGACCAGACTACAAGTTGATGTGTGTGTGTGTGTGTGTGTGTGTGTGTGTGTGTGTGTGTGTGTATCCTTTCCAGTTTCAGATGGAGATCACACAAGTCCGGAGATGGCCCTCACCATTCACTTGCTTCCCACTGATCAGCACCCGCCTGTGTTCCAGGTCAGAGCTCCACTGCTTGAGGTCAGCCCAGGAGGCAGCTCTTCTATAGGTAAGAACTGAACCTGAAAGAAACATGCCTTTGGAAATGGAACCATAATTCAGCCACAGTCCCTGTTTAAACCTCTTGATGCTTGCCAAAAAGTAGTGACCTCCTCTTCCAAAAGGTGCATGCATTCTCACCTGTTTCCTTCCCTCCGCCCATTTCCATGCAAATAGAAGCAGCACAGAGAAAAGGAAATAAACCCTTCAGAGGTCAATGTTCAGTGATGGAATACAACACAGAATTCATTTTCTAGACTCCAGGAGTTCGATTTGTTGCCATCACTAAAGTACAAAGTTAACAAAGGAGAGTAGAGAGCAGAAAAGAGGGGGGGCAGTTTCAGTGACTGCTCCTGTTTTGTCTGGAAAGTAAAGAGAAACAGGAGAGACGACAGATCATAATAACCTTCAGAAGTTGTAAGGAGTTGGCCCTGTTATTTTGGATGTGATTTTATTTACCTACTAGTGTACCTACTTTTTAGGATTTTCTTTATTCTTTCACTAAGTACATTTTAAAAGCAAACAGTGGATGTTGGGGTTTTGTTAGCTGTTCTCTACAGATCCTCATCCAGTTTCTACCCATGAGTATTGGCCTGAAATTAATTATCATCCAATTTCTAAACAAGCCGACTGTCACTTCTACCCTACTCTTTCTCACTTCTGTCATGGCCATAGCAGCTAATGTTAAAACAATTTTGTTCTTGTGTAGGTTCAGAAAAAGGAGGGAATAAATAGTGAAAAGCAGGGGCGCCTGGGTGGCGCAGTCGGTTAAGCGTCCGACTTCAGCCAGGTCACGATCTCGCGGTCCGTGAGTTCGAGCCCCGCGTCGGGCTCTGGGCTGATGGCTCAGAGCCTGGAGCCTGTTTCAGATTCTGTGTCTCCCTCTCTCTCTGCCCCTCCCCCGTTCATGCTCTGTCTCTCTCTGTCCCAAAAATAAATAAACGTTGAAAAAAAAAATTAAAAAAAAAAATAGTGAAAAGCAAAAACAGTTTCTAGGAACATTTTCTGTAAGAAAACCTACCCCCGCAGGTCAGGACTGAACTAATGTTGGTTTCCATGCCCTCATTTGTATAGATGATGAAAAGTGTTCTTGAGAACTACCTACTTATAAATTAACTTTTAAAAGTAAGGTAACTATTTGCAATTTGAGAATTGACTGTATTATCAATTTTCACTCTTTTGTGGTTGATTGGAGTTAAACACTGCCTTCTGATGACCATCAGATTGTCTACAACATGGCTTCCAGCCTGCCCTGTGGCTGTAATGTATGCAGGGCATACAGTTAAAAATTTTTTTTGAATGTGTATTATTTTTGAGAGAGAGAAAGAGAAAGAGAAAGGAAGAAAGAGAGAGAGAGAACGGGGGAGCGGCAGAGAGGGGAGACACAGAATCCAAAGCAGGCTCCAGGCTCCAAGCTGTCAGCACATAGCCCAACACAGGGCTTGAACCCACGAGCTGTGAGATCATGACCTGAGCTGAAGTTGGACACATAAGTAGCTGAGCCACCCAGGCACCCCAGGGCATAGAGTTTTTTTTAACGTACCCACAACCTGTCGCTATGATTTGTCTCCTGACTGCAGGACTTCAGCTGGTAGTAAGAGATACCAAGATAGCACCTGAAGAATTCTTCTTTGAGCTCCGGAAACCTCCAGAGCATGGCGTGCTCCTTAAGTACACAGCCAAGTTCAAAGGGCCCATGGCCACAGGTAGCTGCTTACTCTGTCATTGACTGCTTGGAGAATTTCTTGCTCTATAGTCAGTTTTATGTGTCTCAGACAAGAAGGAAAGCCACTCTGTGGGACAAACTATGAGGAGACACTGAAAAAGGAAAAACTTTTAGCTTTTAGCCCATTGGCTGAAATATTTGGGACTTCTTTCTCTGTGCCATCACCCACACCCCAAACTATGAAGCTGTTTCCTCAAGTTGTTGGTGAAATTAGTTGAATTGGTCGATTTACCTGGAGTAAATACATTTAGAACAACCTCATAGGAAGTGTCAGCTGCCACTTTCCTATGGTTTGTTCATGAAGATGAATTTGTCTTCCTTAGTTTGGTATGTTAATCTTCACAATATTTTTAGCACTGAAACTCTGATAGTATAAACTACATGTATCCTCATCCATAGAAAAGGAAACACATTTTTTGAGTATTGTCTTTGTGATGTAACACTATGGTAGGTGATGTGACCAGCTTTCCAAAATAATATTTCTTACACTCTCCAATTATAAAAAATAAGACATGTTGATTGTTTAGAAAACAGAGAGAAGCACAAGGAACACAACTAATCTAATTTTTAATAGTCAGCCCATATATATCAAAGTGAGTATTATCCCTTTCAAAGTAATCACTTTGGAATGCTATATGCATATTTTAACAATCTGTACTTTCTCAAAACCTTTATATAATTCCTAATAGGTATGTAATCATGCATTCTTTTGAATATCCCTGCAGAGAGAGGGGGGCAAGTCTCTGACCTTGAAGGTAGATAGAATTTGAAGAACAACCAATCAGCATTTGGGAGTCACAAAGGCGGATTTTTAAAAAATTTACTGAACGCAAGAAATGTCATCAGAATAAATTTCTAGCATCCTAAGGGAACTACTTTAAGAGCATTAACAGTCAGAGCCCAGCTTCTTTAACAGTATATTTAGCTTATATTTGTATAATTAATATATAAGATACAAAGATATATATAAAATATTAGTTTTATTACTTTTTTTTTAAGGCTCAATACCACTAGCACCAGTAAATCACAATAACACAATGTTAAAAGAGAAGGCTTGGAAGACAAATACAGAAAATGAATAAATTCTTTAGTCTCATTCATAATACCAATTATTACAGCCAATAATCTATCAGGAAATAGAATTGCAAATAACATCCAAGAATACCAATTCCTCAATTGTACTCTCTAGAATCCTTGGGGTCCATGGCACTAAGGGGCATTTCTCATAAAGGATTCCATGACCAAACAATTTTGAAATGCTTTAATACTTATATATCGAAGATTCTAAAATTCTAGTAAATCCTGCAGTTCAAAAATTTTTAGTTTTAAATTTTGTTTAAACCTATTTTCCCCAAAGTTATATGACCTTGAAACTTATTTCACACAATGCCTATAAAATCTATCACAAATTAGTACTCTAGACTTAGAAAGTTTGGATTTCTAACTTTAAGTAGGTTTTTCAATTTTCAGATATTTTTTATTTTAGAAAAACTTTATACTCCCAACTAAAATAAAGACCTCTACAGATTCATCAAACATAATTTATTTTCATACCTTTCTCAAAAGAATTTTAGTGTCAAGATTAGATTCTAGAAGTGTTATCATAAAGAATAGAGGCTTGACCTTTAATTCGCTAGAACTAAGAATGATGCCTGAATCTTACAGAAACAGATTTGGGCTCAATATGATTAAGAACTTACAAAAATTAGAGCCCTCTCCAGTAGAATTAGCTACCTTGTAAAACAGTGAGCCTCCCACCTTGAGAAGTGTTGAAGGGCAGGCTAAATAACCCCTTTTCAAGAGTGGTATAAAAGGAATCCTATATTGGGTGGGTGGTTGGACTAATTAACTTACAACTCCCAGAGTTTATGATCCTATATGTACTTTGAAATCCTGAGAACAAAGGTGTTATATACATGAAAAGTGTTATTCCCAGAAGTAATTGGTTTTGCACTTTGTTTTATTCTCAAAAGGTGACACTTTCACATATGAGGACATTGAGAAAAATGCTCTGCAGTATCTACACGACGGCTCCTCCGCCCGGGAAGACAGCATGGAGATCTCAGTCACAGATGGCACCTCGGTGACAACCGTGGAAGTAAGAGTGGAGGTGTCACTGTCAGAGGACCCAGGGCCTCAGCTGGCTGCCGGCGCCTCTCTGAGCATTACAGTTGCTAGTAAAAGCACGGCCGTAATCACCAGGTCACATCTTGCTTATGTTGTAAGTTCTTGCCCCACTCTTGTTCACTGCACCCCATCCCTGGGCCTGACTAGAAAATAAGGCTATGGCTGAATATTTGGGACATCAGGAATATGGCCAGATAAGGAAGTTTTTTCTCAACTTTCCCAATAGTTCTACACTTAGAAGGAGTTACAGTGTTTACTCTGGCTGCTCCTAGTGTCTCATGAACAGACAAAGGAACGAGCAAAACTTTGATGAAAACACAATGAGATTGTGTAGGGATGGGTGATTGCCAACAAGGAACATTGCTGGTGTCAGAAAAACCCAAGTCCCCATTTTTTTTGAAGCCCCATCCATAATATTTTGAGTGGGAATTTTCAGGAAAGAGCGTTTTAGAAGAACTTGTCTGATTAATGACTAATAACTTATGATATTTCATGGCCCACTGAGAAGAAGCCCACTTTTCACCAGCTTTTGTCTCAGAGCCAGCGCTAGACAGAATGCTGCCACACCCCTTTGGCAGTGCGTCTCTGCCAGATTCCCTAGGCAAGATTACTGACTCACCCCCATCCCATGCCCCAAAGGAAGCAGTGTGTTTAGGGGACCAAGGTTTAGATTTAGGGACTCTGCATTTTTTCCCCATCTGGCATTAATTTGCTAAGTGATCCTGGTTAATTAAACTCTTCTTCTTTCTTTGATTCCACCTCTGGAGCTAAGGATAAGGATAATTAATTTTATTTTTCAGTTGTGTGCATTGTAAACATACATGAATTATCCATGTAAACATAATGAATAGTTTTGGCAAATACCTTGAAAATAAGGATGATTATCTGAATGGTAATCATTCTCAGTATTGAATTTTTCCTTACCAATGTTAAAATTCCAACCAATGACCTGTCCCCCGCCTTTTTAAATACTATATAGTTTTAAGTAATCCTTTTCTGGGCTAAATAGTCTAGCTCTAAAATCTAGTCCTGAATAGTAGCATGTAAGATAAAGCCTTAGCCTGGGAACAATTGCTTCAATTGCTTTAGCACAGATTTAGCCCTGAAATTGTCTTTTCTTAAATTATGGGAAACTGCATTCCACCCTGATTCTTCTCATGGGTCCAGTAGAGCTTCAGAACAGCTTTGATTTTGTTTTTTTCTTAATTGACAGGTGATTTTTACCATAGGTTATGGTCTTTTGAATCTTATGAAACTCATGAATTCATAAAAATGTATGAATATAGATTTAATCAATAGATCACCAAGGCTTGAAAAATGTTTGACAGGCCAAAATAGCTCTCCAGGAGCAGTTCCTGCCCATTAACTGTGTATTATAAGCTGCATATCAAAACGCAAGCCCATTGGCAACTGAACATGTATTTTTCAGAAATTGATTGAATGTGAATTTACCCACTAGAGCAGAAAGACTCCAAAAGGACTATTCTAGCCTGCTGAAAGTATAGCATATTTTAAGGACTTAGCTAAGTTATATACTAACTTTTTCTCTGAGGGTTATAGAAGAATTTTGTGCTTGGTGTCATGGGGGGAAATTTTTGCAGATATGCATAGTTAGTGAGTTTGCAGTGAACATGCAAAAAGGTTAGAAAAGCCATCTGAAATGCTGGTCATAAATGGAGCAGAATATAAAAGGATAGGAGCAGACAAGCCTCTTAATTAGAGTATCATTAATGGCAAGAGATGTCAAGAGAGACAAAAGGCAGAAATGGGATTCTGTGTGATTTGCTTCTTAATGGCGGTTTCCTGTACAGTTTGCTACACACTGCAGGTAAACAAGTAGTGAAAGGGTGTTTTGTAGTTACAACAGATGAGTTTTAATCCAGGCTTACCACTTACTAGCATAGTAACCCTTGGCAAGTTACTTAGCTTTCTAGGGCTAGTTTTCTCATCTGTAATGTGGGCAGGATGATATGAGATTAATCTTAAAAAGCTAATAGCATTTCTAGGCACCAGCCAAAAATATAATAATTAAAAATAGGATACCATCTATAATAACATCGCATAACACATATCTAAGAATAAATGTAAAAAAAGATGTATAATTTCTAGGGAAAATTGATACTATGTACAACTAAAAGAAAATCGAAAAGAATCTCTTAGCCAAGTTTTAGAAATAAAAGGAGAATTTACCAAGGGGTCAAAGAGAAGCTCAACAAAGCAATAGCATTGCTATACATAAGCAAAAAATAGCCACTAAATGTAACTTAAAAAATGATACCACTTATAATAGCATTTTAAAATCATGTCTTTTGGACTAAATCTAACAAAAATTAGACAGTACTTCTACAGAAAAAATTGTAACAACTTAATTGACAAACATTTTTTTTTTTTAAACACTCAATAGGGGCGCCTGGGTGGCTCAGTCGGTTGAGCGTCTGACTTCGGCTCAGGTCATGATCTCACAGCTCGTGAGTTCAAGCCCCGCTTTGGGCTCTGTGCTGACAGCTCAGAGCCTGGAGCCTGCTTCGGATTCTGTGTCTCCCTCTCTCTCTGCCCCTAACTCACTTGCATTCTGTCTTTGTCTCTCTCAAAAATAAAATAAAACATTAAAAGCACTCAATAAATGATGGGACATGCCATACTCATGAATCACAGGATTTAATATCTAAAAGATAGCAATTTTCCTGCAAAGTGATCCTGCCTTTCAACTGAGTTCCAATCAAAAGCCCAGTGGACTTTTTATGGATCTTGATAAGCTGATTCTACAATAAAGAACGAAGGACCAAAATTCTGAAACAGAATGCTAGGAGGGCAGGGGCTTGCCCTATCAAATATCAGAATTTATGATAAACCTGCGCTATTTAAAGCAGTGTAGTAGCACAAGAATGTATGAGAGAGTCCAGAAACAGACCTACAAATGAGACTGTAATATAAAACAGGTATAGTAAGCCAGATCAGTGGAAACAGGAGGAACTACTTAAAATATAGATCTGCACAAAATGGTTGTTCCTGCGGATAAAAAAAGAACTTGTAGTGCTCCCTCACACTGTACACAGAGATTAGTAACTTCAAGCAAATCAAGCAATTCTTTGTAGGATATAGGTAAATATTTTTAGATATTGGGAAAGGGAAGAATTTTTAAACTAGAAACAAAAAGTCCTAACTATGAAGAAAAGATTAATAAATTTGACTATGTTAAAATTAAATTTATGTTTCCCTAAACATACCAGAAATACACAAAACAGACAAGTTACAAATTGGAAGAAGGTACTTGCAATATATATAACCAAAAATAACAAAGAAAATATATCAAATGTCTACAGATTGAGAAGAAAAAGATAACCCAGATAAGATGAACAAGAGACATTAATAGGAATTTCAGAAGAGGAACCCATAGGGCCAATAAATATTAAAAGATATCATCACTTTTTTATGCATCAAGAAAAGCCAAAAAGACTATATACCATATCATACCAATTCAACTGGAAGAAATCTAAATTTTTTTTTTTAATTTTTTTTTCAACGTTTTTTATTTATTTTTGGGACAGAGAGAGACAGAGCATGAACGGGGGAGGGGCAGAGAGAGAGGGAGACACAGAATCGGAAACAGGCTCCAGGCTCCGAGCCATCAGCCCAGAGCCTGACGCGGGGCTCGAACTCACGGACCGCGAGATCGTGACCTGGCTGAAGTCGGACGCTTAACCGACTGCGCCACCCAGGCGCCCCTAAATTTTTAAATGTTGTAGAGGAAATGAACCTATAGAAGTTTCTTTGCTGATGGAAAAGTAAACTTGAAGAAGCCACTTTGGGAAAGAATTTGGCATAGTCTTGTGAGGATGAGTGGTCATATACACTAACCATTCCACTCCTAGATTCCTATCCAAGAGAAACTTTCATATGTACACCAAAAGATATGCCCAAGAATACTCAAAGTGATACTATTTGTAATAGCAAAAATATTGAAACAAGACAAATGCCCATCAACAGGATAATAGAACCTGTGGTATACTTACTCCTTAGAATATTACACAACACTCGAAACAGATGAACTATTGCTACATACAACAATATCGACGGGTCTCAGCAGTCCACTACTGAGTAAGAAGTCCCACAAGGGGAAAGTCTTTTCATAAGTTTTTTAAAAACAACTAAAAATACTTTGTAGTAATATATCAAATCATATCAAGAAATTCAAGGAAATGAGAAGCAAGATCCAGGGTGATGGTAGCCCAATGACAAGATAAAGGAGGAACACATACATGAATGTTAATTAGCAGTGTTCTAGTCCTTGTGTTGACTGGTGGGTCAATAGATGTAAAAATAATAAAAAGAAAATGAAAAATGAACTAATACAAAAGGGTTAGGAAGGTAGGAAAATTATGTGAGAATAAAGTCTACATTCTTATCAATTTTTTTTGCATCCATGATACCTTAGATAGGCCAAAGTAATAATTTTCCTTAATTATTAAAAATAATTAATATTTTCTTAAATTATGATAGCATTTTCAGAAGAAAAAAAAATCTAGCCAATTTCACACTTTTTCAAACCCACCGGTCACTTGAGATTTGAAACATTAAAATAAATGTGCCTGACATGAAATAAGCATTTCTTTGCCAAATTTACCAGTGTGGAATTTCAAAGCTATTCATTCTAATCAAGAGCCAGGAGTTCTGTCCTTGTAGTTTATCACCATCTCCGAAGACAGTACTTTGGAACTCTTAGCTGTCTTTTAAAAATTCTCTCTCAGAGGGTACTCATAATAATATTAGGAGGCAGTCTTTTGGAAGTCTGCATGTTGTATTTGATAACCCATGTGGAATAGTAGAGAAAGTTTTGAAGTATAAATTTAGGGGAAATTTTCTGAAGGTTTGCAGCTTCAATGAATTTGAGTTTCCTTCCTTACTGATGTCAGGTGATGTGAGGAAATATGGAAAATTCTGTGACCTTGCATTGAGGCTCTGACCTGTCAACTTAAAAAGGCCTTTAGGGTTATAAACAAGAACTGACTAAAACCCCCTGCCCCAGATCGCCAGATATCCTGAGCACATTCCTGATCCATACTTCAAATAACTATAACACAGCAATGGAAATTTGCATTTAAAAGTACACTTTGCCATGCAATATATATATTTTTTGTTGCTGTGGTAAAGTGCAAAGAGCCCCCATGTTCACAGCCAACTACTCTAAAAGATGAATGACTCAGAGAAACTCTCCAAGAAGATGTTGCCTGCCTCTTAGATATTTCCACAATATTCTTGAAGAAAGAAGAAATTGTTCATTGAGATATACAACTATTGTCCACTTGGAAACACAGAAAGCCAATTTTATTTCTCAATAAACAATGCAGAAGGAAAGGGAAATCGTGTTTGTTAAGATTGGTCATCTTGGGGGTTGAGTATCTGTAGGTTCCATCCTGGTAGAATGAAATCTGTAAGATTTCCTAAATTCTTCTGTTAAACTAAACTTTTTACATGTCAAATATTACTTAAAGTGAGTCTTTGACTAAGCTAAATAACTTCCCTTCTTTCTGTTCCACAGAATTATATTTATCATTGTATTATATGTTATAATAGAATTTTAACTCTGTCTAAAAAGCAAACTGTCCTTTGAAACTCTTAAAAGAAGCCTACAACCATGTTTATAGAGAGATGACTTTCTATCTCTGACCATGTTTTGTTCTTCACTAGATGCTTGTAATAGCAATGAAACCCCATGTGGCCCTTATAATAACAATAGGGCATCTCTTTGTTTTATGCCACATACCTAAAGGGCATTTCCCCATTATTATCATAAGCTAGTCTTGAAAGAAGACATTATCAAAGAGGCATTTTACAAGGAATAGATACTAGGATTTTCAAGCACTTCAAAGTGGTGTTGCTTTATCACAAAGGGAAAGAGACTTTTCCAATTGGCAGAGAAGGAAGCACGTGATTTTTAACTACTGGAAGCATTTATTCCTATAAATGTGTGTTCATGTCTTGCCTCATATTTGCCTGATTAGGATGATTCTTCCCCTGACCCAGAGATATGGATTCAGTTAAATTCTCTGCCCATGTATGGTGCCCTCTTAAGAATGTCAGGATCTGAAGTGGAAGAGCTCTCGGAGGTTTCCAATTTCACAATGGAAGACATCAACAACAAGAAAATTAGGTATATAACCACTTTGTATTACTTGACAGAATTTTTAAAAATTGTATTAAAACATTTAAGCAACTAACCCATAGCTCCCTTGAAAGATTATATTGCTTCATTTTTTTAATGTTTATTTATTTTGGAGAGAAAGAGGGGGGGGAGGAGGGACAGAGAGAGAGGGAGACACAGAATCTGAAGCAAGGTCCAGGCTCTGAGCTGTCAGCACAGAGCCTGACGAGGGGCTCGAACTCATGGACTAAGAGATAATGACCTGAGCTGAAGTTGGACGCTTAACCAGCTGAGCCACCCAGGCGCCCCTATATTGTTCCAGTTTTAAACAAAGATGCAATCATCTTACCTGGCTTGTCATGTAGCTCATTCATTTGATTCTTGTCCTTACCTCTGTAGGTATTCAGCTGTGTATGAGACTGATGGTAATCTGGTTACTGATAGCTTCCATTTCTCTGTCTCTGATATGGACCACAACCATCTAGACAATCAGATGTTCACCATCACTATCACTCCTGTTGAGAATCCACCTCCAGTCATTGCTTTCGCTGACCTTATCACGGTAAACAATTCTCAGATCAATGAACAATGAGTGTTATAGAGAACTGGAATCTGTGCTGATGTAAATACAGGATTTCTACCTGAACTGGCTGCCAAGTTCTTCCCCCAAAGTATCTAGCCAATACTGTCAAGATATGCAGTTTTTAATCATGAGTTTTTTCAAAAAGTATGAAAAAATTATATGCAGAAGGTCAAATAACTATGTTTGTATTATTTAGTCAAAATTATTTATGTGCTAGGCATAAATGCTAGACATGTGTAATATTTTGTATATTATGCTAGATGTGTGAAGTAGTGGGAGTGAAATTATAAATGTAATATATCTTTTAGGAGTTAATCATCTAATGTCTGTAAGAACTAAAATATGGGGATATGGACAATGTCCCCAAGTCACTTCTTAAGTCAATATTAATCACTGTAAATATTATTTACAGTTCCTTGGGTGTGGGGGGGATGGAGGCCATATGACATATCCCAATCATGAGGTCACCCAGACCCGAGTTCAAGTGCTGGTTCTGTTACTTACTAGCTGAGTGACCCCGGTCTAATTAATTACATATTTCTTAGCTTCCATTTCCTCATCTTTAAAATATAACTACTTCTGTTATATAGAGGATTGCTCTGATGGTTAACAGAATAGCATATAAAAGCCCCCGGTACATAACAACACATGGTAGGGATTCCATAAGAGTTAATTCAGTTTCCTTGGCCTGCTCTGTGTACATACCATAATGCCAAAAATGCAGGAATTTTTCTGGTTTTGTCAAGCAAATGATACTCATAAAACTGAGTTGTTTTTAAATGGCTTTGATATTCCATACCTTGGGGAACCCATGTGGACCTTCTCCATTCCCAGCGTCAGGATGACCTTCTACTTTGTATCTTGTAGATCTCCCTACATGAGGCCAAGAATTATTCAAAGTGAAATGGCTCAGTCATGTCCAGGAGGCTAGCAAAAAACACCAGGGACAGGTTGCAGAGTTAGCATACAAAACAGGGCCCTAAAAGAAAAAGTTAGTTCAAGCAGCTGCTTTTACTTATGCTGATTTATTTGCCTCTTTAACATTAAGATCAGCCCTTGCTTTCAGGTATGGTGAGGCCTTTCTTCCTGCACACCTACCAACATATCCTGTAAGGGGAGAAGTGGGACTTTTATCCTGGGTGGGAGCACCTGTGGGACAGTCGCCCTCACAGTATCTGAGGGAGAACAGGATGGATCATTCTCTAGCTGCGGGCTTTTGAATGTTGATAGGGAAGAAAGGCAGCCATCCTGCTGTGCCGAGGTGGGTGATTGGAATGGGCTAGAGCTGCTTGATAACCAGATCCATCACTGAAGGAAGCACAACTTTGAAGGGAGACACAGAAGTCATAGTGTCTGAGTGTAGCTTTGAGAGGCCTGGCTCCAGCATCATGCACATTCTTCATCTCGTCTGTAGAGATTCTGCCTCATCAAAGAAGTGAAATTGGTGCTGGAAGGTCACCCCAGGCAGCACTTTTCAATTCAGTTCTTTTTACTGCAGTTCTGTGCAACCGCCCAAGGACTGTACAATATTTTCTTTCTTAGGTGGACGAGGGAGGGAGAGCCCCACTCTCATTTCACCATTTCTTTGCTGCCGACGATCAGGACAACCTCCAGGGAGACGCCATCATTAAACTAAGTGCTCTGCCCAAATATGGCTGCATTGAGAACACGGGAACAGGTACCAGCAGTAGTTTTGCTGTAGAATTATTCTGGACCTAGAAAGAAGGGACGGTGGAAGGAGGTAACTGACTTTAGCTAAACCTGGAGGTGAAGGACTAACAGAGGAATGGATCCATTTCAAGGAAATGGGAAGAAGGAAGCTTTCATTCACTCAGAAATTTACCGAGCATTTTCTGTGTGCCAGGCACTTTTTAAGTACTAGGGGTATATCAGTAAACAAAACAGATAGAAACCCCTACCTTCATGTTGCCTTAGATCCTGGTAGGGGGAGACAGATACGAAGCCTCACCAATGAGAAGATTGTGTAAGATGCTAGAAGGTAAGTCAGGCTATGACAAAAAAATAGAGCAGGGTGGAAGATCTGTAGTGTGTGCAATGGGGATGGAGAGACACTCAGAACTGAGTGTCAAGGAAATTCCTGTCTTTTCATTGTGAAGTAGCTGCAGTTTAGCTGAACCATAGTTTATGTCCCAGCTCCTTTTAAAGATATGACATGAATTGAAATGCATGCTTGTCTATCTGTGACCCTCTCCTCAACATCCCTCCCCCTCCACCATCTGCCCTGGACCCACCGCCCTTGATGGTTATCACAAGGAAGGAGAGGCAAGCAGGCGTGTGCTGTCCACAGGCCCTCTGAGACCCAGGTGACTGGCAGTTGAGACAGCTCCTGGCAGGTTACTGTGTTTCTGCCTCTGCAATGAGAATCCTGAATGCCAGCGCTTGGCTCTAATTGGTGTGCAGCTAGCAGCTCCCACGGAGAGGCCTTTCACTGAAGGTGTCTGTGGCCAGCATGTTGCCTGGGATCTGAGCCTGGTTACCAGAAGTCCCTTTAGCAGTGGCCGTGTTTTCCTGTAGAAAATCTCAGGTCCTTTCCCCATCTTGTCTTTCATTGTATGTACGTAGTTTGTTTATCCCTCAATTTGATTTATCTCAACAAATGTATGTGCTAGATACAAAGGATGTAAAGATGAGTCATAGACCCTGCCTTGAGAGGGAGACAGATATGAAGACTGATGAATCACAATAAATAAAATGCTGGGACAGGGAGAGGGGCAAACTCTGAGAAGGTACATAGGGCAAAACGATTAATTTTGCCTGAGATGGCAGAAAAGGCTGAGGAAGTGACATGTGCACTAGAACTTGAAGGGTTCGTGGGAGTCTCACTGTGGGCAGAGGGAAGAGCATGGGCAAAGGTGGGAAATCATGAAACGGTAGTTGCCCCTTTGCACTTCTCTTCTCTCCGGGTGGTTTCTTATTAAGCCTTCCTAACAGTTTTACGTTAACCTGGAATGCATGCAGAGGAGTATGTCACTGATGTAGAAGTTAAATTTCTGGCAAGCCTCACCTCTAAAAAGTGATTCTCAAACCTTACTGTGTATAAGACTCACCTGGAGGGCTCGTGAAAACAGTTTCCCGAGCAGCAAGCTCAGAGTTCCTGTTTGCAGAGGCTGGTGAGGCCCTTGCATTTGCATTTCCCCCCAGCTCATAGGTGATGCCACTGCTGTTGACCCAGGAAGATGCCTGGAGAATCACTGCTCTACATTAGTATGAGCCTGGAAGTAAGGAAAAGATGGTGGGGGGTGGGGGGTGAGAGGTACAAATAATTATCCCAAGACAATTTAAGGACCCCAGCCTTTGCTCCATGGGTGTTCGGAACTGAGCCTGTTTTGTATATATGAAACTAGCTCCCTAGATTCAGAATCCAACAGATCAGCCTAATGCCTTTTTAAAAATATTAGAAGCAATTTTAACTTCTTACCAGCAAGACGGGAAGAAACAATAATTATATTGTTAGGTATAAAATCCTACAGCATGGGCTCTACATTCATTTAGTACCAACACAAACAGAACAGTACCCACCTTCATTGCCTCTAGGGCACACAAGACTGTGTTCCAGCACAAGGCAGTAATAGATGCTGATAATGATAGCCTGCATGCATTGAGAACTGTTTAATTTGTGCATAGTATATTCTGCTTAAGAAGGCAAGGAAGCAAAATGAGAATGATTTTACATGAAAAAACAGAAGATGCAATTAAAAAAAATTTTTTTTAAAGTAAGCTCCATGCCCAACACGGGACTCAAACCCACGACCCTGATATCAAGAGTGAGATGTTGTACCAACTGAGCCAGCCAAGTGCCCCTAGAAGGTGCAGTTTTAAAACTTGGAAGGATTGGTGCTTAAAGCTTCACTGACAGATTCACTTGTTGAACAGCATGTTTTCCAATGACAGAAAAGAAGTCATTACTCTATTTGAGTATATATTTAGGCATCATTTAGTTTGCTTAGGCTCTTTGACCCAAATAGAGAAGCCACCTTTATTTTATTTGTAGTGATCAATGTAAATGGAAAATAAAAATTTGAAGGAATTACATACAGCACTTCCTTCTGGAAACACTGAACTGTATGTCCTAGGGATTATCAGGTCACTGGTCACTTAGACTCTCCTATGTTATGCTTCTGATGTCAAGAAGAATTAAACTGATGGGTAAAATATAAGAAAATTCATGTCATTGAAGAAGAAACAAATGTCCTGAGCTCTTCAAACACATTACAAATAAAACATTTTCATTCCTAGTCTTTCTGTTGGGAGGTTAACAAAAAAAAAAAAAAAAAAAATGATACTATCTATAATTCAGGAAGTCAATGGCCTTTTGATTTATGACCCGATCTTTGCAAAGGGCCATGGAAGAGAGAAAAAGAAAGCCTTGTTGTTTTGAGATCTTCTATATACACTTTTCTTTGTTGATGTGTATCCAGGGAATGTTTGAAGACACAGGGATTTCTTTTCTTTTTCTCCTCTCTTTAGAAGAAAATGTGGTAACAGTTTAAAATCGACCAATTAGAGAGACTCACACCAAAAAAGAGACAAGTCATCTGTCATGTAGACAGTGCTTACTCTCCCTCTTGCCCTTTTCCAGTGTTTGGTTGGGGTTGGTATGAAAAGTAGAGTTAACCAGAACCTGCTCTATCTCTGGAGCTCTGAATGATACTTGAGAATCTCAGTCGCTGAATGGCACCTAAGCTCTGAATGGTCCCCGAGCATCACAGTAGCCCTGGTGTACCATCCCAGGGTCTAAGCTCTGACCCAAGGGGAGGTTTCTTAGATAAAAAGGTATAGAGTTAGCCTTTTTTTATATAGAGAAGGAGGCTTCCTCTTGCAGGATGTGCTAGGCATAGTGGTTTTGAAATTGACTAAGGCTTAAGGTAGAACCTTTGCTATTGTATCGTTACTTGCCCCAGGATTTACTTTATCACAGATTTCTAACAAAACAACCTGATTCTTGCTATATAAAATAATAACATTCTGAGTGCTTTCATGCATATTATATCATTTGATTCCCTGTGGAAACAGCAGGGCAAATATAACCATGTATAGATGAGGAATAGGAGGGAAACAGGGATCAAACCTCAAGTCTTATATTGCTAGTCTTGTGCCCTTTCCATTCTCCATTTTTATCCTCTAATGAATTTTCATCTTTTGTTGATAATAGTGTCATGTTTTCTAGTTCAGCCTAGTAAGCAGGAATTGAGGGATCAAGGTAAAAGTTCTCTCTTGATGTTGATGCAGGTGATCGTTTTGGCCCTGGAACCACCAGTGACCTGGAGGCATCATTCCCTATTCAAGATGTCCTAGAAAACTACATTTACTACTTTCAAAGTGTTCATGAAAGCATTGAGCCAACCCATGACATTTTTAGTTTTTATGTAAGTGATGGAAACAGTCGTTCAGAGATCCACAGCATCAATATCACCATTGAGGTAAAGACTTTGAAGTTGGAAAAGTTGGGCCTTTGATGACAATATCCCATGATGAGATAGCTCTATATGAACTGAAAAGCAAAAAAGATTCCATTTGACCTTCAGTTTTAGAGGTCAATTTAAAAATATAACCCTGACCTTTAGGAAACTTGTAGAATTAAGGCTGGCATTTGGGGATGGTCTGACTTGGAAATCTGAATTTTCACTTCAGGGTAAAATGTATTCATTCTGTGTAAGAGCAGTTTGTGAGGGTCATACAAGAGAAACCCTGGCAATCTCATATTTAGACAAAAACTAACATATGCCTATTTTTCCCTGAAATTATTATATGTAGTTCTAGATACACATTTGCCTTTTCTTATATTTTAATGCATTTATTCGTTAAATTGTAACATCAAAGAAATGTGTCCTTTGATGCTGTATTTATTCTCGTTTGAGCAATTACATAGCTTGCTCTACCAGCCCGGGGAGAGAGAAAGATAAAAGATAAAACTCAGCATGGAATACCCTCTGCCTTGGGAAAATATCCTCAATACCCTACCCTTCAGGAATCGTAAAGCGGGGCTGGCACAGGGTCAGGGAGACTCTGAGAGACTCACACTTTTAAATATGATGGCCTCCTACAGTACTGTGGTATTTTGGGGCTTTCCAAGACAGTTCTGATTTCAAAGAATGTGTTATTTTGTCCCCCAAATATGCTTGCACTTCTCCAACCACATGTCCATGAAAACCATGATCATTGTACCTGTGGAAAACATCCAAGGCGATTTCTGTAGAACGTCAGTTTCTTTTCAAGGAGACATTTTGCTTGTGTGGTTTGCTGTCTTTCCCAACTAACCATTTTGATGGGGAATTAAAGATTGTGACACATGACATGCTATTTCAATAGTGAAAGTTGGTGTGAATATGTTACTTTCTCTGAATAAGATACATTTTCTTTCTTCTTAAACCAATATCTGTGTGAGACCTGATATTTTATACTTTAATCAGAGGAAGAACGATGAGCCTCCCAGGATGACCTTGCGGCCCCTTGGTGTGCAGCTCAGCTCGGGAGTGGTGATAAGCAATTCTTCTTTGAGCCTGCAAGATCTGGACACTCCGGATAATGAGCTGGTTTTCGTATTGACAAAAAAGCCTGACCACGGTAGGACACAACTGCTATGGCGAGCTTCTTACTTGAGATGCCCAACAGGTTGTTAGAATAAACATGTAGATTTCTGTTGGTTATTCCTCCACCTCACCTGTACATAGTCCATTCTTTGCATCAAAGTATAATCAGATTCACAGCTAGCCAATATTCTTGGGGTCACAGTTGACACCAGTTGCTCTAAAAGCCTGAATCCTAGGTAATTGGTGTATCTGAAATTCAATTTCAGCTCTTTTCCTGCTTGCCTGTATAACCTCAGGCAAAATGGGTTTAGAGTCCTCTTGTCAGAGTAGGGCTTCATTGCTTGTTAATCCTGGGCCATCTCATGCAAGGAACAGCATGGCCACCTTGATATTAATTGCACAAGGTATGCACTTCAGGTTAGAGGTGTGCTAGGTATCTTTATGAGCCTGGTCCTTTTGCAAAGAAAGCACTTTTCCTGATTAAACCAGAGGTAAAAACCACCATGGGAATCTTTTACCTACTTGTTTTCTAAGTGCCATCCCTCTGGTACTAGCTAAAGCTCTGGAACTTTCATCTCCCACGTGGTATCCTAGTGTATCATAACACTCTTGGTCTTTTAAAGATGAAGTTGTTGCTGTTGATGGAAGGTTAATAGAAGAGTCTGTTGGTCATTGCATTTTATCGTCCCTTCCTTCACTTTCACTTTCTTTAATGAAGCACTTTAACTGTCTCATTGTGATACACATGACCCTTGAAGACAGAAAAAGATGCCTCCACCCAAAGATGTCTTGTGTCTTTCTGAATTTAAATGGAATTGAAAACACAGTCCCTTCTCCCATCCCAGATGCCCCAGAAGGAAAGCAGCAAGTGACGAGTGCTAATTTCACTTTGTAGAAGGGAAAAATAAGGTTTAAATAGTGGCGTGAGTTTGAATTCATGGAGGGAGACTTGACTTCTAAGCCACTGTATTACCACATCCATTGTGTCTCCTTAAGAGATTTTTAAACAGGAAAAGGAGGATTTTATCATATTTATTTGTAGATGAGGCCACAGGGCAGTGCTTAAATATTTAGAAAATTCTGAGTTGTTGGTCATTTATGTGCGTGTGACACCAAGAGACTCTGAGGTGCTTGACATCTTACCCAGGCTCATACTAGTTGACAAAGCCAAGCCAAGTTTTGGCGCCATATGTATTCTCCCACTTTTTCTTTGTTTTTCTTTACTTTTTTCCTCAGGTCGTCTGCTCTGGAGGCAAACTGCTTCTGAGCCTCTGAAGAACGGGAGGGTTTTAGCTCAGGGCTCCTCCTTCACCTACCAGGACATCCTGGCTGGACTGGTCGGGTACATGCCTGGAGGTCCCGGTGTGGCAGTGGATGAGTTCCGGTTCTCCCTCACGGATGGCCTCTACATGGACACAGGGAGGATGGAGATATACATAGAGCTGCCTACAAGCAGCGCCCCCCACTTGGCTGTAAACCGAGTCCTTCAACTCTCAGCAGGTACCACAGGAATGGAAGAGAGTGGCTGTGGTCCCTCTGTCCTTATTTCTTTCTTGTCTGTGTGCACGTTTGTTCTGTGGGAGGATAGTGAAGTAGGCATTCAGAACTCAGGGAGACTGGAGGTGGGGAGAACTATTCTTTTAAGGACACTAAGAGTTATGATTGACTAATGTAGATCTCTTAAATTCTTTGGACCAGATACCTTTGTGTTTGAATTCAAGAAAAGATTAAGAAGAACTTATAGTACTTCCAAGACCCTCAGAAACCTTAATTTATCCAGCTACTCATAGGACCAGGTTTCTTAGAACAGGGCCACTGCCCAACCAATCCCACAGAAAAAAGCAAAACAACAATAACAACAAAAAAACTCAAGCAGAATTCTCAAGATACTCATTTAAAAAAAAAAAATAAGTGGGTGGGGAGGCATGGGGGGCAACTGGGGAAATTATCATACACCAAAAGAGATTATGAAAATAATTGAGAATCATTAGATATAGTACCCTAGGGTCTAACTTCACAATTTTGCCTACACATAAGCTGGACTGAAGGACCTGGGACACGTGTCAGTCTCAAAGTCAGTTGCGGTAGGGAGTTACTGAATTAGAGAGTGGGCCTTTTGCCCACAAAACATCTGCATCACCCTGGGTGGGGTCCTGGTTTTTTTTTTTCCTACTCCTCATATATGTATATAATGTCTATTTAATTTTGAGAGAATGCAAGATGGGGAGGGGCAGAGAGACAGGGCAGAGCATCTGAAGCAGGCTCTGCACTGACAGCAGAGAGCCCAGTGTGGGTCTTGAACTCATGAACCGCCAGATTATGACCTGAGCCTCAGTTGGGCTCTCAACCAACTGAGCCACCCAGGTGCCCCACATGTATTTTGTAGTGAAAACTATATGGCATAATGGTATTTGAAACTCTGGAGATTCCCAAAAGTCCCAATTATTAGGTCTGAGATTTACCTTTACCCTATTTATAAGCTAGTGAGTTAGCCTGTTACTGTTTCGTGAGTGCTGATAGAACACTTGAGGCTCCTCGGTCAGAGACTGAGTGCTTTGTTACTCACAGCATAACCGGAAGCATTGCCATCGGTAAGTCTGCACTCTGCACTTGTCTCCCTCTGCACTCCAAGTCTGGTGGAGGTGACGCAGAAGGCCCAGATGGGTGCCTTCACATGCAATGGATGCATTATAGAAGAGGAGCACGGAGCCTGGCGTCCCCCCACCCCACCTTGTAGTGACAGTAAGAAAGCCTGATCTTTGTCCCAGAGGAGGATGCCACTTCATCCCTCAGGGCCACTTGCTGAGAATGGCCTGAAGGAAAGAATGGTTAGGCCTTGCACTGTTGGCATTACCCAGCGAGAACACACAGGATGCTCAGGGCCCAGCCAGACACCAGGATGTGTTACGCAAGAATGACTAAGATCTGCATACCAGAATTTACTGTTTTTAATGTGAGAAAATGGCTGGACAAGAAAGCAAGGGGCAAGTGCCTTGCCTCCATCCCCAACACCTGCACGGCCTTACAAGGCCCAGCACTCGGGTCTCCCTATTTGTAATCTTTGTAAACATGGATTTTAACTATTTGGTCTGAGATGGCAACAAGATATATTTGTAAGCTTATGTGAAGCTGTCTCTTATGATTTGGTGATCCTGAAGACAATAAATACGTTAGGACATCTGGGTGGCTAGTCAGCTAAGCATCAGACTCTTGATTTTGGCTCAGATCATGATCTCACAGTTCATGAGTTTGAGCCCTTCATCGGGCTCCATACTGATAGTGCAGCGCCTGCTTGGGATTCTCTCTCTTTCTCTCTCTGTGTGCCCCTCCACTGCTCACTCTCTCTCAAAATAAATACATAAGCACTAAAAAAAAAATAAAAAATAAGACAGCAAATAAGTTAGGTCCAAACAGGTTTCATCATAGATCTGGGAGTTACAACATAGATTGAGGGAGGGGTAACTGATAGGTCACAGGAGTAGAGAGAGCATAGAGAGAGTGATGATTAACAAACTGGAGGTGGGGACTGTTTCAACTAGGGAAATTAAAATGTATGCATCTGGAGACGAAGAAGGGCAAGCAAGCACCTGGTACATAAACCAAGGCAATATGTGATAATTTAGTCTCTAGCCTCCCCAAATCACTTGACATACTATTCAAAGGCAATGATGGGCAGTGACCTAACCTCTCCCATTCTCTCCCAGGGTCTGTGGCACGCATCACAGAACAGCACTTGAGAGTGACAGATACTGACTCAGATGACCGTCAGGTGATGTACATCATGAAGGAAGATCCTGGGGCAGGGCGCCTGCAGATGGTAAAGCATGACAACCGAGACCAAATCTCCGTTAAAGGCCCCATCCGGAGTTTCACCCAGGCTGACATTACCCAAGGTCAGCTACCTCACTTCTGCCTGTACAGACTTCTACAGAGCTACCCACAGTAGTAAAATGGGAGTTCAATGCCTGGTAGCTTATGGCAGCACACTGCACTCTTTGTTTTGAATAAGAGCTGAGTTATAGTTCCATTTATGCTTTCTTGTCTCCTCAATTTTTTGTTTAAAAAAAAAAAACTATCCTTCTTGGCTAAAATGTGTTCATGCCTTGACATAGCATTGATGAAATTTGGGGCGATTATGGAGGGAAAAAAATCACTTTGACTTGCTATGATGCTCAAAAGTGTGCGTGAGAGGGAGAAAGGAAAAAGAAGTGAATTGGGATGGATTAAGGTGAAAATTATGCCTGCCTTAGGTGAACAATTTATATCTCTTTTTTAGCTCCCCAAAGAGCACAAGTTAATGAACTAAGCAAAATGGAAGGGCATAAATCGGAGCTGCCTAGGGGAGATTACATAGCTCATCCCTCCTCCAGGAAATGCTGATGTAATGTAAAAGCATAAGTGTTAAATGCTACGTAGTTACTGTACAATTCTTCCAGGGGTAAAAGAAAAAAAAAAGTTATGTAATGGGGGAGAAAAGTAACCCAAATCCAAAGTCATGTGATGATGTGCAATTCCATTTAGAGGTGGAAATATGTCCTCAGGAGAGGAAATAACGGTCTTGTCCATGCATTAACACTCAAAATGGGTAGCAGCTAAATTCTCACTGGACCTGTCTGTACTTTGCCAAAGGGAGTGGAATAGACAAAGGGATAGTAATATCTTAGTTATCCTTGCCTCAATATCTCCTTTTTAAAAATGAGACCAGGCACCTCTCCCCAGATGTTTGGTTCTATTTACATTGCTAGGTACTTGGTAGTGAGACTGTCCCTGAACAAAAATGTAAGATGTTGAGCTTGTCCCTTTCGATCCTTTTGACTTCGATGTAGAGTTTATCTGTTAACTCTTTGGTTGGTTATATCCGGTGTTGTTTCAAAAAGGACTTAAAGCTGCACTGGGAAATGGGATTGATGAGCTCTGGGAGGAATACGGACTGTGGCTCCGTGTCCCTTGCCCTGTGACATGGGTGTATAACCAATGATGTGGGTGCTGTTGCTGCACATATTCCATGTGGGCAATTTTGTTAATCTGGTTACTCATGAGACTTCCTTAGAATCTTTCACAAAAGCTAAGCCTCAACCATAAAGCAGTCCTACTTGGGATGATTTTATTATGAGAGTGTTTTTTATTACGAGGAAGTCAATAGTGGGAGGGGAAAGGGAGGAACTGAAAACTTTAGATTAAAATGTCTACAGCAATATCAAAGTGAGGAAGGTGTTAATTGATTCACTGGTGTGAATACCAATCAGATTCCCACCTCATGCTTCAGAAATAAGGGCAGAAATCACTAATAGCGAATCTTTATTTTCTTGTCCTTTTTTACAGGCCAGGTAGAATACAGTCATGGGAAAGGAGAATCTGGTGGGAGCTTTGCTTTTAAATTTGATGTGGTCGATGGAGAAGGCAACACATTGATCGGCCAGTCATTTTCCATCAGTGTTTTGGGTAAGGGGTCATTGGGTTTCTAAAAATATTCCAGCAGTTCTGGGGTTATATAGTCTACACTGTGCTTACCTTGAGGCTGGAGCCTTTCCTTTACCCAGCCACATGGGAATCTGGAATACTGTCCCCTCTATTGTGTGAAGCTGATCCTTGGTGCACTCCCTGAGGGACAGGCCTAAGGATTATTCTGATTTTACTCCTGGGCACTAGGCCCAGAATTGAAAAAAGGAAGCTGAAAGGATCCTCTTTCAAATTACTACTTCTGATATTTTCAGAAGACAACTCCCCACCAGTCGTCACCACCAACAAAGGGCTGGTCTTGGATGAGAACTCGGTGAAGAAGATCACCACTCTGCAGCTCTCTGCCATGGACCAGGAGAGTAAGCCTGCAGAATTGGTCTATAGAATCACTAGAAAACCTGAACTGGGCCATCTAGAGCATGCAGCGTCACCCGGTAAGCCTATCGCCTCTTGCTTCATCAAACCAAAAGTTGGGATTTAGTAAGCGTTGGGAGTAAGCCATGTATGCCTAGAATCTGCCGTTGTTAGTATTTACTTTTTGCATTACGAATTTTGACCATTATATACTGCCTTGCATTACATTTGGCATGCAATAGATACTCAATAATTTCTTGCTGAAACCTGAATGAACAATTGCAATTTTATGTAAGCAATCTTGTCTCCATAACTAGATTGTCAATTCCTTGAGGGCAAACACTGCACCCTGTTCTTCTAAAGTCTGAGCACCCGGCACAGTGTGGTGCACTGTGCTTAATCCAGGAAATGTAATTCAGGAAAGGAACGTCTGGATGGCTCAGTCAGTTAAGCGTCTGACTCTGGCTGAGGTCGCGAACTCACGGTTCATGACTTTGAGCCCCATCTCAGGGTCTGTGCTGACAGGTTGGAGTCTGGAGCCTGCTTCGAATTCTGTGTCTCCCTCTCTTTCTGCCCCTCCCCTGCTCATGCTCTGTCCTTCTCTCTCTCTCACTCAAATATAAATAAACATTAAAAAAAAATTTAAGGTAATTCAGGAAATAGCAAGTGAGCATGTGTATAGAGCAAGATTCTAGTTTAGCTGCTGCTGAGGAGAGAAAAATAGATATAGGAGATCCCAGCCTCACTCTCTAAGAAAACGGTACAGGACATTGCATCCTCACCCTCCAGTGTGCTCTATTGGATGAGATAAGAAACCTCTGCATATAACCATATATAAGAGAAGAATATGGCAGGTATTTTAAGAGTTGTATAAACCTGGTGTCATAGAAGCTCAAAAATGGGAGAGGCTAAGGGCACCTGGGTGGCTCAGTCAGTTAAGCATCTGACTCTTGATTTTGGCTCAGGTTATGGTCTCACGATTCATGGATTCAAGCCCCACGTCAGGCTCTGCACTGACAGTGTGGAGCCTGCTTGGGATTCTCTCTCTTTCCCTCTCTCTTTGCCACTCCCCTGTTCAGTCTGTCTCAAAAATGAGTAAATAAATGTTTAAAAAAATGGGAGAGGCTACATTGGGTAGGAAGGTGCACAGAGATGGCATTTAAAAGAGCCCTTAGAAGGTAGACTTTGGGCAAACAGAAATTGTGTTATTTTCAGAGATGGGAATGGCATGGGGGTACATTCCAAAAATGATGAGTGGCCCAGTTTAGCTAAAGCATATACTCTGAAAACAGGAGTAGATGCGGCTCTTGGGCAGAGTGAGATTTTATGCAGGGTCCTCAAAGCTGGGATAAGTAATCCCTATTAAATTCAATAGGCGATAGAGAGTTACTACAGAATTCTGAGCAGGTTAGGAAAGCGAAATTCATCTAATGTCTAACAGATGAGTGAAAGAAAGAAAAAGGAGGCAGTGATAGTGGGTTGGAAGTTTCACATTTGGGCTCAATAGTCGGTAGTGAGGTTTCACCCAGACGGGCAGCGGTGGGTATAGGAAGGTAGGAATGATGTAAGCGATAATACCTGGCACCCAGTAAATATTCAATAGACAGTAGTTGGTGGAAAGAAGGGAGGGAGGGAGAGAGGGAAGGAAGAAGGAATTTCAGAGTGGAAACCTATAGAAATTGGCTGAATGGATGTGAGGCACTGAAGATGCTTGCTGAACAATGTAAAGGCAGAGGTGTCTTTATTTCGTACATCATAGAGGCAGTGATCATTTGCAGATTTAGAGCTTCACTGGTTTCCTTTGGATTTTAAGTTACAGAGCCTTCAATCTTTCAACCAGGGGAATGACAAAACAGAGGATGTACTCACTGTGATTCTACTCACTCTCTAATACAGGAAGTCAGAGCATAAGCAAACAAGCCAGCAAATGCATCCTATAACAATGGTTATGAGTATTAGAGGGAGAAATAAGAATGTTCCAGGGTGCAGGGAGAAAGGGGGTAAGGGAAGAAGGACTCCCTAACATAAGATGACACTTGAGAAGAGGTCTGAGGAGAGTGAGGGAGCCAGCCATGCTGATGTTGTAAGGAAAAGGCTTTCAAGACAGAGGGGTCAGTGAGTATAAACACCTTGAGTTGGGATCAGCGTGGCACATCCATTTCCAAAGGCAGCAAGACCAGTGTGGCTGGGGCAGGGTGAATGAGAGGAAGAATGAGAGGGAGACCCATGGTGAGAGATGTCAGAGGATGGGAGGGGAAGGCACACCATGGTGATGGGGATGGTGGAGGGGAAAGTGTTGAGTCTTTGGTGGGAGGGCATAGGGGAAGATGGGGAGATTGGCAAAAATACCTAATGCAGGGGTGCCTGGGTGGTTCAGTCAGTTAAGTGTCCGACTTCAGCTCAAGTCATGATCTCACAGTTCGTGGGTTTGAGCCCCGCATCAGGCTCTGTGCTGACAGCTCAGAGCCTGGAGCCTGCTTTTGGATTCTGTGTCTCCCTTTCTCTACCTCTCGCCTGCTCATTCATTCTCTCTCTCTCTCTCTCTCTCTCTCTCTCAAAAATAAATAAACATTAAAAAAAACATCCCTAATGCAAATGGAAGCAAATGGCCTACCCTTTTGTCCCAAAGTTCCTGGGGGAAGAATGCACATCAGCACTCCTAAGACCTTGGCTGCAGGAGATATTTGATAACTAATTCATGAGCTAATTGCTTCTGCCAGAATTCTGTCAGGTTGCTGATTGTATCTCTCCAAAGATGAAAGGGCAGACTCTTGGCTGTTGTGTTAGGCAGCTGCATCCACACTGTACAGAGCTTGAAAAGCACTGAGCCTTATGCAAGGCACTGTGAGCTGCCTTCCTGATGGTAAACCCCAGCCCCCGCTCTTCTCTGACCCTGGGCTGTATCAAGAGTTCAGTGTGAGGCTGCTTCAGTGACTCCTTTTCTGGTTTTACAGTCTCAGCCTTCCCTGGGCTTAAATTCTGGTTGCCAAGACCAATCCAGTGCTGCTTAGAGAAAGGCTCTTAATGATCATACTTCTCCCTTGGGAAAGTACCCTCCACAAAAGGAGGGAGGGCTCCCTTTCCCCAGGACACTTCTTTCACCTCCCTTTTCCACCAGGCTTGGCTTCCTAACCCACTTGACTCGCACTCCCGCCAGTTTTTCTCCATCCACCTGTTTCTAGAAACTGTCAGTGGACCAGATATGAGGATCCAGCCCCCTCCCCTTTACCCTTAGGGGCCCCTCCCCATTGCTAATGGAACAGAGCTTCCCTGCCCCTTCTCACATCTCCAACCCCATTCTGAGTCATTTCTGTAGCATTTAGACAGAATTCTCACATTCCCTGTCTGCCCTAAGAGAGAATATTTTTATGAATTTGATACTTTAGATGTAAAAGGTGTCCCTTCAGAGGAAATGCATGTTGATATCTTACATTCCTCTCTTAAGGCAGCTGGCTCAGTTTCGAGAAAAGCCTCTGCACCTTGCCTTTTTGCCTCAGTAGGCGCGGATGGATCTACCAGGAGCTGGGGTGGGCTGGCCTGTGCTTTGCGAGAAGCAAGCTCCTAGGCCAGTGTCTTGTGGTGCAGGCACTGAGCTATTTTGGGACTGATGCCTCTTGGAATTATCAGTTTCCATCAGTGCCTGCAGATATCCTTTCACTGGTTAACTATGAAGTGGACTTATTCTCATACTGTCTGTCTTGGTCAGTGAGTTGTTCTTTTTGGATAGACAGGACAGGTGTGGAGATCCTATTTTTGTCCCCTGAGATCTAGGGAGCCACATGCCTGTACAGACTGTGTAGAAGACAGACATGGGCCTGCCCGTGTGTGCCCTTTGCAAGGTTGAGGGGCCATCCCCTCATGTCAGGGACCCTAAAGATCCTCGTTTTCCTGTGAAATCAGAGTAAGGAGTTACTAGGATAGAAGCTAAGTCTCTGGAACAAAAAGACTCTAAATTGCAGTGCCTTCCACAAGAAATTCATTTTCTCTCACAGAAAAATCCGGAGGCAGGTAGTCCAGATGGCCTAAAGTGGCTCCATGATCCTCAATATGAGGCTTCCATCTCTGGCTGAGGTGACCACTGTAATTGTTGCCATTCCCCAGCCAGCAGTAAGAGGCAAAGGCCAGGGGAGCCCACATCCATTTCTATTTTAGGAATATTACCGAAAGAACACACATCAATTTTGATCACATCCCAGTGGCCAGAGAGTAGTCAGACAAAGCTGTGAGGTGGCTGGGAAATGTAGACCCTAACTGGGCATCCAATTGCTTAGCCAACAGGGAGGATTTGTACTTTTCAAGTCAGGGAGGAGTACAGCAGTCTCCAGCATAGCACTGGTTCTCACCTTCACCAAACACTGACTGAGTAGCTGCTGCAGGAGGAAATTTGTTTTGGAGGTGGGAGACGTGTAAACAAACCTGTGCAAATGCGTTTCAGTAGCTGTGACAGCAACATTACGGGACAGTGAGAGCCAACGCACAGCGAGTTCCACCTAAGAGAGGTGTGGTAGTGAGTCAGGAAAGACTTCCCAGAGATGATGCTTTAGCAAAGGTATTCAGTGGTTTCCGCTTTCTCTCACCCTCTCTCAGTATCCTGACACCAACCAAAATAGGATGCACCCATGGCTTTAGTTTGGGTTCTCCCCAAGAGCAGAGGTATGTTAGTGCACTTAAGACTGCCGTCACAAAGTACCACAGACTGGGCGACTTAACAAAGTCTCACGATCTGGAGCTGGAGGTCTGAGATCATGCTGTCAGCAGGGTTGATTCCCTCCAAGGGCTGTGAGGGAGAATCTGGCCCAGTCCTCTCTCCTCAGCTTATAGAGATGGCCGTCTTTGTGCTCCCAGGGCATGCTCCTTGTATGGGTATGTCTGTGACAAACTTTCCCCTCTTATAAGCACATTAATCAGATTGGATTAGGGCCACTCTAATGATGGTATTGTAACTACTTCCATCTGCAATGATCCTATTTACAAAAAAGGTCACATTGTGAGGTACTGAGGGTTAGGACTTCTTATGAATTGGGGGGCGAGCGGTGGTAAGGAAAGGGATACAATTCATTCCGTGACCGGAGGCTCTGAAGAAAATCTGAAGTAGAGAAGCTGAGAGTCCCCCGCAGCCTGAGTCTGAGGTAGGACACAGGCAGTGTCACAGAGCTATCCACAGCTATGCAGAAAGCAGGAAGGCTGAGGCAAAGGGAAGGCAATTTCTTCAAAGATACTTTATTCCCACGCTGCTTCCCTGACCTGGACTGAACTTTCTCTAATGTGCTGGCCCTCCAGGGGAATTGGAAAAACTGACAGGGTTAATGTGGGTCTCTGTAATACTGCCAGATACATAGTTTAGCCAGCGGGTTGGTAGCTGAAAACACCTTCGATGGGATTAAATGCCTTCAAGATATTTCAAACAGTAACTACCTGCTGTGACAGCCAGTAGGGACAATATGTTATTGGAAACACCATCTTGATGGGGAGTAGCTTAGGTCTTCCAATGCCCAATTAACAAAGGCCGGAATTTTTTCTTACATGTATAAAGATTGAAAATCTGTGCTCAGTAGGACCTCTTAGATAGGAATTAGAGTGGACGAACTGAATTCATTCACCAACCATGTTTTGAGTACCTGTTGTGTGCCAGGCACTATTGTAGGTGCCCAATAGTGAAGAAACAACAAAAATCCTCGTCCTCTTGAAGCTTATGTTCTAGATGCAGCGCGTTACCCTCTGGCACTAGGTTAGGGATATCGGACAAGACAAATGTTATAGCCAAGAAAGTATTCTAGAAAAAATGAATCAATTAAAAATATTACAATGGTGATATTACAGAGGTAGATTCCCGGGTGGCTTTTGTGATTTTTCACTATTTTTCTGTGTTTTTCACATTCTCTCTAATAGGCTCGTATTACTTTTATATTGGAAAAAAAAATTAAAGGATAGGGGTAAAATTCAAAAGGCTCCTCACCTAGCCTGAAAAGGTTAGATGAGTTGTACAAAAAGTACTCCTAACGAGCATAAACTTTAAAGTTGGACAACCTTGAGCTCCAGCCCCAGCACTGCCCTCCTATTAGCTGTGTGACCTTGGATAGACCACATTGCTTTTCTAATTTTATTCGTGTCATAATCTAGAAAAATGGACGTAATATGCCAACCTTGACCTCCCAGAATATACAACTCAATATACATAAGCAAGTGTGAAACAGTGTTCTACACATGGAGTAGGTGCTCAGTGTTTGCTAGGTCAACTTGGGAAAGGCTCATTAAGATCAAGCCTAGAGCTGTCATATACTGCTAGTGGAAATATAAAATTACCACTTAGTTTGGCAGTCTCCTAAAAAGTTAAGCATGCACCTAACATTCCCACCATTCCACTCTTAGAGATTTACCCAAGAAGAATAAAAACTTAAGCCCATACCAAGACTTGTGCACAAATGATCATAACAGCTTTATTTGCAATAGCACAAAACTAGAAATAACCTAAATGTCCATCAACAGGTCAATGGAGAAACACACTGTAATCAATCCATACAATAGAATACCAGTCATCAATAAAAAAGAACAAGCTATTAGTACATGCTGCAATATGGATGAATCTCAAAACAATAATGCCCAGTGAAAAAAAAGCAGGCATAAAATAATACATAGCTTATGATTCTAATTATGAAAAAATTAGAGAAAACCCAACTAATCTACAGTTACAGAAAACAATTGATTTGTTTCTTTGGGATAGGGTAAGGCATGAGAACGGGAAGAACGGAGGGATTATACAATGTCAGTTGAGAAACTTTTGGGGTGATGGAAATGTTCACTATTTTGATTGAGATGATAGTTTCATGGATGTGCCCAAGCATACTTTAAATATGTGTAATTTATTATATGTCAGTTTCCTCTCAGTAAGAAATGTTAAAAAAGGGAAAGATCACTTCCAAACCTTTCTTTCCAAGAAGAAGGAAAAAATCTATCACCTTTCTTCATCACTCTTAGACTATAAAAGACTCATATAAAGGGAACAGTGAATTAGGTGACCAGTTGATTGCGAGAATCCATACACGAATTTCCCCATGAGCTGTGAGGATGGATTCACAGCAGGGAAAAAGATTTAAATTTCTCAGTGCAGCCAGTCTGAAGTTATTACATTTTTAAAGAATGGTATGGATTTCTGTCCAGAGCCACAAGACAAAGCGATAAGACAGGAGGCTATATTTTTTGCCTGTCAAGAGCTGATGTAGCAAGCACAGAAATATAAAATTCCTCATCAGAAAAATAATGCCCCAGTATCCAGGAGACTGTTGTATCTAGGTAACAAATTTCAAATGATAAAGAGAGTTGTAAATGTATAAACCATGCGGGTTGATTTTTTTTTTTTAAGATAAAGCAGTGATATTGATGCCACAGTTACATGTAAAACAGTCAAAGTAGAATCTCTGGGTTTTTTTGCTAAAACAACAAACTGGTTTCCCCAGGATTAACAATGACAAATAACAAATTCCAGGAAACAGCAAATGAATATTTAAGGACCAAACCAAAAGACCAGATTCAATGGATTAATACCCCATCACCCAGAAACAGAAAGAGGGAATTTGTGCTGAGGGACTAAAACTACATTTGATATGGGTTCGTTTCAGTCTTGGCTGACACCAGAGGATGAACCACGGAAGCCCAAAGCCCTAAGATAGGAGCAAGAAGTCTGAGCTGTTTTGATAAAATATTGTCGGACATTTAAAAACATAAGATGTTATTCATTTGTGGGATATGGGTGTTAAAATCACCTAAAATCACTTTAGGTTTTTTTGTTTTGTTTTGAGTTTTAAAATGACTGAAAAAAAATGTAACGTGTTTTCTCTATATCATGTTCTTAAAGGATACTGGCTTTTTAGGCCATTTTAGAGTTGAGATGGAATTATTGCTCAAACCCCAAAGCCATACAGTATGTTTTGTAACTGCCAGCCTGGCTAAAGTGGTATGTGAGAAGCTAGAATCGTACACCAGAGAGTTGAAAGGGACCTTGAAGAATATCCAATGAAATCTTGGATGCCAAGCTCACTAATCACAGAAAAAAGGCTATGTGTAGCCAAGCCCTGTGACTCCAGTGTTCAAAAGCTAAGTCATGACACAATATTAAAAATTAGGGCAGGTTTTCAGAAAGGACTCTGAGGCTATAGGGGAATATAAAACCTAAGAGAGAGGAGTTTGGAGACTAAGGCAATGGCTCTACCTTTCACAGATTTGACCTGCATACATGAACCCCTAGAGAAAGGAGAGGAACAAGTATTGAGCACCTGCTGTTGGCTTGGCACATAGTAGAAACTAAATAATTAAGTTAACATGTGCTCCCACAGAACGTGTGCTGTTGTATACACACACACACACACACACACACACACACACACACACAACTCTAACACAGCGTCTCAGAGAGAAGCATATAAATGCTATGAGAGAAATACAAAGGACCTGTGTGATGAGAGTATGGCATTTCTCTAGTATTAGAAGTATGGCTAGCATTTTGACATCCTTTCTCTGGTTCTCTCTTCCCCTTTTGCTAGGTATCCAGATTAATTCCTTTACTCAAGCTGACTTGACTTCACGAAACATTCAATATATCCACTCCAGTAAGACCGAGAAACATTCAGATGCCTTCAGCTTCACACTCTCAGATGGAGTCAGCGAGGTAGGCAAGGCACTCTATTCCCTCAGTGAATGGGTACTGATTCTGCACAGTCTTCCTTGATGCAAAGCAACTATGCAAGCCTCACCTTCCCCTACTCTCACCCAAGGCGAGTGGCGGCTTCTGACAGCCCTGGGGCTCTCGCCAAAGGGAAATCACCCTGGATTCCAAATCAGTCAGTCATGCCGGGAATGGGTGAAAGGAAAAGTAGAAAAAGCACCTACCTTCTCCATGGGTGGGTGCTGAGGACAGTTGTCCCACCTGCACTTTCTGCCATCTAGGTGACGCAGACTTTCCATATCACCATACGCCCTGTGGATGATTCACTTCCTGTTGTACAGAACTCGGGGATGCGGGTACAGGAGGGTGTGAGGAAGACCATCACAGAGTTTGAGCTCAAGGCAGTGGATGCCGACACAGAGGTAAGAGCACTCCACTTGGTTCTCTGGTTGAATGAGAGGCTGATCTGTTGCTTTGTGACTATGCATCCTGAGAGTAGGGCAGAAGGGTAAGGTTCATGCAGGCATCCTTGAAGGGTTAAAACCTAGAAGATACTGTGGCCTTCTGGAAAATAGAAACTAATAATATTTGAGATCAAATTGGTTTTAAACACTTTCTCGAATCCAAAATAGCATTCTCTCTCTCCCCTGATTACATGTAATAATCCTTTAACATGCTGGTTTTTTAAATCATGATTCATAGAAAATTAGATTGATGGCATTTTACCCATTTTTTTAATTTTTTCTCATTAGAGTGAACAAGTGTTTTGGATACCTATTCATTTTTCCTATCATTTTACCTGCTTCATTCAGACTTCTCTGAATGACAACTGATTATTAAAATTTGAGCATCCTTACAGAACTAGGCTTTATTCAGTAAAACAGAGCACATAGAGACTAAACTCTAAATCTCATGATGCTTTCAAGTTAAAGTATCTAACATTCTGGCATGATTCAGCTCTCCCATAGAAGAGTACCATAGCATTTGTTCATTAGTTCTGTGTGTCTTTCCCTGTGCCAGTCCTCAATCGTTCATTTATTCTCAAAAACATTGATTACCTAGTAAGTGCCAGGCTTTGCTCTAGATGCTAAATAGAGGGCTGTGAACAAAACAAAGTTCCAGGCTTAGGGAGTTTCAGCGTTAGGTTAAGGGAACAGACAAGAAAGAACGTATAAACATCATGTCAGATAGGATAGGTGCTATGAATAAAAATGAAGCAAGACAAAGGAGATCAAGATTGAAGGGTGTGTTATCTTAGACAGAGTGGCCAAGGGAGTCTTCTCTGAGGAGCTGATATTTGAGCAGAGATATCATGAAGTGGAAGAACAAGGTATGCAGTTGTCCGAAAGAGTCACTCTCTGGGAAGAAGAACCAGAAGTGCAAAGGGCCTGCAGTCAAGGTGCTTGGAACCTTTGAGTTACAACAAAGAAGCCAAGAAGCCAGAACCCAGTAAGCAAGCAGCAGAAAAGAGGAATGGGGGCCAGAGAGGAAGCCCGGCGCTAGGCCACAGAGGGCCTCATTGGCCCAACTCAGGCCTTTGCATTTATTCTAAGTTGGTGGGAAATCATTGGAAAGTCTTGAACAGAGTTTTCTACATCTTTCTTTTTTCTTCTATGTGACACCCTAGAAGCCACAACTAGACAGGGGAAATTAGCTTATGTTCTGTCGCATATGGGATTCTATACATGGGAGTTTTGGGAAAGTGGAGAAAAGGTTAGGAAGGAAATGAATGGTTTTAAAAGTCTGGTTCCTATCATCCCGGCAGAGGTTAAAAATTCAGGCTTTTGGGGTGCCTGGGTGGCTCAGTTGGTTAAGCGGACAACTTCGGCTCAGGTCATGATTTCATAGTCTGTGGGTTCGAGCCCTGCATTAGGCTCCATGCTGACAGCTCAGAGCCTGGAGCTGCTTTGGATTCTGTGTCTCCCTCTCTCTCTGCCCCTCCCCTGCTTGCTCACTCACTCTCTCTCTCTCTCTCTCAAAAATGAAAAAACATTAAAAAAATTTTTTTAAGAAATTCAGGTTTTCCCCTTTGACCCTTAAAAGACAAATCTAAAAGTCTTCTTCTGACACCAGAAGGCGCCAGAACATAAGTTCAATTGTAGTAACCAATATAGTTTCTCTCCTTAGTTTTATTTTTGGCACCTGTAAGGCAAATGCAATCCTTATTTTATAAACATCTTTAGGTTTGGGTATCCTTGACCACCTGCTGGCCATCACTGACAAATCCGGTTTCTGCTACAAACTTCTTTTCTCCCCTGGCTTTGTATGCCCTCAACAGGCCGAGTCTGTCACATTCGCCATTGTGCAGCCTCCACGCCACGGCACCATCGAGCGGACCACCAATGGGCAGCATTTCTGGCACACCTCCACCTTCACCATGGAAGACATCTACCAGAACCGGGTCAGCTACAGCCATGATGGCAGCAACTCCCTCAGAGACCACTTCACCTTCACTGTGGCTGATGGGACAAACCCCTTCTTCATCATTGAAGAAGGAGGAAAAGAGGTAAGGGGCAAAGACAGTGGGGAGGGAGACACAGCAAAGTGTGCCCAAGTTTGTCCAGAGGCAGAACATGGCATTTTTAGGCCAAGAATAGCAATGTTCTTATTGTCACTAATTGGCCTTGGGCAAGTCACTTAACTTCTGTAAGCTTCAGCTTTTTACCTGTGAAATGGGTACAATTTCAGTTAGTCTAAGGCTCAAAGGAGGTAATCCACAGAAAGTGTATAATATTGTTGGCAAATAGCATGCACAAGAAAGGGTGATAGTTATTGTTACTATGACTGTCATTATTTCCCTTTTCCTTTTTCCCATCCATTGACTCCTTTCATCTGGTTTTTCAATAATCTCATATGATTCTAGATTGTCTTTTTCTTTTCTGTGCCTCCTCAGTCAGCCAGAGTTTCTCAATCTCCTAAAGAATAACCTGGTTAAGAGTGTGGCTTTTAATCAGTGTCCAGAAGACACTGATTAAAATTCTAGCTCTCTCACTTACTAGCTGAAATGTCTTTGTAAGTCATTTACCCTTCCTAAGCCTCAGCTTCCCTGTCCTTAAAATGGGGATGATATCTGCCTTTATGATATATGTAAAGCACTTAACGCAGTGCCTTACACAGGAAGCATAGGAAACATTCAATAAACTGTGGCTGTAGTATCATCATCATTGTCATCATTTTCGGACCAGCTCGTGGAACAAGTTAACAGTGTTTTTCTCTTAAGGTCCTAAAGTTGTCAAACTTTTTCTCTAAGAGAATTTCTCCATTCTCCGCTACCTTCCTTGCAGTTCTTACTCACTCCTTTATTCGTCAGCCAGATTTCCAGCAGTATCATAACCCCTGAGAATAATTGCAACTCTGATAGAAGGTGGGCCCGAGGACACGGCTGCATGTCAGGCATCTGTGTCTGACTCCGCAGAAGCAGTTCTACTGAGCAGCATGATCACACCCGACTGTATTTCAGGATAACAAAAGGGTCAACTTCTCAGTCCTGCGGAGTCCTTTCCTACTCTGATGATGCATGGGCATGATTCCTTTCCTGGAAGAAGGATCCCCATGCATCCCTTAGAGACAGCCTGTGTGAAGGTCATTCTCAGCTGGCCCAGGTGCCGGTGAGACGCCTCTTGGGATTGCCTGCCATTTCAGTGTCTGCACTGCGTCACCGTCTGGCAGATCATCACTTTTATTTTCTCTCTTCTAAACCGTAGCTGCTCCCCAACTTAATTTGACTTTGAGAAGAGGAAAAGATTTCAGGATGAATCAGCAAGAGGCTACCTCTCTGATAAACACAAAAGGTCATAGTAGTCTCCAGAGGGACTGTGTTATTTTTGAAATGGAAATTATTTAGGACGGTTGCAGAAGATTGAAAAGCCAGTGGCTTGCTGCCCTGTGTGCTGGTGTGCCTTATTTTCTAAGGAACAGTGAGGTTCTGAGAGCAGACCACGTATGTGCAGTGTGTGTGTGTGGACATGTATCTGTGTGACAGTGAAATTATAGACCAGTTTCTTTTCACTATTCCCACAAACGCTTTTATTCTTGATTTCCTCAGCCCCTTTCCCCCTATGGACAGTTCTCCCTCAAAAATAAGGAAAGAAAGGAAGAGAATATCGTCCCGTGAAACGTCTTTTCACATCTGGCAGAATCACACCTGGGGACTTTGACATTAACCTGTTAATGATGAGTTTAGTCCACCTCTCATGAAAATGTTAACAAGAGTCATCGAAAGGAAAATATTGCAATACTGAACACAGCTAAGGAATGCATGGGTGTGGGAAAGTCAACTTCCTTAGCAGGTAGAATTGCAGGAAAGTGCCACTTTCCTTGCTTTCCTTGTCATATTGTCCCCACTTTCTCAGTCATCATTCTTCTCTGTGCCTCATGCCAAGGGGGGCAAGCAGTAGGAAACTGGCTCAGTCACCCATGCTAAAGTGCCATCAGATTTCAGGGGTTGCAACTCTGTAGGTCCCAGACCTGACATATTTCAAATGTCTGTGAATCATGACTTTTTTTCTTTTGGCTTCCCCCACAGGTTATGACAGCAGCACCTCAGCAGTTCCAAGTAGACATCCTCCCAGTAGATGATGGCACCCCTAGAATTGTTACCAACCTGGGGCTCCAGTGGCTGGAGTACATGGATGGCAAGGTAAGGCCTTTCCATCTGCCACATTCACATGAACCAACTTGGGCTATGTCCTTATTCAGGGCAACTTGGGGATAGAAGTCCAGTTCCACTCACGTTTATCCCTCCCTAAGGGAGCTGATTTTTCTAAGATTGGCAAGCTCCATGAGTTTCATTAAGATTGTATATAGTCTGGGGGCGCCTGGGTGGCGCAGTCGGTTAAGCGTCCGACTTCAGCCAGGTCACGATCTCGCGGTCCGTGAGTTCGAGCCCCGCGTCGGGCTCTGGGCTGATGGCTCAGAGCCTGGAGCCTGTTTCCGATTCTGTGTCTCCCTCTCTCTCTGCCCCTCCCCCGTTCATGCTCTGTCTCTCTCTGTCCCCAAAAAAATAAAATAAAACGTTGAAAAAAAAAATTAAAAAAAAAAAAAAAGATTGTATATAGTCTGGGGCGCCTGGGTGGCTCAATCGGTTAAGCGGCCAACTTTGGCTCAGGTCATGATCTCGAGGTCCGTGAGTTTGAGCCCCACGTCGGGCTCTGTGCTGACAGCTCAGAGCCTGGAGCCTGTTTCAGATTCTGTGTCTCCCTCTCTCTGACCCTCCCCCGTTCATGCTCTGTCTCTCTCTGTCTCAAAAATAAATAAACGTTAAAAAAAAAAAAAAAAAAAAAAAAAAGATTGTATATAGTCTAAGATGTTCTTACAAAGTGACTCCCCAAAATACAGAAGCTCGAACAAGGTAGACATTTATTTTCTTTTTTTTCTCACATAAAGAGTGGAAGTAAGTGGGCAGTCTAGGGTTCTACGTGACCGTTCAGAGATGCTGATTCCTTCTGTCTTATTGTTCTGCATCGCTGGGTTGTTGCTGTTAACAACATAGCCAAAACTCTTAAGCTATTCATTGACATTCCAGCCCATAGGAAGAGGAAAATAGAGAAGTAGAGGGCAAGGAACTTCATTTTAAACAAGTGATACAGAAATTAAATACATCACTTACACTCATATTATTTTGGCAAGAAATTGGTCATATGGCTCCATCTGTTGCATAAGCGGCTGGGAAATAGTCTCTAGCTGGCTCAGCTAAAAGTTTGTTAACTAGAAGAAGGGGAGGATGGGTTTCAGGAAGCACTGATGAGAAGAAAGTGAGTATTTTGTAGGTGAGTATCCTCAAAGGACTTCTAGTTTAGAAATTCCTTTCTCCTCCTAAATCCCAATTTGGTCTTTTTAAGATATGCCACGATTCTTACCTGGTTACATATCAAGCATTAAATCCATATGCACTGAGTCCTTTCTTTTGTGTGTGGTGTCCCCTCTAGGATGTGGATTTTCTCATCTCCATGGAGCTAATTAGTTGGCTGTATATGTAGCTGCTGTGCTATAGTTTTCTATTGAACTGGTTGGGATTTTTTCAAATTCGTACAAACTCCTCTCATCCCCTGTGTCATTTTTTTCCCCATATTCAGAACCATCCCATTCTCTTCTCAACACTCTCCAATTGGTTTTCTACTTCCCACTTTTATCCTACTGCAATAACTCTTATCATATCACCAATGACACCTTTATTTTGCCAAATCCAAAGGTCACTTACATGTCTTTACTCAATTAGACCTACAATATTTAATACTGTTGAATACCCCCTTTTTTCTCCCAAACTTTTGCTCTTACTAAATATTTGTTGAATGGATGAATGAGAGAATTAAAGTTTAGCCAGTGTATTTGGGCAATATTTGGGTATTTATCTTACTCAATTTCAAGCATTATGATTATTATGATTGACTCCTATAAGGTATAAAGTGGCCGTCTTCCCTGTATATTATCATTGTTTCAAAGTTCCAACCTTTCCCACCATCTCAAATCTCTCCTCCAGTCCAGATGGAATTAATCTCTCCACTCCCAAAAAGTGTACAGTACTCTTTTTGTATCTCCTATTATGGCTCTTGCCACAAGAGTTACCTTGCTCATGAACCTTTCTTTCCCAATAAAGTGTGAACACCTCAAGGACAGAGGCTGGGATGGTTGCTGTCCTCATACCTCTTCAAACCTGACAGAGTTTTCCATGCAGTAAATGCGCTCAGTAAATCACTGTTGAACTGAATTAATTCTGAGTCAGAGGGTCTTGGTCTGGCTTTATTCTCACCTCAGGAATTAAATGTAATGGGTTTCTATTCCAGGCAACCAACCTGATCACCAAGAAGGAACTGCTGACCATGGACCCGGACACAGAGGACCCGCAGCTTGTCTATGAGATAACAGCGGGCCCCAAGCATGGCTACGTGGAGAGCAGGCTCCAGCCTGGCAGAACTACTGTTACTTTCACGCAGGGTGGGGACTCAGGGACCCACGAGATGGGATAAATCTGTTCTAACTCTCCCCACCGCCCTGATCTTTTCTCACAACCACTTCCAGCTACTTATCCCCATGTAACTTATTTGTAAACAAACAGATCTTTTAGTGTCTAACCATCCAGCTTTGGAATTTTACTTCTCCTGATTTCCTTTTCCTATTACTCTGAATTGTGGCAAAAAAAAAAATTTTTTTTCTTTTTGTCCTTACCGTGCTTCCTCAGCTCCCAAATGCTTTAGGTTTTGGCAAGATTTAGTAGAAAGATGACATATTGATTGGTTTTCTTCTTCTTTTTTTTAAATTGAAGCATAGTCGACACACAATGTTACATGAGTTTCAGGGGTACAACATACTTGATTTTCTTTAAAAACAACCACTATACTTTATGAAATATCTGTTATCCTGTATGGTTTATTTTTGTCCTCTAAGGGTTATGGATTGTCTTTTAAGTCTTCAACAAAGTAATTAAAATCAACACGGGTAGGTTGCTCAACAGAAGTATTTTCCTATTTTGAAAAATTTTTTTTTTGTTACGTTTATTTATTTTTGAGACAGAGAGAGACAGAGCATGAACGGGGGAGGGGCAGAGAGAGAGGGAGACACAGAATCTGAAACAGGCTCCAGGCTTTGAGCTGTCAGCACAGAGCCTGACGCGGGGCTCGAACTCATGGACCGTGAGATCATGACCTGAGCCGAAGTCAGATGCTTAACCGACCAAGCCACCCAGGCGCCCCTGTATTTTCCTATTTTGAATCACATCAAGGACCATTCTGTATTTTAGTTTCTTATAAGTATGTCAGACTCTTCTAGACTTCTTTTGAGGATGGACCTTACTTCAAGCAGTCGTTGCAAAAACTTACACCTTACAACTCAGGCACCATGTTTCCCTTTTCTTCTTGTTCTCAATCTTGTGATCTTTCCCAGAAGAGAGCATGTTTTCTGTGCCTTATGTATGAGCTGTTTTAATACACCCCAGCTTTTCTTAATAGCACGTACCTTCTAAAGAACCTTATTTAGGAAGAAGTAGGGGTAAGTATGAGCATGTATATACAGAGGATGGAATCAAAGACTTTTCTCCATCAGCTCTCAGATTTGCCTTTAACATTCCAGAGAGATTCATTAAAGTCCTTTTTTGCCAAGACCCTGGGATTCTCATTTTACAACAACATAAGGTACTCTCTGTACCTAAGTACCCTCTTTTGTCACACAGAGCTATAGGATTTTATTTTAAAATCTGGAAGACACATTTATTTTTAAGACTACTATCCCTTTTTGTTCTTAGGACATTAATTTCTGTCTGCAGCCCATTAGAAGAATAAACTGGGTATGTTAGTGTCGAATCTACAAGACTGCCTTTACATCCCCAGTTAATTCACCATGTGTTTCTTCTCACAGAGGATGTGAACTTGGGATTGATCCGTTATGTGTTGCACGAGGAGAAGATCCATGAGATGATGGATAGTTTTCAGTTTCTGGTGAAAGACAGTAAACCCAATGTGGTCAGCGACAATGTGTTCCATGTTCAATGGTCCCTCATCAGCTTTAAATATACCAGGTACAAGGGTTATTGGTGTTCATTCTTTTTTTTTTTTTTTTCATTCTTGAGAAATATATCAGGCAAACAGAGGAAATCAGATTGAAGTACCAGGGGATAAATTCTAGTTATCTGATAATGTTGGTGGTGGGTATAACAATAATAAAAATAACACCACCAATTTTTTTTAACACTGTTTGTATCAGGCAATTGACATACATCATCTTGTTTACTACTTGCAGTTGTAAGGTGAGTGCTATTGTTATCCCCACAAGAACAAGGCAATGGAGACAGAAAGAGGTTAACTAGTTTACCTGAAGTCACATAGCTAAAAAGTGGTAAAACCAGGGTTAAAGTCCAGTGATCTTAACCATTGTGCTTTACTGCATCTCCTACAATTATTTTTGCTTCTGTCTTCAAGTTTTAGAATACAGTTGAACTGATAAGAAACAAAATACACATTCAAGTTCTGAAAGTAATCACTGGCTCATAATAACAACATCTTTGCCTTCCCCCTACATTCTCTCTGTTCTTGGGTTTGTATTCTCCCCCTAGTTCCTTTGGTGTTCATAGAATTCTATATCTTTTGGAACAAATTCATAGCCTAATATAGGTAACTCTTTTAAGGTGCTTTTATAGCCTGTTGGGTGGTTGAGAGGCAAGTAAGCACCAATTTTGGTAAAGATAGGCAAGCGCAGTGTTGATTTTTAGAGGTCAGATTATAACTAGGGTTATAATTTTGTGGGGGAGATAATTCTTTAAATTTTTTTTTACTGTTTATTTTTGAGAGAGAGAGAGAGAAAGACAGAGTGCAAGCAGGGGAGGGGCAGGAGGTAATTCTTTTGATCTACATTTCAGAGACTCACTACTCTAAGAAATCAGTTTCATGATAATTCAGATGAAAGTTGGAATGGGGGTTAGGGGATAACCTACAAACCTGACTTCATGTGCCCAGTCCTGGGCTGTTCCAGTCTTAGTCACACATACTTAGAAAACTTAGTGGAACATTATAATCAACTTTTTATATGTAAGTTCTGCTGTTATTTTTCTCTTGTTTGTATCTCCTTAAAAATTAAATAAATGGTCTAAACCTGATCACTTTTTCTGGACAAGCCTCCAACTTTTACTGGGCTGAATAGTACAGAGTGTCCCAAACCTGGAAATGAGGACTGACCTGTCAGGGGCACTTTGCCTACAACCCTCACAGCAACAAGACATAAGTAGGCTCTGGGCAAGGCAAATGAATCTGTGATCATCATCCTCAGGGATGAAAACCAAGGCCCAGCTCAGGCCCCACTCACTTATGGCTTTTCTAAACCTAGATAATTATTATGAATTAATGACACATGTATAGTTTGCCTTCTACTTTGCAAAAGCAATACAAATTCATAGCAGCAAGCTAAGTTAACCCTGTGTCTTAAACTGTTTGGGCTGTTATAACAGAATACCATAGATTGGGTGGCTTACAAACAACAGAAATTTATTTCTCATAGTTCTGGGGGCTGGGAAATCCTAGATCAAGGTGCTGACAGATTCGGTGACTAGTGAGGATCCTCTTCCTGGTTCATAGACGGTTGTCTTCTCCCTGTGTCCTTACATACTGGAAGGACCAGGGAGCTCTGTTGGACTTCTTTTATAAGGGGAGCAGTCCCATTCATGAGAGCTCCACCATCATGACTAATCACCTCCCAAATATGATCACATTGTCGTTAGGATTTCAACATATGAATTTGGGGGGACATGTTCAGTCTATAGAACCTTGTCACTCCCCAGTGTCACAAAGCTCCATTTGTCTTAACTCCTTTGTTATGTAGGCCTGATTCTCTGCCACCACCCTGGCTCCTTTGCACACTTCCTGGAGATCTGGTCCAGTCAGTTTCCACCCGAGCTAAGTCATTAATTGTCTTCCAAGCAGCTTTCTTTCCTAAGAACCCACTGAACTATTCTAGTTACTCTACCACACGAGGGAGAGATTGTTTGTCATTCCTCTGTGTTTTGAAGTACAACATGCATAGCTCCTATGTGCTGCTCATTTTCTGAATGACTTTCAACTCGCTCTGAGAACAGGGCAGATACCATTCTGCATCCACAGCCTTCTTGGTCACTTGGTGCTGTGACTATTCCAGGTGAACACGTTTCCTCAATTTATAACCTGGCTTCCTAAAGAAACTAAACTTCCTATTCTATTAACTACCTGACACCAGTAACCAACCAGGAGAGACAGGCATTAAACAAGTGGATTCTTCACAGCCCCAGTTCACAATTTCAGAGACCACCTTTTTGTGTGCTTCCAGCTACAACGTGAGTGAGAAAGCGGGGTCTGTCAGCGTCACAGTGCAGAGGACTGGGAACCTGAACCAGTATGCCATCGTCCTGTGTCGCACCGAGCAAGGGACCGCCAGCCCCAGCTCCGGAGTCAGCTTCCAGCCAGGACAGCAGGACTATGTGGAATATGCTGGCCAGGTAGGATGAGCGAGGAGGCCTCTGATTCCTGACCGCCAGCTGGCTCCACCAGGGCAGCACTGTGGTCATTGGCAAGTGAGGCGCCTTCCCCCTAATTTTTACCCCTCTTCCCTTTCCATTGGTGCCCTTCCTCAAGTGATTTTCCTGTGTTCCCTTCTCACAGGGCCTAGTTCCTCCCAGTTAATCTACTCTCCGTGTAAGTTTTAACTGTCTAAGTTGTCTAGCTTCTCAGTCTTTACATTTTGCTTCATGACCACAAAAAGTCTCCATTGTGTTCTGTGTGAGACCTTTGGCATCCAAACCCTTCCTCTCCCCTCACCTTCTCTACCTGAGAAGGAAAGAGAGAGTACAGGAAGATGGTTGAGAAGCTCTTGGAATAGCCTGGGTGAGAGATAATGGGAGCTTGAGTTTCAGTTATGGAGTAAAAGTGGAGACAAGTGGGTGGATTGAACAGATGAGTAAGAATTGATAGAATTTCATAGTGGATTAGATAGTGGGCAGAAGTGGGAGATGGATGGTGATGCCCCTTGCTGGGAGGGCACACTGTCAGAGGAGCAGGTTTGGCAAGGACTGGTCTTGGCTGTGCTTCTTCGGACAGGCCGAGTGTGAGGTGCCTGAGATTGTGAGAGGACCGAGAGGACCACAGTCGTGGTGGTGGTGGTGGTGGTGATGGTGATGGTGGTGGTGGCAGCAGTTGGAAGGGGGTGCAGAGAGCAGCTGAGGCAGAGGTGCCTGAGCAAGTCTCTACCACAGTGGTGGTAACTAGAGCCAGGGTGGGGATGAGGCAAAGAGCGGAGAGAGTAAACACAAAAGAGAGAGGAAGAGGACTTAAACAGTAAAGTCCTTTATGGCAGGATGCCCCATGTTTACCATCTTTTACATATGGTACAATAGCTGGCACTTACTAGGTATTTCTTCAATGCTTTTGCAAAGTAGTTTCACCATTCTTAATGACATCATAAATCTCTGTAAAGAGGAATGGGCTCTCTCTTTGAGGCATTTCAGCTGGGCTGAGGTCAATTTAAATGAGGAATGAGAAAAGAATAAGGAATCTTTAGAAAAATAATAACATTTATTTGTGTTTGTCAAGGAAAGACAAAAGGCAGTGGGTTCTAGAGCTAAATAGAGATCTAGGGGTGTTTCTAGTGGGTTCTAGAGCTAAATAGAGATCTATGGAGTGTTTTGAAATGTGGAGCTTAGTAAAACTTAATTTGATTAGTTGATTAGATATGGAATAGTAATTTTCTGCTGATGAAAATTATGTGTTTTTCAGATTTGTGTGTCCCTAGAGATTGATGACTATTTTACATATTTTAGCTATCTCAGTTTATACAAAGTACAATCTGGGCCTATTCCCTAACCTTTTAGTTTTGAATAAATCCATAACCCTGGTTCCATTTCAAGGTTTTATCTTTATCTTTTTTTTAAGACAAAGTAAAAACAGAATAAATCCCTATAAGTTCATGATTGTGTGAATATAAAATAATTTCTCTGTCTTGTATCAGGCTAAATTCATATACATTATAGACCTATCCTATCTTAATGACAAAGGATTTAGTTAAATATAATGTTAAAATTTAGTCTGGCTTGTTCATAATGTAACTTTCTCTGGATTCAAACTCCATTATCCAGTACACTGAGATTCTATGTCAATTTTGATTGTGTAAAAACAGTATAACCATGGTAATAAGGATAATATCTCGCATTTGTTCAGTGCTTTAAAATATACTTGAAACTTTCATTATACATTGTGTCTTTTAGTCCTCCCAGTAAATATGTGAAATAAGTGTGTGAAATTATTATTTAGCTGATGAGGAATCCAATATTTGTAAAAATTCATAGACTATCCCAACTTGAGACCCCCAGAACTTCACACTCCAAGTTCAAAGATCTTTCCAGGTAAACTTGCCACAAATAGAAGGGGACATGAGTAATCAAATCACTCTTGCTCCAAGTGAATTAATAAAATAAGATATGAGTAGTTACCAACCTGTTTTTCTACAGTCACCAGATAGTAGGAGGTATCTTTGCGTTCCATGTCCCTATACAGTAAATCAGCTCCAATGTATAGATGAAGAATAGGAAGACGTAGCTAAGTGTTCCAGGTGATACAGCAAGAAGTTGGGGTAGAAGAACTAGCTATTTCATTCAGTGCTCTGCCCATTAGGCTTGGGTCCCTTTTCCCAGGATGATCTAGGGGAGCATAGCAGGGGAATCTGAAGCACAATGTAACTCCTTGCTGTTTCCTTTTTGACAGGTGCAGTTTGATGAGCGAGAGGATACCAAGTCCTGCACCATTATCATCAATGATGATGATGTGTTTGAGAATGTTGAGAGTTTCACCGTGGAGCTCAGCATGCCAGCATATGCCCTATTAGGGGAGTTCACCCAGGCGAAGGTCATTATCAATGACACTGAGGATGAACCCACATTAGAGTTTGATAAGAAGACCTACCGGGTCAACGAGAGTGCTGGTTTTCTGTTTGCGCCTATTGAAAGAAAAGGTCTGTTGGTGCCAAAGGTGACAACAAGCTATAATAATAGCTAACATTTTTTTGCATCCTTTTTATGTGCCAAGTGCTCATGTACCATATTAACTTCTGTGTGTAAGTGCTTTACATGTTTAATTCCCAGAACAACTCTAACAGTGATCCTACCTGTAGTGAGTACTATCAGAAGGCTCCTCTTCTTGGTTCAAGTTGTTAGTGCTCCCATTTATTCTTTAATGGGATTAGAAGACTGGTTATATTTGGCCTTGCAAATTATTCATGAACTTAGAATTCTTAATCAATCAGCCGATCTATAAATATGTAGTAGCCTTGGTCAAGCAGGGAAGTTTGTAAGAAATGGCTTCTCATCTTAGTCTTGGAAGACAGAAAATATGTTTAAAGATTTTCCTTTGTGACTGTCACAGATAGAGCTCAGATGAGAGATAAACTGTGTGTGAGAAATAAAGGGCAATGCTTGAGGGATTGAAAACAAAACAAAGATCATATGCATTTATGATCATGCAATATTGAGACTTTAAAACTCATGGAAATGAAATCCCCCACTCAAAACCAGAACATGACTATAAGTGATGAGGTCAGATTTTTTATTGAATCTGCTGACTGGGTATTAGTGTAACAAACACTGTAGATAATGCAAACCCTTGGTGATGCCACTTGGAAAACAAGTAAGCCCCATTGATTGCTCTGGGCCAGCAAGCCAGACCCAGAACAGGCTGTCTTCCAGGGACGTGGCAGCACTAATAAGCAAAGTCATTTGTACAGAGAGGCAGGTTTTATTTTGTTTTGTTTTTCTTTTTTTAAACAAGCCAATTTCTCCCTGAGAATTAAAGTGCAGAAGTTTATTCAGAAAGGCGGTGAACTGTGCTCAGATCACTACCTTCGGGACACAATTACTTTGCTACTTAAAGTACCAAATATGTCTCTTATCTTTCTACCCGCTGTGGTCTTAGATGGTGGGCAATGAGTCTTGTGAATTAACAGAGCACAAAATTCACAGAATAGGAAATCCATTTTAAGTTGTTTGGCGAAGTATCTGGGGTATATTAAATCCTCAAGTGGTTTATACGACAGGCTTAAGAAACTGCAGTGCAGGAAGGTTTCATGTCAGAGTTTGAACAGAAATAGTGATGGAATGTGTCAGAGGGAACCAAGCTTACCAAACTATCAGCAATTTTAGAATTTGAGAAGTGCTCATTCAAATGCTTTGGTTTTCTTACCATTTGTATTTCAGGGGATTCAAGCAGCATTGTATCTGCAATTTGCTACACAATCCCTAAGTCAGCTATGGGAAGTAGCCTCTATGCTCTAGAATCGGGCTCTGATTTTAAATCTAGAGGGATGTCTGCTGACAGTCGTGTGATATTCGGGCCTGGTGTCACCATGTCCACCTGTGATGTCATGCTCATTGATGACAGTGAGTATGAAGAGGAAGAAGAGTTTGAGATTGCCCTGGCAGATGCTTCTGACAATGCCCGCATCGGAAGGGTAGCGTTGGCCAAGGTGCTCATTAGTGGTCCCAATGATGCCTCCACTGTGTCCCTGGGCAACACGGCTTTCACTGTCAGCGAGGATGCAGGTAATAGAGAGCATCTCTGGGGTTCCATTACCCATTTCCTTATCTCTTTCTTGAACAATTTCCACTTAGTTTTGAGAATGTTCTTAAGGCATTTGAGAATGCCATTCCTCAGTGACACCCTTGTCGGTCTGAGACATGTAATACTATGCATTAAGACCAAGAAAGGAAGGTAGTGAAGGATAGAGAATCCCTTCCACTTTTCTTGCCCTGGTTACTGATGACAGGGAGGGATCTGGCATAGGGCTTCATTGGCTGATCTCTGTGGTCCGGAGGGAGGGCATGGTACTAAGCACTTCGGCTTATGAAGGCAAGAATGTGATCTGGTGGGGATGGGAGTAAGTTATTTAGCATACTGCTAGCTGCCAGAACAAATAAATTCCAAAGTTTCAGTGTCTTAACAAGTGAAACTTTCTCCTTCATATAATACCCCTAAGCAATCAGTGGGCGTATTTCTTCCACCCAGGCACCTTTCCCTCTTTTGGCGCCACAAGGGTCTCAAAGTCTTCTGCATGCTGCTAGCAGACATATTACCAGAAGGGGCAGCATCTGTGCTGAGCATCCACTGATCTGAGCCACCTGGTCAAGGCCATTCACTTCTTTGAAGGTGATATTCTGAGGGATAGTGGGAACTCATATTTTTGAGCACTTACTGAATGCCAGGCACCATGCCATCTGCATTCCATACATTCTCATTTAATCTTCTGTAGAAAAGAGAACATTAAATAGAAGAGCAAATGGCAGCTCAGAGAGGTGAAATAAAGCTTCAGAGATCAGTAATTAATATGGCAGAGCTGTGATTAGAAAGTAGATGTTTCCTGTACCATGTTTTTTTTCCTATATGCCAAATACTCAGCCATGACTACTTGTCAACCTCACAGCTTATTGGCCAGAAAATATGATTTGATGGGATTTTCATGTGGCTTTTCTCTAACCTCGATTGTGAAAATAGCTAAAAATCTACCTGTGCATCGTTAGGACACTATGAAGTGTGATGTTACAGTGGACCACAAGATGAGCTTCATTCCTAAGATAAGCAATAGCACATATGGTTTAAGTAATGATGTGTGCACCACTCAGATAAAATAGGGAAATCAACCCAGTTAGGAACATTTAATTAGAAACATTCAGCTTCAGGCCCCGTAGAGTCCCCTAGCTGGTTCTTTCTTAATTGACTATTTTCCAACTCATCCCTGAGGCCCTACTCTCTGAGTTTCTTCTCCCAAAATAGGCTTCAGATGTTTTTTGATGGACCCTCTCCACTTTGTTTTTCTTCTGTGAACAGTCTCTTTCATGAAGCCGCAAAACACTTTTCCCTAGGGGCTGTCTCTCCAGTACCACCTCCGTGAGGCCCTCCTCCATGTCTTCCCTTGATCTTAGTGTCAGTAAAACCATGGCCGGTGACACTTCTCAGCCTTCCTCAGAGGGAGCACAGGGGCATCACTGAAGTTGGATTAGACAAGCTTACAGGATAAAGCTGCTCCTACTGTGAGGGAGAACACTGTTCTGAAAACCCACTGACTTCTGCCCTAAGACTGACCACTGACACCTCTGGGTCTCCACTAGGTACAGTGAAAATTCCAGTTATCCGTCATGGGACTGACCTTTCTACCTTCACATCTGTCTGGTGTGCAACACGGCCCTCAGACCCAGCTTCTGCCACTCCAGGAGTTGACTATGTTCCCAGCTCTAGGAAGGTGGAGTTTGGGCCAGGTGTCACTGAACAGGTGAGCACAGAGCAGTCCAGGACCAGATGGATCTGTTAACGTTGTCTCTATTCTGCCGTCCAAACTCTCTGGAGGACTCTAAACCCCACTTACAATATTACTGTCTTCCCTTTATTCACAAACACAAACATGCAAACAAGAGAGCGAATGCAGAGCGATCTTCTATAAACTCTCCAAGTGACATTGTCAGCATCTAATATCCAGCACCACAGATAAAGGATAGGAACTACACTTGTTTGGTGATAATATCTAGAGACAAAACACCTAAGAGTTTTTAATATAGAGTTTTAATAAAATTAATTTTAATAATTTTATGAATTAAAAAAGCTTACTATAAGACCACCAGAGAAAGCAAGTTATCACCTTTGTCCTACTCTCCCAAAGGCAGATGGGTGTTGTGTGTTGGACATTGTATAAGGTTTGCTTTGATTTTTCTTCTTTTTATATTTATGTTATTTTTAAAAATGAGATAGCACTGACATATAACCTATTAATTTCAGGTGGACAGCATAATGATTCAGTGTTTGTGTATATTACAAAATTATCACCACAGTAAGTCTAGTTAACATCATGATTTTTCTTCTAGTATTGCACCTTGACTATCTTGGATGACACTCAGTATCCAGTAATTGAAGGACTGGAGACATTTGTGGTTTTTCTCAGCTCAGCACAAGGGGCCGAACTGACCAAACCCTTCCAGGCTGTCATTGCAATTAATGACACATTCCAGGATGGTAAGATATTGGAGATGCCAGGTGGTGGCTCAGACTACATTTCTATTTTTCCTTATCTTCCAAGTATATGACATTAGAACTCATCCACGTTTCATTCAAGAAATAAATCGTGTGTGTGTGTGTGTGTGTGTGTGTGTGTGTGTGTGTGAGCACATGTATACACACTCTTTTACATAGAATTATGGAGGAGAAATAAACATTCATGTTTCTAGTACTGTGCTAGGCACAAAAAGATGTATAAGACTTGGGCCTTGTCCTCAAGAAGCTTAGTGTCTAGTTGGGGGAATCATACCCTTAAACAGAAAAATTAGAATATTTTATATAAATGACCTACTAATGCTATAAATCCAGTACTATGGGAACAGAGGGGACTGAACAGCAAATATGTGTAGAAGAATCACAGATATCACAAAGGACATGATGTTTAAACAGTCTTAGGGTGTATTAGGGGTTTATCTAATGGGTAATAACATAAAATTTTGTCAAATGGACAGATATAGTGTATATAAGGTATAAAAATTTGAAAGACGGATACTTGGAAAGCAGTGAGATGCTTACTTTTGCTTTAAGCCTGGCTGGAGATGAATGAAATGAAATGAAGGAAATGAAATGGAAAGACAGGTTGGAGTCCAGTTCAAAAAAGTCTTATGTTGCAGCCTAAGGAATTTGTAAGCAGAGAGGAGTGCTTCTAAGTGGAGGAGTGGTGTGGTTTTTGTTGGAGGAAACTGACACTGGCAGTCCTGTGGATGATGTACAAGAATGAATAGACACAAGTATGTGAATAAAATATCAGTCTCCACTGAAGAGCTAACCTAAGTAACAGAATAATGACCAGGGAAGGACAGTTATTTCTTGGGAAGCATTGATGAAATTTAGAATCATCAGATGCTAGGGGTATCTGGGTGGCTAAGTTGGTTAAGTGGCTGATTTCGACTCAGATCACGATCTCATGGCTCATGGACTCTGTGCTGACAGCTCAGAGCCGGGAGCCTGCTTCAGATTCTGTGTCTCCCTCTGTCTCTGCCCCTCCTCCACTGGTGTGCACGTGCATTCTCTCTTTCTCTCATTCAAAAATAAATAAATAAACATTAAAAAAAAAATTGTCAGATGCCGGAGTTGGAAAAGAAGATCTGGTCAAACTTTCTACCTAACTCAGGAGGATCCTCATTAGCATCTCCGTAGTTGATGATAGAGCCCATAATTAAACTCTTTCAGTGAGTGAAAAGTCACCGAAAAAGGAACAGAAAGCCAGCAGGGTGATACTTAATGCTTTCAGTGATTTTTAAATAATTTATTTATTTATATAGTTTAAAAAATGACAATAAAGTTATACTATGAAAATTAAGTCTACCTTCTACCCCTGTCTCCCAACCCTCTGGTTGTTCTCCTTAGAGACAACCATTTTAACCAGTTTTTTTTGTTGTTTTGTTGTTGTTGTTGTTGTTGTTGTTGTTGTTGTTGTTGTTGTGTGTACCTTCAAGAGAAATATCTATAAAACATATGCATAAATATAATACACACAATATGTATATAATGAAAATGTCCAAAATTATATCTTATTTTGTACCTAGGTTTGTTGAGATCTAACTCACATAAATTAAAATTTACCCTCTTTAGTGTATCGTTCTATGCATTTTGACAGATGCACACAGTGGCGTGGCCACCACCACAATCAAAATGTGGAACAGTTTCAATACCCTACAGAATTATCTCATGCCCCTTTGTAGCCAACCTCTTCCCCATCTTGAGCCCTGGCAACCACTGATGGTTTCTCGCCTATACAGTTTTGCCATTTCCAGAATGTCATATAATTGGAATCATGTAATATAGCATCTTGTGTCTGGTTTCTTTCATTGGAATATTGCCTTTGAAAACCATCCATGTTGTTACATATATAAATAGTTCATTTCCTTCGTTGTGGAGTAGTTTCCAAATATATAGATGTACTACAATTTGTTCAGCCATTCACCTATTTATCCAATCACCTGTTTATCCAGTCACCTGTTTATTCAGTCATCTGTTGAATGACAATTGAGTTGTTTCCAGGTTTTGGCAGTTATGACTGGAATGACTATAAAAGTTTGCATATAGCTTTTTGTGTGACTATACATTTTTATTTCTCTGGAGTAAGTACTTAGGAGTGGGGTTGTTTGATTGTATGTTAAGAAACTGCCACCCTGTTTTCCAAAATGCTTATGACTATTTTGCATTACCACCAACAGTGTATGAAAATTCTGGTTGCTCCACACCCTCGCCAACATCTGGTGTTTTTAGGTTTCTGCGAGTTCTTTTTAGTTATCCTAGTAGATGGATAATGGTGTCTCATGGTTTTGAAAGTCATTTCCCTAATGACACTGAGATCTTTTCAGGTGTTTACATGCCATCTATATATCTTCTTTAGCAAAGTATTATTCAAGTATTTTCCTCATTTTTAATTGAGTTGTTTTTCCCCGTTATTACATTCTTATAAATTCTGGACAAATATTTGTGTTTTGCAAATATTTTCTCCCAATCTGTTGCTTGTTTTTTGTTCTTTCAAAAGGCAATAGTTTTTCATTTTGAAATAGTCCCATTGACCAATAATTTTATTATGGATTATGCTTTTAATATTGTATCTAAGAAACCTTTGCTTGACCCAGGGTTACAAAGATTTTTTTTTCCTGGGTTTTCTTCTGGAATTTTTTTAGTTTTAAGTTTTACATTTAGGGTTGTGATTCATAAAATAGTAACTTCATAACTATGAACAAGATTATAACAATTATACTATTTTATATTTCATGTTACCTGAGAATTTACAGAGTGATGTACTAGAGTTTTCTCATTTGCTCATAATCTCATGGTTTTATACTTGTTTCCATTTTATAGATAAGGAGACTAGAATCAAGGGAGTAAACACCCAAAATCTCATACAAAGAGGGACCAAGTTTTTGGCTTCAAGTTCATACTTTTTGCGCTATACGAATTAGTCCTATTTGGTGCAATAGTAGAATCTGTGGGATATGTTTTTTTTCTTCATTCACTAAAAAGAAGAAGGACATTCAGTTATCCTTTTTGTTCTTGAAAAGGCTTCTAATGCTTTTACATGAAAGGTATTTAATTTCCTTCTGATGGAGTGGAAAGGGAATGCAAAATCAGAAGACCTAAAATGTAATTCCAGCCCTACCACTTTTTTAAATTTTTGGCCTTAGATTAGCAACATAAGGTTACTGAGCCTAATTTTGTTAATCTATAAATAATGAAAATACCTACCTAATAAGGTTATTATAAGGATTAAATTAGAAAGTATGTGAAAATATCTACCATTGTACCTGGCACATAGTAGATTTTATTACATGTTAATTTCTTTTCTTCCTGACACATCTGTAATTTATCATACTTGCCAGTGGGACTCCAGTAACACATACAAGACTCATTGCCCTAGATCAACAGAAAACATTTCCATTTGGATTTTTCTTCATGCTTTATTGATGAACATTAGGGTTGCAAACTTAGAAAATGCTTATGTTAAAATATTTCTCATCTTTCAGGCAGGCTACAACAAACTATATTTAGTCAAGAATTTATCCCAGAAAAAGAAATCCCCAAAGCTATTTCAGTAACCCATTGTAGTGTTCAGTGGTTATATCTATTGGCTATCCTTCTTCCTAGGAATTGCTAACTTTTGTTGTTTCCTCCATGTGCACATTAAGGTAGAAAGATCTTACCTTCTCTCTAATCTTTATAAGCTCTTCAATTTATGAAACAGGTTGAATAATTTGCCTAGGGTCACATGGAGAGGAGGTGATAGGGCCAGAGTTAAAACCTAGGTCTGTTCTATCCAAGTCCAGTCTTCTGATTTTATACCCTACCATGCTAACTTTTTCACATTGCAGTTTTAGATGCTTGATGTCACTCAGTATTCTTATAATGTCAACTTTCAGCCTTCCAAAGTGATCTTCAGTCTTTCATCTTTTTCCACAGGGTGATCTTGGGGTCATAAATCATCTAAGTAGCTCATCTCAGAACATTTTCCTATTTTCACTTTCTTCTTCTGCTCTGGCACCTGGAGTTAGACTTTAGTATGGACCAGAGGAATGCTGAACAAGACATGAAAGGCCTCGTAGCTGCAATCTTATCACACCCCTATGTATGCACAATATCCTACCTACTCTAACTCAAGAGAATAGGAAGCAGGATTTCTCCTAAATCTCCAATCTAAGCATTGCCCATAAAGAGGCCCTCAAATTTCAGGATGTGACATTTGTACCTACTTTGTGAGTTACTAAGAAGATTATTGAATAATAGCATTTAGCACATATTTTGCAGTCTAAGACTGGTGCCCAGCACTGTATGGATTACAGCAGAGCAGGGAGCAGAGTCCCACAGTTTATTTCAGGACACAAGACTGTAACACCAGTAATGAGATAACTACAGACTAGGCTGTGTACGATGCATGTGCTGACAGTAAATGCACTATACCTAGTGCAAGCCTGTGAACCTCCACGAGGAATCACCATTTCATGGATCACCATTTTATGGTGTGGAAGGAGAAGGAATCTGCATTCAGGCATAAATGAGAATAGTGCTCCTACTTCCTGAGAACAGTGTTGCTGCTTATAGTTGGGGTGTTAAGAAGATTCCACATGTATGGAAGCCCTTAACATAGTGCCTGACTTGGGCTGGGCCTTTCCTTTGTATGCCATAACCCGTGTAAACAAATCTATTGCCCAGCCCACCTTATTGTCTTTCCATTGTCTCTTGCCTCAGTCTCCAACCAGACTAGGGGCTCCCATAAAGGCAGAGACCATTCCTGGCAGGCTGGTGATTGTGAGAAATATTCACCTACTTCCCTTCTCTTTCTCTCTCTCTCTCCTTTTTCCAGATAGGGGAAGGAGTGAATTCAGTTTAATATCTTGTTAAGGAGGAAAAAAAAGGAGTCTTTTACAGCTCAAGAAGAATTTTGGGTTAATGAATACATGACAAAACCCAAACATTACCATGAGAGACTGAACTCTCATCTGGCTTGATGCCTTTTGGGCCTGCAAAAAAAATCAATCCAAAGCTTTAGATAATCTGTCATGGGCAGAAAAGCTTTCCTGCTTCTGTTGCTTTTTACCTGCCAACAAGTTTCCTTCTTGTCCTTCTATGCTAGGTCATCTTTGCCACTCACCTTTTAACAGCACAGACTATTTTATTGGATGACAGAACCCTAAATGGTTAATATTTGGGTCCTAATGCCAAAGTTGTTACTTTTCCGTTAGGTGAACTGTTCTTTTAAGAAGTATCTTCTGGGTTTTTCTTTGGTAGTAAGTGGCAGCTGTTAGGTTTAGCTTAAGTAAGGAGTTTGCTTTGTTTTTGCTAGTGCCAACAGTTCTGAGCAGTGGGCAAGTTAGAGGCAAACAGAGCTCTTTACATATTGACTTGCAGAATGCTGGGTCCTCACCTCTCGGTTCCTTCCTTTCAGGTGTGGCAAGGCATATGCAAGACACAGCAAGGAAATAGCAGTCTACAGTTTTAGGGTCAGCTTCTGCCACAGGTGACTCTGACATGTGACTGGAGGGACTACCTCTCTGTATTGTTCATTAAGAAATAAATAGCCAGCAATCAACAAGATGTGAGTCTCAGAACAGGACATGTCTTAACGTGGAGCATTATTGTAGCCATTGTAGAAAGTAAGGAGAGAAAAAAATGGTTCTTCTTATTGAGAAACTTGGAGTTGGGGGCAATACAAATCATAATATAATAATTCCTACCAAATGTGAATGCCTGTGATGCGCCAGATACTCTGTTGAGCACCATGCATACATTATTTCATTAAATTTGGTCCTTCCAACAATTCTATAATTTGGATAGTAATATTTCCAATTTATATATATTAAAAAAAACTCATAAAATCTAAGTAAATTACTCTATATCGTACAGCTAATAGGTAGCAGGACTGGGGTGGAAATTCAGGCCTGTTTACTGTAGAGCCCATGTTTCTAACCACAATTTCGCCCTGGTCCTTTCCTAAGTCAAATGAGACCATAAAAGTAAGCTATAAAAGAAAAGGTGATTTTATAGCAGTAATCACAGACTGGGGCCCCACTGGCCAAATTCAGCATGTGGATGTCTTTCGTTTGGTCCAAAGAGGTTGGCCTATATGGAATTTCTTTTTACTATTGTAACTGATTGCTTTTTTTAAAAAGTTTAGGAGATACAACATACAAATCCAGATTTCTGGCTTCATCTGAAAATAAGATATCTGCCAACAAAAGACTGGAGCTGAGGGGTGACCCCCTTTAAAAAGGCCTGAACTTTCCTCTTTACCAATGTCCCCACTCTTCCCTACTGTTTCCCTGTCCCAGGACGGATGTGAGTGGCCATTTATCATGAGGCTTGCACTGCTCCTTTCCTTTTTGTAGCCTCAGAAGGAAAACAAACCTTTTGCATACTCAAGTCTCAATCCAAAAGTTTTCTTATACCTGGCTCATTTCTTTACTTGCATTACTCATCTGCATTTGAGATGGGGGCTGCACCCTGCATCTGAGAGAAAACAGATGCAGAATTGACTGATTCTATTTCATTGGAAGCACACTCAACAGTGGAAGCAGTTCCCTTGTCTTGAGAGCAACCATGCCTTGAAATTGGCTTACCGTCTCTGATTTGCCAGCCTGTGATGGCCGTTCATAGACCTTTCCTGCCAAGTGGCTGCTGAGGGATACTGAGGGCTGCTGAGAGCTATGGCCACCTTCCCTTTGCCTCCTACTAATGATGCTTCCATCTTTCCTTCTGCTCCCCCAGTACCCAGCATGCAGTTTGCCAAGGATTTGCTCCTGGTGAAGGAGAAGGAGGGTGTCCTGCAGGTGCCCATCATTCGGAGTGGAGACCTGAGTTATGAGTCCTCAGTGAGGTGCTATACCCAGAGCCATTCTGCTCAGGTCATGGAGGACTTTGAGGAGAGAAGAAATGCAGACTCTTCACGGATTACATTTCTGAAAGGGGAGAAAGTAAGTGGATTCATGATAGCTGAAAGATCAGATTCTCTTTTTCCTTGATGCCTTTATTTGTCCATAATGAAGTCAGTTTGACAAATTCTGATCATCCTATGAATTCTTCTACTAGTTGATACCTTTTGTAATACTATCATCTGTCCTGTGTGGCTGTCTTCTTTGTATCCTACTTACAACCAAATAAATACATATATCATTGGTTGAACTAGGAATTTAAATGATATATAACTGTTTTGGAATTTGGCAAAATCAAATGAATGAGGTCCCTTGGAATTTGCAACTACATGAGATGAACACACCACCAATGTTATCTAGAGGAGGAAGAGACAGTTCTTTAATACCTGGGCCCCTGTCTCAGGGCAACATACATTCTGGTATAGAACCAATAGTATAGGACCAAATAAGCAGACATTGAGCATATTCAAGGCAGTGGAGTGTTCTTTTCTTAGCAATGTATATGCACATGGGCATAGAAACTCCTGAGAAACTCCCGTCAGTAAATATGGCTGCATTAGAATCAGGGGAGCCTGGATGGCTCAGTGGGTGGGCTCTATGCTGACAGCCTGCTTGGGATTCTCTCTTTCCTTCTCTCTCTACTCTCCCCCACTTGTGCTCACTGTCTCTGTCTCTGTCTCTCCCAAAATAAATAAAATAAACTTAAAAAAAAAAAAGAATCAAAGCCTGCAACCTCAGTATATGTCAAAGTGTATATTGAATGAGAATCACATTTCCCCATTTTTGGATATCAATTTCAAATGATTGAGTCATTTGTTCCCTCTCATTAGTCATTTCAAGGCCCATCTCTTATTTTGTTTATTTATTTTATGCCTATTCTCCAGCCACATTCCATTCTCCACCTCAGAACTCATCAATCTGTTGTGTTTAATGTGTACCTCTTAATTTATATTTGTTCTTTAAAAATTCTTATTTTATATGCATAATTTTTAATTTATAAAACTGCTACTATGTTGTATCCTTTTCAAACTTTTACTGTGTTTACTCAGAAATATGTTTTAATATATGTCCACATCACTTATGTACACATCTAACCTGTTGCTGAGCTAGTGAATAATATTTCATAATGTGCATTTAGTACATTTTAACCATCCCTTCTCAACAATAGACTGTGAAGAACCTCACAGATAGCACCCAGCCACCTCCTAACACTCAGCTACCACAAATAATGCTGCAATGCATATCCTCATACATGTCCACTTATAGCCCTGAGTAGCAATTCCTTTGGATATACACTCAGCAGCAAAATTGCTGGGCCATAGGCCATGTATGTGCTTAATTTGAAAAAATAGGGTCAGGATACCTTCCAGAAAGTCACTATCAGTAGCATGAAGGTTGCTGTAATCCTACAACCTCTCCAACACCTAGCATTACTCATCTTTTTAACTTTTTGCTAATCTAACATGTATAAAGTTAAGTGTCATTTTAATTTGCATTCCTCCAGTTACTACCAATTTATATGCTTGGTAGCTTCTTGGGTTTCCTCTTATGTAAATATGTTTGTGCTTTGTTCCTTACTATTGTATTGCTGTCTTTTTCTTACTGATTTGCAGTCTTTGTTATATATTATAAACATTAATTCCTTGCCAGTTGTAGACATTTTAAATATTGTAAACATATTTTTCCATTCTGTCACTTATCTATTACCTTTGATCACAGTGTTCTTAGTTGAACATAAGTCTTCAATTTTGGTATAGTCAAACATACCAAATTTTTGCCTTATGATTAGTCTTTTTGAAGTTTAGTATTACATGATCTTACCCATCCCAAGTCACTGCAGATTCTTCCTCTGTTCATCTTTACTACCAAAAAAACAAAAAACAAAAAAAATGATATCTTCCTTCTCTGAGACTCTTGGGCTTTTATAGATTCATGACTCATAGAAACCTGTCTTAGTTATATTTGGGGGGTGGGGGGATTTTACTGGTGGCAGGTTGAAACATGTGTTTAAACACACACACAAATACTGCAGATACAATCTTCAGCTTTGAGTCTACATGTCTGTATTTGTTTTAAGTTCAAAAGAGAATTCTCTGCCTATCCAAGAGACAGTTTATAATTTAATAAAATTATTAAGAAAATACGGTCTAATCATCTATATGTTACCCACATGACAATCTATCATTATTCATAAGCACACTTTGGAATCTTCATTTTCTCTGGCTTGCTAAGCAATTTGTCTCTGAAACTTGTCCTTCATGATAATGCCCTTTTTAAAAAGATCCTAAAGAGTCACTACTAAATGTATGCTTTCTATCAAGAAGAAAAGGAACTTCTTCAGGGGCTTAACATCAGTTTAGCAAGCTACCTATAAATGTTCACAGGATGTTCTTCCATTTAGTGTGACCTCAGAAGTATGAGAGTGAAACTTCTTTTTACCCACAGATCCTTTGCAATACAGCAGTGGAGTGGATTTAATATAGTTCAAGTAAAAGTAATCCCACTTCATATCACATGACTCTACTATTGAAGCTACTGCTTCATCTAAAATGTTTTGGCATTATTTTCTGTTTTCTTAAGAATACATTCCTCAATAGAGTATATTCAGTGTGGGAAACACTTGATTTCTTTCTGTCAAACAAGGGTTTTTTTCTTTTTTTTTAAATTAAATATAATTTATTGTCCAATTTGTTTCCATACAACACCCAGTGCTCATCCCAACAGTTGCCCTCCTCAGTGTCCATCACCCACTTTCCCCTCTCCCTCCCACCCCTCATAAACCTTCAGTTTGTTCTCAGTATTTAAGAGTCTCTTATGGTTTGCCTCCCTCCCTCTCTGTAACTTCCCCCCACCTTCCTCTCCCCCATAGTCTTCTGTTACGTTTCTCAGGATCCACACAAGAGTGAAAACATATGGTATCTGTCTTTCTCTGCCTGATTTATATCAGTCAGCATAATACCCTCCAGTTCCATCCACATTGCTGCAAATGGCCAGATTTGATTCTTTCTCATTCCCAAGTAGTATTCCATTGTATATATAAACCACATCTTCTTTATCCATTCATCAGTTGATGGAAATTTAGGCTCTTTCCATAATTTGGCTATTGTTGAAAGTGCTGCTATAAACATTGGGGTACATGTGCCCCTATGCATCAGCACTCCTGTATCCCTTGGGTAAATTCCTAGCAGTGCTATTGCTGGGTCATAGGATAGTTCTATTTTTAATTTTTTGATGAACCGCCACACTATTTTCCAGAGCAGATGCACCAGTTTGCATTCCTACCAACAGTGCAGGGATTTAGATTGTATTCTCAGACTTTCAGAACTAAACAGTTTTCAGATGAGATACCATTTGGCAACCCATTTGAGAGTTCTGCAGCATTGAAAGGTATCTTCAACCTAACAAGAAGCCTTTCTGAGTTCCTTATAAAACTATTCCGGGGACGCCTGGGTGGCTTAGTTGGTTGAGCGTCCGACTTCGGCTCAAGTCATGATCTCACCGTTGATGACTTCAAGCCCCACATTGGGCTCTGTGCTGACAGCTTGGACAGAGCCTGGAGCCTGCTTCAGATTCTGTGTCTCCCTCTCTCTGTGCCCCTCCCCCACTCATGCTCTGTCTCTCTCTGTCTCAAAAATAAATATAAACATTAAAAAAAGTAAAATAAAAAACTGTTCTGTTTTTGCCAAGGGAAAGGACCATTGTTTTGCTCTCCAGGAAGCCTAATACATATGGTAAACCCCCATTATCAGAAATATACCTTTCATAACACGTACATACATACTCATTGGTTTGCTCTGCACAAATTTCCTTCAGGTGCATTGGAGTGGGTTGTTTTATTGATCTTGTTTTTCATAACTCATGACTGATCATTCAGAGTAGTTTGGAATGTTTTAATATAAAGCTCCACATGTAGGTATGTCCCAGTCAGGCACGAACTATTAAACATTCTATTTTACAAATGAAATGGTTTGGATCCTTTTGAATTTGTGTTGGCTCTTTGATGCTGCAAAGGAGAAAAATCATTTTCTAGGAAAACCAAGCAAGCTACTGATTTTTTACTGCAAATTTTAATCTATCTTATGACATTGGCTCTAGATGAAGAACTGTACCGTCTCTATCCATGATGACTCCATGTTTGAGCCTGAGGAACAATTCAGGGTTTATCTCAGCCACCCTCTTGGAAACCACTGGAGTGGAGCCAGAGTTGGGAAGAATAACATGGCCACCATCACCATATCCAATGATGAAGATGGTAATAGAAGATATCATCTTTACTTATTCTTTGGTTGATAGAACATGAACTGATGTTTTACTAATAATGTAATTATAGGTGTTTTTTGAAAATGAAAGTGCTATAAAAGTGCCTACTGATAACAATTTCAGAGTGTTTATATACACTGTTGGCACCAAGTGATCATCCTCTACAGAGTTCCACTAAGTTTATAGGTATTTTTAATCTCATTATTTCCTACCACATTGCCAAGAGATAAGAGATGAGTGTGGTTACAAGCTAGCACAGAGATGCTACGGCAGACAGAGAATAAAAACTATTTAAGTCGTTGCAGTTCAGGAGCAAGATTGGATATACAGTCAGAATCAGTTGAATCCAATGAACTAATTTAAATGCTGCCACCTTCTCAGAAAAAATCTAATTTCTCAGCTTTCTTCTAATTGATTTGGCCTATTAACCTAAAAAATCTTAAATTCTTTAGTCAGGTGTCAGCCAAGAATGACCCAGGCACTAGGGAAAACAAAACGAAATCTGTTTCAAATTGGGACATAATTGTTTTATTCAAATAGATATTTTAATGAGTGAATGTATAATAATATTACAAATAGTAATAGCTGTTTTTATTGAATATTTACTGCATATCAAAAACCATGCTAAGCATATTATTTTATCTTATTTCATTTTATCCTGACAGTAAGGTAGATGTTATTATCCCTCTATTATAAGTGAAGGAATTGAATATCAGCAAATTTATATAATTTATGCTCTTAGTTACACAGCTATAAGCAGCAAAACTGGTTGTAAACCTTATTTTGTCAGATTCTAGAATCTACATGAGAGTCAGTGAGACTCTCAGGGTTTCTGATATAAAATTGGGGACTAACTTGGACATTGGGTAAAATAAGAAAAGCCAGGTTTGAAGTTGAATTGGTCCTTCACCCAGCAAGACCCGGATTCAGATCCTGAAGTGAGCCTCTCCTGGTCACACAGAAACCTAGTTATTGAGTCTCAAGAGGTAATAAGTAACACTCCTAAGTTTCAAAGGGCATTTATTAAAACTACAAAGTTTCAAATGAAGCTTATTTTCTACAATTAAGAAGAATTAACTTTCTGAGAGAGAAAGAAGGGAAAGAACAGAGACTCTAGAAATTTTTCCAAAATATTATAGCACATTAGAAATGGTATAAAATTTGTAATTGTTCTCAATTATCCCATTTTTTATCTCACTATATCCACCACTACCACCTCACCCTTCCCCTTAAGAGTATAATGGAAAAGAAGGCACAATTTGAAATTTTTTTTAAAACCAACATATTAATCATTTCATAGCAATGAGAATCGCACCTCAAACCAGAGTGTCAGGAAGTCTTGGGTTCTTCATTAAAACTACTCTTTCTTAACTAAATAACCTAGGAGAAGTTAGGAAAAGTTAAGGGTGAGAGACATAAGGGCCCTGGGAGGAAAGACCCAGAAGATCAGAGATGGGAGATGGACTTGGGAAGTTTAGGTTGTGTATAAATGAGATAAATTATAAAACTTAGAAATTCATATCTCATAAATGAAAAAGAGTTGATTAATGCCATTGGTTGGTATTTACCAAGGGTTTACTCTCTCTCAGTCCCTTGATAAAGTGTGTGAATTTAAAAACATTTTGTGAGTTGTGATACCCAGATGGAAACTTGGACATGATGCATTTCAAAGTGCTTAAAAATATTTCCCCCACTATACTGTTTTTAATAAGAAACCTGTGAGAAGTCCTGCAGAATCACAAATAAATTCCTTTACCAAACCTTTGCTGAGAAGTAAAAACTGATTGATTTTTATGACTGTAAGCCATTGTGCCTTTGTACTATTTACTAATGTGGAAAACTCCCTCTTGTCTTTATAAGATGTTTTCATGGGGGTGGGAATCCTTTGTGCTTTTCTAACTGGCTCTTGTTTTTCTTAATCCTGTTTCCTTAGCCCCTACCATTGAGTTTGAAGAAGCTGCATATCAAGTCCGTGAACCCTCAGGGCCAGATGCCATAGCCGTCCTGAACATCAAGGTGATCCGAAGAGGGGATCAGAACAGGACATCCAAGATCCGCTGTAGCACACGCGATGGGTCTGCCCAGTCTGGGGTGGATTATTACCCCAAGAGTCGAGTCTTGAAGTTCAGTCCCGGTAATTGAATGCCAATCCCAGTCTGTGAGTTTTACATAATAGAGAGGCAAATATCTTGTATTTGAAGAAAGGGATGAGCAGAAAAATAAAAGAGGAAAACAGTAGTGCTGATTAATCATGAAGTATTTATTAAGCACACATTTGATATTATAGGAATCTTTTTTAAAAAATGGCATTTTTCTGAAAAAGAAAAAAGGAGATCCCTTACTTCAGAACATCCTTGGCATTTTGGCTCATTTAAAAGGATTTTGTTGTTATTGTTAGCCTATGATTTGGTTGAGTAACAGCTGCAGTTGATTTTAAAAGAATAAACATGACTACCATGATCCAACAAATATTGATACAAACCAGTGTGCTGGGACCTTCAGAGATTACTAAAATCCAGAAGGCACAGTCTCTGTGCTCCAGTGGTTTAACATCTGCTAAGAGACAGGATACCCTGTTATGAGATTTCTAAAAAAGTTTTATTGTATAGAGAGAACTATGGAAATGAGTCAGGGAAGAGAGAGAGATGGGATTCAGGTCACAGCTGGCTGTTTAACTATCTGATATAGTTGGAGATGGAGAAGGAGTTGAATTATATGCTAGATTTTGTCACAGAACTTTCTGGAGCAACATAAGGTAAAAAGACTGGTGCAGATCCTAGAGCCATTTGCAATGTAGCCAGAAGTGGGCAACAGTGGTAGACGTCCTTTTCAGAGATGTCTTGGCCAGTGGGGGGAAGAAGTGACTCCCTCAGAAATGAAGGGGGAGGAGTCTCTGATGTGTCTCATTCCACTGGAGTTTTTTAAGGGCTTTTCGCTTTATCCCATGTACATCTGGTTAGTGTTTGCTGGAAACGTAGATGCCCTTCCTCCACCTCCATACAAGGACTATTCTTCCATGTGTCTTTATTTTTTCCTTTTCTGCATAAGGATCTGGTAGAAAGATAGGTCTTGGGAACAACCTAACCCAGGAGTTTATAGGAGAGGAAGAAGGGAGCCTTAACTACAACCAGGGAGATTTGCACCCTCAGAGAATCAGTTTATAGGAAAGGAAGGGAGTTTCTAAGGCTCTCACCCTCCTCGTTCCAGGCTGCCAAACCTTTATGTTATCGTCTTTGCAGATATGGCCTAGTAGGAAGCCTTTGAGGTACTGCTTCTCAGGACAGCTTTGAAGGATGTCTTGCGTGCAAGCCCTCACTGCCACACAGGATCCCGTGCCTAAGTGTAAAGGGGAAAGAAAAATTAAGCAAAAAATCCTCATAACCAGGGTGGAGTGTATTTTGGATCATAGATTTTTATTACTACCAGCTAGTGTCAGACAGGGGCCATTAATTCTCATATGGCATTGAATAGTAAATCTGCAATACTGAGCCTCTACCACAGGTGGAATTTGGTCTATAAAATAGATTTCTCACTTGAGATGGGAATAAAGTGATTAGCAGCCACTGTATATATAGAAAACCTCTAAAAGGAAAGGGCGTTGCTTAACAGGAAGTCTCAGCAGTGCCAACCTGCACTGTCTTAGTGAGGTCACCTAATGAGAACCTTTGCTCTCTTTTTGTTCTGTGCTTGGTGAAGGTGTGGATCATATCTTTTTCAAAGTCGAGATCCTGTCCAATGAAGACCGGGAATGGCATGAATCTTTCTCCCTAGTCCTTGGCCCAGATGACCCAGTGGAAGCAGTTCTTGGTGATGTGACCACTGCCACAGTGACAATTCTAGACCAGGAAGCAGCAGGGAGTCTCATATTGCCAGCGCCACCCATTGTGAGTTGCTTGACCTAAAGGGATCACTACTTGTATGTCCTAGTGACTAGTAGCTGAGAACTTGGCAGAAGTAGGACTTCTGGTGCTATACTTCTTCATTTTTCTAACACAGTAGTTCTCAACCAGGAGCTGTCTTGTTCCTTCCTTCCCAAACCCCTTCCCTGCACCACCACCTCCACGGGACATTTGGCAATGTCTGATGATGCTTTTGGTTGCCACAACTGTCAATGGATGTCACACTAGGCGCTATTCGCATCTAATGGGTAGGAGCTAGGAATGCTGCTGTACATCCTGCAATGCACAGGACAGCCCCAACAACAAAGAAGTATTTGGCATAAATGTCAGTAGTGCCAAGGATGAGAAACCCTGTTCTGACAGAAGAGTGAGACCAAACCATGTTGATACCCTAGTGTGATAAACACAGAAAGTGCAATACAATTGATCTTCTCATGTCTTTGGTGGGACCTAGAAGAGTGGAGAAAAAAAATAATGCTACCCCGTATCTATTACCCTACATACTTGCCACACACATAGAGGTAAGTATTTGCAAAAGTGCAGTACCCGGCTTCCCATGTTGGGGTGTATGCAATGAACGCAACGACTTTACAATTAGGAGGAAAATGCCTGGAGGTTGCCAAGGGAAACTTAACCCATAATGAGGTAGTCAGAATAAGTCTTCTAGCCTCCCCTAGCTAGTCTTCTATAGTAGAAGGATCATTCCAAAATGTGTCTCTTATTCAACCATGGAAGAAATACACTCCCTTTATTTACTTTTGTTTTGCCAGATATACTACTGTGTATCATTAACAATTTAATGCAACTTAATTTATTGTATTTTTTAATGCAATTTTAAACTAGTAACTGTTACTCATGATATAGCTTTAGTGACAGTGTGCATGAAAATAAAAGTATTTTCCACATGAGTGATAGAGCTCTGATTCAGGAATAAGATTAACAAGATACTAAAGATTTTTAGCTCAGGCAAAAGGAAGATCTTCTTCACCACTGATATGTAGTATCTTTTAGGGATGCCTGGCGAAGCACTGTGAAAACTTCCGTTATATTTTAAAGAATCCCTAGCGGTTAAGGGATCTTGTGGATCTCTAGGGAGGGGACCCCTAGCTCTCTGAGCATCCCAACAGCCAGCCCAGGCTGAAGCTTTGTTGCTCCTTTTCAGGTTGTTACACTTGCCGACTATGACCACGTAGAAGAGGTTACCAAGGAAGGAGTCAAGAAGTCCCCCTCCCCAGGCTACCCACTGGTTTGTGTCACCCCCTGTGACTCTCATTTCCCCAAATATGCCGTCATGAAGGAACGCTGCAGCGAGGCTGGCATCAACCAGTCATCTGTGCAGTTCAGCTGGGAAGTAGCCACCCCCACTGATGGCAATGGGGCTCGCTCTCCCTTTGAGACCATCACTGACAACACACCATTTACCAGTGTCAACCACATGGTAGGTCTAGGGGTCTGGGCCTTGTTGCATAGGGAGAAAACTTGTGTCTCTCTTTGTCACTACAACTTTATCAAATTCCTTAAGGTCCTTGCATGGCATTTGGAATGAAATAAATGAATGAGCAGGTACACAGTATATACCCAGGTCTTTTAATTATTTTTTTTATTTTTTTTTTAACGTTTATTTATTTTTGAGACAGAGAGAGACAGAGCATGAATGGGGGAGGGTCAGAGAGAGAGGGAAACACAGAATCCGAAACAGGCTCCAGGCTCTGAGCTGTCAGCACAGAGCCCGATGCGGGGCTCGAACTCACGGACCATGAGATCGTGACCTGAGCCGAAGCCGGTTCTCAACCGACTGAGCCACCCAGGCGCCCCCCCCCCCCAGGTCTTTTAATTCTTATATATAAGAAGAGGTAATATGGTATAATGGAAAGAGAACCAAGCCAGTAATCAGACAACCTGTTTACTATTCTTGATTCTGCCTACTTTTAACTATGTGATGTTAAGAGGTTGCTTAACCTCCCTGAGTCTCCGTTTCCTGATCTGCAAAATAGTACTTCTTCCACTTAGCGACTTGACAAGGTCACTGACGAATCAGTTGTAAAAGTGATCTATAAATGGTAAAGTAAGTCAAAGATTCTAGGTAGGTACAGTTAATGATTACTTTTTTCCACATGTCTTCAATCGTTCAATAAGTAGTAGGATAGAAACTCCTTAAGGACCTGGACCAAGGGTCCTACCACATTTTTATAGCCCAACATGCTCAGCACATTGATGGTGCTAGTAGAGACGGCACCATTATTAAACAAAGGAGAGAATGTTTCCGAGGGATCAGCATTTTGCAAAATTGTAGGAGGACACGTAAAGAAGTTCACTATGCAGTTGCTGTCCTCAAGGAGGTGGGACCCCAGACCCACCATCAGAGAGCAATGAACAGTGAGTAAGGGTTTGCCCAACCTTAAGAAACAGCGCACTGCAGTGACAGCTCCTCACTCCAGTGACGTCATTCTCCCCAGAGACAGAACTGGAAGCAGTGGAGATACTCAGCATAGTACCTGGCACATAGTAAGCCCTCAACAATTTTTGATTAAAATTAATGCACTTCATAATTTTGGAGATCAGAGCTTTCTTTCAGACTGAATTTCTCTAGATTTTTTCCTATTCAGCTCTCAGTTTCTTCTCACTTCAGTAAGTGCTTCACGTACATGGGATAATAAGTGGAGGAAAGGCATAGATGAATGGGGGGGTCTGGACAAAGCAGTCACTCATGTCCACTGTGTTTCACATAGCTTATTCAGAAAGGCCAATAGGTCAGGGTGCCTGGGTGGCTCCGTCGGTTAAACATCCGACTTCAGCTCAGGTCATGATCCGGCAGTTGGTGAGTTCGAGCCCCACATCAGGCTCTGTGCTGACAGCTCAGGGCCTGGAGCCTGCTTCAGATTCTGTGTTTCCTCCTCTCTCTGCCCCTGCCATGCTCATACTCTGTCTCTCAATAATAATAAATAAACGTTAAAAAAAATTTTTTTAAAAAGGCCAATAGATCAATTCTTTTGCAACATAACCTAAACTACCTGATAAATTTTAAAAATTTAAATGGCAAGACTTAATAGCTTATTGTTTTATTAAGTATCTAATTCTCTTTTCAAAACACCATGAAGGCAGTTTGGTCTGATTTGAGCCAAATATACATTTTTAACAGGTAACCAAGTTTATAATTTTACTTTATGTTTCAGTTTTTCTTCTTGCAATGACTTGGTGACTAATACTTTTACCCCAGTTTCCTTTGCTTTATCTTTGTTTCTTCAATTATTTATTTAATACCATTGTATTGTGTGCATTTTTGTAAGATGCCTCAAATCCCTTCTGAACTAAGTCCATGTGTAAATAAATAAATAAGGCGTTGGCAGCTAATTAGAAAAATTTTAATGGAAAAATCCTCTTTAATTTTTAATGGACTTCAATGAAAATTGTTTTCATGGGTAGAATTTATAAGTTTGTATGATTGCTTTGTGGGAGGTCTATGGCACACAGAACTACTAATTAACTTTTCTTGTTATGTACTTCCCTGTGTGTATGCACACATTACCTAAAGAGTTGTGGTGACCCACGTTGCCTCTGCAGAGATTGAGTTAAGCATTCTTATGGCTTCTCTGTGTCTGGGAACATGAAAGAATCTGTTGAAAGACCTCCAAAGGCCAGTAGGTTTCAGAGGACAAGTTCTCAATTTCCACCCTGCAGGTTATTGTAACCTTTGCGATGTGTGTGGCCATTAGGTGGGGCTGGGGGAGGGACCAGCAGTAGGAAAGAAAGAAAAATAAGAATTCCTGGGAAGGAAGCATCCCTCCTCTGTATCCTGACACCATGCCCTCAGCAAAAGTGACTTCAAGACCAACCAATCTTAATGGAAAGGTTGAAAATCAGCTGAGTGGTCCTTATGCTGAACCTAATATATAAAGAGACCAATACTATCACCGGTAACCAGTCATCTCTGGCCTCTAGCTCCACATCTATCTACTTAACATACTGCCTTAGGCTACAAGTACTTACTGCTCTGTCCCTAGTGACTGGCTTCTGGGAGAAAGTCACCAGTTTTGTGGCAAATGAATGAACAGATATATAGATGAGTGGATAGTCGGATGGATAGACAAATAATGGGTGGTCTTCACAGATAACCCTGTACCAGAAACTGGTGATGTCATATCATCCAGAAGATACAGAGGAAGGAGCTGTTTAAGGAGTAAACACATGTCTGATGTACTTTTTGCTTCCCGGTAGGTCCTGGATAGCATTTACTTCAGCCGGAGGTTCCATGTGCGCTGTGTGGCAAAGGCTGTGGACAAGGTGGGCCATGTGGGGACCCCCTTAAGGAGCAACATTGTTACCATTGGAACAGACAGTGCAATCTGCCACACCCCAGTAGTAGCTGGGACAGCCAGAGGCTTCCAGGCTCAGTCCTTCATCGCAACCTTGAAATACTTGGACGTCAAGCACAAGGAACATCCGAACAGGTCAGGCAGGTGGTGCCTTCCACAATGAGAGGGCTATCGTTTTGTGTGTTTTCTGGGTGAGACAGATGAATGAGTGATGTTCTGCAAAATAAGAATAGTGGAGGGGCGCCCGGATGGCTCAGCCAGTTAAGTGTCCAACTTTGGCTCAGGTCATGATCTCGCTGTTTGTGAGTTTGAGCCCCACATGGCACTCTCTGCTGTCAGCACAGAGCCTGCTTCAGGCTCTGTCCCTCTCTCTCTCTCTCTGTCTCTCAAAAATGAATAAAAACATTTTAAAAAAATATATTAAAAAAAGAAGAGTGGTGATAAAAGCTTCAGAAAAAATTCTTCAGAGGCTCCCGAAAACTGGCCCCTTGCCTGTCTGCTTAGCCTCATGTCCCTCACCTTGTCATCCTCACCTGCCAGTCCACCCACAGAGAACCAAACTGAAACCAAATTGCCAGGGCTTCCAACCAGCAATTCTCCCAGCCCCCTTCCACTCAATGTAGTTAAATCCTACCGTCCTCCTCCACCTACCTGATGACATCCTTTGCAAGAACCATCATCTTCCCCAATTTAATTTGGAAGCTCCCCCTTAGAGCTCCGCTGGCACCCATGCCACCCATACCTCTTTCAGAGCATTATCACCCTTCATTCTCTGTCTGTCCCCACAGTAGACGGAGAGGGCACGGACCTTCTTTTTTTTTTTTTTTTTTTTGGTCCCTTCTGGCTGGGACAGTGCTTCTTGGCGCCTAAGAGACGCTTGCTAAATATCTAGTGAACAGAGTAATAATACTGTGTAAACTGAAAGTCACTGGGCACGTGTGCTTTTATGTTTTCCTGTGCTACCATGAGTTTGATGGAAATGGATACTTTCAGTTTTGCCTAGCAAAAAAAGAATTCATGCATATTATACATATTCATTAAACCTCGTGGTATTTATGTATGTGCCTTTATGAGCAACTAAGTTCAGAGAAAGGGGTTCATTTGCATGGAGAAAAAAACAGATTTAAATATGGAGCCAAGAATATGCAAATTCTTTCTTTTTTTCCAACCGAATAAGATTTACTTTTGTTGAAAAGCAGTAGCAGGAGTGCCCAGGGCACTACTGACCCCTTCCCAGCAAAAGAGACATCATGTTCATATTGCAAGGTAGCGATTCCTCTTAAAAATGTCTCTTGGGTTTTTGTTCCAAGAGACAAGCTGTAAAAAGTCAAAGGCACCCTCAATCAACATGCTGAAAATTTAAACTTGTACAATGAAAATAACGCAGCCCATAACTACAGTTCTGTTCTTTCACAGTCTTAACCAATATTTATTAAGCTTGTGTTTTAGTTAGGATTTTATACTACGTGCTCTGGAGAAACAAAAGACGTGAAGGAAATGATCCTTGTCCTCACTGTGGGGAGGCAAGATAAACAGAGTCCGAAAGCATACAAGACATAGCAGCCAATATGAATAAGTTACAGACTTGCTGGTGCAAAGGCACCTATGTGCTGAGAAGTGATGAGGGGAGGGGTGCCTGGGTGCCTCAGTCAGTTAACAGCTCAGGTCATGATCTCATGGCTTGTGACTTCAAGCCCCACATCAGGCTCTTTGCACTGACAGTGTGGAGCCTGCCTGGGATTCAACCTCTTCCCCTCTCTGTCTGCCCCTCTCTCAAAGTAAATAAATAAACTTCAAAAAAGGAAAAATGTAGATGAGGGGAGAGCACACTACAAACAGAGGCCAGTTAGGGCCGCCCTTGTTGCTGGAACTTGAAGGGAGAGAGGGAAGAAAAGTCTCTTTTGGCTGGGGGGGGGGGGGGGGGACAGTAGCAGTAGCGGGGTATAACTATTTCTAAGATATTTTCCTGGGTAGGGATATCTACCTTAGAGTATAAAGAGCTCAGTGAGGCTTTTGGCACAAATACTTTAAAAAATATAAGTGTCCCAGACACTCACTGTGACAGAGCAGGGGAACAGCACCTCTGTCAGTCATTCTGCTGTAGCACACAAGGAAACAAAGCTTCCATTTATTTTTTTTTTATTTTTTTAATGTTTTATTTATTTTTGAGACAGAGAGAGACAGAGCATGAACGGGGGAGTGTCAGAGAGAGGGAGACACAGAATCTGAAATGGGCTCCAGGCTCTGAGCGGTCAGCACAGAGCCCGACGCGGGGCTCGAACTCACAGACCGTGAGATCATGACCTGAGCCGAAGTCGGAGGCTTAACCGACCGAGCCACCCAGGCGCCCCCAAAGCTTCCATTTAAAGCAAAAGGAAGCTTTAAAGTCATTTGTGGTTGTGATATTATCTTTTCTTGTATATATAAAAAACAAAACAAAACAAAAAAACACCTGTGATTCTTGATTGCTATCAGTCCTGAGTCTGGAGGATTTCTTGATGGGGGGGCTGGGGCGCGGGTGGAGAACAACCCCACACATATATCATAGCCTCGTGTTCCTACACAGAAAGCTTCAAGAAAAAAAAGGGTAAATTCACTGGTGAAGACAGATTGAGTTATGAGAAAGAAATGTACCATATTAACTGCTTATAGCATGCACCTAAACACTACCTCCGCCCTTTTTTCCCTTAGAATCCACATTTCCGTGCAGATCCCGCACCAGGATGGAATGCTGCCCCTTATCTCCACCATGCCGCTGCACAACTTGCACTTTCTATTATCTGAGTCCATCTACAGACACCAGCACGTCTGCTCCAATCTCGTCACCACCCGTGACCTGAGAGGCATCTCAGGTGGGGGCTTTCCCATTCCAGCCCAGCACAGTGGCCCTTAGGGATAGAGCGAGGCGAACTCTGCTTTCGTGTCTCCCAGTCCTCAAAGTCTGCATGTTTAGTGGATTTCCTTCCTAGCAGGCAACCAAACATAGGCAGCTCAGACAGTGAAGTGAATAGGGAAAAACAAGGACTTTGGAACCAAGCTGATTTAGGTTCGAATCCCTAATTCTACTACCTATACAACTAAACAGAAATAGCAGAACTTCCCCAAACCACTGTTTGCTTATCTATGACATGAGGAAAACAATTGCTACCAATCAGGGTAAGGATTTAATAATCTGTTGATGGTTTTTAAAGCACCTGCCATGGTAAATGTTCATTCTTTCCCTGCCCCACTGTTGAGCATGTTTGGATCTGTGCCCTGAAATCCCCTTATTGCAGCATCTTTAGAAAGCTAACGTGCAGATGTCACATGTTATACGATGGGCTCCCGGAGCAGGAGCTGAGATGGAATGTGGGGGTGCAAGATGTTCATTGGGGATCAGCATCTGTGACGAGGAAGGAGAGGACGCAGAATTGGGCAGAGGGAGAAGTCAGACTGCAGTGCAGCCCTCCAGAAGCCCCCACCGCTTCAGGAACTCTTCCTACTTCCAGCCCCAGCTGACAGCCCTCTCTGAGGCACCTCAGTCACTGGATGCCAGAGCCCCCACAGGGGTGGCCACAGGAGCCACTGTCCCACTGACGCAAACCTGAAGGAGCTGACAGCCCGGGTGGCACATTCCGGTGTCTACCGTAGCAGACATTTTACTCTACAAAGGATCCTGTCCATTTCCATTTACCTTAGCAAGTGCGCATTAAATGCATGTTTCCTCCCTTGACAACCGATGAATCATTTACCAGTATTTTAGAAGATAGAGAAGCATTCATACGCTCTTTCATATTCATTAAGCATCACTTTAGGTAGTGATGGTCTTTACACGGTAGAAATTAGTTGAGTATGAATTATCCGCAAGTCACTGAGCTACACATGAAAGTCTAACCGGTTCACCTGTGCAGCCACTGAAAGAAACATACACTGTTTATAGGCTGGAAGTTTGTACCTCTTCCCACTTAAACACAATTAAATTCAACACATGATAATTGAGATCCTACTCCTTTCAGGGCAGAGGACCAGGTGCTGGTGTCAAACATCCTAAGACGTTTCAGACGTTCTAAGACTCTTTCAGAATATTATATTTGCTTTTAGTACTATAAAAAATTTGAATCTTGATATTCTAAAATTGTATCTGTGTTTAGCTCTCTACTGCATAAAGGTCTTCCTTAATTTAGAACACTTTGGTTGCTTGGCAGCATTTGATCCAATAATTTTTGCCCGTAGCAGGGAGGTTTAGTCAAGCATCATTAGCGAGCTATTTACTCATTAGCACAAAATTAAGATTTTTTTTTCCTAAGAGTTCAGAAACCATAGCAGGGGAGGAGGTAGTCAGATGTTTGTCTGTTGGCTTTACATAAAAGCTATTTTTAAAAAATCAGTCTTAAAAAATAACAATTCATCAACAAGTCATCCATGTAGTAAATCTGTTTCTTCAAGGGTTGATTGCAAAGCTTCAGTAAATATTCTTTTCCAAGACACACAGGGCCACTGAGCTCTGGCTCCATTTATGGTACCCTTTGCTCATCTTTTCTTCTGGGGTTCATGCAGCCTCTTAGAGGAGTCTGTGAACTCAGTCACAGGTAACCCCCCAGCAACAGGTACTCTAGCTCCCCTCCCCTTCTCATGCAGTGTGTATTGGGAACCCTGGGTTGCTCCATTAATGGTCTCTGATGGAACATAAGCTATCTCAGTCTCTCAAGGACACATCCCTTCTCCCCACCCAGCTCCTGGGCAGCCAACGAGGGGCATGTCAACAGACTGACTTCTTGTTCTTTGTTCCTCCCTCCCCCACAGAGGCAGGGTTCCTGGACGATAAGGTCTATGACAGCACAGCCCTGGGGCCTGGCTATGACCGCCCCTTCCAATTTGACCCCAGCGTCCGGGAGCCCAAGACCATCCAGCTCTACAAACACCTGAACCTGAAGAGCTGCGTCTGGACCTTTGATGCCTATTATGACATGACTGAGTTAATTGATGTCTGTGGGGGGTCTGTAACTGCCGACTTCCAGGTGGGTCCTCCAGGGGCTTATCCAAAAGCTGCAAGCACCTGGGTGCCATATGAAATTTTGTTTCTTCCTGAAGCACTTCTGTTAGCATGTTGCATCTGGTGCCCAGCCCCAGAACTGGGATAACCAAAGGAGTCTTTAGAAGTCCCTCAAATGAGACCTTAGCAGCATGATGGCTAGAGAGAACCCTCGAAAGTCTTCTAAATCAATTAACTGGAAAATTAATGTGGAAAATGTTAAAATGAATGTGGAAAAACATTACTGTCTGGAACAGCCACTTACATAAAAATCTAATATTTGCTTCTCTAGATATATATATAATATATAATATATATATCCATCCCCCTGGGTATATTTTGGAAGCCAAAAGGATTGACATTTCATGGTAAGGTTATTACGAAGTAGATGTTTTCTTTTCCGCATATGGGGAAATAAGTCAAAGTAAGGTGTACCTTTCCAGAAGACAGGGAAAACATAATGCTTTTTAAGCATTATGGAGAGAGAATTGTGTATAACACTACACTTTGATTTCATTCCTAGTCCAAATCTGTGCGAAATTTACAACCCTTGCAAAAATGGACACATTCTTAATCGTTGTGGAACATTAGTGACAAAAGAAAATTTTAGCAAGAAGCCATAGTCATAGGAGGGCAGTTATATCAAAGAAATGCATCCTCATGGGAAATATGAATCTAAAGCAGATTCTACCTAATTATCAGCAGTTATCTCAATGAACTAAAAATTAACGTTTGTTCTTCATTTCAAATCGGTTTAACCACACTGAAAGAGGGACTTCTGGAGGCACTGAGAGTAATCATTTTGAGGACGTGCCTTTGATTAAAATTTGGTTTATTTTGCACTATCTCTGTTTGGTTAGCTCTCATTTTATATACACTACTGCCCTCTACTGAGTGGAAAATTAAAGCATTCTTAAGTTATCTGTTTCTGCAGTTACATGACCTATATTCACCTTCGAAATGCAAAACTAAGTGATTGGTTCCTCCTGACCTCTCAAAAATTAGTATTCTATGTTCTCCGTGTTTTTACTTTAATCATATTTTTGTATATTTTTGTTCAGAATATGCCTAAAATTCTCAAAGGCTAAGATTTCTTGTTATATATGCCCCACTTCTTGAACCAACACAGAATATATGCACAGAAGTACTTCATTGCAGTCCATTTCTTTAAAAATAGTTAAAACAGCTGGTGTATGGTAGAAAGAATGTAGACCAAGCCCTAGTTATAACCAAGCCCTAGTTCATCTATTTTCTTGTCGTAACTTCTCTGAATCTCATCTGAAATTGTAACCAATCATCTCAACAGGGGAAAGAACTTAGCACATTGCAGGTATATAGTAAATATTTGTCAAGGTTTAGATTTTTTTTTTAAGGATTAGTAAGTAATGTCATGAGGGATAAAGGATAGAAAACAGAAACAGAGAGGGAAAATTAATTTTTTCAATCAGCTAAAGAATTATTGAGGTTCTAATATCAATAATTTTAGCAAAGCCTGTATGTTAAAGGGACAGAATATGGTGTGAGGTCCAGATAAAGTCTAGAAATTTCCTGAAGAAAACAGATTAAGCCATTTCAAAAGATAATTTTTTATGGAATTAGCAGTCTTTTGAAAAACTTGTAATCAAATTTTAAATCCCTGACAACATTGAATATGAAAAAATATTCTAGAAAAATAAAATTTTTGTGTCCCAAAGATTGATAAAACACTTGGCTCTTTTCCTAAATTGCCCATGGAAACACTTTACATTGTGCTTGAAAACAGAAGAAAAATCTAAGTTCCGTAGGGGATTATAGGATTCCACCAATGATAAAAATAAAATTTTTTCAAACTAAGCTTTTTTGTTATAAAAGAAATATGTGTTTATGGAGGAAAATATAAAATGAATAAACCAACTCTCCCATTCATACACACGTACATGCAGTTAGCTTCTCCATGAAAGCTTCCGTTTATATTTTGTTATCTTTCCATCCAGTTTTTGTTCACTGCATAGTTAAATAAAAATGTTTGAGCCAAGTTAATAGCAGTAACAGGAATTCCCTTAGAAGAAATATTCTCTTGGAAGTATGATGCGTTGCCTTTTCAAAAGTATTTCCGTGAGGTATTGTAGGAGATGGGAAATTGCCCAAACACACACAGCTCTGAACTGTGTGTTGGGAAGTTTCCTAGATATGATATCCAAATCCCATGACCTCATTTCCTGTTGCCAGAGATGTGAATAGACTTGGGCATCTTCCCAATTAGGGCTGATTCAGGCTCTCCTATAGGCCACTGGAAAATGTGGTCAGTGAGGGACTATGTACTGATCCGTTGGGAATAACTGTGTGCCTTTAAAATCTTGTCCAAGGCAACTGAACAGTGGAGGCACATCTCCTTCTCAGTCTTCAGAAATGTTTTTGTTCAAGTATCACCCCCTCAGAAAAGCCCTCCCGGATCACCCTATAGAAAGAAGCATCCTGGACACTTCCTATCCCTTTCTTTATTTTTAAAATTTATGTATGTCTACTAGACTATAGGTTCCATAATGGCAGTGATTTGGGCTTTTTCCACTGCTGAGGAAGAAGCTTGGTCTGGCACCTACGTGCCCAGCACGGTTGTGGGTACTTGGTTATAATTACTGACTGCAGAAGTAACTAAATAAGTGAGGTAAAAATTGAACTGAGATGTAACCATATGCCTTTTCATCCCAGGGAGGAAATAACCCTCCGTGTGCACACCTTTTGCTTGGCAGGTGAGAGACTCTGCTCAGTCGTTCCTGACCGTGCACGTGCCTCTCTATGTGTCCTACATCTATGTGACAGCCCCCAGGGGCTGGGCTTCTTTGGAGCACCACACTGAGATGGAGTTTTCCTTCTTCTATGACACTGTTCTCTGGAGAACAGGTATACCCATTTACATCTTAACTACTCCTGCCGTATGCTTAAGTAAGACTAAAAGAAAATAATGAGTAGTTCCTTTTAATAAGAGCTCCATTCTTCATCCCGTTGTCCTATATACAGTCCAAGTGGGCTGCTACTCTAGACCAAATGAATAAAGTGAGCCAGGTTGTTCTTGATATATTTTTCCATTTCAATGCATCTGATTCGAAGACGCTTTTGCTCCTTAAATGCCTTGAATTACACCATTTTTAACTAGGAGCAAATGAACATGGTTATACTCCAGAAGGACACCTCTAAACCCCTAATGGACCGTATAGGACCCATCTGTCACCTGCCATCCTCTACTCTGGGTGTGAATTGAGTTTTTCATCCCTGCAGGCCCTCTAGTATCAGCATTCATGGACATGGTTATTTTCAGGAACCACAGCCCCTCAGCTAAGAGTTCACACCTTACCCTTATCTCCTCCAAGCCACCTTTTCCTGCTGCTATCACACGATACCCCAAAATTATCTCCCCTTCTGCTGCTCCCGTTCTCCCTCACCTGTAAATCTCTACAGGTGATTTACTCGATCTGGCACAGAGATACTAACCAGCTACAGGAGTTTTCTTTAGATAGGACCTCATCTCTAGTAATGGAAAGTACAGTCCTTTCTTCTGTTCAGTGCTTTCAACTCAAATCATTTGTCTTATATTTCTCATAGGAAAATAACTTCAGGAAGTTTTCACACTCTGGTCAAATCATTTCTTGAGATTTGGGGTTCTTTTTAAATGTTATTTTCCCCATCCTTTGGTCGTCCTTTTGTTTTGATTCATACTGAACTCATTGGACATCATGATTGTAGTTACTCTTATTAAAGCCACAGTTCACTCATGTCATACCATATATGGCTGGCCTTCTAAATGCTAATCTTTAATCCTCCATGGATTTAATATTAAATGTAGCCACCAGGACATGGTTTATGGTTCTGTCGAGTCATGAAATGTGTCCTTGTAAGAGCGCCTTGGTGGCTCAGTTGGTTAAACAACTGACTCTTGATCTCTGCTCAGCTCATGATCTCGTGGTTCCTGAGTTTGAGTCCCATATCTGGCTCTGTGCTGACAGCGCGGAGCCTGCTTGGGATTCTGTCTCTCCCTCTCTCTGCGCCCTCACTGCTCACACACTCTTTCTCTCTCTCTCAAAATAAATACATAAACTTAAAACAAAAAAAAAATGCGTCCCCATAAGGAGAAGCAAACAGTATGAAGCAGATGCACTATAACCGCATGCTGCTGTCAAGTTGATAGAAGTTTAAAGGCCAGTTGTTTTGAGCCATGGGCTGGGGCCCTGACTCATTTTCAGTTATGAAGAGACTATGTCAAAGAGAATGGAACTATAACAACAACAACAACTACAACAGCAACAACAACAACAGTGGAATGAACTGTCATACAGTTTTAATTGGCAAATGTGTCTAAATAGATTCTACGTTGCTATGAATATATACATTTTTCTTATATTCAAATGACTGTGCAGCTCTTACTTAGAGGTGTCTCTGGGACAACTCACATATAGGATACTATGTGGGAGATCTCCATGCCCTAACTTGGATGTTTCATGTATGATTGCCTGCCTAGGAATCCAGACAGACAGCGTGCTCTCTGCAAGGCTTCAGATAATAAGAATCTATATCCGAGAAGATGGCCGTCTCGTCATTGAATTCAAGACCCATGCCAAATTCAGAGGTAATATCAGTGCAGGTTTTCCAATTTTTTATTAAGAAACATTACAAACACAGACAAAAGGTAAAGGAATAGAACAATGAAAAACCAAGTCAACAATTGTTAATGTTTTGCTATGTGTGTATGCACCCAGACCCATATTTATGTACCACATTTGAAAACAAGCTGCAGACTTCTTGTCAAGTTACTCTAGATACTTTAGAAGCCTCTCCTGAGAACAAAGACATTCTCTTACACATCACAAGAGTATCACTACATCAAGATATTTAAGATTGATCCAATAATAGCTAGTCTATATTCGTATTTCCTTTCTTGTCCTACAAGTGTCTTTTCCATTTGTTTTCATATTGTTTTGTATTTATTTTATATCTGTTTATATAAAGGGAAAGTGGATCCAATCAATATCCACATACATTCTAGTTGTTATATTTTTTCAGTCTCTCAATCTACAAGTCTCTCCACTTTTATTTATTCATGACAATGGATGACTACAGTTTGAAGGAGTAGAAGTATCCTGCTGAATAACCTTTATGATGTTTAAAATTGTTTCCTTTCACCAAGGACTTGAGTGGCTTTAAGTGTAGTTTTTTAAAATCTGAATTTGATATTTCTATTTATAAACTACCAGGACCTTTCTGCCTCTAAGAAATATGTATTTTGGAATTGAAAGCTAAGTTTATTTGACATACATTGTCCCATAAAGACCCCTATTATTATGAATATACTTGGCACCATTTCTACAAGGTACATTTGTGTTGTTTATAAATATATATGACCATAATGACCATCATGAGTAGGATGATAGACTGGGGTGAGATGCCATGCTGTCCAGCCAGAGTGAAATACATTCTAAAGGGTTAGAAGGTAGGTATAACTGTCATTGTTTGATAAAAGTATATTCATTCAGTACTAAGGCTTTAGTAGGGGATTCACCTCAAGTACTATAAAACTCACAAATAAGTATGTGTGTCTCCCCTTGAAATAGGACAGTTTGTGATGGAGCATCACACCCTCCCTGATGTGAAATCATTCATAATGACTCCAGACCATCTAGGAGGAATTGAATTTGACCTGCAGCTATTATGGAGTGCTCAGACTTTTGATTCTCCGTATCAACTCTGGAGAGCCACAAGCTCTTATAACAGGTGAATACAGGATGGGGGTGTTCAAGGGTAGATCTAAAAATGGTCTCAGTCTCTTCCAGGAGCTTGGGAAATAGGGCTTCCCCCCACACCAAAGGTTGGATTTCTATTATAAGGTGGGGGGGATAGAAATAACCCTCCAACATGGGCCACCTGGGTGGCTCAGTTGGTTAAGTGTCTGACTTCAGCTCAAGTCATGATCTCACAGTTTATGAATTTGAACCCCCCATTGGGCTCTGTGCTGACAGCTCAGAGCCTGGAGCCTACTTCAGATTCTGTGTCTCCCTCTCTCTCTGCTCTTCCCCACTCGCACTCTGTCCCTCTCTCTCTCTCTCAAAAATAAACAAACATTAAAAAAAAATTTTTTAGGGCGCCTGGGTGGCGCAGTCGGTTAAGCGTCTGACTTCAGCCAGGTCACGATCTCCCGGTCCGTGAGTTCAAGCCCCGCGTCGGGCTCTGGGCTGATGGCTCGGAGCCTGGAGCCTGTTTCCGATTCTGTGTCTCCCTCTCTCTCTGCCCCTCCCCCGTTCATGCTCTGTCTCTCTCTGTCCCAAAAATAAATAAAAAACGTTGAAAAAAAATGTTTTTAAAGAAATAACCCTCCAAAAATAGAAAGAAATAAATTAAGTCAGATCAGCTTCTGCTATAAACCAGGAAGTGGTTACCCTTATTACAAGGACAAGACCAAGAAGGCTGCATATAATTTCTACTCACATCCTATAGCTAGAATTTAATTACATGACACATCTGCCTGCAAGAGAAGCTGGGAAATTAAAATCATAGTATAATAAAGAAACTTCAGTCACCACAACCCGTTCAAAATCCAGGATCTCTGACTATCAGGTCTAGATGTCACTCTTATGTCCAGTGTTCTATAAAATAAATAATAAGATTTATCTCTCTCCCACACCCAAGATAGAGGTGGAATAGGAATTGGTTAAATACAGCAAAATATCTCTTTTGTAAAGGGGAAGGATAGGAGAAACATAATTAAAACTATTATAAAAAACTATCCATAAGAAAGATAATGAGGCAACTGGGAATCTGTCGTGAATATTGTTATCCTTATTTTATAGATCATGAAATTAAGATCTATAAACAAGATGAAATTCTTGTTCCATCTTTATAGTTAAGAAGTGGCAGATTATCTTAAGAATCATTTTCAAAAAGATGTCATTAATTGTGAAATTTTGGTCTTCTATCAGGTATTTTTTTAAATAATGATTCCTTTGAAATCAATATATAATAATCTTCAAAGGCTGTGCTTTCCCCAAGCTCATGAGATTATGCACACACTTTGTCCTAATTTATAGACATGGAAACTGTCCTCTTTAAATCCTCTGCTAACTCCCCACTGCCTACTGGATGAAGTCCAAATTCTTTATTCAGAGCCCACACCCTCCCTTCTGCCTCATCTCAAACCCAACCTCCCAACCACATTAAATATCTCATCAACCCCTGAACCCACCAACCCAACTACACTTCCATTCCCTCTGCCCTTCCTACTCTTTCCCTCTTGCAGACCTTGAACTCTTCTGAGCCCCAGCTCAAATACTCTCAAATACTGACCCCTCTGTGACATCTTTGCCGACTCTCCATCCAGTGCTAGAAGATCCTCCTCCCATTCCCTCTTTGTTCCATTTTCTATCAAAACACAGTTCATTATATTAAATGCTCTAAGTAGAATCCTATTTTCCACTAGCTGGTGAGCTCCCCGAGGGTAAAGGCATACCTGATTGATCTTGAATCCCCAGAGCTACAGGTTTTACCACATGGTAGGTCCTGAATAAACATCCTTTAAGAGTTTAAGTTTGAGGTAAGGAGACAAAAATATTTGGATAAATGGCAAAGTATGGAACACCATCCAGCATTCTGTGCAATGTGCACTGTAAGAGGTAAGGAACACTGAGACTATAGCGGTTCAGGGAGGGTTAGGGAGCTGTACAAATCTTCCTGGAGGAGGGTCACAGCTCATGCTCCATGTTGCAATATGAGTAATGTCTAATTTTTTGAAAGGAGAGGAGAGGAACTTTAGAATTAAAGACCTGCATCTAGGGCTGTGTTTGGTATATACACAGGGATGGTGAGGAAACAGACCTAAATCATATTTAGGGATGGGAAAAGTAGGACTGTGGGTTTGGGAGGCCATGAAATCCTGCATTCATTTGTTCAACAAATATTTATTGAGCATTTGCTGTGTTTTGCAGAAGGTTCTAGGCACTTGGATACATCAGTGAACAATTTAAAGATCCTTGCACACAGCACTTACAGTAACGTAAAAAGACATAAAAAGGTCAATAAATAAGTATAGTAGAGCATGTCAGAAGGTGGGGAGTGCTATGGAAAAATAAAAGATTTAGAGCAGGGTAAGGGGAATCAGGATGGGGAAGGGGACATTGTAATTTTAATTAAGATCTTCAAAGTAGCCCTCATCAAGAATGTACACTTGAACAAATACGTGAAGGAGATGAGGGAATTCGCTATGCAGATTATCAGGGAAAGAAGTTCCTGGCAGAATTCCTGAATTGACAGCATTTCTAGCATCTTGGGGAATAGCAAGGAGGCTGGTGTGGCTGGACTGGAGTGAGCAAGGAGAAGGATGATAGGCAGTAAGGTAAAAAATGTAAGGGGATGGGGTAGGGCCACCATGTGGAGCCTTGTAGACCAGTGCATGGATTTTGACTTTTACCCCAGTACATTGGGAGCCACAGCAGGGTTTGAGCAGAGGGGCAACATGATCTGTCCTGTTTGAAAGCAAGGGTCAGGCATGGTCAGTTCTGCCTAAGCATTTCTATTAATTATGGGTTACTATTCACATTATACATGTCAATTTTCATGTAATTCAAATATGGTGTATAAAGTCTAAGCTTGGAGGAAGATAGGGATCACGTAGGAAAACTGCAGACACATAGACTGTCAGACAGGAAGGGGCTTAGAAACCAAGCCCTGTAAGTTTGTGTGGCATGTGAAAAGTCATACAGTCATTCAGAGGCAATGCCAAGCCAGGTTTAGACTGTCTCACAGTTTGTAGCTTGTGCCATTCCACTACAATGACCCAGGATGTGTCACAAAACTTCTGTTTATGTATTTCTTTGCTATCAGTTTATGAATAAATAGATGAATACACAAGAAATGGTTAAAAAAGAAACACAGCAAACGCGAGAACTGTCACAGATCGCTCACAGTAGTTAGAATTAAGACTCCTAGCCCTGCACTCTTCATTCAGGGGATGGCAGCCTCCCAAGACTCCTTGAAGAATCTTCCTGAAGTCTCTGGCTACCTGGCTGTCTTCCAGACAACCTGCCAGGGCTGGGGCTGCTACTCCATGACAAGTGAAGGAAATGAAGTAGGTGAGGGTACAAACGCTCCATGGTCTTGGTGTCATAACCTTCAGAATGTGATCCACCACATATAGGGAAAATGGCAGCCCTCGGTCTCCTGTGAGAAGAGAGATTTTTCTTCAGCTCCACAAAGGGCTGAGCCTCTAGAGTTTGGGAGAGGAGCCTGGAAACTGAGTGCTGCGCTAACGGGGGTGGGGGCATTCTCTGGAGAGGGGTGTCCTTTAACCCTGAGGCGTTTGCCACCACTTCTGTCAGAGCAGCAGCTGCCGTGTTCACATCTTAGTAAGTAACATCTTTAGCAGTTGAGCATGTGTTGAACAGGGTGTCCGTCAACTAGAAGTGCCAAACAGAAATTGTCAAACAAGTTTCGTGGAAATCTGAAGGAAGTGGCCGGTTCTGTTTTATCTTCACTGGGCCTTTTAGGTTTTTACAAACAATACGCCTTTCTCAGCTTTTCTCAGGAAAAGGACCTGAATAGGATAAAGGAAAATAGCACCATTTAACACCTCTGGATAATACCCTGATGGTTAAAACAATCCATGACGGATTTCTGAAAATTGTGTTTGCAGGCTCGTAAAGGTTGTGGATGCCGGGCACAAATGCCATCTGAAAAGTCAGTGTGTTTCTGGGTAAGTAAATAATCTATAAAATGTCCCCTCTAACCACAGTCTGCTCTGTGTGTTTCCAGGAAGGACTACTCGGGGGAGTATACCATCCACCTGATTCCATGCACTGTGCAGCCCACACAGCCATGGATTGATCCAGGGGAGAAGCCTTTGGCCTGCACTGCACATGCCCCAGAAAGGTAGGGAAATGCAGGAGATCTTCACTGTTTGTAAATCCACCTCCTCGCTAAAATGTATTTGTATCTGCAAAGTCCGTTCTCGCGGTGTCTTCACGGTCATTCATGGACATGCAGAGTGGCAAATTGTTGAGTCACTGGACACGCACATTCCCGGCTCAGGTCAAGTAAGGCCTTCTTGTTGCAGCTTTTGTACTAGAAACAAGTATCCTTTCCATGGCTACATAGTACCACGGTTTTCAAATTTGTGTGCTTTTTCTTGGTGATTTCACGGTTTATAATGGCTCCCAAGCGTAGTGCTGAAGTGCTATGTGGTGTTTCTAAGTACAGGTAGGCTGTGATGTGCCTCGGGGAAAGTCGGATAGGCTTCACTGGGCATAAGTTTGTCAGTTCCACGTTAACAAATGAGCAACATATTAAGTAAGGTATTCTAAGCAGAAACATGCATAAAACAGTGTTTGGTATTGGTCGGTCAATCAAAATGTTGTGACCAGAGGCTGCAGGGACTCTACCCTCTATTTCCCCTAAGAGCAGTGATTCAGTATTCACTAATTCAGTGTTCACTGTGACTTTATAGAACATGCTTACCACAAATAACAAGAATCAACTATACATCAGCCTGTACTCACCTGAGACCTGAGACTGTCTGCATTATGCCATGTATTCATTCATTCAACCAGTATTAACTCGGCTTTTACCATGTGCTTGGCTCTGGTCCAGACTGGAGATTATAGCAGAGGACTAAAAGTAACCTCTGCTCTCAGACAGTGGATAGTCGAGTGCCATTTTCCCAGGAGCAGAGCAAAGTGAAGAGAAAACATTTCTGAGAGATGATGCTGAAGACAGGATCTGACATTATCATAAAGAGAAGATAATTTGGAATGTGACGTTCAGATTAAGAAACTGAGAATTGGGCATTGGATTTGGTGATTCAGAAGTCATTGATGATCTTGACAAAGGGCAGGGTCAGTGGAGTGAGGGGTTAAAGTCTGGTTGGAGTGGGCTTAAGAGATGGCGACGAGAAAGTAGAGACAACAGGGGTAAACTGTGTCGAAGGTGTTTTATTATAAAGGACATCAGCAGAAAGGGACAGTAGCTAGAAACAAAGTCAAAGGAGGTCTTATTTGTGTTTTAGAGTAGAAAATATTTCAGGATATTTGTACTCTGGTGAAGGTAACCCAGTTGGCCTTTAGGTGAAATTTAATGTTGCAGCAGAACAAGGGAAAATCTGCAGAGCCAAACCCTTGAATAGGGTGGGGATAGGCCCGGGATGAGAGGGGAAGGGCTGACCTTTGCTAAAAGCACAGAATGTTTACTCACAGAGAGAGGAAGGCATGCAGGTGTGTGTGGATATAGGCGAGGGGAAAATTGGTAGAATGGGAGGACAGGGATGAAAAGTAGAATCTGATTAAATCCATTTTCTCCATAAAATGAGAAACCAAGCATGGGATGGAAGTGAGGAACACTGAGGTTTGAGAAGAGAGGAGGAAGTGAGGCAGCCATCTTAGAGAGTGGGAAAGTATGCTGTCTGTACAGATGGCAGCAGATCAGGCTGTGCTGAGAGCCTGTTGAGTGATTGTTAAATTGCCATATTATTGACAATAAGATAAACTGCATATTTATGGTACGTCCAACTGATAAATTTTTACAACACCCATGAAACCATCAGAACTAAGATAGTGAATATATCCATTTCCTTCGAAGTTTCCTCATGCCCCTTGGTCATCCCTCCCACCCCAGCCCAGCCCACCCCTTTGTCCAGGCATCCACTGATCTGCTTTCTGTCACTACAGATTAGTTTGCATTTTCTAGAAATTTATATAAATGGCATCATACAGTATGCATTCTTCTTCTCTGGCTTTTTTCACACAGTGCGATTATTTTCATGCATTCCTGTTGTGTATTATCAGTAGTTTGTTCCTGTAATTGCCGAATTGTAGTCCATGGTGTGGATATACTACAATTTGTTTATCAGCTCATCAGTTGGTGGGCATTTGGGGTGTTTCCAGTTGATGGCTATGATAAATAAAGCTGCTATGAATGTATATACACAGACCTTTACATGGACATATGCTTTCAGTTTTCTTGTGTAAATACTTAGGAATGGAATGGCTGGATCATATGGGGAATATATGCTTAACTTTTTTTTTGGAATTTTTAAAAAATGTTTATTTTTGAGGGAGAAAGCATAAGTGGGGGAGGGGCAGAGAGCGAGGGAGACACAAATTCTGAAGCAGGCTCCAGGCTCCAAGATGTCAGCACAGAGCCTGATGTGGGGTTTGAACCCACCAACTGTGAGATCATGACCTGAGCCAAAGTCAGCGGCTTAATGGACTGAGCCACCCAGGCGCCCCCTGCATGCTTAACTTTTTAAGAAACTGCCAAACTGTTTTCTGAAGTGTTTGTAATATGTAACATTGTGTGTACATTCCCACCATGAGTGTGTCAGCGTTCCAGTTTCTCGGTATGCTGGGACAAGTGGTCAGGGAGGTTCTACGTGACTGGAGAATGAATGAACAGGAGTAGTAGCAGGGGTGAGCTGGGAAGTTAGGAGATGGTAGTTAGAGAGTGAGGTGCTGGAAAATGATATTCTTGGAGGTGGTGCATAGTAGGACCATGAAGCATAGGTGGCTGTGGTTGGGGGGAAGAACAAGCTCTTTGAGGTGAAGATATTAAGGAACTGAGGGGTTAAGGTATTAGATGATTCATCCATGTGGATGTTGAAATCATCAAGATTAATGGTAGGAACACCACAGTCAGCTAAATGAGGGAGGGAAAGTGACCAGGAAAATAGTGGTTGGCTGAAATAAGGAAGAATGAGGGCAAATAATCTGGTAAGATATACTGGAGATTTCTATTCATGTATTAAAATTGTTAAATTATGAATATTATCTTATTTATTTATTTATTTATTCATTTATTTAGTGTTTATTTATTTTTGAGAGAAAGAGCACAAGTGGGGGAGGGGCACAGAGGAGGTGGGGGACAGAGGACCTGAAGCAGGTTCTGCACTGACAGCGGCGAGGCTGATGGGGGGCTCGAATTCATGAACCGTGAAATCATGACCTGTGTCGAAGTCAGACACTTAACCAACTGAGCCGCCCAGGTGCCCAAATAGGAATATTATTTTAGATAGTCAGAAGACCATATATAGTACACATATAATACCTCAAGAAACAGAATATTACCTAATATGAATTGCAACTACAATAAATGAGTATCTCTTAGGCTGTGCTATTCATGATAAAATGAGTAGTAACAACTACCAGTGATATGAAAGATCATGTATGGAGTGCAGACTATGCGGGAGACTCTGTACTAGGCTCTGAAGAGTTAATTCTTACCACAGTGGCCCCCCAGAAAATTGGCACTGTTCTTTCCATTTTATAACCAGTGAAAGTTGGAGTAGAGAAAAAAAAAGAAATAGAACATTACCAGTACCTTTTATTTTTTTTAAGTTTATTTATTTATTTTGAGAGAGAGAGAGAGAGAAAGAGTGCGAGCATGGGTGGGGGAGGGGCAGAGAGAAAGCGAGACAGAGGATCTTAAGCAGGTTCTACGCTGTGAGCATGGAGCCCAACATGGGCCTCAAAGCCACGAAACATGAGATCATGACCTGAGCCAAAACTAATAGTTGGATGCTCAACTGACTGAGCCCCCCAGGTGCCCCACCAGTACCTTTTAAATACCCTTAGTGCCCTTTCCACTTGCTCTGTCTTCCACCTTTTGGCCAAGATAACCACTAGACTGATGTTTGTATTTATCATTCCTTGTTTTGGTTTATGGTTTACCTCCTTTTTACTTCTGCATGGTTTTGCATGTGTTTTTTTGAGCGATATAAAAATGTCATACTGCACAAATTCTCTCTGCAAGTTTTCTTTTTTGCTCAGTGAATCATTTCCTGATTCATAAGTATATCAACATTTGTGTTGATTCATGTAGCTGTAGTGTGGTTTTCACCGCCTTAAGGTATTCATTGTGGGAATATTCCACAATTTATTTGACCATTGTATTTGACTTACAATTCCATATTCTATTAGGAGGAATACTCTATTTGTCTCTGAGTGTACATGTGTGAGAAGAGTTTCTCCAGGGTAGGTCTTGGATTTTTTTTTTTTTTTTGTAAGAGGAGAGAGGTTTGAAAATGGCAAAAGGGAGCAAAGAAAGCACCAACCCATTTCCATCCACTGGTGTGTGTGGGTGTGGGAGGCCACAGAGGGAAGAGTGTTGTTGAGTCAGTATTCTAAGGCTTCAGAGTTGGAAATCTTTGCCTTGCATCAGGGAGATCGTTACTTGTGGGGTCCTTGTTATTCCCAGGGTGACTTTCCATAGGGCATAACCTGGCTTTTGATCACCTCTGTGGCTCCATACGGATGCAGTAGATCCATAACACAACAAATAATCAAGACTGACTCAGGGAATTCAGACCTAATTCAAAAGAATTGTGTCTCACGTGATGCCTGTTTTTGTGAGGTCTGTAATACCTTCTAATCTTATAAATCCTCATCATCTTCATCATCTCAAATCCATCATTTGTTCTATTTAATCAGTCAATATTTATTGAGTGTCTTAGGTGTCAGGCGCTATGTGGAGTCTGGTAACACCAGTATTAACAAGAAAAACCTGTTTCCCTGAGTCAGCTAAATGAGCTGCCGTGCAACTAATGGTGACATCAAAGTTGTTGAAGCAGGGTCAGCCCTGGCTTGTGTGGGTTGCCTCCACACTCCAAGTTCCTCCTATACCCCAACCCTCTCAAAACTACCCACTGGAGCACTTTCCATTAAAAGTAAGGAATGGTCAGATGGACTCTCTTGGAAGCATAAAGCATTGAAATTATCAGTCATGCATCATTCTTTAACAAATGTATGTGTCAGAAGCTTGGCTTTCATTGAAGATATGACAACGAGCAGATACATATGGGCTGTGACGCTAGTGGAACCTGTAATGGGTGAGGTGGACTTTGATCAGATGTACATTTAAAGTCACATTTAAATAAAATATCAAACCATGATAAGTACTTGGAAAGAAAAGTGCACAGTGTGATGAGAACAAATGATAAGGGGTCTGACCAAGCCTGGAAGGGAGGAGAAAGAGCGTGAGCTTCCTAGAGACAGGGGTGTTTGAGTTGAGATCTGGAGGATAACTAGGAGTTAATTCGGCAAAGAAAGGCAGACAGAGGAGGAGTGTTCCGGCAGAAGGTGCAGCAAGATCAAAGTCAGGAAACTAAATGCATTATCACTAATCTCAGGTGGACCCTCAGGGCTTCCCAGCAGGAAACAACGGTCCCCTAACCAATGGCTTCACTCTCCCATTCTTCTCAACTGTTTTACTCCTTCTCCTTCCCACTCAGATTGCTGTATCTCCCCGGTCCTCACCCTCAGCTGATTATTTTGTGTCCTATTTCATGGAGGAAACAGAAGACACCAGAAGAGAACTCACCCAAGCTCCTACTGTCCTATCTGCTGACCTCCTGCATCTGCACATGCACACCCGTCGGAATGCAGGAACAGCCCTGGCTCCTGCTCACAGCCAGCGGCTCCACTTGTGCACTGGAACCCAAATCCTCTCTACTTTATAAAGAGCATCTTATAAAGGAGCAGTTCTCTCTATGAATCATTCCAATCAGCATTGAAAACGTAACTTTTCCCATCTCTAAAAAATAAAAGTCCCTTCTTGACCCCGTTTCACCCTCCCCACCCATTTTTCTCCTTCCTTGTACGTTAAGCTGTCCCTTAAAAGTCGCCTAGATTCACAATTTCCGGTTTGTCACCTTCCATTATCTCTGGAGCCTGCTGCAGTGACGCTTCTGCTCTCATCCCTTAACCCAGCTTGATCTTATCAAGGTCACCAGTGACTGTGTCTTACTAGAACCAGGGGTTAAGTCTTATCTTGATTTTTGTGATGGCTTCACAACATTTAGCAGTTGTTCAGTCTCCTCCTGGAGACGCTTTCTTCACTCAGCTGGACTGTCGTGCTCTGTAGGTTTTCCGTGTACGCCACTGGCTTTTCCTCACCATCTGCCCTGCTGGTTCCTTCTCTTTTCTATTGTTTTTGAATTTGAGTGCCCTAAGTGTCATGTCTGACCTGTCTCTTCTCTGTTTTCTTCTTTTTTTTTTTTTCTTTCCAAGATTTTATGTTAATTCAAGTGAGTTAACATATAGTGTAGTATTGGTCTCAGGAGCAGAGTTCAGTGATTCATCACTTACGTACAACCAAGTGCTTATCACAAGTGCCCTCCTTAATAACCCTCACCCATTTGGCCCATCCCCCACCTATTTCCCCTTCAGCAACCCTCAGTTTGTTTTCTATAGTTAAGAGTCTCTTAGAGTTTGCCTCTCTCTGTTTTTATCTTATTTTTCCTTCCCTTCCTCTATGTTCATCTATTATTCTTCTTAAATTCCACATATGAGTGAAATCGTATGTTCTCTGACTTATTTTGCTTAGCATAATACTCTCTAGCTCCATCCACATTGCTGAAAATGGCAAAATTTCATTCTTTTGATGGCTGTGTAACATTCCATCGTGTATATACATCTTCTTTATCCATTGATCAATCGATGGACATTTGGGCTTTTTCTATAATTTGGCTATTGTTGATAGTGCTGCTAAATACATTGGGGTGCGTATGCCCCTTGAAGTCAGTATTTTTGTATTCTTTGGCTAAATACCTAGTAGTGCAGTTGCTGAGTCATAGGGTAGCTCTATCTTTAACTTTCTGAGGAATCACTGTACTCCCCTTCTCGGTTTTCATGTGGTGGTTTCATTCATTCATTCTTAAGGTTTTAAATGCAAAGGAGCACCTTCAGCCCAGGGCTTACCTCTCAGATCCAGACTTGTGCATCAGATTGACTGCTCAGCATCTCCACCTGGCTCTCTTATAGGCCTCCCAAGTTGAACATGCCTGTTGCTTAATCCCTTATCTTTCTCCACCAAATCTAGTCCTCCCACAGTTTTCCCATCTCAGGTAAGGGTACCTCTAACCTCCTAGTTTTCCTCTCACTGAGGCCTTCCATGCCCTCCACATTTAAAAGTTCCAGCTTAACTTCTTCCTAGCATTCCTTTTCTCTGCCTAGTGTTTCTCTTCATCACCTGCTTCCTTCTAATGTACTATATGTTTTTGAACTTACTTTATTAACTGTCTTCCTATTGGAATGCAATGTCCCCGAGGGCATATATTTTTCTACTTTGTTCACAGATGGATTCCCATTACTAGAACAATGTCTATCTTATAATAAAAGCACAGTGAATATTTGTTGAACAGTGAGTCCCGAGGCAGTGAAAATTTGGAGTAGAGAACACATCAAGAGACCTAAAGAAAGCCAGTCTGGCTGGAGGAGCCCTTACCTGCCAAAGGCTGAGAAGAAAAGAGCAGATTTAAAAGACCAAGAAAGAAGGCCAGGGAGGTTAAAGTAGGGAGTGAGGCAAGAGAGTATTGTCTAGAAATGTCTTAAAGAGTGGGACAAAGGATAAATAAGTTTGGATCTAATTGAAAAAGTCAAAGTCTCAGAGTATGAAGATCTGGGACAGAGAAGTCTAAGCAGAGCACCATGGCAGTGAGTCCTTTAGCAATCAAAGAGCAACCTTGGGGACCTTCAGAATGAAAGCGCCAGGAAAAGCAGAGAGTACAAAAGAGTTCTAAAGATGAATTAGATTATTTCTGCTCAAAAGAGCAGATTAACCTCATAATGACCCAAACTAATAAAGTGCCTCTCCCACACACATCTCTTTATTCAGTGATCATTTAGCACCTGCAACAAAGCTCTGTTCACAAACCTGAGAAGGGTAGGAAGGGAGGGCAGCTCGAAGTTTACAAAGTTGACCCTGCTCTCAAGGAGCTCTTGTTTCTCCCACATTTAGATTCCTGATCCCCATTGCATTCCAGCAGACCAACCGCCCTGTACCAGTTGTGTACTCGCTCAATACTGAATTTCAGCTCTGCAATAATGAGAAGGTATTCCTAATGGATCCCAATACATCTGATATGTCACTGGCAGAAATGGATTATAAAGGGGCCTTCTCAAAAGGTAAGTTGTTTCCTTCACCTACAAAAAGAGACTCTGATCAGACTTGAGATGCTTTAGGACAGGTCTCTGCTCATTAGCTTCCAGGCAACTCTCCCGTGAAGATTCCCCTGGGCTTGGTTTTAGGGCAGCCAAGGTTTAACCAAGGAACAGACCCACATCCTTCTTTCACTCTGTTTCAAAATAAGATTACATATGTGGTGCTATAATGATTGGCAGGGTGGTAGAATTGTGGAAAACACTGGTCTGAGTGGTAAGAAGACTGGAATTCCCAGACTGATTCTAACACACTGTCTTGACTTTGAGTAAGTCTCTCTATCTCTCAATTACTCAGAGAAAGTACGTAGCATGACCCCTACTACGTACCAGCCTCAAGGTGTAAATGTCTACGTCCTCTCCATCATGCTTTCTCTACTGAAAATGATTCCTGTGCTCCCTCCTCACCTCAAATGTGGTTTTCTTGATGTTTCAAAAGGTTGGCTCCTTCTTCTCTTCTCTACTTAAATATGAACCTCCTCAAAGAGGCCTTCCCTGACCACACCTGACAACTGAGCGTAGGCCTCCATTGTTTTCACTTTCACGGAATGTTATTCATTTTTGATAGTACTTCTCACAATTTTTAATATTCTATAATACATATCACATATTTCTTTACTTATTTGTTGCCTATTTCTTCCACTAGACTGTGAGTTCCATGATAATAGAGGTTGTGATCAAATATCAAATGTGCACACCATACCATCAGTGCCTAGGTGCTCAATAAACATTGATTGATTGAATAAAAGAATTAGTCAATTATCTGCCTTTCTTCTCTCAATTACCCCTTCTGCCTTTTTCTTACTTTTAATCTTCTCCTCATATCTGAGTTTTTTCTCTCACCCTATAAACACACTCAAGTTCTGCCTGTAAGAGAGAAAAAAGCATCCCTCAACCCTAACTCCCCTTCAAAGTTAAGGCTGTTTTCTCCTTTTCTTTTCTCTGAGAAACTTCTTCAAAGAGTGAACATTCACTGTCTCTATGGCCCTTCTTCTCTGTCCATCTGTTGCAAGCTGGGTTTGTCCTACCACAGCTCAGACATCTCTTTTGTCAATGACACCAAATTAGTGGGTTTTCACACTTTTCCCTGTTGGGTTTCCTTTGCACCACCCTCACCTGACATCATCTTGCTTCTCTGACCACTTCTCACTCTCCCGCCCTGGGTCTTCATCCTCTGCCATATCCATGTTGCTGTCCCCAGGTCCCATGCTTGGTTCCTTCTGACATCACTCCAGTGCTACCTCTGACCATCCCTATGGCTGGGCCCATCGCTTTGCTCTGAACTTCCTATCTACTACTTCACAGCCATTCCTTAAGAGTCGACCTTATCCCTGATCTCTCCTGAACTTCATTTCCACATTTCCACATGGGGCTCTGGAACTACCAAAGTGCTTCAAATGAATGTCTTTCAGATGCCTGGAAGTGTCTAGAACTGGACTTATCTTCCTCCAGACATACTCCTGCCACATCCACTGCCACAGTGATTGCATCATACTCCAGGTGCCCAGGGAAAAAACCTCAGGATTGTCCTCCTGTCTGTCATTAAGATCAGTGGAATCTGACTCCAAGACATTTCTTGAGTTTATCCCCTTGATTCACAGCTATGTTATAGATACCTATCTCTCACAGAGCCCCCTTCCCAATCTCTGTGACTCTAGACCCTTTGTCTTTCCTCCATTCTCCATGTTTCTGAAGCCCCAGTGTGTTGATATTACACCCATGCTTAAAATCTTTCAGTGTTCCCTATTTCTTACACACCAAAGTCCAGCCTCCCCAGCATCCTTAGCCTATCATCCCAGGAGTGTCTCCTGCTAGAACCTGTGAACAGCCTCCTCTCTAGTCACACTGACCTACTCAGTGCCACATAGCAAATGATCTGGACAAGCATTTGGAGTCAGACTGATTTGTGCTCAATTTCTTATCCCCCCACCTTGTCACAGATACAAAATCTTGGACACAGTATTTAAAATGTGGATAATAACTGGACCTATTTCTTGGGCTCTTGGGAGGAATAAATAAGATAGTATAGGTAAAGAATGTGGTGCCATAGCAGGCACTAAGGAGACAGGAACTTTACTAGGACTCATGCCCTTCCAGCATTCAGTATTTTGTGCATGGACTTTCTTTTGCCTCAAATGCTCTCCCCAGTCTCCTACTTCAAATGTGCTGTCTGGCAAATGCCTACTCATGTTTTAGGATACTCATGTTTGTTTCCTCTTTAAATCTTTCTACACCTCTCCCCAGGCAGATTTCTGTGCTTGGCTATATGCTCACATAACATTATGTTCCTTCCTTTATTGTGGTTCATAACAGTACAGTATTGTGGTGGCTAATAATGTGGGTTTTAGAACCAAAATACCTTCACTTTGAATCCTACCATCACCACTTACTAGCTCTGTGACCTTCAACAAGTCCCTTAACCACTCAGTGCTGCAACTTTCTCATCTCTAAAGTTGTAAGCACTATGTGAGTTCTCATATTGGAAGAACTTAGTACAAGACCTAGCAAATCATATGAGTCTGATAAATGTTAGCTACTTTTAGCAATTGGTTAGGGTTAATTTCTGTCCTCTCACCTGTATCTCACCCACCTTTGTTTCCCCTGTGCCTAACAGTTCTTGATACACCTTACATGCTTACTTAATGTTTGTTGAATGAAAGAAGCTGTAAATGAATGAATATTTCAGGGGCACTTGGAAACATAGAGCTCTTCATAGAGATGTACTTTTGACTCTGAGGGAGTGTGTTAAATCCTTTCTACCCTTGACATTTCTTTCTCTTTACTCTTAAAGTCTGACCTAATTAATGCCTCTCAAATCTTTCCAGGGCAAATCCTTTATGGCCGAGTACTTTGGAATCCAGAACAAAACCTTAATTCTGCTTACAAACTCCAGCTGGAAAAAGTCTATCTTTGTACCGGCAAGGATGGCTATGTGCCTTTCTTCGATCCCACGGGTACAATCTACAATGAGGGGCCGCAGTATGGATGCATTCAGCCCAACAAACACCTAAAACACAGATTTCTGCTGTTGGTATGCTAACTATTTGTGTTCAACAGCTGACACTCGAGTTGATTTCCTCAGCTATGAATTCTGCCTAAGCAGATAGAACCCCACTCTTGATGGTATTCTCTCTATACATATTATTATTGTTCATCTCTGATCAGCTAAATGCTAGTACATATTACCAGATGTGCATGGTTATGGCAGGTAACAAGACAGGCTTTTATTAATGTCACAAGAAAAGGAAAGTCAAGGCCAGTGTTTCTCAAAGTACAGACCAGAGACTTCTGAATATCCCTGATTCTCTTTCAGGGAATCCACAAGGTCAAAACTACTTTCATAATATGATGATGGCTGCTTTTCTTCACACTAATTCCCTCATGAATATAGAGAGTATGAAAGGTTTATTGATATGGTTTCAAATTCCACATTATAACTAATCTTTTAAAAATACTAATTACCAAGTTTGATTTAGTATGAAAACAGAATATCCACAATTATCTGAAAAAGGTATGAAAATATTCCTCCCTTTTCCAACTACATATCTGTGTGAGGCCAAATTTTCTTCATATACTTCAACCAAAGTAACATATTACAGCTGATTCACTATAGAAGTTTTGAGAATCTAGTTCTTTTCCAGAGATTTGCAAAAATGTAAAACAATGCCAGGTCTCTTTTGAGGAGATGGTGGTGACTATAGGTATTTTCCCTAAAAAAATGTTATTTATGTTAACATGCAATGGGTTTTTCATTGCCACTTTAAAATGAATTAGTAAGTATTTTCTAATTTTTCAGTGTTAATTTTAATAGAGTAAACATTGATAGATACAAACCATGTGAACAAAAGACTTTAGTGTCCTTGGTTCGTTTGTTTTTTTAAGTTTATTTATCTATTTTTGAGAAAAGGGGAGAGAGCGAGGGAGAGAGCAAGAACGCATAAGTGGGAGAAGAGCCAAGAAGGAGGAGAGAGAGAGAATTCCAAGCAGGCTCTGTGCCACCAGTACAGAGACTGTTGCAGGACTCGAACTCATGAAACACAAGATCATGACCTGAGCCAAAATCAAGAGTCAGACACTCACCCAACTGAGTTGCTCAGGTACCCATTGGTATCCTTGAGTTTTAAGTGTGTGAGGGGTCCTGAGACCAAATGGTTTAAGAATTATTTGTTTAGATTATCCCACTCTTTGAGCTTTGAGATCTGAGTAGCCACCAAGTGTCCTTCCTTGAAGAGGGCAGTGGTTGACTTAAGGAAAGGGCTTCTGTAGCACATGCCCTCCTGACCCAACCCACTGACCCACCTGCCAGTTCAGTGATTCTATCTTTTTATCTTTTTAAACCTTGCATTTCTTTTTTCTGAAATTCTAGGACCGCAATCAGCCCGAGGTCACTGATAAGTACTTCCATGATGTGCCCTTTGAGGCCCACTTTGCTTCCGAGTTGCCTGATTTCCATGTGGTCAGTAGCATGCCGGGTGTGGATGGATTTACTCTGAAAGTGGATGCACTCTATAAGGTGAGTGTGCTGAGAAACGTAGAAGCATAGGACCAAGGCCACTGTAAAAGTTGTGAAAAGGAAGATGCTATTATCTCTGGACTGTTAGTCTCTTTATAGTGTTCTTGCTAGTGGGTCTTTTTTATTAGTGTTAAGCTTATCATTCACCCCAAACCTATCCCAATAGACCTATTTTCACCACCTATCCCAATAGACCGCAGCAATAATCAAATTCTTTAATTTGCATGTTGTCACTTGTCAGTGTATGCGTCAGGGGTGCATATGGCACTCCAGTTTTTCCTAAATTCTTTTCTATCGCCTTTTTGGCTGTATGCCACACCAGCTGATCTTCACAGGCATGTGGAAAGTGTTTAACAAAATTATACATACAGTATAGCAATTTAGAATGGCAAGAAGTACTAGTATTTGATAAGCAAAAATACTCTCAATCCCAGTAATAAACATGAACTTAACAAGATAAAATTCCACTTTTTCCTATCTCTAAATAGTAGTAATCTATGACCTTGGATTAAAGAACTATTGCCACTCTTTAGAAGTTAGTTCAAAACCATGGAGGCTTTCAATGGGGACAGATGATATGGCAGTAAAATACACGGTGGCTTAACCATTCAGGGGATGATCCAGGAAGTGTTCAGATTTAGGAAATTTTTGTCATGTATCTGCATATTTTGCACAGAGTAGGTGTTTAGCAGATATTTGTTGAACGACTCTATCTTAAATAAAGTTCATCAATAAATAGTAAGTTAGCATAACAAGCTATTGAAGTTCACTGGGAATGAATATGGCTCTTAATACTATTACTTCACTGCAATCAGTAAAGACTAACAAATCATAAGTATTTAGCTAAAAAGGCCATAAAAAATAAATGCTTAGGGCTGTTCCATACACAGGGAAACAGAAGGGAATGTGAATAGCTGGCCCACAATCACCCCAAATTGGAAACAAAATGGAACCTGTAATATTTGGTTCAATTCTTGATTAGTAGACGCCAATCATTGCTAATGCTTTTCTTTTTTTTTTTTTAAATTTTTTTTTTTTCAACGTTTATTTATTTTTGGGACAGAGAGAGACAGAGCATGAACGGGGGAGGGGCAGAGAGAGAGGGAGACACAGAATCGGAAACAGGCTCCAGGCTCTGAGCCATCAGCCCAGAGCCCGACGCGGGGCTCGAACTCACGGACCGCGAGATCGTGACCTGGCTGAAGTCGGACGCTTAACCGACTGCGCCACCCAGGCGCCCCGCTAATGCTTTTCTTGAAACCATTTATCAAGGCTTGTGACGGCAATTGTCTTTCCATATCCTTTCTTTTTTTTAATTTTGTTTATTTATTTGTTTATTTATTTATTGGGAGAGAGAGCACACATGAGTTGGGGAGGGGCAGAGAGAGAGAGAGAGAGAGAGAGAGAGAATCCCAAGTAGGCTCTGCACCATCAGTGCAAACCCCATTGAGGGGCTCAAACTCACAAACCATGAGATCATGACTTGAGCCGAAATCCAAAGTTGGATGTTTAAGGGGCTGAGCCACCCAGGCGCCCCTTTCCATTTTCTTTGTGAAGAAGTGGTCTGTGGGCAGCAGTGACATGTTCAGTTTGTGTCTCTGTTTCCCTCCTCCTGCAGGTGGAAGCAGGACACCAGTGGTATCTCCAGGTGATCTACATCATTGGCCCTGACACCATGGCAGGACCCCGGGTCCAGCGCTCTCTCACAGCCCCTCTGAGGCGCAACCGGAGGGACCTGGTGGACCCTAGTGGCCGTCTGACCCTTGACGATTCCCTCATCTATGACAATGAAGGGGACCAAGTCAAGAATGGCACTAACATGAAGTCCCTGAATCTTGAGATGCACGAGCCGGTTATAGCTGCTTCTCTTTCCCAAACTGGGGCATCTATCGGCAGTGCCCTGGCCGCTATCATGCTTCTACTTCTGGTGTTTCTAGTGGCTTGTTTCATCACCAGGAAATGCCAGAAGCAGAGAAAGAAACTGCCCACAGAGGACATTTTGGAGGAATACCCTCTGAACACCAAAGTGGATGTGTCTAAGAGGAGCTCGGACAGGGTGGAGAAGAACGTGAACAGACACTACTGCACCGTGCGGAATGTCAACCTACTGAGTGAAACTGAGGGGGCTTATGCACTCAAAGGTGCTAAAGTAAAAAAATTGAATCTGGAAGTCAGAGTTCACAACAATTTGCAAGATGGAACAGAAGTGTAATGGGGGAGACCAATGTGTATTTTTTTTTCTAAAACCATTTTTATAAAATGGGGGAGGGGGAGGGGAAATACTGGTATTTTTATAATCTTGCAGATTAAAAAGGGAAAACTATAGCTTTGAGTGGCGGGAGGCATACATCACATGCATCAACTCACAACTGAGCTACCTCATTAAACAAAGAACCATGAGACCCCAGAGTTTTGGAGCAGCCTTCTTTTGGTGGATCCCTTTAATAGTGTCAGCAGCTACAGACTGCACCTTCCGTAAGGCTGGTCTTAGAAAGCAACTATCTCCGTATGGGGCAGGGTGTAGACTATTCACCTAGCTGATGGAATTCAGCAGACTGGGAAATGTATGGTGGCAGATCTCCAGAGGGGCAGGGAGCAGGATGTTCAGGGCCATTGGTTTCCTCCCCCACCTCCAGCTTTCTTCTACTTGGGCTTTTCCTGGGCCTGTGGACAGCAGTTTGGATTGCTGACACTCAGATTCCATTCAAAATTCTGCTAATCAGCACAACCTATATATTTGCTCATTGCGTCTGCTTGACAGCTTGCACTCCATGGCCTCGAACTGTCCTTTGCAAGTTCAGAGCCTTTTCATCTGGGGGTTTCAAGGTTCTCTAGATGAGAGCTCTTTTCCACAACTTGCGGGGAGAAACCTCAGGACTTCCTCTCCCCCACCCTCCCCCCAACCTGTTAGATATCTGGCACAGCAGAACCCCCCAGAAGGGCAGACTGAAACCCTGGGGGAAGAGGGAGACTGACAAGCACCTGAAACATATTAGTGATGGACTGTACCGAGGCCAAGGGGTGCATCCCTGTGCCCACCTGGTTTACACTGCACCAAGGACACGTGAAGACATCCTGCCTGACAAAGAACGCTGCAAAACAAGATAAAAAACAAGGGGTTCCTTTTGGTAGCTCAGGCATTTATTTTACCATATCAGCACATGACAAAGCCATAAACACATGGCTTTAAAATGATTTAGTGTTCAAATAGCAGCTTAATGATTTTGTATGAAGTATGCACATGGCTTGCTTTTGTGTTTCTTGTTCGTTTTTGCCTTACTGGCAAAAACATAAGCATGCATGTCATGTTGTTTTGAAATGAAGGCACAGTTTCATTACTGAGGAGGAAAAGACATGTTCTCTTCCTGATGCATGGCACACCATAATCACTGAGCAAATAATAAGAGCATTCATGTTGTGTAATATTTGTATTAGAATGACCCAAGCCCTTTGAGGACATTCCAAACTGCAAACGCTTTGGTTCTAAAAGGTTCTAAAAGAAAGACCGAGCCATGAAAGGTTTTAAGCATCTCTACCAGACTCAAGCTCTTGAGTAAAGGACCTTGTAACCTGTGCCTTTGGTTCTTCAGCAGTGCCTTGCACAAAACAAGCACTCCAGAAATATCTGTTGCTAAACAAATGAATGGTGTCATGGGTGAATGGTAGAGGAATAAATTCGGGAAGGGGAGGTGAGAGATGATGGTGGCAATTTCACAAGGGAAGGTAAAGAAGAAAAAAAAAAAAAAACCCCGAAACTGTCTTTTCTGCTTGGAAAAGTAAATCTTTGTGATTGTAAAGTAATCTCATTGGGACAAAGAAGCACCACTTGACATAGGCATGAATCTAGCAGTGGTCTTAAGGAGGATTGAATAGAAAAATCATAATAATGTATTAGCGGAAGATGAAACTGAATCAGCCTCCAGAGCAGAGCAGGCTTTTAGAGGAAAGTCTGACTTAGCTTTCTGAGGTGAGTGAAGTTTTCAGGAGAGGATGGATTGAGGTGAGCCCAGAGCCTAAACCTCCTGACTGGTCACGTGCTAGTTGAGACCAGCTTGGGCAGTTTGGGGCAGAACTTCTGTATCAGCCTCGTGAACATCCAGAGTTGGCGTCTCATGGCTGGAGGGCTTATCAGCCAGGGTGGAATCATCTCCAGAGCAACCTAGACGGTTAATGCTAATTCTGCAAGGACAGGAAGCCTATTGTTTGTGGAACAACTTTTGACTTGGCCTGTTATTTATCGTTCCTAGTTGCCAGAATGCTTACACATGAAAGCAGCACCATTTCATTTGCTCAAATATTCTTCTTGCACATCCCTTCCACTATTGCTAAGTAGGACACACGCATGGGAAGAATGCAGACGTGTGGCAGTGCGAAGCTAAGGTGGGAAAAAATGGGGACTGAGACCTCCAAGTGCTCTGAGCCTCCATGTTTGTGGTCTGGAGTGATCAGGACAACATCCTGTGAGGACCTTGGGATGGTGAACTCCCTGTGTGAGAGGAAAGCCTTGGACCATTCCTGCCTCCCTTCCATCCTGCACTTTCCCCCACTACAGACCCTTTTTCCAAATGCTGATACTTCTCTAGTGGATGCACACTTATTAAATAGAAAGTGTTAAGAGATGTGAAGCTGGGATTTCCTCCTTTGATACAGCTTTTCCTTTTGTTTATGTTTTATATTTCACAATAGGAATCAGATAATTTGGTGACTGATGTGGGATTATATTTCTGTCCAAGCCCTCTTTTCGATTTCTCTTACTCGCTCACTAATGTGTGTGTTTTACTAATCCTTTATACCATGCCTTTAGGCGAGAAGGAACAAAAAACCCTCAGGGGTGGCTCTTTGCTTTCTCATGCTGGCTGTGAAGGCTGAAAGAAAGAAGAGTCGGCACCTTTTTTCTGTCCTTTTATCGACCCCCGGAGGTCCTGGAGCCTCCTGCGGACTCCTATTCTTGGGTGTGGAAGTGGTGTTGCAATGTGTTTGCATGGTCATATGATATTTAGTCTCAGTGTCATGTAGCTGTTCATTATTCTTGGGTACAACACACATGCTCAGACTGAGTGAAACATTTGTGGTGCTGTCAACCTGATTTCTTGACTCAAATGATTTTTGTATTTCTAATACCAACTTGTGTGTTATGAATTTCTGATTTCTCCAGTAGCATATGCCACTATATAAATTTGTATTAATAAATGACAGTCTGGTTGCATTGTTTTTGCCATGGTCTTTTTAGATTATTCATCTCATTAGCATAAGACATCGCTTTTGAGATGGCAAAATCATCCCAAAGTTTGAGGCAAAGTTTTTTGGAGAACACCTGCCTGAAGGGGTTGAATCTGAGACACATATTAACCGTGCTAAGAGCAAGATGAAGAATAAACTACACAGCCCAGATCATCATAGTTCATCTTGTGCCATCAGTTGAAACCTCAGTACCAAAAGGAATAATTAAACTCTCCAAGTGCTAGACAATAAGTGGTTATTTACACAGAATTTATTACCCTCAAACCCTCTTAGGATACTTGATAGAGTGTGAAAATGGCTGTGTCCTTTTATGCACGCCCCCAAATTTGTTAAGTGCCCCTAACTCACCCTGGAGATGACCAAGGCTCAAATAAATTGATCGGCATGGGAAGGGAAAATGGCAGAGTCAGAAACCAAGGGAGCCCAGACAGTCTGGGCTTCCTACAAGCCTGTGCATTTGTGTGCCTGTCCCCTCTGGGAAGATGCTTTATATAAAAAACCAAAAATACTGCCAATGACGATGACCAACAGGACCTCATTGGCACTTTTTCAGGCACATTTGCTAACTCAGCAAGACTTGAGAGAGCATGTTTTCATAAAATCTCAGAAGAGGAGGGCACAACCTTAGATTTCCTTAGATAGTGCTGGGACTTAATATAAAGTTCACTTCCTCACGGTTTCCGGTGATTGTCCTTTGCCTGACAGCAGGCTCTAAGTCCTGGAGCACATTTCTCTCGGGCCCCTGGAGAAGCTGTATGAGGAACCAACCTATTAATCATTAGGACTGGCTAGGAAAATGCTTCCCGAGACCTCAAATTTCATAGACATAATCTTTAGAAAACTTGGGGGTAAGTGGCAGAAATTGAGTTCTTATTTAGATTTTGCAATACCTTTTGGAGAAACCAAAGAAGTTAAACCCTAAAACAATAAAACTTAGCCCTACATTAACACCACCTGTTACTCATTTCCTTCTGGATGTAAACCCAGCCCTATTGCTTCCTGGTTGTGTGGCACACGGCCCATGCATGGTACTGAAGCCCTTTGAGCCTGTCTCTGTATTTGCAAAATAGAACTAATCACACCAAATCTAAATTGGTTAGTAAGCATGAAATAAGACCATGTATGCAAAGGCATTACTCATTGTCTGTCATAAATAATAGGTTCTCAATAAATATCCACCTCCTGCCACTATGCTAATCCCAGAATTTCACAGGATGAGGTGTACCTAATAGTTCATTGTGGCGACCTCTGAACGGGAGTCAGGAATCACAATGCAGAATGGAAGGCCGTATCCTCTGTCTTAGAAGAAAACTCATCACCACTCTGGATTTGTAGATTGGGTGTGCTCCACGTGCACGTCTGTTTCTCTGCTTTTTCCATTACAGCTCCTCTTCCGTTTGAGGCAGGATATCCTCTTAAACCAGTGGCCCTCAAGCCCTCCGCTGCATCAGAATCACCCAGAGGGCTTATTTACAAAGTAGGTCTGGGATAGGTCTGAGGGAATTTGCACTTAGACCAGGTTCCCACGTTCCCGTCCAGAGAACCCCTGCTCTAGTCTCTTCAGCTCACACACATCCTCCAAACCCGAGACCTTCCTGAGCCCCAGCAGCCCCTATATTGGTTAAAGGATATCATGTATTATCCTACTTGAAAGACTAGGAAAAATAAATTCTGACCTTTTAAGTGACTATAAATAACCCAGACCAAAGTTTGCAGGCATCTAAATGACAACTGATTAGTTCTAATCCTTGTCTTCAAGTTAGTATTTCCACTAAAACCTTTCTCAGGATAACAGCAATGGTGGTAAGACCTTATGCTAGGATTGAGAAGTACGGGGCACACTAATTTCAAATTAAAAAGGAAGTAAGAGTTCTTTCAAATGATCATGTTAAAATCATTCAAACTGCATTGCCAACTTTCCTGACTGCCCCACACGTTTAGTGTCTCTTCTTCTAGTGCTACAAGTCCTTTCCCCAGAACTTAGCGTTATATATAAAAACCATAAAGCATTGTGAATTTCTGACTTCAGCTTCACAGGAGCTTGTCTTGACCTCAGATTATAAACCCATTGATATCTGAACTATGTCTCATTATTTCCTTTTAATCTACCATAGCACTTAACACGGTGTCTTATAGGTAGTGTGCAGTCAATAAATATTACCAATGAATTTTAATTGAAATAAATCCACACCTCTCTTTTCATCAAAAAGTGACACATTAATTAAGAAAAACAAGATACAAAACTATAAAAATAGACTGCCTTTGTGTAATAAAGGGAAGAAATAAGAACAGGCATTTGTTTTGCTTGATTTTACTTAAACAATGGAAGGATAGACAAGAACCTAAAGAAAGAAAGTGTTTATCTGAAGGGACCATCAGGGACTGAAGGGTCAGGGTGGGTGGGAGAGGGTAAGAGCCAAGACTTTGATGTACATCTTTTTAGAATAAAAACATTTTTTTTAAGCATGTAACCATTGTTTTAAAGTTTATTTATTTTTGAGAGAGAGAGAAAGAGCGTGCACACACATGCATGGGAGGGGGAGAGAGGGGGACAGAGGATCCGAAGCAGGCTCTGCCAGACAGCAGTGAGCCCATGTGGGGCTCGGACTCACAAACCGCGAGATCATGACCTGAGTCAAAGTCGGACACTCAACCGACGGAGCCACCCAGGCACCCCTAAACCTTGTAACCATCTTAAGAAAGGCTTATTAAGAAAGGAAGTTGAACTACTCCTTTTCTCTTTTAAATTTTCTTAGCAACGACCATATTTATTCAATTACTGTTCAGCTCTGATAGGAGGATCTAACTGCACCACTTGGGGGATAGAAACAAACAGCATCCAGTGTAGGTCACGCCCACAGGAGTGCTGTATTTGTTTCGTACAGCTGCTATGATGTCTTACTACAAATTTAGTGGCTTAAAATAACACAAGTTTATTTTCTTACAGTTCTGGAGATGGGAAGTCCAAAATGGGTCTCACTAGGCTAAAATCAAAGTGTTGGCAAGCTGCATCCCATGTAGAGGCTCCTAGGGAGAATCCATTTTCTTGCCTCACCAGTTTCCAGAGGCCACCTGCATTCCTTGGATCATCACCCCCTTCCATCTTCAAAGCCAGCAATGACCAAGTTGAGCATTTCTAACTGAGCCATCTCTCTGCTCAGACTCTGCTTCCCTCTTCCCCATATAAGGACCCTTGTGATTACATTTGGCCCACCTAGACATTCCAGGATAATCTGTTTATATTCAGGTCAACTGATTAGCAACCTTAATTCTATCTGCAACCACAATTCTCCCTTACCATGTAACATAACATATTTTAAAGTTTCCAGGGATTATTTGGGTCCATTATTTTTCCTACCATATATATCCATCATAATTTGGTACAGAATTTTGAACCATAAAAGTCAGAATACCCAAACCATCTGCCCCTCTCCTGCTGCTGCATGTCAACCAATATTTTTCACAGGGACTCTTTTGTTGAATAACTTACTTCCAGAAATGGAAGGGACCCTTAAAGGGCATTTAATCTATATTTCTTTCCCTGTCTACTGAGCTAACAAGGGGTCATGAATAATGGCAGTTTCTGTTGCTAGAGAATGTGACTATAACTGTAGAGCTTTTGAACATAAAAGAAGAATAGTTTCACCTAGATTACCTGCTAGTCCTTTCTCCTCCCCCTCATTCCCAAGGGAGATCCTGGGGTCAACTTGTTGGCATTATGTATAGATTTATCATTGTAGTGATTAAGATAAGCTTTGGAGCATGTTGACTGGGTTTGAATTGAATTGAAAAGTACATGATTTACAGGCTATGTGACCTTGGCCCAGGATTTTACACTGCACAGTTTATGGAACTCTTAGAAATAATACATAATAGGACCTACTTCATTTGGTTGGGGTGAAAGTTAAATAAAATAATGTGCACAACACATTTAGAACAGTGCCTGGCATATAACTGGTGCTTTAAAAAAGTTCGCTAAATTGTGGATTATTTTGTCGTTCCAAATACCAAAATAATATTTGATGGTTTATTGGTTGAGCTCGTTTTTCTAGGAAAGTCTTATTTCTTTGCCTAACACTCTCCTGGGATCTTGAGACCCTCCATATTTCTACCTGTCCCCAGGAACTGAATATTGGATGTAGGAGCTTCTCTAGTTGTCCTTGTTCCATTTGACAAAGCTTGGCCGTGTTGGAAGCTCCCAACCTCTCCTCAACACCTCTCTGTACCCTGCTAAGATGGACTAGGTTACTGTTCAGAATTATCCCCTGCCCACCCCATCCATCCCACCCAATAGAATTGGCCATCTTATTTGTCCAATAAGTTGTTAGAAGTCATGATACAAGCAAGGGCTTCAGAAGTGTCTGTGCAGTTGAGTGTGTCCTCTTGTACTCTGACATGGCCAAAAGACCTTCCTCCAGGAAGTTGTTCCCCCGCCCTGCCTGGACCCAGAATGAACACAGGGAGCAGAGCCATCTCAGCCATCCTGCAGTTCTGAGAAAATAAATGACTTCTTTTAAGCCCCTGAATTTCAGGATGGTTGGTTATATAGCATTATGGTGGTAGTAGCTGATACAGTTGCCCACCCTCTTATAATTTTTCACAATGTCCCATTTAAAAACTAATCTTTCAAGTAATCTAGTCTGTAATGCTATTCACACCTTCTCCCAGGAGCCTCCTGCTCCTTGTACCCAACATTCTAGTGTTTTCTCTCTTTCCTTTCCTCATTTCATTTTCAAATGATAATGTCATCAACCCAAACACCTGTGAACAAGAAGCTATGTATAATAATGTTCACCAAAGAATTATTCATGGTAGAAAAATATTGAAACAATGCAATGTCCATCCTCAGAAGAATGATGAATCAACCATGATATAGTCATAAAATGAAATACCATACAGCAGTTAAAATGAATGCCTAGCTACTAGAGTAGCTAGCCTTGAACAAAAGAGCCAGTGGAAGTACATACATCACCGTATCATTATTTAAGTTGAAAAGCCTGCTATATAGTGTTCTATAATACTTACAGCTATATCAACATTTTGAAACAAGTATAACAACATGCAAAAAAATAATAACAGTTTATTGTTGGGTTATCTCTGGAGAAAGAGGGAGGCAAATGGATCAGAAGGAGCACAAAAGGAATATCAATTGTATCCATTTATCTTTTAAAATATCTCAAAAACATTCTCAATGAATACAACATAACATTTAAGCTTTGGTTAATCTGGGTGTTGAGTACACAGGTAGTCAATATTACTATAATATAATTTATTCTTGTTGGTATCTTTAAAATATTTCACAATTAAAAATTTTATATAGTAATTTTTAAGTTTATTTATTTTCAGAGAGAGAGAGAGAGAGAGAGAACGAGTGGGGGGGGGGGGGCAGAGAGAGAGAAAATCCCAAGCAGAATCTGCATTGTCAGAGCAGAGCTTGACATGAGCTCAAACTCACGAACCATGAGATCATGACCCAAGCTGAAATCAAGAGTGAGCTCCTTAACTGACTAAGCCACCTGGATGCCCCTATATAGTAACTTTTTCAGAGGAAACTATGGGAGTTGTTGTAAGCTGCTTGCTACGGTCTGAATGTTGGTTTCCTCTCAAAATTAGTATGTCAAAATCCTACCTCCCAAAGCAATGGAATTAGGAGGTGGGACCTTTGGGGTGATTAGGTCATGAGGGCAGAGCTGTCATTAATGGGATTTGTGCTCTATATTTGTGCCCCAGAGAGCTCTCTTGCCCTTTTGGCCATGTGAGGCACAACAAGAAGACAACTGTCTACAAACTAGGAAGGGGGCCCTCACCAGACATGAAACCTGCCAGAGCCTTGGTCTTGGACTTCCCAGCCTCCAGAACTGTGAGAAATAAGTATCTTTGTTTTTATAAGCCATACAGTATATGGTAGCCTGTTATAGCAGCCCGAACAGACTAAGATACTGCTCTTCTACCTTAGGCTGTTCCCAGCCCTCTTGGTCATTGTCTAATGTTGCCTCTTGAACAAATCCCGGAATTGGCTCCACCCTAGTGTGGCACCTGCTTCTTCCTGGGAAAGGGTGCCTGTTCTATCCTGACCTCCATCCTTGGCTTTTGCCCTCAGGCCTTTGCTGTAAAGTCTTGCTCTTTCAGGGGCGTTTCACTAAAGGCAAAGAGACTAAAGACTGTGAAATCCCACTGGGAAGAGCCAAAACCGCCACACTGCCCTCATTCCACCTCTCATTAACTTCATTTGAAGTCCAAATGGCAGAGGATCTAGAGTCTCCCTGTAGGATTTTAATTTTCTCTTCTCTCTTTTGATTCACAGTTTATGGAACCTGCATAACTGCCTTTTTAGAGGATGAGTTGGATCCCTAGACCAGTCTCCCTCGAACATGTTCAGTGCTTCCCCACTACTAAGTTGTGCCCAAACACTCGAAGTGTGTCATTCAAGATTCAGCCCTGCCCAGAGGAAAGGTACATAAGCACTGAGGCCAGCGCTGAGTCCCAGTTATGACACTTTTTACTCCAGTGGCTCTGGATAAATCACTTGGCCTTTCTAAGCTTCAGTTGCCTCTGTTGCAAATTGTGATAAAAATAGCACCTCCTAGAGTTGCCTTGAAATAAAAGAGGGGTTGGGATCAGGCACTTAGTCCAATGCCTGATACCCAATCAGCGGTAGCTGCTAGTGTTCTGTACTACATTCTTCAACACCCAACTCACGATTCCCTCAATGCAACCAGGGCCTTCATTTTTAGCCTCCTTTGTTTGTTTTGTTGTTCCTGATGCCTAGAATGCCCTTCTACCTTCCTATCTCCCAAGTCTGTGGTTCTAATCCTCATACTAGAGAGCCAATAAGCTTAGCAGAGGGATAATACAATTCCCCGGGTTCAAAAATGAAGTTCTGTCGTTTCCTCCCTGTGTGACTTGCTTAAATCACTAATCTCTCTGTCTAGGTTTCCTCATTTATAAAACGGGGGACAGTAACAGTACAGGTATCCCCGGATTTTCCAAAGTTCCTGTGAGGCCACTTCGCTTTCACCAAATGCCGACATCCTTAGTACCTGTTTTTCCTAACTGAAAGAAGAAAGGAAAAAAGGCAAAACCAAAAACAGTCTTCAGCATTTGTTTTGCAGCAGCCCTAATGGAGGGAGGGGACACACCCAAGCCAGAGCGCCCCCCCCCTCAAGCTCCTTCCCCCAGAATTACACTGAGCATCTCATCAGCAAGTCTCCATAGCTTCGAACTATATCTATGAGCACATGAGCTTCCTCTCCATTTGTTTTGTGCATCTGTTGGCAAGATGTTTCTAAGATACCAGAAAGGCTTACGAGAGGTTATTGGGGGAGGGGGGGGGGGAGAGGGGGGCGGGGCAGAATCTGGGAGCGCTCAAAAGCTTTTCCATATAAATTAATGGTGATGGCTTCTTCACTTCCTGCCATTTTGGCTTAGGGAGGGTTTCGCAGGAACACTACTTCCAAATACCTGGGAAACCGGTATCTACCCTATAGGGCTGTTGAAAGATTGGTATTACGGCATCCTCCTAAAGAATTTAGAACAGTGCCCGGCCAAAGTCCATGCTAGAGAAATGTTATGGGCTGCCACTGGTGTGGAGTGTTCGCCCTCCGTTCCAGGCCTGAGCTTCCTGGGAGCCGGGACAGTGTAATCTTTGAATCCACGCGCCTCGAACGAAATAAGCACTGCAGTTAATCTGCAGAGCTTAACGCAAGAGAAGGGGACGTGGAAACCGAGGAAATGGGTCTCGGTGCGAGGGTGTTGGGAGAAGAGGGCGGGAAAGCGTGGCCACCCCGGAACGCGGAGAGCTGCGGCGCCACCGTGCAGAGGTGGAGCCCCAGCGGCCGCGGAGCGCGGCTGGCTTTTCCCAGGGCCTCCGGCGGCGGTCAGGTGGGGCCCGGAGGCCGGGGGAGGGGCGGGAGGAAGGGGTGCGGTCGCGGTCGCAGACCCAGCGGACGCGGAGCACCGGCGGACGGGCGCACTCCCTCTCGCGGTTCTCCCGCACCCCGGGTCCCCGCGGCCCCGCTTCAGGTAAGTTCAGCCTCCCCGCGCCTCGCGCGCGGCTGCTCGGCAGCTGGCAGAGGTGGGCGCGGGGCCCGATTCCCCGCGAGCGCAGCCCACGCCGCATACCAGCGGGCCGCGGGGGTGCGGGGCCTGAGAGGCTTCAGGGAAGAGAGTCCACGACTCCTATTTCAAATTGGAGGAAACTGAGGCCCAGAGGAGCAACTATGGGGTGTTCCGGGGAGTCACCCAGCGGTGGTGAGGGCGGGGCGCAAAGCGACCCCCAGCTGGCCCTGCGCCCTCGACCCTTCAGGTTCCATCACAGCTAGCAGCTTACGGATCCAGCTGGCCATCTCGGCCTCCCAAGTCCCGAACGTGTTGGGGACAGAAAAAGAGCAGGGAGTCACAAATGTCCTGTGGGTCCCTGGGGGCTCCGGAGGGGCTGGCTCGAGCTCCGTTCTGAGGACTTGGAACCCCACCCATCCCTGTGAGCAGTTTCTCCTCTTTAAGTTAAGCCATTTATCCTACTACACTTAATTATTTTTAGGTGGTAGAAGAAAAGTACATTTAGCTATTAAGTATTGGGAATCGGAGGAATTTGCTTTTCCTTGAAAAGACTCCCCTTTTCTTTGATTGCAACAGAGTCCATTTCACGGCTCATGAATCATCCTGCTGGCATTTAACTCAGCAGGTGGGGAATCTGACTCCTAGATTGCAAATGACCGTATATAGGAAACTGTGGTTTGTGCAAGGTCCCAGGGGCTCTGGGTCCCTGATGGCTCCTCTGGCTGCTGATAAGGAGTTACATACACAGCCAGACTTAAATTCTTTCCCAGGATTTGTGTTCTACACAGACCACAAGTCTACCATCAGGGAGAGCTACATTTACAACTTGTTTTATCAACATCGTAAAAACTGTAACTCATTATAATGTTATTCTGCAAAGATATTACCATTGGCTTCATGAAGGCAGAAAATTTCAGACTGGTGAGAAAGGGAATTTAAAGATGTAAAGAAAACCAGAATCTTGTTCTCAGAGCTATGGTGGTTGTGTAGAGCAATCTGTTGAGAAATAGGAATCGGGGATGAAGTAAAGGAAATGAGGGAGGTACTCTAATCCCCTTCTGAAAAGCATCATTAAAGTTCTGTTGTTAGGTCACATGGCCTCCAGTATGGAGTGATTTCTTAAAACTTCAATCAGTAATAATTGTTAATAATTTACAATTCCCAGATTGTACTGGATCAACACATATTGAACATCAGCTTTGACAGTGTTTGGGATAGGCACTTGGAGAAGGCAGAAGCATGGAAGTTAACTTCATACCTTTGGAGTGTCACTGTCTAGATTCAGGAGGGGAACACTCACTTGCTGTGTGGCTGGACCATTGTTGTACCTTCTCTGTGCCCCAGCTTCTTTAAATGCAAAGTGGATAGTATTAATGACACATAGCTCCCTAGATTATTGAGGTTTATATTAAATCATTCATTCATTCAATAAGTGCTTTTTGGGGTGCTGGGTGGCTCAGTCAGTTAAATGTCCAACTTCAGTTCAGGTCATTATCTCGTGGTTCGTGGGTTTGAGCCCCACATCAGGCTCTGTGCTGAATGCTTGCTCGGAGCCTGGAGCCTGCTTCAGATTCTGCTCTCTCTGTCCCTCCTCTGCTTGTGCTCTGTCTCATTCTGTCTCTCAAAAATAAATAAATGTAAATTTAAAAAAAAAAAGGTACTTTTTTAGTGCCTTCCATGCCCCAGAGAACAAATATGACAAAAAGCCTTGCAGAATTGACCTAGTGCTTTTTATATTACCTGGCACATAGTAAGAACTCAAAATGCTAGCTGACATTATAATACATATTACTTCATTCTGTGCTAGCAGCCCTCCTCTTTTTACAGATGAGGAAACTGAAGCTCAAAGAAATTGAGTTTTAAGATACAAAATCAGGGGATGCCTGGGTGGCTCAAGTTAAGCATCCAACTCTTGTTCTCAGCTCAGGTCTTGATCTCAGGGTCGTGAGTTCAAGCCCCATGTAGGGCTCCATGCTGGGCATTGAGCCTACTTAAAACAAAAAAAAAGAGGCAAAATCAGAACTAGGACACCTTGTATCGACTGTGTATACAGAGGGATGCAGTGTTAGACCTGGTAAGTAGAGAGCCCATTGCCCTAGGCTACAGAGCGCCTGAGAAAATCAGGCTAAATATTTCCAGGAACTAATAGTGTTGATTTCCTATGAACTTTGTTCTGGAGCTATCTTTAAATTTTTAGATTATTTTGTTCCCAGGATCAGTGGGAGCAACTTGTATTTCTAAATCCACCATGGAGATATACCAGCATGTTTGAATAGTGTCTACGTATGAAAAGTGCATGGGTTCCTAAACAGGGCTCCACCAAAGAATTGCCCTTTTCACCTCTGGGCCCTACCAGGAACCAGACTGCCTTCTTAAAGAGCAGGCATGTCTGTTTATAACAGGCTGTAGGCTTGGAGCCTTGTCAAATGTAAATGGAGATATCACAATCAAGCACGAAGAATCAAAGTGAAGCCAGCTAGAATTTGTTGACCATTTTTCTGCTGCTGTTCCTTATGATGGTATGGATTCTGGTTAAAAGAACTCAGCAATCAACATAGTTCTATTGGATTTTCAAATGAGTCAAGAATTTGCTTTCCAGGAAACATATGTATAAACCTCTGAAGTGTAGAGATTTTCTTTTTTCTGTCTTGTTTTGACCCCTACCCAGACCCAGCACAATCCCTTGTATATAGTAGGTGCTCAGCAAATATTTGTTTAGCAAATAAGGTACTTGATGTTAGAGACACATCATCTTACTGAGATGGTTTCTCTTTGAATGTTGACTTCTGGTTTGCGGATTAAAGATTAAGGGTTATTCTGAGATTATTGTGTTCTGAATCCCAGATTTATTCTGTTTAGTAATTTTTTTTTTCTTTTAATAGTTTAGTGTGATCTCAATTCAAGCAAAAGTGGGATATCATGGCCTCTATCTGGGTAAGTAAAAACCAAGCCCTCATAACTTGTCTTAGTCAAATCAAAATATAGAAAGTCAAATCAAAATATTAGTAAAAGTGTCTTGAAAGTTGATAAAATGTTCATTGGAAAATATAACATGCCAAAAAAGCTAGACGATGTCTAAAAATAATAAAATATAAAAATGTATTTGTAGAGGTACATAATTAAAATTATTTTTGATGATACCAAATTAAAGATCAATAACAGTAAATTTCATCTGTGATTTGGGAATTTATTATATGGTAAAGATAATGTTTCATATCAGAGAGGAAAAGATAGCTTATTCAATAAATAATGTTAGGAAAAGTTCTAGCCATTTGGGAAAACAGTAAATCTGTATTCCCTCTCCCTTCTTACATTAAAAAGAATTTCAGATGGATAAAACACTGAAATGAAAGAGACAAGATATGAGAGAATTTTAACAATAATCTTGGAGGGCCATCTGGGTGGCTCAGTCAATTAAGCGTGTGACTCTTCATGTTGGTTCAGGTCATGATCTCAAGGTTTGTGAGATTGAGCCCTATGTTGGCAACACAGAGCCTGCTTGGGATTTACCCTCTTTCCCTCTCTCTCTCTGCCCCTCCCCTGTGTGTGTGATCTCTCTCTCACTCAAAGTACATACACATTTAATAAATAAGTAAATAAAAATAAAAATAATCTTGGAGTAGGAAAGGCAGTTACAACTATGACCCAAATCAAAAGCCTAAAAGAAATACATTGATCTACTTAACTGCGTGTAAATTTATGGTTTACATGCAAACAACACTATTAATAGAGTCAGAAGACAACCACAGGGGAATAATATTTACAGGATAACAGACAAAAAACTTATTTCCTTAACATAACAATTACTTGAATAGGGGCACCTGGGTGACTCAGTCGGTTGAGTGTCTGACTTTGGCTCAGATCATGATCTCATGGTTCGTGGGTTCGAGCCCAACGTTGTTGGGCTCTGTGATGACAGCTCAGAGCCTGGAGCATGCTTCAGATTCTGTGTCTCCTTCTCTCTCTTCCCCTCCCCTGCTCGAGCTCTGTCTCTGTCTCTCAAAAATAAATAAATGTTTAAAAAATTGTTTAATTACTTGAATAAATCAATAAAAAAAACTCAATGGAAACATTTGTAAGGGACATGAATAGGACATGAAAAGAATTACAGATGTAATACAAGAAAATATATGAAAAGATGTTATCTCTCACTAGGAAATAAAGAAATGTAAACAACACAGTGAGAAACCATCTCTACCTAAGTATTGGTAGAAGCGAGGAAAACATATAGTAAGACCAATGTCGGAGAGTATGTCGATAAGACAAGTACTCATACTCTGATCATGGGAGATTAAACCTGGCACACTTTTGGATGGTATTTTGGTGATATCTATCAGTGTTTAAATGCACACCCTCTTTAACCCAGTTATTCCACTTCTGGGTACTTATCCTATAGATATACTTACATAAGGCTGAAAAAAATACAGGCTAAAAGACATTCATTTGTATTCATGAAAATATGCAGGCAGCATAAATGGCCATGGGGTATGAAGTGAGTAAGTGACTCATTTGTAACTTACAGCCATTTTTAGGTGATCATTAAAAAGAATGGGAAAAAAGGGGGTCCGGTCTTTATATACTGATGTAAGAAAATGTCCAAAGAGGAGTGCCTGGGTTATTTGGTTGGCTGAGTGTCAGACTCTTGATTTTGGCTCAGGTCTCGATCCCAGTGTTGTAGGATCAAGCCCTGCATCAGGCTCTGCCACTGACAGCGTGGAGCCTACTTGGGATTCTCTTTCTGTCTTTCTCTCTTATGGGGAGTCTGTGTGGCTTTGTTGGTTACTCTTGATTTTGATTCAGGTCATGATCTCATGTTCGCGGGATCAAGCTTCGTGTTGTCATGCTCTGTGCTGACAGCACATGGAGCCTGCTTAGGACTCTCTCTCTCCCTCTCTCTCTGCCCCTACCCCCCTCTCAAAATGAATAAATAAACATTAGAAAATTCTTTCTCTCTCAAAATAAATAAACATTCACACACACACACACACACACACACACAAATTCTCTCTCCTTCTGCCCCTCTCGCCTACTCGCCCTCTCTCTCTGAAGTGAAAAAAAAAAAAAAATTAAAAAGTAATCAATGAAAAATAATCAATTTACAGAATATATCTACAGAATGATTCTGTTTATAAGAAAGAAAAAAAATATCCATGAAGACTGAATTACATGAAAACTTTTTAGAAAGGCAGAATTGTGAGCAAGGGCACATTTATTTTTTAGTGCATCACCGTCCATGCTCTAATTTTTTTGTGAATCATGAACATACATTATATTTCATGAGTGAGGGGCAGAAAGGCCTAAAGAATAGCTTGTATGGAGATGTACCAGCCCTAAGCATGGGTGGTGCTGGGCAGAGGTGTGCTGCTGCAATTGTTGCTTGGCCCCAAGTTATTCCCTTACCATGGCCAGGAGGCCAATCAGTCCTCTTTCCAGATCTGAAATTCCTGCTGCTATTGTAAACACTTGGTGGAATCAGATGGGGAACAAAAAAAAAAAAAAAAAAAAAAAAAAAAAATCTCTCTAGTCCTAGTCCGTTAGTAATTCAACCTGGGATTAGTTGGTCAGGCTCTCTAATTAGTGGGTCAGCTGACACCTTCAAAGTCATGGCTCATTACTGAAGGGCTGGGAGAAACCCAAATGTGTGAGAGAGGGTGTATTTGTTTTCTGTTGCCACCATAACCAATTACCATAAATTTAACAACTTAACACAACACCCATTTTTTTAATCTCACGGTTCCTGTGTGTTAGAAGCCTGAACTTGGTCTCATGGCACTAAAATCAAGGAGTTGGCAGGGCTGTGTTCCTTTCTGCAAACGCTGGGAAGCATCCATCTCTGAGCTTATTTAAGTTGTTGGCGAAATTTACTTCTATTGACAAATGAATGGGTGAATTAAATGTGGTACGCTGTCCCCCTTTTTCGCGGTTTCACTTTGCATGGTTTCAGCTACCCACAGTCCACCACAGCCCAGAAGCAGAACGTCCTCCTTCTGACAAATTGTCAGAAAGTGAACAGTAGTGGAATACTTTCTTTCACTAGTTTCTAGATCTCAGCGCCTACATCATTCACCTCAGTTCATCTCATCACAAAGGCATTTTATCCTCTCACAGCATCACAAGAAAGGTGAGTACAGTTAAGATCTTTTGAGAGAGAGAGAGACCATATTCGTATAACTTTTATCACAGTATATTGTTATAATTCTTTATTAGTTGTTGTTGTTAATCTCTTATTGTGCCTAATTTATAAATTTAACTTTGTCATAGCTATACATGTATAGGGGAAAATAGTATACATAGGATTCAGTATTATCTGCAGTTTTAGGCATCCACTGGGGGTCTTAGAATGCCTCCCAATGGATGGTGGGGAGGTGGCTACTGTATATCCATACAGTGGAGTCTTATTCAGCCTTAAAAAGGAAGGGAATTGTGATACATGCTACAACATGGATGAACCTTGAGAACATTATGCTAAGTGAAATATACCAGTAATAAAAAGACAAAATGCTATGATTCCATTTCTATGAGGCATCTGAAGTAGTCAAATTGATAGAGACCAAAAATAGAGTTGTGGTTGGACCACATAGAGACCAAAAACTCCAATTGTTGGGCTGGAGAGGATTTGCTGCTTGATGGGTATAGAGTTTCCATTCTGCACAGTGAAAAAGTTCTGGAGGTCTGTTTCACAACCGTGTGAATATTCTCACCACCACTGACCTGTACACTTAAAAATCATTAAGATGGTAAATTTTTGTTTTACCATAGTAAAAAAAAAAAAAAAACCCTCAGATTTTTGTAAATATTCTTATCACTAACTTTTATCTGTTCTGTTTTTCCCCCTTACACACAAAAGCACATTAAACACCTAAAAACAAATAAGCAATCAAGTCCATGCTTTTCTCCTAAACTACAGATCAGTTTGCAGTTACCAGTGGATGGTGAGTTTATTGGAGTGTTATGATCAAGAGAGAAGACTTTGGTTGCTATTTTAGTACATTGCCATGGAAGATGAAAGACTAGCTGGTTTCCTGGGTCTATAAATTTGAGGTGTGTTGTGCAACCATCCATTGTATCAGATGAGTCAACAATCTATGTTGCATTACTGTTTCCTTTGGAACTGTTGCATATCTCTGTTCAGGCATGTGTTCTCCTACTTAAAACCCAAGGAAAGGACCTGATATTGTAACAGTTTGTACTCTTTGGACCCAGGGTCCCTTGTCTTCTGTTGCCTTTAGGTCATAGCAAGCATTCAGGCAACCCACAAATTAGAACTAGTCTTAGGAACATAACTTGTGTGTGTGTGTGTGTGTGTGTGTGTGTGTGTGTGTGTGTGTGTGTGTGTTTGATACCTTCATTGCTTTGGGGGTGGGGGGCAGGTGATCAGGAGCTCTTGGGGGGGGTGGGCCAACTGCCTCTTCACCACAGGCTTCTGGCTGTGCAGGATGGCATTGGCTCTGCCAGTGGCAGCCATGCGCACATCAAGGCGGTACTTGTTTTTGAGGACCACGTACCTGATGCTGCTGAGGGCTGCCTGGGCATTCTTGTTAATGGGCTGCACGTAGGAGGTGTCAGGTTTTTGCTGGTTGGATCCCCGCTTCATGACTACCACTAGACCTTTGCCATCCGCTGCGGGTCAACACCCACAGTCTTGCTGTGAATCACCCCATTGTAGAGGAAGGAATTGTGAGCCTTCAGGTTATGGGCTTCATGCTATGTGTCTGCTCACTCCTCTTCATCAGGAAGCTGGAGCAGTTCGGCACCACCATCCATTGAAAGTGGGAGGACATGGCAGCAGAGTCAGAAAGAGCCGGAACATGACTTTATGAAGATGCCATAGCAGTATATTTCCTATACATGCCTTCTACAATGCTGGCGCTCTCGAGCAGATATTCTGGGGTCTTTGCTCCTTGGTCAATTCTAACTTATTTTTACAGAATAAGGAATGCAATCTGCTATTTGTTTGAATCCTCAAATTACCATTTTTATTATGCTGCTAATTTTTTTCTAAACTCATAACCACTGTAATCCTTATGAGCTAGTATAACATCTTAACTTGCTATACATTCTCCCTTCCCCAGTCCAAACTCTACTTTATAAATGAGGAAAACATGGAGCCACTCAGGAACCAAGGGATAAAAGGTATTTTACAAAAATGTAACTTCACATAAATGTGATGCCTGCAAACTTTGTCTTGAAGAAGTTCATCAAAAGGCAGTTAAACAAAGCAGCAGGTACCTGCCACATTGAGCTCTACTGGGAACAGAATGAAGACAGTCCAGCCACAATCCCAGCTCTTCTCTCACATAACCCTTTAATGGGTTAAGAAGCGGGCTCTTGACTATGACCTTGAGCAAGTTACTCTCAGTCTCTTGCTATCTCTGTTACCTCACCTGTAAAATGGGTATAACAGTAGTACCAACATCATTTAGTGCTTGTAAGCATTAACCCAGTTCATGTAAAATTGCACTAGCCGTGCCTGGCATGTAGTGAGCCCTCAGTAAACGTTAGTTGTAATCATTATCATTCCAACGTATTATTTTTTAAAAATCATCTTCCTAGCTAATTAGTATCCCTGCAACTGTTTTTGTAAAGGAGTTTCTGGGGCCTGATTTTATGACAGATCAACAGCATCCTCTTCCCCATTGGAATGATTCTGAGCCATCTGAAAACAGATGGATTTTCCTCAAATAGATTCTTTCTGACCACTCCTATTTTGAAGATTATTTTTAGAGCAGTTTTAAGTTCATAGCAAAATTGAGGCAAGGGTAAAGAGATTTCCCATATACCCCCTGCTCAGACACATGTGTAGGGTCCTCCATTATCCACATCCCCCACCAGAGCGGTACATTTGTTGCAACTGATGAACCTACATTGACTCATCAGAATCACCAGAGTCCACAATTTCCATTACAATTCACTCTTGGTGTTGTACATTCTGTGCCTTTGGATATTTGTATACATTTAAAGATATGAATGTTCTGTTCCCACTCCAAGTGTGTATACTGCAGAACAGTGCTGACGCTCACTACCTGGAGTTAAACTCCAGGTTTAAGAGCCCTGCCCTCACTTCAGACACCAGCTGCATGCCTCAGAGCTACCTGCACTTCTGACCTATACGTTCAGAGATTTCTGTGACCCTCTAGCTTTCAGTAATCATCTAGAACAACTCAGAGAGTTCACTGAAAGTGCTGTATTTGTGATTACAGGTTTTTAAAAAAAAAAATTTTAATGTTTATTTATTTTTGAGGGAGAGAGAGAGAGAGAGCATGAGCGGAAGTGGAGAAGGGGCAGAAAGAGAGACACACACAGAATCCAAAGCAGGCTCCAGGCTCTGAGCTGAAGTCAGATGCCTAACCAAGTGAGCCACACAGGCACCCCATTACAGTTTTATTAGAAAGCCTGCCTACACATAGAGACATAGAGCAAGGTCTGGAAAGGCCCTGTGTCCGTGGAGTCAGGACACATCACCCTCCTTTGCACATCGTGTGTCCACCAGCCAGGGATCTCCAGAGTTTTCACTGGGATTTCATGACATAGGTGTGATTGATTGAATCACAGGCCATGGGACTGAAATTAATCTCCAGTCTCCTTCCCCTCCCAAACTGCCATCCTACAGCTATCTAGAGGCTTACCCTGAGTCACCTTGTTAGCATGATAAAGACACTCCTCTCTCAGGAAATCCCAATGGCTTTGAAGCTCTGTGCCAGGAACCCAGGACAAAGACCAGAGATATTCTTTGTTAAATGAGTATCTATATATGTATATATACATATATCTATCTATATCTATCTATATATGTATATATCATCATACATATATAACTCACATTAAGGCTGCACAGAATTTCCAAATATCATATTCCTTTATCGTTTACTAAAATTATATTAACAATAAGGTACTGGTTACCTTGTGCTGATCAGAACTTCTGCTTGGAAGTTACCATCTTTAATAATAAGGAACACAGGGGAAAATGAGTACATGTTTTGTAATAAATACAGATTAGCAGGCAAAATCACTCAAAGCATGAGGTCCATGGAGAAGAAACACTTAAAGGGATTCTTGATGGTGGAAAGGTTGGGGAAGGCTTATGTAGGGTGGAGACTTACTAACAGGAAAAATTAATCCCTGACAATGTGTTCTTGTGAGGAAGAGAGCACAACTTTTCTTCCCCACCCAACCCTTCCTCTCTTTCCCCGGAACAATATTGGTGCAGTTTGACACATGAGGACACAATGGTTCCATTTCCGCTGTGTAGCCCGGAGTAATGACACCAACAGTAGGGATGCCTAGGAGAGGTGCCATGTGCTAATGTGAGAGAGAATTAGGGAAAGTAATGCCTTTCTCTTCCTTTCCCATGGATGACACCAGCCCCGGGCTGTTGATGCTACTGGTCCTGGGTACAGAGAGTTGGTGAGAGCCCTGTCCAGTTCATGTATCTAATTTTGGTGGGGACATCCCACCTGACCTTTCTTTCCTGGTGTGTTTTCTCTTCCTAACCACACAGATCTAAAACATGTGTGGGAGAACACCTGTGTGACACACATGTGGTTGTGTTGAATTTCTCCTCTGATCTCCCTGCTTACTGCATCTCAGGGCTGGAGGATCTGGCTCTAAAACTGTTTTCATTGAACTAGACTCCTCACATCCCAAGGAGATGGGCATCATGCCTGATTAGGTGCTCTTCAACACGACTGCAACTTCCTGTCTGGTGTGTGTTTTAAGCCATGTTCCCTAAAGCTTCTTTGGATAAATATTGGCACTCAGACAGTTGCAAAAATGGTCCTCTGCAGGAAGTTAATGAAAAACAGGTAAGACCTGGATTTCAAATCAAAACATTAGAGCCTTGTTTCAGGACAGAGTCTGGAAAGAAACACTGTCTAATCTGAGTGAGAAGAGAGAGGATTCACTGGCAATGAATGGACTGAGCATTAAAGAGCTGTCCTTCGCCACCCCCTGGCCCCAGGTCACCCGTGAAGGCCCCTCTTTCACACTTAATCATAATAAAAAGTGTAATTTGCCAAATCTATGAGTCGCTATTGGAGAAGCCTGCTAAATCACAGGCAAAGAGGAAAAGAAAAAGTTTTAGATTGAGAGCAAGCAATGTGAAGGGAAGAGAAAGAGGGAGACACAGAATCTGAAACAGGCTCCAGGCCCTGAGCTGTCAGCACAGAGCCCGACGTGGGGCTTGAACCCACGGACAGTGAGATCATGACCTGAGCCGAAGTCGGATGCTTAACCGACTTAGCCACCCAGGCGCCCCAAGCACAAGCATTTTAGAGTACAGAGCAAGAAGATTAATACAGACGGAGAGGTCTCACGTGCATTAGAAGAGAATAAGTCAAAAGGGCAGAAAATTCTCAATCTGTCCCTTCCTCCATTATCAGATTTTGCTCCTTTGGTTTCTAACCATTTGTGTTGGAGTAAATACTTCACCTGGGTTCTGAAGGCATGTTTAAATAGGTGTAGTGACAGTTCTGTCTGAACAGCATGTACAAAGCTGAAGAATGCATTAGTCAGATTTTTGAGGTATGACATGGAGCTCTGAAAAGGCACATAGTGGCATTTGAGAGTTATCAAAGAAAGCAAGACTTAGAATAAGAAGACATTTTTAATTCACTTATTCACTTAGCAAATATTTGCTAAGCATCCACTACGTGCCAGATACTTTTTTAGGCTCTGAAAATACAGAGAAAGAGAAATTTAAAAAACATGGAGCTTATGTGCCTCTGATTTTTATTAGGGAAGGTAGCTAATAAACTAAGAAGTAAATGTGTATTATATAAAATCGGTTTTAAGTACTCTGGAGGAAAGCAAAGATGGATAATGACAGTGATGGAGAGTGTGCTTTTTCTGCTCAGATATGTGAGCAGAAGTCAACATGGAGTGAGGGAGTGGGTCAGGAGAATATCTTGGGGAAGAGCATCCAGCAGAAGGAACAGCAGGTATAAAGCCTGAGATGAGATGTATCACCCCCTGAGGTGACAGGAGGGGGACAAGGAGTTTTGGGGAGGCATGACACTTCTGTTTTGGGGATCCTTCAAGGACCACAGAGAATCTCAGTAGTCCCAATAGCCTTTGTATAAACTCTTCAAGGAATTTCCATTATGTAGGTTTACTTTGCATTAGGAAGAGTTCTTAGATCTGTAGCAACTTGTTAGGATTGTCACTTCCCAAACACACACTTGTACAAAACTCATAAAATAACGCATGTAGCCATCATGTTATGTGGGCATTAATGGCCTTGGCCACAGACACAAGAAATGTTCTTTCTGTAATATTACAAACAGTAAACGTCCCTGATCTCGGTCCCTCATGGGTGGATTTCCATTCCCATAGAAGTGATGTGGGAGCAGACTGGGTGTCACCACTACATTCCCAACATCCTGCCAAACCAGTGCCATTTTCTAGCTGGGTACCCATTTTAGAAGATGTAGATGATGCAAGATTCCCCAATCCAATAAGTCAGCTTCCCTGTATCTTCCAGAATCTTCCAGAGTTATACGGCAGGTCCCTTTGACAGAAGTGTCTCTCCTGGAGGATGAAGTCGGATATATACTTCATCTAACTGAGGATGTGGCCAGCATAGCCATACTAGTCTTCCACTCTCTGTGGCTCTTGGCCAAGCAGAGTTTGGTCAAGAACTGTTAGCTAAGTTTAAGTTAAACCTGACTGATTGTGGATTAAAAGTGTAATCTTCAAATACTGCTACTAAATAACTCAAAAGAAGATGAATATAAATTATTTATAATCCACTTCAAATAAGGAAAATTATTCTGAGAAAGAAGTTTGTGTTGATAAAGACTTTTGGGAGGCTCAGTGTTTCAGACTCAATCCAGTTAGTTAGGTTTGCTGCCTTCACCAAAGAACCCCTGAGTGCTTGGAGAGACAGTTAGAAAGACATAACGGAGTCACTGGACACATCCCTGGTTCACCAGGCTTCCACCCTGGCTTCTGGAACCAGCTTTGAAAGATCTGGAATAGCCTGTGGTACTGAAAGTGGCCACTAAAATATTTCTAACATATTCCAGATTTCCTAGGATACAATGGTCACTTTGATCTCTGAACTACTGATGATTGAAGGAAGCAATTTCATCAGGCAGCCAATTGTGTTGTGTACATCTTGGAGAAATTCCACACCTTGGGATGTCATCATCTTGCTTCCATTTTCTTCCAGCAAACTCATTCATAGTTATTTATTAAGCCCCTATCTGAAGACTGGTACTGGGCTAGAGCTGGATACAGTGTAGTGAGTAAAACAAAAGGTCTCTGCCCCTTGGAATTTTATGTCAGAGGAGAAAGAGGTGCAGATATAAACGGTGAGAGATAATACTGAAAGCTGAGTGCCCTAAGCGGGGAGGGTTGCTGAGATGGAGACCAACAGGAGAGGACCCACTCAGGTCAGGTGGCCAGAGCTGGCTTGTCAAAGAAGATAGCCTTTAAGCAGAGGAATGAAGGCAGAAGAACATTCCAGATAAAGGGGATAGCACAAACAAAGACAGTAAGATGAAGAAGAATTCAACACATGTCAGCTGGGCTCTCAGAGAACTGAGGTGTGCTAGACAAAGGGGAGAGTAGCTCTGGGTGGTAAGGATGAAGAGGGGAGTTGGGTCAAGCCACGCAGAGCCATGGGGCTGACTGACACAGAGCCCTTGGCTGCTTGTGGGAGGTGGTGGGAGGTGGGCAATGGAAGGAAGGGAGACCGCTGCAGATGTCCATGTCCAGGGCAATGGTGATGGTGACTTGGACAACAGTAGGGGCAAGGAAGATGGGGAGAAAAGAAGGCAGGTATGGATCTTTCCTCAGTTGAGTGAGACAAGTAGAAATGCATACATGTCCTCTGGACTTCTTGGATGCACTTCAGACGAAGCCATGATGTCACTGGCTTCTCTCAATCACCGGAGGCCACCGATCCCTGCTTCTCCCACCCCCTGCTTCTCTCTGCTGCCCCTGGGTGGGAAACACTCCAGCAGTGGTGATGGGGAGCCTGTTGTTTACAGGGATACCTGCTGTATTTGTTTCCTGGGGCTGTTAACAAAGTTTCACAAACTGGGTGTTTTAAAACAAGAGACGTGTATTCTCTCACAGTTCTGGGGGCTGGAAGTCTGAAATCAGGGTGTCCATAATGCCATGCTTTCTCTGAAATCTGAAAGGGGATCCCTCCTTGCCTCTTCCAGTGCCTGGTGGTTTGCTGGCAATCTTTGGCATTCCTTGGCTTTCAGCTGCACAGCCCCAGTCTCTGCCTTCACGGTCACATCACCTCCGACATGTCTCTGTCTTCACAGGGTTGTCTTCTAAGGACACCTGTCATATTAAAGTAGGGGCCCACCCTACTCCAGTATGACCTCATCTTAACTAATGACATTTTAGTCAGCTTACATCCAAATAAGGTCACATTGTGAAGTATTGTGCACTCGGTCCGACACATCTTTTTGGAGGGACACGATTCAACCCATAATACTTGCCTCCCTTGACCATATTTCATCTCAGGGCCCTTTACAATCAGCTTTCTTTGCTTTTGAAAACCAGCTTTAACTAGAAAAATTGAGTGAGAACCCCACATTTTCCAAGTCATGATTGCTTTATTTATTTATTTTTTTAGTCTACCCCACCTTCCTTTCTCTCATAAATCTTCATGACCCCAGAGACTGTTTTGACATTGAGCAAAGAGTGATCATTTCTCCCCAGCTTTTCAAGAGTTCCTGAGTCCTGGAAGTTTATATGAGGCATTTATTTGAAAGTTTAATTTTAGGATATGGCCTTTACAGGACTTTATGAAGTGATGAGTGATTTGGCTCTACCTCACCCTCAAAATGTACCTTGTAACAGCAGCTGTTCTTGCTCTGAAGCATTTGGCTTTAAATATGTTTCCTGTCAACAGGATTGCTGCCTTGTGTTTTTCTCTTTCATTCATCCTTCTGAATATACATGTTAAACTTCTTGCAAACCCAATACACTGGGTTTGAAGAAATAGGTACAACCGGGTTTCATGGTCAAGGACAGACTGACCTCTCTCGGGGCAGTGGGGGGGGAGGGGTGATGGGGGGAGGTGCCAGCAGACAGCTCTCCAGGCCCAGCTTGGCCACACCAATGGCTTCAAAGAATCAGGTGCTCTAGTGACCTCCAAAGGATAGTTCTAGAAGATCAGACAAGATGATACTGACATGAAGAAGACAGTTTAAATGAGATGCAGCCTAGCCTGGTAATCAGGAGCAGAAGCTGATGAGACTGTCCACTTCCTGGCTGGGTGAACTTGGACAAGTCACTCAACTATCGGTTTTTGCATTATCCGTAAATAGTATGTACTACACCTGCCTTACAAGCTAATTGTGAAAATTGAATGAGCTAATGCAGGAAATGTGCTTAGCACAGGACTGGCACACAGTAGCAGCAATTGTTTTTAATGTCAAGACCTCCTGTTATTTTCCCCCCTTTATTTAGACATTCCTTACTTTAATTTATTTTCCAACTGCTTTCAAGATCATTTCCCCTTTGGGGGAATCCGAAGGTCAAGTTTGAGAAAAGGGAAGAAACTAAATGTATTTAAAGAATGCGGAAATCTGATAAAACATTTTTTTTTTTATAAATAAAAAGACTTTGCTAAGTATCCGTGTCCTACACTAGCATGACACTTGGCTAGGGTGTCAGGGTTAGTGGAAATAAATGAAGTCAAGCCTTGAGTAGTAGTTTAAATATTAAGGAATTAAGCCTGCAAGGAAGCAGGCGATGCAAATAGTTTCGGTTGTCTGTAAAAATGCCAGCATTCCTGAAACAGTGAGCTCATCATCAAATTCTTCTTCCACCTCCCAGAAGAGAATCTATGGCTTGTTTACTCCTTTTGCTTTGGTTTTCTGGGCAGCTGAGAATGAAATAGAGCAGTGGTTCTCAAACTTTAGCATGCGTTAGAATCATCTGGAAGGCTTGTTAAAACACAGATCCCGAGTTAAAACACAGCCCCAGGGCTGACTCAGTGACTGAGGCTGATTCAGTAAGTTGATTCAGTAAGACTGGAATGGGGCCTGATAATCTGCATTTCAAACAAGTTCCCAAGTGGTGCAGATGTGGCTGATCTAGTACCTACACTTTGAGAACGGCTAATGTGGAATACTGTGATACATTGCGATATGGTGGAGAGCACAGGGCATTTTAGACACGAAAGCAGGCAGATTCAGATTCTCCAGCTGTCCTTAGCAGCAGTTATGTTAAGCAAATAACTTCTCTGAAATCAAGTTTCTTCCATTTTTAAATGGAAATACTGTAATAAAATCTACCTTGTTAAGGTCATTGTAAGACTGAAATAAATTGTAAAGCACTTTTGTTCATGGGCTGGCATGTGCTGGTTTAAAAGATTCTATTAATTTATTTTACTGTACAATTTTTTTTCATAAGTCATGTAAATATTCTTGAATGTTCCGGGCAACCAAGTCTATCAAATGAATAATACTGCTTATTTAAATAACTGAGGCATTCTGAAAAATTTCACAAAGCTTCCACTTTAGAATTTCTATGCCATTTTTTAATCTGGTGTGTGTGTATGTGTGTGTGAGTGTGAGTGTGTTTGTGTGTGTGTGTGTCTTTTTTCTTTTAATTAAACAAGCAGTTCCTCCCCATTTAATTCTTACTAGGTGGCAAATTACAGAACAGACTGAGAATTTCAACCTTCTCTGATTTTGCGCATTGGAATTTCAGCATATTTTGATGTGTAGGTAGTAGAGGACAGTGAAAAGGTCAAGGCTAGAATGCAAACCTTGAGTTTTCATGAACAATTAGAATCTGGTTGCAGTTTTGCCTTCTAGTTTCCAGAAGCAGACATGTGTGGTACAAAACCACCAGGGAACTTCTTAAACGCATAGAGTCTACCTTAACACCTCATTCCTATATGGTTCAGTATGTCTAATGAGGGACCTGGTCAAATGCATTTTAAAGAATCACCCCAGGTAATACAGACATTACATTTCCAGAAAGACTAGGAGTAGGCTGGAATGGTCATGTCTGCATTCAAATTCAGGTTCTGCTGCTTAATTAGCTGTGTGAGTTTGAGCAAATTCGCCAATCTTCTTAATGTCTTTTTTTTTTTTTTTTTTTTTTTTGAGAGAGAGAGAGGTTGAGGCGAGGGGGGTTAGAGAGAGAAGCTTTTTTTTTTTTTTGTTTTTAACATTTATTTATTTTTGAGAGGCAGAGAGACAGAGCATGAGTGGGAGAGGGGCAGAGAGAGAGAGGAAGACAGAATCTGAAGCAGGCTCCAGGCTCTGAGCTGTCAGCACAGAGCCTGATGTGGGACTCGAACTCACAACCCATGAGATCATGACCTGAGCCAAAGTCAGATATTTAACTGACTGAGCCACCCAGGCACCCCAAGAGAGAATCTGTTTTTTTGTTGTTGTTGTTAATGTTTATTTATTTTAGAGACAGAGTGTGAGCGGGGGAGGGGCAGAGAGAGAGGGAGACACAGAATCCGAAGCAGGCTCCAGGCTCTGAGCTGTCAGCACAGAGCCTAACGCAGGGCTTGAACTCATGCCATGAGATCATGACCCGAGCTGAAGTCAGACGCTTAACCGACTGAGCCACCCAGGTGCCGAGAGAGAGAGAGAGAGAGAGAGAGAGAGAGAGAGAGAGAGAGAATCTTAAGTAGGCTCCAGGCTCAGTATGGAGCCTGACTCGGGGCTTGATCCCACGACCCTAGGATCATGACCTGAGCCGAAATCAAGTCTTAGATGCTCAACCCCTCCAATCTTCTTAAACATTGGTATCTTATATGTGAAATGGGTCATTCTTACTCATTTATCAGAGCTGTTGTGCAGGTCATATTAACATATCTATTAGGTGCCTAGCACAGTGCTGGGTGTGAAGCACTCAAATGCTCCAATATTGTGGTAGATCTTCTAAAATGCCAGATATTTAGATAAGATCAATATAAAAGTTCCTAGATGGATAGAACTGAAATGAAGCCAATTGGTTCTGTGAGTCCCTAAAATATTTACTAAGCCTTGGAGAAATGATTCTCCAAAGATTATATTGAAGTGACTGATTTCTTACAGGTGCCATTAGATCAGATGCATTCACAACTAGTTTCTAACCTGTTATAAACACTCTTTTAGAATTAGAATTCCTTATTTTGGATGCTTTAAGATTAAATAAACAGTGTTTGATCGTATTGAAACAAATTGTTCAACCTAATGTACTGAATCAGTGGCTTCTCATTTTTTACTGTGCCAGAACATTAATTTTCCATTCACTTTAATGTGGCAAGATAATGTCCAATTGTGAAAATATTAAACACTTCAGGAGAGCCTAAATGAAGTCATGTTAGTACAAGACAACAGAACCAATATTATTCAGTAACAGGATAGGAAAATCAACTTAGAAAGAAAACATTATTACTGTAAAGACACGTTTTTATTCCAAGAGTTAGGAAATAACGTATAAATACATGTTTACTTGGATTTTTCTCAACATCTTTGTGGCTGTTGTACAGTCTCTTAAGCAGTTTTAAGATATTTTATCCTTTCTGTAAAATGGTCTTTCCCAGTTTACTGATGTATTTCTAATTTGTGTGTTTAAAATTAGTATCATGGCATTTTTCATTTCCATGCTATTCCTGAAGGTTTATGTTAATGGCTTTCAGAGTTTATCAGCCACAATCCTTTAAACAAAGCTTAAGAACACACAGTCCTAATGGGATTTTCATTTGTGGATCCTTTAGTGTAAGCTTCCCCAAGGACAGTGGTCAGCATTAATGAAAACATCTTGAAGTCTGTAAACCACAGTTACTTCTGTGTTAGATGTAGTGAAAAGCCTTGAGCTATCACTTGAAAACAAAGAGGATGCAGGAAATTCTCTCTCATTGCTTTCACGCAGATGCCACTTTATAGCAAATATTTTTCGGAGTCACCAGGATTAACATAATTTATTGTTCTAGAGAACAAATGTTGTATATTTCTAATTTGTTACACCAGAGGGGAAAAATGAAAGGCTTCTTTGTATATGTAGCAAATGTCACATTGCCTGCCTGTCTGGGGATGGGAGAGTCTCCTGGACCACTCCTGAAGAGAAAGGAAGTTGTTGCAAATTATGGGTTTGTTATGCTTCCAACGTGCATGTGGGAATGTACATAATACAAACAAAGAGGTCATTTTGAACTAGTGGCACTTCAAAATATTTCCTTCCAGGTTGGACACCGAGGGACAATGCAAGATTATCCGGGCTTCAGCCCATCAGTGGATGCTGAAGCGATTCGCAAGGCAATCAGAGGAATTGGTCAGTACTACTTTGTAATTCCTCTCTTTATGTTGAAGCAAATCAAGAAAGTTACAATTTAAGTGCATTTGTTCAGGGGTGCCTGGGTGGCTCAGTCAGTTAAGTGTCTGACTCTTGATTTTGGCTCAGGTCATGATCTCACGGTTTGTGAGTTCAAGCCCCACATCTGGCTCTGTGCTAACAGTTCAAAGCCTCTCTTGGAGTTCTCTCTCTCCCTCTTTCTGTCCTTACCCCACTTGTGCTCTCTCTCTCTCTCTCTCTCAAAATAAATAAATAAACTAAAAAAATATTTTTTAAGATTTAAAAAAATAAAATAAAAAATAAAAGTGCATGATTCAATTTGCCCAAGTTGGGTTACTTGACTATAGAAATTGTAAAGACTGGAGCACCTGGGTGGCTCGGTTGGTTAAGCGTCCGACCAGCTCAGGTCATGATCTCGTGGGCTTGTGAGTTCAAGCCCTGCATCAGGCTCTGTGCTGACAGCTCGGAGCCTGAAGCCTGCTTCAGATTCTATGTCCTGCTCTCTCTCTGCCCCTCCCCTGCTCAGGCTCTGTCTCTGTCTCAAAAATAAATAAACATTAAAAAAAAAATTTTAGAAATCGTAAGGACTTTTAAAAAATGTGAAATAATAAGGAAAAATGTATGGGACACCCAGTTTTATTAAATCTTAATATTTGCCATATTTACTTAATAGGAAACACTACCATCACCATGGACCAACAAGAATGGTCATCGTAATGAATCATTACAGATACCATCCCTGCTGATTCTTCCTGGATCTCTTTCCTCCTCAGTTCCCTTTCCACACTGATTTGTAATGCCACTTCTGTCTTGTAAGTTTCTCTATTTTTCTGCTCATTTTTCTCACCATCCTAAACTAGAGTGTATTCTCATGAAACTTAATTCTGTAACTACATGTGTATGTATGTATTGTTTTCTGTGGTCTCAAACAGTATAAATTGGAACCATGTTGTGTATTATATGTACATTCTTCTGCAACTTCTTTTTGTCTGTTAACATTTTTTTTAATTTTTTAAAAATGTTTATTCATTTTTGAGACAGAAAGAGAGCGCAAGCAGAGGAGGGACAGAGGGAGAGGGAGACACAGAATCTGAAACAGGCTCCAGGCTCTGAGCTGTCAGCACAGAGCCCGACGCGGGGCTCAAATCCATGAACTGTGAGATCATGACCTGGGCCAAAGTCTGATGCTTAACCAACTGAGCCACCCAGGCGCCCCTCTTAATATTATGTTTTTGAGATTTATCCATGTTGATATGTTTAGCTCTGCTTCATTAACTTTACTTGCATAGTAGTCTATTGAATTATTAGATCATAAGATGGGATATTGATGGAACATGTAAACTGCCTACAATTCTTTTCTATTACAGTATAAAAATGCTGCATTGAATATTCCTGTGTACATCTTGTGCACATTTGCTAGCATTTCTCTAGAACATAACAAATGGAATTCAGAGTTGAAGATGTTCATCTTCAAATTAACTAGAAATTTTGCCAAACTGCTCTCTAAAATAATATGCAAATTAACATTCCTAACTAGCAGTACATGAGACTTAGTCGTGCTCCATATTCTCACCAATACTGCTAAGGTCACACTGTTCTGTTTTCCCAACTGAGTGGCTCTAAAATTGTATCTCACTCTGCATGTATGTTTGCTTCCTCTCTTCCCCATCCCCCAAGACTGATATGATTGAGTCTCCTTTCTTGTTCATTTGCTTCTTCTTTCTTGAATTATTTCTTCATATCTATTACCCATTTTTTCAGTTGGATTGTCTTCTTCATGATTGGCAAGATTTTTTCTTTTTTATAAATTCTGGATATAAACTTTTTTTTAAAATTACAATCCATGAAAATATCTTCTTCCAGTCTGTGATTTTCTTTTAACATTGGTTATAGTAATTTATATTGCATAGAAATTTTAAATTTTAGTGAAATCAAGTTTACCAGTATTTTTTATGATATACTTATTATTGTGCCTTTTCTGTAATGGGCTCATAAAGATATTCTCCTGTGTTTTCTCTCCAAAGTTTTACAGTCTTATTTTTCACATTGGGATGTTCAATCTACCTGGACTTAACGTTTGTATATTTAAAGGTATCTAATTTTATTTTATCTCGAGTGGCTAGTTCATTGTCCCAGCACAATTTATTGAAGAATACATCCTTTCCACACTGATTTGTAATGCCACTAGTGTCTTGTAAGTTTCTCTTTTTTTCTGCTCTCTGCTATGCTCCATTGGTCTGTTTGCCTATCCCTGTCTCAATATCACATTGTCATAGTTACTATTATAATTTTATAATTAGTATCTAATAGGGCAAAAGCTTTTCTTGGCCCAATTCCCTCCCCTCTGAATTTTAGGGTCAATTTGTTAGGTTCCATGAAATATACTGTCAGGTTTTTTTTTATTGGTGTAATATTATCTCATTTCTGTCTGTTTGGCTTTACATTTTTCTTTCTGTTTCTAAATGACAGTCATTTCTTCCTTTCTCTCTGTGCTTTCCCTGTTTATGCTCGATGTTGAGTAGACTGTTCCATTAGGTTAATGTCAAATTGAACAAATTAATAGTCTTTAAATTCTATTGCTTGTCTTTTTTTTTTTCTTAATATCATGTTTCTTCACAAATTTTTGCATTTGGGGTTGCAGAAGCAGAACCATTACCTATGTGTTCTCAGTCCAGAATCAGGTACCCTAATGGCATTTGCATTAGACATGTGTCTGATCCCATCTCTGAACTAGGAGGCAGCTGTTTTACTTTCCTGTCTCGAGCATATGCAAAAGCAAGAGATGAAAAACCTCCTAGCATACAAACTACACACAACTGCGAGCAGTAGCTTTGTCTGGAGTCTAGGGCCATAAGGCGTAGAGATGCAGAGAAGGGGTAGAAAATTAGAACAGAGATGGGAGGCAGAAGCTAGACCCTAAAGAGCAGGTGCATGAGCTACGGGGCTTGAGCTTCATTCTGAAGGTTACAGAGAACCATTAGGATTTCAACCGAGGGATTGACATGATCAGGTCCATTTTAAAGAATTTACTGAGGCAGGGGTGGCTGGGTGGCTCAGTCATTTGAGTGTCCGACTTCAGCTCAGGTCATGATCTCACAGTCCGTGAGTTCGAGCCCCGCATCGGGCTCTGTGCTGACAGCTCAGAGCCTGGAGCCTACTTTGGGTTCTGTGTCTTCCTCTCTCTCTCTCCCTACCCCTCCCCTGCTCATGCTCTGTCTCTCTCTGTCTCAAAAATAAATAAAAACATTACAAAAAAATTTTTTTTAAGAATTTACTGAGGCAGTAATTACAGTATGAATTGGAAGGGGGTCAAATCAGGAGGCTATTGACGTTTCTAGATAAAATATGATGCATGCACAAGGGCCAAGGAGAGGGCAAATTCGAGAGATGCTGATGATTGCTACCCTGTAGGGAGTAAAGAAAAGAAAGGGGTAGACCACTAGGGTCTTTGGTTGGGTGACTGTATCCATAGTGATGCCATTGATGAGGGTGCATAGAATGAAACACAAGTTAGAGAGGAAAGAGAATGAATTCAACCCGGAGCATCTGAGATACTTGTGCAGTTGGGGGTGGCTAGTCGCGCCCCAACACAGATGCCATTACAGGTCCAAATCGATCATCAGACTCACAGGACACAACTAGGCTTTAATTGAGTTCCATGTTTACTTAATGCCATAGAAGAATCCAGGACCAGAGATGTGGTAGGACAGCATCTTTCCCTGGGAGGCCCAGCCACTAACCAAGTACATGGTTTGTTTGCCCTATCCTTGATGTATATAGAGTATGTACCATGGCCACTGGCATATATAGCCAAGGAGCATGTGGGTCACCTCAACACTGAGAAGATGAGCCTTGAGTTCCAACTGATTTTTTATACCATGAATCACATAGGCTCAAGAAACATAAGCCAACTCAGAGCTCCCCAACCCAGGGGTAGTCCTCACTGCAAATGAGGTGGACACAACTCCCCATGTTACTTCATACTTTAATTACCAAGAAAATAGTGACCTTGAGGACATTCTCAAACAGGCCAGCATCAGCCCTTTACTTACAACGGGTGCTTAAGTCTATGGGTCTGGGATGTCTGAAAGTGGTACAACTCAGAGAGGGAAATATATGTTTTGGGGTCAGAGATTTGGTTTTACATTCTTGCTACTAAAAAGCTGCATGACTTTGGCAAATGAGATAACTTTTCTAAATATTGTGTTTTCATCTTTGGAACAGCTGAATCCTACCTACCGCCCAGAGCTTCAGTGAATATTAACTATGACCATGAATAAAAGGTATCTAGAATATGGCAGGTTCTCAATACATGTCAGTTCCTTTTTTTTAGAGAAAAATATTTGACATCAAGTATGGAGATAAGAGAGAGATAAAAGGTGATAGGACAGCAACTGAACCTCATAAGGGGGGAAAAGCCCTAGTTCAAAAGCAACACATTCCTCGCACTACTCCCTCGGTCTGATATACAGGGAGGACTATTTGGACAATAATTGTTGTCTTTCCCCCAAACTCCCCCAAATTAATTTTCTTTTCCGAAAGCCTGGCAAAGAAATGCAGATTCCAACCTGGTAAGAACCTGGAAATTAAAAATTAAAATGCCTTCCTCTCTGCATTTGTTTCAAACCATTGATCATTTTTCCTTTGTTCATAACAGATATTAGGCATCTTTGGGTTGATAGTGAGTAATATTCTTTTTGTCTCGTTTAGGAACCGATGAGGAAACACTCATCAGCATTCTGACTGAAAGGACAAATGCACAGCGGCAGCTGATTGTTCAGGCGTATCAAGCAGCATATGGAAAGGTATGATTTGATTAACATGACAACTAGTAAAGAGCTAATCACTATGGATCAGGGATGCTCCCACATGATTATGCCTGCAGATCTTTTGTTTCAGCCCAAGTGTAACAGAAAGTACCCTGTGTATCCAGTCACAGGTAGGAGTCCTGGTTTTGCTCTTAACTGGCTGAATGGCTTTGCATATGTTATTTGCTCTTTCTGGACCTCAATTTTTCCACCTATTGAATAAGGAGGGTTGCCTTAGACAAGTAACGTTAAACCAGGAATGATTCTGCTCCCCAAAAGATATTTGGCAATGTCTTGAGACATTTTGATTATCACACCCGGTGGGAGAGAAAGGGATGTTTCTGGAATGTGGTGGGTGGAGGTCAGGGATGCCACTAAAGATCCTGCAATGCACAAGACAGCCCCCATAGGTAAGAATTATCTGACCAGTGTTCACGTCGACAGCACATATACTAAAATTGGAACGATATAGAGAAGATTAACTTGGTCCCTGTGCAAGGATGACGTGCACATTCGTGAAGCGTTCCATATTTTTCTTTGTGAGTTCGAACCCTGCATCTAGTTCTGTGCTGACAGGGCAGAGGCTGCTTGGGATTCTCTGTCTCCCTTCTCTCCGCCCCTCCCCCAGTTGTGTGCTCTGTCTCTCTCTCTCTCTCAAAATAAAGACATAAATTTTTCAAAAAAAAAAAAAAGGATTATCTGACCAATTATCTGGTAGATCCTGTCTTCGATGATCTTCAATTTGTCTTCCAACTTTAAAATGTTTTTGTAATTGTAGATTTAATTCATTCAGCAAATGAAAACTTACTTGTATACAAGAACATTTTGTGTCTTTTCCACACAGTGTATTTGTTCAATAATAAACTACGACGTTTCAGGAGTGGGATATTTCTCTGTGTCAGGAGATATCCTTGTCTTTGGAGACTCACTGATCTAAAAAGCAGATCCCTCTTTTTCTTATGAGGTTAAAATTTTATTAGAAAAATTAGAAGTAGGGGCGCCTGGGTGGCCCAGTTGGTTAAGCGTCTGACTTTGGCTCAGGTCATGATCTCACGGTTTGTGGGTTTGAGCCCCACATCCGACTCTGTGCTGGAGTCGTGTCTCCCTCTCTCTTTGTGCCTCCCCTACTCAAGCTCTGTCTCCCTCTGTCTCTCAAAAATAAATAAACATTGAAAAAAAAATTTTTTTAAAGAAAGAAAAATAAGTGAATAAAATAAATTCGGATCTTGGTAAGTGGTATGAAAGAATTAAAATGGGATGGTGTGGTAGAGAGTGACTGGTGAATGGCTCCTTGAAATAGGGTGGTGAAGACATATCAGTGACAGGGTGTTACCTTACTCTCAGCTGAAAGTAAACAGTACTAAGGATTCTGGTTTTTTTGTTTCTGTTTTTGCTTTTGTTTTTTTATTTGCTTGATCTGGGGAAGAGCATTACAGACAGAAGGCCCAGCAAATGCAAAAGCCCTGAGGCAAAAACAAGCCAGGGAATATTTAAGAAACAGAAAGACTTCCAATATGGCAGAAGTGTGGAGAATAGAGGGAGCAGATGGGAAAGATGCCATGGGGGGGGGGGCGGGGGGGGGCGGGGGGGGTGGGGGGGGTGGATTTCAAATATGCTGGGCCTTGCCGTCTTGCTACAGAGTTTAGGTTTTACTCTAAGAACAACAGAGAATCATTGAAAGTCTGTAAGCAAGAGAATACTGTAAACTAATTTATATTTTCAAAAGATCATTTTAGCTTCTGTGGCTAACAAACTGTGGTGGGAAAAGAGTGGTAACAGAGCAGTCAGCCTGCTGAGTCCAGGTGAGGACTGAGGGTGTATAGTGACCATCCACAGGCAGCTCAGGCATCACCTCCTGGCAGTGTTTTCCACACCCCCAGACTCTATGAAGACACCCTTCGTAATATTTAACCTTCACACTTTATCAGATACTTAACATATTATACTGAAATTTTATCTTCAAATATTTCTGGTTTTCCTATTAGAGTATAATATCCTAGGAGTAAAGATTTTTAACTCACCTTTAAAAGCCTACCACAGAGCAGGTGCCCAGTAAATGTCTGTCAAGTTTAATGAATTGCCAAGCTTCTCAAAAAGGCAAAACACTCACGTATAGGGAACATGAATGATCCATTGGCCTTTCAGTATTTCCAAAATATGGAGGAAGGAAGGATGGAGGTGAAGGGTGACCCCATTTCTCACAGTGGGATGGAATGAGAGCATGTGAAGGAGGATCCAGTTGGGAAGTCCTGGGTTGAGGACAGATGGTAATAACAGCTTAGCATTTAGAGAGGAAACACCCTGTGGCGATTAAAGTGGAGCTAGTGACCCTTGGCTCTCTCCCATTTGTTTTGCCTGTTCCCCACCCACTGGGCCCCCCAGTGGCATGGTAGATGTTGGTATGTATCCACATTGTCATAGCAGTCTGGGAGGCTGCCAGCCTCTGTCTCAGAGCTGAAAATAATCAGCAGCAAGAAAATAATAATTCAATAACACTCCTTTGAATATTGAAAGTAAAAACCACATTACGTGCCTTCAAACAGGGAAGATGGACTGTACTTATGTAATAAGTGAAAACAGTGCCAAGGGACAATACTAAGTAATAGGTGCCCCATTACATTCAGGGTTTTCCCTGCTGTTGCCAGGAAACTGCTTTTGATGGCTCGTGGTTCCACACTCTTAGCAGAGGCAAGTGACCGCCACTGTCCTCTGTTCCCTTTTCTCTCCAGAGTTCTTTAGCAGTCACTGAGAAACAAGGAATCGAGCAACTACGCATGAATCTGGGTGTGAATTACAGAGCTCCTCTTCCTCTTCTTCCCCCCACCCCAACCCAAGTATTGAGAGCATCTTCGGTGTGGGAAATGCATTGTGATACACAGTTCCTATCAGTGGCACTCATGTAACCCTTTCCATTGGCTTTCCTTCAGAAAACCTATAAAACAGAACAAGTTGGAAGCAGTCACAAAATGCAGATTAAATCCTTAGAAATAGTTCACCATTTCCTTTTATTCCCTGTGAATTGGCATGTTTTTGTTTGAAATGATACATATGTGTATCTTTCACTATGTGACTCTAAAGAAAGAGAAAGGAAAAGTATTTCACACTTTCTTCTTTGGGGTTCTTTATCTTAGGAACTGAAAGATGACTTGAAGGGTGATCTCTCTGGCCACTTTAAGGAACTCATGGTGGCCCTTGTGACTCCTCCAGCCATGTTTGATGCGAAGCAGCTGAAGAAATCCATGAAGGTATGAGCCCAGTCTGAGCCATTTCCACCTGAGATTTGACTATGTCATCAAGAGTAGTGACTTTCTTCCAGTGCACACTTGAGACATGGGTGTAAAAAGGACAGATTGGATGTCATTTTGATGCTATACTATCCGAGTGGTAGAACAATACTGAAATGGGGAATGGTTGTGGAACCTTGAGCCCACATGTTCCTGGGCTGAAAGGATATTGTCATATCCTAATTCTGTTTCCATGGTTTTTGACCCAAAGAGTCAAATTCTCTACTTTGTTGTCATTGAGAGTAAATGGCACCATCATCAACCCCATTGCTTAGGTCAGAAACCCAAAAGAATCTTTGGTCCCTTGCTTTCCCTCACTCTTCAAAGCTCCCAAATCTGTCTGCAAGTCCATCTATCAGAAATGTGTGCAGGGCACCTGGGTGGCTCAGTTGGTTAAGCGTCCAACTCTTGGTTTCAGCTCAGGTCATGATCTCATGATTCATGAGTTTGAGCCCCATGTCGGGTCCTGCCCTGACAGTGAAGAGCCTGCTTGGGATTCTCTCTCCTTCTCTCTCTGCCCCACCCTAGCTCACATGCTTGCTCACGTGCTTGCATGCACGTGCACACTCTCACTCTCTCAAAATGAAAGAAAGAAAGAAAGAAAGAAAGAAAGAAAGAAAGAAAGAAAGAAAGAAAGAAAGAAATGTGTGCATGTCTCTCAGGATTCATTGCTACCATTCTACTTCAACCACCACCATCTCTTGACTGGACCATATCAGTAGCTTTCTAGTTGGTCCTTTTGCCTCTATTTTTGCCCACTTGAAATCCATTCACCACAGAATAGCCAAAATTATTTTTATAAAGTCATTTTTGGAATCATATTATACTATTCACCTGCATAAATCTCCAATGGCTTTGAATACTTAAAATCCAAACTTCTTACCATGACCTTCATCACCCATCACAGTCTGGCTCCTATCTCTTGACTTCTTAAAAATTCTATCTGTGCTGGTCAGGGTTTCCCAGAGAAGCAGAAGCAGTAGGCAGGAGATATATATTACTAGATTTATTGCAAGGAATTGGTTACATAATCATGGAACTGGCTGGGCAGATCCAAAATCTGTAGGGCAGGCTGGAACTCTAAGCACAAGCTGGAGCTGTTGCCCGCAGATGGAATTTCTTCTTCTTCAGAGAAGCCTCAGCTCTGCTCTGAAAGCCTTTCAACTAAGTTGGATCCACCTGAAATATCTAAGATGATCTCCTTTACTTAAAGACACTCAATAATGGACTTTAGTTATGTCTACAGAACACCTTCACAGCAAACCTAGATTTGTGTTTGATTGAGTTAACTGAGGACTGTAGCCTGGCCAAGTTTATAAAGTTCCATAAAACTGCCCATCACATCCTCTCCTCCCTCTCCCCCGATTCAGTACTATAGCTACACCGGCCTTCTCTCTGCTGCTTGAACATTCTAAGCTTATTCCTACCTTGAGGTCTTTATACATGATGTTCTTGGCATCTGGAATGTTTCCCTCCACATATTTTCTATCAATTCACTCAGTTTAATTTTCTTAATTGCACGTAATACCATCTAAAATTATGTCGTTTATTTTTTGCTATTTGTTTATTGTTTTTTTTTTCCATCCAATTAAAAGGTATATCTCCATCATAACAGGTAACCTCATCAGTTTTGGTCTGCATCTTCTGAAATGAAGTAGGTGCTCAATGCATTTGTTGAGAGGAAGGAAGGAGTCTATATCTGAGGCATAAGCTGTATTCTGCCTCCTTATCAGAGATAGGAGATATTTTTCTTTTCTGTGGAAGACGTATAGGCACCCAAGAAGCAGATGCCAAGATGTGATGAGACACACAAGAGATTTCCTGGGGAAAATCTTTTTTTTTTTTTTTTTTTTTTAATGCTTATTCATTTTTTGAGAGACAGAGAGAGACAGAGCATGAGTGGGTCAGGGGCAGAGAGAAATGGAAACACAGAATCTGAAGCAGGCTCCAGGCTCTGAGCTGCCAGCACAGAGCCCGATGCAAGGCTTGAATTCATGAACTGCAGGATCATGACTGAGCCGAAGTTGGCCACTTAACTGATTGAGCCACCCAGCACCCCCCTCCCTGGGGGAGATCTTATGAGGGATAAAGAAGTGTCAGAGCAGGGTAAGTTGGGTGAAGCTTCAGATGGCAATACAGGGCTTACACACATGACAGAGGGACAGAAGTAGGCTCAGATAGGAGGAGCCTCCGTGCACAGGGCAGCTCAAAGAAAACCATGGCAGGCCGATGGGGAGCTCCAAAGCAAAGGACTGCCCTTTGGAGAAGTCCTACACCGGGCAGAAATGGCCCAGCTCCAGTACCCCTTCCATGTTCAGTCACTTGCTGAGACAGCTTGGAGGGAGAATAGCCTTTTTGTGAACCACGTGGCAGATCCAGAGCTATGGCAGTTGAAGGCTATCAACCAACTATGTTCTTTGCTGCAGATTCTCTTAAAATGAAGTCTGAGTGGTGCATTTCTATGGCTGCCACATGGGGGGCAGTTTAACAGGTACAATAATAAGGATTAGATTCACCAATAAAGATTTAAAAAATTTCTCTCTTATGCAAAAGAAATCCAAAGTAAGCAGTCCAGAGCTGATAGTGTCATGACACTAGCATTATCAGGCACTCAGGCTCCTTCTATCTTTAGGTTTGTCCGTCTTCAGCCTGTAGATTCCACTTTTTGGCTAAAGATGGCAACTCAAGATCCAGGCAATATGTCTTTACCCCAGTCAGCTAAAAAGAATAAGAGACAAAGAAGGGTTCATTCCCTCTCTTTAAGGATTCTCACAAATCGTATGTGGTATTTACATATATTCTATCGCTCATAATTTAGTCATATGAACAAACCTAGCTCTAAGGGAGGCTAGAGAGTAATATAGTATCTATTTGGATAGCTATGTGCTAAGTTATAAATTAAGGGTTTTATTATAAGCAAAGAGGGTAAAAGAGATGGGGTCCATTCAGTTTTGCTGTGAACCTAAAACTGATCTAAAAAATAGTCTGTTTTTAAATTAATTAATTAATTAGTTAATTAAAACAGAGAGATGTTGAGAGCAACTAGGAATCTGTGCCACAGAGGGACAGAATTCAGCCTCTTTTCATAAGCTGCATCAACATTATTTGATCAAGTTGCTAGTATAAATGGCTTTTCATAGAGTCACAGTGTGATTCAGTGACCTCAGTATAAATCAAGGCTCAGGGTAACTAGTCCCCAAGTCAACTAGGCCCATGACACACATTACTGAGCCTTTAAAAATCTCCCTGTATGAAGATGATACCTGCTGACCATCTAATGCAATGGTAGAAGGATGAACCCATTCAAAAGAATTGCAGAGCCCTTAATAAACATAATGGTGTGTTCAAATGCTCACTTCTGATCTTGAATGGCATAGGCTTTTCCCTTTGTGCTATTTCTTTCTGCAATTACTCAATTTATTCTTTACACTAGAGTAGGACATTTTCTTGAAAATGTGGGTGTCAGTTTAGATGATTTGTGTTATTTTTGTACTAAAGTATGTGGAAAAATTAGAAAACTATAGCAATATGCAACCTTATGTGGATTTACTAAAACTTCTTTTCATCTGTATAAAACAAGATATCAAGCCTGAAATGCATGAAATTAAGTGTTTTAAGTATTCTAAAAATAGATTTCTTTTTTCTTTTTAGGGTGTCGGAACAAGCGAACATGCATTGATTGAAATCCTCACCACCAGAACAAGCAGGCAGATGAAGGAGATCTCCCAAGCCTACTATACAGGTAGTCTTATTTTCTGCTTACTTTTCCCACTGTCCACACACATATGAGCCAATGTTGCTTTTCCCAGACACCCACCACGCTCTTCTTCGCAAGGCATTTGGGGAAGGCAAGACATAAAAAGGAGGATACATTCTAAAATGGGCTAAATGTGGATTTTCAGAGAAATTTTGAATATGACCCAAGCTAGAAACTGCTGCATAACAATGGCATTGACATTTCTCATTTATAACATTACAGCTATAGAGGATTTTGCCCTTGGCAATCACTATTTATTGAACCAACTATTTTCATCAATGTAAGATTTCATCAAATCATGGTATATTAATATTATATATTAAAAACCGCTCAGATTAGCCTCATGATTTTTGGTGTGGAAAATGAGACGAACCATTTAGAGAATGTGTTGAGCATGTGGATTCAGTATAATTAGCTCAAGTCCTAATAGTCTGTCAGCTGTGACACAGACTACCGAGGGTTAATTCTGACAGACTACCAAGGGTTAGCATGACTACACAAGTTAAAGCACAGCCCCCACAGGACTACCCTCACTTCAGACACCAGCCACAAGCTCAGTGCTCCCAGGCCACGTGCCCTTCTGACCAAACGGCTACACATTTAGGGGTTCTCACTACTTCCTCGGGTTCAATAGCTCACTAAAATGACTCACAGAATTTAAGAAAGCATTATACAGTCAACCCCTGAACAACGTGAGGGTTAGGGGCACCGACCCCCAGCACAGTTCAAAATCCATGTATGACTTTTGACTCCCTCAAAACCTAACTGCTAATAGCCTGCTGTTGACCAGAAGCCTTACTGGTAACATAAACAGTCAATTAACACATACTTTGTATGTTATATGTATTAGATACTGTGTTCTTATAATAAAGTAAGCTGGAGTTAAGAAAATGGTTTTAAGAAAATCACAAGGAGGGGCATTTGGGAAGCTCAGGAGGTTGAGTGTCCGAATTTGGCTCAGGTCATGATCTCATGGTTCGTGAATTTGAGCCCCACCTTGGGCTTACTGCTGTCAGTGCAGAGCCCGCTTCAGATCCTCTGTCCCCCTCTATCTCTGCCCCTCCCCTGCTCACGTTTTCTCTCTCGCTCTCAAAAATGAATAAACATTGAAACAAACAAAAAAGGGAAATCGTAAGGAAGAAAAAATACATTTACAAAATTGTACTGCATTTGTTGAAAACACCCACATATAGGTAGACTGTGCAGCTCACACCCATGTTGTTCACGGGTCAGTTGTATTTACAATTATAATTCTACTTGAAAGAGTAGAAATGAGGACCAGCCAAGTGAAGACATTCAGAGGAGACTTCTGAGAGGGTCCCAAACACAAAGCTTCCGTGTTCTCTGGATGTATCTCCTTCCCGGCACATCGATATGTAATTACCAACCAGGGAAACTCCTTGGATCTTTGGTATCCAGCTTTTATTAAGGATTCATTACATAGGCATGACTGGTTGCATAACTGGCCACACGACTGATCTCCATCTCCAGTCCCCCTCCTTTCACTGCAGGTCAGGCTGACATGTGGCTCAAAGCCCCAACCCTTCTAAATCACATGGTTGGTCTTTCTGGTGGGACCAGCCCCTACCCTGAGTTGTGTCGTTAGCATAAATTCAGCTGTGGTTCGTGGGCACCTGCCACGAATAACAGACATTCCTATTATTTGGGAAATTCCAAGGATTTAAAAGTTACCAGCTAGGAACCGGAACAAAGACCAGCCCAAATTCTGTATTATACAACAGCCCCCTGTAGCCCCCTCCAAGTACCCCAAGGGAGCCACAGTTTCTATGTTTCTGTATCAGAGAGGTTCTGCAGTAGAAGTCCAGAGAAGGCATATACTGGCTCTTAGATGGGTGTCAGATAGGTCACTTTGAGAAATTCTCATTAGAACGTAAATACCTTCACTTAGCTTAATGATAGGTAAGTGACTGTTTTATTCATGTGCTGATAAGGGCTCCATTCAAACGGAATCAGCATTAGGCATTTTAACAGAATTTAACATAGAGAATTGTTTAAACACTTTTTTTGGAGGACTGAAAAAGCTAAAAGGGAACACAGGGAAGACACAGAGGTATAAACAAACCCCAGGGCTGGAACAACAAGGGAAAGAAGTTGGAGTTTTCAGGAACTAGAAGCTCAGGGGAGGGGTATCACCTGGCCAATGTTGGTGCCTCAGGGGCTCAGTGGAGAGATTTAAGGAACCAGAGTTCCGATCTCTGCAAAAGGGCTGCATCTGGCTGGAGCTGGCACCCTCCATGCTAAGTGACTTTTTCTAGGCGCCTGGAGCCAACTGCTGCTGCCAGGATTAAAGACCTTCACTGGTTTGCACTGACATGAGTAGCAAACAACTAACCTGTTCTGCTCTCCCCTGCCTTCCAGTCTCCCTCTACCCGCCCCCTTCCCCAGTGGTGGACCTAACAGGGAGTTGGGGCAGGGGAGAGGGGTACACAAGAGAAGTATAATTTGCAGTGTCCCAATCCCAGCTCCACAAAGTAAGGCATAGAAGGTTGAATTTGGAGTAGATGAGATAATTGCTTAATAATAGCCACAAACAGGTGCATTGTAGGTGTTTAAAATATTTGGTTCTCTGAGTTCAATGAGATTTGCATATAAATCAGAGCCAGAGACTGTATCCCAAGGTGACTTGTCACTTCTGGGTATTTCTTAGAAGAGTTACTACTCCATGAGTTGACTTGCCACTTGATGGATTTCTGGGGTCCAGCGTCTATGTACAAACAACCCTAAGACGTAAGCTCTATGAGGGCAGGAACTTTGTCTGGTTTTGTTCACTGCTGTAGCTCCAGTGACCAGAACAATGGGGAATAAATTCAAATATGCATTGAATGAATATCCTCAAGATTGAGATTGTCGTCTTAAGAGCCAAGTGAAAGTTCTAGCTTTTAGGATTGTTGTTTTGCAGGTATGAACTGTGGTAGTAGTTCAAAGTTATCAGAGGCCCCTATATCTCTGTGAGATAAGCTCTCTAAGGCTATAAGGAATGGGACAGCATTTAGGTTACCTTGATTAATAGGGATTCATGATACATAAGAAGTAAAAGAAGAAAACAGTCTTAATCATGTGTAGCTAAGCTTTACGGAGATGAGATTCAGGACACAGCATTAACCTGGAGACTCAGCCCTCTTGTCCCTTCCTCAATATCAGGCATTCATTGCTCCCTGTGCTAATGTTTCTGGTACAGTAACTCTTTTCCCTTTCTGCTTCTACTGTTCTCGAGAGCACCAAGTAACTTCTCTCCCCTTACCACATGGTGTTTGTCTACGTAGGCTTTTATTTCCTGCATGGTTTATGGTTTTTCTTGACTTCTGTTTTGTGCCTTATTCCTTAGGGTCTTTCCACTTCTCTGTTGTTGTACTGTCTTTGACTCTTTTTCTGTATAGCTCACTCCCTAAGAGAAGATTCAGTGGGCTAAAAGGAGAGCTGAGAATGTAGTCTTTAAGTTGTGTGAATTATGTCCTGTTCAAGGTCCATGTTCTAGTACTGAAGAAGAAGGAAATAGTAATTGGAGGGCAAACTAGCAGCTTGCCCACACTAGCTTTTCCATTATCCATATTTTAATGCCACTGTCAGATAAAATGGACCATGATTTGACCCAAAAAGGCAATTCTTTCTGTTCTTACACATCTGCCACCACACACAACATGGTAATAGTTATGAGAAGAACGTGTCCGTATCAGAAGAGAACCAGCAAGATGAAAAGAAAGAGGTAAGATTTATTTTATCAGGTACTGACTCCTTGCCAAGGTTGACATTTAAGCTTTTCTCTGTTTTGTAATAATGTTTTTCAGTTTGTCAAGGCTTAATTTATTCTTATTTGGTTTCAGTATATAAGAAGAGTCTTGGAGATGACATCAGTTCAGAAACATCTGGAGATTTCCGGAAAGCTCTATTGACTTTGGCAGATGTAAGTTTTTATTTTTTCTTAACTGCCCAATAAGCTGCATGCTTAATGATAATTTCTAGGGAGTTTAAAAATAACCAAACTAAGACAATGAGATTGCAATTCTCCTTATGAAATAATACATTCGTTTTACATTTTCATTTCTGGACTCCAAAGAATATTTATTTCTTTTGTTGGTATTTAAATTAAGTAGGAAGCATGTTACAGAAATATTTTCTTCAGAAATGGGTATATCAGCCTCTGGATTAAAAACAAACAAACAAAAAGACTTGCAATGGGTTGCCTGGGTGGCTCAGTTGGTGAAGCCTCCAACTTTGGCTCAGGTCATGATCTCACAGTTTGTGGGTTTGAGCCCCACGTTGGGCTCTGTGCTGACAGCTCAGAGCCTGGAACCCGCTTTGGATTCTGTGTATCCTTCTCTCTCTCTGCCCCTCCCCCACTTGTGCTCTGTCTCTCTCTCTCTATCAAAAATAAATTTTAAAAAATTAAAGATTTTTTTTAAAGTCTTTAAAAAAGACTTGTGAAAACAAACACAAAAACACGATTGCTGCAACTTTATGTTTGCTGCCTTTGGAAGAGTTGCTAAACCATTCGTCAGTGTGTGACCAAATGAGGCCACATCTAGCTCTCTCTTCTTAGGAGGCTCATGACTTCATAATAAAGGTGGTAAGGTCAAGGGTGAGATATAACCACATATGTGTACATGAAAGGAGGTAATTTAAGCCATATCTCACTGGCCCCTTTCAGCTGATTTACACAGCTCTTTACATGTGACGAAGTCCCAACGCTGGTCTCAGCCTGCGGGTAGAAATAGTACTTGTCGAAGTGAGGCATTATGCCACAAGAAAACAGTTTATCCTAATTATAGTTTCAGTTACTTCCAATGGTGAAAACCTTAAAGGTCGACCCGACAAAGCCAAACTGATGAGGCATTGCTGCAAACATGCACTCGCACAGGTTTGTGTGCAAGAGCGCACACGCATTTGTGCACGCACAGGAGCACACAACCTCCACAGGAGGCAATTGCAGAGTAGGACTTCAGGCCAGGTGTTTAGACTCAAACTGCCCTGGACTCTCACGCTCCTCGGCTGCCTAGTAGCTTTATTTAGACAAGTTACTTTAAGCCTTAAAACTTCTGTTTTCACATCTGTAAAACTAAAATAACAAGAGTACCAACCTCGGGGGCTGTTGTGAAGATAAAGAGAGAGAGCGCCTGTGTGTAAAGTACATAGCACCTAAAAAGTGATCGAGACGTGGTGGCGGTGGCTTATTAGCAGTAGTACCATTGATAGTCAGCATTTTTTTTTTAAGTTTATTTATTTATTTTGAGAGAGCAAGAAAGAGAGCAGAGGAGGGGCAGAGAGAGAGAATCCCAAGCAGGCTCTGCACTGTCAGCGCAGAGCCTGATGCAGGGCTTGAACTCACGAGCTGAGATCATGATCTGAGCCGAAGTCAAGAGTCACAAACTCAACCAGATGCCCCGATAGTCAGCATTTTTTTTTTTTCCTGGAGCAGAGTGCGCAATGAAACGGAATAAAAAGGCAAACTAACAGCGGAGTGGCAGCAGCACTGAAAAGGAAAATGAAAGAAACCACGTGGAAATCAGACAAACACACAAGGACCTAATGTCTGCAAATGGCAATAAATGTGCTTTAAAAATATTACGGCCAAACATGCCATTCACCTACAATTCTCAAAATAATTCCGGCAATCCTCTTTCCTATCTCCCCTCTTTCTGTAGTGTGCTGAGTTTCTGTGCACAAGCACACATGCACTTAGCCACAGAGCCCTCAGTGTTAGAGTTCAAGGGTTTTGTCTTTTTAATAGACTTTATTTTCCAGAGAAATGTTAGACTTCCAGAAAAATGGAGCAGAAAGTACAGAGTTCCCTTATGCCCCTCACAGTTTCTCCTGCTATTAATATCTTGCATGGTGTAGTATAATTGTCATTGAATACTGCTACATTATTATTATTATTGTTATTATTAACTAGAGTCCATAGTGGACATTAAGATTCACTCATGGGTTTGGACAAATGGATGATGCCATGTATCCACCGTTACAGTATCACACAGAATAGTTTTACTGCCCTAAAATTCCTACACTCCAGCTCTTCATCCTTCTCCTCCTCCCTTCAAAACCCTGGCTAACACTGGTCTTTTTACTGTCTCTATTGTTTTGCCTTTTCCAGCATGACATATGATGGGAACCAAACAGTATGTTGTCTCTTCAGACTGACTTCTTACATTTAGTAATATGCTAAGTGTCTTTCATGGCTTGATAAGTCTTTTCCTTTTTATCGCCGAATACTGTTCCATTGTGTGGATATGTGACAGTTTGTTTCACCCGTTGAAGGGCATCTTGGTTTCTTCCAAGTTTGGGCAATTAGGTATAGAAACTTCTGCAAACATCCATGTACAGGTTTTTGTGTGGACTTCAATTTGGTCAGTGTCAAGGAGCACAGTGGCTGGATTATGGTTAAAGTGTGATTGGTTTTGTGAGACATGTCCAGACTGTCAAAGTGGCTGTATCGATTTGCATTCCCACAAGCAAGGAATGACAGTTCCTGTTGTTCCAAATCCTTTGGTGTTGTCAGTGTTTTGGATTTTAGCCATTTTCTAATAGGTATGTAGTGGTATCTCATTTATTTTTTTATTTTCTATTCCCTAATGGCCTATGATATTGAGCATCTTTTCATGTGCTTTCTTGCCAACTGTATATCTGATATCTGGGCAGATCTCTTGCCCATTTTAAAAGTAGGTTTTCATTATTTTATGTGAGTGTCTAGAGCTCTTTATGTTTTCTGGATGTAAGTTCTGTACTAGATGTGTGTTTGTAAGTATTTTTCCCGGTCTGTGGCTTGTGTTTTCATTCCCTTAAGATCTTTGAGTTTTCAGAAGAGGAAAATGAGGCTCAGAAAATTGTGTGATTTGCTACAAATATCATGGCTGATGAGTAGCAGAGCCACAACGGGAGCCCCGAGTGCCTGATTCCTCTGTGTTTCCTGGCCTCTGCTGGAGAAAAAAAATCTCTAAAACATCCTGTTGGTTGGAATACTGAGTCCTAGAGTCTTCTTTATTTAAGAGGATTGCCTTTGTTTGCATCTTCCCTGTTTAGGGCAGAAGAGATGAAAGTCTAAAAGTGGATGAGCAGCTGGCCAAAAAGGATGCCCAGGTCAGTAATAGAGCAAAGAAAACATCTCCTGTAACCTTTGTTCCCCCTTGACTGCCTTTTCATTCATTTGGCGTCACTGGCTGTCCTCTCCTGTCGTCTCTGAAGGAGAAGCCTGAAGGCTGGGCATCACCCACCCTAGCCCTCTACCTTCCCCAGTGGTGGGTATTATTCTTCTGGCTCCAGCCACCCTCTTAGATTCCTAGTTTGCTAACAGTGGAACGGTGAGAGACTTGGAAAAGAGATTATCTCCCTGAATTCTACAACCAAGGACCTCCTCTTGTCATTCCATACCCTCTGAGGAGGAGGAGGAGGAGGGAGGGAGGGGGGGAGAGAGAGAGAGAGAGAGAGAGAGAGAGAGAGAGAGAGAGAGAGATTGTGTCCATAATAACATTCTAGGTCTTCCTTTTTATCCAATAGATTCTCTATAATGCTGGGGAGAACAGATGGGGTACAGATGAAGATAAATTCACCGAGATCCTGTGTTTAAGGAGTTTTCCTCAACTGAAACTGAGTATGCACTCACATTACAATCCTTTTTGCTTTGTGTTGTATTTGCAAATGTTTTTTGGCTTACTATACAAAATTATGTAAAATGAAGTTAAAAATAGCAAAGTCTATTCCATTTGCATGTATAAACACTTCAGGAAAAAAAAAACATGGGGGAGCTGTGTTCCAACTCAAGACACAACTGACACTGCTCTTGTCTTCCCCTCCAGGTTGAGTACATCACCTAGTGAGTGACAGGTAACAGATGGGAGAAGATGGCAAGGAGAAAGAAAGGGGGAGCCCTCTGGGGTGAGAGGAGAGAGGAGTATTCTAGTGGTGTTCAGGAAGCTGAGGCAATGCTTCCAACACAATTAGCCACTTCCCTAGTTAGCCACTTTCCAGAAAAACCAGGCATTGTGGGTGAGGGTATCTTAATGCATTAATGAGAATGAATATTCAGCTCTTTCTGATATAAAGCAAATTGGGGAAAGGGGAGCATAGTTTTTTTGCTTAGACCAACTATTACATGGAACTGCTAAGCACCCACCTCCTCCTTCATGTATCTCCCTGAACCACCTGGAAGCAACAGCACCCAGAAGCCCAGAACTCCATTCGCTGTGAATAGCTGAGTGTGGCTCCCAGGTGTCGGTCAATAGAGCAACCGCAGCACATGACTAGGCTTATGCTGAGTTCATGGAAAAATGAGGAAGCATAAGGATATTATCGTGACTTTTTAATTCTGAAATTGCCCTTCCTTAATTTGGGCATTAAAATTTCACTTATTTTATAAAATAATGGTAATAGTATATTATAGTTCCTTTATTAATATCTTTATTTGAAACATAAAAACCAAACAATCCGAGATTTCTCTCCAAAATTTTTTTTTTCAAAATTTACTTGGCTTACAAAGTATGCCTACATACTTAGGGACATATGTGTGGGTTTTGCTTTGGGGCAAAAACGGATCGAGAAATCTGAATGCCTTCTGGTAAGTGTGAGTAGGCCATGCTGCCTTTGGGGATGATTTACTCAGCAGAAAGAAATCTTCATAATTAAGATTTCATTAGCAGATAAAACATATTTGACTAATGACCACACTGTTGTTCCCAGGTGCTGCTATAATTTAAAAGTAGACCATTGCCCTAGATAAATCATTTTTCATTTAACCTTTCAGGTGATTTTATATTCCATCAGCCTGGGAAGGGGGAGGAGAGAAGACAGAATGAGATCATTGAAGAAAATGGCCAATGAAGTTTAGGTTTTATTGCAGATGATTCTTTTTTAATTTTTTTGTTAACATTTATTTATTTATTTTTTTAACGTTTATTTATTTTTGAGACAGAGAGAGACACAGCATGAACGGGGGAGGGTCAGAGAGAGAGGGAGACACAGAATCTGAAACAGGCTCCAGGCTCTGAGCGGTCAGCACAGAGCCCGACGCGGGGCTCAAACTCACGGACTGTGAGATCATGACCTGAGCCGAAGTCGGCCGCTTAACCGACTGAGCCACCCAGGCGCCCCAACATTTATTTATTTTTGAGAGACAGAGAGAGACAGAACACGAGTGGGGAGGGGCGGGGGGAGGGGGTGGACACAGAATTTGAAGCAGGCTCTAGGCTCTGAGCTGTCAGTACAGAGCCCGACATGAGGCTAGAACTCATGGACCGTGAGATCATGACCTGAGCTGAAGCGGGACGTTTAACCGACTGAGCCACCCAGGTGCCCCAACTGCAGATGATTTTTTTTAAAAGAAACAACAAAAACTTCCATGTTCAAGTTTTGATGGTTTGAAGGAGTTTTTGAGTTTGACATTTAACAACTTGATTTGCTGCATATCAAATTAAAAAAACAGAATATATTCGAGTGTGGTCAACTGGGATGCTTTAAATATTTTTATGGTGTTGCTTTCTAGCATTTGATGAATATAGAAATATTAGCCAGAAGGACATTGAGGACAGCATAAAAGGAGAATTATCTGGGCATTTTGAAGACTTACTGCTGGCCATAGGTAAGCCCTTGCGTGTTTGGAAACTGAGTTACTTTGCACTTGTTTTAAATTGATGTGAAGATTAGCTCCTTTCCTGTAGGAATCCTGAGTGATGCATCTTTATGCTCCCATATCCCCTAGCACAGTCCATGGTACACACGATATGCTCAACAAATATTGTTAAATGGATGCATGAAGCAGTTATCTTTTTAGGTTTTACTTTATCTTTTAATTTTGTATTGGTTTGTCACCACGCTTGGGTTGTAAACTCCCTGAAAGATGAAAATATTACATTTATATTGCCATTTTTATTGGGGCTTGTTGAAAGACTGAGCAACTAAGCCAATTTAGTGATTCATCATATTTGGTTATTTTTGGAAGATACCAGTGGCTTCCCAAAACTGAGCCCCGGTCAGAGCTATAGGTCTTCTCCCTCTTGGCCATGCCAACCAGGAGTGTAGAACAGAAGGTCAGTCACAGACCAAATCTGTTCCTAGAGACATGTGAATTAAGGAGCAGACGCAAAACACTGTTACATAAGTGGATGGGTCTTCTCAATGAGGTCTCTGCCTCGTTGTTATTTATCAGCAGTTAAAGATGCTAGAAGCAGAGCAAAGGTACACCCTAGGGAGTTAGCGGTGTAAGCGTAGGTGTTGCTGTGTCTAGGAGTTGGAGATGAGTCGGCTGCTGTGGGAGTTTCTCTGGCAGGTAATTTTATTTTCCTCATGACTAAAGGTAATTACTGTGCTAACGTTCTGTGCAAATATGACGTGATAAGCCTTTGAAATTCAGGTGAAGCATTCCCCTCTTCATTCTCAATAAAAGCCAGTGGTGATGAGGGGGTAGAGTGGTATGGTTACTCAAAGAATCTTTTTAAAAAATATATTACCATAGATTAACTCAATTTCCATTAAATGAAACTGAACATTACTTTGCTTTTTATAACAGTCCGTTGTGCCAGAAGCATGCCTGCCTTTTTAGCTGAAAGACTGCATCAAGCTTTAAAGGTTCGTCTGGAAATTTCATTTACATTCTTATTCTCCCTCAAGAAGAATATGAAAAGTATTGCATAATATTGATGGAATTTCATGTTTCTTTTCTCCTTTGATGAGTTCTCTTTTGTAACTAAATTGTCTACTAATTTGTCTCATAGGTAGATAGAGAGTATCCTAATCATTATAGAGACAGGTACAGTGACGTGTTGACTAAATCGTTTCCTCCACTTCACAGTATACGCAGGCAGTAAAAGTTGTTTCAGAACACCAAGCCTCAAGCCTGACCCATTTGATCCAGTGGCCTCTCAAACTGCCTTTCTTAGACTAAACCAAGCTGAGTCAGTAGCCTTTCGTGCCATAGAAACCCTGGGTTTCCTTGTCTATTTACCGCTGATAGATAGTGAAGTCTCTGAGTACAGGCGTTTTTCTTGCTCTTTTCTATCTTCAGACCTTTGCACTGAGCCTGGAACTTTAGAAGATGCTTACTTCAGGGTCTTCACTGGAAATTTCCTATAAAGGTCCACATGTGCCTTCAAAGTTATGTTCAGAGTGAACACGCCAAGTCCCTCACCTCACCCCCCACCCAAAGGTGCTTCCTGTCCTGTGTTCAGTCACCTCAGTGGATAGCCCCAACAGGAACTAACCTTGCCCTACTTTCTGAAGTTATACCATTCACCCCATCTTTGTCCCCCATGCCTCAGCCACCTTGGCCTTCTTTCTGTCCTTGACTATGCCAAATGTCTTCCCCCATCAGAGTCTTTGAGTTTGTCGCCCTCTCTCCCTGGAATGTACCTTCTCCAGATCTACCTCTGGCTGGCTCCTTCTCACCTTTCAGGTCACCTCCTGAGAGAGATCTTTCCTGACTAAACAGGTCAGTTTGCTTCCTTTCAGTCACACTCCATTAGGTAATTCTTACTACTATTTACATAAACATGTTAATTTTCTTTACTGTCCATCTCCATCCATTAGAATGTAAACTCCATGCAAATAGAGATATAATCTGTGCTGTTCACTACCATATGCACAGTACATGGAGCAACATCTGATATATAGTAGATGTTCAGTAACTGTTTGTTGAATGAATGAAGAAATGAATAGTGTCAATATCCACCTAACTGCTCAGCAAGAAATTTTACACTTTTCTCCCTCCTTCATTTTCCCCAAATGATACATCCCTAAATTTTGTCAATCTACCCTTGTAAGCACCCCTTAAATCTACACATTTTCTCCATTCCTACCACCATTATTCTAGGTCAGGCCATCATGAGCTCTCTTCTTGTTACACAGTCACCCCTGGATGGGTCCCAAAGCTTGTAGTCACATTCTGTTCTCTGTATCCCACTCTTGCCCTGCAATCCCATCTGCATGCTGCTGTCAAAGGGATTTCCTGAAACACAAATCTGATCTGCTCTCAACACTGTCATGTTCAACAGATTGCAGTTGTTCTCCACATTTGGGGTAAAGTCAGAATTTCATTTCGTGGTTTACAAGGTCCAGCCTTTTCAGACACATTTCTTGCTATGATTCTTCCCCATTATTTATGCATCCTTGAATGTGGCATTCTTTCTTGGCCTGAGCCTTCATGCATGCTGTCTCCTCTCTTGGAACATTTTTCCCCCTCTCTATGTAAGCCCTACCTTCTTTTCATCTGGCTGATTATTTAGGTCCCAGCTCAAATACCACTTTCTCAGACAGACTTTTCCTAATTCTTGATCTATTTTAGGCTCTCCTTACATATGCTCCCATAGTACCCAATATTTCCCATATGTTGGATTGTATTGTAATGGCTTGTTTTCTTGCCTGTATCCTTTACAAAATTGAAAGCTTAGAAAGGGTATCTCGTTTTTGTTTTTGACATTTGGCATGGTGATGGCACAGAGTAAATGCTCAATAAATATTTCTTGAATATATGAATGATAAAGTTTGATGACAAATGAGTGGAGAAGAGTCACTGTGGTTGAATATTTTGTGCAGCATTATCTATTTCTTATAAGTATAGATCTATATATTGTTTTGCGGCCAGTGAGATTTGTATTGTGGACACCTGTATTTCTTAACAGGGTGTTGGAACTGATGAGTTTACTCTGAACCGAATAATGGTTTCCAGATCAGAAATTGACCTTTTGGACATTCGAGCAGAGTTTAAGAAGCATTATGGGTATTCCCTATATTCAGCAATTAAAGTAAGTCTCCCCTTGAAAGTAGTAAAACACATATTGCCTTTTTCTACTCATCTTCTTTCCTGTATACTCTGTAAACATAGAGATATGTGACTCAGTTTTCTTACTCCCTGTCAATGCATGAATGTGTTTTCCGAGTTTAAAATAGTGATAGCATAGGAGGACCTGGGTGGCTCAGTTGGTTGAGTGTCCGACTTCGGCTCAGGTCATGATCTCATGGCTTGTGAGTTCAAGCCCCGCATGGGGCTCTGTGCTGACAGCCCTGAGCCTGGAGCCTGCTCCAGATTCTGTGTCTCCCTCTCTCTGCCCCTCCCCCACTCACGGTCTGTCTCTCTCTCTCTCAAAAATGAATAAATGTTAAATGAGCACTGGGTGTTGTATGTAAGTGATGAACCACAGGAATCTACCCCCAAAACCAAAAGCACACTGTACACACTATGTTAGCCAACTTGACAACAAATTATATTAAAAAAAATAAAAATAAATAAAGTTTACAACTTGAGGAATTGAAAAAAAAATTTTTAATAGTGATGGCATAAATAAACAAATGAGTGAACAAATAAATAAATATATAAATAATAGTGATAACAAAATGTCTCCCAAAGATAGTGATTATTTTTCAGCTCCAAAATCCCAGGCACATAACAGACACTCAACATTTTCTTTTAGGTTTAGTGGCCATTAATTGTTCTTCTTCTTTGGATTATATATGCAAATCAGTTACCTATATTTTATATTGTATTCTTATTTATTTATAGTCTTATTTATTTCAATTTTTCTTTATGACAATAGAAGGATATAAAAATACATGTTTTAAAGTTCCTATTTTTAATGGAAGTATAGTTGGCATACAATGTCCCATTAGTTTCAGGTGTGTGGCATAGTTAAATCTCCTCTTGTTTTACTCAAAATATAGAGAGCATGGTTTTGCACTGTGGAACTCTTTTCATTTCAGTTTATAGGAAGTTTTCTCATTCTTTTTAACAGCTGCACATCATTCCATTGCTTATGTATTTGCACCCACCATATCAATAGATGTTTCCAGTTTTTTGCTGTTACAAACAATTGAATGATGTTGTGCTATGCATGCCCAATTTCATGAGGTGCAAATGTATCTAAGGGATACAGTCCCATACGCCAGTAGCATTGCTGAGGCAGATGTAAATACATTCGTAATCTTGGTAAATGTTACCAGTGCACTTCCCTTTGCACATCATGTAGTCAACTCGATTCATTCACCAAAACGAATCCTATTTTTCTTTCAGCCAGAGCTTTTGTTTTTACACTAAACCTTTGCAGAAGGTGCTGTATGCTGAAGTGGAAATTGAGGAACTTATTCAACAAGGCACCTCTCAGACTGTGCCTGGGGCTTAGCACAGATTTCATCAGTTCACACTCAATGCAATTTGAATCGATTCTGACACATCACAATAGTTTCAATCAACACAGGAAGATTTAATAATGTTAACCATATTGTACTTACTAAGGCAGAAAAGTAGACTCATACATTTTATAAAGATTGCCAGTAACAAGGTTGAAACAGAAAGAAGGCCTTCAGTTCACCCTCAGCAAACTGGGAAATTAAATTAACCATTAGTTCTCCCTCCCACAATAGTCTGGCTAATTGAGGCTTATTATATTAGGAAATATCTAAACTATGCCTGCCTTGATAGAAAAGAAAAATCCCTGACTAAAGAATTCAGTTTGTAATTTAAAATTACATAAGTTTCTTCATTTCTATCACCTAAGGTACATTTTTTAAAATGAAATGTTGGGTTGGATCAGGGAAAAAAATAGAGAGCTTAATTAAACTATTTCAATAATCAATAAGTATAAAACAAATTACAAAGGAGACCAAAGACCTACCTCCCCCAAAATCCCAGGCTCAGATAGACTCACAGGTGAACTTCACCAAACTTTCAAAGAACAAATCTTATACAAGTTGTACCAGAAAACAGGAAAAGTGAAAGCTGCCTAATTCATTTTATGAATTTAGTATAATCTTGATTCCAAAGATATAGGATAAAGAAAATTACAAATTCATGTCGCTTATGAACATAGATAGCAAAGAGTAAAATATTGACTGAATGTATCAGTTTAATTTTTTTTTTTAACGTTTGTTTATTATTGAAAGAGAGAGTCAGAGCGTGAGCAGGGGAGGGGCAGAAAGAGGGGGAGACATAGAATCTGAAGCAGGCTGCAGGCTCTGAGCTGTCAGCACAGAGCCCGACGCGGGGCTTGAACTCACAAACTGCAAGATCATGACCTGACCTGAAGTGGGACGCTTAACCAACTGAGCCACCCAGGCTCCCCCGAATGTATCAGTTTATCAAAAAAAAAAAAAAACCGCATCAAAATCAAGTGAGGTTTAATCCAGGAATGAAAGAATGGCTCAACATCAGAAAATTAATATGATTGCCCACATTGCACACATATAAAAGATAATTATATAATTATTTCAATATTTTCAGAAAAAGCTTTTGAAAAGGGCCAATACCTATTTATGATAAAAACATTTACCAAATTAAGAATAGAAGCAAACCTCCTTAAATTGATAAAGCTTACATACCAACATATTATAACAAATACATATTTATACTCGGTGGAGAAACTTTAGATGCAATTCCTTTAAGATAAGGATCAGAACAATAATATTCCCTACATACTAATACATACCATGCTACTCCTATCATTAATATACCTTAATGCTATCTTACAGAGGACTAGGGGTCCTGGACAGTATTGGAAAGGAAGAAAAAAATACGTGTAAAGATTCAAAGGGAAGTGTTGAAGCTTCCATTATTTTCAGTAGATACAATCATCTTTCTAGAAAAAATCAACAGGAATTATAAATTATTATCAGTAATAAAAATTCCACAGTGTTGCCAGTTAAAGATCAACCTGTAAAAATTAATAGTCCTTCTTAGACTATATAATCAGAATTAAGCTACCATTCATAATAGAAACAAAAACTATATAACTCTATGGAGAAAACTTTAAGACTGTTCTAAAGAGCATAAAATATGTCAGTAAATGGAGAGCTGGTTCATATCACTTGAGTAATATGATAGGATATTGTAAAGATGTCAGTAATTCCTCAAAGTAAGCCATATAAATCAAATGCAATTTCAATCAATATTCCAGCTAGATTTCTTTGAGGAACTTGGTTAACTTACTCTAATATTTATGTGAAGGAATAAAGATTCATGATTAATCAACCTTGAATAAGAGTAAAGGGGCACCTGGGTGACTCAGTCAGTTAAGCATCCCACTTTGGCCCAGGTCATGATCTCACAGTTCATGGGTTCAAGCCCCACGTTGGGCTCTACGCTGATAGCTGAGAGCCTGGAACCTGCTTCTGATTCTGTGTTTCCCTCTGTCTCTCTGCTCCTCCCCTGCTTGTGTTCTCTCTCGCAAAAATAAATAAATAAACTTAAAAAAAAATAAGAGTAAAGATAGGGAAAGGGCTAGTCCTATTAGAGACTGACATGGTACAAAGCCATTATTGTTTTAAGTGTAGTTTTGGAGTAAGAACAGACAAATTAAGCAATGGAACAGAATGGAGACCTTAGAGACAAATTCAATTGTTTGTGGAAACTCATAGGATAGAGGGAACACCATAAATCAGTAGGGAAGGGACAGATAATTTAGTAAAAATGTATTGGGAAATCTGGTCGATTCTACAGTGAAAAATAAAACTGGATCCTGCCCAACCCCGTATCATTGGTAAACTGCAGATGAACTAAAAACCCAAAGATAAAAGATAAAATTAGAAAGTTAATCCAAGAAAATACAAGAGTTACCTTTGTGACTCAAGAGCAAGGAAAGAATTTTTAAATAAAACTTCAGAAGCACAAATCACATTGCAAAAATGACAAACAAAAGAAAATGTGTTATTAAGTATACTATTAAGTATAACATTATTTACTATTAAGTAATCTCATTACATTTTCAATACTGACACATAGGATTTTTTTGATGTTTAAATTTCTATAATTCAAGAGCTAGAGTTCCATTTTGCATATCACCCGACTTTTGGTTCTGCCTCCTCTTCCTTCTGCCTATAGTTTGGACATTTTTCTGCTCATTTTTCTTGCTCACTACACCTTTCTGGTGTTGGTGATTGGTGGGGGAGAGGAGGAGAGAGAGAGAGAGTAGGAAACACAAATGTGTCCCTCTCATTACTTAGTAGTAAGACATTAATACAAAATTTGGATAAAATTACATTAATAAGATGTCACTGAGCAACAAACTAAGTAGCTATTTAATAAATAGTACAATTCCAAGGTCTTTAATGGAAATCATAGTAGCCATCCTCAACGCATAGTCTATGTGGAGATTTGAGGTGAACATAAGTAAGATAATTAGAAGAATATACTATGAAACAACATACAATTAAATTAAATACTGTGGTACAGAGGAGAGCAACACGGGAATTCAGAGTAAAGGAGTTTGGGGTTAGATAGGGAATGTTTCTTGGGGAAATGGGTCTTGAGCCTACCTTTGAGGTTTAATAAGCTTGTGTTGAGTGCCTCCTGTGGGCCAGGTGCTATGCTGCTCAACAGGGATTCAGGTGAATGCTCTAGAAATGTATGTATGGTTAGGAGTAGGAGGGACAGAAGCAGTAAGGCACTTGATTGATGAGGGGATCTACCTTGGGGAATACTGAAAAACAAAATCCAACTGGCAAGATGAATTCAGACAAAAGAGAGTTTTGAGGTCACAGAATTTGTATTTCATTCATCCACTAGAGATATTTACTAAATGCATATTATGTACCTGGTTCAGAGTTACAATTACAAGCAAAGAAAAAAAAAGTTTCCCCGTCCTTATGGAATTACAAATAAATGTAAAGTTACAACTATGTTAAATGTAAAGGAAAGAGATACAGTGCTGTCAGACCATAGGCTAGGGATAGGAAAAGCTTCCAGGAAGAAGTTATGATTGAGTTCTAAAAATGAGTAGACAAAGGTTGTGGGGTTGGAGAATCAGTAAAGCATTTCAACAAAAGGAAAAGGAATTACAAGGGGAAAGACCTCATGGTAAAGAAACATAATGAGAAATAAGGCTGAAGGGACCAGATCACCCAGGACCATTTGTCAACCTTTGAAGATTTTGTCTTGAGCCCAAGAACCTTGAAGAGTTTTCCACTTAAGTGCATAGTGTCATGATCAGAAGTACATTTTGAAAAGATGCCTGTGATCACAGACGATGCATTGGAGAGAAGAAGGAAGAGATTTGGGAGTGTTGAGTTCTTTTATTAGTCATATTGGAGCTGCTACAACTGGGGATTGCGAAGTAATAATGCAAAGAGATCAAAGAGCAAAGGTTCAAAAGATATTTAGGAATTAAAACTTAGGGGACTTGTTGTGTTACCTTGGTAGAAGGAACAACAAAGAAAAGATGTCAAGGATGACTTCCAGGTTTCTAACTTGGGAACAGATAGTGATGCCATTCCCTGCACGAAGGTCAGGCTTTAGGTGTGTTTGTTTGTTTGTTTGTTTTTGTTTTTTTACTTTTCTTTTTTGGGAATGGGGGAGAAGCTCATGAGTTTGGTTTTACACGTGTTGAGTCAGAGATGTCTTCGAAACATGGAAGTGGAATTGTCATGTCAGGAGCTAGTGGTATGAGATACATTTTCAGAGTCAGTTATGTTACTGAATAGCTGGACGTGAATGAAAATCCTCTAAGGAGAAAATATAGGTAAGAGTATAGAACAGAAGAAATATAAAAGAGAAAAAAGCTGAGAATTGAGAACAGTAAGAATTAACAGTGGGAGAATACAGTTGATGAATCTAGAGCCAAGGAAACTGGTGACAAGAGATGGGAGCCTAAAGCAGATTTGTCACGGTCGGAATGGAGAAAGGAATAACGTAAAAACCACTGCAAAGAAATAATTGGCAGGATGGATGAAATGTAGAGAATAAAAGATGGGATCAAAGTTGGGAGAAGAAGGAATCGGTGGTACCACTGTTAAAATGCACCAACACAGACATTTGACTTCTTAAGAGCAATTAATATGGCCTAAGTAGGAAGACATACATTATGTTCAAAGGCTTTGAAAATACATGAACTTTTTTGTGGTTGTAAAATTTCTAGAATAGCCATTTTACTAGAAGGCATAAAGGTATAGAGGTAGAAGAAAGGATGAACATTTGTTTAGTACTGAGAATGGATCTGCATTTTATGTTAAGCTACTTGGACGTATTTTCTTTTTCTTAAAAATTTTTTTAATGTTTATTTATTTTTGAGACAGAGAGAGAGAGTCAGAGACAGAGTGCGAGCAGGGGAGGGGCAGAGAGGGAGGGAGACACCGAATCTGAAGCAGGCTCCAGGCCCTGAGCTGTCAGCACAGAGCCCGACGCGGGGCCCAAACCCATGAACTGTAAGACCATGACCTGAGCCGATGTCAGACACTTACCCGTCTGAGCCACCGAGGCACCTCTAACTACTTGGATGTATTTTCTTGTCTAACTGATAGAACCGCTAATAATTGTTTACAACTTGGTTGGAGAGGGTAAAGGGAGCTGTTTTAATACCCAGTGAGAGCACTGTTGGTTTATCTGCAGTTCCAGAGATTATTACATCTGGCAGAGCAAAACTTGGAAAGCCCAACAGAGGAAGAGCTACAGTCTATATAAAATAAGAGAATGTATATTAACGCCTATTGTGTCTCATTGTGAAAGCAACACATAACCTCTAAATAACCTTTCTTCATTGTGTCTTTTGCATTACTGCTTACTCTAATATTTATCCTGGTGTGAAACTTGAGGGTAAGAAGTGCTCGCTGTTTGAGTTGCCTTGAATAAAATGAGAATAATGTGAGGATTTTAAACAGTCTAGATTAAAAGCCAAGTTTTACCTCCAATGCTATGCAAATGTTTTACCTGTTTTGCCTAGCAAACATGGCATCTTTGTACACAAGCCTGAATCTCACATGTTGTCTGTCTAAACAAAGATCTTTTTCGGCTAGCCTAGGGGAAAGGAACTGAGAAGCATGCACTTTGGGAATGTCAGGCAATGTAGTATGGTGTTAAGGGGCCAGGCCCTACCTGTTCATTAGTCTCTATATGATTTCCTAACCTCTGTTTTTCTCATTTTATCTGTCTATTAAATGGACATACTTAGGCTACCTACTGCATAGAGCCATAAGGGTTATAAGGTTAAAGTAGTTAACCCTTCCAAGAGCAAGTGTTTGATGAATATTAATATGTTATTAAGATTATCATTTTAAAGTTTTGTTAGAAACGTAATATTATGTAATATTACATAATTGATGCAATCTTATTTTTCAAATCCAAATTGAAATTTAACTGCCATGAATCAGGAAGAATTTAAACATTATATATTGTAAAGAAGATGCTAGGCTGGAACATAATCACACTCAGGTATGAATGAATAACAGAATTACAGATGCATTTCACAAAATGGGACAAGTCGTGAGTCTCACCCCACTGAATCACCCAGGACTGTGGGATTTCATTCGTTTTGGTCCCCTCATTATTTATGCTATATCTGTCCTTCTCTCCATCGGTCCTGTTCCTTACAGTCAGATACTTCTGGAAACTATGAAATCACGCTCTTGAAGATCTGTGGAAGAGATGACTGAGTGAAGAACGCAATCTCCGAAGGCCGCTGCTCCCACAACGGGCCTTTCCAACAGCTCTGCTTACTCCTTTCTCAGAGTTTTGAAAACCCCAAGCAAGCATAAACAGCAACCTGTTTTCCTAACAGACACTTCCATCGTTCCATAATAATGACAAAAAGTGATTCTAGTAGAGCATCTCAGCATCATGTAGGAATTCATAAATGAAATTTTTAAGTAGTATTAAGGATCTACTAATACAACATAAATTATATTTCAGCTTAGGAAGTGAGAACCTTTGCAGAATTCTAACACATTGAATGTGTAAGCAGCATTAATAAAAGCTGTTGCCTTTGTTAAAGGTAATTTGTCTGTTTTTTAGCCCGTACCAACATTGTCTTGCTGGTCGCTAACAATTAATGATATTTTAAAACGCATTTTTGTTATAAAAGCTATTGCTGCTTTGCTTTATGTATTACCTTCTTAATCGCATTTAGCTTTAAGAAAGGAATAAAATGAATGTAATCCTGGCCTGCTCTTTCTAGTTGTGATCAAGCTATAGGAGTGGCAGTGCATGATAAGTTATTTCAGCCCCCAGAAAACATCTGCTGAACTATTAATCTAACCACTTCCTGTCAAAATGGCAAGCATGAATTGTGGTTGTTTGATGCTAAATACTACTTTCCCAGAATGGCTATGTAGAATCAATTCTTTAAACTTTCTTTTCCTCTAAAATAAGTTGGCAAAACTATGCATTTAAAGAAAATCCTTCATGTTATCTTTGAAAGGGACCTAATATCAAATACCTTGACTAATATGAAATATATGAGGTAAAACTTTCCAGTTGGAGTTACCAGTCTGGACTTGAATAGAAATGATAAATGTATGAGAACTAAAAATAGGGATGTGTGAATCCAGAGCTTTTAATCAATGCATTCCACTGGCAAACATTCTGAGAACTTTCAGAAGGAGAGCAAATTATTTCTTGTTCTGGGATTTCCCGACTGCATACAGGAAAAAAAGCACAAAGATTTAGAGTCAGGCACACCTGCCAGTTTTGACTTCCTGCCCTACCGCTTACTAGTTCTGTGACCCTGAAAACTTCTAAACCCTGCTAAACCGAAGTTTTCTCATCTGTAAAATGGTGATAATTATAGCACCTACCTTTCTCATAGGGTGTTTAAAAGATTAAGAAAGATAATGCCTTTGAAGCACTTAGCCCTATGGTTAAGTGCTCAATTACCAAGTTATTATTATTATTACCAAGCAACATCAAAACGACCATGACAGCATTGCAGCGTTCTTCAACAGACTTCGGTTTATCTACCACGTGCCAAGCTCTGTGCTAAGTAGGTATTGGATGCACCAAGGGGACTGAGACTCATTTCCTTTCGCCAAGGACCTTAAAATCTGTTCAGGGAGAGTGGCGAGTGCATATAATCACAACCCAAACGTACCACGTTGTATTGAGGGAAATAACATTGTGTAAGAAACGGAAGTGGTATGGAGGCTGGATCAGTAATTCAGCCTATCGAAGGTTACAAACTCCGCCAGTAAAGAAGAAGGAGAGAGGCTCTCCAGATAGCTGAGAGCACTTGCAAAGTCACAGAGTTATGAAGTAGCACAGTCTGTGCACAGCGCTACCCAAAGGTTATGTATGGAGGCTTAAAAAACAAGGTGGGGGTATGATGAAAGGTGATAGGCAGGGGCCAGATCACAACCGTCTCATGCTAAAGAGTCTCAAGTAAGGGAGAGTCATGGATGGAAGGAGCATTCCAGGAAGATTTCAATCGGGGAAATGATGTCAAATTTTTGCTCAAGGGAGAAGGATGTTTGGGAGAAGAAAGCTAGAGGCAGGAGCTCCCTTGGCAAGTTCTCTAATCAAGTCTCGAAGTATCAGCCTGAGCTAAGATAATGGCAAGGGAGGACAAAAACCCATGAACACACTTAAGAAATGTTTAAAAGATAAAACTAATAGAATATGGTAATCAAGGTAGTTAGGTGTCAAGTTTGCTCCATGATTTTGGCTTGATTTAGTGAATGAGTGTCTCACCAAGCAGTAAATCATTACTAATACTCATTGAGTACTTACTATGTATCAGGCACTATGTTAAACAGTTTTGTATATGTCAAATCATTAATCCTGAAGGAACTTTACAATGTAGACACTAAATCACGGATACAGGAATGGAACCTTAGAGAAATTAAGGAGCTTGACCATTGGAAGAGCCAGGATTTAAATCCAGCAGTCAACTCCAGTGTCCAGGCTCTTAGCCACTATTTGCCTTAGAATTTATCCTGCCTTGGGATCACTGTTCCTTTCAACCCTGCAATGTAAGTTATTTGAATGCAGGGATTTTTGTCTGTTACATTCACTGCAATATTCCTAATTCTTAGAACATGCTTGGCACATAAAAGGCACATGATAAATCTTTATTGGGTGAATGAAGTTCTTTTTCCTCTACGCCTTTGACCTATATAAGTGAATTTAGGGCAGTTTTTTAAACATTTGTAGGTATACCTGAATCTCCGCTTCCCAGGCTTGGGAAAAGAAACTAACATCACTACACTAAAGGTAGACTTGGAGAAAAGTTCAGAAATTTTACCCATATGCAGAGCACTTCTTCCACACTACCCATCACTGTAGAAAGGAATATATTATGAAGCTGGCCAGGGTATTGGGACTTCTGGAGAAGCAACAAGTTCAAACACCTGTAGGCTCTCCTTTACTTAACATCAAGCTAAATTCCTGAAATGGCGTTACAAGATTTTAATCTTGGTCACATTCTCCAAACTCATGGAGAAGTAATTCCTACCCCCTTTGGATTTTGATACTAACTGTTCCCTTTTCCTCTGGAAAAATGGTTTGCTTCACTAGCACTGTCCCACATACATTTTCCTTCCTTCTTTCCTTCCTTCCTTCCTCCTTCCTTCTCTGTTTCCTTTGTCCTTCTCTCCCATTCATTCTTCTCTCTCTTTATTCATCTCTGTAATGTAATAAGCATTTTGGAAAGCACTCTCCAACATGAATACTAGGACCTTAAACTACTACCAACCACATGACCTTCCTCTCCCATCCTCCCTCCATCTCCCCACCTGACCTAACTTTCATTTCGAATTACATGTTCATTGTCCCCTTGCTTTCTTTTTATGTCATTTTTCATTCAATTTGTTTTTCTTTACTAATTAAGCTTCTGGGACTTTTTTTCATTTAATATTATTTTGTAAAGTGATATCTATATCATTGCATGTCATGTATTTTATTTATGTTGACTGTCACGTATCATTCCACTGTGTAAAGTCATCATTCTAGGAGGCCACAAAGTTGCCCTCAAGGAAGTAGGGAAAGCATAATTTCATCTGGCTCCCTACCCCTTGTGCTTAAGAAAAAAAAAAAATTAACATTCATTTATATTTGAGAGACAGAGTATAAGTGGAGGAGGGGCAGAGAGAGAGAGGGAGACACAGAATTCAAAGCAGGCTCCAGGCTCTGGGTTGTCAACACAGAGCCCGACTCAGGGCTTGAACCCACAAACTATGAGATCATGACCTGAGCTGAAGTCTGACGCTTAAGCGACTAAGCTACCCAGGTGCACCATCCTCCCCTCCCTGCCCCAGGCTTCTTTGAAGCTATAGTGCCTCACTATGGCCACAGAGGTAGCTTTCATCTCCAGTCATGACACTAGGAACAACCTGGATTCTTCTCTTTAATGGGTGCCGATCACCAATTTCCAACGTTGGGCAGGGGTTCCAACAAGCAATGCTCCACCACCAGCTGGATGTCATACAATTCAACTCAGTTCTATCAGCATCTACCTGGATTTAGCATTAGGTCTCATAGGTTAAGGGCTCAGTCCCACAAGACTGCCCCCTGCCAACTTCAGATGCCAATCACAAGTCCAAGTTGTCATCTGTGCTTCTGACCCCACTGCCTATATGGATTGGAGGTTCCTTGGGTGTGATTAATTTGCTAGACAGGCTCCCCGAACTCAGGGAAATATTTGTTTACACTTACCAGCTTATTACAAAGGCATATAATAAAGGATGCAGATGAACTCTAAATGGAAGAGATGCATAGGGCAAGGTGTGTGGGAAGGGGCGAGGAGCTTCCCTGCCCCCTCCTGGGGCACCTGTCTCCCAGCACCATCACGTGTTCACCAACCTGGAAGCTCCCTGAGCTCCATACAGTTGGGATATTTATGGAGACTTCATCACACAGGAATGGTCAATCATTAATTCCGTTTTCAGCCTTTCTCCCTTCTCAAGAGAGTGGGAGGCAGGGGTGAACATTTTCAGCTTCTAATCACAGTTTGGTCTTTCTGGTGACCAGCCCTCATCCAGGAACCATCTGGAACCCTTCCAGAGTCTCCTCCTCATTAGCAAAGACCAAATATTAAAGTAAAAGACTTATCACTTATTGATAAGTCAATAAGTGATAAGAGTAAATAAAAGTCAATAAGAGTAAAAGTACTCTTATCACTTAGGAAATTACAAGGGTTTTAAGAGCTCTGTGCCAGGAGCCAGAGATAAAGACCAATATATATTTTTTCTATTATCTCATACTCTTCCTTTCCCAGGGATTGACTGCATACTCCGTTACGACAAAGGACAACCACGAACCCATTGTAAATGCCAGTGTGTGTTCTATATCTCCAAATCCCTAGCCCAGTTCCCTATTCATAGTTGGTACATAATAAATTTTAATGACAATGATTTGTAAAGTGGGGTAATAGACCTTTTCTGCCAGTTGTATCAGATTGTTGTAAGGAGCGCAGGAAAAAATGATTACAGCTACCTTCTAAAGTATTGAATGTTACTCAAATGTAACAAAGAATTGTAGAGTTTATAGTAGCATAATCAATTTTTGTTGTGTATATGAGTCAAGAACTTACTATGTGCCAGTACTATGCTAGATATTTTAGATCTCATTTATTCTCAGAGTTGTAATGTTATTTATCTACCTTAAGTACTTTATGGAACTAAGCATGGTTATACATATCAGTGTTATCCCCATTTTACAGATGAGGAAAATGAGGCCCAGATAGGTTAGGTTACTAGCCCAAGGTTACACAGCAGGGAGGCCAAGGTTTAGGATCTGGGCCTATTGGTGTCTGTGTGTGAGTGAGTAGGAGGAACGTGAGAACCTGAAGGAAGTGATGACCCCTTAATAGAAAGCTGCAAAGAGAAAGAACACTGAAATAATGAGAGACTCCCAGGAAAGCTCTCCTCCTCCAACCCTCTACTCCCATCCTTCTTGCCTCGCATGCATTGGACCAGCTGGTAGCTGCTCAATGCACAATTCTGATGATTCTGATGGAACATGGCCCTCTCAAGATGGAGGGTTGTTGTTAGTGATCCTTCCAAAGAACTACAATGCTTATTTAAATATTTAAATACAATTCAAAAATGAGAGGGGCAGTAGAGGGCACGGGCAGTGCCATGGTTAAGTGCATGGGCCCTGGGGTCATGCTGCCCAGATCTGTGACCTTAGGCAAGTTATTTTACCTTGCTAAGTTACATATTCATCATCTTTAAATTGGGGACAATAATAGTTCCTGCCTTGTAAAGCTATTTTGATAAGTAGATGAGAAAGCATTTAAAAAGCATTGAGCATAGTACATAGCATATGCTAAGCCCTCAATGAATGTTGGCCTAGATCATATTATTATCACAGTGTACTATTCAAAGGCCATGTTTTTATTGCCTTCAATTTCCACAAGGTGGCAGGTCGAGTTCAAAGTGGACCCCACGGCTCTGTGTCCCAAAGGCGAAATCTGCTTTCATTGCTTCAGAATAACTGGGCCAAATCTGAACTGTTGGAAACATCTTCATTATATTGTCTATAGAATATTTGTTATGGTCTGGGCATCTTACTGTTGCTGTAAAATTCTTAATGGAATATATGGATCATTTAACTTAATCCTCTTGTTTCTCATGACTCCCAAGACCATCTGCATTAACTCTTCCATGGATCACCTGCCCAAGTGAGTACATTCAGGTCATCTCAGCACACTCCAAGTTGAGGCCCCGAGGACCGTGAAGAAGAGAGAATTAGCAAGCTGGAGGGAGTCCTGGACTCCGTGACTGGTGAGCTGCAGAAGGCAGGAGGTTGGCAGGCCTCGTTCTAGAGGGATAATGTAGCTCATTAGGAGCTACAAAATGACAAATGAAGAAGTTGAATAGGGGATTCATGAGCCTGTTTCTGAGAGTGTATTGAAGGAAATTTCAAGATAGCATAATTCAGACTTTTGTGTATCTTCTCCATTTTTCCATTTTTCTAATTCTAATTGATAACTTCTAATTTTAACAATTTGTCTTTAAAATTTTTTTAATGTTTATTTATTTTCGAGAGAGAGTGTGAGCAGGGGCGTGGCAAAGAGAGAGGGAGACATGGAATCCGAAGGAGGCTCTGAGCTGTGAGCACGGAGCCCAATGCAGGGCTCAAACCCACAAACTGAGAGGATCATGACTGGGGCCAAGGTCGGCTGCTTAACTGACTGAACCACTGATAGTCACTGACAGGCCCCCCTGATAATCTGTCTTTAAAGCATTGCTTTTAGCGTCAGATCCAGTGAGATTGAAATGGTGCCTTCATTACTCCACTATCTGTTAAAGCAGTATTTATACCAGTAAGTATTTGACGAATACTTCTTTACAGTTCAGTTCTTGGCTGTAATAAAAGAGTTGTTGTGAGGGTCAAATGAATGAAGCATGTGAAGAATTGAACTCAGTCAAAAGTAGTTAATCCGTAAGTATAGGTTTGCCCAGCAAACAGCAGATAGTAGGTGTTCAAAATGCACTTGCAGAATAAAGAAATGGGTGGCTCAGTCGGTTGAGAGGCTGACTTTGGCTCAAGTCCGACTTGGCTCACCTCACAGTTTGTGAGTTCGAGCCCCACATGGAGCTCTCTGCTGTCAGTGCAGAGCCTACTTCAGATCCTCTGTCCCTCTCTCTCTCCCCTTCCCCTGCTCTCTCGCTCTCTCTCTCTCAAAAAATAAGCATTCGAGAAAATAAAGAAATGATATGCACAGTGATAATAACTCTAAGACTGGCCTTGGGCCTTTTCAAGGAAAACGCTCGATGAAATCAACGTCATCTTGTCAAATACGTGCACGTCAGTGGTTAGGTGTGCAGGATCTGAAGACAAGTTCCCCAGGCTTATTTTCTGCCCACCAGTTGATGATTGTGTGCCATGTGAGTGAGTAGCTTTTTTTTTTTTTTAACATTTCTATGCCTTAGTTTCCTTAGCTGCAGGGCCGGGATGGCAATAACATCTTACAGATTCAAATAGGTGTGAGGTTTCAATAAGTCTGTTTAGGTAAAGCACTTAGCACAGGGCCTGCTGTCTTACGTGCTCAATAAATGTTAGCTGTTATTCTCTGGCTCAGTTTGGAAAAGCTACAATTGCTTATAGTTGATTCACTTGGGGGATTTGGGGATGCTGTAAAGCTAACTCTTCTAGTTTGTAATTAGGAAAGAAGATCAAGTGGAGTCTTGGCAATTTCCTGCCTCTGAAACCTTGTGTTTTATGAACCACGGAAAGTACCCCAGATTTCTTTTCAACTCCACCCTGGCAAACTGACAAACTTAAATCTTTCCCACCCACTCTCCGTACGTCTCCTGCAGGACTATGAAAGTGACGCAAGTATTAGTTGCTTGGTGTATAAGCTCTTTTTTTTTTTTTTTTTTTTCTGAGACGGAGATAGAGCATGAGCAAGGGAGGGACAGAGAGAGAGGGAGACACAGAATCAGAAGCAGGCTCCAGGCTCTGAGCTGTCAGCACAGAGCCCAACGCGGGGCTCGAACGCATACACCGTGAGATCATGACCTGAGCTGAAGTTGGACGCTCAACCGACTGAGCCACCCAGGCGCCCCTGTATAAGCTCTTTTACTCGTACTAGATTTTCTTCTGGTTTCAACAAACTCAGTTTTATGCCTGCCAGAAGACCAGCCCTGTTCTGAGACCAGAGTTTGCCTGTTGCTGTGGATTTTATAAAGTCAAAAAGTGGTAGAGAGGAGAATTTCAAGTGAGGAGGAGGGTTACAAGCGAGGAGTAGCACTGAATGGCTCTCTCCTTAAACTGTAAAAAGAAATCCCAAACCCCCAGACCCAAGACACTGAAACAGCACATTCAGCTGTATGCGTTTTAAAACACAACCATGCGTTAGAGAAACCGGGCCTTCAAAACCTACGAGAGTCGTCTTTCGGCACGCACGAGCTTTGTGGGATCGGATGTGGCAATAAAGGATGGCCTGGAGTGATTTGCAGAGCTCTGAGCTCCCCCTGAAGTAACAACTGATAGGCTACGGACCACAGGCGAAAGAGAACTTTGAAAAAGGACATTGAGATCAAATCAGCTCCTACAGAAGCAAACATGCTGCCAGAGTAGGGAGGTGGGGGACAACAAAGGTCCTGGGTGGGGAGTGAGAAAGAGCCAAATTCACACCTCCCTTCAGAGAACTACAGCAAGCCAGAGCAGAACTGGCCTATACTGGCTCCTGGCCACATTCCTCACAAGAGGTTTGGAGATTGCCAATGGGGAAGATTTAGACATTTTGTTTTCTTTCGTGTTGGAGACCTAAGTCTCCAAAGAAAACCTAGATCATGCACTGCGAATTCTATTTAAACAGGTATTAAATGGTATCATCACATAAAATACCTTCTTTGGTTGCTAGCTGTCAAACCAACTCTTAGGTTCTTTATTCCTTCAAGTATTTATTACATGGTAACCATGGTCCAGAAACTGTGCTAGGTGATGAGGTTATAAAGATGAGTAAAGCTACCTATTTCCTGACTTCGAGGAGTTGATAATCTGAGGAATGAGGAAGGGAGAATAAAGACATACCTGGCTAATTAGCAAAGGCAGCCTCGTGATGGTGGTGGTGGTGGTGGTGATGCTGATGTTGGCAATGGCGACAGTAGATGGGTTTGAGGATCAGGCAGACTTGGCTGCCTCCCTTCACAGCTCTTTAACCTCAAAGAGGATGCACACACTGTTGTTCCTGACTTTCAGAGTTGAAGAAAAAGATATTCGAAGGAAATGCTGATTTTTAGGTGCTCAATGAATACCAATGTCATACAGGATGGTGGTTTGGAGTCTGAAGCCCATCTCGATCAGGTTCAAAATCCAACTCTAAACTTACTAGCTGTGTGGGGTACCTGGGTGGCTCAGTTGGGTAAGCGTTTGACTTCGGTTCAGGTCATGATCTCATGGTTCATGAGTTCAAGCCCCGCCTCGTGCTCTGTGCTGACAGCCCAGAGCCTGGAGCGTGCTTCGGATATTGTGTCTCCTTCTCTCTCTCTGACCCTCCCCCACTCACACACACACTCTCTCTCTCTCTCTCAAAAATAAATAAACACTTAAAAAAATTTAAACTTACTAGCTGTGTGATCATGGACAAATTATTTAAAGTCTTTATGCCTCAGTTTCCTTATCTGTGAAATTTGAGTAATAGCAATAAATAAACTTACCACCTAGGATTACAATGATTAAATGGATCGATATATGTAGCCTGGTTCAGCATATAACAAGCACTATGTATGTGCTAAGCTATTTATTATTAACTGCAGTAAACTATGATATGCTTTATAGCAATGCTATTAAAAATGCTAAGGACTGCTACTCACCCTTAAAATGTATAAACAGAAACAGAGATATAGAGACAGACATATAAAAGAGATACTCATGAAATTTTGCTAAATGGGAAAAAAAAAAGCATGCTGATAAAACAGTGAGAAAGAAAACAGAAAGACTGGGGGAGGGAGGGATGGGTGGGTGATGGGCATTGAGGAGGGCACCTGTTGGGATGAGCACTGAGTGTTGTATGGAAGCCAATTTGACAATAAATTTCATATTAAAAAAAAAAAAAAGAAAACAGACTGGAAGCCAACGTACATGAGAACATGAACTATTTATCTTTGAGTGGTAAGATGACAGGGAACTCATTTTCTTTCTTCTTTAAGTTGTATTTTGTAAGTTCTAAAGTTTATTGGTTTAATAATTTTAAAATATTTGTATATGAGGCACAAGAAAGTTAGGCTATAGAGGCACCTGGGTGGCTTAGTCGGTTGAGCCTCTGACTCTTGATTTTGGCTCAGGTCATGGTCTCATGGTTCATGGGTTGGAGCCCCATGTCAGACCCCACATTGGCAGTGTGGAGCCTGCTCGGGATTCTCTCTCTCTCCCTCTCTCTGCGTTTCCCCTGCTCATATACTCTCTAAATAAATAAATAAACAAACAAACAAACAAACAAACTTAAAAAAAAAAAAAGAAAGATTATTAAAAATTTCCTTGAGGGGCGCCTGGGTGGCGCAGTCGGTTAGGCGTCCGGCTTCAGCCAGGTCACGATCTCGCGGTCCGTGAGTTCGAGCCCCGCGTCGGGCTCTGGGCTGATGGCTCAGAGCCTGGAACCTGTTTCCGATTCTGTGTCTCCCTCTCTCTCTGCCCCTCGCCCGTTCATGCTCTGTCTCTCTCTGTCCCAAAAATAAATAAACGTTGAAAAAAAAAAATTTCCTTGAGCTGAAATGAAGGAATAAGTTCTGTTAGGAAAGATTCCCTGGAGACAGACACTTGCAGCTAGGCATTAAAGGAAGTAATCCATAAGGACTTTGAAGACATGAGTATCAGTACAGATATCAGAACAAGCTCCCAAGAACTGCCGTGATTGTGTATTATTTGATTATATTGGGAAAAAAATCACACAGAAATCATACATGAGGTAAGTCGGCCATTAATCCTCAGTGAAGTGGTCGTCTCTGGACACTGAATATCAGAGTCCACCCTTAATTCTCATTTCTTTTCCTGTATCTGAGGTATCTGGTGGAGACGTTGATCTGTCTCTGTCTTTCTCTTCTCTCTCTCTCTCTCTCTCTCCCTCTTTTCTCTGCTTCAGAAATATTATCATGGGATCCTGTATTTTGAAGATATCTACAGACAGTTAAGTCTTCTTTGTGACATACCCCACAGAATAGATGCTAACTATACTGCATACTTTCCAGACACAGACAGGTAATGTGAGAACTGTGTAGACCTCCCTATTATGGATTAGAGCCAGGGTAAGATCCAATCTTATGTGTACCAAGAGCTGAGTCTTTCCTAGGAAGTGGGTGGTACAGAACAGCAGGGAAGTCCTATCTTTCTGGCTCTTTCTGTGCCTCCCCTCAGACCTCAGTACTCTAATGAAGTGCTAGAATGTGCTTCAGGGCCAACCAGCCCAGGGCCCCTAACAACTATTTCAATCTTCTTGTGTATCAGCCACAACTTAGCCCTCCATCGTGGAAGTCTAAATTCAATAGCAATGACTGGGCAATGTCTCCAATTTATCCAGACATGTTTCTGAAGGGAAGACACGGTGACAGGGAGAAAAGCAGCTTCATTCCTCTCTTTACCTCATGTCTCTCCCTAAGCCCTCCACTTTAATTTCTGGCTAACTTCACAGCCATGTTGACACGACAGAGAGAAGTATTTGCATTGTTTAGTCTACTTTTAATTATTTCAATGTGGAGACCATCCCTGGCCACCAGGCAACAAACTGTCCGTTCTTGATTTTCTCCTTAGTCTTTCTTCTGGGTTTTGGATATGTGGTTTGGCTGGACCACGTGCAGCCAGAAACTTCTTGGGAGGTCCAAGGTTTCTCAGAATTTATAATCTACCCAGAGAAAGCCCCTGTAGGGAAACTTCACAGATCTTTCTGTAGTTCCATCTCTGAGAACACCACAGTTGTCCTGCTTCTCCTTGGCCTCCTCAGTGTGATGATCATGTCTTCTTTCTTTAGGACAGGCAGTCTCCCTGACCTTTCCCTTCCTAGGTATAAAGGAAAGACTAGACTCTGAAGCCATATTCTGGGTTCAAGTATCATCTACTTGATGTGTAACTTTGAGCAAATTACTTAGCTATGCTGATCCACCATTTCCTTCTATTTATGAGATGGGATTAGTGAAATAAATCAGAGAGAGAAAGACAAATACTGTATGATCTTACTTATATGTGGAATCTTAAAAAACCCAAACTTGGGGCACCTGCATGGCTCAGTCGGCTAAGCATTCCATTCTTGATCTTGGCTCAGGTCATGATATCATGGTTCATGAGTTCAAACCCTGCACTGGGCTCTGCCCTGATGGCGAGGAGCCTGACTGGTATTCTGTCTCTCCTTCTCTCTTCCCCTCACCTGCTTGTGCTCTCTCTCTCAAAATAAATAAACTTAAAAAAGAAACAAAAAACCCCAAACTCACAGATACAGAGAATGAATTAATATTTGTCAGAGGTGGGTGTTAGGGGGTGGGTGAAAGGGGAGGTGGTCAAAGGTACAAACTTCTAGTTATAAGATAAATAAGTCCTGGGGATCTAATGTACAATATAGTGACTATAGTGAATAACACTGTATTGTATATCTGAAAGTTGCTGACAGGGTAGATATTAAAAGTTCTCATCACAAGAAAAAAATGTAATTATTTGTGGTAACGGATGTTAACTAGGCATTTTGTGGTGATCATTTTGCAACATATACATATATCAATCATTATGTTGTACACCTGAAACTAATATAATGGTATATGTCCTGTTAGATCTTAATTTTTAAAAATATGGGAGTAATAATTTATCTGATATTGCCAAAAAGGCCCAAGGTGATTAGATCTGTTTTTGAAAGATATAGAGGATAAAATGCACCAACAAAAGTTACCTAACAAGAAGCACCTAATGCAGCATTTGAAATACACTAATGAGTGGATACTATTTATACTTTCTCCCAATTTCCCATTCTCCTTTCCTGTAACAAGTACCTGCAAAGTCTTTACTACTGTAGGGAAATAGACAGAGGACTGCATATTGTGTACAATAACCATGGAGAAATTTCACAGCTTAGCAAAGGACACCACGTTCTTGATTCTGTGACAGAGAGGGAGAATTCCGCTTCCCTTGGACTTTGGCTTTAAGCCCTCACATTCTCTTCTCACAAACAAGCCTGAAGATCCAGTGGGTGTTGATTGCACCATCCTTTCAGGTGTCCCCTGTCTCAGTAATAATAGACCCCGTTTCCTTAACACTCACCATGAGCCATGTGTATATAGTATTTCATTTTATCCTTACAACTCCATGAGGCAGATAATGTTACCTCCATTTACTAGTTAGGAAACTGAGGCTCAGAAAGGTTAGGTGTCACAACTAGATTGTTCTGGAGCCACAATACACCTGAGGTCTCCATGGCTCCCAATTTTGTGTGCTTGACTCTCTCACCGTGGTGCCTTGATGCAATAGCACCAAGAGCTGCAAAGCTCTTTACTGTTGAGCCCTGTTTTCCAAGGGGGGGATGGATCCAGAAACTTGCTTTGTCTCATGAACCCTCTGGCTTCATGTCCCAAGCAACTTCATGATACATCACTGGTATCTAACAGTCATGGATACCGAAGTCAAATAAGTCCCTCGGAAGTTTACAAGTCAGTAATAGAAAATCATCTAGCATAGGTTAGCATAAGGGCTCTACAATGTGCTTTCACGGGTGAAGGGGCAGAGTTGGAACACTGAAAAAGCTTTTCACCGATACACAGTCTCCCTGTTTTTGTGTTTCCTATACTTTCCGAGAGGGAGGTACACGACTGTTTGCTCTTCATTTCCCCACGGAGCACAGCGCAGCAGTCCTGAAACCACTCAGCCAGGAGGACTTGGCAGCTTCTAAAGGTCATGTCACTGGCCAGTACAGTCTGAGTTGAAGTGATTGCAGACATACAGGGGGTCAGCAGGTGCCAGCCTGAGTGGTGGGGGAATCCACAGTTTCTGGACTGGGAGGAGAGTAGGCATCAAGAGAGGAAACCGGGGGCACCTGGGTGGCTCATTTGGTTAAGCATCCGACTTCGGCTGATGTCATGATTTCGCAGTTCGTGGGTTCGATCCCCGTGTCGGGCTCTGTGCTGACAGCTCGGAGCCTGGAGCCTGCTTCGGATTCTGTGTCTCCCTCTCTCTCTGCCCCTTCCCTGCTCATGCTCTGTCTCTCTCTGTCTCTCAAAATTGAATAAACGTTAAAAAAAAATTAAAAAGAAAAAAGAGAGGAAACCAAATGAAGAACAAGATCATGGAGGAGAAGCAGCTGTCACTCTTTGTACTTTAAGTGGCCAGGACGTCTTTAATAAGGCAGTGGTGAACAAATAACACATATTGATGGCCTGTGGTGTCCTCAGCACTGTGCTCCAAGCTTTATACGGGCCCTTGGGTACAGCAGAGTTGGAAACACCTCATTTATCCTAACTCTTCTCCCAACTAGCTTTGAGAAGTTGAGAAAATCATGCAACTTCTCCAAGTGTTTCTTTTATCTGTAAAATGGGAGTCATAATGCTGCAGTAAAGCTAGGTGGATAGGAAGCACAGAATGTTTTTGGTGCCTCACCTATATTTCCTTGACACTCAGCGTTCCATACATGCTGTTGCCTACTGTAAGTGCCTGTGGTAGTCTGCATTCAGCCTTTATCCAGCTACAGGACTTTGCCTTGGGCCACGTCTAAGACGGAATCAACAGAAGCACCTGTGGTTTAATACTCCTGGGAAAGCCCTCAACTAATGAGAGATGGGAGGTAGTGTATAAATACCTGAGTGCTCTCTCCTCTCAGCTGGGCCAGCTCTCGGGTATGATTTATATTGCCTCTCAGAGACCTCCGGGGAGGCTGAGTCCCCATCGCCCGCAGTAATAACCGGTTCATAACATGCTCTCTATTGACTGCCTTCCCTCTTCTGTTTTGCATCTACACTCGTCTTCCAGTGCCTCCTGGGGCCCATGGATCCTCGTCTCAGGGTCTGTTTCTGGGGAACCCCACCTAAAATAATCGAATCATTTTAAGTTGGAGGTAGAGCTGTGCATGTAACTTTGTGAGGTTACTGCGCAGAGAAGTTGAGGGAAGAAAGTGGAGGCTGAAGCAGGTAGAAATCGTCTAGAAAGGTACGTTCTATGTGCTGGTGTGCTAGGAAGTTAGCAAGAGAGTTAAAGGGGAGGCATGAGCCATGGTGCCACTAGCATTAGATAGTACTGGGTGGGACATGAGCTATTTCTTCAGAATTATTTTCCTCCAGAAACACAGTGTAACTTGGAAACACAAGCGAAGAAAATGAAAGAGAGGGAGGACTAGGAACAGAAGCAATAAGAAGAGAAAGAGAAGCCCAGGGAATTATCATCTACCAAATTACCGCTACTTTACGTCCATTTCCCTGGGGTCTTTGAAAGTCAAGTCTAGGATATGGGGGCGCACGAGGGGTCAGCTGTTCTAGCAGGCAAGACGGGAAGCAGTGAAGGCAAACAGTCAGTGGATGAAGCAAGATAGATGCCAGGGAAGCTGGAGATAGACCGACGGGGGGAGGTGACAGGCCATGCCTGCAAATGGGATAATAATCTCAGACACACACCTGTGCAAGCTCTGTGTGTAGTTCTTCTGGCCAATGGTGGCGGAGGAGAGGGGGCTATGATGGAGGATTTTAATCTGGGAAGCGTGTGTGGATTCAAGGAATCTGAAAGGTTAACACGGATTTTGAAGTCACTGAAGGTGATGGCCAGGAAGAGGACAGAGGTGAAGGGACATGAGTCAGCCAAGTCTGAGGAAGTGAGAACAGATCTGCGAGTTACAGTGCTGAGAATGGTACGGGCTTCATGTGAACAGCAGATGAGAGCGGGGGAGGACAGTGGGAGGGTGAGAAATCACACTGGAGAGAGGGAATAAAGCTGGTGCCCCACCTCACCCTCTGATTTAAGGGAGTAGGAGAAGGTAAAACCTTCCTGCTAGGAACATTTGGGAGAACAGTGATGTCACAGGAGAGCATGTTTGAGGCAAGGAGAAGGAGGAAACAGATGAAACATGGATTTATGTCAATGGGGATTGTAATAGTTCATTATAGGGGCTCTTGGGTGACTCAGTCGGTTAAGCGTCTGACTTTGGCTCAGGTCATGATCTCACAGTTTGTGAGTTCGAGCCCCGCAGCAGGCTCTGTGCTGACAGCTCGGAGGCTGGAGCCTGCTTCAGATTCTGTGTCTCCTTCTCTCTCTGCCCCTCCCCCACTTGTACTCTGTCTCTCTCTTTCAAAAAAAAAATAAATGTAAAAAATAAAATAATAGTTCATTATATGTGTCACTTTGGCTAGGTCACAATACTCGGGTATTTGGTCAAACATTATTCTCCGTGTTTCTGTGAAAGCATGTCTTAGATGAGTTTAACATTGAAATTGGCAAACTTTCAGTAAAGCAGATCACCCTCCAGAATGTGGGTGACCCCTATCCCATCAGCTGAAGGCCTTAACAGAAGAAGACTACCCCCCCCCCCCCGAAGAAGGGAGAATTCTAGCAGCAGACTAGAACCACAACATGAGCTCTCCCCTGGGTCTCCAGCCTGCCAGGCCATCCCACAGGGTTTGGACTTGCTGCTTCCACAACGATGTGAGCCAATTCCTTCAATCAGTCAATCAATTATCTCGATAGGTCGATAGATAGATAGACTATATATATACACTATATATAAATCTGGTTCTAAATCTACACACACACACATCCTATTGGTTCTGTTTTTCTGGAGAACGCTGACTCATACAGGGACTTGGAGACTTTCCCCACAACGGCATGCAGATCCCAAAGGTTACAGCGAAAGGCAAAATAGTTAAAGAGTCAGGGAGAACACAGGGGTGAGAAGGACAAGACTGACTGAACTGGGAATGTGAGGACAAGGAACAGACCTGAAGGATTCGTGAGAATGATGGCATAAACCCAGGTTCTATCAATTAAGTTTAATTACAGAAAGCAAAAATGATCCTGGTTATTTTAATGAGGTTTGGAAACAACAGAGGGAATCAGGTGCTTACAAAACCTTAGAAATAGCTGGGTTTCCTAAAAGCGGTGCCTGGAACAACACAGCAATCAGGCCTTTTAGGGAGCTGCCCTCTTGCTACGGTCGGGGAGATGGGCACTCAGGGGCTGCCTCTGGAAAATGGTGGCTTTGAGAGCACACTGCTTCAGGGAGCTGAACGCCATCAGGGCAGATTTATCTATTAGGTCCAGTAAGCAGTGTCTAGGGCCTGAAAGACTTCTAAGAGCCCATAAAAATATTTAAATTTCTTTTAAAATCAGAAAAAATCTTTAAGGCTGATTTAAAAGTTGTAATATATAATAATAATTATTCACATTTATCCCAATACAGTCCTGGAATACAATTTTTGTTATTTTCTTAATGGAGGAAGGATCGCATTGAGGCAAGAGCACCTAGGGCCAATGAAAGTCCTAATGTAGCCCTGAAAGTCATTGCTGCGGCCACCTTTGTGACTGTCTTCGGACAGTCACCCAGACTGGTGACCAGGCACTGGAATGTGCTGCAGAGAAAGCACGTTGGACTGTAGAGACGGGGAAAGAAGCAGAAAGCCTCACTTTGACCTTCCCCAACAGGTGTGAGTGCATCTAATCAGTGGAAATGATTTCATATCCCAAATTCTAGATCCATAGGAGTCTGGGACAGGTAGTTTTTAGATTTCCAGTCTCTGTGGTCCAAAAGACACACATGAAGGAGGTTGGAATGGATGCTGAGTGCCTGTCCCACCACACCACCACACGTGTTAGCAGGAGCACAACAGGGCTTCCCACTAAAAGAAAGGAAGGACAGGTGTCCCTAAAATAAAGTAAGTCAAACTTCGCTGAAAACAAAGGAAATTTTGCTTTCCTCTGCAAGAAACCACTTCTGTTTCTGGCCAGTAGTGATGACGAATCTCAGGTTCTGATCACACCCAAATCCGAGTAGATGATACAATTAGACTGAACCAGTACATTTCCCCCTACCCAGTTTTAGTAGCAAAGGAGCCACAAATATGGGGATGGGAGCAATTCATATTCAAGTAAACACAACATTCCAGCTTCTTTTGGTACTTTTCCTTCTCTTGGATCTCATTTTCTACCACTTCACTTTGCTCATTGTGCCCCAGCAACACAGGATTCCTTGCTGCTCCTAAAACATGTCAAACCTCCTACCTCAGGGCCTTTGCACTTGCTATTCCTAGGTAGGAAATAGCCTGACTTTCTCACCTCCTTTAGGTCTGTCTTCAGATGGCTACATTATATAAAAAAGGCAATCTCAAGCACTCCCTCTCTGCTCTACCTTCCAACATAGCACCTATCACCTTCTGGCACACTCCATTTTACATATTCATTTGATTGTGATGCATCTTCAGCTCCAGAAAATAAGCTCTATGATGACTGGGACTACGATTTCTTCATTGCTGTTCCTTTAGCACCTCTTATAGGGCCCAACGCTTATTAAGTGCTCAAAAGTATTTGTGAGTGAGTGAGTACAGACTATTAAGGCCCTCCTCTTCTTCCAGCTCAACTCATTTTAGCTACCTGATCAACTTCAAAATTCTTTGAGATACACATTGTGTATTTAGATCAGAACTGAAACTGAAGAGAATTACAATCAACAAGTGCTCTGTTTTAGTAATCCAAATTTATAGCTAGATGCTTTCTTGGCAGTTATGCAAACTTCATTTTACAAATGAGGAGAGACTCAAAGACAACCGGCTTGCCGAGGGCTGCACAGGGCCAAAGTTTAGCTCCCCGCTTTGCAGCCCGGAGTCTTTTCTGCTATATACCATAGTGACTTCTATCCTTTAGTATTCCCATTTTCATGTATATTCTAGGAATCATTGTGGAAAAAAATAAATAACATGGGCAATCCTCCTTTTTACTTTTGTTGAGTTTAGAAAATGACGTGGCTCCACATCTTTGGTCATATATGGTTTAAGTATTAGTCTCATGAATTGTGCACATATGAAAGGGATTGGCTTATAACTGTTCATTAGTCCCTAATTCCCTAAGACATATGGTTCTTCTCTCGAGAAGAACCAGCCCAATCTCACAATTTGTTATTTGAAGTCCTATAAATACTGGATTAAAAAAAAAAAGTTTTACCAAATCATTACCATTCATTGTGTTCCTATCATCTATTGGTGGTATGACATCCAATTAGGCAATGTTAGCTTCCTTGAAGGTTGAAACATTCACCATCTTGGCAAATAAAAAGTAGTTTCTAGGGATACCTGGGTGGCTCGATGGGTTAAGCGTCTGATTCTTGATGTCAGCTCAGGTCATGATCTCACAGTTCATGAGATCGAGACTGACATTGGGCTTACACTGTCAGTGCAGAGCCTACATGGGATTCTCTGTCTCTGTCTCTCTGCCCTTCCCCCCACTCATCATCATCTCTCTCTCTCTCTCTTTTCTCTCTCTCTCTCTCTCTCTCTCCCTCCCTCTCAAAAATAAATATTAAAAATACAAGTAGTTTCTAGAGTCACTAACCAAGGCAGGCTAAATTCATCTTATTCTGGGGATACCAAAGACTTTTAATTTTTAAAAGAAAATCTAAAAACATCTTGTGCTGAAACCATTATTGCCAACTAAATGGTTCTGTATTCTAGATTCTTCTGACCTTAAAAGAATTCCTATAGTATTTCTCCTTATTCTTATTTGTGTGAGGCTGGCAATCAGAAAAATGAGTCATTAGTTAGGCTTCACTTTGGACAGGTATATTATTTGCAAATAGATAGGTACCTGGAGATTCTATTCTAAGATTGGAAAGACTTGTAGCAAGTTTTTCCTGGAACATACTTGCAATGACATTTGACAGAAAGGAGGAAAGTGTAGACCTAGATAGCTAGAGGGACCATCAGCTGTGCTAAGGCCATCTGGAGCATCAAATTTCATTGGGAGAAATTCTGGAAGGCTTACCAGCTGGCAGTGTAAGAGACCAGGAATAGGGGTTGAGTCTGTCCAAGGGGTGAGAGAAGGCACCCTTTCATCATTAACCTGAAGAAGAATGGCACCAGATAAAGCTCTTCAGACAAGGGACATGCAACTAAATCTTAGTAAAGTGACCTCCTGGTTGGTTGGTTGGTTTGTGTGGGTTTTGTTGTTGGGGGGTGCGGGTTGTAGCCAGATCTATTGTTACATGCAATGCAATTCTGTAGGGACTAGCTGGAACTCCACTTTTTTTCTCTTCCTATCAAGAAAGAGTATGGAAATACAACTGAATAAAAATTTATTATCGTAGGATATTTTATTTATTTATTTATTTCCTTAAAAAAAATTGCTCAGGTTTTATTCACCAACAGCTCCTCCCTACCTGCTGCTGTGCCCCCTTCTGCACTCCCAGAATCGGGGGAGGGCCTCTCCTAGGAGCAGAGGTCAGTGAAGAGAGCTGGCAGCCAGTGGTGAGTCTCCTCAGGGGCCTGCAGGTCCCAGCCAGGCCCGCTGTTCCTTCAGCAGGTGTTCTAGCACTTGCTGGGCTCACTTGGCCTCCCACTTAAGACTGGCTTTGATATCACTGACAGTCACGTAGCCATTTTTCTCTGCCAGCTGCAGCACCACAGTGTGATCCATATTGAGCTCAGCTGGAACAGACTGAATGAGGTAGGTGCCACCCGCAGAGATGATGCCGGAAGCCAGGGCAGGTGCCTTTAGTTTCTTGATGGCCCTGATCAGGTTGTCTTGGCTGATATCCTGTGTGAATCTGCCCCTTCCTTTTGAACACCTGTTGTTGTAGTTTCTCCAGAGTTATCACACCTCCATCCCTGTGCTTCCGGGTCAGGCACACTTCAATAATCTGGACTCCCAGCTCATAATAGAACTCTCCCACACCTACCATCTTGGGCCAAAATCCTCTTCCAGAGGGCAGAGGATCACCCTCAATGGTGGCACACGTGTCCTGGAACTGCACCCAGAATTCGGGATTCTTCTGAATTTCCTGCTTGTGCTGCTGGCAAATTCCTCCAGGTTAGTCTTGAACATGTCCAACTACTTTGACATCTGGGCCAGCTGGTCCTCAGCCAAGGCAGTTCCTCACTTCTTATATTTGGCCTCTGCAAGTTTCTTCTTGGCGACGGGACCAGCTCCCACTCTGTGGCAATGCATCCCTGCCTGGGTTCATGGGCCGCCCGCTGCCAGGACCCAGGTCTCCCCATTATTAAAGGGTATTTTAGTTAAGATCTTTCTAAATGATAAAGGCAGAACATCCTACTCAAACTGACTTACTCAGGAGAAGGAATTTATTGGATTATGTAACTAAAAATCCAGGGATAGTGTGGGCTTTAGACACTGTTAGGTTCAGGGTTCAAAAGGTTTCATTAGGATATGATTTTTCTTCATCTCTCAGCTCTGCCTTCCACTGATTAGCTTCAGCCTCAGGTTCCAAATGGAAGCAAATGAGGGCAGAAATTCCAGCTTTATATTGTCTTGGGTTCAAGTCCATTGAGAAAGAGTGCCCTTATCCCAAAGCTTTAGCAAAGATTTCATTGTATTTTAGAAGCTGTTATGGGCATGTGTCAACCCTTTATCCAAATCTACAGCCTAGAGAATATTACGCTCTCATTGGCCAGAGTACCTCTGGGTTGGGAATGGGAAAATCACTGAACCACTGGGACTGAGAATGGGGATGAAGTCCCTAAGTAAAACTTGGGGACTGTTCTAAAGAATGTAAAAGCCCAAATAATCAGAAATGCCCACAAAATAGGGAAGATTTAAAGTTTATTCATATTCAAATTTACTACATTGAATACTGTGTGACAACTGTAGGGGACAGCAATGTGTATTGCCAGAAGACTGAGAGAATGAGCAACATTGGGTTGGTAGCAAGCATATAGAACTAAGCTTCAGGATTGCTGAGTAATAATCTTGTTTTGATTACTAAGTTCTCCACATGATCATGAGTAATTCATCTTACCTTTCTGGTTCTCAGACTTTTTTTTTCCCTCATCCGTTAGATGAAAGAAACATCTGCCTGCATTACTTATTTCAGTGGGTTATTGTGTGGCTAAAATCTGATTAAAACACTCTGCAGGATGAGGCACGTGGTTATATTAGTTTATCAAGAGACATATTTCCATATAATTATTACATATTTTGTTTTAGTAAAAGATGATGAGGTAATTCACCCAATGAGTTTTACTTCAAAGGGTTATGCAGTTCTTTGAATTCCTGATGGCAAAATTGAGGCAAGTTTCTTTTATTTGTCCCAACAACTGAGTCCATAGTTTAACCAGATATTCATTTATTTACTGACCTCTTACTAAAAAGGAACATTTGAAGAGTTTGCATAAGATCTGAGATGCAGGCAATCCATTAACAGATTTTAGTTTTCATTTTTATTCATTCCTTCCACAGATATTTTTAAGTACCGACTAGGTGATGAACAGTATAGATGTGGGTCTTAATACAGCTTAGAATTAAGGTGACTTTAAGTATTAAACTAAGAGTCACACAAACGAATATAGAATCACAAACTGACAAGGGCTGTAAAACATTTTCTGATGGAAAGAAATGAAGGAAGGAGGCCTCTCTGTTGAAGGGACATTTAATCTGAAACCTAAATGAGGAGTAGATTAGTCATTAGAAAGTTGTGGTGATGGTGGGGGGCGTGAGTAAGAATCAGGAGTGTTACAGAGGAAGATGCTGACATTAAAGTCCCCTATTGAATGTCTGTTGTTTTTGTTCACCCAGCATCCCTATCCCCCTTCTTTTGGTAATCCAAACCTTCTCTCCTGCAGGGAACTCATTTCCTGTAGTAAGACAGATATCTGACTGAGACTGATCACGGCACGCTCCTTCCCAGGCAATGGTGATTGGTTCATTTCAAGCTAGCTAGCTGAGATGTTCCCTGGAACTTTTCTTACAGAATATCAAAAACACAGAACCATTTAGCTGTAGTTATTAGGCTAAGAATGTGTAATAATGTGAGAGCCCACTGTGTACAGTGAGAGGAACATAGTCCACACAAGACTACCCTCACTTCTGACACCAAAAACAAATTTGGTAGTTCCCAAAACTACTCTCACTTTTGATAATTCACTAGAAGGACTCAGAGGACTCACTCAAAACTGCTGTACTCGTGATTACAGTTTATTTCAGGGAAAGGGTGCAGACTAAGATCAGCCAAAGGAATAGGCACACTGGCCAGGAGGGTAGCAAAGCTGGAGCTTCCAGTTGTCCTCTCCCTGTGGATTTAGGCATCTGTGTGTAACAATACACACACAGTGTCCAGAGTTCTTATTAGGGCTTCATCACCTAAGCATGATTCATTGAACTTAGGACTGATCTCAGTTTCCAGAGGTCAACTAATGGCACCTGACTCAAAGTCTCCATCTTAAATCCCATTGCTGATTTTGGTCTAATACCCCATCCTAACTCATATTTTTATTGTCTGGCTGGTCTATGGCCCCCAGGCAAACATGTCTTATCAAGCATGACATTCCAAGGGCCTGGAAATTACTTCCCAGAAGCCAAGGGAAAAGTCTGGACCTCTCTTTGGGTAAGATTAATTTTTTACTACACAAATCTCTGACAGTGGTTATCTTGCCTCCATGATGACAGCCCATGTTAAGGAATCAAATCAAAGATAAGCAGAGCTAAAACATGAAGCAACAGAGCATTAAGGTCATAATTTGAGTTCCTGGAATAAGCCATGCCTGAAGTCACCTGCTTATTAAGCTTCTCACTTATACGAGCTACTGTATTTCCTTTTTGCTTAAATTTGAGTTGATTTTTGTTCTTGCAGTTAGGGAGGTTCTGAGCTAGGAAAGAATTTGTTGATTTCAAAGATTTGTAAGAAAAGCTGAGAAACAATGAGCAAAGGGAAGTGAGTGCTTGATAAGGCTAAAGACGTTTCAGGGGTGAGATCATGTGAGGATTTGTATGCTATATTAAGGATTAGGGGATTTATCCTAAGTGCAGTGGGAATTTTCTGAAGAATTTTAAGAGGAAAGTGACATTATCTGATTTATATTTTTAATCATGTATATGGAGAATGGAAGGGGATGTGGGGAAGATGTGGGGAGATGAAGAAGAGTGTGAACATTTGAGAAAAATAAGGAGGTAAAATTGGCAGGATATGATGATGGACTGGTTACGGGTGGTGAGAAAGAAGGATAGATCAAAAGTTACCCTCAGGTTTCTGGCATGAGCCGCTGGGTAGATGGAAGTGCCACTTATTGAGATGGAAAACGAGGGGCAGGTGTTGGAGATCAGTTTTGGAGATGATAAATTTTAAAAGCCTGTGAGACATTCCTGTAAGAGATTGGTCTCAAGGAACCAAGAGAAGGTAGTATGTAGCGAAGGCAGGAGTGATCAGCTGGGTTAAGTCCTGAGAATTACAATAAGAACCAAAAAGTGTCTGCTGGATTTAGAAACATGGCAGTTATTAAGGACTTCAGCAAGAGCAGTTTTAATGGAGGCTGGCAAAGAAGCCCTATACATTGGGGTCAAAAGTTAATTGGAAGCAAGCAATGAAGACTTTGTATAGACAACTTTCCTAATACGATTGTCTGTCTGTGAAAGGAAGTAAAGAGAAAACTGAGCAGGAACGTGGAGTCAAAGGAAGTTTTTTCATGGGGTTTGGTTTTAGGATGGGCGGTGCTTGGTTATGTCTGAACGCAGATAGATTCCAGTAGAGAGAAATGTAGAAGATGTCGAGGAAAGAAGAGTAAAGTGCTAGTTAGGGTCATGATTAATGGTAACCACTGTGACAAAAGGATCCAGCAATATATAATAGGTCAGACACAATAGAAATTTATTTCTCAGTCACACAAGATAAGAACTCTTAAGATAGAAGCTCTTAACGGCAGGTGGGACTCTCCAACTGAAGATTCAGAGACTCAGGCTCCAGCCATCTTGTGGACCCCTCATCAGGAGTATATGGTTCCATGTTTGCTGTGCCCCTTTTATCAAGTGAGCATAAGGGAGAAACAGCACTCCTGCTTTTTAAGCTACTTGGTCACGAAGCGATCCATATTATTTCTGATCACATTATATTGACAGGAACTAGTCATGTGACCTCACCTAAAGGCCAGGGAGGTTGGGGAACATAGTCTTTTACTGGGAACTTGCTTTCTAGCAACAGCTATATACTGAAAATAGAAACTAAATTCCTGAATTTCAAAGGATAGTCATTTCAGCTGCAGGTAATAACCAATTGAATACATTCTCTTCAAAGGCAGGATGGAATGGGAACCAGAACACGTGTGGATGAATTTGCCTTTGAAAGGAGGAGGGACAAATCCTTCATTGTAAGAGAAGGAAGAGGAAGAAAATGGGGGCTTGTCTTTTTATCACCAAGTACTTGACAGTGTGTGCCAATTAGAGGAACAGAATAAGGGTAATAGATGTTGAAACCCAGTTGTGCCCAAATTTGGAGCCCTCAGCCTGTCATCTAGAGTTTGGCTAGAGAATAACACTGGCCACCTCCTCTAGCAAGAATTCTTACTAATACCATAGAATCAATAGGAAGATACAGGCAGGATCAGCCATGCCTGAAGAAAGTTAAGATTAATTCTTTTGAGGGCTACTCCACACCAGTTTTGGCCTGTGTCATGATAACCTAAAAGAAAAACTCACAGAGAATGAAGTTTTGTCTTAGAAGGAAAACATGTTAAAACAGAGCCAAAGGCTTTGCCCTCCCTTGAATATAATAGCATAAAAAACAAACTGAAACCTTGCTAAAAGTAACCCGGGGGGAGGAGGCCAAAAGATAAACAATAACCTGCTCTCAACCTTGTGGAAGCAAAGAGAGAAGTGATCAGGACCTGGGGCAGGTTAGCCAGCTTTGATACTATAGCTAGAGGTGAGGTCCACAGCGCAAGTTCAAAAGGCCCTGCTGTACTAAGCTTCACGATCTTGGCTTCCAGACAAGAAAGAGAACTTGTGACTGAAAGGGACACTCCAAAAAGAATTTCAATGAGGCCCAACTTGAGGAAAAACAATAAGTTGCCCAGATTGCTTGGATCATGGACAGAGGGCTTGGCGTGTGGAATGAATGTCATCAGCTGAGAACACAGCCTTGACTGGTAGCTATGGAGCCTGCTGCCCACGTGGTCCCCTCAGGCTGGCTTCCTGATGAATACTATTTGGTGAGTGCCAATCCACTCCCTTCTGTTGGCTGTTTTGTCCTCCCTCCAAATGATTCCCACAGAATCTTTCCCACCCTAGTCACTGTGATATTCTTTACTAAGGTGTCATCATAGTTGGCTTTGTAAAAAATTTTCCGTTGAGATGCACAGCAACATTGATGGTGTGACTATAAAATGGTTCAACGGTTTGGAGAGTTATTTGGCAATTTCCTACGACGATAGACCTACATCCATCCTGTCACCCAAGAGTTCCATTCCTCAGTATTTCCCAAAGGGCAATGCAAACGTATGCTAACACAGACTTTCATAAAATGTTCACAGACCTATTCATAAAAGCCGAAAGCCATATACATATATATATACACATATATATATATATATATACACACATATATATATATATATATATATATATAACCTAAATGCCCACCAACAGGAAAATGGATGAGCAGATTGTGGTACATCCATACAATGGAATACTACTTGATAATAAAAAGAAATTAATCACTGATAAATGCAACAACACAGATGAATGTCAAGATATTAGGCTGAGTGAAAAAAGCCAGCCACACACACACACACACACACACACACACACACACACACAATCGTACAGTATGTTTCTGGGGTGACAATGTGTTCTATTATTTTGGTAGTGGTTGTGTGGGTGCATAAAGTTGTCAAAACCCATCTAACTGAACATCTAAGATCAATGCTATTTATTGAATATAAATTATACCTCAATAAAAATAATAATCTTCCTTTGTGAAATGCTGGTAACATGCCCTTTGCATATTCTCAGATGTCAGGTGCTTGAAAATAAGCTTCCTGTCCCATCTCATACCTTAGAATGGCTTATGAGGTAAATCCCACTGAAGAATTCAAAGCAAACACCAACACAAGTAAATGGCAAAATACAGCTAAACCAAGGGAGAAACTGGGTAAGTCCTGGGGCCCAGGCAAGTGGCAGTGAAGTTAAACTCCACTGGCTGTTTTGGCCAACAGACACCCCTTCTAGTGTGCCCTGGAAAGAGGTCAGTGCTAATTCAGCTGTATTGACTCCTGGAGTTTACAACGGAGAGAATTTAGCAGGAGTTGACCCCTGTAGTCTCTTGTGTAGTCATCTTTAACTGCAGATTCAGTGTCTGGTGAAAACCTGCTTCCTGGATCATAGACACTATAGGAGAGTCCCTTCCCTGAATTCCTATCGTATTCTTAGCTGGACCATACAAATCAGCATTTATTTCATGTTAATACATTACTTATTAGGCAGCTAATATAATGAAATGGTTAAAAGCATGATCTTTGTAGTCAGAAACCTGAGTTCAAATTCTATCCGTTACTCATTATCTAAATTTGGACAATGCACTCAACCCCCTTAAGGTTCAATAAGCTTCTGTGCTAGACAAGGGGTTTTCCAAGGGGGAAAGATTGAAGAGGGATGTACCATACTTGTCAAACTTACCAGTTTCCCCTCTTGGTGGGAGTGAACGGTTAGTAGGGGAGAGCAGGGCTGTCGTGCTAATAAGAAAGAAACATCAGGAGTGGGGACAAGGCATCATCCCCCTAGCAATTTGTATACCATTTCATCATTTTCAAAGCTCATTCACCTATATTACCTACTGTGAAGCAGGTACTATTATCCACGCTTTATAAATATGGAAAATGAGAATCAGAATTGATGTCTATACCAACAAAGCTGTCAAGGAGCAGCTATACATTCTATAAGTAAACAAAGGGTTTTCAATGATTTTTATTAGTGTCTAATATGGGCAAATATTTTCAATTTTCATTGAAGAATTAAATACATAAAAGTGCAATATGTTGGGGCACCTGGGCGATTCGGTCAGTTGAGCATCCAACTTCGGCTCAGGTAGTGATCTCGCGGTTTGTAAGCTCAAGCTCTGCATCGGGCTCTGTGCTGTTAGCAAGGAGACCGCTCCCAATCCTCTGTGCCCCCCTCCCTCTCTCTGTCCCTCCCCCACTCACTCTGTCTCTCAAAACTAACCACTTAAAAAAATGTAAGGAATGTACACTTGGATGCATTTTGACAAGTTGAACACACACAAGTACTCATCATCCAAATTAAGAAACTGAACACTCCCAGAACATCTGAAGACCAGGCCCTCCTCAGATCTGTGCCCCCTTGGTCAACAGAATAATGCCTCAGAAGTAACCCTATTCTGGCCTGCTGTGGACTGAATGTTTATGTCCTTCTCCAAATTTGTATGTTGTAAATCTACTCCCCGGTGTGATGGTATTCGGATATCGGGCCTTTGGTGTTGATTGAAATCAATGCCCTTGTAAAAAAGACCCAGAGAGTTCCCTTGCCCCCTCTGCCATGAAAAGACACAGCAAGAAAACCCCGCCCGTGGACCCAGAAGCAGGTTCTCAGCAGACACTGAGTCTGACGGTGCCTGAATCTTGGACTCCCCAGCCTCCAGAACCGTGAGAAAGAAATGTTTGTTGTTTTATCCACCCAGTCGGTGGTGTTGTGGTAGAGCCGCTGGAACAGACCAAGACAACATCTAACACCAAAATTAGTGTTGCCTGGTTTTGAACTGTATATAAATGGAATCACATGGAATCACACATGAGCACTCTTTTGTGTCCATTGCTTTCGTTCAGTTTTCTGAGGTTCGCTCGTGTTGTCATGACTCCTGCATCCTCTTTGCTGTACAGCCTCCCACTGGGAGGACATACACAGTATGTCTCTCCATCCTTAGTGGATGCGCGTGTGGGCAGTTCCGAGTTGGGGACTTTTATGATTAGTGCCGCTAGTAACACGTGTGTCTGTTGGTGACCAAATATAAGCATTTCTGTTTGGTGACCACCTAGGAGTGGAGCTGCTCGGAGCTAGGTTGTGCGTATGTTCAGCCAGAGTAGACCCTGTCAGTTTCCCAAAGGATCTGTCCTGATTTACACTCCTCCTGGCAGCAGGTCCTTTTGTTCTAATACTTGTCACTACCAGTGATTTCCATTCTAGCCATTCTGGTGACACTGGGGCACGTTTTGTCTTCATTTTGATTTCACTACCAATTGTTGGCAGGTTTTTTTATTTTTTATTTTTTTTCTGACTGCGAATCAAATCTGCTTTCCTTTCACGCAGCATTTTTTTTTTTAATTTTTTTTTTATTTATTTTTGAGACAGAGAGAGACAGAGCATGAACGGGGGAGGATCAGAGAGAGGGAGACACAGAATCTGAAGCAGGCTCCAGGCTCTGAGCGGTCAGCACAGAGCCCGACGCGGGGCTCGAACTCCCGGACAGTGAGATCATGACCTGAGCGGAAGTCGGACGCTTAACCGACTGAGCCACCCAGGCGACCCTCACGCAGCATTTAAAACACTTTCATCCAGTTTCTTCTTTTTACTTAAAATTGCCCATCCCACAGGAGATTCTGATGAGTCCTTTCTTGTTTTTTCCAGCTCATCTTTTCCTTTATTTTCTTTTCCTAATTGTTGCTTTCTGTCCCTTTTACACATACTTCCCGGCCACCCTCAGGGTCACCCCTCCACGTGACTCCTGCAACCTTCATCAGAGGCCCCAGCCATATGGACTGTGACCTCATGTGGATTCTCAGGGCCCCCCGTGCTCAGATTTTCTCCCCATTCTAGCCTTGTCTCATTCATGCCCATCCTGAGACTACTTATCCTTTCTTCAGCAGGTCAGACCCTAAAAATTCTCAGATATTGAAAATAGCTAACATTTAGTGAGAGTTTACAGTAGCCAGAAAATATCCCTGTACCTTACACAAAATTCCTACGCTTTACAGGTGAGGAAATGGAGGCACGGTTAAGCAAATTTCCCAGTTCAAGCCGTTCATAACTGACAGAGACAGGATTCAAACAGCTTATCTAAGCCCAGATTGTGTGCTGTCAGGATGTTGGTGAATTTATGAAGTTACAAACTCCTACAGCCCCTATCATCTCTTCCACCCGTCTGATAGTTATATTTAGATCCTTGTATCCTTGGCCATCCTTTTATTTCCAGCATCATGATCTTGAATCGTTAGGATCTCCTATCAGATCCTGCAGGGCATTTAAAGACTGGATATATTGACTGAAAAAGAAATAAAGGTAAGAACATAAAACTCCTTTGTGAAAAAGAAGAACACGAAGTGAAAAGACAGATTACAAAGACTAAATGACCAAGATTTAATATCTTACGTCCTAAAATCCTTTTATAAATCCACAAGGAAAAAGGCAAGAAGCTTATTAGTTAAATAATTTTTGAAGGGTAACATGAGAGTAAAATAAGCAAATCACACTATTGGAGACAACTAATTCACAAAAAGTTGTACTTCACTAGTAATCAAATGAATGAAAATTATTTCTTACTTTTGACAGAGGTAGCCCAGCCAGAAGAACAGGGCCCACCTTCAGGTGGTTGTGACTCAGTTGGGAGAATAGGTCCCCACAGTGGGGGCTGAACTGTGGAGACGTAGAGATCCCCACTCCAAGTCACCTGTGTCCTGCTTTGGGACTCAGTGCCCCAGCCATCTCATAGGTAAAGTTACTGGGGTCTGGCCCAACCCCAGTGAGTGTGGGTCCTTTTATAGGGGTATCCTGATGTCTGTTCCACTGATACATAGGGATATATCAACATGTATATTAATATAATGCATATATAATATAAAAATATATATATATATAATTTAAAAACCAGGTTTTTTTACTTTCTTTATATTCTTCTATATTATTTATGTATTTATTTTTCAAAGAATATGCATTAGTTTTATCCTTTTTGAAATTTTAATTTTTTAAATGTTTATTTATTTTTGAGAAAGAGAGAGAGTGGGAGGGGCAGAGACAGAGGGAGACACAGAATCCCAAAGTAGGCTCCAGGCTCTGAGCTGTCAGCACAGAACTTGATGCAAGGCTCAAACCCTCGAGCTGTGAGATCATGACCTGAGCCAAAGTCGGATGCTTAACCGACTGAGCCACCCAGGCACCCCTATCCTTTCTTAAAGTTATATCTGTCTTGGGAAAACATTTTGTGAGGCAACATCATAGTCTAAACCTCACTGGAGTCTAATGGTAGGGATTAAAGAGTTTGGGGGCAAAGAGCTACATTTCTAAAAAATCATTGATCATTCACTCAATTTTTCTTATAAGCTCCATTTTTCTGACACTGTTTCTGGTGTGAATTAGTCATGTCTGAACTCTAACATCAGGACCTGGCAAATCTTATTTCACTTCCTCCCCTTTATGTCCTAAGGTTACAGGAGTGCCTACAAATCAGACTTCTAGGCTTACTTGTGGTATCTTCTTTCCATCCAGATCCCAGCCAGACTGCCTGCATCTCGACCACTCAGGTGTTCAGACTTTAAGATAATCTATTAAAAATACATGCTACTGAGGTGCCTGAGTGGCTCAGTTGGTTAAGTGTCTGACTTTGGTTCAGGTTATGATCTCACGGTCCATGAGTTCGAGCCCCACATTGGGCTCTGTGCTGAGAGCTCAGAGCCTGGAGCCTGTTCCAGATTCTATGTCTTCCTCTCTCTCTGCTCCTCCCTTGCTCATGCTCTGTCTGTCTGTCTCTCTCTCTCTCTCTCTCTCTCAAAAATAAATAAACGTTAAAAAAAAAGAAAAAAAAAAAAAAAAACAAAACCTGTGCTATTTGCCGACGCAATACATCTTTCTGGAAAAGATCTTATTGTTACCTCAGACCCCAGCCCAGGTCCTCTTCTCTGGCTTCTCTTCTGTCTTCTCCACTTTCAGCCATGAGTTTTCTAACCTTCACAGAGACTCTTCATAAAAAATTATATTATCTATCATCTATTGAATGTTTATGTCATGCCAGGAATTAACACATATCTTTTATTTTAATCCTCCCAATAATATTATTAGTTAAATATAATTACTGTTTCACAGCTGGAAAAAAAAAAAGCAAAAAACAAAAAACAAAAACAAAACACGGTCACCAAGAAGAGCACAGCCTGGATTCAAAGTTACATCTGTCTGATGCCCTTCAGACCTGGACTCTTTCTCCCCTCAGCTTTTCCTTTGCCAAGAGAAACCCCTGACTTTGTTCTCTGCTAAAGGCTGGATTGTGACCACCACCAGGGGACTTGCTCTCTCTCCTGATTGTGCTTAATAAAGCTGTGAAGAGTTTCCTTGTGTTGTTATCTGCACAGGCACTTGTTTGCTCAGACCTGCTCACTAGTCACTTCCTGAATGTTTATTCTCAACACCACAGCAGTCCCATTAAGAGACCCCCCGCCCCTGCCCCGTCTCCAGAAATGCCCAGCATCAGAGTGACAAGATACTTTGTGCTTCTCTTGATGGAAAGCCTTGGCCCTACCAGAGTGTATTTGTGTTTGCGGACAAGAATGGATCTATCCAAGCAAATCTCTAACGCAAGAAAATTTTCTAAAAGGAAGAAATTCAGAACAGGAAGAAATTCAGGAGGTGGCACAGCTTCTTGTTTTACACAAAAGGAAGCTGAGTCTCAGAAAATCGTTGGCCCAGCCAATAGTAAAGCACAAGTGAAAATGAACCTCTATCTTCCAATCGTTGACTCCAAGCCTCACCCTCTTTCTGCCCCCCATCCAGCACCCATCTTCGTCTGCCACTGACATGCACTGAAGCTTTCCTTGCCCAGGTGCTCATGCTTGTGGGAAAGCCACTTCCTCAGTGTCCTGAAGAGGGGCTGAGACCAGGACCCCTTTCACCCCTCCAATGCTTTACTCCATGTAGGCTCACAGTGAGCTCTCTGGATGAGTAGAAGTATTGTTAAGAATACCCTCTCCATCACAACCTTTTAGGTGGCATTATTTTATGAGATAAAATGCTCAGCTCTTCATTACCAGTCTCTCTCAATTTTCCACCAAGGATATGCTCTCTTTAGTACTTCTAAATTCTATCAACTTTTTCATTCATACATTCGTCCAGTGAGTGTCATCGCATAAGGAATGTTAGATCCTGGGGAAAGAGCCCCCTACTCTACAGAACAAGGGGGTTAATTTTATAAAATGATTTGTTCCAAATTCACTGAATTCTCCTTGATTTCCAACTTTACTCTGTCTAACCCAAGGCGCAAAGCAAGCCAACATTCTTAAAACTCTTTGACAGCCAACAGTTTATAATAAAAATTCATGCCACACTGGTGAGCTGCCTTCACCTGATGCTCCACCCCACACGTGCACACTGGCTTTGTGTTCTGACCCTGGCAGCTCTCAAAACAGCTTGTATGATCCAAGGGCATTGAACTAAATCACTGATGCCACCTTTCCTCCCTGACACCATCCAACAGCATTATTTCACCTCGACTCCCCATGCCTTTTGCCCTGGGGCCCCTCTGTTGTCACGGGGCCCACATTTAGCACACTGCCTTTGTGGGGCATGCCACAGACTTGTGCACACTCACTGCTTCCACTGCTGTCCTCAAAGCCAATCCTCAGGGACAGGTAGAGGGGCCAGGTGCATAGTCCCAAAGTGCACTTTGTTTCATGTTTGCCCCCTAACACCGACGACAGTCTCTAGTGTATAGGGGGAGCTCAGCAAATATTCATTGAATGAGGGAACGAAGGAACAGGATAGTGAAGTGATTTGTGTAAAGTACCTAGTTTAGAAAAGAACTAGACACTGGGGTGCCTGTGTGGCTCAGGCGGTTAAGCGTCTGACTCTTGATTTCAGCCCAGGTCATGATCTCACAGTTCGTGAGTTCAAGCCCTGCATCGGGCTCTGCGCTGACAGTGTAGAGTCTGCTTGGGATTCTGTCTCCTTCTCTCTCTGCCCCTTCATCACTTGCCCTTGTATCTTTCTCAGAAATAAATAAAGATAAAACTTTAGAAAAGAACTAGACAGGAATCCTATCTCCCTAAATCCTAGATCAGTCCCCATTCAACTCTACACCCTAGGTTTATGTTAGCCTCTTGCAAGAAAAAAAAAAAAAAAAAAAGAGGAAGATGGATAAGAATGTGGGAAGGAGGAGAGAATGTGGAAGAGAAGACACAATAAGTAAAATTCGAGGTTGAATGTAAAATGGCATAACAAGAAGACCAGAACTGACAGTTTCCTGGGTCTGAGGTGATCTGCTTCAAGGAAGATAAATTTTATTTATGGACAGATGGTCTGTTGCCCAAATTCTCACCCCCGGAGCAGGCCTGGAAGAACATTTGACTCCAAGCCTAGTAAAAGTAGCTTAAAATTTGTATTTACAAAACTTAAATGTGGCCATTTACCATGTATCCCACCTCCCATTATCAAGTTGTTTGTTTTTAATGTCTCATTTAAAATATAAATATGATCTTTTCCTGTCAATCCCAGCAAGGGAAACATCTCTTAAGAATTTATTATTGCATTCGTTGCTGTTACTTTAAACATTTTAAGTGGATCAAGCATATTAGATATTAATTAGTTAGCTTGATTTAATTAGCATGCATCAAATACTCAGAAACCCCAGTGGAAATTTAAGAAATTTCTTTCCAGAATGTGACTTAGATGTGTATTTTTTTAAACAAGATATTAGCTTTCCTGTTGACCAAGACTAAGGCCTGTGGCAGAGAAATGGTGTAATTAAAAAATGATGACAATGTCAACTTAGGCATGCTGTCAGAGTCCAACAAAATGGTTTTGGAAATTATCTTTAAATTTTTTACTTAATGGAAAAAATTGTATACCTAAAGCCATAAAGAGATAAATAGTTCCTATAATCCCATGTACAGTTAATGTTTTGGTATATAGTTATTCAACTTCAGCAAAAGAGGGGCAATTTTCTAGGAAATCTCAAATTATCAAAAACTATAAACAAATACCACCAAGTGGGGGGGGGGGTGGCTGGGGAGAAGGAGTGGGAGAGAAATTTTTCCTTATAGAAATATAGATTTTTGTCCTTTATGAATGTATCTCCTATCAAAGATAAATCACATTTAAATTTAAAACCAAGATTTAAAAAATATTTTAATGGGAACAGAAAGTTGTAGACTCACAGCAGAACAGGGTTTTTTTCTATAGTAATTTCAATAATAAATGTGTTTTCATAGCTCTTAAGTGTATTTGGTTATTGCCAGCCTAAAAAAAAAGTCGTGGCTCAAAAATTATAACAACAAACACAGACTCTTCCTTCCTTGCCCTTTACCCCATGTAGTCAGTGCTCTGTGATGTCCGTCTACTTCTGCTGGGCATGTCGGTTTATAGCACTGTCCATAACAGCCAAGGTAAAGCAACAGCTTTTTCTCTGCTCTGATGATGCTGGCTATGATCAGTTCTAGTTATTACTAAGAGAGTAATATTTATGTGAAACATAAATTATGTTTCACAATTAGAAAATTGTGCTATATCCAATTCTTGTTAGGGACACTAATTATGGCAGATAATTTCTCAAATTATTTTTCTAAATTCCCAAACAATATTTTCCAGGTGTGTGTACACATATTTTACATAGAAGTTATTTTTTGTTTTTATTTTTAAAAAATATAAATATACTACTTTAGACATTTCTTAAAACCCCACAACACATTCTGAAATTCTTTCATGAAAATGTAAATGTATATGATCTGGGGCGCCTGGGTGGCTCAGTAGGTTAAGCATCTGACTCTTGATTTGGGCTCAGATCATGATCTCATGGCCGTGATCTAATGTTCCTGAGATCAAGCCACACCTTAGGCTCTGCACTGAGTTTGGAGCCTGCTTAAGATTCTCTCCCTTCCTTTCCCTCTGCCCCTGCCCTGCTTGCACTCTCTCAAAAACAAACAAATATCATTTTAATTAATCACATCCCATTTTATCTGCCACAATAGAAGTTTACAATTTTTTTTAATGTTTATTTATTTTTGAGAGAGATACAGAGACACAGAACGCGAGTGGGGAAGGGCAGAGAGTGGAGACACAGAATCCGAAGCAGGCTCCAGGGTCTGAGCTGTCTGCACAGAGCCCAACATGGGGGCTTGAACCCACAGACCGGACTGTGAGATCATGACCTGAGCCGAAGTCAGACACTTAACCGACTGAGTCACCCAGGCACCCCTACCCACAATAAAAGTTTAATTAATCCCCTGTACATATGTGTATTTATTTTCTTTAAAAATTAATACTTCAAGAATTTGGTTTTTTCATTAAACAAGGCCATTCTAATCTTTTCAGTACCTTTACAATGTTAGTATATGAACTATTAAAATAGATGTGATTTCGTTATCATTTAAAGATAGACACTTAGGCGAACGAAGCCTGAGATTCGTATAGGCCATAGTAACCCTGGGAGGCTATTGCCTTTGCTGAAGCTATAACAAACCCAGGAGTCACTGAGGTCCACCCAAGGAAGGCAGGAGTTGTGCATGACTCAGCATCCTCAGATCTTTATTTAATCAAGTGTAAGGCATTGTGCTAAGGAAGAGGGAGGAAACTAAACTGGGTCACTCTAATTGTCCAGAACACTTCCAAGCCAGCAGGGAAATATACAGGCATCAGGCGTACTGAAATAAGTATGGTACAAGCAAGACTAGTAAGTAAGACCAAAAAAGTAAATAAACACACGTGTCCTAAGAAACACCGAAGAAGAGATTAATTAAATTAGGCTGGGGAAGGTAGTGGTAGAATTGCTCTCAGAAGAGCAGGTGGGATTGCAACCAAGAGAAGAGAGGGAAGAGGCTCTAGGGAGTTACAAGAGTCTAGGCTGTTGACATAGGCTTGATTCAAGCCACTCAGAGCTGTAAAGCCTTTCTCCTGTTCTCACTCTGTCCTGTTTAGTTCTCTCTTCCTGAGGCTGCTATGTTTCTGGGCACGCCCAGAGGATCTTCAGACTTTACAAACCGGTTGTGCAGAGCCTGGCATTTCAATAAGAGACAAAGTGCTGAGTAACAACATGAAGTCAATGTGTTGCTTGCCAAGAGCTGGGAGGCCTGGGTGGTTTCCTAATCTTAAAGAGGCAGAAAAATATCAAAGCCAGACTCCCAGGGAAAAACCTGGATGGATTTACTAAAACAGAAATTGCTATGCATTCATCTGCTTAGGGTAGCAGCACCACCTGTGATGATTCTTATTCACTCCCAGATCAGATGGATTAACGTAGCTCTCAATTATTTTGCCCTTCTTCCACGACAGATGAAAATATCCCCAGATGGCTTACTTGTGTAAAGAATCTTTCAAGCACTGTAGAGCAGAGATCTTTTTCAGTCAGTCCTGGGTCAAAGAGGAAAAGTTGAAGAGATTTCAACAGGAAATGACTCTGTGACAAAGCATTCAGAAGTATAAGTGAACGATCTGGCACAAATGATGAGTTGTAGGTGTCCCGGAAACAATAGGGCCTATTGCCAGCTCCAATGGTGAGATCCCAGTCTGATGGAAGGTACCGGTGCTCCTCCAAAGGAGATCACACCTGGATCCATCACACCAGTGTTACAAATTTTCTACCGGCTCAGCTATTATTCAACATCCTGAAGCCTTTTGTCTGATCACTCTTGTTTGACCACTTGTTCTAAGAACAGGGCACCAAATATTGGGGAGACTTCATGGAGTCTACAACTAAAATGACAGGACAACCCAAGGAAGACTAGGGTCAACTCAGGAATTTATTTTAATCGTCACTAAAATTTAAACATTTTTGAAATACAATTATGAAAATGATATCTACTCCTGATGGAGAATTTGGAAAATCAGAAATATATAGTGTTGAAATCCACTGCTGCAAATATTGAGTGTACTTATTTTCATTCTGTATTCCCTGAACACATGAATGTATAAAATTAAGATCACATTATATATACATAGCTTTTCGTTAGCTTTTTTTAAAATTTTTTTTTAATTTTTTTTTTTTTTTTTTTGAGACAGAGTGCAAACAGGGGAGGGGCAGAGAGAGAGGGAGACACAAAATCAGAAGCAGGCTCCAGGATCTGAGCTGTCAGCACAGAGCCAGATGTGGGTCTCGAACCCACGAACTACAAGATCATGATCTGAGCCGAAGTCAGATGCTTAACCGACTGAGCTATCCAGGCACCCCTTTGTGAACTTTTATCTAACATTGTCCTATAGTCATTTCCTATTTATTATTATTACAAACATTGTGTTTACTATTTTATTCTATAGGTACAGATGACAATTTATTTAAACATTCTACTTCTTGGGGCACTTATATTGTTTTCACGTTTTTTTTAATTTTTAAATGTTTGTTTATTTGTTTTGCGAGAGAGAGAGAGAGAGAGAGAGAGAGAGTACGTGTGTGAGGGGGAGGGAGGAGAGAGAGGGAGAGAGAATCCCAAGCAGGTTCCACACTGTCAGTGCAGAGCCCAATGTGGGGATCAATCTCACGAAATGTGAGATAATGACCTGAACCAAAATCAAGAGTTGGATGCTTAACTGAGTCACCCAGACACCCCCAGATTTTTTATTTTTATAAATAACACTGTGATAAATATTTGTGCCTATATATATTTTACTATATTCAAATTTATCTTCTTAGAATTCATGACAAGAAGTAGAATTACTGAGTCAAAGAACAGTCTCAAATTTTTTTTAAGTTATAAACAGATGAAACATGCTGTATGAGCAATATATTATGAAGTCTACACATCCAACAAATCTCTCTGAATCACTCTGTGGGTGAGTCAGGGATTCCGTACCCTTACTCTATGGCCTTATTTTTTACATCTTACCTGTAGTTCCTTAAGTTTCCTCATATCCCACCCGAGACCCCAATCTAGCCAATGTTCTCCCATAGCTGATGACCTTTTTTACTTGAAGGATTTTAAAACTGTTGAACTCCATGCTTTCTTCTTCTTCCCAGGCACCTTACATACAAATGATTTGAAGGAAAAGATTCTCTGAGCCATGGGATTAAATTCTCTATTTCCTGATCTTACCACCTGCCTGTCTTTACACATACATATCTGTCTTCTCTTCTTTAAATATCATGTATAGGTTGTCAACACCCAAATTATTACCTCTAGCTCAAATTTCTCTCCTATGCTCTCACTGGAAATCCAATTGCCCACATGACTGTTCTATTTGGATGTCTAACAATCATCTCAAACTTAGTATGTCTAATACCAAACTGCTGATCTTTCCTGAACCTGTTTTTCCTGTAGCCATCTGCACATAAGTTGATGACAACACTGTCTTTTACTTTCTCATGCCAAAAAAACCTTGGAATTCTTTTTCACTCCTCTCTGTCTCTCACACCCCACATCCAATGCATCAGCAAATATTTGCATCCTTTCTCACAGGATTACTGCAATAATCTCCTTACTGGTCCCACTGCTTTTCAGCCTATTTCTCAATACGATAGGATGGTCCAATAAAAGCGTAAGTCAGATCATGTAACCTCCCTGCTCAACCCCACCAAAGGTTTCTATTTCACTTAGAGTAAAAGATAAAGTCTTTATAATACCCATACATAATCTGTCCCCTCCTGCCTCCTCATTCATTTTAAGTTATGTCCTACTATTTTCTCCTTTGTTCTCTCTGCTATAGCCATACTGGCCTTCTTGCTGATCTAAGAACACGCCAGGCACTTTCCTTCCTCAAGGTCAATGTACTTCCCATGCCATCTACATTCCTCCCAAATTTCTGCATCATTCCCCCCTCCTTTAGGTCTTTACTGGTTCATCTTTCTAATTGACCTTTCCTGACCTTTCCTGACTATTATGTTTTAATTTCAAACTCCTGCCCCAACACTCCATATCTCCTTTCCTACCTTACTTTTTCCATCACCAATAGACCATGTTTATTTGGCTTATTGTCTGTCTTCCTCCACTAACAGAGACAACTTTTGTGTGTTTTGTTCATTACTGTATTCTCAGTACCTCTTTTAGTGAGTAGCACATAGCTGGTATTTCAAAAATACTTGCTGAATAAAGTAAAAGCAAACTATGAAAAAGTAAGAAGCCCTGGGTCAGGGTTGTGAGAAAGTGGTAGGCACCAAAATGTCTCCACTGAACATTCTGATCCCTATTACAGAATCTGGGCCAAAAGTATACAAAAGAACCAGAATTACTGCAGGTCAAGTGAACTAGGCCAAGTATCTTCTAGATATTCTTAGATATTCTTGTAAATTTTATATGCTATGGGAATTTCTAAACTTCTGTATGTTAAAGCAAACCAGAAGGTTTTAATAAAGATTATATTGGAATTCTCAGCATGTCTGCTTGGTCACAGAATGCAGCAAGAGTTTCCGAAATGGACCCAGTATTCAATGGGGATAGGAATGAAAACAACATAATTGAGTGGATTCTAAATTGCTAGGCACTTTTGGGGCACCTGGGTGGCTCAGACGGTTAAGTGTCCAACTCTTGATTTCTGCTCAGGTCATGATCTCGTGGTTTGTGGCACTGAGCCCTGCTTCGGGCTCTGTGCTGATAGTGTGGAGCCTGCTTCGGATTCTCACTCTCTCTCTCTCTCTCTCTCTCCCTCTGTCTCTCTTAAAATAAAGCAATAAACATTAAAAAAAAATTAATTGCTGGGCATTTTATAGTATTTCATTTAGGCCTTCAACAACTCTGGAGTCCAAGAATATGATTTCTACTATCAATATATTAAAATTGAGGCTCCAAGAGAATAATTTCTCCAGAGTCACACAGGTACTAAATGGCAGACTTAAAATTTCTTCTCACTAGCTCCTTAATTTAGGACTTAGAATCTTTAGCTAATAACTTGACTACATTGATGACTTAGGAGAAACCACTTAATATTTCTGTCTTGGTGATCTGCAAACCAATGCACATTTACTTTAGACACATACCTCAGAGTGAACAGGGTAATGATTTCAGGTCTATCTGGCTCTTGTTCATGTCTGAACTCTTCAAGAAGAAAGAAAATAGTCTCAATATTCGGGTTCACTGTGGCTCTTGTGTTTTCTATTTCACATCTTAAGGCCCTCAAGTTAAACCATAACAACCACCACTCTACAAAGCCTCCTGGGACATTTTCCCAAGTGAAACAAATACTCTGGCTGCGTGAGGGTGTCAGGCGGAGCCAGAAATGGAACTCCTTGCTGGCTAACCATGTGAAGGACTTTGTTTGAGGGAATCTCATGTTGCCAGCACAGTCACTTGTCAAGGACAATAGCTGTTGGCGCAGCATAATATGTGAAGATTGGGAGAGCTGCCAGTGAAAGCCAACTCTTTTGTGGTGTGTGCAATGTTGTGCTGGGGCATCAGCTGAAGTTCACCATTGATGACCATCTGAACACTGCCTTTCACTGACAGGGCACCCAAAAGGACAGCTCAGCGAATTGGAGAATGAATGTCTAGGGAGAGGCTACATAGTGTAATGGGAAATAAATGAGAATAGGTATGAGGAAACCCTCATTTTAATTCCAGTCTTGTGACACTGATACCTTCTGTAACCTCCCTGGGCCTCCTTGTCCTTATTCACTCACTCAGTCATTTGTCTAAGGCACCCAGCAAATAGTTATTAAATGCCAACTTGTTTTCAAGGCATTAGGTCAGATGAAGTGAACATTTTATGATCTGTTTTATGTGTATGAGGCATAATAATAGTGTCATCTATCTCAAAGGGATGTAGTGAAGAGGAAAATCCAGTGATAAAAGTGGAAATAACTATGTTTGTCTTGCTTGCTTCATGGATCTATTATGAGAATCATATGAGTTAATTATATGGGTATACTTGACGAACTTAAAGCATTGCATAACTATGTGGAAAATAGATACTTTAGCTAAGATGAAACTTATACCATTGCTGGATATTTAGTGAGAGAGATCTCGAAACTAATGAGATCTGGTGCCATTTTTCTTTTCTTCTTGTTTTTGCAAAAGCAAGACTTTCAAAACTAAAAATAGAAGTTGTTTTAAATAAGTGTCTCTATAGTTTTTCTAAGAAAGTACACAGATAATAACCAAACCTGAGGTTCAAACTCTACTCTTGCATACTACTGAATAGTTGTGGATATTCAAGCTCTAAAATTCAATATTAGAACTGGGGGTGGGGATTTTTTTATTGCCAGTATATCAGTTAGGATTGGGTTTTGCTGCACATAAAAAGAAATGTGCACTACCAGTGCCTAAAGCAAGCCTGAAGGAGAAAGACAGTCTAGCTATGGCCTTTGCAGGATGTAATATATTTTTTCCCTCCATTATCCTAACATGTGGCTTTTATTATTCAGGCCATCTCAGGGCTGTTAAAGCTCCAGTTATCACATCTGCATTGCAGGTCAAAAGAAGAAGGAAAAACAGAAAGAACCCCTCCCAGCTGAGCCGAATCCATTTAAGCAGCCTTTCTGGACTTTGCAGCTAGGAATTATACTTTCATACCTTTGACAGAAAACAGTCAGGTAACTGTACTTAGCCACAAGGGAGGCTGGGGAATGTGGTTTCTCACAGAGAGACTCTATAACCAGCTAAAAATTGGGGAAATCGGGTGTGAGAGTAGGCAACCAGCAGTCCCGTCCACACAAAATATTCAGAAAAAATATTCAGAAAAAATTCACTTATCAGTGAATAGATAAAATTTCCTCAGTTTTATCTTTTCCTCCATAAATGTTTTATATTCCCTAGGTTTTAATAATATTATCTTTCTCTTAGAACACGAAATATTTGATTCAATACAAAATTGTATGCTTGTTTTTCTTATACAACTTAAGTATTTGTATTTCATGTTATTCTGTAAAAAAAAAAAAAAGCAACTTTCAGGTATTTTATCACATGATTATGTTTGAGCCCCATTAATCCAAATGAAAGAAAATCTTAGAAGTTTAGTCTCGGTACACACCCTATGTGGAACTAGCTGCCAGCTTCTGTTCCTTTAACAGCCTTAGCTCAGAAGCACTTACTAAGAAGCATATTGACTTGAACATCAACATAACACAAGATATCTCTGAATTTTTTTCAACACGGAAGAATGTTCTCCTACTGTGGCCACAGCACGTGCTTCTTTCTACATCTGTCCTCAAATTCCTAGCAAGGAGATTATACTCCTAGTGAAATCCCTCTGGTGTTTTGTGTTGACTTTATCCATATGTATTTTTGTGGGCCTTTTTGTTTATTTACAATTTGCCTTCTCAAGACCTTCAGTAACTGAGCAACTGTGCCTAAGGGGCTCATTTCCTAACCCGAGGAGCATGGCAAACCAGCTGGGTTATGAAAGAGCAGTGGAGTGTCCGAAACTGTCCTGATCATTTGAGGAAGTGTCCTCTGCACACCACACACTGGGATGGCAGCCAAAGGAGAAATGAGTTCTCAATTTAGAAGCAAAGGTTTCATTTCTTTAAAAGCACCTATCACTGTGTGACATAAACATAAATTCAATCCAATTTGGGTCTCGCTGGCAATAGTCTGATTCTTGAATGAAATAAGGCTTGGAGAAATTTGAAAAATCTACTATGTTACATGACATTGGACCAATCACTTAACCACACCAAACTATTGTTATTTTACAAATAACAGTAATAGTTATATCTGTTCATTAACACAGTATGTTATGTGTTATTTCACATACTCCCCAAAATATTACAATACTATTAAATAAATATAAGAAGCATAACTACTGGTCATCCCCCATCCAGTCAAAGGATTTTGTCACTGAAATGCTAAGATAATTTTTGGTGAGACTCTGATATAAAGGTCAGTAGGTTACTCACTCTAGAGAGACAATTCATCTCCATAATCTATGTTATTCAAGATGGCGTTAGCATCCTACCATTCTAGACCTTATTATCTCTAGGCTCCTTTTTTCTTCCTTGGGTTGGCCCTTAATTCTAGGCATTTGACTGTCCCTCGCCTCTCCCTCTACAGACTGGCAAAGGAAAATAGCAGCAATTCTGGTAAATAGAACAAATATAAATGGAAATGAGCCAGAGGCAGTTTGTTATATTCAGTAGATATAGGTTCAGTAGAATATCAAGTATTGATCAAATGGCAGTATAACATGGGAGGTGATAGAAGATGGAATGGGAGCTAGAACATATTCTCTGGAGTCAGGAGAGGGAAATTCATGTCTTGAGACTATTCTGTTCTGGCCACTCGATCTTTAGCAAGTCATACAACCTCAAAGACTTCATCTTTGAAGATGGTAATAGCACAAATAGCACAAACGAAGAGTGGTAACGGCACACACGTTTTGATATTTGTGTACATTAATATTACCCACATTGTGGGCAGTATACTAACCGTTACCTATCACTATTAACTGACACCATTATGAGACGTTCCCTAAGTTTGAAGGTCCGTTTATTTTGTGCAATATTTGAGCCGATGCAAATTGAATACAATAGAACATCCCAGAATGACTCTAATAGGACTAAGCCTGTTTCTAGGTCTTTTCAACAGGAAAATTGAGACTTTGTAATGTGTTTTTTAATCCGTGGCTCACTCTGAGTCCCGCGCTTTTATTTTGTCCTTTTCCGGTGTCTAAAAGCTCTGTGGCTTGGAGGCCTTGCTCTCTTCCCGATATACAGTTTGGTTTCATCAGCGCTCCTGTTTCCTGTTTTGTCCCTGTACGGGCAGCTTGTTTTGCACGTCTAAGTCCTTCCCCTTCCTCTTGAGAGGATATCATCATTTCCAATAGGGATGGGCAACACCACCAGCTTCTCTTGCTACAGCTTTTCCTCTTCTTTCTTTTTCTTTTTTTAACCTCCTTTGAACCTTCCTAAGCTTCCTGTAATGACTACATCTCTGTTCCTGCTATTTCAGTATTTCTGTGGCTTCAGATTTTGATCTGGATTCACGTCTTCCAGCCAAAACCATCTCAAACAAGTATTTTGAGGTTTTTGCTGGAAGGTAATTTGAATTTGTTTGCATGGCCACCAACTCCCAGTTTAGATGTCACGAGATTTTTGGAGTGGAGGAGTGACTGTCCCAGAATACCTTTCTCTTATTATCACCGAGCTGCATTATTAGCAGGGATGGGCTATTTTGCTAATGACTCAATCTTGCTTCTCATAATTCTAAATAACTACTGCTAAATCAGGATAATTGAATTAAGGAAGTCTTTCATTTCTGGAAGGTTGATGAAGAGTTAACTAAAGTCAACCACAGATATGGCTTTATTTACATGATTTGATATAACCTGCATCAATATGAATAATCAAATACACATACACTGGTGCACACACACGAAACACATGATTATTCTTTCGTAATCTTATGACATCTTTTCTGCAAGGAAGCCACAAACACAAACTGAATATGAGCAAAATAACTTCATTGTCTTGCCAGATGACCAATGACCTCTTCTGCTTCTTTTCTTTTTCTTTTTTTCTTTTTCTTTTATTTTTGGTCACCATTGTTTAGGTGAAGAGCAGAAAAGCCCAAGATATTTCTCAGGCTACTCTCAAATTATTAGGCTCTGAGTTCACTCATTCAACAAGGGTTCAGTGAGCACCTGCTATGCTCCAGCTGCTCACAATATAGCTCTGTACAAAACGGATCAGATCCTTGCCACCCAAGACCTTATCAGCTTTCAGGATCAGAAATCTTATTCATTGGACAAAAACCCAATGTGGTTCAAAATTCCAAGAAGAGAACACCGAGACAAGAGTAGAGATGGAGTTTATCACATGGCCCATCATGTGTTTTCCTAGCAGGTCAAATGCAATGCAGACTGGGGTCTTGCTCACTCTTCCTTCCTGTTTATGTCACTCAGAACTCACAGCCACATTTCAGGAGCTAGATATTTCATTTCCTACCAAGCTAAGACTTTGGCTGTGTTTATTATTATTCTCATCAAATGAGAGGGCCATTCACTTACCTAACAATATTTCTGCCCTGCACCTTGACAGCCCCAATTAGAACTGTTATCTTGTGTTGATTTTCTAGGAGGCAAGATAGTTCCTCAGAGTCACCTTCTCTTGCTTCATAATATCACTCTTTAGACTGACTGAGATATTTACTGGAAAATGCCACCCATTAAAAGCCACCACTAAGTTCTTAATTGAATCCCCACTTTAGTGTTTTTAATCCTTTGCGTTTGTATGGTCAAGGGAAAAAGTAAGCCAAGTATTGGTTCTTCACATCCTCCATTCATTTGTGTGACTGTTTTTGTAGCGTACCTACGGATATAAAGCGTTTTCCAAGTCTTTTTAATATTATCCGGTTTGTGTGTAGTAAGGACGTAGGAGTGTGTTTGGCTTTTGTTCACAGGTAGTTGTGAGAATTTCTTAAGATCCACCGTTTTGTAAGATCTCTTACTGTTCTTGTTTTTAGCTAACAGAAATTGGAAAATAAAGATTGTGGGAGTATAAAATGAATGCTTGCAATGTTTGTCATTTTTAATTTTTTAATTTATTTTTGAGGCAGAGAGAGACAGAGCATGAGCAGGGGAGGGGCAGAGAGAGGCGGAGACACAGAATCCGAAACAGGCTCCAGGCTCCAAGCTGTCAGCACAGAGCCCGATGCGGTACTCAAACTCACAAACTGTGAGATCATGACCTGAGCTGAAGTCAGATGCTCAACCAACTGAGCCACCCAGGCACCCCAAAATAAACTTTTTTAAAAACTTGAGAGGGGCCCCTGTGTGACTTAGTTGGTTAAACATCCCACTTCAGCTCAGGTCACGATCTCCCAGTTCATGGGCATGAGCCTGGCGTCAGGCTCCGTGCTGACAACTCAGAGCCTGGAACCTACTTCGGATTCTGTGTCTCCCATTCTCTCTCTCTGCCCTTCCCCTGCTCACACTCTGTCTCTCTCTCTCTCCCTCTGTCTCTCTGTCTCTCTCTCTCAAAAATAAATAAAACATAAAAAATAAAAAATAAATAAAAATAAATATTTTAAATGTGAGATATTATTGTGATGATGATGATGATTGATGTCCAGGGAGACACCAGGCTGAACACACCTGGAATGACTCAGTAGGTCACTAGAAGTCAAGGATCAGAAACGTGAACCGGGTGATGAGTTTCAGTAGGTGGCTACAGAACTGATGGGGTGAGTCAGCAGTGTTATTAAGGAGGATACGGAGCAATGCCTATAAAACCAAACAGTATTAAAGTGCCCTTTTGGGAACAAAGGACATTACCTGGATGGAACAAGGTGCATCATCTGGTCTGGATCCAACCACACGAGGTCCTGGACCTGAGGAGAGAAGATGTTGAATCCAGCTAGCATGGTTAAGGTTAAATGGGGCAAAGCTCTTTTGGTTTTCTCTTTATTTGTTTGGAAAATTCCTCAACAGGAATTTTATGGTTTTCACTCTTTTAATATCTGACTTCTGTATAATGGAAGAAACAATAGCACTCTAGAAATCCTCTATACGGCCAGACACATACATATTGAAGCAGGGAGACTCTGTGTAGGCTGATAGGTCTTATAGGTCTCACCCTACCAAAGCAAGAAGGTAATAAATTCCCTTCTATTCACGTTATAATTATATAAGCTATTAAATGTATTGCTATAAAATGAGCCATCTATTTGAAAATCCCACTACAAACAGTTTGCATAATTACCCAACTGGTCATTGAAAAATGTACAGTGGCTAAGAATCTAGAAGTGGTTGTTGAGTATCTATTGTGTGCAAAGTATTATTACATAATGACAGAGTCATGCTGTTCTGTTGCTTTATGCATAGATTTGCATTGCATAATCAATATCTAATTTCTTCACACTTCAAGAAAAATAATAACCCAGAATCTCCCACTGGGAATACCGTACCACATATTTATAAATTCATAGCATTTTAAAGCTGGAAGGACTCTTAAAAAAGAATGGAAATCAGCTCTTCAGACTGTCTTCAAAATGCTGGTTAATGCCCTAAGGAGCTGTTGAAATATTAAACTATTATTTTTAAAACATCCTGCAAAAGAAATTATTTAGTCAAATATACCAACTGGCTCACTGAATCCCCACCTATTATAAGAATTTATTCATCCTAACAATGTCAATCTTAGGAAGCGCAGAATAGAAATCCAGATAATGTAAGTGACTGATTCAAAGTGAATGGCATGAATCATTCATCACCGTGAGAGGACAATCAGCCAGGCATCTAAAGAAATAAGGCCTAGGGTTTGACTTGGTTGATTATTTCTGTTCCCAGCTGAAAAATGTTTTCTGAATTTTGCCCATTTCCTCTTAAGGTAGACAAATGTTAAACAGAAAGAAGTGGTGATGTGCTTTTGTTCAGTATGGGCTCATGGGGGAAGTCCTCTAATATTTTCAGCTAGTTGCTATGGAGGCAGCCAGCAGCAAGCTCAGCTAATAAATTTCGGCTGACAGTGTTGTGGGATGATACTACAGTGGCGGTTAATAGACACCTGAGCACTGGAATTGTGCAGCAGAGAAAAGTAAAGCAGGAGGACAATAGCAAAGCTTACCGAATAGAAAATCACCAAGTGCACACAAGAAAGGTGTAGTTTTGGGACTTCACAAGGCGTTTGCAAACACCAGTGAATGAGGTATCACATTACCTTCCCACCTGCCCTACCACAAATAACTATCCCAGGGAGAACGATGTACCTGCACATTGTAGGCAGGGCACAAGGAGAAGCTGCTTAAACTCTTTGGGTGGTTAGCTGAGCTTCAAGTAACTTTGAAAACTCATGTTACATGCTCATTGGATTTCTAGAGTTGTTAGGTCTTCTCTGTAGAACTTCTGAAAATATTCCAAAATGCAGTTGGAAAGAGTTAAAGAACTAGCTGCCTTCATTTTGTTTAAATGAACAAAAAAGTAACAACAATGACCGTCATCGTTAGCCATTCTCCTCTATGGCTCTGGACAGAACTTTTTTTTTTCCTCCTGTTCATAGCTTCCTGCCTGGTGTTTGTCTAAGCAGGGAGGAAAGCCATCGTTCAAACTCCGCAATAACAGATTGCAAGCTAAGGCTTTTCTACACTTTGTTTAATTTTCCTGAAATGTCCCTTTGTCCAGAAATGATTTATTGGTGACCTAGCATGCTTTTCTTCTTACTCAACACTCCCCTGGGGACATAGTTAAAACGCCACTTAACTGTAATTCTCCTGGGTGGGGAAGTGGCGGGTGGTGGCAATGAAACCAAAGCCCAGATTTGAGCAACTGTGGGCTGTTGACTTTATGCTAGTCTTTCATAAAGAGAACCCTCAAAACACCGCAGCCATTCAGCAAACAGTGTGCATTTCATCTAAGCCTGGCTGGCTTTGTGCTTGCCTTTCTTCAAGCTAGAATGATCCTAACCAGCAATGTCTTTGTGTCATGATGCAGAAAGTTGGCAAGTACACATGAGGATAATGCTGAAGTATAACTTCTGAGTGGGGGAGGGAACCAGAGAGAGAAGTAAAGCTCTGTACAATGACCAGTAGTTCTCTCTCATGATGTTTATTCCAACAGAGGTCAATCATTGTGCATTGTCCCTGTGGGAGTGAATACAGCATATTATTTTTGGGTAAAAATTAAGATTTCTTTTGGTGGTAAAGTATATGGAAAATAGAAGCTCTCTGTACTTGATTTCTTTGTTTTTATTTAAATGCCTCCAAAGCATTCTTCCATAAGAAGGAAAATGACATAAGTCTCTAAAGATGAAACTGTTTAAGTGACAGAAACGTTCAATATCAAATCTATTAGAACTACTAGGATATGTTACCAAAGTTTTAAGAAATTCTCATATGGAGGCACCTGGGTGGCTCATTCAGTTAAGCATCTGACTTTGGTTCAGGACATGATCTCACAGTTTGTGAGTTTGAGCCCTGCATTGGGCTCTGTGCTGACAGCTCAGAGTCTGGAGCCTGCTTCAGATTCTGTGTGTCCCTCTCTTTTGCCCTTCCCCCGCTCATGCTCTATTTCTGCCTCTCACTCATAAGTAAATAAACGTTAAAATTTTTTTAAATAAATACATGAATACATAAATAAATCTCATATGTAGCAAACTTTGTTGCTTATTCAGCAAAATATTTTCTCCTTCTTCCTAAAGGAAACTTAGATGTTGCTTTCCTCTCATTTATCATGTGCCTGGAGGAGGTTGATTCCAGCTTCAGGGAGATGTCTGATTGGTCTGGGTAATGCCAGCCCTCTGTCAGTAAACCATTCAGGGACAGGCATGTGATTCAGTTCTGGACAGTAAGTAAGCAAAAGTTTCCTGGAGGATTTTGGGAAGTTATCCCTCACCATTCAGAGAACCACAGGAATCCAGCCTTTTCCTCCTTGGATGGGAATAAAGAAGCACATAGTCCCAGTTGTTCTTGCAGTCATCCTGTATCTACAAAGCAGACAAAATTGAGGCCTAAGCTGTGGATGGTCCTTGTGACATCACCAAGCCAGTGGATCAGTGAATCAATTTCATTGTTGTTTTATCCATTCAAGTCAAACTTATGTTACTGACAGCTGAAGCCATCCTTTCAACATAGAACTATGCTATCTGCCAAGCCTCATGCTATAGGCTGTTAGTTGTTTGCTTTCTCTTCTTTCCCTTTTTTTTGTACATATGAACCCCAACCTTTGTGCTAACTCAGATTATCTCACTCTGACACTCCCCTTCTTGCTCTCCTTGCCTCTTCTCTCTGTTCCTGTCTCTTTTGCCAGTCTTTTCTCCAGTAGTATCTTAATCTCATTAGTCACAGACAGTATCAAAGAATAGGACCACCAGTAGATATAACTCTGCATTAGGTGAAGTTTTGCTTCTATGTCCTTCTTCTACTTTGGCCATCCACACCCCTCTGCTCCCAGCAATCCTCTCCACTGCTCCACCACATAAAATAAAGTCTGTGTGTTCTGAGACATCCACCCAAAAACTATGTCTTTAGTGAAATACCTTCTGGAGATAGTGCTTTAATCCAGTGGATTTCAAATCTTTTTTTAAAAATTGAATTGTAATTGAATTATAATTTTATACTAGTTTCAGGTGTATAACGTAGTGATTTGACTGATGTTTTTATACATTACAAAATGATCACCTGGAGGGGTCTGGTTAACATCTGTCACTATACAAAACTATTACATTATTATTGACTATATTCTCTATGCTGTAAATTACATCCCTGTGACATTTATTTTATTCAAATCTTTTCTGACTACAACCCACATAAGTATCAGCACTTGGTATATACACAATATGTACATAAAACACTAAAGCAAAATTTCCCTAAAACACTTACATTTACTACCTGTGAGACATTCTGATATTTTCTATTCTGATCTTGTTCATTTTAAACAATTTTTGTCTCTACTCACTACACTAATAGATGGGTTGTGGCCGCCAAAAACACTGCTTTAATCCACAGTGGAAACCATGATGGGCAGTGTGACAATTCTGTAAGGAAGTCTTTGAGGGTATTTAAGGCCTTATTTAAACTTGAATAAAATGTTAGCCAACACAGACTGGGACAGATTCTGTCTTTGTGAATATATGTTTCTTTCTTTCTTTCTTTCTTTCTTTCTTTCTTTCTTTCTTTCTTTCTTTTTTCAAAAAAAGTCAAGAGTGAGTGAGACTTAGTGTATGTTGACGAAAGATGTGGTCCTAGTAATTTTGGGAGATCTTTCTAAAATGACAAATATATTTAACAAACACCATGGTAGTTATTTCTGAAAGGTAGAGAGGTTTTCTTCAAAAGCTGTTGGTGTGCCAGGGTCAATTTATTGACTGCATTTTTATATTTAGCTTTTCAGGGCCTATTAAAGACATCTGCTTGATCACTCATTTGGCAGCTTTCTACTTCTTTAAGGGCTGGGGATTTCATAACAGCAGGTTATCTGTCAGCACCATTTTTATACTACAGGATTATGGCCAAAATGTGTTGGCTTTCCTGTTGATAACTAGTCGTTATCGGCTGTAACCACTCTTACTGTCTGTACCATAGAAGGGCCACACATACAGAGTTTATAGAATGCCCTGCAGAAACTGTGAAATACTATATAAATATAAACTGATGAATTTTTAAACATAAGAAATTCTCTTTCCCTGAAGGCCAGTCATGAATTTTCATATTTCTATTAATAGTATGGAGTTCTATGAATTTTTTCCCACAATTCTAATTAATATGCGCATGCATGTGCATGCACACACACAAACACACACACACACACATACACACACACACATGCCTGATTTTTAAGCCTATATTCAATACACTGCAGATTGGTTGATTATGCACAAGCCTTCAGATCTCCCTTACAGAACATGTTAGGAAGTAGGTTTTCTTGTACACATAGTTGTTTATAATGTGACACATCCAGGCTTATTAAATAATGTAACATAGTCTTAGTAATTAAGACAAGGTTTTGGAGACAGAAAGGCTCCAAATGCAGTTTTACCTCTTACTAACTCTGCGAACATGGATGAGTTTCTTAATCTCTTAAGTTCTGACGTTCCTCATCTATAAAATGGGGATAATATTCATTTCACAAGGATGTTATAGGATTGGGTTTATCTCTATGCATTAAATTAATTTCATGATTCACTAATGGATCATGATCACCAAAAACACAGCCTTAGCACACAGCATAAACTCTGATATTCAGAATCATGGGCATGTGACGAGTTTGTAGTATGTGAATGTGTGTGTGTGTGTGTGTGTACTTTTCTAAAACGCTTAACACAATGATGAGGTAGGATGAGGTAGCTTTTGCTAGCAAAAGCTCAGTAAATGGTAGCTATTAATAATAATAATAACTAATGATAATAATGAAATTTTTATCCCCAAGCTCCTGTGGAAAAAATGCAGAAATCTAGGGTATGGTACTTCTCATGTTCTTTTCAGTGTCGTCGTCACTGCTCCCCAAACCACCTAGAGACGGATGTTATGGGTCATGGTGCTTAAGCTCTGGAATAATACTGCAATACAAATTTCTAAATCTTTGACGGTGTGTGTGTGTGTGTGCATGTGTCAGGAGGACAAGGTGCTAGTCTCTCTTCTTACTAAAGGAACTTCCTTAAAAATAAATATACTGAAAAGTAAAGACAGGAAACTTCACAAAATCAAAAGAGGATGTCAGGAAGTACAGGATGTGAGGTTGTTTTCATTTCCTTCAGTGTTTTTCTTATTAATCATATTTATAACTTTAAAAAGCATAACATCTAACTATTCCTTCTCCTTAAGACCAAGTTCATTAAAAAAAAAAAAACTATGACCAAGAAAGAACTAGGTTAATACTTTCTGTATTAAAATGGCATTTAAGGGGTTCCCTAGGTGGCTTAGTCAGTTAAGTGTCTGACTTTGGCGCAGATCATGATCTTGCCATTCCCAAGTTCAAGCCCTGTGTCCGGCTCTGTGCTGACAACTCAGAGCTTGGAGCCTGTTTCAGATTCTGTGCCTCCCTCTCTCTGCCCCTCCCCCACTCGCTCACACACACACACACACACACACACACACACACACTCTCTCTCTCTCTCTCTCTCTCTGAAAAATAAACATTAAAAAATTTAAAAATAATAATAAATGGCATTTAAGTCTCTGATTCTGTCTGAATAGGACTAGTCGCATTCAGTCTTATTTATTTATTTATTTATTTATTTATTTATTTTTCAACATATGAAGTTTATTGTCAAATTGGTTTCCATACAACACCCAGTGCTCATCCCAAAAGGTGCCCTCCTCAATACCCATCACCCACCCTCCCCTCCCTCCCACCCCCCATCAACCCTCAGTTTGTTCTCAGTTTTAAGAGTCTCTTATGCTTTGGCTCTCTCCCACTCTAACCTCTCAGTCTCATTTATTTATAAAGCTGCTGCATCATCAGGTGGTTCATGCCAACACGGAAAGAGGGTAAAAGCAAAGTACCTTGAAGTAGAAAATGAGAAGGAATGTTGATTTTTTTAGAAATGTTTTGATCATGATATCTTTCCCAGAAGACCTTTCAAACATAGGGGCCTGGGCAAATCAACAAATGCCTAAAATTGAAAATCCACTTCTCCTTTTAAGAATCAAGGCTACAGGACAACCAGTACTTAGCAGCTGTATGAATGCTGAGCATTCTGTGTCTTATCACATGCATAGGAAAATGAGCAGGTTGCCTGCAGAATTTTGTGCATGAAATGGAGATCTGCATCCTGTGGTAGTCACTGAGCAGCACATTTCCTCTTGGACATCGAAACACAATTTATCTACAAACAAATTTCTACAGTTCCTCTTTGGCTAAAAACCAAAATAAACAACAAAAAAGGTTGTTTTGCAGAGTCCTCTGCTTTGCTGAACAGATAGATATGAAGGTTATGGGTGGGTTCGTCTTTATTACTATACTTGACTTATTAACACTTTGGGACACAAAAAATAAAGTGCGGTCCAACTTTTAAAATGTTACGATCTAAGTCAAACAGTTCAAAAGGTCGTAATTCAGGTCCATCCAGAGAGTTTATATTTGAGAGGCAGGAAGTCACTTGATATTAAAAGCAGCTTCTCCTTTACTTCTTAATAAGAGTCCCTATGAAAGTATATGGACGACATATGTTGTTTTCAACTGCACTGCATCCCTTGCTCTGGGAAAACACCACTGCCCTCTTCCACGTGGTCTTAGAGGGGCCGCCAATCACTGTACCCCAGCCCCACATAGGACACAGGTCTGGCCAATCCTAAAATTCCCTTTCCCTGAAATAAAGATCTGATGTTGAGATAGGTATGCTTTCTTTCCCCTGGGATGCCAAACTAGGGCAGAGATCCCAGGGCTACCAGATGCCATCCTCACGATGCACAGAGGAGGTGGAAGAGGCCCGGCTGCAGAAAGAGAGTATGACAGAGACAGAGAAGTAAGAGGAGGAGAAGGAGGCGCAAGAAAATAAGAAAGTGGGGGAGGGTAAGAGGAGGAAGAAATTTAATCTAACCTTGGCAGAGCTATGGTTGAAGCCAGCTGATTCCTGAACTTTCTAGAAAAGCAAGGCAACAAATTTCCTTCTCTGTTCAAGCTAGTTTAAATGTGGGGTCTGCTGGCTCAGTGGGTAGAGCATATGACTCTTGATCTCAGATTTGTGAGTTTGAGCCCCATGTTGGGTGTAGAGATTACTTAAAAATAAAATTAAAGGTGCCTGGGTGGCTCCATTGGTATATGTCTGACTCTTGATTTCGGTTCATGTCATGATTTCACTGTTCGTGAGTTTGAGCCCCACATCAGGCGCTCTGTGCTGACAGTGTGGAACCTGCTTGGGATTTTCTCTCTTCCTCTCTCTCTGCCCCTCCCCTGCTTGCTCACTCTCTCTCAAAAATAAATAAATGAACTTTTAAAAAATAATAAATAAAATTAAATTAAAAAAAAAAAAAACCTAAATGAGGGGTCTGCCACCAAGAGAGTCCTACCTAGTGTAGTAGCTGCTGTTCATTCATTCATTTATTCATTCAACAAATGCTTATTGCGTGCCTACTATATGCCAGGCCCTAACTGGGTATAGAGCAGAGGGGTTTGTGGACACAGGGTTCTTGCCCTCATACAACTTATCCCTGGTTAGAAAATAAACACCACACACACACACATTCAATTTGAATACATATATTTGATGTTTCATTTTATGAAGGTAAAGAACAGGGTACAGGAAAATAGCAGAGAAGGAGAATGAGGTAGAGAGGACTACAGTGTCATTAGAATAATATTTAAAGAAAGAAGTGCATGGATTGTGGTTTAGGAGTGCAGATGAGGTGGCATGATGGAACTAGAGAAAACTTTATTCATAGGAGACCAGGAGCCTCATCCTAGTTCCATCAAAAAATAAGAGCTTTCCTCATCAAGAAAGAGATTATAACCGTCTTCATTTTTTAAAGGGCTACAATGAAAATCAAATGAGAAAATATGGGTGATGTGCATTTGAAAAAAAGAGGGTGGCATAAAATCCAGTGTGCACATGACAGGAAAAATACCAGGACAACCTGGTGTACCCGTTAGGAAGCCTGGACATTGTCCAAGGACGGGGAGGCATCCAAGAGGCCAAAGCAGAAGAAACGTGAAAGTTAATGGCCCACCAATGGCCACTGAGAGGGTTGTTTGCATATACAAAGGACACACAACACAATATTTACTTATTTATTCTATATTTTCATGTGTTGAGAAGTACATTTTAGTTAGTAATTTCCAACATTCATTATTCAACAACATTCCGAGGAAACAGCTCTCAATAATGTTTACCATCATAATATTTTATAAAACTGCTTATGGTATTTTTACTTTCCATTTCCTGCATGGCTTTTGTGCCTTCCTTTACCAGACACGTTAAGTCATTTTTAAAAGGAATGCAAAAAACAAAATAGCCAAAAAGGAGGCACCACCATTTCTCTAATTCTTGAGTTGACTTAAAAAAATCCAATTATTAAAATAATGCCTATCATTGTGAAAAATTCAAGTAGCACAGAAAGGCATAAAATGAAAAGTTCCTCTCCTACCTCCTTGCCCGGAAGTAATTAATCTTAAAAGTTTACTTTGAATCCTTCCACAACTTCATTTATCTGCATAGTCCGTTGAAAGCTTGAGTAGTAGTCTCTTGTCAAAAAAAGGAAGGTCACTTCTCCAAGTGAAGGAACAATATGTGTATGCACTGTCTTGGGTATGTCCCGTCCACATGAATATTGTCCACTTCTAATTTAAGGATAAATTGGGCTGTAATCACATTGGTATTCAGGCAGAATATTCCACTGTTTTCATTTGGGTGACTTTCTGAACTCCCTCTCCATGCACCAAAACAAGCATCTCAGGATTATATCAGGCCAGAGAAAATGGAGTAGAGGTGTGAATTTGCTTCTTTGACTACTCACTGCTCTTTGACATTGGTCCCTGACCTCTACCACTTGGGTACCGTGCTCCAGGCAGGCTCAGTGTTTCTTTCCACTGACCACAGACTGTCTGTGCCTCCATCCACAGCAGTGAGCCATCAGGTTTCTCTTTGTTTGGCCTCACAGCGTCAGCCTGAATATAGGAAAGGCCTTGCCTTCGTCTCCTCCCCGTCTGGAAGATCCCCAATGCTGGCCTTTTTGAAGCAAGCTGTCATTATTCTGGTCTTTTGTTTTTCAAATCCTTTGTAGTTCCCCTTTTCATAAAGGGGAAGGCAAGGAGGCATTAAACAGCATGACCAACTGGGAAAACTAGTATTCAAGCCAGACAGAAGAGTACATTAGAGGATGTGAAGCACAGAAGAGGATGGCTATGGGGGCAGATGAGGATTTGATTAGAAATATTTGTATAGGGAGCACCTGGGTGGCTCAGTTGGTTAAGCGTGGGACTCTTGAACTCAGGTCAGCTCAGGTCTTGATCTCAGAATCATGAGTTCAAACCCCATGTTGGGCTCCATGCTGGGCATGAAGCCTACTTAAAAAAAAGTATTTGTATGGTATTCTAATGCATTTGCATTATCTAGGCATTGCAGGGAGGGCCTTGTTGGAGGCTTGACACAGAACAGTGTCAGAAATCATATTTTCCTTTGAAAAAATATTCTGATGCCAGCAGGGATAGGGGGTTGGAGGGGAACAGGCTGAAGGCAGTGATAGCAGTTAGGAGGCTGTGGCAATAATCAAGAAAGAGATGTTGTGAGTCCAGCATCTTAATCCCTTCTTGTATCAGAGGGAGTTTCCATTCTATTGGCCTATGAGTTGGACCATAAGCCAATCTCCTACCATAAAAGACAAAAGCCTGATATGTATATTTCTAGCCTTCCCTGCAGCTAGAGTTAGGATTTAGTAAGGCAATAGTTCATTCTGATAGTGCTAATAGAAGGACTGGAGACAGTAATCCCCCATAGCCCTGATTCAGGGCCAGCAGGGATGGTGGTCTTATGTAAGACATTCACAGGCCACAGGTGGCAGAGGCAGTGTCTTTGGGGGAAGTGGTTTAATGTGATGATATTTGGCTATAGTTCTGGCTCCCTGAACTCCCTTTGTTCTCGCCGATTTTCCAAGCCTGAGTTTTCAGATTTCTGAGCAATTTTCATTTAGTTTTAAAAATAATCCTCTGAGGAGGTAAGGCAGGTGTTATCATTCTCATTAAGGTGAGGAAACTAAAACTTTGAAAATGTGATTTTTAGTGCTTTAGATCTTAGTGCTTTGTCTCTGTGGCAAAGTGAAGGGAAGTGCTAGAAACTCTGGCTTACTCATGGCACAGCTTTCTAGAATCACATAGATGTGTATTAAATTAAAAATTAGGGGCGCCTGGGTGGCGCAGTCGGTTAAGCGTCCGACTTCAGCCAGGTCACGATCTCGCGGTCCGTGAGTTCGAGCCCCGCGTCGGGCTCTGGGCTGATGGCTCAGAGCCTGGAGCCTGCTTCCGATTCTGTGTCTCCCTCTCTCTCTGCCCCTCCCCCGTTCATGCTCTGTCTCTCTCTGTCCCAAAAATAAATAAACTTTGAAAAAAAAAATTTAAAAAAATAAAAATTAGAAGTTAAGTTACTTAAAACAAAATGGAGTAAAATGCAATCTATGTAAAACTAGCAAGTTCAAATAAATTTTACCTTTGTAGAAAGTAAGCATCTAGATTCCTGAGGGATACAAAAGCATTCATCTCGGTAGTGTGCACTTTGGTGGAAATGCATGGGAAGTCTTGAAATGCAACATTACCCAATCCCTAGGCTAGCATTGCAATTAGCTACATGTCCCTATTCAATTTATTAAACATGATATTTAACCTTACATATCTGATCTATGTGTACATACATAATAGCCTCATTCATATATGTTGTTAAAGCTCAGAAGTCTGGAACATTTCAATAAATGTGCAATAAAATGTATTTGACCAAAGGTTGGCAGAGATGACTATGCTACCTAGTGCTACTAAGTACACATGAAACATTCTGGTAAGTACTCTGATGGAAAAAAAAAAGAGAGATAAAATCTAAGATGTCTTTTCCATATTTTCATGTGCTGAAATGACTATTTGTCATCTGGAGATAATTATGTATGATGATTTCATAGTGAGGAAACAAAATCATGTTTCAATGAAAGGGCAAGGTAGATATGAATCATAATCATTCTAAATTATAGTTATTAAAATTCTATAAATTCAAAGGATTTCAATTCTATAGCTTGGGCAATGGGTATATTCTGAGCAGCATTGATCAAATGGTATTATTTTCAGATGTTCTAAGTATCCCAGGTTACATCTGACCACAAAATGTTTCCCTAGATTACTATTACACATGCCCATTTATTTGTTCTACTGTTCATTCAGGCACTAATAGATCTTGGGCAAAGATAAACACCACGGTAACACGTAAATAAGAAATTATAACATGGTGCAATATATGATAATAGAAGTACATACAAGGCATGTATGAGCCAAGGCATACTCTGTGAGCCTCAAAAAATAAATGCTGCCTATAGGCTTCACTGAAAGGTTAATCTTTATACTCAGGGTTGGTTCTTAGAGGGTGACTACAAGAGCTACTGCGGATAGCAGGCTCAGAAGTGGGAAGGGTGAGCAAAAGATACTATTTTAGGCAGAGGGGAGCTGCACGTACTTGTGGACATGGAGGCATGAAATAGCTTAATGACTTCAAAGAATTGCAAATATCTTTTAAAATGTTTATTTACTTTGGGGGGGGGGAAGCACGAGCAGGAGAGGGGCAGAGAGACAAGGAGAGAAGGAGAGAAAATCCCAAGCAGGCTCCACACTGTCAACACAGGGCCCGACAGGGAAATCAAGAGTCAGATGTTAACTGACTGAGCCACCCAGGCGCCCCAAGAACTGCAAATATTTTTGAGTTTATGGAGTCTGACATTGAAAAGTTATGGTGGGATAGAAGCTAGGCAAACGGGACAGATCATGTGAAGGACCTTAAAAAATCATGCTATATGGGCTTTAATGGATATGGGGAAGGTAGTAAGAGTTTTAGGCAAGAGCGTAGCAAAAGAATATTTACTCTTTGTAAAAATGACTCTGAAGATAGTGTGGAGAATAGCTTGAAGAGGAAAGAGACAAAGGAAAGAGTCCAGGTGAGAAGTACCGAAGATATATGCAAATAAAGATGAAGAGATGAGTAACTAAGTGGGAAATACCTAAGTAATGGAATCATAGAAGTTGATAATAAATTGAATATGAAGGGTAAAGAATGGTGAGGATTTAGACAAATGGATGATTATGAAGTAAAAACAATAGGAAAATAAGAATAACAGATTTGGTGGAAATTTTTAAAAATCTCACTTTTGGTAAGAATGTGAGTTGTCTGTGAATTATGCATGTAGAGCTACAGTATGGGCAATGGTATACATGGAAGAGGTCAGGGCTGGTGATGGTGACTGAAGCCACCAATTACACAGGTAATTGACAACTATGGGAGTGAATGAGGTTGCCCAATAGGAAAAAATATTCTGAAGAAATATTGTATATGTGCCTAAAGTATCATCAGCAGTCATTGTGTCTTTGTCAGTGATTGTTGGAGTGTGTTTTCTCCTTCATGCCTAGGGATGTGCACCATGATGTGGTAGAAGGGAGCAGGAGACTTGGCTCCCAGCCCTGGCTCTCTTGGGAACTCATTCATGATGTTGAGCAAGTCATTTAACCCTTCCCTTCCTTGGTTTCTTTATCAGTGAAATGAGGGGGCTGGATTAGATGAACTTGAGCGTTTGGTAATTCTTAAGCTTGTTCTCCAAATTTCATGATTTTTTCTGATGGGCTCCAATGAAGCTGCCAGTGAAACTGAAATAACTGAAAAATAGAAATAAAAAGAAATTTGGCCTCATAAGAAGCATGAGCTTTATAATTTTCTCATAAATAATGAAAAGCTGACTTAGAAAAATATTTTTGCTTTTTTCCCTAGTTTGGGAGAAGTTATTGTAGAATAATATGAAATTGTGGGTCCTTTTATTGAAAGAGAATGATACTTGATTACAAATATTTGGGTTCTGATTGAACCACCTTTTGGTTTCCAAGTTTATTTTTTTTAAGAAAATAACTCTATAAGGTTACCTCGTTTAAAGACCACCTACTTAGAGCTTCATTGCAGTAGGGATTTTGTAATAGGTCTGATAACATTTGTCCCTCCTGGCCAATCATGACTGCCTATAAGTATAAGTAATATAGGAATAGAAAATATTTATTATAATTATATTGCATTTACATTGTATGCCCTTATGATGGCAGGCAGTTCAGATGATTGTACAAGAAGACTTTACCAATTGATGGGTTTATAGGTACTGAGCTGGCACCCAAATAAAATACATGAAAAGCTTTCCCTTTGTGTTCCCCCAAAATGCGGGGTACAGTGGAATGTAAGCACCAAAGAAGCCTAGACCATAGCTCAACTAACTAAGCATCTGTGAAGATATTCACTACCTGTATTGTAGTATGCGGCTGAAGAGTTTTTGTAACATTATTTTGTAGTTTTGATTGAGCTGCCATCTGGCAATTCTCTAAATAATAATTACTTCCTGAATGTCAGAAGCTTATCTTATTGTGAGGAGCTCTGAGCACATTGTGACTTACAGAAATCATGGCATCAAAAGCCTCAGAACACAGAGCTTTGCATTGTAAAGAGGAACCTGTGCCAAAAGAGTGGGATTTGTTTAACTTAATCAGAGTCTGTAAAAAAAAAATGTTTAAAAATTCAAAGTAGAAAGGTAAAGAGTTAATGCACAAAAATTAAGATTCACGAGCAGACAACAACCAATCAAAAGAACGGTACAGAACACAAGAGCCATCCTAGGAATAACAAAAAGGCAAAGGCAAAAAGACAAAATCCTAGGAATTAACATAACAAGAAATACATACGACCGATATGAAGAAAACTTTGAAATGCTACTGTATGATGTGAAAGAAGACTGTGGACAAGTGAAAGCCTTTTATTTTGGAAAGAGATGCAAGGTACATTATTAGGTGAAACAAACCTAGAACAGTGTGTAAGGTACATTATTATGTAAAAAAGAAAAATAAGAATCTACATTTTTTTTTTTTTTATTTTAGAGAGAGGCCACAAGTGGGGGAGAGGGGCAGGGGGAGAGTGAGAATCTTAAGCAGGCTTTACGCTCATCACAGAGCCCCACAGGGGGCTCGAACCTATGACCTGGGATTATGACCTGAGCCAAAATCAAGAGTCTCACACTCAGCTGGCTGAGCCACCCAGGTGCCCCACGAATCTACAGTTTTATTTACTTGTGATTAGAAAACCTCTGAAACGATTCCTAAGAAATTTCCTATGGATGGTGTGAAAAATGAGCAGACAAGAGACAAGAAAGGGAGACAGGATTTTTCATACCCGTCAGAGAGCACCTCCTCATTCAGTTTTAAAGCATGTATCATTCCATTGTACTATAGTTTGTTTTAATCAGACCCCTGCTGATATGTAGATTGTTTCCAGTCATTTGCTATTACAATCAATTCTACAATTAATCATGTAAGTGATTACCTTTTCAAGAAACCAAATTTTAAATCATAAATAAAACTTCCAACAACCCCCCTCCCAAATCCAGAAATAAAAAGGAAACACTTTCAGATGAAAGCTCTGACTTCTTAAATGGTGAAGATCAAAACAGCGCGTCTTCGAAGTGGTCAAGTGTAGGATGAGCAGTTAAGCATCTCTCCTTTGCCTTCCCCCTTCCATCCCCATACCACACATCCAAAGTACACCAGCTCTCTTGCTTATGGATGGTGAAGAATCCTTATGTCTTCAGTGCATTGGAAAACCCTCTGTGCAGATGAGAAGTCAAATGCTTTCATCCATACAAGTTAGCACAGGGCACAAAGTGTTATCCTAGTTAATCAGCTGTCATTATCCTCACAGTCCTGTGAGAATGTGGTCCTGTCCTGCCACCGAGGCTACTTTGCTAGACTGGTAGGTGTGGCAAGGTATTTATTAAAATATTAACTCACACTGATTCTCTCTTTAGTTTTCTCCCCTGCATTTGCAGCAGATAGCTCATTTTTTCTTCCTTTGTCTCAGAGATGGTTTATAGCTGACTAGAAAGCAGGAGCTGCCTGAGGAGAGGTACTCCCATTTATTCTGTAAAAACTTTAACTCACAGAAGAGATTGTACTAGATATCCTGAGTGAAGAAAGGAGAAAGGAGAGTGCTTTGGAAGTGGCAAGAAGAGAAAAGGGCTAACTTTTCCATCCAGGGCAGAGATAGCAATCCGCAGGTTTTTAAAGTAGCAGGGACCTACTGCTGGCTCCCAACCTGGGCCTCAGAGGGGATGGAGGCATGGCTTCTGAACGCTAGGCACCAGGGTCCCAACCCTGGTTATTTTCTATGTCCATTGAGCGGCCCATTAGCAACTCCCCACTGGATTTAAAGGAATAATTGAACAGTAAGTATATCAGCAGCAACCATGATGGATTGGAGAATAGAGTTGTTTCTTCTGTGAATCAGTTAGAAATGCTTTAAGCTGCAAATAATGAGAAACTCAACATACAGTCGCTTAAACAAAGAGGGTGTTTCTTTTTCCTCTCACAACAAGAAGTCCTGGAAGAAAGTGGCTCCTGGAATTGGTTAAGTGGCTCAGTGATGTTAGGGCCACCAACTCTGTAGTCCTCCTTGCCTGTCCTTCATGATTGCAAGATGGCTGCCACAGATCTAGATAGCATGTCCCTATTAAGTCAGGAGAACGAGAGGAAGAGGGAGCACAAGGGTCTTGCATCCATTCTATCGGGAAAAGCAAATTGTTTCCTACACCCCCAGCAGAAAGGAATTCTCTTACTTCTCATTGGCCAGTACCATGATTTGACCACTTGTTCACCCTTCACGTCAGGAAGGTGGCAAAGCAAAAAGGGACTTGGAGACACCTGTGGGGTTAGCCAAAACCACAGTGACTGTCACATCCAATTTTGGGCACTGTATAAAGCATCCTGAGTCTATATGATCAGGAGGAGATGAAACCCCCGAAATGTCAAAGAATCAATTTTCTACCACCCAGGGAGATAACGTGGGATTAGGATGAATTTTAAAGAAACCAGCTAAGATAAAAAGAAACATGTTTTTTTAGACAACAACAAAAATAAGAGGTAAAAAGGTGATGTTTCTTGGATGTCAAGGTTTGTGGTTGTAAATTCATTACCTTTTACATAGGCATCAATGATCTTCTTGTCCTTTGATGAGTCATCCTGAAACAAAGTAAAAGAAAAAAGAAACGGCAGTAGTAAAAACTTCCTAGCAAGCAGATCTGTTCACCATGGACGTGAGAACTCAACTGTGGACACTTAATAAACACTGGCAATGAACATGAACCCAGTTTATGAGGCATGTTTGACCAAAGGTCAACATTACTTAAACATAATCTTAGAATCTCTAAATTTGCCATGCAGGTGGCTGCATATGGGCTCTTTCCAAATCTCACCTAATTGGATAACGCCTATATTTTAAATATCAGATGTGTGTCTTTCTCTGTTAAAGGCAGTCGGTTCCACCAAATCCTAATCTTGTCTGGCAGGTGCCACATATTTCTAAATTTCTGTTCTGTGCTTTATGTTCTTTTGAACTTGATTTTTACTTTGTTTTTGACTGGCACTAGATTAGTTAATTCTGTTGTCTCTTAACCCCATTCTGGATCCCTCTCTTCTTTCTTCTCTGCTCTGCTTATGTTTTCTCTTCTAGAGAATGTGTTTGTCTCCGCATCAGCTGCCTGTCTTCTCTCCCCAGAGTCAGCATAATGGCGCTAGTCTAAGGAATGGCAGCAGAACTTGGGGTCAGGCAAACAAGTTGCTGCTTGTTACAGAGATAGATCATTAACTCCAGATCATTAAGTGCAATTTGTCAGCTTATCTCTTTCAAACTTAGTATAAGGAAGTCATTTCCCAGTGGTAATCACTTGCCAGTAGAATGTCTGTGCATCTGACCAGGATAGATGAAATTGGTGGGAGCCCTTTGAACTCTTCCCAGAATTATCTCTATAATGTGAGAGTCATACCACGGAATTATTAATATTAACGAGAAGTACCTACAAGGTGTTTGGAGTTTCTAAGATGAAACATGTCACATAAATGGAACAAATCCTTTGGGAAGATAGAAGGTGAATACAGGGAATATTATTTATATCTTGGGTCTGAAATCTCTAAGGCCTGTGGATTTATTCTCACTGATGTTTAGCCAAGGACAGTGGTCAATACTCTTTGAACATGGTTTCTCCCAATCGAAGAGGAGGGATAATTGGCTCTCTCCCTCCTGTGTACATGCATGTCCTTTGCAGAGCAGATCTGCCACAAAGCCAATGAACGCTTCAGAGCACCTTTCCTACCTGAGCCCCTTCCAACATTCTGTACTGCCCATTTTGTGACTTCACATTATTGTTCTTAAAGAAGTCCCCCTAAATTGCATAAGCTTTAGGTTTCACAAAATCTGGATCTGTACCTTATCCACCATATGACTCAACTCTCCATTTTAAAATTTTAGTTATATACAGTATTTTATTGGAAATGAGCAAGTACATTAGTGGCATTTTAAAAAATAGCTCATTTTATTTGCTTCTGGCTTTATGATTAGTTTTGTAGTTAAATTCAACCATTTGGAGGCATTTTCATATAACCTCCATTGAGGGCAATATGGCAATGGCTTTAATTATAAACATACTTGCACAGTTAAAAGTTGCCATATCTACCAAACTATTTAATAGCCAAAGATTTAAAACACCCTAAAAGTCATCAATAAAAGACTACTTAAATAAATTATGGTACATCCATATAAACACTGTGCAGCTGTAAAAAAAAAAAAAAAAAATGAGAAAGATCTCTATGTGCTGATATGGAAAGCTTTCCAAGATATGTTGTCAGTAAAGTATAGAATGATATATATAGTATGCTATAGTGCAGTAAAAGGGTGGAGGATATGAATTTATATTTACAATGGCTTGTGGTTGCATAAAGTAATTTTGGGAGGACATATAAAAGCTAATGAAAGAGATTGCCTACGGTAGTGTGAGTTGGGGAACTGGATAGTGAGAAAACAGGAGTGGGTGAGATATTTCACAGTTTTATATATTATGTGTCTAAAACCATTAGAATGTATTATTCGAAAAGTAAAATCAGAAAGAAGCAACAACAAACTGTTTGGATGCTCTTCTCCTGTCCCAGTGTATCAATATCCTGTTAACCCTCAAAGTACAAGTGTCATTGTAGTGATTTCATGAAGTTTCTCCAGGTAGGAGAAACTTACCATTCTCTCAGCTCCCGTAGCAAAGAACTGGAACCAGTTTCTGTTAGGACAAATCACTCCCCACCATGTGTGATCCGTATCTATAAATGTCATTTTCGAGGCTGTTCTCTACCTCCTGCCATTCTTGTCTTCATCTCTTCATGACCTTCACCTTGTACTTTTCTCAGTTTCTTGAACAGGCTACATTCCCTCCCACGGAGAAGCTTTGTCCAGTTACTTTGACTTTGTCCAGTTACCTTGCTTTTCTTTTTCATCCCTGTATATTCCTTTTCAAAATACTTACCTCACTTGTTATTAGTTATAATATGGGTCTTCCCTACTCAAGATTCTAGACCGAAAGCTCCTTGCTGGTCTGTGTATTTGTGTTGTTTTCTTCTGTGTTACTAGTGCTTAATGCAGTTCCTAGCAAGAGTTAGCAAATACATGTTGACCGGAAATGAATGCTTTTCCTCCTTACCAGAGAGTAATTTCCTTATGGGCGAGATATGCCTTCTTCTGTAGCACATGTCACATAAACGACAGTAGTGCGTAGTGGATAAGAGATAGGGCTTCAAATAAGAGCTCTGCCAATTACCAGCTCTGGGATCTTAACCTTTTAGCCTCTCTGAGCTTCAGAGATCTCATCTGCATTAAGTTTTTCATTCATTCTGTCATTCAGTAAATATTTACTGTGCCAGGCACTATTCTAGTACCTGTGGATACAGAAAAGTGCTTACTATCTGTAACACAGATTCTAACTGGGATTGGGGTAGAGTTGGGTAGAGAGGGGCACGATACACATGTAATACAAGGAAATAAAAGTTTCAAGTTATGATAAAGACTACAATAGAGCAACAGAGGGTGGCTAATTTGAGCAGCCAGGGAAGACCTTTCTGAGGAGATAATGTTTGAACTGAGTTGTGAAGTAGATTAAACGATAGTGTCTGCCAATACCTTAAAAATAATAGCTGGCATAAAATGAACTTTGATAAGTGATAACTACCAGTATTATTGAAAGCTTGTCAAAAGAATGAGCTAAAAGTATATGAAAATGTAAACAGATTGTCTTTAATATATAAAATGCTATAATCACGATATGTATTTATATAGTGTGTGTGCTATTTGAGTCAGCAAGCTTTTTTCTGACTGAAAGAATCTCCCTTTTTTAATTTAAATAGTTAATGCTCCTCCAAAGCAGTACAGTTAATACCTGGGAGTGATGTCATTCCTCATAGTGTCTAACAATGTACTCAGAGAGAAATGGCAGAAATACAGAAACATATGTAACATAGGTGTTCCTAAGTGGATATGATGTTCTCTAAGGTCCCAAGAACCTATGAGTTTTTATATGAGCTGCTGGAAAACATGGTTGAGGCAAAGCTCTCAGAGAGGGACACTAAATGTGTGTCAACACAAGTCCACTCTGAAACTATAATCCACATATTCCTGATGTGGATTGTATTGGCTGCTATATACCATGGGGTATGGTCATGAACCTCCTCTGTGCCAGGCACTTCTCATTTAATCTCCAAAAATTATATGAGGGAGGTAGCTGTCTTAGGTTGGGTTCCCAGAGCTACCCCTTAGATGAGGAAGAGTGGCACAGAGGTGAAGGGTGTAATTTCCAGGTAACGTCTCTACTTGGACTGGAGATCCCAGGAATTTGGGAATGTGTCCCCAGAATTGTCCCCATTTGAGGTAGGGTGGGTGTATACACACACAGAAATAATAAATGGCACCCAAGGAATCTGGGCAGAGCACTGACAGTGTCCTCTGTAGGATTCATATCCCTGATGGACATAAGAGGAAATCTGGAAGTTTATGCACTTGGAGTGGTTAATTACTTTGTTCAAGGTCACCTACTAATTAAGCAGCAGAACTCAGATACAAACCCAGACAAGCCTGACTCCACAGTTCATGCTCATTGTCCTCTCCCAAATGTGCCTCCCTTTCCTGACCATCAGTCATATATACTGAAACACATTCTGCATTTATCTAGAGAGATATTCTTACCTAGCATTCTGAGGAAGACAACCAGGAATTTCCCCAAAACATTTTATGTAGGAATCTTTAGAAAAACACTGTCTAACAGAAATAGAATGCAAGCCCCATATGTAATTTAAAATTTTCTAGTGGCCACAATAAAAAATAAAGCAAAGAAGTGAAAAATAAACTTAATAGTATGTTTTACTTAGCCCAGTATATTTTGAAATGTAATCAATACAGAAATTTAACAAGGTTTTTTACATTCTTTTTTCATACAGTCTTTTTGTCTATTTTACACTATCACACACCCCAACTTGGTTGCAAAATATTTATTAGAAATACTTGGCATGAATGTAGATTTCATATAATTTACAGTTGAAAAAAAGAATAGATTACATAACCAAGTTATTCCAAACATACTTAGAAGTTTTCATTAAAAATGTGAGTATCATTTTTTAAATTTAAATCAATTAAAATTAAATATTAAGTGTATTCAGTCCCTCAATCACACTAGCCATATTTCAAATGTTCAATAGTTTCACATGGCAACTGGTTACCATGTAGAACAGCACAGAAAATCATCCTATGAGTGAGTACAAGGATGTGATCCTGTATACCATCAGGGAATGAACCAGTCAATCAACAGATAAATATTGAATATCTATTATGTGCTGCACATAGTAAATATGATGATAAAACAAAACACCCTTGACTAGAAACAGTTGACTACAAGGACTTTGCCATTGAAGTGGCTCAGAAAGAATTAGCCACATTAATAGTTTTGGACCAGAGCCACTAAAGAAGGAGATAGAACCGGCTTTTTGCTTGATCTTTACGACGTGCAATACTTTCTTGCCTATGTGCAACACTTTATTTTCATCACCAGAGACCTGGTTACCTGGTTTCAGTACATTCTGTAATCTGATGAGAAGCTCTACATAAAACCAAGAACACTGATAGGTGGCCATTTTGACCCTATAACTTCATCAGTACATGCCCAGTGGTGCTAGAAGAAGCACAGTCAGGTACTAGGACATAGGGGCACTAGGAAGAAGGTGGCATACTTTTAAACACATGTGCAAGTTTCTGCTCAAAGGAAGTAAGCACATTTTCAAAAGGCATGTGCAAAAATGTTCATGGTAACACTATTCCTAATTGCCCCAAACTGGAAATTATTCAAACATACATCAACAGTAGAATGAGTTAATCAATAGTGGAATTTTCTGGAATATTCATACAGTAAAATACCATATAGCAATAAGAATGAAAAACCTACAACTATATCCAACATTATGAATGAATCTTACAAGCACATTGAGTAAAATAAGCCAGATACAAATAAAGAACAAAATGTAGGATTTCCTTTATACCAAGTTCAAAAATAGGCAAAACTAATTTATAACCTTAGAACTCATGACAATCACTAAGTTGATTGGGAGGGGGACAGGAGATTCTTATTAAAAAGTGACATGAAGGGGGATCCTGGGATGCTGGCAAAGTTCTGTTTCTTAATTGTAAGTTGTTATTCAGGTATGGTTAATGAAAATACTTACTGCAGGTACAATTTCTGTATGTCTGCTATACTTTTAAAAATATGTATATATATTTTTCATTAATATTATTTATTTATTTTTCCCTTGGAGACTAACAGAGCTCTGATGTCCATTCTGGAATTCTAGAGACAAGCTGGGCATTTGTAAGAAAGTCAAAATTATTCTACTCTGTGCTTTCTTAAAATCACAAACAACTTCCTTGGAAGCAAAGGAAAACTAAACTGATCATAGAGCCTGAGAGTTGATGAGGTTAATAGGTGACAAAAAAAAAAAAAAAAAAAAAAGAACTTAGTTCTCATTGAGGTCTCTCTGCCTGGCATGTCCTTTCCTCACCTCCCTCTAATGACATTCTAAACTCTACAAGTTCCATTTAATAATACTTCCTCCAGGCAGGCTTCCTTGATTGCCCTAAACAAAAGTTATCTCTCCTTCTAAATTTGTAGGGCACTTGTCAGTACTATTCATCACATATTGCTATGCATTGTAGCAATTCCTAGAAGCCATGTAATGTAGTGCTTAAAAGCTTGGTCAGGGAGTCACCAGGGTTAAAGACCTGCCTCTACCACTTGTGTAGGACCTGAAGCAAATTGCTTAGTCACCGTGCCTTTGTTTCCTCAGCTGTAAAATGGAAATGATAACAATAGGACTTCCCCATTAAGTTGTTGTGAAGACGAAGTAAAACAATGGATGTACAGCTGCTGGAAATCAGTAAGATCTCAGGAAATGTTAATTATTATTATTATTATTATTATTATTATTACTGAGTATTCTATGTTCTAGCAGATAATAGATTCCTGAAGACTATGGAACATGCATTAGATGCACCATTACACTCATCCGACGATGGCTTGCTTTATAATAGTCATGTTCTTTTCCATCTTTCCCAGTAGCCTAAGCTCCTCAAGAACAGGGAAAACAACCTATTCATTGTAAGATCCTTCACATTGTATAATGGTGGGATTTAGGCTATGTAGATGCTCAGTAATAGGTCAAATGGACTTCCCTGTCTCATCTGCCAATACTCCAATCAAAAGGGAGCTTCCATACACTCCCACCACAAATTCCCACCACAAATTGTCCTGCCTCTAAGGTGACCAAGCTTCTTGTTTGCCCTTGGCCGTGTGCATTTGGTCACTGAAAATCTCATGATCCCAGAAACCCTTCTGTCCCAGACACACCAGGATGGCTGACCCCCTCCCTGTGTCTGTGCCCATATACTCAGCCAGCCTGCTGTTTTTATGGATGAATGATGGTTCACACTCCTGTCTAAAGCCAAGCGCCGTTCCAGTTGGCATTCCTCTGCCTACTCAAGGACTGGGGGCTCTTGAAATCTCCTCTCTCCTTCCTACATCATCCATCTTTTCCTCTCTGAACCATTCTCAGCAGCATACAAACATGTTGTCATTTTTTCCTATTTAAAAAAAGCCTTAAAACATTAGAACAAAAAAACAACAGAACAATAACAACCAAAAGTCTGGAACCCACATCTCCCTCAAGCCACCCCCTCCCCATTTCTTGGCTCCTCTTTATAACAAACCTCCTTAAGTGCATTGTTTATACACAGTCTCCAATTACAATTCCCTCTTTTCCCATTGTTGTTGAACCACTTTAATCAGGCTTTTGTCCCCAACTCTCCATACACACAGGTCTTGTCCTAGTTTGTTAATGATCTAGAACTTTCCCAAACTGTTGCACTATGACAAATAAATTCTACTGTTTTGAGTCGTTGTATTTTCTTGTTTTTTATCACAGAGGCTTATCCTAGCTTAAGTAACAGAGCAAAGGGCCTCCACATTTACATATTCAGCTTATACACCTCTGCACTTCACACTTATATATCCAAAAGTCTTCTCTGCAACCAGTTGCATATACAGTAAGCATCTCATACTTAACATGCCAAAATTAAACTTTTAATTTCCATCACTAAGTAGTCTCCCCTTGTCAGAAGATAGTTCTCCATTCTTCTTGCTCAGGCCCCAAACCACGAAGTCATCTCTGACACCATTCCTTCTCTCATGTCCCACATCCAGTCCACCAGGAAAGGTCACCAGCATCTCTTGCCAGATCATTGCAATAGCTTCCCTACTGGCCTCACTGCTTCCACACTGGCCTGCCCAGTCTATTCTCAACACAGGAGCCAGAATAATGTTCTAAAATCATCGGTCAGTGTAAGTTACTCCTCTGCTCAAACCCTCTGCCAATGGCTTCTTGTGTCATTCAGAATATAATCCAGAGTCCTTACTTTGACCTACAAAGTCAATGATCCTGTCCCATTACCTGTCTGACCTCATCTCCTACTGTTCTCTTCCTTCCTTATTCTGCCTGGGTCCCACTGGCCTCTTGCTCCCCTCATATACACATGGCCACTTAAGCCTCTGGCCATGAACTTGTTGGTCCTCCTCCCTAGAAGGCTCTGCCCCAGATCATGACACGATTCACTTCCACATTTCCTCAGTCTCTCCTCGAATTTTAAATTCTTTCCTTTGGCTTTTAAATCACTCATTTATTGATATAAGAAATACTTTCCATGCAATAGACACTGTGGGAACATGAAGATGAATCTGACATGGACTCTGCTCTCCAAACTGCTAAATTGGACTGGAGACTGGGCTTCTCAGAAGGATTCCCAGGGGAGGTGACCCCTAAGATGAATCTAGAAGAAAAAATAAGAGTTAGTTAGTGGGGGAAGGAGTAATAAGGCTCTCTCTGAGAGAGGGCGTAGTGATTGTGTGTGGGTATGAGAGTGTATACCATGTTCAGAGGCTACAAGATTAGCCTTTCCCTCTCCGGAGGCCTGGTCATGTGCTATAACATGAGCACTATAGATGGCTCAGTTAACCACAGAAGGATGGGAAGAGAGGAGAGAGACACTCTCGGCCACAAGGGTGGTACAGGAGAGGAAGCCAAGAGCAGCGACCAGACATGGAGAGTGCAGAGTCCTGCTATAACAAAAAAGGACATTGGACTAGCAGTTAGAAAGAGAAGCCCCTTATAAAGAGGGAGATGTGGCCCGACACATGGGCAGAATTCAGGAACAGGGATTCCTGCAGCAAACAATGTTCAGAGACGGTAATAGCATAAGAGCCTGTGCACTGATCATCCTCAATGAACCAAGATCCCTGGTACTTGTGCCTTCTTCAGTCTGCCTTCTTGAATCTCGGCTGGACCTGTGACTTGCTTTCACCAAATAGCTCTCAGTCAGGGGAGAGTTTGCCCTCCCAGGGGACTTTTGACAATGCTTGGAGACAATTTTGTCAAAAGTTAGGGGGGGGGGGGTGCTACTGGCATCTAATGGGTAGACACCAGAAAGATGTCAGACATCGAACAATGTGCAGTCCCCCATCACAAAGAATTATCCACCCCAAAATGTCAATAGTGCCAAGGTTGAAAAACTAACAGAATGCAACCTAAGCTTTAAGACCTTATGCCTTAAGAATCTAGAAGATTCCACTTTTGCACCCTTGGAGGCACATCAGCCAAACTTCTTACACGGGCAGCTCAGAGACTCCATGGAGAGACTGTATGAAAAGCAGCAGTCCTATGGCTACATGGGAGACAAGGGAGAACCCAGCTGACAGCAAGAACCAAGGGCCCAGATATGTGATCCCAGGCAAACTCTTTCTGCCAACCCCCAACCATCTGAGCCATCTTTGTTGAGGTGTCAGATACGTGAGTCAAGATGTTATCGTGATGTTCCAGCACTAGCAGATACCACAGAGAACAGAGATGAGGTGTCCCTTGTGAGCCCTGTCCAAATTACAGAATCACGAGCAAACATAAAATGTTGATGTAAGTACTAAGTTTGGGGATAGTTTGTATATAGCAATAGATAGATGAAACAATAGCCACCATAATGGGCACTGTTCCAAACACATTCTAATGACAACCCTATGAAACAGAACATGTTATTGTCAATATCACTTAACGATGAGGAAGCCTAAGCACATAAGCACAAAGTTAACCCATTCAACTAGAAGTAAGAAAGTTGGGCTTTGAATTCAGGTAGCCTCCCTCCAGAGGCTGTCTTAACCGTCATGACATACAGCCTCTCTCTAGACACGCATTCGCTCATTCATGTAACAAATATTTACGGAGAATCTACCATATGTCAGAAATTGTTCTATGCATGTGGAATACAACAGAGACCAAAAGAGACAAAAATTCTTGTCCCATGGAACTTGCCTCTACTGAAGTCTGGGAAGCCATAGAAGCATGCTATCAGGTAGCAAGACACTGATTGCTTTTTTGGCTGCCAGGCATCTACTCTAGCACCCCCACTCTCCACTGGGGAATTACCCTTCCTTTTGGATACAATCTATTAAGACTGTTATTCAAGGTGGGCAGCCCTCCCCCTCACCAAGCCAGGCCAAATGTTCCTGTCCAGGGATTTGAGTCCTCAGAAAAGTAGCAAAAAGAATTGAAAATAGTTGGAACTCATTCATTCTGGGGGTGGCTCCCAGAAAAAGCCATCAAGGAGCTCCTGCTACCTAGACCCCAAATCTGCCCTGCTTCCTACCCACTTATGAGCCTTGTTCTCTGGTCTTGTTGTTGTTCTGTGAGTCATCTGATTTCTTCCTAATAAATGCCTACACTGAGTTGGGCAGAGACTGGTTTTGGGGTTAAAGGGCTCTAACTGCAAGTCTAGAGTTCAGGAGAAGGCCTCTGGGTCCAGGGGGAGACACGGGCAGAAATAAAGCAAATGGTAATGGTATCCCCCAACAATCTCCATTTTTCATCTCTGGTTTCTTGACATGGGCAACTGCTGTTTCCTCAGCCTTATCTAAAGCATTCAGCAAAAACAATATCAAGCCTCCTTCTTCAAACCAGATTGTTGTTCTAAGACATTTCTGCATAGAAATCCTGAAGCCACCACTGAAAATCATCTTTAAAGCATCGACTGTGACACAGGACACTGGTTAATAGAAATGTAAGAAAGACACAAAACTGTATAGAAGCTCAACTGTCAGGATGGAACTGAGCTCAGAACCAGACCAGAAGCACGGGCCCAAGCAAGGAGAGATTCTATGCCCTACCCCAGACTCCCTAAATTAAATCTCTGGGGTGGGGACCAGGAATGTTCATTTTTGTATAAATGATGCTGGCAGTGATTCTGAGGCTCAGTAAAGTTTGATAACCATGCTGTTCATTTCTGGGCTAGAGCCCCTTTGAATAGTGTGTGTCAAACTTTAACATGCAGACAAGTGATCTTGCTAAAAAGGCAGCTTCTAATTCAGGAGGTTTGGGGTGGGGTGGGGTGGGGGGAGCCTGAGATTCTGCATTTCTAACAAGTGGGCTGATGATGTCCTTGTTGCTCACATCGTATTTTGAGTAGCAAAGCCCCAGAACACTCTGGCCTCCACACTAGATGGGTCATAGAATCTGGGTGGGGCTATGCCTGAGGCTGAGAGGCAGAAGGCACAGACCCAGAAGGGAAGCTGAGAAGTAGACAGAGCCTGACAGCTCATTCCTTGGCAAATGGACAGAATGAAATCACAGAGCCTGCAAAACCGACAGCCAGATTCTTAACCATCACAATGCGACCATACTTCTGGCTTAACCTGAGCAGCCCCTAAAGGAGCTGTGAGACTGGATCCATTAATTAAATCCTCAAATAGCTACTTTTCCTGACCTTTCCATCTGACTCTTTGTTCAGTATTACAAGATGAAACAAAAACGAAGATGTGATTCCAAAGTTCAATCTGATGTAATGGGGTGCTTTGTTCTTAATTAGAGTGCAAAGTATTTTTTTTGTAGGCCATTGGGTCTGTGTAGATAGTAGTTTCATGTTTACTGTTCTAATAAACTCTGCTTCTCATTGTGAGAATAAAAGTGCCTTAAAAACTGACATAGCCAGTTTTCAAATAATGGATGAGACAGAATCAAATTATTCTGAAGACCTTGTGAATGTTTACTTACAAGACATGGCCCTTCTCTTCCTATTCATTCATACATCCATTAGCAATCATGGTCCAGTCATGGACCATGCTAAGCACTGGCATTTGTTATAGAGGTTATGTCGTACCAACGGTCTGACTAAGAAAGCCAAGCAACTCAGACCTTCAGCCCCTGTATATTATTTAATGAAACTCACCGCATCCACCCCATTGTTGAATTTATTTGTTAAATGGAAAACTAGGTGCAAATCCCTATTCCATATCCTCTGGAGGAAACCCATCAACGAAGGTAGAGTTCCAGATAGTAGGGAATAAACAACAGGTGGTTTGGGCTTCTTTCAAAATGTGAGTCACACTAAAAATGGGTGTGGGGTTCTTTTTAAGAGTCATTTCCACTCCAGATTTCAATGTATGCTACTCACTACAAAGTGACTTTTTAATAGCTACCCCCATGGCTGTATATGAAGGCAAAACTCCATTAAACTGACATTTTTGTAAGTGTGAGCCACATTTGCAGGGCTGAGCAGAAGGAGCCAGGAGAGGTATCCCTCTTAAAGCTTTTATCCTCCACGTACAACAGTTCATCAAACCAGGAGTTTCAAAACCTCTGGTTTATACTAGAATTATTTTTCAAATAGCAATTTCCAAGGCATATGAATGATATTAAAACGACTTAAAGTATGTGTTAAGCACCCACATGCAAATTCTTTGTGACAGAACTACGGCTGTTTAAGGAAGCTCCCAGAAATGATTAGGGAGAGAGTATGAGACAGTCAGGGAGAGCAAGCAGAGGAATGTAGGACAATCATGGAAAGGGGTAAAGCGAAGGATGTCCTGACATAAGGTCTAGGGGAAGAAGGGTGAAGTAGAATGAGAGGTACAGAAATCATCACCAACACCTTGAAAGACTGGAGAAAAAAGTAAAGGCATCAAAAGAAATATCACCTTCTTGGAAAGGTCTTACCTGTGTACCTAAAATAAAGACCCTGATCTCAACATCTCGTTCTCTATACATTTACCTGGTCTTATTCACTGCTGTAACCCTAAACCTAGAGCAGGGCCTGACAATAGTTAAGGGCTCAACCAAGAATTAGCTGAGTGAATTAATGAACGAAACCAGTCAAGGGATTTGAGGAGCAGAAAAGGCAGAATGCTAGCACAAGTGTTTAGAATAGGGCTCAAGTGAATATAGATGGGGGAAAGAAGAGAGCAAATCAAAGTAAAACCTTTTCTCACATCTTAAAATTTAAGATAAAAAGACATGTGAGTCCTAAACCCAACCCAAATCTGATCTGAAGAGTCTAGAAACATTCTAAAAGATTTGTGAGCTTTAGAAGGGGAGCATCAAATAATTCTCAAAGAGAAAGACTAGGCCCTTGATTCTGGGTAAGAGGGCCTGAAGACTCCAGAAACCCTCCAGCCCCACCACCCCCCCTTCAGCTGTGGAAAAAGGCTTTGGGCAAGTCGCATTATCCTAATGGGCTCATGGGACCCCCCTGGGAAAGTCACCCTAGAGAGAACATCAAACGTCACTTGGGAGCTGTTCAAAAAGAGAGAAAAACAGGGTTAGTGTGTGTGGGGGGGGGAGCTTTATAAATGTAGTAAGTAGTTAGAAAAGAGAATTTGAGTAACCACCCCTCCCACCACCCCCTAGTCTCCACAGACAGAGTCTCATTGTTGGGATTATGTTTATTTGAGAAAAGACAAAGCCTCAGCTGTGAGTCTGTGGTTGTGCATGCCTAGTACTTATTTTACCAAACGTCTTGGTGCTGGCAGGAGTGATGCTGCAGGGGCTGGTTTGGGCAAAGGGACAAAGGAGCAACTTATGACTCCACCAAGATGAGAATACATTCCAAGGCACTTTCTCCATCAGAGACCTGAATTAATTAGTCCTTGCTTTTTCTGTACTGATTGCTTACTATTAATCATCCTCAGACCAACATCATACACACACAGCAGAAGGTTTCTTTCCTGAACGCAAAATTCAAACACGGGTTGATCTGATAATGGTGGTCACCTCTGAAGAGTGAAGGGGAAAAGTGAGAGACACTTACCTATTATTTCATGAAGTCTTTAAAAAGTGATGATATTTGTTTTGTTTTGTTTGCTTGCTTTTTTTGGTTCCACTTGATATTTTTGAAACTGTAATATTATTAAATAAAAGTAATAGATTATAGGTTTGTTTACTTTATTTTTTTCATTTGCCATTTCTAATACACACACACACACACACACACACACACACACACACAGAGTAAAACCTTGGTTTGGAAGCATAATTCATTACAGAAACGTGCTTGTAATCCAAAGCACTCGTATATCAAGGCGAATTTGAAGAACCATTGGCTCAGTCGTGATCCTGTGACATCTCCTGTATATATATATACACATATATATATATATATATGTGTATATTACACACATATATATGTGTATATATATATATATACACACACATATAAACATATATACATCTCCTGTATGTGTGTATATATATATATATATATATATAAACAAATATATATATCTTTAAATCAGGTTGTAGGAGACAATCATGTTTTTTTAAAAAAAGTTGGCAGCCATTAGATTCAAAATGATTTAGGGGCGCTGGGTGGCTCAGTCGGTTAAGCGTCCAACTTCGGCTCAGGTCATGATCTCGCAGTCTGTGAGTTCAAGCCCCGCATCAGGCTCTGTGCTGACAGCTCAGAGCCTGGAGCCTGTTTCAGATTCTGTGTCTCCCTCTCTCTCTCTGACCCTCCCCCGTTCATACTCTGTCTCTCTCTGTCTCAAAAATAAATAAATGTTAAAAAATTAAAAAAAAAAAGATTAAAAATGATTTGAAAATCATGTGTTTTACAGTACCAGCCATGTATGTTTTATAGTACTGTGTAAATTTTAGCACAGGTGTGCCATAATAATAATGAACTCTTATCACTTACATGGCTCACACACTGTCCAGAATTCTTTGTCCTGTGTTTATTTTTTTAATCCTTACAACAACTGGATGAGGAAAGTACTATTTAATCCCTATTTACAGATGAGGAGCTGGCCCTGGTTGGGGAAGAGTTGAATATGCAAGTAGTTAACAAAATCTTGTAGCTATGTCACCTGTACCTCTGCAGTTAGTTATAGAGATGTAATGTCAACTGTCCTGGGTTCTTTTCTAACCTTTTTCACTGAAATTTAACATATGTATAAGTGCATTAAGTGCACCAATCTTAAGAGTACAGCTTGATGAATGTTTACATATATATCCACCAGGAAATCATCACCTGATCAAAATATGAGATATTTCCAGCATCCCAAAAGAGAGTTACCTTTGATCCTTCCTAGTCAATATCTCCCCCCAAAGGTAGCCATTATTCTGACTTCCATGATCATAGATTAGTTTTATCTGTTCTTGAACTTCACAAAAATGAAATCATGCAGTATGTACTTATTTCTGACTTATTTCACTAAATATTATGCCTGTAGAAATCTTCCATATTTTTGTGTGTATTCATAATCCATTTTTTTTGTCACTGTATAGTATTCTCTTATATGATTGTTCCACATGATTTATCCCTTCCCCTGTTGATGAACTTTTGGGTTGTTTCCAGTTTGGGATTATTATGAATAAAGCTGTTATGAATATTGTTTTTCATGTATTTTAAAGAACAAATGCCCTTATTCCTCTTGGGTGTATACTTAGGAGTGGGATTGCTGGGTTATAGAGTAGATGTATATTTAGAGTTCACAGAGATTACCAAACAGGTTTCTAAAATGATTATGCCAATTTACTCCCACTAGCAATGCATGAGAGTTCATTTCTCCATATCCTTGCCAACTCCTTGTCATTCTAGTAGGTGTGCAGCGGTATTTCATTGTGGTTTTAATTTGCATTTCCCTGATAACTAAGAATGTCAAGTGCCTTTTAATACCCTTGCTAGTCATTTGGCAATCCTTTGTGTGTGTGTGTGTGTGTGTGTGTGTGTGTGTGTGCGAAATGTCTATTTAAATCTTTTGCTTGTGTTTTTAATCAGGTAGTTTGTCTCTTTTTTTTATTAAATTATAGCAGCTCTCAACACATGCTTGTTAGGAATCTTTTGTCAAATACACACAGTTGGAATAAATTCTCATAGACTCGCTTCTCTTCTCACTCTCTTCATGGTGTCTTTTAACACCAAATTCTTTTTACGAATTAGGTAATAAATATATTTTATATAACATATATAAAGGAGAGAGCTCATCTAATTAAGTTATCAACATGTACAATGTAATAAAATTTATGTTGATAGCTTCAAATAAAATCTGTGTCCAATAGCGATTTTACTTACTCAAGCATTCATTTCAATGTTCATCCCCATCTAATTATGTGCAAGGCACTGTGCCGTGGGTGCAAACATGGCTGAGTCTCTTCTTGCCCTCAAGGAACACTCCATGAGGCTGGCAGGTGATAAACTGAAATAATGTAATGAGAGAAATGATAATAGGTATGTACATTTCCATGAAATCGGACCAGAGTGAGTAGACTATGAGGAAGCCCAGTAGGAAGAACATTAAAGCAGTTTCACCAAGGGACATTCACTAAACAAACTTGCAGGAAAGGCATTGGAAGGCGTGGAGAGGTCAGATGCAAATACTTTGCTGTCACTAAATCAGTGATTTTCTGTATGTGGTTTTTTGGACTACCTGCACCAGATTGACTTGGAGTACTTGTGAAAATTGCAGATTACCGCCTTTCGTCCCAGAGTGTCTTAATTCAAATCTTTGGAGGTAGGACTTGATAATCTGAATTTTAAACATGCCCCTGGAGTGGTTATGGGTTTTTGATTGTTTGTTTGTTTTTTGGTTTCTTGTTTTGTTTTTTATACCCTTACATTTGAGAACCACTGAACTAAAATGTAGGGAAACCAATATGGTGCAGGAAATGGTGCCTAGGGTCAGGTTATGAAGAGCTTTTCCTTGAATTTCATGCTGAAGAATTTGGGTTAAATCCAAGTGAGCAATGTAAGAGTGTTAAAAGATTTTTCAAAGGGGAGAAATTTTAAAAATCAAGATTAATGGTCTTGATGAATGTAGTTCTTTTTTCTTCCCAACTGATGCATTTAAATCATCAAGGGGGATCTGTGTGATCTATTTGATAGCATTTGAACCATGCGTTGACTAGAAGACAAAGGAGAAAGTAATATTTGCATTTCCTGTTCTAGATCTGGGATTGGCAAACTTATTCTGCAAAGGGCCAAACAGTAAACATTTTAGCCTTTGCAGGCTGCCACAATCTCTCTTATACCTACTCAATTCTGCCTTCTTAGCAGGAAAGCAACCAAGCAGCCATAGAAAATATATAAATGAATGGGAATGGCTGAATTCCAACAAAATATTATTTACAATATCAGGCAGGTCAGATTTGCCCTGGTAGATTCTAGACAATTTCACCTAGTCTAGTTAAAGACTTATAAGGCAAGGTTTAACCTCAAGAAGTTTGGCTCATGGTAGCTATCTTCTCCCTCAACATCACGTTTAAGCACCACAGTTTTAAATACATACAAATATGAAACATATTATGAAGAAAAAAATTAGGAAAATTCAGATTGTGATAGATTCTATTAGAAAATGCCCTAGATGCTGAAAATGAGATGAGAAAAGAGGAGGGAAAACAAGGAGACTGTTTTCATCTAGATTAAAAGGAATTTAAGAGGGACACTTGGGTGGCTCAGTCAGTTAAGCATCCAACTCTTGATTTCAGCTCGGTCACAGTTCATGGGATCAAGCTCTCTATTGGGCTCTGCACTGCCAGCATGGAGCCTGCTTGGGATTCTCTCTCTGTTCCTTCCCCCGACCTTCAAAAAAAAAAAATAAATAAACTTTGAAAATAAATAAGTAAAAGGAATTTAAGAGACTTTACAGTCAAATATAATGCATGAAGGTTGGATTCTGGATCAAAAATGGGGGCGGGGTGTGTGCGGGGAACCTGCTATAAAGAATATAAGTGGGACAATTGGGTAAGTGTGAATATGAGCTACAAGTTAGATGATATTAAATGAATGTTATATTTCTTGGATATGATAATGATACTGTATACAGAGAATGTCTTTGTTTTTAGAGATACATGCTTATATTTAGGGATTAGAGTGTTACAAAGATGATTCAATGAAAACAGAAAACAAACACAGCAAAATCATAACTATTGTTCTATTTAGGTAAAGGATACACATGTTTCACTGTACTATTTCAACTTTTCCATGGCTCTGGAATTTTTTAAAAATAAAATTAAGGGAGATAAATGTTGCAGAGTTCAATATATGGTATGCTATTTTTTTTTTTCCTTTTGCAATGCAGAGGAGGACTGGTCTACTTCAAAAAAGTGAAATCTGTATTAAAATTCTGTCAGAGGGGCACCTGGGTGGCTCAGTCGGTAAAGCGGCCGACTTCAGCTCAGGTCATGATCTCGCAGTTTGTGGGTTCAAGCCCCACGTGGGGCTCTGTGCTGACAGCTCAGAGCCTGGAGCCTGTTTCAGATTCTGTGTCTCCCCCTCTCTCTGCCCCTCCCCTGCTCACACCCTATGTCTCTCTGTCTCTCAATAATAAATAAACATTAAAAAAATAAAGTAAAATAAAATAAAATAAAATAAAATTCAGAAAGTAATGAAAGGTCTCATAGAAATCTTCATTTTAGGCCTGGAGTTGCCATATAAAACTTTTGGCTCCAGTCTGCCACATTCTCACCCCAACCCCATCTACCTTTTTTTTTTTTTTTTTTTTTTTAATCTCTTTTATTCTCCAAGTTGCAAGAGGGAGAGGCATGGAAAATTTCACATTTCACAAGTATATATGATATATCATAGAGCCGTGGATTGTGGCCATGTTCAGAGCACTGCCCCACACCCTTTCTGGTGAGAGTGTCCCATGCCGTAGCGTTGACATTGTCACTGCTGACGTTGGAGTCCCTTCCGTGTAAAGTGTGGGAAGTCGACCAGCATGAGGTGAAAAAGGCAGAACTGCCAAAGATGACAGAATCATGTGTTTACACAGTTCTCCTCTGCTCCAGCTTTGAGTCCTCAGCCTTTTCATCTCCCTCCCGTTTCTGGCATAGCTTAGACTCCTCTCCGGGTCATTTCCGGAGTGGAGCCCTTGCTCTGTCACTCCGCCTTTCTGTTTCCTTCCCTTTCCCCTGGCAGTTACTGAGCCTTGCGTTGGAAATTGCTTGAAGGGGGACCAGGTGGTTGGCAGTTGCAAATAACTAAATTTAAACCTTATGAAACATAGCACTAATTTAGGCTGTTGTATAAATTTATCCTGAAAAAAAAAAAAAAAAAAATATATATATATATATATATATATATATATATATATATATATATGAAGGGAAAGAAAAGTAGAGTGCTGTTTAAAAAGAATACAGCTAAGAACTTTTTAAAAAAATAGTGGCTCAGTTGGTTAAGCAACCAACTCTTGATTTCGGCTCGGGTCATGATCTCACGGTGCATGGGATCGAGCCCCGCTTCAGGCTCTGCACTGACGGTGCTCCAAACCTGAATGTGATGCTCTCTCCCTCCCTCTCTATCTGCCCCTCCCCTGCTGGCACACACACGTGCTCTCTTCTTTCTCAAATAAATAAACTTTTAAAAAAAGAATACCGCTAACAATAGCAACCACAAAACCATCAAAAACTCATGATCTCTGGTGTCAGGTAGACGGGAGCTTGAATCTCTGCAATGCCACTTACTGGCGGGATGATTGTGGACAAATCACTTAACTTCTCCGAGCCCCCATTTCCTTACCTGTAAAACACAAACGAGGAACACCTACTTCTGGTGAGGATGAAAAGTCACAATGTAATCTTTCCTGCTTGACTGAGAGGCTTCTAAACATACGAACTTTGATCTGTATAGTTGCTGGTTCAGCCTAAAGTGATCCTCTGTATTCCACAAGAATGATTGGGTACAGGGCTGAAATGCGAGAAAGGGGAAGACGTCCTTCCTCCAGGGCGGGATGGAAGCCCTTCTTTGAAGTCTTTTACAATTCACATGCCTCCCGATATTATCCATGCTTCTCAAAACTTTAATTGGAAGACGAAACCCCTGGGGCTCTTGTTAAAATGCAGATTTTTACTCGATAAATCTGGAGTGAGGCAGACGTTCTGAACGTCTATGGAACACGGAGGCTGGTGTTCCGCTGACCCACTTTGGGTCGAAGGCCCCAGGGCATGTAGGAAGAACTGGGCATCTCTCGAAGCGGGGACACACTCTCTCTTTGCAACCCAGGCTCTTTGCAGCCCGTCCTCATTCTCATTCTGGGGCACCAACTCATTGAACACGGACATTTTTAGTTTTCTATTAAATGTGATGTGCCTTTCACTGTGTTTTAATGAAGTGAAACTCCTTTTCAAAATGAACTAACGACATTGTTAGCTGTCAGTGGAAACCTCACTTAAGAATTAAAACCTAGAGCTGCTCTGCAAACATGAAAGAATAAGCTTTGCTGTGGAAAGCCTGGACGAGAGAAGAAGCTTGGCAATCGAGGGTGCGGTGTGCAACATCTATCCCCAACCCCCGACAGTGGGCAGGAGACCTGTGATCTCTTGTCATTGTGAAAGTGAGAAAAGGAGAAAGCAAACTTCAGAGAGGGAAGCCGTGGACTTGCGCGTTTGGGCCTTTTTCTCCACGTCCCTCTCCCCACCAGGCAAGCCCACGCTGGCCCATACCCCTCGGAGAGTGTAAAGGCGTGCCCAGCGGGCTCTCGCTGACCCCCAGGCCTCCCTCCCTTCCTGGGCCCTGGCAGAGCAGGCCCAGGGAGTTTGAAGGGCTTGATTTTGCGGATGTTTAACGTCAGGTGTTAATGTGAAAGAGTTGGTTCGTTTTCTCACCTACAATCTCCAGAAATAGTTTTGAGGTTAAAATAAAAATCGACCAAAGCAACGAATACTTATTGAGAGTCCATTAAAAGCCAAGAATGAGGTTAAGGACCGTGGAAAATTAAGTTTAATGAGACACTCCGCTGCTTTCAAGGAGTTTAAATCTTATTAAAGGAGATAGACAAATGTTCAAAGCTCCAAGACATGAGTAAGTGTAACTATGAACCAAGTAACAACATCGACCATTAAGAGATTGGAAGGATGGAGTCCATTAAAGTGTAGAGTCTGTATGTTCCCACTGAGTGCCAAGGACCCTATTAATACACATGTGTACATATTGCTGAATAAATGAACGGATGAATAAGTGAATGCAGAAGAAGACTTTAATTTCTTAAAAAACTAAACCCATTTTTCCCTGTTTTACTTTTTTCTTTTTCGGAACTGATCATCCTCTGCGAGCCTCGCATCTGCCAGCCTCACATACGACCTAGCCAGCTAAGCCCTTGGGGTGCAAATCACCCCTTTCTCTGCCTTTGATTTTTTGTTTTGTTTTGTTTTTAGTGGGGGTGGCCTAATACTTGTATACTGGTAGCTGTCCCTGCTGGGAACTTCCCTCTACTATTTGCAGCTCTCCCGAGAGGAGGCCTACAGCCTTAGAAATAGTTATCGCCAATTTGCTTGTTGAAGAAAACAAGGTAGGGAGGAGGGGGAAAGAGTTACAAAGGAGATGGTGTGGGGAAGGTACAATGACCCTTGCAATACAGTTCCCCGGCGAGCTGCAGTTGTCTGCTGGGTCCCCTGAGCAATGCGGGACAGAAGGAGGCCAAGAGCCTGTGCCCTGTTCAAGGGGCTGACTGCAGGTCATATTCAGTTATACCTCACTTTAGCAATGTATTCAACTGAACAGAGTAATATGCTGGGTACTAAAAACTGGGAAGTAGAAGCTGTTAGAATCTGCATAATTCTTTCCAGAGAGTCAACCTCGCTCTACTCTATTAGCACTTACGAAATGCCTGTTAAGTGCCCATTCACAAAATCTATTGTTGTTGTTTTTTTTTTATTATGACTGTGTGTGTGTGTGTGTGTGTGTGTGTGTGTGTGTGTGATCAATAACATTCTTTGAGGAAAATTTGTGAAAGGCTCTGAAATGGACAAATTTAGATTAAAAAATTAGATTTCCAGGTGTCTTCTTAATGGAATATGAGGTGTTGTCTAGCAAGCCTTTTAATCTCATTCTATAGGTTCTGTGCCTTTCATTGTCTGAGCGATTTTACAGCTCCATAAGTTGTAGACAATTGATGGTGATGTCAAAATTCCTGTTTATAGAAATGCAAATAAACTTTGTCAAGGTGAATGTGCAATCGGTTCCACCATAGGGAAGAGGCCAATTTTGCCTCTGCTAGCAAATTCATTTCAGTACTCCTGATTGCCTGTATATATATATATATATATATATATATATATATATATATATATCTGTTCACTGAAGTTTCCTTTGTTGTTTTTTTTTTAATTTGTTTTTAACGTTTATTTATTTTTGAGACAGAGAGAGAGAGACAGAGCATGAACGGGGGAGGGGCAGAGAGAGAGAGGGAGACAGAATCGGAAGCAGGCTCCAGGCTCCGAGCCATCAGCCCAGAGCCCGACGTGGGGCTCGAACTCGCGGACCGTGAGATCGTGATCTGAGCCGAAGTCGGACACTTAACCGACTGAGCCACCCAGGCGCCCCATGAAGTTTCCTCTGAATTGGTGTTCACATCTTACTGGTTTTCTAATGAATGAGAGAGAGAACAATTTGGCATCTTTACATCTTTTTTTTTTGTCTTCTGTGGGAACTCTTTTTTTTTTTTTTTTAATTTTTTAATGTGTATTTATTTTTGAGAGAGAGAGACACTGAACACAAGCAGGGAAGGGCAGAGAGAAAGGGAGACACAGAATCTGAAGCAGGCTCCAGGCTCTGTCGGACACGGGGCTCGAACCCTCGGACCCTGACCTGAGCTGAAGTCAGACACTTAACCGACTTGAGCCACCCAGGTGCCCCTCTTCTGTGGGAACTCTTTATGATCATTGTTGTAGGGGAGGAAAAACTTTTCCTCCGTCCTCTTATGGTAAGTGAATGAGGGCTGCAAGTTAAATTGATAAAAGATAGATTAACAGGAGAAGGGTTTCTTTTGTATGAACTCATGGGTTAAACACACACACACACCCCAAAGAAGTGCTTAGGCCTGCAAGCTTTTTAAGATAAGGATTATTTTAGTAGGGTTTGTTTATGCAGATTCATCTCAGACTTTGTCTCCTGTGATAAGGATTGTTCTCCCCATGCTGGAGAGGGAAGGGGACACACTTTCATAAAAGGAATTTTATGTTACCTTTACAAAGGGAAATTAATGCCTCAGTGAGAAAGGGGGAGGGAAGAGATAGTCTCCTGTGTCTCCTGTTTATTAATTGCCTTCAGTTCAAAATAATCCTTATGCCAAAGTGGCATATTTTGGGTGGCAAATTCTGATCCACTTTATTGACATCACTTGAACTGCTTTCTGTATGCCTGCTCCCTGATACCTGTATAATAATTAAATTACTTTATGGGATACAATCACTGAAGGTCCTCTTTAAAGTTTTCAGAGCCAGGTCTGGATTTCTGCACAGCTGAGCTGCCTTCCTTTATTTTCTTATCACATCTGGCTCCAACTTCTGGCCATTAAGAATGCACAAAAGAGAACCTAGATTGGATCAGAATTGCTGCTTTAGCCAAAATAATTTAAGTTGTAACTAGTTCACTTTCCAGAAACTTTGGAGGGTGATGTCAGAACCAACCCTATTTTATTTTTGACATTTATGTAGCAGTTCAAATGTGTATGTGCTTAACCGCTATTCTGTACTGAACTTCCATGTACTAATATGGAATGATACATTAACTGAAAAAAAACAAGGTGCAAAACAGGGCCTATGATATGCTATCTTATGTATAAAAAAGGGAGAGAAATCAGAATCTGTACAAGAATTTGCTTGTATATCATATAAATGAATTTGGAAGGATTTATGTTCAACCAAGAAAAGATGTGAACGAAATTGGGCATTTGAGAGACAAGGATGGGAGGGAGAATGTTAGATTATATACTGTTTTATGCATTCTGCTTTTTGAATCTCATGACTGCATTATTTATTTTAAAAAATTAAACATTTTTCAAAAAACTAAAAATCATTTTGAAAGTAACACTGTAGCCCATTAGGCTTTTCTTAAGTTCCAATGTCAAAAATGTTACTAAAATAAAATAAATATTGAAAGAAAATGTTAACTATAAACATTTTTAAGGGTGTATGTATTTGTATGTGCTATATGTGACAGATTGATGCAGGACAAAAGCCTCCAGAAGGTATACGCTCCCAACAGATGACCCCTAACACTCTGAGGACACAGTCACTATTGGGCAAAAACAATATTATGTACAGCCTTTAATTTGTGATCAAAACAGATTTAAAAAGGAAAAAAGGAAAAGGAAAATTGCAAACATAATACTAACACCTGATCCTGTCCCATTCTAAAGTTCCAAAAGAAGGATTTCAGTTTCCAGGGGACCTCTGAAAGTACCCCAGAGATGTTTAAGAGCCCTCAACACTTCAGTTACAATTGGAGCTACAGTTGGGCGCCTGGGTGGCGCAGTCGGTTAAGCGTCCGACTTCAGCCAGGTCACGATCTCGCGGTCCGTGAGTTCGAGCCCCGCGTCAGGCTCTGGGCTGATGGCTCAGAGCCTGGAGCCTGTTTCCGATTCTGTGTCTCCCTCTCTCTCTGCCCCTCCCCCGTTCATGCTCGGTCTCTCTCTGTCCCAAAAATAAATAAAGGTTGAAAAAAAAAAATTTAAAAAAAAAAACAATTGGAGCTACAGTTAACTATATTTTAAGATGCGTGGGAGCTTATCAAGTCTTAGTGTGCATTCGTGCGTGCATAGGTCAAAATATTATACAAGTTTACATTAGAAGTCTTACAAAAAAAAAAAGAAACCTACCAGTTTGTAATATTATTGAAATCTTTAACTCATACAGGGCTGGGTAAGCATCTGCTAAGGAAGACCCAGGTCATATGGAGCTTCTACTAACTTTAGGGCCCATCCCTACCTCCATTGTAATCCAAATAAAAGCAACACTAAATCAGAAGACAAATATCGGAAAGGCTGGCAAAATGTTGGTTTTCCTTAAGATGACCACTCTAATGTGTTAAAACATTAAAAATATAGAATGAAAAGCTACAGAAGTGGAAAGCACAGGCGTGGGAGTAAGATGAGTCTAAATCCTAGCTCCACTCTTTACTAATTATGTAACCTTGGGCAAATTAGTTAGCTTTTTTGAACCTCCAGTTCTTCATCTATAAAATGTTCGAGATAATACCCACGTCTCAAGTATTTGTGAGGAGTAAGAATAGTTAACACTTACGCTCGCTGCACACCAGCCCTGCTCTGAGCACTTTAAGTCTGTTCATCATCAAAATGACTTTATGAGTTAGGTACTCATGTCAACCCTGAGAGGGCTGAGGGATGTTGAATAACTTCCCCAAAGTCACACAGAAGTTGAGTGGCTGAACCAGGGTTTGCACTGCTCAGTAGTGTAGGGCCAGAATGCATACTCTTTACCACCACAGAATATTGATAATGCTTATGATGCTCAAGTATCACTTACCGTGGAGCTTTAATGGTCTAATAGAAACTGAATAACAGGGGATTACATAGACAGCATTTTTTTTATTTTTCAACCGACAATCTGTGCATGAGCATTCAAGTCAGGGACCCCAGCTCTTTCTCCATTTTTGTTCTTCTATCCAGCTGGAATTACTTTCATCCACCTGGTCCAGAATGGCACACATTCCAGGCTGCAAGGGGGCTGAAAGGGAACAGGTGATCATGTGTTCCCTCTTCAACAGCATCTCTGAAATTGTACATCTCACTTTAGCTCACTTTCCATTGGCTAGCGTGTGCTCATATGGACACATCCAACTGCCTCTTTAAAGACTATAAATATACTTTTTATTCTGAGAGAGAGAGAGCGGGAGGGAGGGGGGAATGGAGAATAAAGCAAATGAGGCAAAATATTTTAAAGTTACAGAATCTGGGTAAAGTGTGTATGGGTATTATCTGTACTATTCTTTCACGTTTTCTGTAAGTTTAGTTTTTTGGTTTTTTGTGTGTGTTTTTGCCAGAATACAAAACTTCATCATTAACTAGTTTGAATAAATAAATGAGTGAAGGGGCGCCTGCGTGGCTCAGTGGGTTGAGCATCAGACTTCAGCTCAAGTCATGATCTCAAGGTTTGTGAGTTCAAGCCCTGTGTTGCACTCCCTGCTGTCAGCACAAGGCCTGCTTCCGGTCCTCTGTCTCCCTCTCTCTCTACCCCTTTCTCCCTCTCTCTTTCTCTCTCTCTTTAAAATAATAATAAAAAAAAAACATTAAAAAATCTTTTTCAAAAGATGAGTGGCTACACCTAGAGACAAGGATAGCATATCTGCCTGGAGCAGGCAGGGTGAAGAAGGCAGAGGGGAGGGATAGGCCTAGGGTATTTCCTTCTGCCCAGCAGAAGCAGAATCCCGGGGAAAGAAAGCATCAGGCTCACTCCACCTAGGTGAGGGCACTGTGACTCTGTCACTCAGGGAAGCCCAGAACCGCAGCTGAGGGCAGGAGGCTGCACCGCAAGGGGCTAGGCCTAGGGGATGGATAGAGTGGTCCTAGGCTGACATCACCAGGGGGCATTCATGCACTGAGGGTTCTGCAGATACGACATCACCACAGCAGAGATGGACAGCACGTGGATACTTGTCATCCACTTAGGGTCCTCAAAGCTACAGAAGTTGGCCAAACTGATGAAGGAGCAGTAGACAGCGACCCAGATGCACCACTTCCGCCTGAGCAGGAGGCTGCACGTGCTGAACCTCCTGCCAAGCAGGTTCATGGAGTTCAGCGTTGAGAACACTCAGTTGACTGCGGCTTGTACCCCAGCGCTTTGCCCGGCTCCTCTGTGGGCCTGATGTATTGTTAGAGGAGTTGCTTTGCTTCCCTCTGTAAGTTTAGTTTTAAAGTAAAAGTGTTTTAAAACTCTATGACTGAAAAAAAAAAAAAAAAACCCACTATCTACTACTTAGAAATTAAATACTGGGTCCTGCACAAAGTACTTTGTAGCCAAACCTCTGTTTCCCCAGTATCTATTCTTACCAAAATTAATATAACCTTGATGGGCGGCAGTGGGGCGGGGGGAATCCTGTCACCTGCTTTTCTTTTCTTTTGAATTGAAGTATAGTTGGCATGCAATGTTATTTTAGTTTTTAGGTGTAGTTGATTCAACATTTATGTACATTACATTGCAAAATGTTCAAGTTACCAGCCACCGCTTTTTACAATAACGTTTATTAGAGCACAGGCATTCATTTATGTATTTTTTTATGGCTGCTTTTGTGCTACAACAGTTAAGTAGTTGCCACCAAGACCATCCGGTCCACAAAGAAAATACTCACTGCCAGGCCTTTACAGAGACAGTTTCCCAACCCCTGCTCTAAACCAGTAGGTGTCCCGAGCTTTAATGAGAATTAGATACACACACGCATGCACACACACGTTCCTGAGCCATTTGTATCACACTCCTTTACCCCTTAATACTTAAGAGTGTATTTCCTAAGAACAAAGATATTTTTTTTACATAACCACACTATAGTAATCAAATTCGGGAAATATAAAACGAATACATTTATCCAACATTCCAGTTTTGTCAATTGCCCCAATAATGTCCTTTACATAATTTTTTCCCTCCTCTTTTACAGAATGTGGTCCAGGATCACATATTGATTTTTGTATCTTTTGTGTGTGTGCGTGCGAGTTGTTTTTCATGTCTCTTCCCTATTTTCAATAGGATTTTTAATCTTTTTTCCCATATTTAGAAATTCTTTCTATATTAGAAGTGTTAGCCCTTTATCTCTGATATACACTGCAAAAACTTTTCTTATAATTTTGTCATTTGACTCTTGACTTTGCTTATGGTATGTTTCTGCCTGTGCACTCATGCAAGAAGGTTTTTTAATGTGAGACTTATTTTTACATCTGAATTTTGAGTCATCCTTAGAAGTTTTTTCTACACTGACATTAAAGTTGTATTCACCAGTATTCTGTATTTCTTCCAGTGCTTGTATAGTTTAATTTTTTACATTTTATCTCTGAATCATTTGGAGTTTATTTTTATGTGAGGTGTGAGGAATGAATCTAATTTCATCTTTTCCCAAACAGCTGCCCGGTTGTCTCAATAGCATTTATTAAAAAGTCCATCTTTGCCCCAGGGATTTGAGATCCCATCATTATCGTATATGAGATTTCCATACACATTTGGGTCTATTTCTGGACTTTTAATTCTATTTCATTGGTCTGTTTGATTATGTGTGTGCTGGCATCATATGGTTCTAATTATAGAGGTCTTGCAGAGTATTTTAATAGCTGGCATGGCTATTCTCTCCCAGAGTAGCTTTTACTTTGCCATGTTTTCCTAGATATTCTCGGATGTTTATTTTTCCATATGAACTTTATTTCCTATCAACTTGTCTAGCTCCAGAAAAAAAAAAAAGTGTTGGTGTTTTTATAGGGATCATGTTAAAATTCTAAATTAGGTACAGAACTGATTATCTTAATGATTTTGAGACTAGAATAAGGGACGTATTTCCATTCATTTCAGTTTCTTTGTGTGTCTTTCAGGAATGTTTTATAACTTTCTTTGTATATGTATTCAACATTTCTTGTAAACTTCCTAGATATTTTACCTTTTTTTGATGCCTCTGAAAAGGGGCGTTAAGAGGTTTGAGATTTCAGAGATTTGAATATTGCACGTTAATTTTATATCCTGCTACCTTACTCAATTACTTTATTGATACCTAAGTTTCATAGGGAATTTTCTAGGGTAGCACTGTCCAATTGAAATACAATGTAGTCAGATGTGTGATTTTAAATGTTCTAGTAGCTAAATTAAAAATAGTTAAAAGAAACAGATGAAATAAAGTTAATAGTATATTTTATTTAATTCAATATGTCAAAGTATAATTTTAGCATATTATCAATAGTAAAATTAACAAGATGTTATAAATTCTTTTTTTATATAAGGTCGTCAAAATCGAGTGTGTGTTTTACATTCACAGCATATTTCAATTTAGATCTTAAGTTTTTATCAGAAATATTTTGTGAATTAGATTTTGTAAATTTACAGTTGGAAAAGTATATTCACCTATCCAAATTGTTCCAAGCATACTTAAAAGTTTTCTTATCATTGATGCAAGTACCCAAAAAAAAAAAAAATCATTTCCCTTTGATATTGACATCCACATCGACAAAACTGTTTTTTCCTTTTTTTAGAAGGACTGATTTGACTTTGTAGCAAAAGCATCTTTCTGTTCAGAAAATTCAAAAATTCTTGTGTCAACCTAGTATTACTAACATCAAATCCAAAAGGGTATTTCATAAACTGAAATTCAGCCTTCAGATGAGGAAAATAGAGCCTCCCAGAGGTAACTCTTAACCAATGGGGTATCACAACCCGGTTAAATACTCCTGCATGCTATCATTTATGTGGACAATTCTGAGAGCCATTCTGTATGCTTCTCAGGAGGTGACATAGGACCTATCCTCAAGGGTGACCTTGATAATGCACGGTTACATGGTCAGCTTTCCCTTCTTCCCTATCTCATTCTCTCCTATGCTTTAACTCTGGCCCCATGGAATCATCTCCTTCAAAAACTACTGGTGCTTAAGCCCTTATCTCAGGCTCTTTTTTCAAAGGAAATTCAAACAAAGACAGGGATTTACAAAGTTTGGAGCATGGGGCATGTGTAAAAATAGTGGGAGTGCTTGTAGAAAAACAAACTAGAAATATCTACTAAGACCTGAAAATATTGTTCTAGAACTTGAGTCAAAGGTGAGAACTGGAAACATTGATTTATATTGGTTTCTTATTAAATTAAGTAAGGACACAGTGTTAAAACTGAAGTCTGTATTGTGGCTGTGTAAGAGAATATTTTTATCTTTAGGCATATATAACTGATTCTTGAAAGTTCAGAAGAAATATGTAAATGCATGTATGTATATGTGGATATATATGTGTGTGTATATACACACACACACATATATATCCATATATCTGAGAGAGAAATAGGGAGACAGAGGGAGAAAGGGAAAAGAGAGGAGAGGGAGAGGTTCTGGTTAAAGAGCATATGGGTGTTCCTTGTACTATTCATGGAACTTTCCTGTAATGAAATTATTTCCAAATAAAGTTTTAAAGAAACTATCCTAGAGTTTCTTTTCAAAAACAGCCAATGTCAGTCATATAACTTCAGAGTCAGCAGCAGCCTTTAATTTCATACTACCTACCTATAAAAAAATTTCTGGACAATGCTGACAAGTTAATATTCTTAAAGGCTCCACATTTGGGCTCACGAAAAAAAAAAGTAGAGGAAACATTCACTCGGAAGTGATTATAAATAGTCACACTTTCCCCCCACTTGAAAACAAAAGGTAATATTGGCTATTGCCATTAAAATCTTGGCTGCCTCTTCCCTTATCTTGATGACCTGGTTTGCAGAGGCACTGTGAAAATTCATTAGAAAATGGTAAACAACTGAGATATTGGGTTCAAAGGTCACGCACTGATATAATTTCTTCCCTGGGTTTCTTGGAAACTTTGGTCAGGAAATCTCTTGCTGAGTTAGTGAGCAAAGATAATACAGATCTTGTGGGGAGAAGGTCTGTTCAGGAACAAAAGGTACACTTTCCAGCAACTTGAGCAGATGCGTGTGAGGCAGAACTAACTTGCTAAGGCTGGAATAGCTTTTACAACTGATATTACACAATTCCTTCACTCGCCAGAGTTCCATGGGGCAGCTCACAACTGTCTTCCGCTCTAACTGCTCATTTGCAGCCTCCACCATTTCTTAAATGATACCTGCCAAGTCACCATCTGTCTGTGCTTAAATATATTCAGCCCCAAGCAGCTCATTACACCTGAAACAGCACTAATGAGAGTCCATGTCCTTGTATACACAAAGATCTTTTATAAATCATTATTTTTAATAGTAATAAAAAAATAGGAAGAATTTAAATGCCAATCAATAGAAGAACTGTTAATTCACCAAAATTCTAAGTACTATTAAAAATAATATGTTGGAGGGGCACCTGGGTGGCTAAATCGGGTAAGTGTCCAGTTCTTGATTTCAGCTCAGGTCATGATCCTATGGTTGTTGAGATCGAGCCCTGAATCAGGCTCTGCACTACCAGTGGGATTGGTATTCTCCCTCTTGGGATTCTCCCTCTCTATGTCTCTCTCTCTGCCCCTTCCTTCCCTGTCCATGTATGCTCTCTCTCTCATAATAAATAAATAGACATTAAAAAATAATACATTGAGGGGCACCTGGCTGGCTCATTCGGTTAAGCGACTGAGTTCGGCTCAGGTCATGATCTCACGGTTTGTGAGCTTGAGCCCTGCATCAGTCTCTGTGCTGACAGCTCAGAGCCTGGAGCCTGCTTTGGATTTTGTGTCTCCCCTCTCTCTGCCCCTCCCCACCCATGTTCTGTCTCTGTCTCTCTCAAAAATAAATAAACATTAAAAATTTTTTTTTAAATAATACATTGCATCTATATACATCTATTCGAAAAATGTCTACAATATATTGTTAAGCAAAATTAAGAGATAATAAAATAGTTTACATAATGTTCTGATTTTTTGTACAAAAAACTGTAAAGGTTGTATCCATCTGCAAAAAAAAAAAAAAAAAAGCAGTCTAGAAGGATAAATTCCAAACAATTTCACACTCTTAGTAGTGGTTTCCTGTGGTGAGGATGGTGGAAACAACTCATTCCCACATTTTTTGTTTCACTGGAGGAAGAGTTTCCCTTACACTAGTGACCTTGGCCCTTATTCCTATTCCTCTCCTTGGAGATGTCTGGGTAATATGATGGAACAAGCTATTCTCTCCAACTCTTATTTCCAGGTAAGGAGCAGGCATTAGAGAAATATCACTCCTGTAGATGGTAGAGGGTTAGGTTTGCAAAAGAAGTGAACAGGTGTAAATTAGTCACAGCATGTCTTTCCCTCTGCTGGGAATCAGACCTCAACAGAACCCACTCCTCTGTTCCTCCATTCCATGCTGTAAGTTTTATGGAGGTGGACATTCTTAGGTTGTATAGTATTCCTGATGACTGGGGCATTTGAGCGCTATCCAGGGATTTGGTATTAGCAAGGCTCACTGCTGTCTCCCACATAGGCCACATTCTGTAATAGCTGTAACAGTAACAAAGCTGACATTTTGGTGTCTATCTGCCCAACTCTCTACTTCCTTGGTTCTGAACATGGGTGAGTAATAAATATCATTCATTGGAAGCCTGCGGGTATGAAAAAAATATTCTCTTCTTATTTTGTATGCTTGTATATTGTTTGAATTTTTTGTAATAATGAGCATGTATTATATAGAGAGATATATAAAGATACATACCTCTAGATATAGAGATGTAAGATCATAAAACCAAATCCTCACAGTTTTTACCTAGTATTAGGATTCCTGTCTCCTCTGATTTGTATCATTCTTTATACTTTAATTGCTTAGAGGAACCATATTGCCATCCAAGCATAGAAGTGCTTTGCCTTAACCCATTCTCTACTTGCTTGGCCATTGGATTCATTCTCTTGTTCCATATGTATTTTCTCCCTTATGATTTAAAGCACCCAATTTTCCTGCTCTCAAGAAGGCCACTGCCTCTCTATTCCATTAAGTCATACTTATTCTGACTGGAAAAAAGCTATCTCTATTTTTCTAGGCCCCCCCCCAGTATAATTTTGCTTTGGTTACAGCCAAAATATTGTCTTCCAAGCATTAATAGGAACCTACTTCATTTTCCATCTCATGGCCTTCAAAAATATAAAATATTATGTCCTCTCAAATCTTTTTATTCCCCCAGGCAAAATATTCCCGGTTTTTTTTAACTGTGTGTCATATGACATGGTTTTGATTTCCTCTAATATTTTGATTACTTACTTTCCTTGGAATGGCCCCCAATTTGTTGATAAACCTCCTAAAAGGTGTTAAAGAATGATGCCCAAAGTGAAATACAGTTCTCTGGATGTGATCTGACCAGTGCTGAATAGAAAACCTACTTGTTATAAGGATGGCATACTTTTACCACAGTGGAAAGAGTGGTGGTGTTTTCTCACGGTATATGTCACATTGGTCTTCATGTCAGGGGATCCACTCATATTGGGCTTATTGCGATAGAAAACAGAAATCACTTTCATCCATGCTAATGGTGAAATAGATTCATTGCTCTCAACATACAAATACCTCAAGTAAATTCCATACTAAATTATAAAAGTCCCCGTATTTTCTATAGTGATCATCCCTTCACAACCAAATGCCCTCCCTTTTTGCCCTTCTATTAACCACTCAACCCAAGTGAATTTCAATTTCTCTTCTCCGAGTTATTTAAAGTTACTCTTGTAAATGATGCTAATAAGAAAAATCCAATAGTCTCTTTTTAGGTCCAGTCCTGACCTCTGTAATGAATTTGACACTGATGGCCATTCCCTCTTTCTTGGGTTCCAGACACTCTTGACTTCCAACTCTCATACCACTCCTCAAGGTTCCCTCCCATTCTAGATAATTTCTCCTTAGGCAATTCTTCCAAATCTGACTCTGTCATCATCCTGCTTAAAATATTCAATGTCTCTTTACAGTAATGGTTCACAAGCCAGTTATATATTAGAATCACCTGGGGAGATTTTATTTTTTTAATATTTATTTATTTATTTATTTATTTTGAGAGAGAGAGCACATAAGCAGGGAGTGGCAGAGAGACAGGGAGAGAGAATTCCAAGCAGGCTTTGCACTGTCAGCATAGAGCCCAACTCAGGGCTCGATCTCATGAACTGTGAGATCATGACCTGATCAGAAATCAAGAGTCGGATGCCTGGGGCGCCTGGGTGGCGCAGTCGGTTAAGCGTCCGACTTCAGCCAGGTCACAATCTCGCGGTCCGTGAGTTCGAGCCCCGCGTCGGGCTCTGGGCTGATGGCTCGGAGCCTGGAGCCTGTTTCCGATTCTGTGTCTCCCTCTCTCTCTGCCCCTCCCCCGTTCATGCTCTGTCTCTCTCTGTCCCAAAAATAAATAAACGTTGAAAAACAAAATTTAAAAAAAAAAAAAAAAAAAAAGAGTCGGATGCTTAACCGACTGAGCCACACAGGTGCCTCTGAATCACCTGGGGAGCTTTTAAAACCCATCTAAGCCCAGGCCCCAATCCCAGATGAAGTGAATCAGAATTAGCAGGTGTAGGCCAGGATTTAAAAACCACCGGAGATGGTAAGGTAAGGACCTTGATCACATTTGACCTTGATCTCATTTGCAAACTCTTTTAGTAGTTCAAAACAATCATAATGTTGTCTACCAAACACCTATTTCTATTTACTCCATAAATTGCATATTTCCCATACAGCTATGTGATTTTAAGAAACCAGATTCCCATCCCCACCTCCTGATCATGATTAAAGTTTAGAGACTGATGCCTACTGACAGCCATCTTTGAGCAAAGAGAAAAATAAAGGGTTAAAACCATTCCTGAGGACAGCAAAGCAGAGGGATGCAAAGAACCCGAATCCTTGATGACATCACTGAGCCATTAAATTAGCCAAATTTTGATCCTGTCCTGCCTCTGGACTCTTTGTTATATGAGAAAATAAATGTTGTTATCATTTAAGTCATTTCTGTGAGGTTCTGTTATTGTAGCCAAGAGCATCTCAACATTCATCTGGATATAACTTAAAAAGATTAAATGCCTTAAACTCACTTAAATTAGATAATTAATTCCTCATAATTTCTTCAACCTTCTTGAATCTTGGCCTTACTTCCTTCTTTCCAATATTTGTTCTAGAGCTCTACATTCAAATATCACTGAGATGAAATGTACAAACTAGTGCTACTATTCAGCTCACAGACCTTCCAGGAGAGAGAGGGAGAACTCGTGTGAGAACTTCTTCCTGTTCTCAAGGGTTGGAAGGGAATCAAGATTAATCTTAACTTACCCAGTATAGCAAGTTACTATTTTTATTGTTATTATTATCATTATTATTATTACTAAAATAATATACACATTTGAGCTAGCTCTAGAACGGAATCCCAAATGGTAGAATTGTACAAATTGGATGAGGGAAAAAAAGTTAATTTGCCATCTAGTGTGTAAATGTTTTGCCATCATTAGAAAAAAAAAAGTCTTAAACTTTCTCTCTTCCAGTGAGTAGTTTTTCAGATATTGAAATTAGAGGCTTTTTAAAAAAGGTAATATAAAAGAGATAAATTGACACTTTGTTGATGATTTATTGTCTTTGCTGAATTTTTGCCAACACAAGTCAATGGTAAAATGGTTTTCAAAGCTATCAAAAAAAAAAAAAAACCACAAAAACTAAAGAACAGCTGCAAAAATTACAAACTCATCAAATGCATTAAAACTTAAGAAAGAGAAAGGTCAAATGAGCCTTCTAGTTAAGGAATATAGACCTAAATTAAAGTATTTCATGTAGCCGAATTTAGTATACAATCAAGGAAAAATATATGTTGAATTATTTGCATATATCAACATTCAAACATAAAATATCTTACAGTCTTCTTTAAATTGAAATACTAAAAATGCATTCAGGGACGCCTGGGTGGCTCAGTCGGTTGAGCATCCAACTCTTGATTTCAGCTCAGGTCGTGATCTCACCATCCTGGGATCGAGCCCTGTATAGGGGTTGGTGCTGACAGCTTGGGGCCTGCTTGGGATTCTCTCTCTGTCCCTCCCCTGCTCCTGTACTATCTCTCTCTCTCAAAAGACATTTTTCTTTTTTTTTAAGAATTAAGAAATTGGCTTGCAGAACCACTCTCTGTCTTCATGACAAGAGGACTCTGCAACAAGATTAGGCTGTTCCCCACCCCCCTGTGTCAATTAAACTTCCTCTTATTTCTCCCCATCCAATCAATGTTTTATTTCCTTTAGAGTAACAAGTATCACAATCTGAAATGTTCTTAACTGTTTGTTGTCTAATTCCACTGGCATGTAAACTGGACAAGAGCAGCAACCTCATCTAGTTTATTTGCTCAAATATTCCTAGCAAGGCAGCTAGAATATCTGATCCCCTTAGGAGCTCAGTAAGTATCTGTTGCATATATATATATATATATATATATATATATGAGCAGATCAATAAATCTCAGTTAAAATATATTTTAATTTACATAGGAAAAGAAAAGACTCTGTATAGTAGATTCTAACTAATTCAATTAATTAGGAAATTCTTCACTGAGAAGTATTAATGATGTGAAATTGTTAACAGACAGGCATGTATATTTAGGAGCTGGTTATAAAAAAAAGAATGCTAAATGTATACAGATTGCTTCTTAAATATGAGAATTTTTACAGTATTATTTGGATTACTATTATTATTTTTAAAGATTTTCTTTTTAAGTAAACTCTACACTCAACATGGGACTCAAACTTACAACCCTGAGATCAAGAGTTGCATCCCCTACTGACTAAACCAGCCAGGTGCTCTGATTTGGATTATTTTATTTCATTGGACTGGATTGGATTGATTTTATTGCTTTTTTTTTTAATTTGGAGTATTTTAAACCTTTCTAAACTTGAAGCGTTTACTTACCAAGAAGGACAAATGCCATCTCAAGAATGCTTATGATCAGACCCAGCTTAAGACCTGGGACAGCAATCACCAAAAGCAAGTCTTCTTATTGCCCTAACTAACCACTCTTCCACATGTAGCCACTCAAACTCTCTAAAGATTGTGAAAACTTCCTAAACTCAGACTGTCTTAGTTTGTTCAGAGTGCTATGACACAATGCCATAAACTGTTTCTAAGGCTAGCTTAGAAACAACAAACATTTATTTCTCAAAGTTCTGAAGTCCAAGATTAAGAAGCTGGCAGGTCCAGGGTCTGGTGAGAGCCTGCTTCCCAGGTGGCCATCTTTCACCTGTAAAGTCACATGGTGAACGGAGCTAGGGATCTCTCTGGTGCCTTTTTCATAGGGGCACTGATCTCATTAGTAAGGACTCTTCCCACATGACCTAATCACGTCCCCAAGACCCCATGTCCTAATACCATCATTTGGGGGTAGGATCTCAACATGAATTTTTCAGGGAGACAAACATTCAGATCATAGCTCAGACAAAAAAATAGCAGAAGCAAGAATTGAAACTTAAGGTATCTAACTGCAAAGCCTGTATTTTTTTTTTCAGTATAAGATGTTTTCCAGTAGATCAGAGTTTGATAACATGTCAGACATGAAAAGTAAGATAGAAACAAGAGTTTAGAGACTCTTGGAAAGAAGGAACCTGAGATTTACAAAATCATCTGCTTTTCACAGGTCTTAAAATGCTTGCACTTAATCAAAAAGTGAAGGTCATATTAATAAGGGGCTGGATATTGTTAAGTAAAAATCAGCATCAGGTAATACCTACAAACAGCATACATGACATTCCATCCTGGGAGGGCACCATCTCCAGCATCATCACCATCAAATAATTCTTATGTTTTTTAATGTTTATTTATTTTTGAGAGAGAGATAGAGAGAGAGCAAGCTGGGGAGGGGCAGAGAGAAAGGGAGACACGGAATCCGAAGCAGGCTCCCGGCTCTGAGCTGTCAGCAGAGAGCCTGATTTGGGGTTCGAACTCATGAACTATGAGATCATGACCTGAGCCAAAGTCAGACACTTAACTGGCTTGGTCACAAGCCACCCAGTTGCCCCAAATAATTGTCATTGAAGAAGCTACTGAATGAGGTATGAGAAGTTATACTCAGCAATTAATCTAAGGATTTGAAGTGATAAATTTGATACTCAAAAGATCTTATTTCTCGAGTTAACCACAATTAACTGGAAAGCTCAAATGTGTTGACAGTATGTTAGCATGAAACAATTATGATATGGATCTTTTTCAAGGAAATTTCTTTCTGCTTGTTTCCATGCATTGGAACCAAATATATAATTAGTGACAATTTGTTCAAAGTATACAAAGTGGCAAAATGCTGAACTGGCAACTGTATATATTGAAATTAAATGGTAAATACTTGTTCTCTCACCTTTCATATTTACAATAATATTTTGTTTCCCCTGTGAGATTCTCACTGCATATAATGTAAATGAAAATAAAAATGTCTTGACATACATGAAATCTATAAGGTCATTTGTAACATTTGTGATAAGCTTTGAAATGTGGTATTAAAAAACATGGAAGTTTTTAAAAAAATTTAGTCTATTAACATTCATTTCAAACCTTTTCCCGCACAGACCAACATTTGATGTAGTTACTGCTTTGTTTTTCTCAATGCAAATGTAAAAAAGGGCTTCAGTTAGAACAAGACGCACAGCCCCAAATTTGAGATTCCCAGAGTTTTTGGCAAGTTCTGTTATAGAGTCTAAAAGGTTTCCTTGGGGGGCACCTGGGTGGCTCAGTCAGTTAAGCATCTGACTTTGGCTCAGGTCATGATCTCATGGTTCGTGGGGTCAAACCCCACATCGGGTTCTGTAACTGACAGCTCAGAGCCTGGAGCCTGTTTCAGATTCTGTGTCTCCCTCTCTCTCTGTTTTCCCCCCACCCCTGCCCTACTTGGGCTCTCTCTCTCTCTCTCTCTCTCTCTAAAAATAAATAAACATTAGAAGGTTTCCTTGGACTTCTAGCAGGACTGCGAGCATGGACAACTTTGTATTTATGTACAATGTTCCTGGTTACCTTTTTGCCCAAAGCTAATATTAACTCTCTCCTAATGAATGCTAACACTTTCCGTAATGCAATCTGTTTTACCACCTGTTGTCTAAATATTCTATTTTCTTTCACAGTTGCTAGAAAATTACCCTGTTTACATTTTGAGGTCACACAGCTTCTGTGAGTCTTTCATTAGAATGAAATCAATTCTATAGCTAGATTGATAGAAAGTATTTGCTTAGGTTGTAAACGATCTGATTAGTAGTTGTTGAAGGGAGAGCAAAGTGATGCAGAAGAGGGAAATAGAGTATGAAGTATCTCAGCAACCACTGGCCAAAAGCCATATAAATACCAGAACTGTTCAGTGGACTTCAAGACATAAGTTGATTCTGGTTATCAGGCAGGTGTTTTTGGCCTCTAACAGTTGCATTTCTTGGCCTCCTCTGTTCTACAGCATTAGCTATAAGGCCAGAGAGCAAAGGAGCCTACAGGACAAAACTCTTTACTGAAAGTGACTTTATTCACATGGTGAAGGGAAACTGGTCCTGTCCTGGATTTAAGCAAGTGTTGCACCATCTTTTATAATCATAACCCTCAAGAAAATACATATTTAAATTTTGAAAGGCTGTTCTTGGGTCTTCCGTCTTCATACTTTTCTTTGAAAATCATGCTTTCAGTAAATGTAACTGAGCATCACAAAAAGTTGAATAATGTAAATACTAAATTATGAATTCTTATTAGGAAAGGCTGTGGGTAACATTTTAGTTCTGAAAACATATTTTCTATTTTAGATGAAAAAGATGTGTGCATTTAGGAAAGAAATATAGAAAATACTCCATCTGGAAAATATATACCAATATTTGTGAGACACAGAGAAATTAAAATCCATGGCTATGCCTACATAATTACAAATACTCATTTAATTATATGAATTCAGCCAACAAAGTAAATTCCATGAAAATCAATAAAAGCCTCTTCACTTTTCTTTTCAATTGAGGTAACAGTTGATAAATAGAAGATGTTTTAAAATTCTTAATATTTTCTTTATTTTGTTTTATTTTATTTTATCTTATTTTATTTTATTTTAGGGACAGATCATGAATGGGGTAAAGGCAGAGAGAGGGGGAGAAAGAGAAATTCAAGCAGACTCCTCACCGTCAGCACAGAGTCCAGCATGGGGCTTGAATTCGTGAACCGTGAGATCATGGCCTGAGCGAAACTCAACAGAAAGATGCTTAACTGACTGAGCCACTCAGGCTCCCCTTAATATGATCTTTTAAATAAATAGTTGTTATTATTTTAATCACAAAATGAATGCATGCCCATTATGGAAAATATGAAAAAAAAAATCCAAAACCAAAATCACATTATCCATAAATCTACCTTTGAAGTATCATCACCATTACTTTTGTAGTGTATGTCTTTCGGACTTTTCTATGCATAGATTATGTATACACTTAAAAAAATAGTTTGCACTATTTTGTCACTTATTTTCCACCTCCAAATTATGCACAGTTTTTCTTTATTCTGCTGCATTTAATCTTTTATGATTGATATAAAAGTTGTTGCCAATGTTCTATTATAAATACAGCTGCAGTAAATGTCTTTGTGAATAAATTTGTATACTTTCCATTATTTCATTAGGGAAATATTAGCAATGGATTCTAAGTGCTAATATTTCCCTAATGAAATAATGGAAAGTATACAAGATAAACAGCCTTTTAGAAACATTGAAATAAATTATACTCTCACAGATAGTGATAAGAAGGCTAGTTTGCCAATGACCTGGCTAACACTGGGTATTATCAACCACCCGTTTTCTTTCATATGTAGACAGAGCACAATCAAACAAGTGCAAGAGGTGGGCAAGTATATATATTTCCTTCTAAATGGTCCACAGATTTCCCTGGAGTCATGGGAAGTCATGGAGACATGATGCGAGTCAAAACCAAGTCTTCAAAAGCAAGGCAGAGGAACTAAATTAACATAATTTCGGCCACTATGTCCATAACTTCCCTTGTCTGACTCATTTGTTCCTTGTACATTCATGTGTCTTAGCTCTGAGGCTGCCTTTGTTTCAAGTTAGTAAATTACAAAAGGCAGATCAGCAGCAAAAGAAGTAAGTTAGAACACAGTACAGACAAGAGATTTTTTATCTCTACAAAATTCAATGTTTTATTAAAGTGTATTTGTTATTTATTCATGATACTAAAACACTATGATTTGTTCAATCTTTTATTACCCACACAAAATAATCTTTTATTACCCATTAACAAAAATATATTTAAAACAAAAACAAATCAGTTTTCTAGAAAAATTGCAAAGGCATTACACAGGCACCAAGTTTTCTGAAAGAACCAGATAGCAAATATTTTAAGACAGTCTTGCAGGCCATATGGTGCCTGGCACAATTATTCAACTCTGCCCTTGTAGCATGAAAACAGTAATGGACAATATGTAAGTAAATGAGTGTGGTTGTGTTCCAATAAAACTTTATTTACAAAATTACACAACTGGGTGGATTTGACCTTCAGGCTGTCATTTGCCAACCCCTGCTCTATCTTACTGTTTCACTCTAAAGAAAAAATACACTGAGGAATGTTTGTATAATTATCTTCATGAAGTTAGATCATTTTCACATGAAGTAAAATTATTCTTTACATTAAGAGATAATTTTTATTAAATATCTGTTAAGTGAGAGGGATCACATGAAGCCACCGACAGTCTAAGAAAGGGCCATTGCTTTGGTAGAAGGGACACAGAAGGGAAGAGTCAAAGAAGAAAGCTAAAGTTGAAAGGGTCTCCAGAGGACTTCTTTTGCCTCATCCAAATAATACTTAATACCTAAACTCTTCTGAAGTACTTTAGACCTTATAAATCTTCATGGATAAGAACAAAGATAGACCTCAAATCAAAATCAAAGCACTGCTCAGTGCAAAAGCACAACTCTGACATTACTAGGCAATGAAAACAGTCATAATCCTCTTAATCATTGTGTTATTAGTATTGGCAGGTTTGTTTTACCTGATGGTTTATTTTGTTACTTATTTGGGAGATGTTCTTCAAAAATTAGCTATCATAGCTACAAAAATTAGCAAAGGAGTGATGAATGACTTGAAAGAGCTTGTAAGAAGCACACCAGGACAGAGGAAATGTTCAAATGGAAAGTCAGAACCAACATGTGGTTCTTTTACAACACAACTTGATTTAGATGTGTCATATTGTATACATTTTTACAGTGTCACTTTGGCTTTATGACTAAAAGAACATTTCTACCAAAGGGCTAACCTGTTCAAAAGTTCAGAAGAGAGTTTGTATTATTTTCCTCCATGACACAAGCCCTTCTGCCAGTTTAGGTTCATGTGGTAGTTTAATGGTGGCCGCAAATCCTTTGATACTCCTACTGAGAAATGGACTCTATACCCTCTCATATTCTCTAACAGAACACAGTGGAAGTGACATCATGCCTGTTTCCAGGTCCAGGCCTTAAAAACCCAACCATTTTCATTTTCTGTCTCTTGTAACACTTGCTCTTGGAGTTCTGAGCTGCTGAGTAAGAAGACTCACTACCCTGTTGAAAAGTAAAAAGTCCAACTACCTTGGAACACAGAAAAGTCCTGGTACTACATGAGGAAAGAGAGGGGCCCAGCTCTCTAGCCGTCCCATCAAAGCACCAGGCACGTGGGCAAAGTCATCATGGACCACTTAGGTTTAGTTGCCAGTATATTGAGCAGAAGAATCACTTAGTGAAACTGTTCCCAATTTCATGAGTCATAAAATTGTGAGATATAATAAAAGGCTTGTTATTTTAATCCATTAAATTTTGGTTGTCACATAGCAATAGGTGACTTGAACAGCATCTATGAATGACAAATATCAAGAGATATTTATATGCATTCTATAGCAATAACTTATTTTGTGTTTCTTTCATTTTCTGGTTACTTTCAATAAAATACACATCCCTGGCTTTTGTCATTCCATGGCTATGGTCATCTGAGAGTTATATTTCACTTCCTAAACAATGAACCTCACTAAGAAATTTCTAAGACTCTTATTGACTCATGATTACCACTTAAAAAACAACTTTTGAAAATGTTTAAAGCCCTCCACAGAACCAATGTTTATTGGCAGGCAGATCTTAAAAATAAGCAATAGACTAAAGAGCTGAATTTAATATTAATTTCATAGCTAAATCCAACTTAATTATCTTGTTCAATGATTTCTGATCTCAGTTTTAAAACACTTTGCCATCATTAATGCATTCAAGCAATCACAAAGTTCTCCATAATATCTCAAAAAAAATTTTTTTTCTTTCATTCAAATTAGAATAAAAAGTGTAAAATGTGTCAAACAGCAGAAATTTGGGGAAGGAGCAAATGGTACTTTCCATGCATAAATAAAATCCTTCAGAACATAAAATAGGTACCATAAGAATATGTCATACACTTGTATATATACTGTATTGGTATTTCCACCTGGTATTCTCAGGTATGCAATTCCATAGTACATACTATTCTCTCATGTGAGAGCAGGGAAATTTGGGGGCGCCTGGGTGGCTTAGTCGGTTAAGTGTCTGACTTCAGCTCAGGTCATGATCTCCTGGTATATGGATTTGAGACCCATATCAGGCTCTGTGCTGACAACTCAGATCCGGGAGCCTGCTTAGGATTCTGTGTCTCCCTCTCTTTCTCTGCCCCTCCCCCACTGTGCTCTCTCTTCTCTTTCAAAAATAATAAATAAACAAGAAAAAAAGCAGGGAAATTTGTTGAATGGCTGTAACTACCTGGCTTCTCACCCCAAGACCTTCACTAGTTAACTCATGAAAAAAAAAAAAAATATATATATATATATACATATATTAATATGAAGAAAACATTGGTTTATAATGACAATCTTTTTCTGTAAAAATTACTTTCTAACATAGCCTGGTATGGTGGAGTATTTCTCAAAAAGAGTTAAATAGGATTTGATTCTTCAGGATCATAACATGTGTTAATTGGACTTGAAATTCCCTTGTAAATAAGTTTAGGGAAAGTTTGAAAGGAAATTGTTAAACACATTTCCTTTCCAGAATTTCCTGGGAACCTTGAATACACTAAGTTCTGTGAACCTCTAAGGGATACCACAGTATGCAACATCAAGCATAGTTGACTGTGGCATCCTTTTTTTGGAAAATCATTTTGGAAAATGAGTACGGACTAAAGCGCACTTTGGGAAAGGCTGGCAGAGTGGAAAGTTTCTGGAACTTGGAGCTCAGAGGCATGGGTTACAATCCTCATATTCCACTTACTGGCTGAGCAAACAATTTATCCACTATTAGTGTCAATCTCATCTTATGTAAAATGAGGTAATTATACATGTGCTGACTGGTACTCCACAAAGTTCTTATGAGTAATAAACGAGAAACTTTTAACTATAAGTGACTACTTCAATGCCTGGCATACTGAAGGCCCCAGTGAATAGAATGTTGGAGAAATGATCTCCTTTGAAGAATTGTCTTTATTTTTTTTAAGGCCCTGGTGAGAGGCTCGTTTGCTTATGAATTCTAGTGTTGATTTCTCATCAACCTCCAAATCTTTACCCTGCCTGAATGAGCCTAGCCAGTTTTCCTGAAGCCTCACATCTTGTGGCAACGACCATAGAATATGCTATACCTTCTGCTGAACTGAAAGTGAACTTGGTTTTGTTATTTAACCCATTTTACATTTGGACAACTAAGCCTAGGGATTTTAAAGTTAATTTCTCAAGAAAATAAAACTTGGACGTAAAACCTATCTTAAACAGAGAGCTAGTACCAGAAACTCAGGGCATGGCTTACTTAATCTCTTTGACCCTTTGTTTCCTCACTTATAAATAAAAATAACTGTCCTATAAGGAATATCATGAGGATTAAATTTGATAATACATATGGTAAATACATTTATAGTGTAGGATATAGTAATATAGTTAATAAACCATTCTATACTAGTATCAAAAGAAATTTTCATAGAATTAAATAATATTAAAATTAAAGGATCTATCATAGATTACCTAGTCCAATTCCCTCCTTTTCAAGAATTAAAAAAAAAAAAAAAAAAAAAAAAAAAGCTCAGAGGGATGAAGCGTGAAAGAATTTAGCCAATTTACAGTTCTTAGTGGTCATGTCAGGCAGGATGTAATAGCTTTCTCCAAATATTAAAAAAAAAAAGAATAGATTTGTCCTGTGTGACCCCAAGGGATAAAATCAGTGGTAAAACTAGAGGAGACTAGGTAAAGAAGAAATTTCTAGCAATCTCTGTGTTCCACTGTTGAAATAGGCTGTCTCAGGCTGCCACTTTCCCCTCTAATTATATATTGAAACTGACTTCAGGAAGATGAGGCAGGCCAGATGTATAGTTATTCACGCTCTGGGTTGAGTGCATTGGAGATTAATCATATGCATCATGGCTTGGACATGCGGTTGACACGTTGCCTGAGATAGGCCCAAACCTATGACAGAGCCAGCTCTGGATTTGTTTTAACAGAAATACAGGAGCTGTTATCTCATTGGAAGAAAGGACTCGAAACTTTGATTTCTGGACCCTTTACATAAGATTGAGAAAATGCCAAGTATTCATATCAAAGAATAGGGTTTCGAGGAGATTATAGGGAAGCTAAATTCCTTTAACCCAGTTGGTGTTGCCACTGGGTATATATAGTAGCAAGGCTCAACTCTGCTGGATGGTTAACCACAATTTCAGAAGCTGCAATTTTCTGTTATCTGTACTGACAGCCTTTTTATTTATGTGGATAATTGAAAATTGACTATAATTATGCAATCTGACAACTTCAAGACAACTCATTGAGGGTTACTCTTTAGAAACAATGTGAATTGAGATGTTCCACCCACTAGACAGCCCAAGTCATGTTTGCTCATGGTTAAAGAATGTGCCATCAATCACAATACGCCAAACTAACAACAACAACAAAGAAAGTTCTCTCTTAGAAACAATCTAGGCAAGACAGGACTGACAGTAGCAACAAAAGAGAAGTGAGAGGTGATTTGAGGAAGTAAAATAAAGTTCAGTAAAGGCTGGGATATTTCTGTGGAACCTTTTGAGAGGGGAACTCCAAGACATGCCTTCCATTTGTTCAGATCGGGACCTGAGTTTGCATATTTTGTGATTTCAGAGTATGTTCTGACTAAAACAGCAAATACACTTAGTATAAATGGTTAATGAAGCTAGCAGTAAAGTGGGCACATCCTGTTACAATGCACATAAGAATAACAAAGCTAATATTAACCTAGCACTTACCATGGGCAGGCACTGTGCTAAAACGTTATACATGAGTTAGCTTGTTTAATCCTCCTAACAAGCCTGTGATGCAGGTGCTATTCTTAACTCTGTTTTCAGAAAACTAAAATTTAGAGAGAGAAACTGTTTTCCACAGCTGATAAATGTCTCACCTCAGGTCTGAACCAAGGTTTTCTGACCCCAGCCTTATAGTCTTCATTATTGCGCAGTAGTGTGCTGTATGCTGTCCCTTCCATTAACCCTGGCAACATCTGAAATGGAATTTAATCCTGTTATTTTAGTACTCCTGCCCTTGCCCCCGGAGAAGCCCGTTATTTACCACCTCGAGTGGCCAGCTGAATGCAGGCCAACCTTTGGGACCTGGTGTGGCTCTTCCACATCAATCCTTGGAAGAAACCTACTAGAAATAAGTTATTTCTCCAGCACGGTCATGAGAGGCCAGAGACCCACTAAAGATGATAGGCTTTAACCAGGAGAAGTGGCATAAATTGAAACACAATCAGGAAAACCTTCTAACCATTATTTCATTTGCAGTGATACTTGAGTGTGTCTCACGGGTGCTGCTAAGGAAACCGTTCAAAGGCCCAGCCTACCTGTTGCAAGTCTAACTTTCTTAAGCCTAAGGACAGTTGGGTACAGAGCCACCATATACATGTATGAAGCAGGTGGGCATTCAAGACACTGAAGAGGGCACCTGTACCCAAATCTTTTATCACCAGAATTGCCAGGTGGTGTGGAATCCTCACCACTGCTATTACTTACTGGGATAAAGCCTCCTATATTAGAATGTAAATTATGCTCTTGAAAAGATGAATACATTTATCCTTTTGCATTCACTGTAGACCAATGAGCTGTAATGTTAGAAAAGAGAACTGGGCTTCAAGGGAATGAGACCATGGTAGGGAAATTTTGATGGAAAAAGAGAATTAGGTCACCATGGTGTTTTCCAGACACAAGTCTGCAGATTAAAGATGATCCAAGATGAAGTTTTCATTAATTTATGATGAAATATGAGCAACGAGGACCATGTAGTAAATTTTTAAATTAAAATTATAAATTCTGATATCATGTCCTTTTTTTTAAACGGTACTGTGTCATTTCTTGCATGAAATGATTGTGATAAAATATGGAGATTGGTTTTTTTTTCCTTTCATTTCTTTCTTGACTTGGCAAAATAAAAACCAAGCAATTTTTTACTAACCTTTAATGTGGACATGTGCATGTGCTGAGTGCTTCGCATTCAATATTTTATTTAATCTTCACAATGACTACATGAGGAATGTACTGTGGTAATCCCTATTTTATAGATGAAGACTTCCAGTCCTACAGGATAAATAACTTACCCAAGGTTACATGGCTGATGAGTGCCAGAACTGATTTGTCCTTCTTCTTCCTCCCATTTAGAGCAGGGATATTGGGGCCTTTGCGGAGTGATGGGTACTAAAAACAGAGAAATGAAATACAGAAGATAAATTTCACCTACTTAACTTTACTCAAGATTCCCTAGAACTTTGCTTGCAAAAGTATTTCCCCTTACAGTCAACATTTATAAACTAACATCATAAAATTCTAGAAGGCTATGGGCAAAACAAGTATTAAATTTTATCTCCTTTATTTTAACGTCTATTTATTTTTGAGAGATAGAGAGAGAGAGAGAGAGAGAGAGAGAGAGCATGAGTGAGCAGGGGAGGGACAGAGAGAGGGGAACAAAGGATCTGAAGCGGCTCTGTGCTGCCGGTAGTGAGCCTGCACAGTGAGCCTGGTGCGGGGCTTGAACTGACAAACCCATGAGATCATGCCCTGAGCCAAAGTCAGATGCTTAACTGACTAAGCCACCTAGGCACCCCTCTCCTTCTTTTTAACAAATGAGAAAACTTAGGGGTAGTGTATGACTTAAAATTCTAAATACTTGCAAATCACTAGCACTCAGAAATGTATACTTAAAGCAAAAGACATAACTGTAGCCATTGTTGCTAATGTAGGAAAAGAAAATAGACAAAGGAGAATAAAGTCTGATCAAACAAGTAAAGTATAAACTCCAATGTAGCCAGTTCAATCATCCATGACAAATGAAGAACAGTAAATAGGAAAAAAAGCCTCCAGAATCAAGTTAATTTGAACTCAGTGTTTTGTGCATAGTAAACACTCAACAAATAGTCATTACTAAAAGAATGAATGAATTCCTAATTTTATATTGCTCATGACACATGCATCTTTTCTTTTGCTGGAAATAAACATTGAAGACCGATGAGGATGCTCAACCATGAGATAACCTACAAGGCTATACTTGGATTGACTAAGTGTGCTTGCCATTAAACATAGATGTGAAATAACAATAGGCAAAGATGGTAATTTGAACATTTGGACATGTAGTGATTAAGTTTTAAGAATTAGTAACATTTATGTGGCATTTTTCCAAACTATCAACATACGAAAATATTTTACATTACTGAACTTCCTTGCCACCACAAAGTCCAGTTAAGTCCAGAATTATGCTTTCTTTTGGGAGGACGGAAGAGTTCTCATCAACCACAACAACCTCAGCAGATAGCTCTCTCTCTCTCTCTCTCATGCTCGCTCTGGAACATATGCCCAAGATTAGAATAAAGTCTAAAGCATATGTTCACCATTTCCAAATCCAAGATATTCTAAGTGGCATCTTCTGTTGGTTAGAAGGAAAATGAATGAACAGTCAATTAAACTACCTTTTTAGTGTTGAGGGGGACAGAAACAGAATAGGGATCTGTGGCTTCAGCCCTGAGCTTCAGGAAATCCCACTGTAACTTTCTATCTCTAAGCCAAAGAGCTAAGAAAGATCATCTAATGCTTTTGAAAGGCAAGCATTGAGGTAGGGACCTCAGAGAACCCCTCATCTACTTTGTAGACTAAGATGCAACCTATTACATAGAGAAATCAGGTACCACATTGAGTAGTTTCCCATCATGGCTTAGGTTTGCATAAGAAACACGACCAAACTAAAGTTTATTCCTGAAAATGGATTGAGAGACTGGTAAGTTTCAAGAGTCTTCTTCATTAATTAGGGATCAAAGATCATACTCAACTTCCTTCACTCATGGAGGGAAGCTGAAAGTCCTGATGGCAATGCTTGAATCTATTGTTGACTCTCAGAACCCATTTCACCCACAAAGTTGAGCCCCCAAGGCTGAGAGGAGATAGAAGAAGTGAGGTTTGAACTTTCCCTTTATTTTCATTCTACACAAACCTGCCCATTAAAAATGGTGACTAGATCTCTGTCAAGTAGCTAAATTACCTGAAGAATTTCTAGTGACCATTAAGCTCTAATTTCTGCTTCTGGACTCTCATTCTGAAATGGGCATTTCCTGCAGTGTCTGCTGGCTCAGTCAGCAGTGCATGCAACTCTTGATCTCAGGGTTGTGAGTTCAAGCTCCATGTTGGGTATAGAGATTACTTGAAAGAAAAATCTTAAAAAAATAAATAACTAAGATGGAGGTTTCTGGAGCTCTATGAAGAAGTAGTATACCATGGAGGGCAAAATCCTGAACAAGTGGCTCCCACAGTTGTCTGTTCGGGGTCAGCAACTATTTCAGGAGACCCTGGAAGTGAAAGCATTAGGCAGGTTTTGAACTTGGGTTACAGGATCTTGGAGAATTACCTTTCAGCTGGGATGCTGGACTTACTGCTTCATTTGTTCAGCAACAATGAATTAAGCACCTATTAGGTGAAACCAGGAAGATGGGATTATGGACAGTTTAAGAAGCTGCAAAGTGAAACTAGGATTTGGGATTTTGATTGATGACCAGCATAGCTCCACAGGCTCCTCTGAGTGCGAAGCCAAGGGATTCCTCACTTACACCCCTCACCCACATTTTCCTTATCCCTTCAAATGGAAATTACCAATTTAGCATCATCATTAATTTTATCAGAAGTTTTTCCTCCTGAAAATTTCTAAGCTAAGACCTAATTGCATAGTCTCATGATAGATCTACCACATAGGCAATATCAAAGCTAACACTGTTGGGCTGTGTACTAACCAATAAAAGCTAGATCTATTGCAAATCAAGAAAGGAAGAAAAAAAAGACCTTATCTTAATTTTCTCTTTGGCCTCCAGTGGGTAGCATAGTGCTTGTCCCATTGTGGACACTTCATAAACATTTACAGCATTGAAAGAAATTCCTAATAGTGAGGGTTTTTTACCTTGGACTTTGTTTGGCTGGATGCAATTATTTGCTTGATATTTTCTCATTTGAAATGTCTTTGAACCAGTGAATAGTAATACTGAGCAGCAATAGAATAACAATTGATTTATTTAACTTTTAAGCCAGGAAAATTTGCTCCCTCAGGCAGCAAAATTCAGTCATCCAGTCTACTGAGTATTTGCTTCCTTTAATGCCAAAATTTCAGCTTCTGTTGAAATATGCATCAAGAGTGTTCACCTGAAACTATTCTAAAACTATTGACTCCATAATTTTTGCCTTTTGTCTCAAAATTTTTGTCCCATTTGTAAGAACAGTGTTATGATTACCTATTTCCTAAGAACAGGTAGGAGGTTTGTGAGCTACCAATTGGATATAACTCTACATATGCAGTTACTATTACTTTCATGCCAATGACTCAATATGCAAATGTGCTGAAATCAGTTGTATACTGAAAGCAACAAAGTACTGAATTTTTAAAACAATGAATTCTAAACATATTCAGATTTAAGACAATCACAATAACATACACTCTCACTCATTTGAGTTAATTTTCCTGAGAAAGAACAAAGTGGAATTATAGCCAGATATACACATGGCACACAAGAAGTCTCACTGACCACTGGTCCACTTATGGGAGTGTGTGATACATGTGAATATTATTAGTCACATGAATCACAGTGGAGAAAAATTTGCAAATTCCTGTTCTATATGCATAGTCTTTTACTATGAATTATAATCACTTTTGGAAAATTTGCATTTAAGCATGCTACAGTGTAAGTGCCCACTATTAGAAATAAGGCAAGAGTTTCCTGATGGCACTATTTAATAATGCACCTAGCACCTACATTCCTCAGTTCCTTGTTCTGCCTTCTTCTCCATAGCACTGATCCCCATCTAACATACATGTTATATATATCTTAATTATCTGTTTATATCTTCTTTCTAGAATGTGAACACTCCATGAGGGTGTGGATATTTCTCTTGTTTTCTACTGTTTTCCCAACCTCTAGAATAGTGCCTGGTACATAATAGAGACTCAGTAAATATTTGTTGAATGAATAAACAGGATGGGAATATTTGTTCTACTGAGCAACTCTTCTGAAGAAACTGTATTAATTTTTTTTTTCTGTTTTAGGCTGTCAGTTACTTTTATTAAAAGAAAATTTGGGGGCACCTGGGTAGCTCAGTCAGTTAAGCGTCTAACTCTTGTTTTCAGCTCAGGTCATGATCTCACAGTTCATGAATTCAAGCCCCACATCCAGCTCTGTGCTGACAGAGCTTGCTTGGGATTTTCTGTCTCCCTCTCCCTCTGCTGCTCCTATGTGCAGATGCATGTTCTCTCTCTCTCTCTCTCTCTCTCGCTCCCAAAAAGAAATAAATATTAAAAAAAAAAAAGAAAATTGGGATGATGAATGAAATAAAATCACTCAACAATCTAAAACACAATAGTTAGTCTAAAAGTAAAAACAGTAGTGATGGAAGAGAAATAATCTAATAGTCATTCTTTTCTCTGCTTGACAAATTGGAGAATACACTTTTCAAAGGCTTGAATATGATATATATTCCAAGAGCTGCTAAAGAAAGGAACACGTCTCAAATCAACATTGTCTACAGGAAAACTAATAATTAATTATCAGATTAGACAGCAATAATACTAAACAACAGAGTAGTAATTCTTCTAAATCAAAGCAGACATCCTTCTGAACTAAAGTATTAAGAAGGATAAAACTAAGATAAATCCATTTTAAGTGTCAGCTAGAAGCAAAAAGATTATAAAGTTTCATTTTATTTTACTAAATCTTTTTTTTACATTTTTTAAATGTTTATTTATTATTTTTGAGACAGAGATAGAGCATGAGTCGGGGAAGGGCAGAGAGAGAGGGACGCACAGAATCTGAAGCAGGCTCCAGGCTCTGAGCTGTCTGCACAGAGCCCAAAGTGGGGCTTGAACTCACAGACTGAGAGATCATGACTTGAAGTGAAGTCAGTTGCTTAACCGACTGAGACACCCAGGCTCCCCTCTTTACTAAATAAAATATTAAAATTGAATAATATTAATGCTGAACATGAATTGGCTCATGCAATGTATTTGTTTATTTTTAATTAGACCTTTTAAGATAATTGTCAATTCACCTGCAGTTGTAGGAAATAATACAGAGAGATCTCACGTATCCTTTACCCAGTTTCCCCTAGTGGTAACATCTTATAAAATTATAGTACAATATCACTGCCAGGATATTGACACTGATGCAGTCAATATATATGCATTTCCATTACAAGGAACCCTCATGTTATTCGTTGTTCTTTTGTAGTCAGACCTACTTCCCTTTATCCCCACCCCTCCAACTCCTGGAAACCTCTTAATATGTTCTACACTTCCATAATTTTGTCATTTCTGGAATGTTATATACAAAATGATTTGTCCTAAAGTTATATCATCTTCTGGGACTGGCTTTTTTTTCAGTCAGCATAATTCTCTGGACATTCATACAGGTTGCTGAATATAAAAATAGCACCTTCTTTTTTATTAGTTTTCCATGATACCACCACGATTTGTTTAACCATTCACGTATTAAAGGCCATCAGGTTGTTTTCAGTTTGGGACTATTATGAATAAATAGTCATGTATAGGTTTTTATATGAACATAAGTCTTCAGTTCTCTGGGATAAATGCTTAGGAGTTCAGTTGCTAGGTTGTACAGTAATTGCATGCTTAGTTTTTAAAGAAAGTGCTAAACTTTTTTCCAGAGTGGCTATATCATTTTACACTCCCACCAGCAATGTATGAGTAGTTCCCTTTCTTTGTATTCTTGCCAGCATTTGGTGGTATTACCATTTTTTTTAGCCATTCAGGTAGGTATGTATTGATACCTCATTGTAGTTTGTGCATTTTCCTGATGGCTGATGATGTTGTATACCTTTTCATGTGTATTTTTATATCCTTTTGGTGAAATGTCTGTGTAAATCTTTTGTCCATTTTACTATTGAATTTGGAAAGTTCTAGATATAGCTCTTCATTGCATGTGTGGCTTATAAATATTTTCTTTCCGTCTGGAACTTATCTTTTCATAATCTTAACACAATTTTTCGCAAGCAAAAATTAACTCAACAATTTTTCTTCAATTGATCATGCTTTTGTTGTCAAATCTAAGAACTCTTTGCTTATTCCTAACACTTTACCTTTTTTTTTCTAAAAATTTTATAGTTTTAAGTTTAACATTTGAACCTAAGATCCATTTTGAGTTAATTTTTGTATATGGTATGAGATTTATCTTCCTGTATGTCCCTTTATCTCCTTTATTTAAAGTATAAATATCTTAGATATTTCCTTTGGATAACCATTCAGTATAATTTTTGGCTTCAAACATCATTCTTAATTTAGAAAACTCAAGAGGAGAAGGGAAACCAATTATATTCACTTATATTTTTGCTTACCATGTTCTTCTGATGTTCTAAGTTTCCTTCTTTTATCATTCCTTTTTTGAGAACTTCCTTTAGCTATTCTCTCAGAATGGTGACAAATTCTCTTAGTTTTCATTTCTCTAAGCATTTTTTGATTTCTCCTTAATTCCTGAAGGATATTTTTGCTGGGTATAGGATTCTGGATTGATGAGTCTTTTCTTTCAGCACTTAAAAGATCTTAATACCACTTCCTTCCTTTCTCTACAGTTTCTGAAGAGAAATTTGCTATCATTTGAATTATTCTTCCCCTTTAGGTAAAGTATCACTTTTCTCTGGCTGCCTTCAAATTATTTTTGTTTCTAGTTTTCAGAAGTGTAATTTTGATGTGCTGTGGTGTGGATTTATTTGGGCTTATTTTGTTTGGGTTTGCTCAGCTTCTTTAATCTGTAAGTTTTGCCTTTTCCAAAATTGGGAAGTTTTCAGTAATTATTTCTTCAGGTTCTTTTCTAATCCCGCTTTCTCCCTCCTTTTCTTCTGATGACACAGTGTTTGATCTTTTGTTTTGATTCCACTGGTTGCTGAGACTATTCACTTTTTTTTTTAGTTTTTTTCTGTTTTTCAGGTTCTATTTTCCAATTCATGGATTCTGTCCCTTTCATTCTGCTGTTGAGCTTATTCACTGAATTTTTAATTTTTATTATTAAATTTTTTTTTTACAATTTTCTAAAATTACCAATTGGTTCTTCTTTAGATCTTCTTTTTCTTTTTAAGAGGAAAAGAAAGTGTGTGCACAAGTCAGGGAGAGCAGCAGAGAGGGAGAGAGAGAATCTTAAGTAGGCTCCATGCTGAACATGGATGTGGGGCCCAATCCCATGACCCTGGGATCATCACCTGAGCTAAAATCAAGAGTCAGATGCTCAACTGACTGAGGCACACAGATACCCCGATCTTCTTTATAACCTTCTATTTAATTTTCAATATCTTCTAATTTTTCATTTGTTTCATGTGTGTTTATAATTGCTCATTAAGTTTTTTATCATGCTGCTTTAAAATCTTTATTGGATTAATTCTCACATCTCTGTCATCTTAGTGTTGGCTTCTATTAGTTGTCTTTTTTTCATATGAGTTTGGGATTCACTCATTTAATTGAGGTTCATTTATTACTGAACCTCTGAAAAAGCAATACTGGTTTGAGCCCTTCTTCATTGTTGGTAATTTGTAAAATGAAAGTGAATTTCAAAATGAAATCTAGGGTCACCTGGGTGGCTCAGTTGGTTAAGTGTCTGATTTGATTTCGGTTCAGGTCATGATCTCATGGTTTGTGGGTTCAAGCCCTGCATTGGGCTCCTGGCTGCTGATAGTGTGGAGTCTTCTTGGTATTCTCTGTCTCCCTTTCTCTCTGCCCTTAACCTTCTTGTGCTCATGCTCTCTCTCTCTCTCAAAATAAATAAATAAACTTAAAAAAACTGAAATCTAAATATTTTTGTATCATAAGGTTATGAATCTTATTTAAACCCTCTGTATTAATTAGCTATCTCTGAAACCACTCAGGCAGGAGAAGGGTGAACACCACATCCTTACAGCTTGGGGAAGTAGAAGTCAATATTCTCTATTCAACCTCTGTTGTCATCTTATGGGGACAGGCTCTTCATTACTGCTGGCAGGAGAGGAATTTCATCACCTCATATGATCTCCACTGGCATCACAGGTGGCAGCCTTATTACTGATGAGTGCTTATAAGAGTCCTGACACTCCACTGGAGTCCCTCGGACACAACCTCAGTGGGGAGAGGAAAGAGTGTCTTATTATGGTTGGGTGGAAATGGAAGTCCAAACCCCCCATGTCATCTCCATTGACACTACGGAGGGACTCATTACAGGCCAGTGGGGATGAAAGTCCTGGTTCGCTAGTTGGCCTTCTCTGACACCACCTTGGGGATTGGCACCTCCTTATAGCTTGGTGAGGATGGAAGTCTTGGTCCTCACTCAGCCTTCGCTAGTCTGGGTGGGGGAGGGACTACAGTATTTTCTGTGGTGTTTGGTACCACAGAAAGGTAGAGAAGTTTGGAAGCAAGAAATTAATGTTTGAAATGAATTTTTTCTTGCTAGGACTTTTGGTTTGAGAGAGTAAGCTTTTGCTGAGGCTTTTTTGTCTGTGTCCATTGGCATCCTGGGTTGCTTGCTTTTTCAGCTACAGATGTTGAATAGATGAGGCAAAAAGAAAACCCAGGGAACTCAGAACCATGTTGTCCTTCAGGTCCCAAAGTCCCTAGCTGGTCTGCCTTCTCTCCACTTTTCAGTCTTTTCAAGTTTGTTTTATATTGTAAGTCCTGGGAGAAATAGGGAAAGAGTAACAGAAAAAAAATCTCTACTTTATGTTTTTGGAAATGGAAACCCATACAATATATTTTGTTCCATAAATACGTCAAATAAATAAGTAGATAGTTATTATTGAATCTTCTGAAACAATGACATCTAGATCTCTGGTGTCCAATATAGCAGTCACTAGGCATATGGGAATATTTAAATTTAAATTAGTTAAAATTAGACAAAATAAAAATCCAGTTATTAAGTTGCAGTAGCAAGATTTTGAATGCTTAAAAATAGCCACATGTTCCCAGTGGTTACCATATAGGACTGCACGGATTCAGAGCATTTGGAACATCTCAGAAAGTCTGGACAAGGGTGAGCTAGACACTGAGCAAAATGGTTCATGATACTACTAAATGTTGATGTCAAAAAATAAGCAGGAAGAAAAATATGAGCAGATGGGTAAATAAGTGACCCTGTGAATTACAAGAATAGAAAGGATGTGGATTTGTTCACAAGGTGAATTTGCAAAATGGACACCAACCTGCTACCATAGCATGGATTGAATTTTTAGTGATTCTAGCTGCATAGGTCCATTCCTAAGACAATACTTTTTTCCATGAGTTAATGCAATTTGGAACAGTAAAAGCTAGTTGATGCGACAGCTGAGATTAGCATGTATTTACCATGACATTGCATATTATGTTGCATTCAGATAGCGTCTGACTTTGGCAAATGTTGGATACATTCATTCAACATCATTTGATACAGGGGATACATGTATTTTATAGAATTCAGTTGTTTTAAAACAATGAACTGAAATGACATAGAGGCAACTTTAGCAAAAGAGTATAATTTCAGGGCAGCAAAGCCCAAGTAAAGGTAAAATATAGGCAAATAAAACTAAAATGGCTAAAAATGACAACGAGTTCAGAACTAGAGCTTCATGTTATTTAATTTATTTGACAATTATTTGTAAAATGCATATTATTACAGTTCAACCATCAGTTTCTCAGATGAGAAATTCTGCGACAGAGAAATTGGTTTTATTACTTATTGGAAAAGGAAGGAAAAATACTTAAGCCACTTTATCACTTCCTATTTATATCATACAGCCAACACATGTCTTTCATACCAGCCATATTGGCCCCCTAATCATTTGAAAAAATACCTTGCACTTTCTGCCTCCATGGTGAACTTATATATTTTTTCCTCATTAATTCATTCCACATATATTTATTTGGCACCTTCAATGTGCCAGCACATTCTAGCACCAAAGTACATCAATAGACCAAACAAAGATCCTTGCCTGAATACTCACATTTTAGGTAAATAAATAATAAGTATAATAAATAAATTACAAGGTGAGTACTGTAGAAAAAATACAAAGCAGAACATGTTAAAGGGGAATGAGATGAGAGATATGGGGCAGACTAAGTCACTCTTACAGGACCCATCGTCACCGTCACCATCATTTCAAATACTACCTCCTTTAAAAGGCCCTCCTTGATACCTTAGGTTTTTTTTTTTAAAGATTTTATTTTTAAGTAATTTCTACAATGTGGGGTTTGAATTTATAATCCTGAGATCAAAAGTCTCATGCTCTATCTAACTGATCCAGCCAGGTGCCCTTCCTTCTTACCTTAGTTAAAACAGATCTCTCCCACCATGTTCCTTTAGCAGTTCGTATCTTTATTACAGCACTTAGCATTCTTCCTTGTGTGTTACATATGAATACATCTGTCTTTTCATTAGACTCTGAATCCTTAATAAAGAGAATGTGGCTTATTAATCACTCTATTCCTTGCAGAGTCACACATAGTGGTTGGCTTAATAAGTGTTTGTTGAACAATGATGCCTAAATTGAACACAAATTGACAGAGGCCCAGATTGTTTATAAAAGGTAGTCTTAATATTAGGATTCAAAAATATAAATTACACATGTAAATGTTGGATGCCAATTCTCTGTTCACACTTACTTTCTTCCCTTCTGCTAACATCCATTGCGCTAGAGAGATGGTAATGTTTTGTTGGAGAAAGGATTATTTTATGCTCTTGCTGAATTCCTAGTAGAAACACCACATATTAACATGCTCAACAAATCAAGCAAACTAGTGTCATCATCAAGATCTTAAATTTGTCTTCAGAGCATTATGCATTGACCCTATATAGAGCCTACTAAATTAAATGTTCGACGTTATAATTTTGGCAAAATAACCAACACTATTGTCTTTATATAACATCATGCTTTCATCTGAGAAAATATGACTTATGTGAAATTGTCAATCTTTATTTTTCTTCTTGTTAATAAAAAACACAGAAATAATCTAGCTATATTCTTCTCAATTTCTTTCACAAAACACACGGCTTTACATGACAAGAACCAGTAGAACTTATATAAGAAATTGTATTTCTTAAACATAACATACTGTCTTGAAAGTACTACTATAAACAACACTCACTATGTAATAAAGTATAGTTATGAAGCTGATTTTGATTACACATTCTATAAGTATCCTACTCAGTAGGTATGAATAAAAGACTTTCCCTAGATAATCATATAACAAAAGTACAAGTACCTCTTATGTTTTACCTCTTTTTAAAAATCAGGTTTAGAATTTAAAGATTTGGTTAGTGCCTAATTAGAAAATTTTTATAAATTCTTAGTAATTCAGATAGATTGAATTAGTTGAATTAGTGATTAGTGTAGCTTTTTCGAGTTGAGATGTGACAACATGAAATATTAATGAATGTTCTACTGGAATTGCTAATGATATATTCTTCTGATGGAGAATTAAAAAAATGTTTTTAATGTTTATTTTTTTTTTTGAGAGAGAGAGACAGAGGCAGAGTGTGAGTGGGGGAGGGACAGAGAGAGAGGGAGACATAGAATCTGAGGCAGGCTCTAAGCTCTGAGCTGTCAGCACAGAGCATGGTGCAGGGCTCAAACTCACGAAGTGCGAGATCATGACCTGAGCTGAAGTCGGACACTTAACTGACTGAGCCACCCAGGCACCCCTCCTGATGAAGAATTTAAAAGAAACCTCTTTTAAATAAGGGAATGTGTTTTTCTTTTTAATATTTTTATTAAACTGAAAGATGCTTCTCTCTCTTTTTAAAAAAAAAATTTTAAAGTAAGCTCTACCCCCAGGACAGCTGGCTGGCTCAGTAGGTAGGGCATATAACTCTGGATCTTGGGGTCATGAGTTCAAGCCCCACATTGAGTGTGGAGATTACTTAAGTAAATAGAACTTAAAAATACAAAGTAATCTCTACACCTAATGTGGGGCTCAAACTCATGATCCCAAGATCCAGAGTCACATGCTGTACCAACTGAGCCAGCCAGGTATCCCGATGTTCCTCTTAAAGGTACTTATTTTTATCCAAAATGCTCACATAGTATATATTTCAACTAAATTTTATCCCTGATGTGCAAGGAATTACCGTAGAGGATAATCATTAAAGAAACCAAAATTATTCATTATGATTATTATAGGAAAGTTAATGGGTCATAGGTGAGAAAGTTAACAGTGATGGAAGAGACAACATGCTGGTCTGAAGCAGAACAACTGTAAAGAATGCATAGGATGATCATGAACATGAGAAAACATGTCTGCACTGACTAGATTCAATGTTTGGCTTAGAAATTGAATCTTATGTCTTATTTCTATTTTCCTATGTGACTGGTACAACATTGTGTGCTCGTGTATGTGTATATAAGCCTGCAATAAGTGACTAGTTAATTTAATTGCTCACAGAGGACTAGACAAGCTGCTAAAGTTACTCTTTGTCTTTGAGGCTGTGTGTAAATGTTATCAAAACAAGTGATAAATTCAACAAAAATAGAAATTGTTATATGAAATGATTTGAGACAATTTAGCTGTTTGACTTGATTTTCAAGGTTTTGATCATCTAGTTACAAGAAAGTTTAAAGTTTAAGTGGGCCAAATCTATAGTTGGTTAATCCTCTTCAGTACAAAATGTTGGCATTAATATCTCTCATAATTATTTTGATTAAAATGTATTGTTAGACACATTTTCAAAGACCAAAGAAGTTTATGTATATATATGTGTAAAATTTGAGTCTGGTGTCTGTCCACACAGAATGAACATTTTAGTGTGTAGTTGACTATACACAATGTATAATTTTAGAGCTTATAAAAAATGTGCTTGTCTATAAAACGGATACAAATGGGGACTTAACATGTTAATAATATACAAATTTATTTTAGCTATATAATCTTTTTCACTTCGGAATTAAAGTTTTACTCAAGGGTACGAATTCCTCCTACATTTTGTAGATGCTGTAGTTGCTACCAGTTTATCAGTAAATATTAGCTGGGTGTTGTCATGGTAAATGGGAAAAGTATTTTTAATCTGTCCACGTAAGTAGGCCCACTGCTGTCAGCAGATAAGAGAGAGAACAGGAACAAGGTATAGTGCTGAAGTCTGAAAAACTAAAAGGTCAAAAAAAAAAAAAAAAAAGAATACTTGTACTTTAAGAGTGATTTCCTTGAATATTATTTTTAGAGCAACATACAAACAACATAATTGAAGAAGATCAACACAAATCAATTTGCAAATTTTATAATTTAAGAAGTGGGTACACAAATATAATTTTCATTTTAGCTTGAAATATGCATGAAAGTGTTGTTTGATCTTCACCAAGACGAAAACAAATGATGAAATCACTTTCATATAATATCCAGTCACACTTCATAGAGATTTTTCTGAGGGAAGATATGTAATAGTCACTTCTCTCTTACCTTTAAACGGTAGTACAGTCAAATTTATCTTTGTTCACCTAGTCTCTGGTCAATTGTAACTGGGAGAGATGCAAAAGTCTAAAGCAGATGAGGAAGAGGGAAAGACTGTTTGGGGTCAGGGAAACAGCAAGAACAGAAGGAAAAGGGTGAGATAAATCAACCAGTGGGAAAGAAAACAGTCTCTTAGAGCAGATTTGTGTGTTTTGAGTGGTGGGGGACGAGGCTTCCATTATAGCCTCAAGATTGGCTTTCAGATTTACTCCCAGTTTTCAAGACGATGTTACTCTTGCTTGTCCTGTCCTGATTTCACACTTTTGTTTAAGTTTTCCACTCTAGAATCGAATATCCTTTTTTATAGTTCCATACACTGACCAGTTTCCCATTTCCTGCTCTGTTTTGTTTTTTAGCTACCTGAATTTCTTCCTTAAGACTGTTCATGAAGGTCCAAGAAACCATCTAGGTTTAAGTTGACCAATGCACTTGAGTTCCACAATGTTTATTAAGCACTTAGTAGGGGACAGGCACATTTAGATGTAGAAGCCATGGTTCCTACTCTCCTGAAGCTTTTCAGTGCCCCAACTCTGCCTACATTATCCTCTACTACAATGCAGTTTAAAGTCTTCCAAAACAGAAAAAGATAAAATAACTAATAAATGCTAAGAAGCCTGAAGCTCACCCCAAATAAGAATCACGAGATTTGATCTGGGAAGCACCTGTGATGAAAAGATAACATGGTAGTTTGAATCCTAGCTCTGTCACATGTAATACAACTTTGAACAAGATGATATAAGGCAGGAGAACTGACATTTCTATGTATCCAGCATAATGATTGGTATTGTGTATTATTTAATACTCATAGTTCACATCACCCCCAAGCTCTCACTTTATTTTTTTAAAATTTACATCCAAGTTAGTTAGCATATAGTGCAACAATGATTTCAGTAGATTCCTTAATGCCCCTTACCCATTTAGCCCATCCCACCTCCCACAACCCCTCCAGTAACCCTTTGTTCTTTGTATTTAAGAGTCTCATGTTTTGTCCCCCTTCCTGTTTTTATATTATTTCTGCTTCCCTTCCCTTATGTTCATCTGTTTTTATCTTAAAGTCCTCATATGAGTGAAGTCATATGATATTTGTCTTTCTCTAACTTCGCTTAGCATAATACCCTCTATCTCCTTCCACGTAGTTGCAAATGGCAAGATTTCATTCCTTTTGATTGCCGAGTAATACTCCATTGTATATATGTACCACATCTTGTTTATCCATTCATCCATTGATGGACATTTGGGCTCTTTCCATACTTTGGTTATTGTTGATAGGGCTGCTATAAATATTGGCGTGCATGTGCCCCTTCAAAACAGCATACCTGTATCCCTTGGATAAATACCTAGTAGTACAATTGCTGGGTCATAGGGTAGTTCTATTTTTAATGTTTTGAGGAACCTCCATACTGCTTTCCAGAGTGGCTTCACCAATTTGCATTCCTACCAGTAGTGCAAAAGAGATCCTCTTTGTCCGCATTCTCACCAACATCTGTTGTTGCCTGAGTTGTTAATGTTAGTAATTCTGATAGGTATGAGGTGGTATCTCATTGTGGTTTTGATTTGTATTTCCCTGATGATGAGTGAGTTGAGCATTTTTTCATGTGTCAGTTGGCCATCTGGATGTCTTCTTTGGAGAAGTGTCTATTCATGTCTTTTGCCCATTTCTTCACTGGATTATTTAGTTTTTGGGTGTTGAGTTTGACAAGTTCTTTATAGATTTTGGATACTAACATTTTATCTGATATGTTGTTTGCAAATATATTCTCCCATCCTGTCGGTTGCCTTTTAGTTTTGCTGATTGTTTCCTTCACTGTGCAGAAGCTTTTTATTTTGATGAGGTCCAAATAGTTCATTTTTGCTTGTTTCTCTTGCGTCTGGAGATGTGTTGAGTAAGAAGTTGCTGCAGCCAAGGCCAAAGAGGATTTATCCTCAAGGATTTTGATGGCTTCCTGTCTTACATTTAGGTCTCCCATCCATTTTGAGTTTATTTTTGTGTATTGTATAAGAAAGTGGTACCAGTTCATTTTTCTGCATGTTGCTGTCCAGTTTTCCCAGCACCATTTGTTGAAGAGACTGTCTTTATTCCATTGGATATTCTTTCCTGCTTTGTCAAAGATCAGTTGGTCATACGTTTGTGGGTCCATTTCTGGGTTCTTTATTCTGTTCCATTGATCTGCCAGCTCTCACTTTAAAAAACAAAACAAACAAACAAACAAAAAACCAACAAAAAACAAAGTAAAAAACAGTATTTTTCCTATTTTAATTTTTTTTAACGTTTATTTATTTATTTATTTTTTTAAATTTTTTTTTCAACGTTTTTTTTTTTTTTTTTTTTTTTTAGAAAGAGAAATTCTTTTTTTTTTTTAGAACGTTTATTTATTTTTGGGACAGAGAGAGACAGAGCATGAACGGGGGACGGGCAGAGAGAGAGGGAGACACAGAATCGGAAGCAGGCTCCAGGCTCTGAGCCATCAGCCCAGAGCCTGACGCGGGGCTCGAACTCACGGACCGCGAGATCGTGACCTGGCTGAAGTCGGACGCTTAACCGACTGCGCCACCCAGGCGCCCCTCAACGTTTTTTATTTATTTTTGGGACAGAGAGAGACAGAGCATGAACGGGGGAGGGGCAGAGAGAGAGGGAGACACAGAATCGGAAACAGGCTCCAGGCTCTGAGCCATCAGCCCAGAGCCCGACGTGGGGCTCGAACTCACGGACCGCGAGATCGTGACCTGGCTGAAGTCGGACGCTCAACCGACTGCGCCACCCAGGCGCCCCGCGTTTATTTATTTTTGAGACAGAGAGAGACAGAGCATGAACGGGGGAGAGTCAGAGAGAGAGAGAGGGAGACACAGAATCTGAAATAGGCTCCAGGCTCTGAGCTGTCAGCACAGAGCCTGACGCGGGGTTTGAACTCACGAATCGTGAGATCATGACTTGAGCCGAAGTCGGACGCTTAACCTGAGCCACCCAGGCGCCCCAGTATTTTTCCTATTTTAAAAGTGACCAAAACTTAAATGTAGATAAAGCTAAGAAGCTTGGGTTTTCAGACACATCTGAGATTTGAGCCCGGTCTCAAGCCCCCAACTCTACCACTTACCAGATTCTAGGCTAAGTTATTCATTCATTTATTCAATACTCGCTATATGTCAAGCACATTGCTTGGCACTAAATTTTAAGAAAACAATGTGACATGGTCCCTCCCCGTAAGCCTCTTAATGTCAGTAGAGGGAGACAAGCACTTAAGGAAGCCCTTGTAATAGGTTGATGGGTGTAGTTGTGGAAATCTACAAAGAGTAGTATGGGATACAAATGAGTCCATTCTACCTGGAACTGGCAAATGGCAGAGATCAGGAAAGCTTTTACAGGGGAGGTGGTTCTAGAGTTTCACAGAGTCACCCATTAAGTCAGGTGGTTGTGAGAAAGAACAAGACATTCTAACTGGAGTGAGCACTGGGGCCTGAAATAGATCAGCAAGAAATGAAGGTGGTTCAGGGTGGCCGGAGTGAGAAAACCACAAGTTGGGAGTAATAATATTCACTTCCCGTGTTAGAGGATACATAGAGAACATTTATATAGGGTTAAGCATACTGCCTGAGACATACTACGTGCTCAAAAAATGTTCTTGTTTCTCTTTCAGATGCTGCATTTGATTACATCCCCTTCTAGCTCTGAAACTTCATGATTCTTACCATAGTGTATAGTTCTTGTTATATATTGGTTCATACATTTTTTTTTACACATTGTACATATTCAATGAATAAATAGTCTCTACCACAGTTGGCAGAAGACTGGGTAAAACAAGATGTACATTTTGATAAGGACTGAAACAAAAGCTGAATTTAGCTTTAATCCTTTCTTTCTCTGTCCCTTTATAGTAACTTGAATACAGTTTTGCTTGTGTATATTTGAATGTGCTGAAAGTGTAGAAATTTAGCATTAGTTCAGTTCAGGGACAGAATTCAATATTTTCCCATGGGGACTGCTCACCTGCTTCCCAAACCAGGAGAGCTACGTTTCTGTCCCCAGCAGTTTCTAAGATCATAACATCAACCATATTGCTGGGTGGAGATTTGAAGGCAGCATACGGTACAAGTACAACCTTAAGAGCTCATCACTTCTGTACTGAGTTCATACATGTAATGCACTGATATGTTGCAAATGTCCAATAAGAACTAGTTCTTATTTTACGTTCCACCGAAGTTTTGTATAAATGGAACTGGGAGCAGGGTAGGAACAGGGTAGTAGAGTTCTGCCGAAGGAGGGAAATGCAAAAGGTATCAAGAAGAGGGAAGGCAGGAATATACCCAAGAGTGTGACTGTAATCCCACTAGGACACATACTTCTTTAGACAGGAAGATATTCCTGCCATGACAGATGAGCCTGAGGTGCTTATACCCATTGGAACCTCTCCCTACCCCTCCCACCTCCACCTTCAGCTGGGTTGGCTATCAAAGTGCCTTTTCTGGTGGTGAAGTTGCCTACCTCTTGTAGTCTTTTTATTTTTTATTTTATTTTTAAAAAAAAATTTTTTTTTTCAACGTTTATTTATTTTTGGGACAGAGAGAGACAGAGCATGAACGGGGGAGGGGCAGAGAGAGAGGAAGACACAGAATCGGAAACAGGCTCCAGGCTCTGAGCCATCAGCCCAGAGCCTGACGCCGGGCTCGAACTCACGGACCGCGAGATCGTGACCTGGCTGAAGTCGGACGCTTAACCGACTGCGCCACCCAGGCGCCCCACTTATAGTCTTTTTAAAAAGCATGGTCAAGTTGTAGGAGAAATTCTATCATAGAAACGTATTTCACGTCAAATAAGTCATTTTTCCTGTTACGAATATTTGTGAGCAGCTTGATATTTTAAACTACACTATCATATTGATTTTTCTTAGATGTATATAAATTATGACAAGGTATAGTGATGATGTCGAGTAGTTTTAACAAAAGATTTAAATGTTGGTGACATCAAAGAACACATTTTAAAATAATGGAAACAGGTTTATACTCTAATGGATTTCAGGACTGCTACCCTTTTGGAAAGAAAAGATATGGGTATTTATGCAGGTATAAATATTGTTAGGGAGGGAGAATAATTATTCCTAACAGTACGCATAATGAGGCTAATAATAATAGAAGATATATCACCAAAGGAAAACATTGACTTGTGAGAAAAAGAAATTACTCAGGCACTGGAAGAGATGACTTATAAAGCTTATAATGGCACTGGAATAAACCTTTTGGGATAAGCACATTTTGTTTGATCTTTGTCAGTTTTTCTCACTCCATACAACTTTGAGAGTCACCTTGGTGTAAAGTGGATGAGGGTCAAAGCAAAAAGAAAGGTTATAGTTTTCCACTAGAAGACAAAAATACAACAATAATCCCTCCTTCCTCCATTGTCAAAATCCTTCTTGTTTAAGGATATTGGAATTCTTTATTTGGCTACCATGATCTGTTGACTTTTATCAGAATATTGTAACATGAAACTATGCAAACTGAAGCAATCTATTAAAAAAAAAAGTCTTCCATTATATGGCTAGTTTCCAACTACTATTATAGCAGTAAAGCTATAAACATTTGAAATATTGATATATATATTAAAAAACTGAAATGTAGTTTTTTTACCTTTATTAAACCATTCTGTATTTGTGTACTTACTATAAGTTACCTCGATGACAGTATTTTAGAGGAACAGAATCTACATCATCCATACATTTTCTCCTAGAGATTTTATTTTCCTGCAGGAAGCCAAATTGGATGTTCATCTGCAACCATGGTTTAATAATGAGTACGAAACTAAAGACTAGAATTCTTAATAGTTTTTAATGAATTAGTGTCTCATTTCTGCCTACAAATTGGTTCAAGAATACTCATTCTCAGTTCACAAAGTTGTAGGAAGATACAATGTGATAGTTAATTTTAACATCTTTTCTGGTAAAAGTGTTTGCAAACGTTCAGCACTCTTGTCATTAGTAATATAACACTTTTGCATTCTTAATAATATGTTTGTTATTGGTTTTAGAATTTTTATATTTGTTATAGAATATTGTGGAACTAACACTCGGTGAAGATCAGAGAATATTTAAATTTTATTACATGCTTGGTGGAAAATTTAAGTATACATTACTTGGTGTTACACATAATTTTTGAGAGGGTCCTATGCCTTAAACTAATTATCAAACTCCATATCAGAAGTCAGGTTACGTGGGTACACAAAAGTGAGTTTCTTTGCCACAGCAATTGTGGTAAATTTGCTGTGATCATAGGAGACTATTATTGTATTGCGATTAGGTGTGGTTGCATTAAGCCCAAACTTTGTATGTTAGGCTGATACCAGTTTTGAGTCGTATGGAACGACAAAATTTCTCCATTAGACTGCTTGAAAAAGATCGTTGAAAGTTGTAGAAATGAAACTCCACAGTAAGGAAAATGCTCAGTTTATTTCTAGATGGAAATCCCCAATTGTCACACCACATCAATCATCTGACATATAATCTGACTTCCATTGAGCTGGAATGTACTTTAAAGGTCAGGTCTCTGGATGAAGAATTTTAGCTTAGTGGGTTATGTAGCAAAGATGCCTAAATCCAGAGCACAGTTTTGGCATTGGCAGAAATAGCTTTTCTTCAAATAGCAGAGGGGAGGAAAAGTGGAAGATTATTAAACTCAAAGTCTTTTGCCTAAGCACATCTGCCTGTATCCTACTAACAAGTTGGATAAAGAAATAGAGGTTGGGCTAGAAGCACATTTATGGACTTTCATAGAAGGTGCATACTAGAGTCCTGCAGGCACAGCTTATTTGGCCTACATTTAAAAAATTTAGAAAATGCCATATTAGAAAAAAAAATCCAGATATCTGGTTTCTCTTCATTGGAACCCCTGGCCACAGTGGGCCTGTATTCACAAGGGCAGGGTGGTGGAAAGCAGTCTAAAGCTGATAATTGGGTGCTTTATTTACACATGCTCTGTAATTTGTCATTCTCTTACATGTCCCAAATGCCTGCCTCATTCTGTAGGCATTGGGATTTCTGCAGTTTATGAAATGGACGCAATGAGCTTTTTGTTTTGTTTTAAGTGGGCAAATCTCTTTGTTAGAAGAGCGTTGGAGGAAACTCAACGCTTCCAAACAGTCGTAAACCTGCCGTTTTTCAACCTACTTTTTCAGAATGGCCTAAAGTATGAAACTAAGTATCAAAGGATGGACCTTGTAGTCCCGGCTGTGCCACTACCCAGCTGTGTGACCTTGGGCGAGTCGGTTAAGCTCTCTTGGCCAAAGGTGATGAACAGTCTGTAAATGCACTTAATACCTGTTCCGAATATCTCACACGGCTGTTGCACAGCACACGAGATTTTAAAAAATACTCCTAAGCAATTTTTAAACCGCAAAAACGCTTCCCAGCACAGGCGCCTGTTAAGAGTGTGACACGGTGGCTTTAGAAGTTGGGTTACTGGAATCCGCTCTAGTTCCGTGCTGCTCCCACCTCCCACGCTCGGGGGTGGGCGAACGGAAGAAGATTCTCAGGGGAGGTCTGGAAAACTGGCTTAGAAATGCAGCGAGAAGTGCCTCAGCGGGGGTAAAGTTGTTGGCGGCATTTTTAAGTATCCAGAGCGACACACCAACTCTTAGCCGAGATCACAGACCCTGCTGCATCGCCACCGCGGGACTCCAGTTCCCGCCCCACCCCCAGCTCGAAGCTGGAGCCCCACAGGCCTGACCTGAACCCTCCTGGCCGGGACCCCCAGACCGGAGGCCCCGGACCTCGCCCAAGTTCCCAACCCCCACAATCACCTCCCCCCCTTCCCTCTCCACGTGACAAAAGCCGGAACCGTCACTTCCGGCGGCGCGGGTAGCGCGCCTGCGCGGGGCGCCCGGCCTCAGAGAGCGGTGGGCAGCTGCACCGCACCGCCAACGGCCGCGAGTGGCGAGCGGCGTAGGTCCAGCTCCCGCGGCGGCGCCGCTGGCTGCAGTCTTGAGGGTGTGCGGCCGGAAAGGTCCAGCCCACTCGGCGGAGGGGCCGGCCGCCCCGCCCCCTTCCCCACCTACCTCCCTGGCGCCCCGCTCCCGGGCTCGCGCTCCCGACGCTCAGCGAGGCTGCTTGGGAGCCCGGGGTTCTCGCGGAGGCGGCGGCATCGCCCCCGCATTCGGCCCCGCCCCCTCGCGCCCCGCCCCGTCCCCGCCCTCTCCACCGCCCTCTGCGGGAGCCCGGCAGCTGCAGCGGAGCCGCGGAGCGGGCGGCGGGGTAGGGGCAGTGCGCTGGGGGAGCGCGGGATGTGAGGCTCGGCGGGCCGCAGCGCGCACGGACGGTCGGACGGGCGAGGGGCGGCGACCCCTCGCGGACGACCGGCCGCGCGCCGGGCCGAGGACTCGCTCTCTCGCTCGCCCTTGCGCGAACCCCGCGCCCTCCAGCGCGCCGGCGGGACCATGAAGAAGTTCTCTCGAATGCCCAAGTCGGAGGGCGGTGGCGGCGGCGGCGGAGCGGCGGGTGGCGCGGCCGGCGGGGTCGGGGCCGGCTCCAGCTCCGGTAGCTCGTCCGTGGGTGTCCGGGTGTTCTCGGTCGGCCGCTACCAGGTCACCCTGGAGGAGTCGCTGGCCGAAGGTAGGGGCGCCTGGGGAGGCTCGGGCAGGCAGGTGAGGGAGGGCTGGGGTGTGGCGGTGGCTTCTCCCGGTCCTCGCCCGCCTCTTTCCTCGCCCTCTTGGTTTACTCTTGTCGGTTCTGCCTCCTGTGCTATGCCAGCAGGGGCTCTTAAAAAGTAGCTCGGGCTTTTTGGTCTGAAACCGGCTTTTCTCGCTGCTGGCAGCTCTGACCAGGGTACAGTTCTCTCATTACGAGTTCAAGTCATTTTCAGCCCTCCTTGACGCGAGGAAATAAATAGAAAACGTCCTAGTGAGTGATGTGGTGTCATGATTGGACCAGTGACTCATTAGAGGGTCAGATCGTGCAGGATCGAGGCTCTGTTCTGCCAGCCGAGGCTTGGGCGGGAGTAGTGCGTTGCTCTCTATCTCCAAGTCTCCACCCGCGCCCCAGGGCACAGGACCCTGCAGCCCCTGGTGTGGAGCTGGGTTTGCTTCTGCTCAGTCTTCGGTTGAAAGACAATTTATTTCTATGTGGTGCGTGTGTGCGTGTGTTGGAGTGATACTTTGCCCCAAATTCAGTTAGTAGGTTGCTTTGGGGGAGCAGGTAAACTTGAAGTCCATTTGTCCTTGTTTTTTAGTATCTTTATCAGGGTACTATTCATACCCTTTCAATATGTCTCTTTGATAGTACTTTAAAGGGTGGTCAGAAAGCAGGTTAACTTTCAGTTGTGAAGTTTTGCGCTCGGTCCTTCATTATCTTTACCAGGCTATGTCAACGGTTCCAAGTCGCTTACAAGAAAGTTTACTCCATTAAAAAAATAAGGTCCTGCACTTTAGTTTTGAATTTCTTGTGTAATTGGCTTGTAGAAAATAGTTTCTCTTATTTATTGCATGCTTCATTTGATCTTTGAGTTTTTAATTGCTGGATATTACAAAATGAATACTTTAAAAAAATCGTGAGAAATTATTTGTTGATACATGGCCCTTTTACAATTCAAGGTTAAGAGAAAAGAAATTAAAGAGTAGTTATGGCTCTCTGAAAGTCAGACGTTGATGTGGTTTGGAGACTGTAGACTGAGATTCCACTTAGGGTTTTTTGAAATGCCATAAACAGTAGCACACTAGTGCAAAAGAAAAATATGAAGGCTTTGTCTATAAAATATTTAAAGAGAAAGAAATCTTGAATTATTTGGGGGATGAGTGTCATTGTTTTGCAAGACATTGCCCCTAGTAATGAGCCTAGCCTAACCTTAAAGAGGTGGGAGAAGGATCCTTAGCTTCTCAAAAGAATGAATATATGGTGATTGGTTTTGATAGACAGATTTACTATGCTATAAAATTTCCTAGCTCCTTATTATACATGGATTTCAAATGTTGGCTTAGATTGAGTTGTGGGTTTTAAGAAGACATGGCTATTAACTCACATGCTGTACTTGTTTCTGTGAATTGTAGTAACTAATTGAAGTGTGGCTTGAGTGGTATTAAACTCACTTTATTTCACAAAATCCCAGATCAGTCTTTTTATTTAGTAGAAAGAAAACATTGATGTTAAATCAAACTAGACTTTGGATTTGTGGCTTCTATCACTGCTCTAAACATATCCTATCATTACCCTAAGCAAGTCATTTTCAGTAAGAATTAAGTAATTTTGGAAAATGAAAATAAAAATGAATAATTTCAAAGGGGGAGTGCTCACTGAACCCCCCCCCCCCCCCACACACACACAAATTCAAGGACTAATGTTATTGTTAGAGTGTTCCACTAACTTTTGCTGTAAATTTTGTCATTTTTTTCTTAGGAAAATTCATACTTGAGTGCTAGGACAAAGTAGGAGCTGAAGAATCCCTTTTGGAAGATGGGACTCCCCCACTTAACACACCAGCTGCTGGACTAAGACTTTTATTTAGTCTTCTCTGAAGGGGAGGGGAAGCTTTCTTCCCTGTTTATTTTTTTTTTTTTCTGTTCACACATACAACTGAAATTACGTATATTCAGTTTACTTTTTGATCCTGACAGTTTCTTCTTATGTAAGATCCTTAATACCCTGTCTCCTTTCCAAATAATTTAGACAATTTAGACAAGATCTTTAAGCACAAGGTCTGGTTCACATTCAAGAATGATCATTCAATAACTGACAGATAGATTTGCTGGGCTGTAAGATTAGGGCAAGTGGTTGTGGAAAGGCGTTAGAGTTTGGAGTACCTTAATTGGGGAGAGGTATACTGTTGAGTGGGAAAAGGGGTAGAAATAAAGACAGAACTAAAAACAAACGTGATAGGTTTTACATTTTTTTGCTTTGGGTCCATGTTGTTTAAACAGGGCCAAGACTGTAGGTGCTGTGCTCTGAGGTGTTTTTGCCATGCTACTGCAAACATAGGCGTCTTGTTCACATTGACCTCTGCAGTGTGTGTGAGTCTTTAATAAATCTGGTATTCTTTCTCTCTGTCTCGTATTCTGTCTTATATTCCCCCTCCTTCTCTCTTTCTAAGTAATACATATTTATATATTTGATTCTTATTATTTACAGTAGGTATTTTTTGTAAAGTCACTGGGTAGTGCATTAGTGAATACTCAACCATTGCCCTTGGGAAATACAGGCATAGATACTGCAGGCCTCTGTTCACAACATCTTTGTCAACCAGTCAATATATACCCTTGTTTTATGTGTGTTTCTGTTTAAAGACTTTATATAATATATATTGTTGACTCATTACAACTGAACTCATGGCTAACAGCACTGTAATGCATGTCTAAAATGAAGCTTATCTAAAATGCGTATTTTCTTTGTAAGGGACATCACAACCTTCTTGAATTTTGGAGCACAAGACGACACTTTGCCATTATGCTTGGGGCCATTTTAAACTATGAAATCACCAATAAAAAGCACAAAAATGAGAAAAACATGGCACTAAACAGACCTCAAAAAGTGCTCTTGTTTATAAACAAGGCAGAACTTCACGTTGACTCCACCTGGCCTTCTCAAAATTGTCACTGCTGTGCTCATCTCCGCAAATGATCATGAAAATGCCATTGTATAGATTTTGGGATACAGATAAATTTTAGCAACTACATGAATTTATAAATATGGAATTCCCAAATAATGAGAATCAACTACATGTGTATGTATATGTTTATTATACATATATGTGTATATTTATATATTATATATTTAATTAAAAATAATTGGAGGTATATTTATATGGTGTAACTGAACTGTTGGAGTAGTTTCTTCTCTGAAATATACTTTGTATCATACTCTCTACCTAAGTATATGTATGTTTGAAAATGCTGACACCTTGCACCTTTTTAATTCCTGCTCAGAGTTTAGAGGACTAATATCATCATAGTGGAGCATTTTCATGTTTTTTTTTTTTTTCCAAAAACTGTTTAGTTTCAGGAGTACCTGCTAACCAAATGCAGCCTTTGCCTCTAGAAATGAGGTAGAGCCATATGTTAATTTTAGCTTGAAACAGTGTCAAATTGTCAGGCACATATAATTCAATTATATTGACTGTATATAATTCAATATCGTCTTTTAAGTTTTTATTAAAACGTAGGACTGGCTCTTTGGTCACATGCCTACATAGGCCTTCAGTGCTCGTCAGAGGATTTAATGTTGATTGGTAACAGGAAGAAGTTGGTTCTCAAGTAGGGGACTTCTTTTTCTAAACGTGTTTGGTACAAAGTCCTTAAAGAAATGGGGAACCTGGAGGCTGGGACACTATCCATAATTTGTTGAGATAATCTAATTGTGAGGTTATGGGGGCGGGGTACGAGTGGTATTTTGAATATGATTGCATGGGTACAACTTTCTGTCATGGGGATGGGGGTTGTTGGTACAGTCAGTACAGGTAATTGGAGGCCAGGAATTTACTACAGAATTCTGTAGAAGGAGCTCAGTAGCTCTCTTAGATAATTGCTTAGATTAGGGTGAGTTAATTTAGGCTAAGTGTTAACTGATTCTTACTGTTAATTTTACAGGAAGGTGGTAAAATACATCGATTTTGCAATATAAATCAGTCTGAAAATGATGGATTTAAGCATGATAATTCATTTGCAGGAATTATCTGTGGCTGCCCAGTAACTTGTAGGTTGAAGTTTCTAAGAGAGGACAGAGAGAGCACAAGGGGAAGATTTAATAAAAATATTGACAACTGTTACTACTCCATAACTATTAAATGCCTTTTATGTGTCAGGCTCTGTAGTAGGCACTGTTTATACAGTGGAGAACAAAACGTATTTCTTTGTCCTTATGGAATTTACAGTCTAGTATAGAAGATAAATATTAAGAAATCATTAAGTTAATGTAGTTAATTTTGATAATTGTCATGAGAAGAAAGCACAGGGTTTTTGTGAGAGAATAATTCAGTTTATATTGGAGGGTCAAGGAAGACCTTTTTTGGTATTTTACCAGAAATCTGAAGTATAAGAAAAGTTAGGTAAAGGCAGAGGTGTGAAGGTGGGGGTAATGTGGAGTATGAAGAAAGAGGTCTATATGTGGGTAAGAGTTTTAGGAACTGAAACATGCCCAGAGCTGCAGAGTATAATGATTCAGTCAGATGGTGGAAGGACCCAAGATGATGTTGTAAAGGTGACCAGGATCCAGGACTTTAGGATTTTAGATTTTATCTAAAAATGCAGTGGGAAGCTATTGAAATTTCAAATTAGGGCAGTGGTATGCTCTGATTTGTATTTTCACAAGATCATGGTGATTATTACATAGAGACTGGTTGAGAAGTATACAGATTAGATGGTTAAGATGGTGGCAGTGGGGATGGAGACAAACGTTACAGTGCTTAAATGGGAATACCTGGTGATGGTTTGGATTGGGGGGAGGGTATTATAGGAACTTAAAAAAATGACTTGCTTATGCAGCTCTTGGATTGGAGGTACCATTTGTTTCTGGGAGAGTAGAGAAGGAACAGGTTTGTTTGTTTGTTTGTTTGTTTTTTTAGGGGGAAAAGGTTAGGAAGATACCCAGGAGTTCCAGACATATTTAGTTGGGATGTCTCGGAGGAAATAAATGTCAAGTGGGATCCTGAGTATATGGTCTGGTACTCAGCAGAGGTGTCTGGGCTTAGTGATAGTTTTTTTTTTTTAAGTTTATTCATTTTTGAGAGACAGAGCACGAGAGAGAAGGGATGGAGGGGCAGAGAGAGAGAATCTCAAGCAGGCTCCACACGCCCAGCACAGAGCCCAATGCAGGGCTGAAACTCACCAACCGTGAGATCATGATCTGAGCTGAAATCAAGAGTCAGATGCTCAACCTACTGAGCCACCCAGCTTCCCTGAGATAGGTATTTTTGATAAGTGAGCATTTGGCTGTTATTTAAAGCCCTGGGACAGGATAATGTAGGGAGAGAGTACAGAAGGAGAAGGCTCACTAAAAGACTCTGGTAGAACATTGGTCTCATCAGAATCATTTGGAGGCCTTGGTAAACCACAGATTGCTGAGCCTGACCTCCAAGGTTTGATTTCATATGTCTGGGTAAGGCCCATAATTTTCATTTCTAACAACTGGCTCACTGATGCTGATGCTGCTGGTCCAGAAACCACACCTTGAGAACCCCTGATTTAGAGTAAAAAAAGGAGCTGCCAGAGAGTTATGAAGAATACCAGGAGAATCTGATGCCTTGAAGAGGAGGGAGTGGACAATTTGAGAGTCATCTTGATCATGTTGTTTGGCCAGGCACTCACAGTTCTTCATGCTTAGCTTTTTTTTTTTTTTTTAAGATTTTATTTTTAAGTAATGTCTACACCCAACGCGTGGGGCTCAAAATCAGGCTATTTCCTGATAATACTCTTTGCTCCAGCTACAGTATGCTCCATTCCCTGTTCTGTGACTGAATCTGGTATCTTGCCTATCACTACCTTTGCCTGTGTAATCCTAGTTGTCTGACTGCTAGTTATGATCACTGCCTTCTTCCTGAGGACATTTGTAGCTATTTATTTGCTTTTTTCCCCTCCCTCTTCACATTTAATCTTTTGTTTTGAGATACAATTATGGAAGCACGTGGAAACACTAAGGTGGTTATTGTTCCTGTCTCATTTCCCCTAGCAGATAGTAAAATTCTTGAGGCTAGAAGTACTATTAATTGCTTTTTGAATCACACAGATTGCTGTGTCATATCATGGACCTTCAAATTCTTTTCAAAGGAAATGATTTTTTGGCTTTTTTTTTTTTTTTTGTAATGAATCCAGATGGAGTTCTTCAATAGAATTTAAGACCTATTTACAAATTGAGAAGCACCAGTGAAGGGCTCTTTATTTCTTGTCCCATCAAAGGTCTTCTGCTTAGGTCAGGGGACCCTGAATTTTCTCCATTGGTGAAAGAAGACTTTGTTTTGTTTTGTTTTGTTTTGAAACCTGCACATGCATGTTCACAGCAGCTTTATTCATCAGTCAAAAGCTAGAAACAGAAGGAGTCAACATCATAGTGGCATAAGATGTACCTTTTTTCTTTTAAATGTGAGATTTATTTTTAAAAATTTTAATTCCAATATAGTTAACATATAGTGTTATATTAGTTTCAAGTGTACAATACAGTGATCCAACAGTTCCCTACAGGTGAAGACAAACTTGAAGACAAAGTTTAAGGCAAAGTGTCATTTCTGTTAGCTTCCTTGAAACAACAAAGAAAGAACAGTTGGATGGCCCTTTATAGTTATTTTTCACTGTTGACATATTTTTCTTTATTTAGCAAAGGTGGCTAAGTTTAAAAAAGAAAAGTATTGTTACATGCAATTATGAAATTTTTAAAAATTTTACTTATTTTTTAAAATGTTTATTATTGTTGAGAGAGAGTGAGCACGAGTGGTGGAGGGGCAGAGAGAGGGGGAGAGAGAGAATCCTAAGCAGGCTCTGAGCTGTCAGCATGGAGCCTGAGTGAGGCTTGAACTCATGAATCCGTGAGATCATGACTTGAGCCTAAGTCAGACACTTAACTGAGCCACCCAGGCACTCAATGAAATTGTTTTATATTGTATCATTGATTTTGACAGTGAGCTTTTTGAGGGCAGGATCTTATTTATCTCTGTATCTTCAGTATTTTGTCCAGCAATTTTGTTTTTGTTGTTGTTGTTGAATTAAACTCTCAAGGAAGCATTGCTTCCTTTTTTATAACATGGAGTTAATATTTGTTATGGAGATTAAAAGGTAAAGTGTGATATTAACACGATAATGTGTGACAGTACCTAACCATACATGCCAAATCTTTCAATAAATGTAGGCCACTTTTAGGTTCAGATTTGGTTATAAGCTTTCAGTAAAATCTGCTTTTGGAATTATAGTAACTTGCTTGTAGTTTAGGTATTAAATTTATCCTGAATTGAGTATCACATTTATGTTTGTAAAAAATTTGAATTATTTTAATGAGATAATTATTTTATAGCATTTAGCCACGTACAGTTTTTAAGTTTCAATCAGTTATATAGAATAGCAGCGTATGCTTCGACAATGAAATGAAAGTGATTTGTAGCATTACTAACACATGCTTCTCTTTCAAATTATGTTATCATAGGGATAGCTCTTTGGTTACAATTTTAATTGCTATGTTTTCTCTAGAGGTGGCAGTTTTATTCAAGGGCAAGATACACTAAAGCAATTCCCAATTTTCAATTTTTTGAAACCAGTATAGTGGAAATTATATGTTATCTCCAAAAATGGTTCTAAATTGCACCGACATCAAATTTCTTTGCTTTCAGCTGTCATCAGCTTTGTGTGGTTAATATTGACTTGCTCATGCTGAGCAGTTTGGAAAGGTTGTCTTTGATTATTTAAAAAATAATAGAAATAAATTAATGTTTGTTGGCATTTTTCCATTATGGGGTCTTCAGGAGGGGAAAAATACAAAAGGTACTTGATGTTGTTTATATTAAGGAACATAACTAGAAGGTGGAATTATTGTTTGTCCTTAGATTGATTTTGGACCTTCTTTAGTGTTCTTTACTCATCCTGTAGATTCTCTTGGTTCTCTTTCATCCTTTCTTTTCCTCCTTTTTGGGCAAAACTTGAAGTAGAACATAAACATTTATTAGAATCTATATGGTAGCTATCAAAATGATTAAAGGCTTGACTTGGAATTCTGAAATTAGGAGTCTTGAGTGGCAATTTCAAAGCTACAGAAAGGTTTCATCACAGAGTTGAGACTGTTTATTCCTTGCTTTTATCATACCTCCATCCATCTGGTGAACAATTTGTCTACCCACAAGCCTACTATTTTTAGGAAACTTGAGTTGGGAAGTTGAGTGGTTAATGACTGAGCTGTTTTAAATAGTTGGGCATTTAGTTAATTTGGAGATTCTCTTGTCCGTGTGTATCATCTTTACAAATGAGATCAGTCAGCACATTTCTGCTAACAATTTGCGTCTCTTTGAAGGAGAGTGGTTGTTAGGCTTTTTACAGATATGCTTTCTTATGGAATTTTTGGTTTATCCTAGTCTTGTAGAATTCCAGTAAAGTTTAAGGGCATAGTTTGGGATGTAGCCTTTAGAGAGGCATTTTGCAGTGAATATTAGTTTTATTTTTTAAAATTTTCAAATGTCTTTACTTTTTATTTTTGTGTGAGAGAGATATACAGAGTTGAGCGGGGCAGGGGCAGAGGGAGGGAGACACAGAATCTGAAGCAGGCTCCAGGCTCTGAGCTGTCAGCACAGAGCCTGATGTGGGGGCTCCAACTCACAAACCCTGAGATCTTGACCTGAGCTGAAGTTTGACCCTTAACTGAGCCAGCCAGGTGCCCCGCAGTGAATATTATTTTAAAATTTGAAACAGTTGTTGCTACTAGTTTGCCTATTTTAACATTTCGTTAAATCTTTGAATTGGTGTCTTCTTGGAGGCAACTATTAAAAACAGGCAAAGCTGGGAGTTGGGCCAGCTGATATTCCCAGTTACGCCACTAATTTGCATTGTGAGACTGTGACCTCTGTTTCCTCAAGAAAAAAAATGAAGTGGATGAAAATGAATCTGTAACATCTTTTTCCATTTTAGCATTCTCTGATTCTATGTAACTGATCCTTATTGCTCCTCTGATAAAAGAGGAGCATCGGAAAGGAGGGATATAGATGAACAATTCTAAGATTGAGACCATAATGACAGGATTGTGTGTGATAATCATGCATTTGAGTTCTTTGACAAGCTTCAGTATAGATTAGTAATTTTATCCCACAGTATACCATTATTTCTTAATCATTGTGAAAAATTCTTTTCTAGGAAGTTGCCTTTTGTAGTACACCTTGAGATAAGGGGACAGTCACTCAATCATGTGGCATTTCAGAGTACTATTTAGTTTCAGAGGATATGCCACCTTAATTGGTTCTTTTGTTATTTTAATAGTTTGTGTTCTTCAGGTGACTCATAACCTGTGTATTTTGGAGGGCATCTGAAAGTGAAGAAATTTTCATGTTTTTCAGGTTTTTATTTGGAAAAATGTGTAAGGAAGGGTTATGACAGTGCTTGCTCTGAGTTCTTTATTGGATAGAAAGCTTACCCATGAGATGTGTGATGAGTCTGTTACTTTTTGTTTCCAGTGCTGTCAATTCTAGTTTGGGTCCTTAATCCTTCTCAGAGAATTACGTTTTCTCATGCAGACTGTTCTTCCCCTTGTAGGCTCTTGACTCCCAAATCAGCTCTTGTATTCCTTTCAGTTTTTCTTCCTGAAATGGACTTCTGATCATTTGCCTAACCATGTAAATACACGTGAAATAGAAACTTGTTACCATGGGATTGGAGGCCGTCTGCAGTGTGACCCCAACTCCCCTCTAGTCTTAATCTCTGGCTGTAACCTAGGTGTGTGTTACTGCACATACACTTGATATTTTCTACACTTTGCTCTTGCTTTTTCATTCCTGTTTGTTACCTTATGTTGTTACATTGCCTAGAATGCAGACACCTGGCTCCCCACTATTGAAATGTATCTTGCAGGATACATTTACATATATAGTTACTTTCTTGCAGTCTTTATTTTTCTATGAAACCCTACTCACAACCAAATGGGTGTAATTATTATGCCTTCCTTTGATGCTCTGTATAGCAACTGTTGCTTACATTGCACTTATTTTTCACAGCTTTGCTCTACTCCAAGAAAACGTATAATAAAAGTTTCCTTTACTGCAAGATTTAAAGTTCCATTAAGATTTGGCTTGTACTCATCTTTTTTTCTCTAGTAGTGCTGTACTCATGATAGGTATTCAGTAAATTTGTAAGAGATTTAGTTTTCAAATTGAAAAGCAGCCAGAAGGCCTCTAAACATATAAGACAACTGGATAACAACCATGTTTGACATATCCAACAGTTTAGTTGGTATTTAGGAGCAGATTGGCCCTGTTTTTCAAGGTACGTCCTTATATAGAAACTAAAATAAGTAGATAGAGATATTTGATGGTAATGTTGGTACATTATCTCGGTAAATGAAAAAAATACTACCGGTTTTATTTTTGGGTTCCTGGCATGTTTCATTTCTGTAGTGATTACACAAATAGTACATCTTTGTTTTACGGATACTGCATTGCTCTTCTTACTAGTGTGACTCTCAAAAATGTTCTAGCCTGAGTTCCCTTGACCCATGTCATCTTTAAAGAAAGCCAGTACTGTGGGGCAGAGAGGGCAAACTGAACAGGCCTAAAGTATGTGCTCTGAATACCGATTCTTAAAGTAACAATATTGGAGATGGTCAACTGGCTATGGCTTTTGAGTGGTTGATAGTTACCAAAGCTTAATGGGACAACTGGTATTTTAAGAGAATGAGAGATTAGGAAGAAGGGGATCTTATATCTTTAATGCTCTGGGGAAGAAAATACTCGATTATTACTCTAAGGGACCCCTCTAACCAGTGTGTATGGTATTGGGGGTGCTTTTCTAGTTAGAGACACATTCAGTTTTCTTTTTGATTAGGGAATTTGTAAGCCTGGAGTAGCAGATCAGAGGGTAGCAACTGAGTCTTTATGCAGTTTTGTTAATAACTGATCATTATCACACTCAGCATTCTTCTATTCCTCCTTTGGTTTTCTGGAAGAGAGGTTTCTAACACACCACTTGTCTTGCCTAATTGCTGTGTTTACTTATTTTCCTTAATTTTTTATGGCTGGGTCATTGTTAAGACTGGCTGGAGCTTTTTACATACTTAAGTATTCTCTTTTGAATGAGATTGTCAGTGGTTAGTCTAAATTTTATTATTCATTCTGGAATCATTAAGATACTAGTATTAAAATGACTTACATGTAATATAGTAAAATATTTTGCTTAATGAATGTTGTCAGGACTCCTTTACTAGGGGAGTGGGATTATGCATCACTGGCCATGACCCACTTTCTCATTCTCTGGCCTGCATAGCAGAATCTCTCCTACTGAATGTTAATGGTCTATTCTTTGTATACAAAAAAATGATGCCACTGACTCATGATCAGTAGGACATGTGTTTTGAGTTATTTTTCCAGAAGTAGGATGGCTATATGCTCTCTGTGCATAGGCTTTTAATCGTCTTTTCTGTGAGCAATAATAGAAGATTGTTTGTAAGATAGTGAACTACTGTTGTAAGTAATAATGTAGACCTGAAAAGGTTTTTTTTGTTTTGTTTTGTTTTGTTTTGCTTTCTTACCAACTAGCCTAGTTCAAATCCCAGTGAATAGTTAACTGGGTTTTTAAATCTGTTAATTTTTTATCTTTCAGTAAAATCCAAAGGAGAAATTCTAAGGATCTCAATCCAAACTGATATATACTTTAAAACATATTGGGGCACCTAGGTGGCTCAGTATGTTAAACATCCAACTTCAGCTCAGGTCATGATCTCACAGTTTGTGAATTCAAGCCCCACGTTGGGCTCTGCACTGACAGCTCAGAGCCTGGAGCTTGCCTCAAATTCTGTGTCTCCCCCTCTCTCTGCCCCTCCCCTGCTTGTGTTCTCTCTCTCTTTCTCTCTCTCTCTTTCAAAAGTAAATAAATAAACATTAAAAAAAAAATAAAGCATTCTGAAGCTAGCTGTTATGGATTTTGTTCAGCTCACTGAAGTGAGAACTTAAGAAATATTGAAAATCTGGGGTGCTGGCTGGCTCACTCAGTTAAGCATCTGACTCTTGATTTTGGCTTAGTTCATGATCTCATGTTTGTGGGTTCAAGCCCTGCGTTGGGCTCTGCACTGACAGAGTGGAGCCTGCTTGGGAGTTTTTCTCTTCCTCGCTCTCTCTGCCCCTCCCCCGCTCTCATGCGCATGTGCACGCACACTCTCTCTCAAAAATAAACATTAAAAAAAGATGTAAAAAGTTGAATATCCATGGATTTTTAAAAAAGTATGTGTTTGTTTATGTCACTCTGCTGATAGTACTCTGTCCATAAGGAATGCTGGAGTTTGCATGCTATAATATTCAAAGTTGGATGTAACTAATGTCCATAAATTTCTCGTATGAGAAACTCATGTTACGGATTTAAGGTTCATATTTGTTCTCACCTTAGAGTAGCATCTGTCTTTTGTTAGTAAAGGCTATATGTATTTTAAAAAGTTATGATGGGCCATTATGGATATTGTGGGCTCAGTTCATTGATTTTTACTTTTTGGAAGGCTAAATATAGGAGTGGGGGTGATGGGTGGTGTACAAGAATCTGAATTGAGGGTAAGACCTTCTCAGCTTCCTTTATAAAATATTCTTAAATATTATACTAACTGGTGTTATTGGACTAACAGTCTTTCTTTTATTTATTTAAAAAAAAATTTTTTTTTTTAACGTTTATTTATTTTTGAGACAGAGAGAGACAGAGCATGAACGGGGGAGGGGCAGAGAGAGAGGGAGACACAGAATCGGAAGCAGGCTCCAGGCTCTGAGCCATCAGCCCAGAGCCTGACGCGGGGCTCGAACTCACGGACCGCGAGATCCTGACCTGGCTGAAGTCGGACGCTTAACCGACTGCGCCACCCAGGCGCCCCACAGTCTTTCTTTTAAAATGCTAGTGAATCATTCATTAAATTTCCCGTAATTGTAGCTTCAGTTCCCTCATTTAACTGGGAGAAAGTGGAGTAAGTGATGGCCCCAAAGTCACACTGTTAGTGTTGGTTGTGGAGGGAGGAATTTAGGTCTCATGACTTTAATCTAGCACTCTTTCCACTACATGTGGCCTCCTTAATTGACTCCTGTGCACATACCAGCCCTGGCTTTTGATTGGAGTAGGGACTTCGAGCAAGTGTAAAGGACTAGGGGACTTTTAATATTCTGGAGGCAGCTGGACTATTAATGGGTGTCTGCATAGTCTGAGGTGTAAGGAGGTATTCCCATCCTCTTTTTGAGTTAAAGCTTTCCCCCTTTGCTTTTTCCTAAGGCCATCAAACCAGTTGTTTGAGTTGTCAACAGTTGTTTAAGATGACAGGATTAATTTTAAGAAGTTTAAAATGCAGCTTCCCCCAAATGAGGCTGTTGTCTCCGTGTAGAAAGGTTTGATTGTAAATGAAATACTGTTTGTGAACTGTAAAGTAAGTAGTATAAAATCATGTAACTTTAGCTTCTTCAGTTGAATGTAGCATCACAATATCTAGGACTTCATAGAGAACAAAGAGAGTGAAAAGAAGAAAATAGCTCAGCTCTTATCTTCTACTTCTTTATGTTCCTAGTTCAAGGTTATGGAGCTTTAAGGCGTAGTGCTGTAATATCAAGTCCCTTTTTTGCATTTCATTTAACAAATTTGTGCTACATGTATTTAAAATAAGGAACAAGGTTCCATCAGATTTCTATTTTATTAGATCATAGCACAGAGGCATTAGACTTACACCTGGAACACAACTTCTGAGTGTTTGCAGAGAAATAAGTGCTTATGGCATCATACAACAATTTTCTTAAAAATGACATGACATTGCTTCTGTGATACATGTGGCATATTTTTATACACATGCAAGTGAAAAGTTAGAATAGTTCTTGATATATGATTTATAAGTATTAAAAGAACATTTCTTAATCTTTTTCATAAAATGATGGAATTATCCCCATTGTTATCAAGAAGCGTATATCTAGTGTCTATATTTTTCTGAGTAACAGAGCTTTTTTAAAAAAGTTGAGGTATAATTGACATAAACATTAGTTTCATGTGTACAATGTAATGACTGCATATTTTTATAAATTGTGAAATGATCACAATAAGTCTGATTAACATCTGTCATACACTTTTAACATAGTTATAATTTTTTTTTCTTGTGATGAGAACTTTGGAGATCTACTCTTTAGCAACTTTCAAAGATAGAATACAGTATTAACTATAGTTGCCATGCTGTACATTTCATCCTCAGGACTTAGAGCTTTTTTATGTCAGAGTATATTCCCCTAGCCCCCCATTCTACCCCTAACATTTGTTTCTTCTTTATTTCCAATTTTAGAGGCTGTGTCCCTGATTATCTAATCTGTCTTGTTTCTTTCTCTCAGTTACCTGGTTCTTCTTCTATTCTCTACTTGTTCTTTAATACTTAACTATATCTCATTTCTGCTCAGCATGTAGGCCCGTTTATTTCTCTCATCTTAAAAGGTAAAACAAAAACAGAACTATGTGATCTTTTGTGTCTCTTTTTTTCTGTCATTACTTAGCTTTTCTAAAAGAATATGCTTCAGTAATGGTTCTCAAAATACTGTGTGTGGGCCCCAGGGGAAAGGATCCCCAAGGCTTTTTGAGAAGAACTTTCAGGTCAAAAACTATTTTAATGATACTACCAGGACGTAATTGCCTTTTGCACTGTATTGACATTTGCATTGATGGTTCAAAAACAATAGTGGTGTAACCTTCTAGTACCTTAACACAAATCAAACTGTATTGATAGTCACTGTATTCTTCACCATCATGTGCACTCAGTGTTTTTTTTTTTTTTTTATGCCAGTTTCTTTTTTTTTTTTTTTTAAATTTTTTTTTTTTTTTTTTCAACGTTTATTTATTTTTGGGACAGAGAGAGACAGAGCATGAACGGGGGAGGGGCAGAGAGAGGGATACACAGAATCGGAAACAGGCTCCAGGCTCTGAGCCATCAGCCCAGAGCCTGACGCGGGGCTCGAACTCACGGACCGCGAGATTGTGACCTGGCTGAAGTCGGACGCTTAACCGACTGCGCCACCCAGGCGCCCCTATGCCAGTTTCTTTTAAGAACATCCTTGATGAAGCTGTAAAAGTTCTATCAATCTTGGCCCCTTAAGTATATCTTTTTTTTGATTGCGGTAAAATATATGTAATATAAAATTTACCATTTTGACCATATTTTTCATTTTGTCCCTAAATATTTACTTTTGAGAGAGAGAAAATGGGCACGTGCCAGCATGTGAGCAGGGGAGGGGCAGAGACAGAGAGAGAGAAACCCAAGTAGGCTCTGCTTAGCTCGGACCCACGAACTGTGAGATGACCTCAGCTGAAACCAAGAGTTGGACACTTAACCAACTGAGCCACCCAGGAGCCCCAACTGTATTTTTCATTTTTAAGTTTATAGTCGAGTAAGTAGCATTAAGTACATTCACATTGTTATGTGACCATCACCACTAACCATCTCCAGAACTTTTTTGTTTTCTCTAATTGAAATTCAGTACCTGTTAACCAGTAGGTTAATATCCTCTTTTTCCCAGCCTGTGGTAAACACTATTCTACTTTCTGTCTCAATGAATTTGAGTATTCTAAGTACCTCTTATAAGTGGAATCATAACAATATGTGGCCTTTTGTGTCTGGCATATTTCACTTGGAAAACATCTTTAAGGCTCATCCATGTTGTAACATGTATCAGAATTTCCCTTTTAAGTCTGAATAATCAATCCATTGTGTCTATCACATATTGTTTATTCATCCATCAGTAGACACATTTGGGTTGTTTTTGGCTATTGTGAATAACGCTTCTATGAATATGGGCACACAAATAGCTGCTCAAGTCCCTGCTTTCAGTTCTTTTTGGTATATACCCAGAAATGGAATGTGATACTTCTGTGTTTAATTTTTTGAGGAACAGCGTACTGTTTTCCATAGTAGCTGAATTTTAAAAAATTCCCACCAGCAATGCACAGAGGTTCCAGTTTCTCCACATTCTCACTAAAACTTGATCTCCACATTCTCACCAAAACTTGATATTTTATGTTTTTTTAAAATTTTATAATAACCATTCTAATGGGTGTGAAGTGGTATTTCATTGCAGTTTTGATTTGTATTTTCCTCAATGTGGTGTTGAACATCTTTTCATGTGCTTATTGTTGGCCATTTGTAAGTACACATCTTTTAACTGTGTGATGAAATGGCAAGTGTACATAAAGCACTGCTGCATAATGAAGTATGGTGGTATCATTGAGGAAGAGCACTTGGGTGTTTGAGTTGTGCCCCGGACTAGCTGTTTTTTCCATGGAACACCATTTTTATGTGAAAGAATGACTGACAGGCCGTGGTTCATTTATTTGGGTATTCGGTAGACATTTTCTCTATTAAGTAAGGCTGTCACATCAAGGAAGACACCTGACAGATACATTAATGATGGACTTTCTGCTTCCAAAAGAAAATTAGAATTTTGGGAAATTGTATTTACCATTGTGAACTTGACAGCTTCCCATTAATTAGGCTTTTCTTAGGAGATAGGTGATAATATTAAGAAATGTGATTTTTTTTTGAAAAAAATAAAGGTGTAATGGAAGATCTCCTTACCTCAATGAACTGATATTTTTCAAATGTATGTATGATGTTATAAGTAACCTAGTACAAAACTGACCATTAGATTTTAGTTTAACAGTGCAAGAAAATCAGTGATGGAGTTTTTGATACTTGCAACTAACCTTGAAGATACTACTAATTGTCATGTTTTGTTGTAATAGCAAAGAAGAATATCCATAGTTATTTGAAAATTCTATTAAGATGTTTTTCATCTTTCCCTCTCTATGTGAGGCTAGATTTTGTTCAGATGCTTCATTAGGCCAAAACAACATATCACAGGAGATTTACTGAGAAACAGTTATGAGAATCCAGCAGTATTCTGAGGCAAATATTAAAGAACTTTACAAAAATGTAAAGCATTGCCATTTTTCTCTGTAAATTTATGTTTTGAAAAATACAGCTGTTTTCATAAAAATGTTATTTTTTTTTTTTTTTTTTTTTTTTTTTTTTTTTTTTTCAACGTTTTTATTTATTTTTGGGACAGAGAGAGACAGAGCATGAACGGGGGAGGGGCAGAGAGAGAGGGAGACACAGAATCGGAAACAGGCTCCAGGCTCTGAGCCATCAGCCCAGAGCCTGACGCGGGGCTCGAACTCACGGACCGCGAGATCGTGACCTGGCTGAAGCCGGACGCTTAACCGACTGCGCCACCCAGGCGCCCCCATAAAAATGTTATTTATGTTGACAAGTAATATGTTTACTATTTTGAATGAATAAAGATTAAAAAATTCTCTTCAATTTCTAATATGGTAAATATGGATTGATATAACCCACATGAGCAAAAGCTCTCTGGGATCTTCAATAATTTTTATGTCTGTAACAGGATTCTGAGACCAAAGGGCTTGAGAATTGCTGGATAATGTATAACTAGCAAAATTGTCTAATACAGAATCCACTAGCTACATGTGGCTGCCACTTGTAATGTGGCCAGGGTGAAATGAAATGCATTGTAGATGTGAAATACACATGGGAGTTCAGAGCCTTAATGTGAAAAAAAGACTATAAAAGATTAATATTATAATATTGCTTACATGTTGAAATAATAGTATTTTGGATACATTGAGTTAAATAAAATGTAGTATTAAAAAGCCACTGTTTTTGTCCTTTTGAATGTAGCTACTAGAACATTTAAAATAGCATATGTGGCTTACATTTTATTGGACATATATTGGATAGTATTGGTCTGTAGCTTACAGTTTATTGTGTGGACTCTATACTTTGCAGTTGGGGTAGTTCACCTGGGGTTCATTGATATCCATGTGTGTTTTTCTTAGGCGAGGGATTATGGCTTTCATTGTATTCTCAAAGGGCAGGCACATGACTAAAGTGAAGATAGGAACTGGAGACAACTTATTTGAGTTGCTGCGTTGTAGTTACTTGGGTACTGCTAGTGGCTTGGATTGGGGGGGGGGTGGGGGGGTGAAGGAGGTGGGAGTGGGGGTGGGGGGGCGGAATCTCTTTCTCAGTGTTTGGTAGGCTGGGCAAAACCTGTGGTACTAAGGGTGTAGTGAGATGCATTCTTGGCTTCTCACGTTGGAACTCTGAATGAATGTTCACACAGAAATGTTTTCGTAGAGAGTCATTAAGGTATTACAGTACTATAAATACTAGACTGCAGGTTTACCTGAGAAACCTAATTATCAATTAGGATTGTTTGTGTGGGAAAATATTCTGCCAAAGTGTAGATATAAACTGTCAGAGCACAATCCATACATTTCATGTGGGGAACATAATCCATACATTTCATCGAATGAGGACATTTATTAACTTGAGCATTCATAGAGGTTGAAAATAAAATATTAAGCATGTATTAAAATAAAGTGGTAATACATGAAGTTATAGGATGCTTGCTTACTCTTTTCCCATAATCATAAGGGGGATGATAGAAATAATCACTGAATTGGATAAGTGAATTAAATGGTTGCACATTTTCCTTGAGTTAGATATGTGATACTGTTTATGTTAATGTTGTCAGTAATCATCAAGAAAGTCTTTGTGAAACAATGAAATTTCAGGGCCCACTTAAGTGAAAAAAGAATGCTGGATTGAAGTCATTTCAAATATGATTATTTCATTTCAACCCTTTGTACCTCAGTTATAATTGCCCATTTTATATTATTCATCAAAATGTGCCACAATCATTTATTTTTGTCTTTCTACCCCCAGAGACTATAAACTCACACATACAGTGTCCTACTTAAAATGTGTTCCAGAGGCTTGCACAGCCACTTATTAACATTTGTTGGGGGCAGGGGGGCAAGGAATAGTCTCTATCTGATGGTTAACTAATTGCAGTTTGGGTGAGATGTCTGAGTATGGTAGCTGCGTGAAGAGGGCATTGGAGGCAGTCTGAGAAAGCAGATGATGGGTGTGGAGTTGCAGAGTTTAAGACCCTATTAAGGGGAACTTGGAAAAGTTGAAGATGTAGGTTTCTGTACTTAATAGTCATAAGGCCAAGGAGTCCCAAGAAGAGGTTAGCATAATGCTCAATCTGGGGAGAAAAGACAAATTTAATAGCAATATATAAGAATTGGCTAAAATTTGGTGCTTTTGATTTCTGATATTCTGATGAGAACTAACTTGTGGAATGAGTGAGAGATGATTGAGACCGTAATACCCAGGCTTTGGATTTATGAATGGAGGAGTTTTGAGATGTAAGAAAGGGAGAAAAAAGTAGTTAACTCAGTTCTGAAAAACAAAACAAAACATTAATTCTAAAATCTGTCTTTTCCAGTATAGGAAAGAAAATGTGGATGGGGGAGAGATGTCCTCACTGGAAATAAAGGAAAGTCAAAAGATAGTGACTTCATCCCAGTCTTGTCAATGGGACTTGCGATGAAGGCACTTAGGGGACTGGCGTTAGAGCAGGGAAACCCAAGAGGAATATGAATGTCCCTTTCTTCACTTGAATGGCTGGTTTTATATATATTAATTTTTTAAAACATTTTAATTTTGGAGAGTCTTACTCTCTAACACACTGGTTATCAAACTAATATGTATATAAATCCCCTGGGGATTTATGAAACTACAGAGTCTTACTCAGTACTTCTGGGTGGGGCCTGAGGTTCTGTGTTTTGTAAGCTTTCCAGTGATGCCAGTGTTGCTGTTGCCACAAGTCACATTCTCCTTTCAACTGTCTCCTAACGGGGGGAGAAAAAAATACCCCAAAAGTGATCAGAGCAGTTCTTGAATACAGCCTCGACCTACAGTGGGGTTACATCCCGATAAACCCATCATGAGTGAAAATATGTCAGAAATGTATTTAATATGCCTATCCTCCTGAACATCATAGCTTTGCCTAGCCTACCTTAAATGTGTTCAGAACACTTAAACATGAGCCTATAGTTGGGCAAAATCATCTACACAAAACCTATTTTATAATGTCGAATATTATGTAATTTATTGAATACTGTACTGAAAGTGAAAAAAGAATGGTGTATTGATACAGGATGGTTGTAAGTGTATCAGTTGTTTACCCTTGTTATTGCATGGGCTGGCTGGGAGCTATGGCTTGCTGCCCACTGCCAGCATCACGAGAGTATTGTTCCACATACACTAGCCCGGGGAAAGTTCAGAATTCACAATCTCATGTATACTTCTACTGAATGCACATTGCTTTTCCACCATTGTAAAGTTGAAAAACTGTTGAGTTGAATCATTAAAGTTGGGGATTGTCTGTATCTGCTTTATTAATGGCCTTCAGAACAGATATTAGTAGATAGCAGCACTAATGCAAAGGTTCTCATACTTCGACTGGGGTACTTATTGAACAGATTCCTGGACTTAATCACAGAGAATTAATCCTAGGTTTAGAGAAAAGTTCAGAAAACTTCAGGTTTAATAAGCACTCCATATCATTCTGCAGTTTGGAATTTTGATTGGTATTATGTGAAAACTCTAAATTAACTTGGGATTGTAGGTGGGGGGATGATTGACATATTGACAGTATTGAGTATTACTTTCCAGGAACATGGCATGTCTCTCCATTGTATTAAAAATGTTTCTCAGTGAAGTTTTTCTTCATTTGGGTCCTGTAACTTTGTAAGCTTAGTCTCATATGCTTTATATTATATTGTAAATGGACTGACCTTCTCACCAGTGTAAAAAAATTCTATTTTTTTTAATGATTTTTGGAGAAGATAATTTGCTTTTAATTGGGAATATATTCTTTTTTTTTTTTTTAATGTTTATTTTTAAGAGAAAGAGACAGAGAGTGAGCAGGGGAGGGACAGAGAGAGGGAGACACAGAATGTGAAGCAGGCTCCAGGCTCCAAGCTATTAGCACAGAGCCCGATGTAGGGCTCAGAAACCCTCACAAACCGCGAGATCATGATTGATCTTGCTTAACTGACTGAGCCACTCGGTTGCCCCTAATTAGTAATATATTCTTATTAGGCCTGAGGAATCAAAGATATAAAAAGACCATGGACTCTATTTAGGAAGATCTTGCAATCTGGTATGTTTTTAAAGAACTGGTTTTCCAAATGCAGCTAAGTCAGGTCACTAAAGAAAAACAAACTCATAAATGTGAGAATTATAAGAAGTCTTTAAGATTTTGGTTGAAAGAAACAAAGGAAAAGGGGACTTACTGGGTGTCTATGAGAAACTTGATTTTACTGTCTCAGAGGCTTTCTTATCTTTATTACATGGCTTCTTTAAAGTCAAAGGGGACAGCCCATTAAATATTTTTTAGGTTATGGGAATAATTTTAGAAGTATTGGTAGCATACGTAAAACCTTTACCAAGGGAGGAAATAACTGGTTTTTCTTTTCTTAGCTTTCCTTCTATTACATATCTATACATTATTTTACTCTGAAAAGAATTTGTTCTTAGAAAAGCTATGATTTTGTTCTTTTAGAGGTATAACTGTTTCTTACAGAAGTCTCTGAACAGATCACTTCAAATGGGCGATATTTTTAGGGAAGTTCCATTGGGTGCCTGGAATTCTCTTACCCAAGGGTTTCACTGTAGTCCTTATCGACCAAAAAGTGCATATGATGGCTATCCTGTTCTTTCAAGTAAAATATGTTTTTTAAAAATGTTTATTTATTGGAGGCAGAGAGAGAATCCCAGGCAGGCTGTGTGCCCCAACCTGGGGCTTGATCCCACGAACTACGAGGTCATGATCTGAACTGAAATTAAGAGTTAGACACTTAACTGAGTCACCCAGGCAACCCTCAAGTGTAATATATTTAAGACATGTAAACCTGCATGTCTTAAAGGTCCACAAGCTGAATGAGCTAACTAAAATCTGGGTATCAATGCTTTTAAGACAAAGCTTGTTTTGTTATATATATATTTTTAAATGTTTATTTTTGAGAGAGCAGAGAGAGAGAGAGAGAGAGAGCAGAGGAGGGGCAGAGAGAGAGGGAGACAGAGAATCCCAAGCAGCTTCTGTGCTGTCAGCACAGAGCCCTCTATGGGGCTCAAACTCATGAATTGTGAGATCATGACCTGAGCCGAAACCAAGAGTCAGGCACCTTAACCTACTGAACCACCCAGGCTCCCCAGTTTTGTTATGTTTTAAATGGTACTTGTTCTGTCTGAAATTTTAAATGTCTTTATAGACCATTCTAACAGGTAAAAATATCAATGATAAACATTATTAAATTATTTTATTTTGATATATTTTGATAGAGACTTCTAATTGTCTAGAGAACTTTCTCTTGTGTTGCCAAATTTAATGTGGAAGCCAATTACATAGACAATTTAAGGACCAGAATTTGGAAAATGTTCTGTTTGGTGCATATTTCAATAGAAGTAGTAAAAATTTAACTTTTTTTTTGAATTGCATATTTTTTGGGAATCTAATGAGAGTTGCATACTGGTTTTTTTGGTGGAGATTCTTGTACTGATTCAAATATGTGTGTGTGTGTGTGTGTGTGTGTGTGTGTGTGTGTGTGTGTGTGTGTGTTTAAAGAATTTTATGTACATTTTTTTCTTAGTATGATTGCCTTTTCGATCAAAGGTACATAAGAAGTTTGTAAGACTGTGTCTAGGGTTATCTGTGAGTATCAGAAGAGTTTGACCAAATTCTTCTTTACTGACGTTCTGTGGTCATACCAGTAAGCCACAGATGGGTTACAGGCATGCCAAGATGATTCCCTCTCAGTCCTCAAAGTGGCCCCGTTGTGGTTGGGGGTCCCTGCTGGTTATCTCAGGCTGAAAGCAGGCTCCCATCATTTTCCCAAGGGACTAGCCAAGTAGTTAGAAAGCAGTGAGTTGGGTAGTGATATTGGATGGTTTTCCATTATTATGATACATACAAATATAGTCAATGGATTATTAAGCCTAGGGAATCATGGATGTTGGTGAGAAAGATAAACTCTACTCTGCTTGACAAACCTTATTAATCAGGAAATAGACTTGAACAGTCTTTGAAAAGGAGGAGTTTCACAAGCTATTCAATTTAAGTCTTGTTTGTATTTGGTAACATCAAGATAAACTGATTTGAAACATTGTAGAGTGTGCTTTTCTTAGTCTTACACAGAATATTTAAATACGTATCTGTTTTCTGAGCCAAGGTTTTGGTATCAAGCCTTGAAGTAATAGATACTGTCTCTGTGCTGATACTTTGGCTCTGTGTTGCGATTTTTCTCAGTAGTCCTCTCCTCTCCCTTCTGAAGTAATTACAGAAGGCACTGTGTTTATTTGGCACACTTGAGATTGTTATACAAAGTGCACGCTAGCATCAACATGTTGGGGCCAGTATAGTGATAAAGGATAGTGCCAAGAAGAGTTAACAATATCCTGTACAGTACACTGTATATTTTTGGTGACTTAAGAAAAGTTTATCTTATGTGGATTCAGTGTAGAATTACCACGCTTTGTAACTTCCTCATGCACATAGTTTTAGTGGTTTTTGTTTGCTAAACTGTTATGTGTGATTTTAACTCTGCTTTAATGAACTAAATACTGGAATATAGTTATGTCTGCAAGTTGTTTAGTGTCAAGGTAGCTTAATTTCCAAGTGTTCTAAAAAATGGGTTTTGCCCTCTATGATCATTTCATGTTTATTTTATTTATTATTTTTAAAAAAATTTTAATGTTTTTATTTATTTTTGAGACAGAGAGAGACAGAGCATGGGCAGGGTAGGGGCGGGGCGGGGCGGGGGGGTGGGGAGACACAGAATCTGAAGCAGGCTCCAGGCTCCGAGCTGTCAGCACAGAGCCCGACATGGGGTTTGAACTCACGGAGTGTGAGATCGTGACCTGAGCTGAAGTCGGATGCTCAACCAACTGAGCCACCCAGGCACCCCTCATGTTAATATTTTAAATCAGTATGACTTAAAGTACAACTCCCTTCAAAACTTTGAGATAGAGCTGTTTTTATTTAATAAAAATATAATTTGTATTATAAAGTAAATATCTAAAAAAAATGGCAGACAACTTGTTAATGGACTTTAGATTGAACTGCCTTTTGTATGTACAAGAATTATACAAATGTAACAAATAGTAAAATTGTAAACACATTTTGGGAGAATAAAATATTTTAAAAGCTTAGTGAACCTTTTAATGTTTTTCAAAACTGTTTATTAACAAGGATTTTCTTGGGGCTCCTGAGTGGCTCAGTCAGTTAAGTGTCTGACTTTGGCTCAGGTCATGATCTCACTGTCCATGAGTTTGAGCCCCGTGTTGGGCTCTGTGCTGACAGCTCAGAGCCTGGAGTCGTCTCGGATTCTGTGTCTCCCTCTCTGTCTGCCCGTCCCCTTCCTTGCACGCTCTCTCTCTCTCTCTCAAAAATAAATATTTAAAAAAAATAAAAAGGATTTTCTTTTAGTATTTTTTTCCTAATAGCAGTTGTCCAAGATATTTTAAGGTAGAGTTAAAACATTCCATAATGCTCAATGAGCTCATCTTCCTCTGCCTAGTATTGATATTCTACCTGTCCTTTATTCCCTCACAGTCTTTCTGTGTGATAGATCTATTCACAAATTCCCCAAATCTCTATCTCTGTAGTCCAGGCTTCCTTGCTTCTGATGTACACATATAAAACAATGAAAACTTTTAAACCTGAACTTCTCTTGAGGCATCTGGGTGTCTCAGTCGGTTGAACGTCTGACTTTTGTTTGGCTCAAGTCATGATCCCAGGGTCATGGGATTGAGTCCTGAGTCAGGCTCTGTGCTGAGCATGGAATGGAGCCTGCTAAAGATGCTCTCTCTCTCACTTTCTTTTCTCTCCCTATCCCTGTGTGCCTCTCCCCCACTTGTGCATTCTCTCTCACTCTCTCTCAAAAAATAAAAGTCTGAACTTCTCACCAAATCAACAACTTAATCTGTTTTAGTTGAAAGGGGAGCCCACACATAGTCACTGAAATCAGAAACCAGAGATTCATTTGTCATCTCATTTCTGTGAATACCCTTATTTATTGCCTGGACTATTGAAGTGAGTGTGTATTATTGTCACAAGTAGTAGAGAAGTGAATTTTCACAACAAAATAACAATACATAAGGCAAAATTTATCTACCCTTACCTACTTCCACTCCCCTCTTAACACTCTACTTGTATCCTTTTGAGACCTATTTCCTTCAGGGTGAAATAACTTCTGATTTGTCTCCTGCTTTTGTCCATGTCTTCTCCTCAGTCTCTTCCTAATCAATGCTTGCTAATTATTATCTTTTTTTAAAAAAAATCTTTTTTTGCTTTGTTTTGGACTGATTAAGTTCTCTTTCCTTCATTTCTTTTTTCCCCTGCATTAATTGGAAGTTATATACTTTTCCCAGTGCTTTTAGTGGTTGTTCAATGTTAACCTCTACGTGCATTACACATATAAAGACCCTAGAATGCTCTACCTCGTATCACCACTGTCAATCTCCTCCTGATTTATGTCCAGGAGTTTGTATCCATCTTCACTTTGTCCATACATTAGACATGCTTATTGTTTTACAAGTCAGTGTTTAATAGCTATCTTAGTTCATCATGTTTGTTAAATGTCAGGCCTTCCATCTATGCTCACTTGTTTTCACTCTGAGAGTTTATTTATTTATTTATTTATTTATTTTTTAATAATTTATTGTCAAGTTAGTTAACATACAGTGTATACAGTGTAGTCTTGGCTTTGAGTAGATTCCCGTGATTCATCCCTTACACACAACACCCAGTGCTCATCCCAGCAAGTGCCCTCCTCAATGACCATCTCCCATTTTCCCTGCTCCCTAACCCCCCACCATATCAACCCTCAGTTTGTTCTCTGTATTTAAGAGTCTCTTACGGTTTGCCTCCCTCTCTGTTTGTAACTTTTCTTTCCTACCCGTCCCCTATGGTCTTCTGTTAAGATTTTCAAATTCTACATATGAATGAAAACATATCTGTCTTTCTCTGACTGACTTATTTCACTTATAATAATGCCCTCCCGTTCCATCCACATTATTGCAGATAGCAAGATTTCATTCCATTTCATTGCTGAGTAATATTCCATTATAGATATCATCTTCTTTATCCATTCACCGGTCGATGGACATTTGGGCTTTTTCCATAATTTGGCTATTGTTGAAAGTGCTGCTGTGAACATTGGGGTACATGTGCCCCTGTGAATCAGCACTCCTGTATCCTTTGGATAAATCCCTAGTAGTGCTACTGCTGGATTGTAGTGTAGTTCTATTTTTAATTTTTTGAGGAACCTCCATACTGTTTTCCAGAGCCGCTGCACCGGTTTGCATTCCCACCAACCGTGCAAGAGGGTTCCTGTTTCTTCACATCCTCACCAACATCTGTTGTTTCCTGAGTTGTTAATTTTAGCCACTCTGACCGGTGTGAGGTGGTATCTCAATGCTGACACCTCCTTTAAAGTTCCTTTTAGTAAAGGTCATTTTGTTGACTTGAACAGTTTTTATTTCAACTTCATTCTAGAAGGTAGGTAGCTTTTTTCTTTCAGTATGTTGAAGGTATTATTTCACTGCCTTCTTACGTTCTCTTACTGTTAGAAGTTGGTAGTTACTCTAATTGCCTTTGTGGGTTACCTGCCATTTCTCACTGGTAGCTTTGATATCTTCTTTTCTGTGTTGTACTCTTTCACCGTGATGGTGTAAGTGTGGCTTCCTGTTATTTTATAATTCTTAGGTCTTCTGAATTTGGTGATTGGTGTTTTGAATGAGTTCTGGCACATTTTCAACCATATCTGACCTAATAATTCCTCTTCCCAATTCTCTTAATTGGTAGGTACGTATTAAATCTTCTCACTGTATCCTTCAAGTCTCGTAACCTCTCCTATTTTTTCCATTTGACTCTTGGTGCTGCATTTTGGTATATATCAGCACTTGACTGCATTCAGATATACATCTTCCAGTTCACTCTTCTTTGGGTATACTTCATCTGCTGTTTACCCTTTTCAGTTACTATACTTTTCATATTAGAAATTCAAGTTGTGGGGCACTTTGGTGGCTTGTTTGGTTAAGTGTCTGACTCTTGTTTTCGGCTCAGGTCATGATCTCCCAGTTAGTGAGATGGAGCCCCGTGTCGGGGTACCTGCTTAGGATTCTCCTCTCTTTCTGCCCCTCCCCTCTTGCTCTTTGTCTCTCTCTCTCTCAACATAAGTAAACAGGTAAAAAAAAAAAAAAAAATTCAATTTGTATTGTAAAATTGCCCAGCCGATTTTTTTTTGAACTTGTTAAATTTGATAACCTTTTAATCACTTTCTATACTTTGAATTTTTATTTTGTTACTTCAATTATGTGAAACATTGTTAGTTTATATTCCTTGTTTGGCAATTCCAGTATTCTTCAGTTTTTTCAAGTCTCATTGTTTAGTTGGTTGTTCCTTCTGGCTTTTGTTATGGTGGCTGGTTTCTTGAATGCTCAGTGATTTTCTTCCCTTTAAAACAACAACAACAACAACAACAACAACAACTTGTTTATTGTGTGCTTTTATTTCATAGAATCTCACTGGTTCGAGGTTTTTGATGTCAAAGTGACTTCTTTCCTCTAGACAAAATTTGAGTTTACCTCTAACAACCTTTTGGGGGTACCCTCCTGGAGATACATTAAATTGTTCACTTAATGTTTCGTTTTTTGTTCATACAGGTAGTTGAGTTCCCAATCTTAGAGAATTAGGATCATGCTCAGAAAGTCTTAGGAGACTCTCCCACTTCATCCAGAGCCAAGGCCAAGATACATATTTGTAGTGTCCAAGGCAGGGTGTGAATTTGTTTCTGTTTCACGCGGAGAGTGAAGTGCTTTGTGGGTCCAGGCTCTATGTTGGTAGTCCCACTGTTACATTCTGCCCTTCTCCAGTGTTGGCCTTTGGCTCCAGGGAAGCTTATGGATTCATGCTTCCTTCTTGTTTCTGTCTCCAAGGAATTCTCCTGATTTACCTCCATATTATTTTAGTTAGTATTTTAAGAACTACTATATCAGGAAATGTTTTTTTTTCTTAATCTGTAGTCTACCATGTTGCTAGAAACAAATTATTATTTAAATTTTAACATGATCTAATTATTTTTTATCTTTCTTAGTTGAGGGTTTTTTAAGTATCTAATTTAAGGAATTCTTTTCTACCTCAAAGTCATAATACATTTTCCTATATATTTTTTAAAAAACTTTTAATGTTTAATTTTTCATTTATACTTTTTTATATTTATATATGTATGTTTTATATTTATATAAATCTGTTTTATATATTTATATATTCATATATTTATAGAATATATTTGATATATAATACATAATATAATTATAGTATATGTAATATTATATAATATATATGTTATATATAATTATATATATTATATATTATATTTATACTTTTTAAAAATTTTATTTCTTTAAATTTACATTCAAATTAGTTAGCATATAATGCAGCAGTGATTTCAGGAGTAGATTCCTTAATGCCCCTTACCCATTTAGTCCATCCCCCCTCCCACATCATACCTATACTTTTAAGCCATCAAATTTATGTTTGACATGTTATGGGGTAAAGATCAAATTTTCTTGTCCTCCCACTTTTTCTAGTGAATGTAATTGACTATCCTTTTCCCAATGATATCCAGTGTCTCTGATGTCATTTATCAATTTTTAAAATAGTTCTCATATATAAATAGCTCTGTCTCTGAGTTTTCTTTGTTATTCTGTGGTCCTTTGTTTATCTCTGTGTCATTACAATGTATCTTATCAGAGTTTATAATCTTGGTAATTGGTAAAGAGAGTAACCCCACTCCTTACTCCTTTTCAAAATTGTTAGCTATTCTTAACTTTTTGCACTACCATGTGAATCTTAGAATCAGTGTATCCAATTCCACAAAAACTATTAGGATTTTTATAAGAATTACATTGGATTTATTAATCTGTGAGAATTTGAGAACTTTATAATATAGAACCTTCTTTTTTCATAAAGAAATTTATGTATATGCATTTGTCTTTTATTAAAGTTTTATAATTTCCCTCATAAAACTGTCATGCATTTTTTTTTTTAATTTTTTTTTCAACATTTATTTATTTTTGCGACAGAGAGAGACAGAGCATGAACGGGGGAGGGGCAGAGAGAGAGGGAGACACAGAATCGGAAACAGGCTCCAGTCTCTGAGCCATCAGCCCAGAGCCCGACGCGGGGCTCGAACTCCCGGACCGCGAGATCGTGACCTGGCTGAAGTCGGACGCTTAACCGACTGCGCCACCCAGGCGCCCCTGTCATGCATTTTTTATTGATAATTCCTAGATTCCTAGATGCCTTTTTTTTTTTTTTTGGTTGTAGTCATAAATGGTATCTTCATTCTTTTTCCCGTTTTTCTTAGCTGTTCTTCTATAGGAATGCAATTATTAGAGAATTATTTTTTAACAGTATTTTTTTTTTTTTCAACGTTTATTTATTTTTGGGACAGAGAGAGACAGAGCATGAACGGGGGAGGGGCAGAGAGAGAGGGAGACACAGAATCGGAAACAGGCTCCAGGCTCCGAGCCATCAGCCCAGAGCCTGACGCGGGGCTCGAACTCACGGACCGCGAGATCGTGACCTGGCTGAAGTCTGACGCTCAACCGACTGCGCCACCCAGGTGCCCCGAGAATTATTTTTTAATGCAAATCTGATGAATAAACACCTTTGTTTAAAATTCTATGGTTTCCTCATCTTTTGCAGGACAAAGTTCAAACATCTTGGCATAATGAACTTAGCAATGATCTTTCATGATTAAAACCATGTGTGACTCTTTACCATACCTAAGGTCCCATAACTTCATATTTTGCAACCTGGGCTTCAATTAAATGGAGCTAGTTGTAACTTCTTGGACATACTCTGATTTTTTTTTTTAAAGAAGAGCTTTAATGAGATATGATTTACATATCCTAGAATTCAGTTTATTTAGTGTTTTTCCTATTCTTTATGCTATACTTTTCATCTCCATGACTTATTTTATAACTGGAAATTTATACCTTTTAATCCCCTTTATTTTTTATTTTTTTTTATTTTATTTTTTTTCAACGTTTATTTATTTTTGGGACAGAGAGAGACAGAGCATGAACGGGGGAGGGGCAGAGAGAGAGGGAGACACAGAATCGGAAACAGGCTCCAGGCTCTGAGCCATCAGCCCAGAGCCTGACGCAGGGCTCGAACTCACGGACCGCGAGATCGTGACCTGGCTGAAGTCGGACGCTTAACCGACTGCGCCATCCAGGCGCCCCTTTTTAATCCCCTTTAAATTGTTTATCTTCCCACCCACTTCTCTGGCAACCACTGGTTTGTTTTCTATATTTAAGGATCTGTTTGTTTGTTTTGTTGTTTAGATTCCACATGTAAGTGAAGTTTTATGGTATTTGTCTTCCTTTGTCTGGCTTATTTCACTTAGCATCATACCCTCTGGGTCCATCCATGTTGCCACAAATGGCAAGATTCCATTCTTTTTTATGACTGAGTAATATTTCATTGTGTGTGTGCGTGTGTGTGTGTGTGTGTGTATCACATTTTTTTTTTTATCCATTCATCTATTGATGGATGCTTGGGTTATTTCCATATCTTGGGTGTTGTAAATAATGTTGCATTAAACATAGGGGTGTACATATCTTTTCAAATTAGTGTTTTCGTTTTCATTGGGAAAGTAGCCAATAGTTGAATTCCTGGATTATATGGTATTTCTATTTGTAAATTTTGAGATGTTCCATACTGCTTTCCACAGTGGTTGCACCAATTTACATTACCACACACAGTGCATGAGGGTTCCCTTTTGTTCACATCCTTGCCAACACTTGTTATTTCAATTCAATTTAAAGTGTACACTTTAATAATTTTCAATATATTCAGTATATTTGAGCCCACCACCACTATCTAATTTTAGAAATTTTATAAACCTAGAAAGAAGCCCAGTATTCATTAGTAGTCACTTCCTGTTCCTCTTTCCTCGCTCCAAACCCTTGCAGTTAATAATCTTTTTGTTTTCTTTACGGATTTTCCTATTCTGAGCATTTCATTTAAATGAAACATGTGGCTTTTGTGTCTGGCTTCTTTCACTTAGCATATTTTCAAGTTTCATCCGTATTTTAGCATGCATCCATATATCATTCATTTTTTTTATGGCTGAATAATACTACATTATATGGGTAATACCACATTTTGTTTATTCATTTATCAGTAAATGGATATGGGTTGTTTCTAATTTTTGGCTATTGTGAATAATGCTATTATGAATATTTGTGTAAGAGTTTCTGTGGGAATATACATTTTCACTTCTTCTGAGTGTATTTTTGGGACTAGAATTACTGGGCCATGTGGTAACTCCATGTTTAACCTTTTGAGGAACTGCCAGTGTTTTCTACAGTGACTGTGCCATTTTACATTTTCATCAGTAATTTCTGAATGTTTCCAGTCTTTCCACATCCTATTGGATGTTGTCTGTCTTTTTGATTACAGCCATCCTAGTGGGTGTGAAAAGGTATCTCATTTTGGTTTTGATTTGCATTTCTCTAATGACTAAAGATGTCAAGCATCTTTTCATGTGCTTATTGGCCATTTGTGTATCTTTGAAGAAATTCCTCAAGGGTAAGAGATCTTCATAGATTCTGGATACAAGATCTGTATCAGATATAGGATTTATAAATATCTTCTTCCATTCTTTGGATTATATTTTCACTTTCTTAACAGTGTTCTTTGAAGCATAAAAGTTTCACATTTTAATGAATTTCAATTTTTCATTTGATTGTGTTTTTGGTGTCATGTCTAAAAAAATGTTGCCTGATCCAGGGTCATAAAGATTTATACCTATGTTTTCTTCTAAGAGTTCTATAATTTTTGTTCTTACGTTTAGGTCTTTCATCCATTTTGAATTAGATTTTGCATATATGATGTAAAGTAGAGGTCCAACTTCATTCCTTTATGGGACTATTGAATTGTCCTAGCACCATTTGTTGAAAAGACTATTCTTTCCTCATTGAATTGTGTTCTCAGTTGTTGAAAATCAGTCAACCATAAATATATGGGCTTATTTCTAGGCCCTCAATTCTATTCCATTGATTTGTATGTCTATCCTTATGCCAGTACCAAGATGTCTTGATTGCTGTAGCTTTGTTGGTAGCTTTAAAATTGGGAAATGGGAGTCCTTCACTTTGTTGTTTTCAAGAGTCATTTTACCTATTTCAGATCCCTTTCATTTTTATATAAATTTTAGGATTAGCCTGTCCCGTTCTGCAAAAAAAGGGATCTGGTAGGGACAGTGGAGGTTTACCGTTTTTTTTTTGTTTTGTTTTGTTTCTTTTTTTTTTTTTTTTTTTTAATGAGGATTTGGGGAACATTTGAAGAGTATTAACCACCTTATTTCATTATTTCAGTCCATGAAATGAGAGATGCCTTTCCATTTATTAGGTTTTAAATTTCTTTGTGATATTTTATGGTTTTCGGTACGTAAATCTTTCATCTGTTTTGTTAAATTTATTAGCATCTTACTATTTTGATGCTATTGTCAGTGGAACTATTTTCTTGATTTATTAGATTGTTCATTGCTAGCGTATAGAAATACAGTTGTTTTTGCAATTATAATCTTGTATCCCGTAACCTGCTAAACTTGTTTATTAGCTTCGATAGTTTTTTGTATGTGGAATTTTCAGGCTTTTCTATGTACAAGATCATGTTATCTACAAATAGAGATCATTTTACTTCTTTTTCAATTTGAATGGTCTTTTATTTTTCTTAACTAAATTAATTTAGCTAAAATCTCCTATGCAATATTGAATAGAAGTGATAAAAGCAAACATTCATGTCTTGCTTCTCATTGCAGGTGGAAAGCTTTCAGTTTTTCATCAGCAAGTATGATGTTAGCTGTGGGTTTTGGTAGATGCCCTTTATCACATTGCGGAAGTTCTTTCTATCCTAGTTTGTTGACTGTTATCATGAAGTGGTATATTTTTTCAAAAATATTTTCTGTATTGAAATGATCATGTGTTTTTTAATTAATATGTTTTATCACATGATTGATTTTCACATGTTGAATTAACCTTGCGTTCCTAGGATAAATCCCACTTGGTCACAAGGTATAGTTTTGTTTCGTTTTAGTTTTTTGTTTTTTGTTTTTTAAATTAATGTCCTTGGATTTGGTTTGCTAGTATTTTGTTGTGTATTTTTTTACATCTATATATATATAAGGGCTATTGGCCTGTAATTTCTTTTCTTGTGGTATGTTTGTCTGCTTTTCATAGAATGGATTAGAAAGTGTTCCTTCTGTTTTTTGGAAGAGTTGTGAAGGATTGGTATTAATTCATCTTTAAACATTTGATATAATGTTTAAAGTTAACATTAAACATCCCTAGTGAAGCCATCTGTTCTTGCGCTTTTCTTTGTGGATGTTGTTGTTGTTGTTGTTGTTGTTGTTGTTGTTACACACTTGATCCCTTTACTGGCTTAAATTTTTAATTTCTTCTTGAGTTTGATAATTTGTATTTTTGTAGGGATTTACTGATTTCATGCAGGTTATCTAATTTGTTGGTAAAAATTGTTTGCCTTATACTCCTTTTTATTTCTGTGATGTTGGTAGAAAAATTTTGGTTTTATTTATTTTCTCTATTAGCTTTTCTGCTCCTTGTTTCATTTATTTCTATGCTGAATTTTATTATTTTCTTGCTGCTGCTTTGAGTATAACATATCTACTTTTTTTCAGTTTTTAATATGGGAAGTTAGGTTATTTATTTGAGATCTCTCTTTTTCAATGTGGTTATCTGCAACTATAAATTTCCCTCTAAGAACTGCTTTAACTGTTATCCCAAAACTTATCCCATAAGTTTTGGTATGCTGTTTTTTTACTTTTATTTATCTTGAAGTATTGTCTCATTTCCTTGTGATTCTGTCTTGGATCCATTGGGTATTAATGAGTATCTTCTTTAACTTCCACATATTTAAAATTTTTTTTTTTTTAACATTTATTCATTTTTGAGAGAGAGAGAGAGACAGAGCGTGAGCAGGGGAGGGGCAGAAAGAGGGAGACACAGACTCTGAAGCAAGCTCCAGGTTCTGAGCTGTCAGCAAAGAGCCCAACGTGGGGCTCGAACTGACAAACTGTGAGATCATGGCCTGAACCGAAGTTCGAGGCTTAACTGACTGAGCTACCCAGGTGCCCCTAATTTCTACATGTTTGTGAATTCCTCAGATTTCCTTTTTTGATTTCTGATTTCATTCCATTTTGGTTGGAGGACATACTTTGTATGATTTTGGTTTTTAAAAATTTATGGAGACTTGTTTTGTGCTCTAACATATGGTCTGTCCTTGAGGATGTTTCATATGTACTTGATCAATGTGTATTCTGCTGTTGTTAAGGGGAGCATTCTACAGATGTCTTCCAGGTCTAGTTGGTTAGTAGTGTTTATGTGTTATTTTCTTATTGACCTTCTGCCTACTTGTTCTATCCATTATTGAAAGTGAGATGTTTAATTCTCCAACTATTAATGTTTAATTCTCTATTTCTCTTTTCAGTTTTTGCCTCTTGTATTTTGAGGCTTTGTTTTTAAGTGTATATATGTTTTTAATTATATACATTAAGTGTACATATATTTTGCTGGTAGATTGACCTTTTCGTCATTATAAGAATGCTCTTCCGTGTCTTTAGTAGCTATTTTTGTCTTAAAGCCTTATTTATCTGATATTAGTTTAGCCATTCTGGCTCTGTCTTTGGTTGCTATTTATATGTTATATATTTTGCCATCCTTTAACCTTCAATCCATTTGTGTTTTTCAATCTAATTTTTAAAAACAAAACTTATGGCTCTTTATAGCCTCTACTGGCGAGGCATCATTTTTTTTAATGTTTATTTATTTTTGAGAGTGAGAGAACACAAGTGGGGGAGGGGCAGACAGAGAGGGAGACAGAATCCATAGCAGGCTCCAGGCTCTGAGCTGTCAGCACAGAGTCCAATGTGGGGCTCAAACCCATGAACTGTGAGATTGTGACTTGAGCTGAAGTCAGACGCTCAACCGACTGAGCCAGCCAGGCACCCCGAAGCATCATTTTTATACATTAGTTCTTTAGACATGGTTTCCATTAGTAGTAGCAGCTGATTCATAGTTTTTGTCTGGTATGTCCAACATCTGCGTTTCCACAGAGACCTTTTCTCTTAACTGCTTCTTTCCCCCTCTGTATGGGCCTTATTTACTACTACTTTTCATGGTTCATAATTTTTTGTTGAAAACTGGACATTTTAAATAATACAATGTAGTGATTCTGGAAATGAGATTCCTCCACTCCCCAGAATTTTGTTTTTGCTACTTGTTTAGTGACTTTCCTATACTGATTCTGTAAAGTCTAAATTTTTTGTGAGTTGCTACTGAAATCTCTTCTCCGTTAGACTATGGTCAGTTAACGATAGGACAGATATTTCCTAAACACCTGGAACCAGTAACTCTTCCAGCTTTTGCTGAGGGACTTTTTATGTGTCTTGGCGTGAATTCAGTGCTCTGATGAAGTTTACAACTTTGCTGTAGCCTTTACTTTTTTCTTGTGCAGAGTCTCGGAGTCATCTAGAGGTGAGAGGCTATGGCCTTCTCATCTTTCCTGGTCCTGCATTCTTCCCTTTATATGTGCATGGCCTTCTAGATCTCCAGGAATGTGTTCGAACTTTTCAACGCCCCCTATGGACAGTTCATTTCCAGTTTTTCTTTGTAAGTTTTTTAGTCAACCTCTTCTTATCCTCAGCTTGTAATGTTGCCTCAGGGAGCTGCAGTATTACATAGTTGCTGCTGATGGTTTTCAAGAAATGCTTTGGTGATAGTGCTTTTTACACATTGAATCTGAGTCTGGTCAAATAAAGACAGACCCAGAGAGTGGAGCTTTCCCAGGATGCTGCCTGACAGATCTAATAGTGATGGCTCTTGTGTGTTGTTGTTGTTGTTGTTGTTTTTGGTGAATCCAAGCCTATTTTGCTTCTACCAGTATCTGCTAGTTTTTGCAGTTACTGTTGTTGTGAGTTGTATTTTTTCAAGACTACGGTGAAACTGGGAGAGAATGATAGGAATGGGACAAATTAAAATGTCACAAAGCTCACTGTTTTTACTGAGGTTCACTCTTTCTTTTTTTAACTTCTCAAATTGTTGCAAACTTTTGGGTAGTTTTTAGAGTTGTGAAAAAATTGACTTTGACACCTTTTGCCAGTGTTGCATTTGGGGAAGAACAGATTTTTAGAGGCTCTTAATTTCCTGCTTTGGAAGTACCCTTCCTCTGATATTTTTACACTTGTTTTTTTCCCCCATATTTTACCTCTTTGGAAACTACTATATATTCTTCCAAGATTCAGCTTATATGTTACTTTTTCAGTGACACCTTTTCTGGTTTTCCCACATATACAACTTCTTTTTGTTTCCATATACCTTGGACATAACTCTTTTACTTCACTTGTTATGGTACTTTATTTGTTTATCTATATCTTCTACTAGATTGCAGAATATTTGAGACTACTTTTTTTTGAAAAAAAATTTTTCTTAAAGTGTATTCATTTTTTTTTTTCTGAAAGAGAATAAGCTGGGTAGGGGCAGAGAGAGAGAGGGAGACAGAGAATCCAAAGCAGGCTCCAGGCTCTGAGCTGTCAGCACAGAGCCTGACGTGGGGCTCAAACCCATGGACCGTGAGATCATGACCTGAGCCGAAGCCAGGTGCTTAGCTGACTGAACCACTTAGGTGCCCTAGATGAAGACATTTCTTATAACACATTTTGGAAGACATTTAAGAAATCTCAGGGCCATTTTGTAAAAATACACAGAGTTACTGGTCTGTCATATACTGGTTTCCGTATACTCTTTTTTCCCCCCAAACCTTTGAATCCCATCAAAAACTTTGTTTTCTGTCTTTATTTATTTGACTTGTTTAGGGATAACTTATAACTGTTTTTGTAATTCTGTCCAGTCTCAAGAAGTGGGAAAGTTACCATGGTGTAATTATTGAAAAGAATTTATGATGGTTTCTGCAGTCTGTTTCAAGCAGAAGTGTGAGAGAGTTAAACTATGGCAATGATCTGTGTCAGTAACTTTGGTGACGGTATTCATATTTGAGTGTCTGGGTATATGCAAATACATACTGTCTTTCGTTTAGTTTCCTAAAGTGGATCCCAAAGTGGTATTAAGCATTATAGGGATCTATCTGTATGGTATTGACCCACTTTATTTTACTGTTTCCTAATACCCCAAAGATAAGAGTATCATAATGCTAAATCATTAATTTTGCTTTCTAAATTTCTAACTTAGAAACATTTTAAATACATAGTTCTCAGTTAAGGAGGAATTCATGATATTTGCATTCCTATGGAAATAAGCTTATGAAATGAATGATTAGCTTCCAAGGCCTGATCCAGTGATTAATGTAGTTGATGCTTCTTTAGGATTCTGAACTGCAAACACAAGGAACCCATCTCAAATTAGTTGACCAAAAAGGGAATTTTATTGGTGTCCTGAAAGACAGAAACTTGGTGTCCTGAATTCAGCCGTACCTAAAGCCAACTAAGATTATTTTGTATATAGTGTATTACATGTTATAGTTATATTGACATTTTTGTAATGCCTATGCAAAATGCAATGCCATGTGATATTATTTGCCTAGTTATTTGCATTTTGATAGAAGTACAGGTTTCTACATCTTCACTAATAATTTCCTTACGATAGAATTTTATAAATAAAAGCATGAGGCAAAGTATGAATATTTTAAGGCTCTTGATATATGATTATGGTCGTAATATTTTATTAATCTTCATATCCATCAGGAGCACATAAAAAGTTTATAAATGATTACTGATTTTAGAACATCCTGGTTAACAAATGTAACAATGCTTTACTATTATTAAATAATACATATATTTTTAAATTTTAGAAAGAGGGTGTGTAAGTGGGAGAGAGGGGCAGAGAGAGCCCAACACAGGGCTCAGTCGCATAACCCTGGGATCATGACCTGAGCTGAAATCAAGAGTCAGATGCTCAACCAACTGAGCTACCCAGGCGCCCCATTAAATAATGATATTTTGGGGGGGGGGGAATACAGGAACAAAACTGTCCTTTCTCATTGTGGGTGTAAATAATGACAAAAGATTAAAAAAAAAAAAACAACAAATACTCAGGTATAAATAAGGATAAATAAGGTATCTCTTGCTTTTATCTCTTCTCTGGATTTCACATTTGGAAATCTAATTGCCAATTCCATATCTCCAATTGAATGTCCAAAGGACATCTCTGTCTTACTGTGTCCAAACTGTGTTCTTGATATTCTGCCCCAAACCTTCCTTGTTTGTCAAGAATTGTTAAGAGTTTGTGATTTTATTCTACTTGTAAGCTGACAGGTTAGCCTGCCATAGTTACATGGATGCTGTCAGAAGAAATGAGACAGAGGATTTGATTACAGCAAGAGCTGCAGCCAGAGTTTGAGCATTTACTCCAGTTCCCAGAGCCTTAGTTCCCACAGGGCTATAGGCCATGTCATAGGTCCCAGGTGACGCCTGTGCATACAGTGGATTGCATTACAGGAGAGGAATCCTGAGTTCAGGGAACCGGAATTTTTGATAATGTGCATTAAGTCTGCCCTAGAGAGGATAGAGGGGACACATTATTATCTTTATTGTGCCTGCCAGTGTACAAAACTGCCCTTTGTTTCCGAGGGATATACTGACTGTGTTTTCTAAAGCTGTTACCTGTGCAATCTCGAAAAGAGAGTCCAAAACAGAGGCAGTGTTAGTGCCTCTGCTTATAAGATATGCAGAAATGAGACTCCCATGTTACATTATTTTCCAATACAGTCTTCTCCATCCCATCTAATGGTGATTTCATCCTTTCAGTTTCTCAGTACAGAAATCTTGAAGTCTTTCTAACTCCTCTTTTTCTCTTATATCTCACATCCAGGCTGTCAAGAAATCCTGTCTGCTCTACGTTCAAAGTGTATCTAGAATTTTTTCATTTCTCGTTGTTCCCACTGCCTTTTTCAGAACCACTGTGATCTTTCAACAGAATTACTGTGGTGCAGCCTGGTAACTGGCTTTCTTAATTCCCATCTTGCCGTCAGTCTAATCCCCCACATGGTAGCCGGAGTTGTCATATTAAAATATGAATTCAGTCAGTCATGTCACTGATCTACTCAGAACCCTCTAGTGGCTTCTCATTTTATTTGGAATGAAAGCCAGGTCTTTACTCTAATCCATATATAAGACCCTGCATGGTCTGGCTCTCTTTTATTTCTTTGAATCCTTTTTTTGTTATGTCTTTTTGTTCATTTGGCCAGGCTCCCTGTCTTAGGGCCATTGCACATCCTGTTTTCTCTGCCCAGACTGAACATGTCCCAGTATCCATATGGCTCATTTCCTCACTTTCCATCTTTACTCAGAGTCATCCCAGGCCATCCCCATGCATCTAGATTAAACATGTTGACCTCCCCCTTCTCCCCCAACAAAATTTTCTAGTGTGTTCATCTCCACTTAATTTCCTTCTTCTCAGAATGTATCACTAATACATTATTTATGTATGTGTGTGTGTGTGTGTGTGTGTGTGTATGTATGTGTATATATAGTGTATATTTTACTTGTTTATCTTGTTTCAGTCACTCTAGAATATAAGCTCACAAAGGGAAAGAGGGTTTCTCTGAATTTTTTTGTAGTGAGTTTTGTTTCTGGCATCCAGTACGGTACTTGGCACCTTATGAGCAGGTAATGTATATGTTGAATGGGTGAATGAGTGATTTATATGGTAAAGAAGTAAAATCCTGTTTTCAGAATTTAGGGTGTGTATTAGAAGTATGATGAACAACAACAGAAAATGGTTAATCGCTTTTTATTCACAGATCGATGTAGCAGTTGTAGCTTATCAGTTATAACTACTTTCAGAAGAACCATTGTATTAATGTTAAGTCATTCATTCACTGAAGTATTTGAGTGCCAGACACGGTGGCACTCGGAACATTGATGATACTGTGACAGACAAGGTGTACACAGTCTCTGTTCTGATGGAACTCACACCCAGGTGAGGAGAGAAGCATTGAATGAGTGTAACAAGTGTAAATATTGTGGATAAGTTTTTAGACGTTCTTGTTGTAGGGGTTGCAAACTCAGATACCTATGCCTGCACAGGCCAGGTAGATAAGGTAAGAATGACTTGGGACCAGGGAATGTGGAGATGGGAGTTCAGATGCACTGTAGAACACATGCCATGTGTAAAGGGTAAACCAACTGACAGGTCCATCTGACGGATGTCGTATACGAATGAGGACACAGTTTCTTTTTTCCGAGTTTATGTAAAGGGAAACAAAAATCTAGATTATCATCTGAAGTATCACACTCCCCTAAGGCACTGTGCAGTCCAAATCAAACATGGTTTTGACCTAAGGCCTCTTCTCTATAAGGAATATTGCCAATCAATTGAGGTTCTATCAAGAAGAAAATTCTGGGAGTGGGGAAGACATTATCTTCTCTTGATTTCCATTTTTGTTTTGTTCCTCCTCAATTTTAATAGTTTTCCTAGATCCTCCCATTTGCAATGATATAGCTAGACTTTTCTTCTGACATAACTAACAAGGACAGATGTGCATGTAAAAATCATTAGAATGTGAGGTTTCTGGGGGTAAAAGACTTGTGGTTGGCTCCATTTTATCAGCTCTGAGTTATTGGACTAGCTGCTCACCTTCTTTCTCAGTGTTCGCTTTATTCATCATCTGTACAATGGGAGTATCAGTTAAAATGCCTCCTGATGTTATGAGTGGTAAATAAGATAATGCACTTAGAAACGCTGTGTATATTGTCAGGGTTCTGTGAATGCTGTGCTTTTGCCTTTTTTTCTTTTTCCAACTCCTCCTCCTCCTCCCATTCCCTGCCTAATCAAATGTATCTGATTCATTGTTTCATTGCTTTGTACTAGATAGCACTTACTGATAAGATAACTTTGGCAAGAATTTAAGTTAGTAATCCTCTTTAGGAGCATTTTCACTTTTAAAAGAAACTTCTGGAGTCATTGCCTTAACCTAAAGTAATGAAACTCTGATGTATCACAGGACAGTGGTCATTGAGTAGGAGGATCATTCTTCTGGCTCAAATCCCACAGCAAAACAAGTGCCTGTTCCACTTATCTTGAAGATAGTTTTCAAATGACATTGTTTTCTTTGGCAGTGGTTGAAACCAGAAGTTGCTGACAGCTTGGTATTTCCTCTGTCTTGTTGATTTGCATGATGTATGGTGATATACAACATACAGAAACACCACATGTAATTTTATCCATCCATCTTTCTTCTTCCATTCCCTAGGAAAACAAACTTGATAGGAGTAAACGCTACTAAAGCCCAGTCTTTCATAAACATGAAGTGCTTGTGTGTGTCAAGATGTTGGAGCTGTAGGTATCTAGGATACCATAAACATTTTGTGTGGCAAGAGACTTATGGTGTCTTTGGGGAAGTTGTGAGTCTGGATGATCAGCAGCAGTGTCTTTCTTGTAAAATAATAATTCTCAGTAGTGGTGGTGGGGTTGTCGGATGGCAAGGGGGAGGAGAATTACCTGGGGAATTAGGTGTGGGATTACCTGTGTTTCTTGTTCTTTTTCTTCCAACTTTATCATGAAAAATTTAAAATAATTTGGAAAACTTCAAGGAGTTGTATCATGAATAACCATATGCCCATCATCTAGGTTCAACTACTACTCTCATTTTACAATATTTTCTTTATACATTTTTAAAAACACGTGGATAATTTTGTGTTTTTTGTTTTTAGAAAATTTTTTTTTAAATTGTTTATTTATTTTTGAGACAGAGAGAGACAGAGCATGAATGGGGGAGGGTCAGAGAGAGGGAGACACAGAATCTGAAACAGACTCCAGGCTCTGAGATGTCAGCACAGAGCCCGACGCGGGGCTTGAACTCATGGACCGCGAGATCATGACCTGAGCTGAAGGCGGCCGCTTAACCGACTGAGCCACCCAGGCGCCCCACACGTGGATAATTTTGAATAATGACTGTGAATCAGAAGAATTATTGTTCATTTTCTTAGGTGGGACAGAGGTATGATGGTTATAGAGGATAATGTATGCATTTTAGGAACATGTATGTGTTTAAATACCCATTAGATACCAGTAAGTAAAATGACACAATACCTACTACTTACTTTCAAATAGTTCACCACCAACAAAAATGTTTTGTGGTTTCTTTCACCAACAAAAACGTTTTATGGTTTCTTTCAAAACTAGAATTTAATCAAGGATTGAGTATTGCATTTAATTGTAATGTCTTTTAAAATCTAGAATGACTCTACCCCCGTCATTTTTTTTTACTCTACCTGTGGAACATTGTATAAGACAACTAGCCAGAGTCAGTATCTTGGACTTTGTCTGATTGTTCTCTCTGATACCATTTTCCTTATTTTTCTAGCCCAGCCCCTGTGTGATGTAAGCTGAAGTTAGGCCTTAAGATTTTTTGGGAGAAAGGTTTTTAACAAAAAGTAAGTTGTAGGTGATGCTGTTTACTTCATATTCTATCAGATCAGGAAGCACATAATGTCAATATCAATGCAGAGTGTTTATGACTCCCAGAATTCTCCCTTATAAAGGAGCTTTTTTCCTTTTGATGCTTTGACATCATGTAAATATTCTATTTCTCATCAGCCTTCATCTTGAATTTTGATATACATTGATGATTCTTGCTGAGTCACTTTCTTAATATTGTACTTTTCAATTTTGATTCCTTTTCCTCCCCACTCCATTGACAGTCTCTGTCATTTTTGGGAATGAGTAGTGGCTTTCAGTGTTCTGGGCAAGGAAGTAGGGTGTGAACCATCGTTCTAAGAAACATTTAATGGTAGTTCTATATCTATATAACTTCTTCCAAGTTGGATTTTCAGTTCACAAGTTGAAGGGCTCGTTCCCACAAGGTTGCCTTTATTTCAGGTGCCTGCGGGGCCATCAGCACTTCTGATGACTGGCTTGACTGCACATTTGGGGTTTCCCATGATTCTTCTTCAGATTTGATAATTTGCTAGACTGACCTACAGAATTTAGGAAAGTGTTGTATTTAGGATTACCATTTTATTATAAAGGATACAAATGAACAACCAGGTACGTAAGGCAAGGTACGGAAGTGTCGGTCGGTTAGTGCAGGAGCTTCCGTCCACATGGAGTCAGAGTGTGCTACTCTCCTGATAACGTGAGTATGTTCACCAACAGGAAGCACTCTGAACCTTGTTCTTCAGAGTATTTGAGGCTGCTTTACATAGACACAATTGATTAAATCACTGGCCGTGTGATTGAACTCAGTCTCTAAACCCTCTTTTCTCCTCAGAGGTTGGGAGGTAGGGTGGGAGTAGAGCCAGGAGGCTGAAAAGTTCTAACCCTCTAATCATGTAGTAGGTTTTTTCTGGGGCCAGCCTCCCACCTAAAGGTAGCTAGGGGTCCTACCACCAATCACCTGATTAGCGTAACAAACACACTTCTGTGGGGAATACCAAGGGTTTTGAAGCTCAGTGCCAGGAACTGGGGGACAAGGTCCAGATATATATTTTTCATGCTTTCCATATTTGTAGAGTCTGAGTAGTGCTTTTAATAAACATAATTTGTAGGATATTTCTACCCAAAAATGAATGGAGGAAGGGTTCATTTAGATATTATTTTGAGTGGTCTAATAGGTTGCTTTCCATTAGACACGGCTTTTAAGTAACCAAAACATAGAGATGGTTTATTATGTTTGGGGGTGGGGGGAGGTTATTTTTAGCCTTCTGTAACTTTTGCAAATTTCCAAGCCTTTAAAAAGAAGTATTATTTTACAAAGCTAATTTTGGTTTTGAATCATGTATGCCATTTTATTTATACCTGGATGTACAAATGATTTGGGGCATGTTGATACAGGTAAGTATTGTCTCTTTGAATCTTAACTGTATTTATTTATATTAGCTTGTTTATCAAGGCATGTGTTTATATTTCTATTCTTTGTATTCTTGAAAATGTGTAGTATAAATCTTCATAAGATGGACTAGTATTAATAACAGCAGCATAATAGTGATCATAGTAGTAACTATAACAGCTACCATTTATGCAGTAGGTGATATTAGGCACTTTACCTATATAATCACATTCACTCTTTATAATAGCCCTGTGAGATCTTATTATATTTGCCAAATGCATGAGGAAACTAGGGCTCAGAACTTATCATGCCTTATGTTCATATAATTAGTAATGTTGGAGTTAATATTTAATTCCAGATCTTGACTCCAAAAGCCTTGCTCCCTTGCTATGATGGATTCCAAGAAAAAAATTTAATGGAGTAATTTGCCATCATTCATTGATTCATTCATCCAGTAAATTATAATTTTGTGCTCATTAACTTATACCATGTATTACTCTGTCTTCCATTTATATGTAACAGTGCTTGTTGCTTCAAAACCTCTAATCCCTTGTAGTGTCTGTTATTAATATAAAGGATCAAGTACTATTGTTTCATTTCTCTGGTTAGTCTCTTTTTTTAAATGGTGATTTTGGAATACCTAGTCTTGCTCGCAGTATAATATCTAGGGTTTTTTTTTTGTTTTTTGTTTTTTTTTATTTTGGTCATTGACTAGTAAGATGTAGATTCTAGCATATCTTCTGGACATTTTTGTTATTTATTGGCATCATTCTTACTATTATGTATTCAGTTATCTTACAGTGTTTATATTACTGTGATGACTTTGGAAATAGAAAACCATTGAAGCAACTGTAAAAATTTTCAGATTAATTTCAGTTAGGCAGTGAAGTATTTGGTAAGATGATGCCATCAGTATATAATATGCCCATTTAAAAATAGTATGAGTGTAATTATGCTTACATATTGCTTGTGAGATGACCAGATAAAGATATAGGGCTAATGCCACCCCTTACTAAGGCAAATTTGCAACCATTTAAAAATTTTTTCTGTAGCATTTAGATCTTCTGTTTATCCTGAACCTCAGAATTTCATGATGATGAGCCTTGATATGGATCTTTTTTTTTAATTTTTAAATTTAAATTTTAAAATTCCAGTATAGTTAGTGTGCATTGTTATATTAATTTCAGGTGTACAATATAGTGATTCAGCAATTCCATACATTACTCAGTGTTCATCATGATAAGTGTATTCTTTTTTTGGTTTTTAAAGTTTATTTTGAGAGAGAGTGTGCTCTTGTGAGTGGGGGAGGGGCAGAGACCAAGGGGGAGAGAGAATCCCAAGTGGGCTCTGCGCTGACTTTGGAGCTGGATGTAGGGCTCTATCCCATGTTGCTGGGATCATGACCTAAGCCAAAATCAAGAGTTGGACTTAACCAACTGAGCCACCCAGGAGCCCCATGATAAGTGTATTTTTTATTTTCTTCACCTATTTCACTCATCCTCCTACCCACTTCTCCTCTGGTAACCACCAGTTTGCTGCCTATATTAAGAGTCTGTTTTTCTCTGTTTTCCTTTGTGTTGTTTCTTAAATTCCGTATATGAGTGAAGTCATATAGTATTTATCTTTCTCTGACTTATTCACTTAGCATTATACCATCTAGATCCATCCATATTGCAAATGGCAAGATTTCATTCTTTTTTAATAACTAATATTCCATTGTATATATGTTGGGCTATGCTTTACTTTTGGAAGCTCATGTACTTCAAGTTTGGGATTCTATGTGTGTCTGTTACGTCTTTGGTATACTTTTCTTCTTTATTTTCTCTCTTTTCTCTTTCTGGAACTTCTATTATTGTGATATTAGATCTATTGGACTGGTCCTTTTATGTTCCTGTCTTTTCTCTCTTAGTTTTTTTGTCTGGAAAGTTTCTGGAAATGTTCCTTAATTTTATCTTCTAGCTTCTCTGTTAAACTTTTTCTCTTTTGATCCCTTAGTCTAAATATGCAAAAAGTCATTCCTCATTCTGTGCCTTTCCCTTTATTAGGACCCTGCTCTTATTTCATGACTACAGTATTTTCCCTCCACTCTGAAAATATTTATAGGTTCATTGGATGATTTCTTTAGCTCCCAGCATCTCTTCAACGTTCCTTTTTTCCTGTTTGCTTCTTTTCATCTCTTATTTATGTTGGAGGCTTTCTGTGAATGATGAAACTTTGATGTCTGGTTTTTTTGTTGTTGTTTTGTTTTTCATTTTTTTTGTGGTTTTTTTTTAAGAGTGAGGCTCTTTAAAATGATGATTGAAAGGGGTTCGTGCACATTGCAAGGGTTTCTTAATTCAGGGTTTCACTTTAGTGTGATGAGTCAGAAAGCTACTTTGTTTTCATTGTGTGACTCCCAAATTTCAGTTTCTGTATTTTTTTTTTTCTTCCATCCAGTTTCCAAGAAGAGAACTTCTCTAATCTGTGGTGATTAGTTTGCACTGTATGTGTGTATGTCTGGTTCTTGTAGCTGAACAGTGGTCTTGAATTGAGGTGGAGATTATCTTTTCAGTATGTAGACTTTTACTTAATTCTCTTATTTTTAGGACTATACTTTTCCCTCCCCTCTCCTGTCCCCATGCCTCCAAATGGTGCTTGGGGTCCCAGGTTACCGCTGGTTTAGCTCATCCTGCCTGGGTATAATGTTGGAATGGGGTAAGGAATCTAGTGGTCTGACCACTTCTATGAAGTCTTTAAGCCATTCTTCTTACTTTCTCATTGCATCATTGCATTCAAAAGGCCCCTGTAATTCTTTAGTTTTTCAGGTTTATGCCATTAGACTAGGCTTGCTTCTTGCTCGTCCTTCCTCCCTCTCCCAATCAAATGCTTTGGGTGGTCTTTCTCTGTTGTGTTTAATCCTTTACCATGTGTCCGTAAGTTTTTCATTTCCCAAAATTTTGTTGACATGTCTTGTCTCTTTCATTCTCTTTGACCTTACGGATTTATGCCTTTGAAAATCCTTTATTGGGGCACCTGGGTGGCTTAGTCGGTTAAGCATCCTACTTCGGCTCAAGTCATGATCTCATGGTTTGTGGGTTCAAGCCCTGCATCGGGCTCTGTGCTGACAGCTCGGAGCCTGGAGCCTGCTTCGGATTCTGTGTCTCCCTCTCTTTCTGCCCCTCCCCTGCTCGTGCTCTGTCTCTTTAAAAAATAAACAAACATTAAACAAATTTAAAAAGATCCTTTATTTTTATTTATGGAGGAGTACAGTGGTAAATGCTAGGGTTGAGACCACCATAAGTTAATTGCAAGTCTCTTGACTTTGTGTGACTTCCTTTTGTATGCTGCTTTTACCCTATAGCAGTGGCTTTCCTTTCTCTGTTTTAAGGTGACAAGTACTTTTCTTATTTACTTAAAATAAGTTTTCTACATTATTTAACAATTACCAGTAAAACATACACCCCTTATAACATCCAACACTACAATGGCAAATGAAGGAAAAATTGTTCTTCTTCCCTTAATTGTAGGATTCTGAGCCAAGCTTGGTGTCTGTCCCTGCATACTGTTTTTTTCTGTTCATAAAAACATTTAACATGTGTTTTTAAATTTGAAAAACACACCATCCACATACCTAATGGAACAAATGATAGACCAGGAGAAAATATTTGTACTTCTCGTATGTTAAGAGAGTTTTATCATGCTTTCCTACAATTGAAAGAAAAAGGTAACCCTTTCGAAAAAGGAACCAATGATAGGAAGGCAAGTCACAGAAGAGGGAATGTAAGTGGCCAACAAAAAAGAAGTAAAGATGCTCAGTTTCCTTGATAATGAGAGGAAAACAAGATAGAAATAACAATGCCCTGAGTCTTTTTCTCTCAAGTTGGCAAACTTTTAAATGTCTTAGTAACTTCTAGTGAGCATGTGAGAAAACTGTCTCTTAATGTTGCTACTGGAAGTTGCCATAACCTTTCAGGGTTTCATCTGGCAGTATCAAATTTGAAATGCGTTTTTCCTTTGCTAGACTCTCCTTGGAAATCTGTGCTACAGGAACAAAACACCAGTCCTTAAAAATGATTGTACAATGGTGTTTAATGCAGCATCATTGTCAATAATGGCAAAAGATAAATAGAATGCCAGACTAAGCTGAATGACCAACAGTTTGGAGATGATCAATTTGTAATACTTATGTGGTATAGCATACTATACAGCTTTTTTAAAAAAAGAATGAGTCAAGCCATGTGTTACTGTAGTCCGTGTAGAGGATTCTATTTTTTTTTTTTTCAACGTTTATTTATTTTTAGAGACAGAGGCAAAACATGAGGAGGGGAGGGGCGAGAGAGAGGGAGACACAGAGTCTGAAGCAGGTTCTAGGCTCTAAGCTGTCAGCATAGAGCCCGATGCAGGGCTCGAACCCACAAACCGTGAGATCATGACCTGGGCCGAAGTCAGACACTTAACTGACTGAGCCACCTAGGTGCCCCGAGGATTCTGTTTTTGTCCAAAAAAAAAAAAAAAAAAAAAAAAAAAGTGGGGGGGGAGGAGATGCTGCACTTTATTTATATAGGGATATATATGTTTTGAAACCAGACATTTGTATAAACTTTATTGGATAAAACCTACATTAAAGTTACCTTAAAAACAAACTTAATACGAGTATAAGGTAATTGGAGGATTTCCTGGGTGGCTGGCACTTGAAATCAAATGGAGGCTTGTTCATTATGATTTATCTCAGGCTGACTACGATATAAAACTAATATCTAATATCTAGGTCTTGCTGCTTTCTTGTTTGCTTAACCCAGTGGACTTCTTAGCCCTGTTCTCAGAATTATTTTGTTACTGATGAATTCCTACTCCTTTGGGTACTTGTAGTTGGTAAATTGACATCTGTACCGGAGGAAGTGCAGGGAAGATAAAGAAATAAACTGGTTCTATCATTCATGTTTTCATTCTTCCATGTTATCTTTTTGAATACATTTCTGAATACATATATACACCATCAGCAAATTAAAAGTAAGATAAATGAAAACATGGAAAAATAATGGCTTAATAGGAGGAATAACTACTGGTTTATCAGGAGGAAAAGTTCGTCTGTAGAAACATATGCCTGCATTCATAAACAGTTAACCCAGGGCACCTGGCGTCTCTAGAGCAGTGCTTTCCAAGGTGGTATTCAGTCAAGTGCAAGCTACATTGTCATTTTAATACTGCTAATTGAAACAAATTTAGATTGGCTTAAAGCCACTCCTTCATTTAAATATGATTATTTTTTGTGTTGGGTTGGGGACAAAATAGGTGATATTTAAGTTAGGAAGCTCATGGAATTGTTTTAGCATGTGAACCCCGTGTCCTACCCTGGAAAAAAATGGGGAGGCTAATAATCATTGCTTTTCAGAATGTATACCCACAAATTGGAAGGAATGCCTATATTATATGATTTGTAGATTACAAAAGATAGTAGTAATTTTAGCTTTCATAAATACACATTTATTTCCTACTTTACTCTGCCAGACCAGTATCTGTGATTACTTCTTTTATTTTCTTGGGATTTTGAGAATATATGGAATCGTTAATAGTACCCTCCTAGTCCCATATTTGGAATTGAAAATATAGAATTAATTTAATAACTGTGCCTTGACTTGGACTTGAACTGTATTTTGAATTGGACATAGAAATATATAGTAAGTGGAATTTGTGGTAACTGCCAGTAATCTTGTGATATATGTATCCAGTGAGTTGAGAATTGAAGTACTTGATAATATAGTCAGAACGCTAGATAAAAATTCTGAGGAAGTGATGAGCATGAATTGGATTGGTCATGAAAGACTTCTTGGAGGAAAAATATGTGTTGAAGCATTTGGTAGATATGGGTTGGTGGCAAGCAGATGATACTCCTCTCTTGAGTTACTATAATGTTTTAACTAGTTAGTTACTTCCTAGTACATGCATTATTCCAACAGAAATAATATTAGCTTATAATCAGAAAATGCTGGAAAATACAGTATTTGGAGAAATGCAAATACATTATTCCTTTTCTCAAAGCAGGCACTATTCATGACCATTATTTACCTTGTTTAGGTATAAATCCACAGTTGATGTTAGAAAGTTAGAAAACATTTGCTCAGATCTATGTCTAATTTGGGTGAATAAAATTAACAAACTAGCTTTTAGGAACAAGGGTTTTATGAAGAAAACTTAATGTGTTTTTCCCTAATTTTGCTAATTCATTGGCATAAATTTACTTTGTTTTGTGGGTGGTTGAGAATGGATATATAGGATCCATGATTTGTCTAGGAACTTTTTCTCTGGTTCAGTGGATACTTAACAAGGTTGTATATCAGAAACAGCTGGGAGACTACTCTCCACCCCCTGGTTAATAACTTATTTATATTATTATATATTTTATTTATATTATTTATATAATTATATTATTTTATATTATTTTATATTTTTATATTATTTTATATATTTATATTTTATATTTTTATATTTTATATTATTATATATTCATAAGAACATCGAAACAGAGGTAGAAGAATAAAATGAGCTGGGGGATTTTTAGCAGTATATTTACTAGGCCTGACTGAGGCTTTCTGATTCAGACTTGTGGTCAGAACTTGGAAAACTATTAAAGATAAATTCATTCTCTCTCTTTCTCTCTGTCTCTCTTACCAGCTCACCAGGCAATTCTTATGTATAGCTATGTTTGGGAAGCATTGTTCTAGGGTAATCTCTAGATAAATATCTAAAATCAAATGCTGTTTAAATGATTTATCTTGATCTATACTCATACTACTTCCGTGTCTAGATCTAACTTTTAGCATTTTCTTTAATTTTTTTCATAAAATTTGAGTAGTTTAGCACTTTATTAGTGCTACTAATTTGTTAATGTGTGCATCTGAAATCAATGCTAAATGAACTTAAAAAAAAAAAAAAAAAAAAAAAACACCTTGCACTGTTAGAGCTTTTACCTGAAATATCTTTCCCAAATACCGCCTTTTTCTCTCCTGATAACTGCCTTGTGGGTTGGTTGATTTTATTTCTCTTACATTGTATATATATGTAGAAACCCAAATCTAGAAGGTGGGAGACTTACAGTTTCCTGTAACTACAGATGGGGATATGGAGACCCTGGATTGAATTCATACTGATTCTGGAGTGTCTTAGGAGCTCTTTTCCCCCTACCATTTTATCCCCAATAGTTTGCTTTTCCTTTCACTGATTTGCATTGAATCAGAGTGCAGGTGTTGTATCATTTCTCAGGATGTGCTTTATAAGGCCTATCAAATTGATAAAAGTGACGCACCATTTTTTGTTTTAAACTACCTTAAACAACACAGTAATCTTTATACCAAGATGGGTTTTAAAAACGTCAGGTAGAAGTCTTTGCTTAGATGTGATGGAAGTAATTGTTCTTTAGAATACCTAGCAATGTGTTTCAGATTTGCTTTCTCAAGTTCAGTTAACAGACTGTCCATATAATTGTGACATAGATAATGAGGACATTTATATATTGTAAGAGTTCTGGAAGGAGGTAGTTCTAGAGTTGTCTAACTCAGTAGCCTAACTGTGTCAGTGTTCTGGGTCATTTTTTCTCTGATCCTTTTTTCTGCCATTGCCACAGATAGCTGCAGTAGGTCTAAACAATCATATTCATATACCACAAAATCCAAAAGCCAAAGGAAGATCATGGGCTTCTTCACAAGTCTTTCTCTCTTTTTTTTTCTGGGTGGACAGTCTTTCCCTAAAATCCCCAGCAAATTTTCCCTATGTCCCATGGCAAAATTTGTTACATGTCCCATCCTAAATCAGTTACTGACAACAGGAAATGAGATTCCCATTATCGCCTTACAACAATGTTGGTTCATCCCCTGGAACTGGAGAGGGAGCCACCCATCTGATCCTGTTGATGTTTCACATAACATCAGTGTTTTGTTATCACAGAGAGGGGGAGGTTAGTGGGTAGGCAGTCCTAGTATGTGCCAAAGTATATAGTAATACAGTTATGTTGTGACATTTTCCACATATTATGTAAGAGCTATTCCCAGGCAAAATGGAATTTTAGTATTTTAACTTTTAAAAGGGAAGCATATTCTGTTTTTTTTTTTTTTTTTTTGAAGTTTATTCATTTTTGGGAGAGAGAAAGACAGAGAACGAGTGGGGGAGGGGCAGAACTTATGAACTGCAAGATCATGGCCTGAGCTGAAGTCGGATTCTTAACTGACTGAGCCATGCAGGCACCCTTAGAGAAGCATATTCATTTGAGATGAATGTTATTCTCTATGTATTCCTTTGTGATTAGCATAAGAAGCCAGTGTTTTGTTTTTAATCTAATAAAATGATTGCTTACTGTTATTTTTGTCTTGTGTACAATTTATTTCCCACTGAGATTAAGCTCCCCAGTGATATTCCATGATTTGATAGCAGTTTCTGAGTCTTTTTAATTAATCGTTATTTGTTCTTCTAGGTGGATTCTCCACGGTTTTTCTGGTGCGGACACATGGTGGAATCCGCCATGCATTGAAGAGAATGTATGTCAATAACATGCCAGACCTCAACATTTGTAAAAGGGAAATTACAATTATGGTAAGTGAAAGAGTAATTCCATTGTAAGAATTTGGTGTATTTTTTTTGGTTTTGCACTAAAACATTAACTAGCTTTTTTGGCAAGCTGCTTATTGGTTTATGTGCATCTAGAAAACCTTTGAAATGCATTCTTTATAGACACACTTAAGGCTAAATATAGCCAGTCCCTTCCTCTCCTTTTTCCTTGCTTCCTTATTGTAGTTTGATGGGCAAACTACTCTACTTTTTCTCCCCCACCGTCTTTTAAAATATATTTTAGTTATGGAATGTTGTGAGAATAGAAAAATTTAGAGAATTATGTGATGAATATCAGTTTATGCACTATCCAGCTTAAGAATTAAAATCTTACAGGTACAGTTGAAGCCTTCAGTGGATTCCTTCCTAGCTATATCACTATACTGTTCTCATCCAAAAAGAAGCCACTGTCCTGAATTTGGTGTTTACTATTCCCATGGGTGTTTAATGCATTCACTGTTTATGTTTATATTCACCAACAACAATTAGTTTTGCTTTTTGTTTTTATTTTTTATTATTTTTTTGAGAGAGAATGGGGGCATGCACGCGTGAGCATGAGCAAGGGAGGGGCAGAGAGAGAGGGAGAGAGAGAATCTTAAGCAGGCTTCACATGAACATGAGCTCCATCTCAAGACCGTAAGATTGTGACCTGAGCTGAAATCAAGAGTTGGATGCTCACCCAGGTGCTCCTGCTTTTCATTTTCAGATTCATGCAGTAAAGTTTATTGTTGTTACTATTTTTTTTTTTGATGTACTCTGAAATATATGGTAAAATATCCATATCTTCCCTTATGAGTAAGGGAATTTTTTTTTTAAATATTGAGAAGTAAAAAATATTTTAATAGGTTATTGACAGAATTTCAGTAATTTGGTTAAACGGTTAAAAAACTACAAAATGAAAGTTTCTTTTTTTCTAGGGTGTCTTATTCTCAGTGCTCTGATGGCTTGTTGTTGTTTTCCTCTTCTTCCTTCTCCCCCTAGTCCTCCTCTTCTTTTCTTCCTCTTCTTCCCCCCTTTTCCTCCACCTCTTCTTTTCCCTTGTCTTCCTGTTCCCTTTCCTCCCCCTCTTCCACCTCTCCTTCCTCTTCTTTCTTCTCTTCTTCCTCCCCTTCCTCCCCATCTTCCTCCGCACTCCCTCTACTTCTTCTCTCTTTCCACCTCCTCTTCCTTCACCTCTTCTTTCTCTTCCTCCTCCTCCTTTTCTTCTCTCCTTTTCTTCTGTTCTCTTCTTCCTCATCCACTGTTTAGCAAGTGCTGTATATATACATATATATAAAATTTTTGTGTATGTGACCTTTTCTGTCTGGTTTTTTCACTTAGCATGTTTTTGAGGTTCATTCACATTGTAGAGTGTATCAGTACTTCATTCCTTTTTATGGCTGAATAATATTCCATTGTATGTGTTTGTCTGCCTCTCTCTCTCTCTCTCTCTCTCTCTCTCTCTCTCTTCACCTGTTGATGGACTTTTTTAAAACCATTGATAGGCATTTGAGCCATTTCTACCTTTAGTCTGTTGTGAATAGTGCTGCTATGAATATGTTTGTATATGTATTTATTTGAGTATCTGATTTTAGTTTTTTGGGGTTTATATCTAGGAGTGGAATTGTTGGGTTATGGTAATTCTGTGTTTAACTTTTTTAGGGATCACTAAATTTTTTTCCATAGCAGCTGAACTATTTTATGGTCACACCAGCAATGTATGAGAATTCCAGTTTTTCCACATCCTTGTAAACACTTCTTAATATCATTCCTACTTATCCAACTGCTAAGAGAGAGATTTCCCATTTTGTATCAACATCTTTATCAATACACATATTTTGATCCCTTTTATTCAAAGATAGGCACATTTATATAACATGACTTACCTGATTCTTTTATTGTCCCTATTCCTTGGTTAGATTAGACTTGGTTATGCTTTGAGATTTGTTCTTTAAAAACTTTTTAAAAAGGCTATTAGTCAAAAGGGTGAAGAGATTTACCCCAAGATAGTAGGGGTTCTTAGGCTAAGTTTTCTAACTTGTGTCTAGATACGGTACCATTGTGCCATAATTCTTGCTTTCAATAGAATTTGTGTAATTTTCAGAGATGTAAAATTTGGTCATCATCAGTAGCAGCAGCACTCAAATTCTGTGCTTTTGAACAAGAGAATTTAGGGAGATTAGCTCATTAGAGCAGTGGTCATCCAACTTTTTTTGATAACCCATCTCCCATTATATTTATGTATTTATGAATTACATGTTCAGCTACTGTTAGGTAATATCTCAAATAAATAATATCTCAGTTAAAACCAGGTTTATTATTGATAGTGGATGTGAATTTATTTTTTTTTTAATGTTCATTTATTTTTGAGACAGTGAGAATGGGGGAGGAACAGAGAGAGAGGTCAGACAGAATCCAAAGCACACTCCAGACTCTGAGCTATCAGTACAGAGCCCGACACAGGGCTCAACCCCAGGAACCCAGCAACCATGAGAGATCATGACCTAAGCCAAAGTCGGACACTCAACCGACTAAGCCACCCAGGCGCTGCTCCGGATGTAAATTTATTTTAAAAAGTATTGTTGATAATTGTTTTTTAATTTACAGACAGACCTAAATAGATTATTATTTTTAACCTCATTATATGCTGATGATTATCTTGTACTATGAACAAAAATGTCAGATTTGCCATTTTTTTCTTATTTTCTTGTATTATTAGTATTATCTTTTTAAAAATTTTTTTTTAAATGTTTACTTATTTTTGAGACAGAGAGAGACAGAGCATGAACAGGGGAGGGTCAGAGAGAGAGGGAGACACAGAATCTGAAACAAGCTCCAGGCTCTGAGCTGTCAGCACAGAGCCCGATGCGGGGCTTGAACTCACAGACCGCGAGATCATGACCTGAGCCGAAGTCGGACGCTTAACCAACTGAGCCACCCAGGCGCCCCTAGTATTATCTTTAACCTGTGGTTACTTAATAGAAAATTTTTTAGCCAGTTGTTCATTTTGTAAGTTATTTAGTTTAAAAGTATATACATTCATAGGTCCACTTAGCTGGGTACACAGTATTTTGTAGGCAAAACAAACAAATGAGAGTTAATTGTAAGTTCATAAATATTAGAGCTTCATTTTAAACAATTTTTTGGATAAAAATAAATATAGTAAAAGTTCTGATATTTTATTCTTGAGTCCCAAAGGACTATCTTGCACACTTATTTTGGAGACTTTTGGTTTTGAGTGAACCATCTCTTTTTTCCTGATTGAATTTAAAAATTAGTGTTCAAAGGGGCACCTGCGTGGCTCAGTGGTTAAGCATCTGACTTCAGCTCAGGTCATGATCTCCTGGTTTGTGAGTTTGAATCCTGCATTGGGCTCTCTGCTGTTAGCACAGATCCCCCTTCAGATTCTGTCTCCCTCTGTCTCTGCTCCTCCCTTGTTCACTCATTCTCTCTCTAAAAAATAAACATAAAAAAAATTAGTGTTCATTGAATATTTGCCTGTTAGAAAATGGCAGCCACATGTAAGTAAACTTTTTTAAAATTTTTTTTCAATGTTTGTTTATTTTTGAGAAAGAGAAAGAGAAACAGAGCCTGAGCGGGGGAGGGGCAAAGAGAGAGAGGGAAACAAGCAGGCTTCAGGCTCTGAGTTGTCAGCACAGAGCCTGACGTGGGGCTCCAACTCAATAGATCATGACCTGAGGCGAAGTTGGACACTTAACCAACTGAGCCACCCAGGCGCCCATTAAGTAAACTTTTCATTGGAACTACTGAAACCTTTTTGAATTGTGTCAGATTCTATACATATGCTTAATTCACTTTTGTGAAATTCTTCAAATATATTAATTTAGACTTGAAATCATTGGTAATAGAGCTTTACAATGTATGTTTTTTTTTTTTAATTTTTTTTTTTTTTTTTAACGTTTATTTATTTTTGAGACAGAGAGAGACAGAGCATGAATGGGGGAGGGGCAGAGAGAGAGGGAGACATAGAACCAGAAGCAGGCTCCAGGCTCTGGGCCATCAGCCCAGAGCCCGACGCGGGGCTCGAACTCATGGACCGTGAGATCGTGACCTGAGCTGAAGTCGGACACTTAACCGACTGAGCCACCCAGGCGCCCCACAATGTATGTTTTTTTAATTTTTCTTTTTCTTTTTTTTTTTTTTTTTTACACAGAAGGAGCTGTCTGGTCACAAAAATATTGTGAGTTACTTGGATTGTGCTGTTAACTCAATTAGTGATAATGTATGGGAAGTGCTTATCTTAATGGAATATTGCCGGGGTAAGTATTTTTCTGCATTTGTTTTATACTGAAAAAAAAGTTACCCTTAAAATGGTTTACTAGGTGTCTTGGTTTCTCCCAGGGCAGTTGTCACTTGATTCTAGACACTTATTGTAATCTCAGCTTTAATTATCCACTTAAGGAATGCTGTTAAGAAATATTTAAAATCGGGGTGCCTGGGTGGCTCAGTCGGTTGAGCGTCTGACTTCAGCTCAGGTCATGATCTCACAGCTGATGAGTTCGAGCCCCGCGTCGGGCTCTGTGCTGACAGCTCAGAGGGTGGAGCCTGCTTCGGATTCTGTGTCTCCCTCTCTCTCTGCCCCTAACCCTCTTGCATTCTGTCTCTCTCTCTCAAAAATAAATAAACATTAAAAAAAAAAAAAAAGAAATATTTAAAATCTAGTCGTCATTGCTGTAGTGATGATATGAGCATGTAAATGACGATTGGAAAAATGCTGTTGTGTTTAAAACAAGAAATCTGAATGAGTGAAGAGCAGTTACATATCATGCTCCCTATACTTTTATAGTCCAACTAAGAAAAGCATAATGTGTCAATATTAGTGTTACAAGATTTTTTTCCAGCACTCTATATTAACTTTCAGTATATCAAATGTAATAAATTTAGATGCATTTTGATCTGTAATATTTATAAAGTTATATCGTCTTTTTGGGTTCTTTTATAAATATCAGAAGATTTGAAATTAATTTGAAATTAATCCATTTTCTGCAAACTTCTTAAAAAATTTTTTAAATCAGACTGTATCTGATTTGGGTTCTAGGGAGCCTTGGCTTATATTTAGATTCTCTTAAGACAGTTATATGATTTTTAATTATGATATTATGAACACTTGTCATTTCCTGAATGTTGGAGGAGTAGGCTGATGGTAATGTTGGAGAAAATATAGTTTCATTTATTCTAGTCTTGTAAGGAGGGAAGGACAGGGGAAAATGAAGTGAATCAGAATTATAATATCTATTATGATATATTTAAAAATTATTTCCGTATATATTATAAAAAATTAGATGTTTTCCTGATTGTTTTCTCTTGTATATATCTCATACTGTAAAACATTGTGATCTCTTTAAGGAGAAGATGTTGATGTTCTTTACTCCACTTTCCTGAATTCTATCTAGCATTTGTGGTACTAAATCTTGGCTGGATAGAGTAGCTGTTGGTTATTTGTAAAGATAGCGTTTTGCTAATTTTTTAAAGATAATTGAATCTAGCATAATCATAACCCTGGATGAGTTTAATTGATAGTCATCCAGAAGACATTTTAAAAGGAGAACCGAATGAACTTCAATTTTTAGGGGACAAATTTTATTTTAAAGTAGAGGTATGACCTGAGGTATGTTTTGAAGAAGGCATTCTTTTTTGCTTTTTTACAAACTTAAAAATTTTTTTTTATCTGGTTTGAATCAGCAAGCTGATTCACATGAAATTTTAATTTTTATCAAAGTAGTACACGTATATGTTTTAAAAAGTCAAATGGTTTTGTTAAGCCGTGGCTAAATCAGTATCCTCCTGCCCCATTACTCTCCTCAGAGGCATTCACTTTAAAAATGCTTGAGATATTTCTCATATTCACTTCCATATTTCTACACGTCATTATATAGAGGAAAGTGTGTAGTTTTAATGAGATCCTTAGAGTATGAGAGAGGGGGAACTTAGAAAATCAGGAGAAGTATGTGATTCTGGGTATGAGGAGGCTCTTGAATAAAAGTTTGGTAGTGCTCTTTCTGGTTTTATGTTTTGCTTTTTATTATTGTTTTTTTAAGTTTATTTATTTTGAGAGAGAGCACAAGTGGGGGAGGCAAAGAGAGAGAGGAGAGCAAGAGAATCCCAAGCAGGCTGTGCACTGCCAGCACAGAGCCTGACATGGGGCTCGAACCCACAAACTGTGAGATCATGCCCTGAGCCGAGAATCAAGAGTCTGACGCTTAACTGACTGAGTCATCCAGGCACCCTAATTTTATGTTTTAGATAATATCTCCAAGAAAAGATGAGGATTTAACTGTCAGAGTTTTTTTTTAATTTTTTAATTTTAATTTTTAATTTTTAGATTAAATTAATAATCGGTATTTAAATTATTTTGCTTGCTGTTTAACTGTGATATGTGATAGCCTGTAATTAACATTTTTGTTTTTGTATTTAAAATTTTTTTCCAGGAGCTAATATACCCATTGATAATTGCCTATTTTCCTTCATATATGTTAGTAGTTTAGCCCAACATTCCTCAATAGAAATGCAAATCTTTATGTAGTATACTTCAACATTTACATATTTGTGTCAGTTTTATTTTTTCTTCCATAGAAATATCCTTTGGGGAGACTTCAGTTCTGCTTAATTTTGAATAGCATTTAGCTGTGCTTCTAGGAACTCCCTATGCCTTCTTCCTATCTTAGACTCTCTACTACTCATACTTCCTCCCTTGTTTTTACCTACCTCCTTTGAATAGAGTACATTTTTTCAGTAGCTTTCTGATAATGGATTATGGAAAGAAGCATGTTTGAAACCTTGTATAGAATTATTTTTATTCTGCATCCATATTTGATTATTCATTTGGCTGGCTAAAGTGTTGTAGGTTAGAAGTAATTCTGGGCTAGAATTTTGAAGGCATTATCCCCATTTTTCACCTAGTTGTTACTATTGAGAAATAATTTTGGGCTAGAATTTTGAAGGCATTATCTCATTTTTCTCCTAGTTGTTACTATTGAGAAATCTCATGCATTATGATTCTTCACTTTTTTTAACGTGACCTCTTTTTTTTCCCATGGACACTTAGAATCTTTGCTTTAGCTCTAGCATTCTAAAATCTTAGGTATATCTGCCTTGGTTATCGGTCAGTTTTGCTATCTTTATTGCTGGGACTCAGTTTTTTTCTCTTTCATTTTCTCTGTTCCTCTCTTTGTCTTCTCTTTTTAAAAATTCTAATTGTGTTGGGAGTTCCTTAAATGTATCTTTTAGCTCCTCTATAGAATTTTGTATTTCTGCTATTTATTTTTAATTTCCAAGAACTCTTATTCTCTCAATGCTGTTCTTTGTTAAAATGCACTTTGCTCTTTAGATGCAAGTCATTTGTTGTCTGCAGTTATTAATTACAGTTTTTTGTTTTTTTTTTAATTTTTTTTTTTCAACGTTTATTTATTTTTTGGGACAGAGAGAGACAGAGCATGAACGGGGGAGGGGCAGAGAGAGAGGGAGACACAGAATCGGAAACAGGCTCCAGGCTCTGAGCCATCAGCCCAGAGCCTGACACGGGGCTCGAACTCCCGGACCGCGAGATCGTGACCTGGCTGAAGTCGGATGCTTAACCGACTGTGCCACCCAGGCGCCCCTTAATTACAGTTTTTATTTTTTAAAAAATTTTTTTTTTTTTCAACGTTTATTTATTTTTGGGACAGAGAGAGACAGAGCATGAACAGGGGAGGGTCAGAGAGAGAGGGAGACACAGAATCGGAAACAGGCTCCAGGCTCTGAGCCATCAGCCCAGAGCCCGACGCGGGGCTCGAACTCACGGACCGCGAGATCGTGACCTGGCTGAAGTCGGCCGCTTAACCGACTGCGCCACCCAGGCGCCCCATTACAGTTTTTAAAAAAGAGTTTTCTTCTGTTCTTTGTGTTTTTGTTTTCCTGAATTTTTCTCTTGTTATTACACCTTCTTTTTTATGTTAGAAGTTTCCTTCAAATGTTTTACCAGCTAAACGTACTGCATGCACTATAGATGAGAATGTGCCCTCTGAGTGGGCTTTATATCCCAGAGAAGGAATCCAGAGGATTTGAATAGGGCATACTCAATTCCTTTTTCTCACATGAATCAATTAGATAAATTCTTTTTCTTTTCATGGGGGAAGAGTGAGTTGCAGAGTAGAGAATGGGAGAATAATTACTTTCCCCTTCTATAAAAGCTGATTGTATTACATAAAATTGTTTAAGAATGAAGGTACTTTTGTAAGGCAGTCAGTGTTATGAATAAAAATCAGGTACATTGGTTTTGATTTTGTAAGGGATGAAACTGTGTAGGAAGTAGAAGAATGTATTGTATAGCCGATATGCACCATCACGGTTAGAGGTATCAATTTGTTACAGCCATCTTTTGTGAAATGTTAGATTTTTGTGGGTTCATGATTTGACACTGCTAAATTTGTTAATATTCTTGTGTATAAGTTAAAGAGAGATTAATTACAGGCTTTAGGTACCAGACGTCCAGAAATCAGAGTTGGTCTTTTGAATATGTTTCCATTATTTAATGAAAGGAGCTTTTTGTTTTGGAGGTGTTTTATAGAAATTCCCACGGATAACATACCTGTTAGCTTTTGCTTTATAACAAAACATCCCCAAACTCAACAGCATAAAACAACAGTCATTTATTAATGCTTGTGTATCAGTGGGTCACTTGTTGTAGACTGAGCTTGGTGGAATGACACTGTTCGTTTTAGTTGGGCTTGTTCACATGCCAGTGGGTTTGCTGGGATTAGTTGGAGTGGCTCTGTTTCAGGTTTCTCATCCTTTTCCCTGGCACTAGAAGCTTATTTGGGGGATGTTTTTCTCATAGAGATAATAGAAATACAAGAGGGCAAGTGGAAGATGTGAGGTCTCTTAAGGCTTAGGCTTGGGATTGGCACACTGCCACTTCTGCGTTATTCTTTCAGCCAAAGTAAGTCATATGGCTGAGCCCACATCAAAGAGCAAGGTATTCTCTCTGCTCCATTTATTGGGAGGAAGTGCAGTTACATGGCAAAGGGCCGGGATAAAGTGAGGGTTGAAGATTTGGGGCCAGTGGTGCAGTCTACTACAGATAAAATTTAATTATCTTATTAAAAAAACCCAAGTCATGTAAAAATTAAAGTGGAATGTAAGATTGCACTTTACAGAAGGTTGTTGGATGACTAAGTGGTTGGAAAAATGTTGAATTTTCCATTTTAATGGTGAAATTGGTCAGAGTGTAAAAGCTTTTGTTTAGGAAATGATACCTGTTTGAAAAAAATATGGAAAGATTTGAGAGTTATATGCATCCTGTTTGAAAAGATTTTCAGTATACATCGTTTGATTTCTGAATCTGATTTTTTTCGTTTTTCAAAAAATTTTTTTAATGTTTTATTTTTTATTTATTTTTGAGAAATAGAGAGAGAAAGAGGGAGGGAGAGAGGGGCAGCAAGCTAAGGAGACAGAATCCAAAGCAGGCGCCAGGCTCTGAGCTGTCAGCACTGAGCCTGATGCTGGGCCCGAACTCACTAACCGCGAGGTCATGATCTGAGCTGAAGTCTGATGCTTAACCGACTGAGCCACCCAGGTGCCCCTGATTTGTTTGTTTGTTTGTTTTTCATTAGAATAACCTTTACTTTAATCTTCAGAGGACTTTGATTTTGAATAATGAAATTTTACTTATTTCTACATTTGAAATGCAGCTCAGTTACAGCTCTTAGGTTTTTCTGGGGACTTGCATTTCGTGATTCAAGATCTCTGAATGTGAGAAAGGAGATTAACATTTGTTCAAATTTTTTTCTACTCATTACAACATTGAAAGTTAGGAAGACGTAGAATGAGTTTAAGATTATGATATCTTTAGCTGTGACATATTTCAAGAATGTGAATGAGCATCAATAAAACACTTTTTATCCTGTTTAATTTTTGTTTAAAACAAGTTCAGTGTCTAACACACAAGAGGATGGGGGAAATTCCTGCCTGGTCAGGTATCTTGAGGTGTCCTGAACAAATTACAATCAAATATACTTTAGTGTTCTGAAATTGGGGATTGATAGATAAAATTTGGTATTTTTTCTGCTTTAAAGTTTTCTGCTATTATAGGAAATACATGAGAATGCTGTTTAGAGAGTAGTATTAAATGAACAGGTGTATATGCACCTTCTTGCAGATTACAAAGTAGCAAACATTCATTTGTCCAACCTTGTTAAAGGAAGGTTTCAAGTTAACCTAAGTTTGCCTTTTTAAATTCCCAAACTTAATTTTCATTACAATGCTTTCTGAATTACTTTTCTTTAAAAAAATTTTTTTTAATGTTTATTTATTTACTTTTGAAAGAGAGAGAGAAAGAGAGGGCGCACAAACAGGGGAGGGAAGAGAGAGAGGAGACACAGAATGTGAAGCAGGCTCCAGACTGTGCTGTCAGCACAGAGCCTGACGCGGGGCTTAAACTCATGAACCGTGAGATCATGAGCTGAAGTTGAACACCTAACTGACTGAGCCACGCAGGTGCCCCTAATTACTTGTGTTTCTTGTGTCCTTCAGTGGTGGTCAACTTTTTCTTAATAATTTAGAATTGTCACTAGACTATCAATTATTGTGGTATATGCAATATATAATCATCCTCTCAGGGCTCATTGGTATGACTGTTTGATTTTAGTAAGTTATTCTGCCTGTTGCCTTTTACCTGAATTAGAGCATTAGCCTCTTAACCCATCTGTCCATTTCCACTCTTGTGATTTCCCCTACCCTCCAGTCAAGAAGATCCTTTTAAAAGTTAGATCTGGAGTGGGCACCTGGGTGGCTCAGTTGATTAAGTGTCCAACTCTTGATTTCTGCTCAGGTCTTAATGTGAGATCGAACCTGCATCAGGCTCTGCACTGACAGCATGGAGCCTGCTTGGGATTCACTTTCCTCCTCTCTTTCTGCCTTTTCTCTGCTCACGCGTGTTTGCGCACACTCTCTCTCAAGATAAAGAAACATTAAAAAAAAAAAGATCAGGAAGTCCCTGGTTCTCAAGATAAAATCTAAAATATGGCTGATGGCTGTCTTGTCAGTCTCATATCACTTTACCTTTTCTCAGATTTTTGGACCATACATACCTACATTGGCTTTAAGTTAATCAAAATTATTAAGCTCTTTTCCAAAATGGAGGCCTTTGTACGTACTGCTTGCTGTTGCTAGCATGCTTTTCTCGCAGATCTCTGCCTGGTCAGTTCCTAATCATGCTACAGTCTCACCATAAATATCACTTCCTCAGATAGGCCTCATCTGACACCCTCCCCTCCCCATCCTCCTTTGCCAATTTAAATTTAGGTTTCTCTCATATTAGCCTTATTGTACATAATTATATGTGTTTATGTAATTGCTTAATGTTTACCTCTGCCTTTAATTGATAAATTCCATGATAATATAAACTTTATTTTTGCTCACAATTGTTTATCTAATAGCTAGCATAGTATTGAATAACTGTTTCTTCAAATCTATGATGCCGTCAATTGTAAAGCATACTTTGATTTCATAGATGTTAATTAAAATCTTGATAAAAGGCCAATAGCATTAGCAGAACATCATCTATCTTAAGATGTTTTTATTTCAGAGATGTAAAGTATGAAAAATGTATGTTATTGAATCAATATGATATGGTACAGGAAGCATCCTTCCATGAGCATTATGAAAAAGCCAGTTCCCCTTTACTTGAGACCATAAAGGCATTTCTTAATTTCTTTGTGGTAGTCTTCATTTACTAAAAACATGTCTTCTCAAAATTACTTTTTTGGTTAGCTGGGCAAGTAGTGAATCAGATGAATAAGAAGCTGCAGACAGGTTTTACGGAAGCAGAAGTGTTACAGATATTCTGTGATACCTGTGAAGCTGTTGCAAGATTGCATCAGTGTAAGACTCCAATAATTCACCGGGATCTGAAGGTATGAATTTTAGACTACTTATGGATTAATACATTTTGAACTTTAGCATTAAAATGTTCTTGGACTACTGTCTTCCTCTATACCAGTTTTTATTACCAGCACTGAAAGGATCTCTCTGTCCCAGGTTCATTTCCTGAGGCCGTGTAAAGACTATAGACTAGAAATTGTGTTTTCCATGACCCTGAGGGTTTCTAGTATGGCTGTAGAAGTAGATTTTTATGGCCCTTCCTCTGCGTCTGTTGTACATAGTAGGCTTCTTAAAAAGGTTTCATGTGAGCAAAAATGTGAACGTCATTGATGCAGGTTGAATGTCCCTCCACATGATTCTGTCCAGTTCTGCTCTCCTCCTATTTCCTATAACCCATATTAGGTGTCAGGGTATTTTGCAGAGATTTTGGAGGCAAGCATGAATGGGTCGCTGTACTCAGTTATTTACCATTTACCATCGTTTTCTATCATTTACTATATTTAGGTGATTTTCTTTAAGGTCATTTTATCTTACCTTTTTGTGGAGTCTGATCTCTTGTATATGGCACCCACTTGTTACATTGGAAAAGGTCCCCCAAAGGATTTGAATATTCCCAGTGTCATAGTGCTCAAGGTATCATTACACATACCATTTAAAAATCATAGGTTTCCTCTTAGATGCCCACAAGCCCTAAGATTACAAAAACTTCTCTTCCAGAAATGCGCTATACCCAAATATCTCATGGCTAATTTTTCACATTGCTTCAAGTCTACTCAGATTAACTTTCTCCATTTGTTCAGTCTTGCACCTTATTGTGCCGATTGTTTACTTTCTGTTCTCTTCCACTAGCATGTAAGCTCCATGTGGGCAGGGATTTTTTTTTTTTAATGCTTATTTAGTTTTGAAGGAGAGAGAGAGAGAGACAGACAGAGAGACAGAGCATGAGCAGGGGAGGGGCAGAGAGATTGAAGGAGACACAGACTCCGAAGCAGGCTCCAGGCTCTGAGCTGTCAGCCCAGTGCCCTACACGGGACTTGAACTCACAAACTGTGAGATCATGATCTGAGCCGAAGTCAGACGCTTAACTGACTGAGCCAGCTAGGTTCTCCTATCCAGGTATTTAGTATTTAGACCTTGGCACATAGCCAAGGTCTCAGTAATATTTAGTGATTGGATGAATCCCAATTCTGACTGATTATACGAAATTTATGAAAGGTGATAATAAAATCCCCCTAGGATACAAGAGAATGGAAGATGTCACGTAGAATATAGATTGTTAACCATGAAAGTGTCATCTAGGGCAACCTACGGTGTAACAGGTTACAAATTAGGCAAAGATTGAAATGTACGACTGAAGACATCTGTCCTTTAATTTGGATAATGAGTGTAGTTCATTTGAGTTCTTCTGAATATGCAGCTTTTACATTTTCCCTAATAATTTGGTATGTCTTTTTATGCTGTTTTGGCTTGTAAACCTTTTTCATATTAAGTTGATGTTTCCAGTTGGGTCTTCTTGATTTAAAGCCAGAAAAGACATTGAACTGCATACTTTTATATAGGCCCTGTTTCATATGCTTAGTTCGTTTTACTTGTGTAAATTTATGCAAACCTATGTTTGTTTTAAGTAGATGTCTTGTACAAATCTTTGTTGTGTATAAATCTTTTAAAAAGTTGACTAAATATGAAATATAGAAGAAAAACAAACTGTAATGTATTTTGGTAGAGTGGAGAGCAATTGAATAGCTCATCTAAGACTGCATTATAAAGGTAGAAAATATTATGGGGGTAAATGTAATAATAATAGTATCATTTATTGAGTGCTTACTTTTTTTCAGCCACTCTTCTAACTCTTTACGTGTTTTAACTCATACGATTTTTACAACAATTCCATGTAACAGATACTGTCAGCGTCCCCATTTTGTAGATAAGGAAATCAAAGCACAAGAGTAGTTCAGCATATTGTCTAAGGGGACATATGGTAGCAAATTGCAGAGTTGGGATGTGAACCCACACTCTCCTGTGCATGTCGTGTATTCAGGTTGCTACAACTCTGATCTCCAAGTTAACACATAAAGTCAAAACTGTGTTTTGTTAGTGCAGCATTTTAGATAAAAATGGAATTAGGAGTCAACCAGAGGTAGAAATTTAATGGTTTTTGTTACTTGTCTATAGATAAGCTGAAGTGTCAGAATGAAAAATGGAGGTACAGTCTAGACTTCAACTGCTACTAGTTCTTCTTTTTCATAGAAGAGGTTTAAAAGGATTTAGGGCTTATAGACCCCTGCAAAAATCATCCTGGGATGGGAGGAGCACTTCTCTGTTCTCAGTAGGAGAAACAGTAGACATTGTCAGGTATATTTTTGGTCTGATTGATTTGGCCTTCCTCACGATTTATCTTATGTCTTTCTCTCTGTATATATGGCACAAACCTTGTGTTTATTTTGTAAAAACATGGTTATGAAAGTATAATTTTCACTTTGAAAATACTACTAATTATTTATTTTTTCTGAAGGTAGAAAATATTTTGTTGAATGATAGTGGAAACTATGTACTTTGTGACTTTGGCAGTGCCACGAATAAGTTTCTTAATCCTCAAAAAGATGGAGTTAATCTAGTAGAAGAAGAAATTAAAAAGTAAGTTTCTATCTTTATTGTGCTTTGTCTCATGGGAATTTTAGGTAACTTAAGTCTATGGACCAGATTTGCTAATACAGATTTTAGGTATTTCATTTATAGATTTCTTTGAAATATTTCTGTGCCATAGACATTGATTAATTTATGTCTGCTGTAGCTCAGTAGTAAATATATTTTATCATAGATACAAGTTTTTCATGTACATTGTAAATGTATTTATCAAGAAATTTATTAAGTTTGAGTAATTTGTGGAATTATTAAAGGGAGTTTTAAGTGATTATTGAGTTTAGTTAAACATTGTGTTTTTACTGATACTGAGGACTTGTTCTTATTAGGAAGATAATAAATTATTTGAAAAGTAAGCTTTTGCTTTATATTTAAGATGAAGAAGATTGACTTGTTAATGCAATGAAAACTCTGGAAAACGTGTTACTTTGTAATAGTGTATTGGAAAGCTCTCTGGTAGAAATATGTCATATATGCTCTATTTTTCTTAGTTTTATACTTTCTGTGGTTGCTAGAGTATCTATAAAGACCTTTCCCTTTTCTGTTTTCTCATTTAGAAAATAGAACTGTTTATAAATCTTAGGTAAATCTTATATTACTTTAATAAAATGATACAGAATGCACAAAGGTCTGTCAGAATAGGAATTTCTGAGTAGTTGTTTTTTCTTGGTCTCCTTTCTTCTTCACAGTTTCTCATTTGTTTAAGACTAACAGCTATCATTTGAACTGCAGTATGCATTTTGAAAGAACTCAAGGAGAGCTGATCTTTCCCTGGCCCATTTGTATAACACAGTGGGTTTCTAGACCATGTATTTCTACTCAGGAAATATAGCCTATGGTGATTATGTTAGATTCCATAAAAATTAACTCCTTAGTAAACATATAAATGTCCTGAAGAACACAAGAACAAATCACTGAATTGGCTTTTTGGGGATATATGTTTGTATACATATATATGTATATGTATGTGTGTGTGTGTATATATATGTATGTATGCATATATACATATATACACATATGTGTATGTATATATGTATGTATGTATATATATAATTTAAAAATTATTTGGTTGTGATTTATAACTGCTTTAGGATCTCTGACTTGCTGAAATTTTCATTTCATTCTTTTCATTCTTACTGCTGAAGAATTTTCATTCTTACTGCTGAGATCTTAAGGTTCAGTAGAATTTTGTAGTAGTGATGAGTGCAGGTTCATGAGGAATTCTTGTGCTTTGTGGCTCAGTTGAGGAGGTAATGGTCTAACCATTTATTTAGTTAACAGGTGTTTATTCAGGGCCTACCATGCAGTGGACACCATTGTTGGTGCTGCAGTATAGCAGTGAACAGAAGTTCTGTCCTCGTGCAGTTTGTATTTTGGTTTTGCAGGTTGCTCCTCATAGTGTTGTCATTCAGAATTTCTCACCAGTCAGTAATTTCGAAAAAGTAAGATGATAGGATGTTGAGCCTTAAGATATTTCATACAAAATGAAACATATCAACACTCAAAATTAAATTATGCCATGATATAGGTAGTCCTTCCAAAGTCTAATAATTTCTGCTATGAGATTGAGTACTACTTTATTAAAATATTCTGTTCATAATGGATTTAGAGTTTTTATGTTGGTAAAGATTTATTCAGTGTCTTTTAATTCCAAATAGCTTATGATGGCAGTCAGTTCTAGAAGTGTTCTTAATTAATGTAGTTAGAATGATGGCAACTAGATTACTTTTAAAACAACAGCGATAAAAACAGACCTAGAGGAGATTTACTACTGTGTGCCGGGAATTATGTTAGAGTCCATAAAAACAAACTCCTTAATAAACATATAATTTTTTGAGTGGGTTGACATTTTGTTTTTAAATTAATGGACTAAAGTATTTTGATTAGGGTAGTTTTAGAGTCTAATTATATTATTTAAAACAAATTCAAGGAAAACTATATTTTCAATCCATTGTCTTTATTTCAGATTTTTAATTAAAATTAAGTTTTTATATCATTAGAGATGCTGTCGCATTTGTTGAATAAAACATGTATAGATGCTTTGTATTGTTAAATCTTGATGGACTTTTAATGAGCTTTTTAAAAATAGTATTATTTCTATATAATGTTATTGAATCTAAAAGTTTTCTGTAGCATTTTATGTAGAAACAATGTAGTATCTATATATTTTTTTTTTTTTTTTTTTTTTTTTTTTTTATATCTCCACTCCATTTCACTTATTTACTGCCAGGTATACAACTCTGTCATACAGAGCCCCTGAAATGATCAACCTTTATGGAGGGAAACCCATCACCACCAAGGCTGATATCTGGGTAAGGCCAAGAAAGGCTAACATTTTCTCTAACCAAATTAAAAAAAAAAAAAATCTGAGTTCAGTTGGTTATTTTCCCCCTGTTACCCCAAAGGTATTTTATAATAAGTAGAAGAAAGTGGTATATTCTTATACAGAAGAAGAAAATAAATAGAACATTTTATCTTTTTAATCCTGAAATGGAAAGCTTAGGTATAAAAAAGCAAATAAAGGACTTCCATATAATGTAACTCTTTGCCACAGTATTTTTTAGAATTTATATTACATATGAATGTAAACATGTTTTGATTGAGTGTAATTTTGATTGAGTGCAGTATGGAAAAGCTGGTCATAAATCTTAAGTAATTCTTAGAAATATTTTTAAGATCTTTTTAATGGAAACTAACATGAGTCAATTTTTTTCTAATTAAAATCAAGCCATTGACTAATTTCTACATATTGAAGATCTTAGCATATTCAGTTGGCCCTTGAACAACATGATTTGAACTTAATTTGCAGATTTTGATTTCTTTTTTTTTAAGTTTACTTATTTTGAGAGCGAGAGAGGGAGAGCGGGAGCAGGGGAGGGACAGAGAGAGAGGGTGAGAGACTGAATACTTAGCAGGGTACCTCACTGTCAGTGCACTGTCAGTGTGAACCCTGAGATCATGATCTGAGCCAAAATCAAGAGTCAGAAGCTTACTTAGGTGCTCTAATATGCAGATTTTAAAAAATAAATATATTGGGAAACCTTTTGGAGATTTGCAACAGATCTGAAAAAACTTGCAGGTGAACCAGGCAGCCTAGAAATACTGAAAAAATTAAGAAAAAGTTACATATTATTGTAAGAGTACAGTATATAATACATATTAAAATATGTGTTAATCGACTATGTATGTTATTGATAAGGCTTCACAGTAGATTATCAGTAGTTTTAGGGGAATCAAAAGTTACACATGGATTTTCAACTGCATGGGTATTGACTCCTCTCACCCCTGTGTTGTTCAAGGGTCAACCGTATATCTGGATTGCATTATTAAGATTGATCATATTTTATATAATTGAACTTTTTGTTAGAATGCATATACTTTTTTAGAACTTGTTTCATAAGGGAATATATTTTGGCTTTGTTTCATAAATTAGCAAGAAACTCTATTTTAAATGTGAATTCATTTAAATTCAACAAGTATTAGCCATATCTACCACTAGTGACTGTATTAAGGTTGTAGAAAAAAAATTCCATTGGAAATACTTCTAGATTTTACAAAAAAAAAAATCATGTTTATTTTAAAAGCATAATAATTTAGAAAGTAGTCAAGCATAATGTGTGAAACCAAATGAATATCTCCTTGGTTCTCTTCTCTTGACCTCCTCCTGTAGGGGTTGGGATACTAAATATTCTAGCAAGGTAATAAAAAAAAAAAAAAAAAGAGTATCTTTGATATCTTTTCATCTGTCATAATGTACACTTTTTTTTTTTTTAACCAGTGATTCTTAAATCTTGTGGTACTTTTTAACCATATACATAGTTGACTCAATGGATAAGTTTGATTTGATACTGCTTATAGATTACCAGCTTGTAATTCAAATTCAGTTTGCTTTTTCTCAGCATTAACATTAAATGGCTTATAGTAAATGGTTTATAGTATAATGTAGAAAGCACATCCAATCAGGTTTTAATTTATAAAATGAAGGTATTAGAAGAGGTGATTGTGGAAGTTTTTCCTAATCTAATTTTGTGACTGCTTTTGAAATCCATGTTACCTAAAAGAGTATTTCAACAGCAGAGGAAACAACAGACATCATAGCTTAACTACTGTTTGGATATTATCAAGGCTTGAATGAAAAGATGATTAGTCTCTAAGTACATGATTGTTACCCCATATCTTAACAAAAAGGAGAGAATCCTTTTTTTAATTCATTTTTTCATTAGACTTTATATGTGTGCCAGGCAGCATACTAAATTGTGATAAATTTAAAATTTATACCATTTATAGATTAGGATATGGGGTAATATTTCTATAATGGATAATTATAGAACTTAAATTATAAGTATAGCTATGGGGTTACAAATAGATTACTCAAAGAAAATGAAAAAAGAAGCAAATAATCAGAAAATAGAATCTGTGTTTATATGCTTGACAGAAGTAGAATTTTAATTTTCATAATGCCATTTTTTTTCTTGTATTCACTCAGGTGAAACAGAAGTATCTTGCAACATTTTAAGTGTGAATGAAAGAATAACTAGAAAAATTATTCAATTCATATTGGTCAGAGATTGTGTTTCTATTTCAGCATAGTACTGATTCAGGGAGTTATCATACTGAGGTTAAAGTATTCACTTAGCACTTTATATTTTGGCGAAATTTTTTTTTTTTTTTTTTTTTTTTTTTTGCTTGGAAGTTTCCATTGTAGGTTATTTTTATCCTGAGAACTGGGATGCTGATTTTATAAGCATTAGGAAATTCAGTGAGAGATGCTTCATGTTATCTTTTAATGAGGAAAATTGAAGATGATGGTATTCGAAGCCTTCAAAATCAGGTCATTTTTACCCTCCCGTTTCTTGAACAATTCTCATTGTATCAGATGGATAGAGGGAAATGCCTTTGATGTGAAAAAACTAGGACACCTTGTTGTGTTCACACTGTGTGAAGCAGAGTTTTTTATGTTTTCGATTTATATTTTTTAAGGATACTGGCATTGCTATCTAACATAGTTATCTGGAAATTCCCACAACATTTACTCTAACAGAAGACACATTATTAAAAGTTTGATTGAAAAGATAAAACTGGATAAAATGCAGATCTCTTGTGCATAGACTGTCATCTGGGCAGTAGAAAGGTGTAATTTAATGCAGATATTACACCATTAATAGTATTTTTTAGTGCTGTTAGGGAAGCCTTAAGCTCAGTTTGCTACATATAAATGCTGAAAACATCTGCCTTACAGAAAAAAGCAGTAAAAATATTTTTAAGTGACATTGAACTGGTTATTTCCATTCAGAATCTTTACCATTTCATTAGTCACAGTAATGTTTTTGAACTTACTAGAATTACTCTTCTAGAATTAAAATTTATAGAGCATTTAGACTTTGTTGGAAGACTGTGTTGAAAATAATGTTTTGTAAATATTGTCAGACTTACAAAGGTGCTTCTGCATATTGTGATCTTCATGGTAGTTATAAAAGTAGTGTGTTTGTTAGTTGAGTGTGCTAATAAGTTGATGTGTGGAGAAAATCTAACAAAAGAGAGGTGATATAAGGCCAATAGTATTGCTGATATAATTGTATACTGACTATTGGATAATTTTATTACAGTCTGTTTAGAATTAGAAATAGCATTTACACTTTTTTTTAAAGTTTATTTTGAGAGAGAGAGACAGTGAGAGAGAGAGAGAATGAGAGGAGAGGCAGAGAGGGAGAGAGAATCCTAAGCAGGCTGTGCACAAACAGTGCAGAACCCGATGTGGGGCTCGAACTCACAAACTGTGAGATCATGACCTGAGTCAAAATCAAGAGTCAGACACTTAACCTACTGAATCACACAGGCACCCCAGAAATAACTTTTACACTCTTAAGGCTTGTAGGTGACACTTCTTATAAGAGCATAGTGATTTCTTGAGCTGAAAATCACATTTTATTACTGCTTCTCAGGTTTGAGCTGTTAGCAGCTTAGCTGGGAATTTCCTATGCTACTCTTTAGAATATAATTTGCGTTTTAGGGTGTTTTGTCTTCATTGTCAGATTTATTGGTGCTGCACTGTCTATGAAGCCATGCAAATGAAGCAGACAGAGCCCTTTGTGATTTTTAATATAGATTAGCAAAGTAGAAATATGATTAGTATATTTAGGATAAAAATTATAGGATTATATGTAAAGGTAGAGAACTAATTTTTTGATATAAAATAATGTCACGTGTTTAAGTGAATAGTCAAATAAAAATGTATTGATGTTTGATAAAATTAACTGTGCTGGCTAACTCATACTTTGAATCCCAGGATTTTATAACATGTTTTATATTGAATTAAAAAACTGTTGTTAGAAGAAGCCTTGTATTGACTTCATTATTTATATGCTAGTTATGTGGTAAATATATTTTTTTTTCCTAGTGAAAGAAAACTATAATTTTTCTCCCAAGAGGAACCTGCTGCTTCTAATTTTAGTTATATTATTCATGATCTAGAGTTCCATGATAACATTAATCCAGCCAACTAATCACAGATGTGAGAGAAAAATATGGAAATGATACAGTTAAATATTTAAAAAAAAAATTAAGTACTGTAATTGGTTTAATTACACCATTAATTGGTTTAATTTGTGAAAGGATTGATCCAGTATTAGAAACATTAGGCTTTTGTTTAATAACATACTTCATTTTTGGTTTGGGGCTGTGTTTTTGTCTTTTGATTGATTACTTCATCTGACAATATTCATACTTGTTTGTTTTACAGGCCCTGGGATGTTTACTGTATAAACTTTGTTTCTTCACTCTTCCTTTTGGTGAGAGTCAGGTTGCTATCTGTGATGGCAGCTTCACCGTCCCAGACAATTCTCGTTACTCCCATAACATACATTGCTTAATAAGTAAGTACTTGGAAGAATTTATGAAAAAATTGTAAGGTACTCTACTTAGGGTGGGCTATTTACATCTCTTTACCTAAACTTAGCCTTTTGATTTCATGTGTTATAGTTTTGTGAAACTATAATAAAGAGAAACATTAAGAAATGTTTGTAAGACTTTCATAGGAATGAAAACAGCTTAATTACTGATTAGTACATTGATATTTTTAAGCCCCCTAGATAAGCTTTTGTAGAACATAGAGATTATGTAATTAAGGAAGCTGGAATTTCTAGAAAAACTTACAGCAAAACATTTAATTACTTAGTCTTTGTACTTTGAAATCTAAACATTCAGACCTGTTGCTTCTTGGGATTAAAGTATTACCAGTCTTATATTGTAGCTTATTTGGCTACCCTTTTTACTTTTTAAAAAATAAAAATTTTTATTTATTTTGAGGGAGAGATAGACAGCAAGGAGCGGAGGGGCAGAGAGGGAGAGAAGGAGACAGAAACCCAAGCAGGCTCCATCTGCACTCTCAGGACAGAGCCTGACGCGGGGCTCGAACTCCCGAACCGTGAGATCAGGCCAAAGTCAGGAGTTGGACACTTATCCAACTGGCCACCCAGGTGCCCCTGCCACTCTTTTAAATATTTATTCTTTATTGATAATGAATTGTTTATTGGAAAACAACCTAAAGTAGTATCAGAAAGAGGTAGTCCTGTAGGCCCCTGACTCCAAAAGAAATATTTCCATTTTCCTTCTAGCTTCCTTTAAGAGTTCTTTTCTTCCTTTTGGATGGATACTATAATTTTTTGTTTTTGTACTTGGTAAAATTTCTGAAAAAGATGATTGGGTTGGGGAGGAGTACCATCAGGTATTAAAATTAAAATATTAGGAAGCTGCATTATTTAAACAACACCTCTCCACACTGTTTTAATTGTTTCTAGCATTTCTACTCTGTTTTTGCATTTTAAACATCTCCTGTCATAGCCTCCAGCCACACTGATCAATGCAACAGAAAAGAGGGCCAATGTAAATATATTTGATGTTTTATAATATAAAGTTGCTGTTCAACTAGGTGCAAAAAATAGGTGGAAATACAAAAAAATTATTAGACATTTGTGGACAAAACCACCAACCTGAAAATCTACATCAAATGTTATGCTAAAAATTGAAATAAATCAAAGATCTGAATGTAAAAAATACAAAACATAAATGTACTTGAATAAAATAGTCTTGAATTTATTTATAACACTGGAGTGGGTAGTCTATAAGCAGGGCATTAAATCTCAAGAACTAGAAAAAATGAATCCATTAACATAAGAGTTTAAACCATTAAAAGTCTCCCCTCCCCACCCCAACCCATGAACCCCAGCATAAAATTAAATGATAAATTGGGAAAAAAAAACATTTGTTACACATTTGGCAGATGGCTAACTTTTATAATTTATAAGGCTTATGTAAATCCAAAAGAAAAGGGCTAGTGTGCCAATAGAAAAATGGTCAAAAGAAAATGGATCATAAAAGGATATCTAGCCTTCCTTTTGCTACTTATTTAAAGAATAATCTTTTTATTTATGCAGATTTGCTGAAACGTGTTGGAAATTGGAGAATTATGTCAGTTGAACACAAAATTACATTGCTTCATGTGGAATGTTCTTCCTAGGCAAAGGGAACCAGAGTAATGGGGTGGGGGAGGAGCTGTTACAGTTTATAGGGGAAAGGAAATAGCCCTAAGCTTTGCTGCTGTACTGCCAGTATGAAGACTTTTAGCTCTAATTGGAGAACATTAAATATGAGTGTTTGTACCTGGGGTTTTCTTCACAGAGAGATCTACTTCTGTTTAGTGCAGCTCCCTATTAATGGGTGGCCCCCTGAATAGCACCCCTGCTGGCTTAGAGTTCCATTTTTATCTTTATTGGTTGAATACTTCCAGCTTTGTTTTGATGTGTTTTTATATCCTTGTGGCAGCTTCCAGCCAAATTAAACTACCTGCCTGGGCAGTCTGAGTTACCTTCCCAGGTACCAGTTAATGTTTTTGTCAGTGCCCTGGTTGACAAAGTTGTATAGTTTCTCAGGGGTCTGACCCAGCTCTATTTTTCCTATTATCCCAGTTATTTTTAGCCTGCCATTTGATAGAATGTGATTTTTTAAAAAGCAAATCTACCTTTGGAGTATATTTGAATAAACAGACTCCTAACCCATCTGTTCAGTAGCTTTCCTCCTTCATTGTCCAAAAATTAGGGCATTAAAAGCATGAAAGAACTCTTGATTGGAATGCTCAAAGAACAGATTGAGGAATTTAATTTACTTTGGCTGTTGTGTGTTCTGGCTAATTGAAGTTTGACCTTATTGAGGTCCTTGCAAATCGTTGTAATTGTGACTGTCTTGTTGCTAAGTATAATGTTTTAATCACAACTGAGGGTTTTGTTGGGGATCTTGCAGTGTCTTGGAAACTCTGAATATTCTCATTGGACATTGTTGTATGAGAGACTGGAGAGTATATACACTGATTTGTGATTTAGCTTGCTTCTGGTAGTAAGATCTTATTTTCTTGAGTTGGGTTGTTTTTTCCCGTTTCTGTGTATGTGTGTATAAGTATGTGTTTGTGGGTAATGGGAAGGAGGAAAACCTAAACACTTTTGATAATTTTAGGATCTAATTGGGCTCTAGTTCATTGACACCTTACTGTACATCATATGCTTCCTTTATTTGTCAGTAAATGTATAGATTTTAGTTTTTATCTGTTAATATAAATATTAATATAAATTTGACCATGTATTAATGTTTTAAACTTCTGTCTGAGAGCTGGACAGAAAAAAATTTGAATAAAATAAAAACATTCAAGTAAATGCTGCTATTTTACCTCCTGGGCTTTACTTTTTTTTTTTTTTCAACGTTTATTTATTTTTGGGACAGAGAGAGACAGAGCATGAACGGGGGAGGGGCAGAGAGAGAGGGAGACACAGAATCGGAAACAGGCTCCAGGCTCCGAGCCATCAGCCCAGAGCCTGACGTGGGGCTCGAACTCACGGACTGCGAGATCGTGACCTGGCTGAAGTCGGACGCTTAACCGACTGCGCCACCCAGGCGCCCCTGGGCTTTACTTTTTAAATATTGTCTTGATGTAATAAAAGGTTTACAAAGTAGAGATTTTTTTTTTTTTTTTTTTTTTTTGAACTGAGGAGGAGCTCACTTTATTGGGGGGAGAGCACTGCATGTGGCCAACACATGAAGGCAGCCTGGTGGGCACCCTACACAGCGTGCTCAAAAAAGGACACGGGAGGTTTTGCTAAGAGAGATCAACTGGAACGTGGGTTTCTCTGGGTGGCTTCCCAGCCTCATCCCTCTGAGGATTCGGGACGCTCCCAACTATTTCCTTGGAGGCAGATGTGGTCGCTTACAAGTCGAGGCCTTCAGGGGTGCTTTCTTGTTTTTTATAAAGAACATTTTCTTGGGGCGCCTGGGTGGCTCAGTCGGTTAAGCGTCCGACTTCAGCTCAGGTCACGATCTCGCGGTCCATGGGTTCGAGCCCTGCGTCGGGCTCTGGGCTGATGGCTCAGAGCCTGGAGCCTGCTTCCGATTCTGTGTCTCCCTCTCTCTCTGCCCCTCCTCCGTTCATGCTCTGTCTCTCTCTGTCTCAAAAATAAATAAATGTTAAAAAAAAAAAAAAAAAACATTTTCTTTAGATTTTATGAAGTCTTCATTTGTTACTTTCATTCTGCGTTCTCTCAAGGCCATCAGACCAGCTTCTGTACAGATCACCTTGATGTCGGCCCCAGGAGGTCATCTTTAGCCATTATCAAGTCGTGTAGGGTCACATCATTGGCCAGCGTCATCCTGCTTGTGTGGATCTGAAAGATGTGCCTCTTAGTCTTTTCATCAGGCAGGGGGAACTCAATTTTCCTGTCAATGTGGACTGGTCTGATAAGTGCTGGATCCAAAGTTTCTATTCAGTTTGTGGCCATGATAACTTTCATGTCACCCCTTGAATCAAATCAATCCAGCTGGTTCAACAGTTCCAACCTTGTTTGTTGGATTTCTCTTTCACCACCGGAATTTGAATCATATCTTTTTGTTCCAATGGCATCAATTTCATCAATAAACATGATGGATGGCGCATGTTCTTCTGCAACTCAAAATAACTCCTGAACGAGTTTGGGCCCATCACCTATGTACTTCTGAATAAGTTCAGGGCCAACCACTCTTAGGAAAGTGGCTGAGGTTTGGTTTGCTACTGCTGTGGCTAATAAGGTTTTACTTGTGCCAGGTGGTCCATAGAGAATGACCCCTTTTGGGGGCTTTATACCCATCTCTTCATAATATTCAGGATGAGTGAGAGGAAGCTCCACAGATTACTTAATTTCCTGGATTTGGTGGTCCAAGCCCCCAATATCAGCATAGGTTTCCTGGGGAGCCTTTTCTACTTTCATCACTGTGACCAAGGGATCCGTGTCATCCATGAGCACCCCCTGTGACGGCACGTACCTTGTGGTTGAGCAGGACTGAGCAGCCTGGCTCCAGCAGGTCCTGGTCTACAAAGGAAAGAATGCTGACGTAGTGTTCTGAGCCCACAGATGTGGACATGATGGCATGATTGTCATCAATGATCTCTTCCAACGTTCCTACCGACATTGGGGTCCCCTCAGATCATCCACCTTTGATCTTTCCTCCTCTTGCTTTTCTTCTAAAGGCTTCATTTGTTCCTGATTTCTAATGAATTCTTCTTCCATGAGAAGATAGTCTAATTCTAACTTCAGTAATTTTAAGCAGCGCTGAGTGTGAGGTGTCACCAGTGGCAGCTTGCTGGCAGCATCTGGTCCCTTTGTTTTCTTCTTCTTTTTCCCCCACTCTGGTTTGTACAGGAGGTTCGTACTTCTTTTTCTTGTCCTTGTCATCCTTCTCGCCACCTCCAGGGCCATAACCACCACTCTGACTTTGTTCCATCTTGCTTTGGCCCCTCGAACTGCCGCTACCGGAAATAGTAGAGATTTTTTTAAAATAAGAACATATTTACAATGCAATGTTTTTTAGAAAACACTTAGATTCTTTGCAGTTTTATTCTTTGAATTTTTTTACAAGTGACCTTGCTTGTTTCCTACCGTCCTATTTAGGTTTCTCCATCTCCTTTTATGATAATATAATTAGTGATTTACATTGCCTTCAAATTCTACATTCAGAAAACTGGGCATTGCCTAGTTGTGCTCATAGTTTTTCAAAGTGAAACATTTTATTACTAGTTGGTTATTCATACAATGTAGTTGTCCCCACATATTAATATAAAACAAAGCATTAAAAACCATATATCTTTTTAGTATTAACAGTTTTACTAATGCTGCTTGCCTCTATTTTTTATGACTCAGGGTTTTTGAAAATGAAATAGCTCTGGGGCGCCTTGGTGGCTTAGTCGGTTAAGCATCCGACTTCGGCTCAGGTCACGATCTCATGGTTCATGAACTTGAGCCCCGTGTCGGGCTCTGTGCTGACAGCTCAGAGCCTGGAGCCTGCTTCAGATTGTGTCTCCCTCTCTCCCTGACCCTCCCCTGCTCGCACTTTGTCTCTCTCTCTTAAATACACATTTAAAAAAAAAAAAAAAGAAAATGAAATAGCTCTGCCTAATCTTTGTTAAAAGTGTATGGTTTGTGGTTACATAAGAATTTGTATATACTTTTGTCACTAATCTGGTCAAGGGTAATTATTATTACCTACTGTCCATAAAGTTCAGTTTAACTATTAATTTCATCCTACTTTCCTGCTGACTTTTCATCTTAAAAGTAGCAGAATCAATTATTAGGAGTTTTTCTTCTTAGCTTTTGTTAACTTTTCCAATGGGCAAGTAATAAAGGTGAATTGGAAGGGAGGAGAGAAGAAGCACTTTCATTATGGATCTAGGGGTTGAAAAGAACTTAAAGAGCATTTAGAGGAGAAAGGGAAGCATAACTGATGGGATTACTGAGTAGTTACCATGAGTGAACAGAGGGCTGGCTGCCTTACCTTTCTTTTAGCATCTGTGTTGTAAGGTGGTTAAAGAAGTACATTGTAGACATTAAGAAGGCCTTGAGCCAAAGGGCCTGGGCCTACATCTGCTCTGTCACTTATTTGATTCATAACATTGGGCACCTCCATTTATCTTAATCCAATTTCTAAAATGAGCATATTAAAAGTATCTACCTCTTACAGTTGTGAAAATTAGATGAATTGTGAAAAGTATGAAAAGTGTAAGCATGTGTAAGTATTCAGTAAGACATGGCCTTTAATAGTACCATTATTACTACTCCAATAACTACCACTACTACTGATATCATTATTATAATTCTTCTGAGCGAACCCAGTTTTTGATTTTCTGGGTAAGGGGCAGGGCATCTGGGTAATGAGTTTCAGAAATGCATTAGGATGTTCATTTCCTTCAGAGATTTCTTTGGATGCTATGAAGCAGAACTTGGTTTTACAGATTAATGGTGGCTGTATCAAAGGCTTACCATAAGTTAAATACTCAAGAATATAGTGTTAAATGTAACCAACCAGTAAGATTATGTTTCTCACTGCTTATTTTGTTCAGTAATGTAGTGATTTATATGAACAGCAGGGAAAGCTTTGTTTTTCTTACTTTTAGGTCTTCTCAGTTGCTTTATAGTTCTGTAACTTAAGCTTTTCTCAGCTTATCTACTTGACTTAAATTTGTTTTTTTTTTTAATTGAAATATAGTTGATATATAGTATTGCATTAGTTTCGGATATATAATATAATGATTTGATGCATGTATGTATTGTGAAATGATCACCACAATAAGTCTAGGTAACATTTATCACCTTACATAGTTACATGTTATTTTCTGCCTGGTGACGAGAACTTTTAAGACCTATTCTTTCAGCAACTTTCAAATATGTAATGCAATATTATTAACTATAGTCACCATGCTGTGTGTAGTAAATCCCCAGAACTTATTTATTTTGTAACTGGAAGTTTGTCCCTTTTGACCACCTTCCCTCATTTTGTCCATCCCTTCCCCTCTCTACCTCTGGCAACCACCAATCTGTTCTCTATAGTTATGAGTTAATTTTTTTTTTTTAACATTCCGCATATAAGTGAGATCATATGGTATTTGTTTTTCTATGTCTTAGCTTCACTTAGCATAATGCCCTCAGGTCCATTCATGTTGTTTCACATGGCAAGATTTCCTTCCTTTTTAATGGCCAAATAGTATTTGTGTGTGTGTGTGTGTGTGTGTGTGTGTGTGTGTGTGCGCGCGATATTTATTGACCCATCAGTGGAAACTTAGGTTGCTTCTATGCCTTTGCTATTATGAATAATGCCGCACTGAATATGGGGGTGCAGATACCTTTTTAAGCTCTTTTTTTTTTCTTTGGACAAATATCCAGAAGTGGAGTCACTGGGTCATATGGTAGTTCTAATATTAACTTTTGGAGGGACCTCCAGTACTCTTTACCACAGTGGCTATGCCAGTTTGCACGCTCACTAACATTGTCCAAGGCTTTCCTTTTCTCCACATCCATACTAAGACTTGTTACTTCCAATCATTTTAATAATAAGTAAATTTATTTTAATACCTATTTTCTGTGGGGAAACAGGAACTTTCTTGCTTGTTTCTAATACACCTAAAGTTTATTATGGGAATAAAAAATATACAAATAAAGACCGAACAGTTCAGTGAATTATCATGTACTTGTTATACAACTTCAGTGATTAAGAACTCACAGTCAATCTTTTTTTCATGTATGGCCTTACCCACTCTTCTATATTATTTTTGAAAATAATCTCAGACATTTTAATGTACCTTTGGAAAGAAATGAAAGATTAAGATAGGAGTTTCTTGGAGATTTCCAGTCATTGCCCCTGAGTTACTGCTCTGGCAGATATAGAAAGAGGGCTCTGATCAGTGACTTCTAGGGACAGCTACCAGGACTATCCCAAATATACTATCCTGGTATATTTATAGTGCCATTTAGTGTTTCAGTTATGATTGAACACAGTTCACAGTTATTGGCTGTTAAATTTAGTTTCATTTTAGCACTCCATAGAATAAATTGTGTAGGACCTATATTCCTAACATAGAAGTTTCTAATGCACTTGGTCCCTGGTTTTATGATGATTCAGCTTCTGGTTTTTGAATTTTACAATGGGTGTGATACCATTTCAGTAGAAACCATACTTCGATTTTTGAATTTTCATCTTTTGCCAACTAGTGAGATGTGTTGCATTGCTCTCATGATGCCGGACAGCAGCATTGAGCTGCAGCTTCCACTCAGCCGCGTGACCACGGGGGTGACGATGACACTTTCTAGCATTCTGTGCCCATACATTCATTTTGTTTTTCCCTTTCAGTACAGTATTTGATAAATTACATGAGATATTCAACACTTTATTACAAAATAGGCTTTGTGTTAGCTGATTTTGCCCAACTGCAGGCTAACGTAAGTGTTCTGAGCATGTCTAAGGTTGGCTAGGCTAAGTTATGTTCAGTAGGTTAGGTGTATTAAATGTATTAATTAAATGTATTACATTTTTGACCTACAGTATTTTTAATTTACATTGGGTTTATTGGGATGTAACCCCATGTAAGTTGAGGAAGCTCTGTGATAATCTCCATAGGTTAACAGATAAAAATAACAAGTTAATGCTTAGAGTATTTTTGTTGTACAATCAGAGTGGGTGTTTCTCTTTTTAGCTTTTTTACTATAAGCGTAGTAAATAGAAGTCTTTGGGAGAGAAAAAGTGTCTTTATGAAAGGAAAACAATTGAGCAAGATTTTAAGCAGATAAATTCTTTTGAGACTTCTGTCCAAAGTATTTTCCTGTTAAATTTGTTGAGCTATTGGAGAGGCTGGTTTAACTTTTACTTAGGTCCAGGTGTGGATCTATCATTTTGTATAACTTGAATGGGAATGACTTTATTTAGTTTTTGGGTTGAGTCTTTGGTGAAACCGTACTTTAACTTGGTTAGTGCTATAGCAGCAGCAGCTGCTGCTCCATCAGTTGTGCTTTTTGTTGGAATATGCATAGATGTTGTACTTTCCTGCACAAAGTTTGTTATAAACATAACTATCTCAGCTGCCTTGGGCAAGTGTTTTTTGTCTGATACTCCAGTTGGAAATACTGTGGTGGTCTGATCATACACTACCTTCAGTGCTCGGACTATTTTGTGTTCTCAGGGTGTGTTAGTAGTGTTCGTATCAATAGAGTCATGCAATTAAGAGGAACAGAGAAATAGCCTTTCATTTCCATGTGGCTAATATTTTAAAAGTTGATCTTATATTTTCAGTAGAATCAAGGTCAGTGGGAATGTTCCATGATGATTCACATGATCACTTTAAATTGAGTAAACAGGGTGTATTCTAACTTCTCTGCCCCCCCCCTCCTTTTTTTTGAACTCAAACACTTGATTAACTTTTGGATGAACTAGACACATACATTTCTTAATCAATCATTTCAGGAGCATATATTTGTAGATGATATGGTTTTGTTGTCTTTGAAGTAGGAATTACTAAAACACTACACTTGAGGTTTAATTATTGTGAGAGAAAATGGACAAATTACTTAAAAAACGAAGTTGTCATTCTTAGTAGATACGCCTCATTGTTTAGCTAGATTAGAGCTGATACCTCTCTACTCCAGATTATATCATTCAGTAATCCAGGAGTACATTTTGCAACCCATTCTCTTGGACAGTTTGGGAAATTATATTATTTAAATTAAATGCTTAAAGATGCCTTATTGATTTTTTTCTTTTTAAATGGCTGATAATATCTAATATAAAAATGTTCAGAGATAAAAATATAGCCATGTTCTACCTATGGATTTCAGTCTTCTTATACTTTGAATTAGAATCAAGTCAGAGATGGGACACAGGAGCTCATCAGGTAAAAGTGTCAACATCAGTACTAATAAAGCAGATTGCAGAATGAAATTTAGATCTGAAGGCAAATGGACCTGTTAATCTGTATTCAGTCCCCAAATTTACTTACACCTAGTGATAGGCAATGCTGGAAAGCCATAGACTTCCTCCCGAGAAGCACGCCATTTACAAAACATGGTTGCAGAGAGAATATAACATGTCCTGAGAATCGTTCTGAAAGAAAGAGTATCAGAGATTGATGAATGTGGGTGCTTATTTCTTTTTTCTTATCTAACAATTAGACAACTCACTGTCTTTTTCTTGGAGAGGAATGAGTTATAAAGTAGAGAGAGAGGTCACTAGTACAGTGGTTTTCAAACTGAGATCCATAGTAAAAGTTACATTTTAGTTATGACCTCATACACATACACACACGCGCACACACACACACACAAAAAACAGGTTTCATGAAACATTGCTTATACTTACCATATTAATGCACTCTAATATTTTATATTCTATTTTATTAAAATAAATGATAGTCATGACCTTTTAAACTGATTTTATGTACCATGAATGGGATCAGTACAGTTAACAAACTTAAACTGACTTTAGTGGATGTAGTCCTACATGAAAACATGAGCCAGGTGTTAGACGTCCTTTTGTTTGCTTATAAAATGATATCAGCTTGGTTACTCACAGCTTGGTTACCTAATCATTAGGGGATGTTGTGCAGTGCCTAACTTGGGAGAGAGAATTACCTATAAAGACACTGGTTAGAGAACATGAAATCTCAAATTTATTTTCCCTTGCTTTTTATTACTAAGAAGGAAACTATATATAGGATTGCCTGAAGGATCATTCTTTTCTATTCTAGATACTTGAAAAGATTTTCCTAGATTAAGTCAGGCCAGAAAAGTATATTCTTGTGTCATACTTTTCTTTGCTTTCATAGAATTTCTTGTGCTGAAATGCAGTTAGGTGTTATGTCACTGATCATCATGGAAGGAATGACCCTTTGTCACTCACTGCGATTTCTTAAGGATATTGTTCACTCTGAGCCTTTTTTATAAAGACTCCAAGGAGAATTTACTTTTTGCTTTCAATATCAGGAATAGTGCTTTTTCTTAGTACCTGGTTTGTTTTCATACTAAGGATACTGTGATTCTTGTAATGGATCATGTTGCTCTATTTGTTTTGACAGCTAGAAAGTAGAGAGCTAAATTTTTGGCCTACATTTATAGGACCAAATCATATACAGTTTCTTTACTGATATCATTATCCTACATTTTTTTGGGAGGTGAGGGGCCCTCAGCTGTTACTTTTCTGTTCTAATTTTCTCATATATTTAAAAAATCTTACAGTTTTTTATGCCTTTTCAGGTCTATTATATATTTATATAAATATAAATATTATAATTTGCTACAGTTGAGATTAGATTTTAAAAGTGAAATAAACTTAATTGTTAGAATAGAAAAACAGAGTAAGTTTGTGAATTTGGCAGGTTTCTTGTGATTTGTTTGGTTTTTAAAAATTATATGAATAAGCATTTGTTAAAAGTGTTTAAATTTATTTTCATATCATGTACTATTATACTTTTAAAATATTTAACGTTTGTTGGTATCAAGAACAAATATAATTTTGGAGGATAAAATAAACTGTAGATTTCCCGAATCCTTTCTGGAATGAAGTTAAAGACAAACTAATAGTAAATATTTTTGGTTATTTCCATCTAACAATGGTGATAAAATAATAAAAAGTCAATTTTATAAGTGATATATGTTGGCCTTTTTAAGCATATAAAATCAAGTTATGTGCAGAGTATTTTTAAAACAGGGTTTAGAATTTCCTAAATCAATTTCTAAGTTTGTGGTTAGTGTCATTTTCTACACAACTGTGTTTTTAACCCATGCTGATCATGCTGTTGCAGATGTATTACACATTGTTCAGATGTTGCTTAAATTTGAAAGGACGATTTAATTCATTTGGATTTCTAATTTTAGTTTAGTCATTTATATAGTTAGATTTTTCTATTTATAATTTTATTAGCAAATCTCAGATCTAATTGATGCTATACATATATTCCAAATAGATTTAAAAATGATTTGAACATTATAAGAATTTAGAGTTAATCAGTGAAACAGAGTTAGAACATGGAGGTGTTTTAACAAAATACAAATTTCTCAGTTATAGAATCGAGTATAAATGTCAGCCTTCTTGTGAACTTGTGAATTAAAAAGTCACCCAAGAAATAGTCAAGTGGTCATTTGGTTAGAAAAAAAGATCGTTTTGGTTAGACAAAAGGTCAGGTATTTCAAGCAGTGCTGTGAGGCTGGTGTGAAATCTGCTTATAATAGAGCCTTAAAACTCTGCTCATACTTCTGAACATGATGTGAATAGCATGTAGAAATAAGAAATATGGTGAATATTGTTAGCATCACTATGGGAAGAAAGAATGTTCTCGGAAAACTATATTGTCAACCCTGAACTACTTTTGTTAAATAGATTATAATGCACACAACTTACATTGTTTCTCTTTGATTCAGGATCCTTTGAAAATTAGGAGAGGTATTTTAGATAATAATGACAATAAGGACTTGTACTGTGGCTTGGAACTTTCTTGAATAATTCCTCAGTTCACAAAACTCACGTTTTGTGTCACTTCGTGAGAAGAATATTAACATTTGTTCATGTCTAAAATAACAATTTCTATATTTTCTATAACATTAACAAACTTTACTAGAATCACTGATCTTAGAATGGAAAAAATATATGTATGTACCTTTTACTCTTTTAACATGCCCCTAAATAGCTTCTGTGTGTTCAGTGAAACTTCTTAACATTTTAATCTGTTCTTACAGGGTTCATGCTTGAACCAGATCCAGAACATAGACCTGACATATTTCAAGTGTCCTATTTTGCATTTAAATTTGCCAAAAAGGATTGTCCAGTCTCCAACATCAATGTAAGTAGTTTTTCAAGTAGGATATGAATTTAAAATCCCATATAGATAGATATATACATATAGATACATATACTTACAGAATTATTTGTTTCATGACAAGTGGTCCGATAGTGTGTTTGTGATTAGTATTTTTGACAAAAAGTCATAATTGCCAGAAACTGTGTATTGTCGTGCCCCGGGGAGCTACTGCAGACTTGGGGCACAGCAGGATATTTTTCCTTTTGAGGGACACACAGTGACATCTGTTTGACACAGCACAAATTAGTATTATTAAGTTGTTTGGGCCTATCATTTAAACAAACAGAACTATTAGATCTTTAGTTGGAGAGGGTCATGAAAACTTGCTGAGGCACTAAGCACTGGGTAAACTGAAATAAGTTTGGTTACCTTTGGTGTAGAGAGCATAGGTATTGTAAATGTAGAGACTTGGGTTCAGATCTGTCTTTATCAGTGACTGATTTTGTATATTTTGGGAACTTACTTAATGTCTATTTTTTTTTCCGTCAAAGTAATAATTATTAGGATCACAAATAGTAAATGTAAAACCCTGTGCTGAGTCCATGGAAGGCGATGAGTTGATAATAGCTAATAAATACTATTTAGAGGTTTTGAATTATATTCAGTCTGCATAGTATACCTAACTATGTCAGATTAACTGTGTGTGGCAAGTCTTTGCTAATTTTTAATAAAAGTCTAAACCCATCACTAATTTTAAGCCATTCTCAACTTTGTAAAGATCATTCTGGCTCTTGTTCTTATAGATGTCTCGGTATGTAAAACTTAGTCCATCCCACTAGAAAACTAAGGACGTTGATACTATTTCTTTTTGTTTTTAAGTCTCACTGTAATATATTCTCTGTTGATGCTGAAAATCAGGCAGGTCTAATATTATAGTCATGAAAGTAAATTCATTTGACATTTAACTGTGGATTTTTAGTTTTTCATTCAGCAAATATGCATTTGGGTGCCTACTGTAAGACAAACGTTCTATAGAGCATAAACAAGTCTTCTGCTCTTGTTTTCTAGACTTTTTACAAGCAGTGTCATGCAAATTATCTGCAGTATATAGAAATAGCACTTTACTCATATGCTTGGTGTTTGCTGCCTTTTCCAAAGTCATTTGGAAAATAGTCATTGATTTACAAATGTAATATAATCCTTCTTTTTATCCAATATTTACCTATTTGTAAAGTGGATATATGATGATGTTCTGTTTATTTTCCAAGGAATTCTGTGGAACATGAATATTGAAAGTGACATTTGTGTAGAATGAAGTGGTATTTGCAGATTAGATCTGGCAAATATATGTGAATATTTTGTAGGTATCTGAGGTGAAAGTATTTCACAGACAGTACTTTTTAAGCTTAAGAGTGTATCTATAGCATTTAAATAAAACTTTCTGCAATTGAAATGAAAATCAAAATGAAAAGTTTTATTTTATTTTTTTCTTCGAAGAATTCTTCTATTCCTTCAGCTCTTCCTGAACCGATGACTGCTAGTGAAGCAGCTTCTAGGAAAAGCCAAATAAAAGCCAGGTAGGCAAAGCTGTGCTGAGATTTGAAAAGGCATTTTTTAAAAGGTATAGTTCTGATGTTTAATCCTAGCAAGTGTCATTGATTAAATATCATTTTCGCTTATACACAAAAAAAAATGTGTGTTCCTTACTGCATGTGATGAGGAGCTTAGATAACAAGTACAAAAGAAGCTTTCTTACTTTGGGGATGGAGTTTGACATCAGTCTCACTTGAACTGCTCACCCTTAGCAATTAAGAAGTGGTTACGCAGCTAGTGATGTTACATTGGATCATTTTGGGGGTTATCATTATTTCATCACATGGGAACTCTAATTCATGAAATTTTATGTTTTGTGTTTGTAGCTGGTATCATTTGTTTTTAAGGAAAGAAAAAATAACAGGCAACTGTTTTAGAATATTCTAAATCTGTAATCAATTTTATATATTCTAATACATATTTAAAATATGTATTACTATGTATAATTTATAATGAATGGCTATAGTACTTGTTAGACTGGTAAAGAAGTTTTAAATTATCGTTAATAGTTATTCACTGTACTGATAAGTTTGACTTGTGTTATGTATGTTAAGATGTGTATCTGATCAATGATTGAATTAATGATTGATTTTTTTTCTTGCTTCTTTGAGTTTAAAACTTAATAAACAGGATTATATTTTAGATTATCAGACAGGTATAATATTGCAGTTGGGGACATTTCTTGGTCACAGCTTTTTTGGTACTGTATTTTACTCATGCAAAGATTTCATTTGACTGAAATACATAAAGTATATTTATTATGTACCTGTTGTTATATGCTAGATATAGATACTGTAAACCACAAAGTAAAAGGAGCAGTGTTTATTCTCAAGGAGCTCACATTCTAATGAAGACAGACAAGAAAAGCTGGGAGCAGAGAAAACAGAAGGACAGAAAGAATCCTTTTGCCTTAACTTTTCCTTGAGGGATGAGTAGTCAGTCACCTGGAGTGATGGGGAGTGAAACTGTAACAGGCAGGCACTTCAGGCAAGAAGAATGGCCTTTGTGAAACTGCAAGGCTGGAGTGTGAGGGGACATAGATGAGAGGGGTGGGAAATGGTAGGTAGATGCCAGTCATGAACAACTTTGTTTATATGTTATGCTCAGAAATTTGGACTTTGGCTTTTAAGCCAGTGAATTTTCAACTGGCAGTCAGTTCTACGATTTGTGACTTTGCTGTTAGATGTGTTATAATAATAAGTAATAAAAAATAATTTGCTATTTAGAAATTAAAGTATCACTTGTGAATGACTTCGTTTAAAAAAATATACCATCACTCTAAAAAAATCTTCATTTACTTGAATTTAAAATACTCTTTTGAGTAAGAGATGAAAGAGTAAAGTTGCATCTAACTTGCATGAATTCACTGTGACTGTCTTATCTATGACGTAGCTGTAGTTGGCAGCTGCTGTTACAGTTGAGTGGCAATTATGAACTATTGTAGGACTTGTCAGTTCAATTTTATTTTATTGGTGTGTTTTTAATAATTATTTTGTCAACGATGAAATCTGTAAGAAAGCAGATATAGATTTTTAAAAAAACATGACTCAACTGAACAAGAATGATGTTTTGAATATCTTTTCACCATGACACAAGTCATAGCTATACAATTAAAACCTAATGAAATAGTTAATGCAGCTAAAATTCACAGTACTATTCATATTATGTCAAATCCGTACCTGACATTAAAAATTAGGTTCCTTGGTGCTTATTGGTCAATAATATAAATTTACTCTTTATTGATATAATCAGTAAAGAACTTGAAATAGTTTAAATGTGTCTAAAACATAGTCTTTTTCATGTCAAAGGCTTATCAGTGGGGAGGGGTGATTGGAGAAATCTTTAAATACCATTATTTACGTGTTTCAGAGCTTTTATGAATACTGTCGATCTGCCCGGCCTTTACTATGTGGCAATGTTTGCTTTACTTCTTAAAAGCCCCTTTCTATTTCCCTGAAACCTGCACCTGCTCTTGGGACTGTTAAACATTTGAGACTTCTGTGACTTGCATCTAAAAGTGGAAAAGTTGAGAATCACTGTCCTGCCAGATGGAAACACTGAAGTATTTTAAGAGGAGAGAGTGTGTGTTTTAGGAAGATTGCTCAGGTGATAGGAAGGAGGAGGAAAAGAAAGGAAGCAGAGAAAACAGCTTTGTCTATTGTAATAGTGCAGATGAGGCTGCACAGTAGTGTTGATACTAATGATTACTCAGTCTTTCCTTTTAGTCACGTTTGTGTTTTCATATTGCCTAATCTGCCCAGGCATTTTCTTCCCATTGCTTCATACAGAATGCTTCATTTCTTTTTCACTGTCTAACGAAAGCATATTTATTTTTTATTCTCCAGCACCTACCTGAAGCCTTTCTAGCCAAATTAGGTAAAAAGGTGGAATTATTCCTCTGTGAAACTCTTGACAGTACTAGCTTGGCACTAATTATATTTACTGACTTCTATTTTACTGTATGTTGATGAACATGTGCACATCTTCCTAGGTATACTGTAAATTCTTTGAAGACCGGGTATTCTGCCATGTTTGCTGGATAGCAGTAATCGTATGATAGATGTTGGTACATGGGTAAAATTAGGCAGCAGTAGACTAAAATCTGCAGACCTTTTAATTTGTTTTTTGGAAGTTTGCTATGCTCATGTATGTTGTGAATCTCTATAGAGCAGTTTATAACAGGAACAAGGCAGGGTAGGGCCTGGCCTCTACTATCTTAATAAAGAATGGATAGACAGATAGAAAGATAGTGTAGAATATACAGTCCCCAGATTACTTGAATTTAGAGACTTCAGCATTGGTTTTAGTGCCATATCCGTAATTTGAACTCAGTAAATACTTGATTATCATTAAAATGAGATATAACTGGTTTTATATATACATATATATATATGTATATATAAAACTTTATTGCCTTTTAGTTCAGTTTTCCTGTAACTTGTACCATAACCCATCCCATCTAAAACATAAATGTTCTTTTTAGAAAACAACACACATATAATATATTTCTACTATTTTCCACAATCTTTTGATTCAAATTCACTTCTTTTTAGAAAGATTGTTGAGAGGGCTCCCTCTTGTGGCACATACAGATATAAGAAAGAACTGTAGATGTACAGTTATTGTACATAGGACTTTCTCCAAATGCATGCAGCAGATACATATTTGATAAATCATGTATGCAAACTTTTTAAGTACCAAATCATTTGAAAATGTGCTAAGGGAACTTGGTGAAGAGATTTTATGTCAATCATGTTGAAAAGTAAATCAATAACTCTATTAAAAAGTACCTGAAGTTTTGTACTGAATTTGTAGAAAAAAATAAGTTGATAAATATATAAGTTAAAGATTTTCCCTGGCTTTTAAAAAATTTTTTTTTGGAAAAGAAAATGTCTGTGTCTTTTAGTGTCTCTTGTTTTCAAACCTGTGCTTACCACTTTGACCTCCTGTGTCTGTGGCCTAAACTAAGTCCTAGTGGGAAGAGTTTTATATGATTTCTGTTCACTGTTAAGTAAAGCATAAAGATCCAAGAAGTTGAATGTGAGCAGATGGCTCCACCTGCTGAAAATTTGGGCCCCTTTTTGTTTCACATGCCCTAGAGCGCCATCTTTTTGTTCTTGGGCCTAGAGCCTAAGGTAAGGGAGGCTGTTGTTTGTATCTTGTTTTTATTTTTCTGACTGGTTCACAGAGCTGGCTCTTGATTTGGTCCAGAACCTTATGAGAAGGTTTATGTTTGTGTCTGCTACTTCATTTCCTTAAGAGCAATCCTGTATTCTTTTTTTTTTTTTTAAAATTTTTTTTTTTTTCAACGTTTATTTATTTTTGGGACAGAGAGAGACAGAGCATGAACGGGGGAGGGGCAGAGAGAGAGGGAGACACAGAATCGGAAACAGGCTCCAGGCTCTGAGCCATCAGCCCAGAGCCTGACGCGGGGCTCGAACTCCCGGACCGCGAGATCGTGACCTGGCTGAAGTCGGACGCTTAACCGACTGCGCCACCCAGGTGCCCCGCAATCCTGTATTCTTTATCTACCAGCTTCAGTGGCAGACTGTGAATGGTAGCATACTGAGTTAAGGAAAATGGCTAGGTTTATTTTATTTACTTTCCTATCTTTATTAAACATTTAATACTTGGGAATGAGACAGGAAGAGGCCGAGAGGACTAATATCATCAGTAATAATTAAAATGCATCTGTTGAAATAGATGCTTTATAGGACAAATAGTAAATTAGAAATACTGCCAGTATTTAGAATGAAATGTGTATTTTTCTGTTGTAGAATAACAGATACCATTGGACCAACAGAAACCTCAATTGCACCAAGACAAAGACCAAAGGCCAACTCTACTACTGCCACTCCCAGTGTGCTGACCATTCAGAGTTCAGCAACACCTGTTAAAGTCCCTGTTCCTGGTGAATTCGGTAGCCACAGACCAAAAGGTAATAGCAGCCCTGCCAACCTTGTCACCTTTACAGTTAGCTTAAATCTTATGGCTTGATATTCCTAGGAATATAAATTATTGGCAAACTTACTATTGTGAAGCATATAACTTAATGCTTTAAGAAACTTTCTACTGATGTCTGATAAACTCAACTAGTTTTTCCTAAAGTTGTAGGCAAAAGTAGTAACATACTGGTAATATAGAAGTATGGTATAAAATGCTTTCAACTTGCTTATCCATAGAGTCATCAGCTAGTAGGGTTTGAGGTTGATAATAAAGTTCTAAGAGTATGGAAAATTCTGTATTGTGTTGGAAAGGAGGAAGTTGAAACTTTAGCCTTAAAAAGTTATATGTCTTTCCACTGCATTTAGAACCTTGGCAGAGGCATCTAGCTTAGGTCGTGTGGACATTACGACACAGAAACCTGTCTTCTCATCTGATTTTGAGATTTGTTTTTCTAATCTAAAACATCCTCAAAGCATTATGGTGCAGTGTAGTACCTAAAGAAATTTTTTCCTCAAGGAAGTATCCCTAATATTAGCTAGTAAACTTGTTCTCTCACGGGTCTGGGGATATAACTTGAAGCCCCATCTTAAGAAAACCCTGTTTTGCATTTTATTTCATGATTTAGCTATTTTGTTTTAATTTTAAAATGTTTTCATTTAAGATGTTTTCAATTGGTATGCTCTAATGGTTAAGAGCCCACCAGTTTGAGTCTCATGAACCTGAATTTGAGTTCTGTTTTTCCCATTTCTTAGTAATATATGTTATAAAAATTTTGGTACCTATTTGATAGGATTGCTGTGAGGATTAAATAACTGCTTAATATAATCCCCTGTCCTTACAAAATGTTAAATATTAGCTACCACTATTACTGTTAGGTGTATATTCAGGGAAGATAATGTTAATGTTACCTGACACGTTGCTGCTTACTCCTGTCATGTCACTCAGATGGGAGGATTGTTCCATGGAAGAGAGAAATTAGGGGAAGTTGAAGCCTTTTGTGTCTGTTTCTTAGCCTCACTGTTCTCTTCTGTAAAATGGGAATAACACCTATTTTTCCTGTTATAAAGAATAAATGACAAGGTGTGTGCTATCTGGAAGTTTCTGTTTCATAGTAAGCATTTAGTGGGTTTTTTTTTTGTTTGTTTGTTTGTTTTACCATTTTGGGTTCGAGATCTACTAGTCTTCTCTATGATGTATCAATGCCCTCCAGCCAAAGACCACTTAGAACACACTTGTATTTGAATAAATTTGGTTTATTACTCACATATCATGGGAATCTGTGGTGGTGTCTCAGTAAGATGGAGCTTGAAAAGACTTATTGAAGGATTTGGGCTTGTTTTAGGTAATTCTGGGGGAAGCTTGAAGAAGGTGGGGCTTTGCTCTGGATTGAATGCTGTCAGGAAGCCGGGGGTATGATGTTATTAGGTATCTTAATAAATCTTACTTCTCTAGAAGGAGGGGAGCTAAAGTTCCAGCTAGATAGAAGCAGTAGTCAGCCCTATTCACCAGGACAGGGAGAGGTTTGGTCATTTTTGTGGTTGTTTCTGATTTTGTCAGGATTCGGTCCCCTTGTCCTGATCTACCATGGTCACAGGAAGCCTTGTCTGATGTTAGTGTTCTGTGAAATTGTTGTTTATTAGGAGAACACCAAGTCTAGCTGTGAGGGTCGGGCCTGCTCCTATAGCAGGGACAGCATTTCTTTTTGTCATGCTTCCAGCTTAAGTTGGAAAAATAATACTCCTTTTTCCCCCCCATATGTGCATCTTTTAACTTTTCCCCCCATTAAATATTATACAAGAAGTGACACTTAAATATATTCTTTTAAAATATTCAGCACAATAGTTTTCGGGGAAAAATGTAAAAGTCTCCGTTATTTTTTCTATAGAGTAAACGAGCAATAGGTTAGTATGCTTCTCAGGGTCCTTTTTTATGTTTTTGCATGTTCATATATAGATACAAATAATTTATGTTGTGTTTAGCATAAGTAGATTCTTACCATACATAGTTCTCTGCAATTTGATTTTTTTTTTTTTTTAACTCCTACAGTTAGGAGAGCTTTGCACATCAGTGCATATAAATCTACCATGTGTATTTTAGTAGGTAGATGATGTTCTGTAGTGTGAATGTATCATAGCTTATTAAACCGTTTAGGTTATTTCCAGTATTGGTTGTTATTAAAAGTATTGTGGTGGACATCCTTATAACAGACTCTTTTGATTTCCATGTTAGAGTATTTTTTCTGAGGAAGATATTAAAAGGTATACTCATTTAAAATTTGTCAGATTGCCATCCAAAAAGACTTCAAAAATTCACACTCAACAACAGTGTCCTTTGATTCCTGTCCTTGCCAACACTTGATAGTATTGGTTTTTTAGAATGTTTCCCTGTTTATAGGTGAAATATCTTTGTTTTTATTTTAATATTCCTGATTAATACAATGTTTCAGTCTACTGGCCGTTTGTTTTCTCCTGGATTATCTTTTGTAATTTTCTGTGAGATTGTTTTGCTTTTATTTATTTATTTTTTTATTGCCCTGAAGATTTGATTTTTCTATATTCTGAGTATTAGTTCTTTGCTAAATATATTGTAAATATTTTCTTATAGTTTGTCTTTAATTTTACCGGTGATTCCACTTAACTTCTCTGAGCCTTAGTTTTATCATTTGCAAACTGGGCAATAATAGTATGACGATTTAATGATATACTTGAAAGCATTGTTTCCATGTAGGATTGCTGTGATGTTTATGATTTCTCTGGTGCTCTGTGGCTTTGGCTAGAGAACCAGGGAACTTCCTTTAGATTGCTGTCACTAACGTGAAGTCACAGTTTGTGAGGTGAAAGGTGAGCCTCGTGAGTTATTTTATGATGATTGCTGGTGTAACTGGGCTTCACTCACAGCCATAATGTTCTACGGTTAGACATCAAGGTCCTAAAAGACGAATAACGCTGAGGAGCTTAACTTTTCAGTACTCTACTAAGTGGGAAGAAATACACTTAAAAGGCTAATTAATGGTGGTTATGTCTGTGTGGTACAATTATGGTTTTAATTTTATTTTGCATATTTTTATAAATTCAAAAATAATTGCAGTCAACATGCATTTTCTTATAATTGGGAGAATTAGAATGTTACAAAACTATTTTCATAGAAGTGTGTTATATTTAAGGCCTAGGAAGTTTAAAGATATTGGTGAAAAAGAATCTCCCTCTCCTTCCTTGCACTCTTCCTCTTTTTCCCCCTTAGGAATATATAGCTGCATTTGAATTTATGGTAACTCATTGGAAGAGACTACAGAAATTATAGTATATCACATTTCTTCTTTTTGATGTTGTGTGTCTCTTTCTCATAATTCCAAAGTTTATAGGATTTGCCTTGGGTAAAATTTATGAAGCTTATAAATAAATATCCATTTAGGAGGCAGTATTAATAGATTCACTAAGCTAGCATTTATTGAGCATCTCTTATAAAAAAGATTCCTTAAGGCATTAACAGATCAATAAGTCATCATCCCATCCACCAGGGACCCTAGTTAGGAAATAGCCATGAAAACAATATGTGAGGGCCGAATGAAATGTTATAAACTGAGTGGAACTATTAGATAAAGGAGCAAGGAAGAGAGATTTGAGCTAAACTTTGAAGGATAAGAAGAATTGCAGTGGGTGGCAAGTGGCCTTGTAGACGGAGAGAATCATATTGGCCAAGACACAGACCTATGCCAGTGTATGTGATAGTTGAGAAGCAAGAAAGAAAGGATGTGGCTGGTGTGTTGACAGATATGAAAGAAGTGTTTCTAAGATGTTGACTTGGGCAGAGTTGTATTTAAGATTACAGTAAATAATCCCTTTGGACTACATGCATCTGGAAGTTTCTGTGTTACAAAATAAGGATATAAATGCCTTGGTAATGTTACTGAAATGAGTGTTTAGAAATCCAGCCATTTTGTTGAAGTCTTGAGTATGTTAACCTATGTTTCACATGGAAACCACTTTTTAGGAGCACCGAGACCTGGAAATGGCCCCGAGATTGTATTGGGTCAGGGTCCCCCTCAGCAGCCTCCACAACAGCATAGAGTACTTCAGCAGCTACAACAGGGAGATTGGAGATTGCAGCAACTACATTTACAGCATCGCCATCCTCACCAGCAGCAGCAGCAGCAGCAGCAGCAGCAGCAGCAGCAGCAGCAGCTACTTCAGGATGCCTACATGCAGCAGGTAATTCTTTGGTTACTGTGGATACGGGAGTAGTGTTGTGAAATTCATGTGGCTGTTGAGTATCAGGGAGTTCCCTTTCATACACTGGGCACCTTCAGTTCTGGGTCCAAGTGAGCACTTTGTCCAATTTCCTGATTATTTTAGTTGCAGTCTGTGAGATTCTTAAGAATATTCTCTTGAGAGGCACCTGGCTGACTCAGTCGGTTAAGCGTCTGACTCTGGGTTTCAGCTCAGGTCCTGATCTCATGGTTTGTGAGTTTAAGCCCTGCGTCGGACTCTGCGCTGACAGCACGGAGCCTGCTTGGGATTCTCTGTCCCCCTGCGCATGTTCTCTCTCTCTGTCTCAAAATAAATAAACTTAAAAAAATAACATTAAAAAAAAATATTCTGTTGAAATAGATTGAAATCATGGCTTTATGAAGCCAAAAATGTTCAGTCATTGGACATTATGAATAAACATGGCTGTTTATGGTGAATGTTATCTTTTTCAGGTTATATTTTGAGTTGAGAAACAGATTTATAACATTATTACTGGAAGGGTGATAATTTAGGCTTTCAGAAGTAACATTATCTTGGGATTTTGTTCTTTTTGCTTTTTTTTTTTTTTTGGCCAGGGTGAGAGAGAGAGAGAGAGAGAGAGAGAGAGAGTGTGTGTGTGTGTGTGTGTGTGTGTGTGTGTGTGTGTGTACGAGTGGCATTTAGAGTTGGAAGGGACATAGGAAAAAATGACCTTACGTTCTATTCTGCCCTTTGCCTCGTTAGGACCTACAAATTTCTAGTTTCACTAAACTATTTCAAATTTAATGACTTGTCACAATCATCCTTCCATCTTTTCTGAAATGTTTTTGAGCCTATTAAACGCATGGCACTTCTCATGGATGTCTCATCTTCTGGTCTTGACTGATAGACCCAGAGCGGAACATAGTTAAGTAGACGGTGCCATTGGATGGCCAGAAGATATCATTGAAGGGAAGATGGAGGAGATTAGGAATTTACTATAATGGGTCATGGACACAAACTAGGGTTTTCATTAATTAGTAAATGTGTTTGGGTTTAGTTTTCTTCCAAACATCCTTAAACTGTGCTGGGAATAGTTTTAGTTGAATCTGTTATGTTTCATTGATACTTTTGAAACCCAATTCCAATAAGCATGTGTAAGTTGTAGTCCTTTACTGACTGTAGCTATTTTACTTTGGTATTTGGACCACTAGTACCCATAGTTATGATGTTAAGATCAGTACTAAAAAAAAAAAGCAAAACAAAACAAAAAAAACAACTATGGCACAAAAAAGGCACAAGTAATATTGATGAGTTTCTTTGTTTTTTCATTGTAGTATCAACATGCAATGCAGCAGCAACAGATCCTTCAGCAACAGTTTTTAATGCATTCAGTGTATCAGCCGCAACCTTCTGCATCACAGTATCCTGCAATGGTAAATGTTACATAATTTGTAGAAATTTCTGAGAATACATTCCAGTGTTGGAATTCACAGTATAAATGGTATTATTCAGAATTTAATTATTCAAAATTAACCCAAGTAGGTTAATGAACACATTTTTTTTTTAGTTTTATTTTTTATTTTTAAGTTTATTTTTGCAGGGGGAGGAGCAGAGAGAGAGGGAGAGAAAGAATCTCAAACAGGCTCTCCTGGCACAGGGCTCAATCTCATGAACAGCGAGATTGTGACCTGTGCTGAAATCAAGAGTCGGACCCTTAACTGACTGAACCACCCAAGTGCCCAATACAGTTTCAACAAAGCCATTCGTGTGTTCCAAAGCAGTTTTACATTGGTTTGAACTGTAGCACCTGAATTTGGCACGTTGTAACTGACTGATGGTATTTTTCTCTTATCTCATGGTATAAAGGAAATGATCTGTTTCCCATGATCTTTTGTCATATGTCTCTTTCATTTGGCACATATCTGTTGAATAAAAAAAGAAACCCAAAGGAAAATTGCATTTACTTCAGAGAATAGTGTGACTTTTTAAAAAATTTTTTATAGCAACTGCTGTTCTAGTGACTGTAAGCTACTCCATTGTCTTTTTCTTAAACTATTCAAGTGAGGAATTTGAATCCTGCCAAGAGAGCCAGGCTTTACAGCTTTTTTTTTTTTTTTTTTTTTTTAATTGAGGTATAATTGACATAACATTATATTAGTTTCGGGGGTAAATGTAATGACTTGATATTTGTATATTTTGCAAAATAATCACCATAATACATGCAGTTAAACAGCTTCTTAAATAGACTTATTTTATCTTGCTGAGGTATTCCAGTAGCAAGCTGCTCCTTCATATATAAATTGTTTTTCAGGCTTCTGATGTTGTTGCCAACATGAAAAGGAAGGAGCAGAGTAACTAGGTGCGATGCTGACTGTGCTTTAGTGACCTGGAGCAAGTGCTGTTTTGTGTAACAGGCGTTTCTTGTTTCAGATGCAGCAGTACCAGCAGGCTTTCTTGCAGCAACAAATGCTAGCTCAGCATCAGCAGCCTCAGCAACAGGCGTCTCCTGAGTATCTTACCTCCCCTCAAGAGTTCTCACCGGCCTTAGTTTCCTACACTTCATCACTTCCAGCTCAGGTTGGAACTATAGTGGACTCCTCCTACAGTGCCAATAGGCAAGTGTTTTTCCGGTGAATGCAAAAGAAATTATTGTGGAAGTGGGTATACATGTGGAGTGGAGTCACTATGTGGCTCCTGAAGTACTCCAGAGTCCATGTCTCTGCAAAGTCCCCCTTTTTGTCTTACACATCCTCTCTTTCTGTTCCTGTGCATCCCCATCCTTCCTTGCATTTCCATTAGTTAAGTCTGCTGATTGCTATTTGCAAGGTAAGGCTTAGGCAATATCCAGCAGCATTTAAGGCTAAGGAAATTAGTGGCTTATATGTTAAGACATTCTTTGTAATGTAAATAGAAACAAAACCCTGACAAGCTACTTTAATATTTTAAAAAAGTAATTCTTGTAGACAAGTTAATTTAGCTTTTTCTCCTTATATATTATTGCTTTGAATTAATTAGATAATATTTACCCACAGATTGCCTAATTTGGTTTACTTTAAAGAGGTACAAAAAATAGTAACATGGCATTTGGTTCTTTTTTAAGATAAGAAGTATAAGGTTATTGTTACTACAGCCTTGTACATTTTGGTATTCAGATACATTGGTTAGTAGTTATTTTTCCAGGATAATTCATATTGAAAACATTACAGTAAACTAAAGAACGGTGGCATAAATGTTTTCAAACTCAGATTTGAATTGGGGAGTGCTTCAGGATTTTGTAATGAAAAAATCTCTTGGCCATTATGAATACTTCCCAGTATTTCTGGATACATAGAAGGAAGTAGTTGTTAGAACTTTGGTTACTGGAACACTAAAGAAGTTCTCCTACAACACTATTTAAGGATATGATCATTAGCTGGGAAAAGGTATCTGCAAGCTTTGGCTAGGATTTGGGCATGAGAAATATCACTGAGCATGTCAAGAGAGGAATAAAGTATACAGTTTGCTGTAGTACACCTCCCAGCCTGTGTGTGTGTGTGTGTGTGTGTGTGTGTGTGTGTGTGTGTGTGTGAGAGAGAGAGAGAGAGAGAGAGAGAGAGAGAAGGAGAGAGAGAGGGAGAGAGAACAAATGGATTTATTGAAGTGTTTTCCTAAATTAAAAATTGAGGTGCATGAATTAGGACAAGTATGCAGAGCAGGGCATAAGATCAGAGGCTGGTTTAAAGATGCAGATTGGTATTTGCCAAACCATTTGTTATTTGCCTACTCTGGTTACAGTTTTTTGATTTAACCACATACCATTTTTGTCTCTAATAAATTAATAGCATTATTGCAAATAATAGCATTAAAACAAATCATATTAAACATTTTAAACATATTAAAACTACTAAAATCTATGAAACATAAGTACTAATCTGTTACATTTACAAAAAAGATATACCTAAAAAATAAGTCCCCTAGGGATAAGAATGGAATAGTTTTATTCTTTATTAAAAATAGGATATTCTCCTCAGTATTGTTTAGTTTAAGATACTGATGAGATTTATATTAATTTTTTTTTACTTTTGATGTTAATGAGCATAAAAAATGTCAGTTACATCGTGTGTGTGAGTGTGGGTATATATAGCATATATATTATGTATACTTTGTATTCTAAAGGATTGCCAACCTTTGGAAACAAAGGTTTGTCACTGATGAGAATAGAGTCCTGCATTGAAAATCTGTAGGAGAAAGTTCTTGTTAGTGTTCCATTGCATGTGTACTATCTGAACTGGTTAGTTATAAAGGACGATGAGTATCTAAAGATATGAGGCCCAGGTAAGCATGCAGGGTGCTGAAAGCTATGACTTGTAGCTCACATAGCATTGCCTACTTAAATCTCATCTCCAGTGACACTGTTTATAGAATCACAGGTGTGATGTGTTTGGGAATTTTTTTTTTCCTAATTTCTGTGTAACTTTAGAAAAAAAAAATTGGTTTATCATCAAAATCCTCTGCATACTCCAGTTTGGGAAATATTGAATTGGATATCTGTGAAAGTGCATAAGACTCGTTTTAACTCCACCCCTGTGAAATTATGTATTGAGGGAGATGGGAGGTTGGAGCAGGAAAGGGTAATGGTTAAATAGGTAGAAACAGTTACATACTTGGCAGATATGAGCACTAGTTTCCCAGAGGAACAATTCAGTTGCACTTGGGGCCTTAATGTTACTTTGTTAATATTTCCATTTAATATCAATCTTTACCAAAGATATGTTGAGTATAATATCTTAACAATTTAAAAGGTCATCTGTAAGCAAATATTCCTGCTTATAACTAGGTCAGTAGAAGGTGAGAATTGGGTTAAATGTTTGGCTCTAAATGTATAAGAGATGTTTGAGTAGAAGATAAGAAACCGGGTAGTTCCTTAGACAAAGGGAAAGGTCAGTATCTTGGTTAGCATGATTATTTCCTTTACCACTTAATCTGCTAAAATTTCTACTCTTCCATTGTGTTGATATATCTTTAGTATGGCTATTGGAGAGTGTTACCATGATGTATTCAAATAATAGTGACATAAACATCAACACATATATTATTTTACTTTTTATGGTAAATTGCCCTGTTGTATTAGTTATTTGTTGCTGCATAATAAATTACCCCCAAATTTAGTGTTTTAAAACAATGATAAACATTTGTGATCTCATACACTCTTTAGATCAGGAATTTCGGAGTGGTTTAGCCCTATGTTTATGTCAAGGGAAGGGTCTCTCATGAGGGTACAGTTAAGATGTTTGCCTGGAGTTGCAGTCTGCTGAAGGCTTGGCTGGTGCTGGAGGATCTTTTCATAAGATGGCTCACTCAACATGGCTTAGGGCAGGAGGCCTTCGTTCTCTGTCACATGGATCTTTCCAAAAGGTTGCTTAAGTATTCTTTTTGGCAAAGCCAAAGACTGTTTTGAATAAAGAATTATTTGTTCTGGTTTGTTCAAGAGCAAATGGTCCAAAAGAGAGGGCAAGAAAGAACCTGTGATGCCTTTTATGATCTAGTCTCAGAAGACACACTGGTCCTTCTCTGCCATATTTCATTTGTTGGAATTGAGTCACTAGATCTAACCCAATATTCAAGGGCAGGGTAATTCGATTCTGTGCTTTGAAGGGAGGAGTGTCCAAGAACTTGTAGATGTATTTTAACACCTATTTAAACCATTGGTTAAGGTGACACGCCTCATTGATTTATAGTCTACCAAGAAGAATCAATGAAATCATCCAAAGAACATCAAGAGGAGGATAGGGATAGGGAATCAGAAAGTTCTCAAAGGGATCATTGGCAGGCAGGAGGGAGAACACCTATTTCTGTTTGAGTTCTAGCCTCTCTGATTTGTGTTTCAGGGGCTCTGAAAGTCCTTGAAGGCAGTTTTGGAATTAGTATGAGATTCTGTCATGTGGAGGCAGGCTTAGATATTGGCAGTTGATGCGTTCCCACCATGAGTTCAAAACTGAATTATATTTGATTTTAAGATGGCTAAGTCATATTTACTAAAAAAGACTATCTACTTGTTGGTAAATTACTGTGTTTTTGTCTAGCTTTCAGTAAGTGTTTACACATTTCTTTCTTGGCTCAGCTATACTGTACAGGCTTGGACTAGGGGACTAAATGGGCAACTTTTGCCCTCTCTTTTCAAGATCTGAGTGGTGGCAGTGGAAGTAAGCTCCCAAGGGGAGAGTGTATTTAGGGAGATGAGTCAAGGCTTGCAAATTTGAGGTACTTTTTTAGAAAAGCATGGAGATTCTCCCTCCATTACCAATGTTAGAATATCTGGACCTGAATTATGAAACAAATGTGACAACTTTGTTACATTGCCTTGTACCTGTGGTATATTTCCAGGCTGGGGTGACTGACAGGTACCAAGGGATTGTCAGGTTAAGAAATCTTTACATTCTCACCTTCTTTTAAAAGCCAAAAGGCCTATTAGATAACTTTCATAAAACCAGTGGTCCCAAGCTCCAGCTATGTAGATACTTTAAATACCATGAGTTATTTATTAAGTAGAAAACAACCGTCATCTAGTTCTAGCTAATACATAAAGCAGTCCTAACAGTTCATGTTTTCTTGGTAGCTGTGTAGAGAATGCCTTTGTCAAAAGGAAAATTATTGTGGTGTTCTCAACATAACCAGGGCATAAGATCATATTCAATAGTGATTTTAGAGTGATACTGTTTGACATGGCAACTGATTGTCACTTTAGGGCTGTTTGCTATGATGATCATAATATTTATTGAGTGCTGATTTATTTTTCTAGATACCGTTCTTTTTGTTTTATACGTATTAACTAATCTTCTCAGTAACCTTATGGGGTAGATAGTTACTCCTGTTTTACAGATGAAGAAGCTGAGACAGAGAGAGGTTAAGGAACCTGCCCAAGGGTACACATGGGGGTGGTTCAGATCCCAGGTGGTCTCCTTAATCTGCCGTTTCCATCATAATAAAAGGATCTGCTTTTCTAAGTATTTAGAAAGTATGAAGTAGGGCACTTTAGAATTTTTAATTCTAATGTTTTTTTTTTCTTCTTTCCCTCTCTTAATTATTACTATAGGTCAGTTGCTGGTAAAGAGGCAGTTGCAAATGTTACAAGTCAGAAGAACATCAGTAACCCACCTGATATGTCAGGGTGGAATCCTTTTGGAGAGGATAATTTCTCCAAGTTAACAGAAGAGGAACTGTTGGACAGAGAATTTGACCTTCTGAGATCAAGTAAGGGACACTTGAAGGCTTACTTTGCTTCACAGTAATATAACAGCTCTATAATAATTCAGCAAGGCCAAAGACTGTTTTGAGGTGGTAAATAGAAAATTCTTTTTGTGCATTTGAGGGCAAAAATCAGGCCATCTTCTTTTATATATACTATCTAACTATGTTGTGTGCATTAGAAATCAATTGCTTGATAGTAGCTATTAAATCCAAGATTGCTGATAATAATGCTGATTCCTAACACTTAAATACTGCATAACTTTGAATGTTAAATTCAGAATATCTCTAAAACATGGAAAATTAATGTTCAAATGAAAAGGGAGACATTAGTATCTTGCTTACTAATCATTTTGCAGCTCTGTTTTCTTGCACACTCAGTAGAAGATATTGTGGGTCTGAAATGCCCTTTGAAAGTGCCTGAAAGAAAACATGGGCTACTACATTATGTTAATGTTTTGTGATGCCCTTTCATTGAGTCCTGACATAAAAGGGCTGCTTTGTTGTCCTGATATGGCAAAAGATAAATAAATTATTTTCCACTTTAAATCAGATATCTCAATGTTTTTACTTGGAATCCTTACCTTTTCTTAAATTACCTAATATATATGTCAAGCCTCACCACACGTATTTTAGAAAAGTTGTTTTTTGGAAGGTGGGTGTGTGGAATGTTTTCAGAAGGTTGCAAAATAGGAACAAGAAGCTAACCTCTAGAGTCTGTAGATAATTTTCAGGTTTTGGAGGCCTGTGTGTGTGTGTGTGTGTGTGTGTGTGTGTGTGTGTGTGCATACGCCTGTCCAAGTGTGTTTTCCTGTTTTGCATGTGAAAAGACAATCCAAATGGTCCCTAGTTTTAGTTCCTAGCTTCTATTTTATTTTAGGTAACTGGCTTTATGAGAACACTGATTAGATGAAATGCTTTCTTCCCAACTGATACATATTTTATGTAAAATTTTTATAAATGCCCTGAATTCACGAAAGACTACTTGTTTAGGATTTAAATTTGTATTCTTCATATTGGTTATATGCTTATGAAAAATTAAGTTGATGATTAATGCAGATATAAAAATGAGCTTTGAACCTTTAATAAAGGTTTGTCGACTCTGGTAAAACCAAACTTACATCTTTTAATTAAAAAAGTTTTTGTAAACCATGACTGTTTTTGTTTGGCATTTCTAGTATACTTTATGTTGAGTATCCCCCAGAGACAAGTTTTAAAGAAGGAAATGAAGTATCTCTTTCTTTCGGGGTAGTGGCAGGGAGACCCAGGGATTAACCAAATCAATACAATTTATGGGGTTATTTTGAAAGCAAAAGGTAAAATTAAAATATTCATTTTAGTGTGTTTTGACCCAGGATGGTAGCTAAGGGTTTGCTAAATCAGTATTTTCTACTCTTTGGGTAAAACTCCTCCTTTTTTTTCCATCAGTGGATGGAAGGGGTAGAGTATTCTCTATCTTATAAAAATGTGTTATTCTGAGCGTCTTAGAATTTGTAATGACAGCCAAATTTTACTTACTTCACTTAGGGAAAAATGGCATATAGTATATTCATGTGTACATAACTTCATAAAATTTGGGGTTAACATGTAAAACTCTTAACCAGCTATTTGCTTTCAAACTTCAAGATCAGATAACATGTAATTTTTGTATGTATCTGTGCACACGTGTATGCCAGAGTTTAGATTTTACTGCCCTGTTGATTATGGAAAGATAGTAAGTTCCAAATGCAAGTACAGGAGGAGCTTTATCTGAAGGTCAGACTTTGGAGCAAGTTAGCCATTTGGAAAAGTGCCTAGATGGTCCCTGAGCTATTGAAACCACTGTCACAGGGCTGCCACACTCAAATTGGCATATAGCACCAGAAAACATACGAGGGTTCTGATACTTGGCAATGCCATTTAATTAGGTTGTAATCTCAGGAAAGGGACATAACTGCTGTCTCACTTCCTTGTTTATAAACTGGGTATAATGATGCTTACCTCGCAGAGTTATCAGGAAAATTAAATAATGTCTTGAAAGAGTCTGGGCACTCCATAAATGCCACCTCCCTTTCCTCATCTTCAGTGGAAATCATAGGTTCCATCTTGAGGTTATTGCCCTTTAACCAGCATTTAAAAATTATATATAAACTATCAGGTTTAGAAAAACCAAATTAGAAGGGACTTTATGCACAAACAACATCAACAGCAGAAATGACATGACAGCAAAAGAAAAAAGTCTGTCTTTTCCTTAATAATTGATAGTTGTAATAATGGTGTTCAAAAAAGGTGAAATATCTTTAATAACGCTTATAAAGAAATCATTAATGTATAGAATATAGTTTAGAAAGATTTCTTTGCAAAGTGTTACTTAACTGTAATATATTCAGTCCTCTTTAGCACCTCTGACTCACAAGCAATAAGGTATCTAATATTTGATCCACTTGACAAGGTCTAAATTTCCCTGCTGCATAGAAGATTTCATTCAGAACCTTAGGAGTTTCAGTGGAAGGCTAACAGTGTAATGAAAGTTAATTAATTTTGGTCATTACTAGTTGGTTTCTTTGTTGTTAAAAACTTTTTGTAAAATAGTAAGTAAATTATTGATGCATTTGAAATAGCAAATTTTCCTTTTTTCTCAGCACAGATTTTACCAGCTATTTTCCAGACTCTTTTTTGAAGTAATTTGTATTTGGTTTGTGATATGCTTTCCATTGAGAAACTGAATACCTGTATATAGGCATTGCCCATGTAATGATTGTTCAGAGTAATACATTGCCATCTGAGGTTTTATTTTTAAGATGGTACATGGTTATTTATTTTTTAAAAAAAGGATAATTCTGTCTAGGAAATATTTTACTTGTGTGTATTATCCAAAAGGTGATTTAAGAATCATATATTTTGACATACCAGAATTCTAAAATATTAGTAGTTGGTAACAAAAACTTTTTTAGTGATCTTTAATTAAAGAATACAGTTGTCGGGGCACCTGGGTGGCTCAGTCTGTTGAGCATCCGACTTCAGCTCAGGTCATGATCTCACAATCTGTGAGTTCGAGCCCCGCGTCGGGCTCTGTGCTGACAGCTCAGAGCCTGGAGTCTGCGTCAGATTCTGTGTCTCCCTCTCTGCCCCTCCTCTGCTCGTGCTCGCTCGCTCGTTCTCTCTCTCCCTCAAAAAGTAAATAAAAATTAAAAAAAAAAACAATAAAGAAAACAGTTGTTGATTCCATATACCAGTTGGCAAAGGGATTTAACATATAAAATAGACCAGATTCTTGCTTTTGCTTTCAGTGTAACAATATTATTTATGGTTCAGAATTTTTTGTCTGTTCCTACTTAAAATCAAAACATTAAATTAAAATTAAGCATCATGAATAAAGCTGATATCAGTGACATTTTTTAAAGTTAAACTTGTATTTTTCTTTGTCTTTTGTACCAAAATATCCAGATTAACATGTAAACTTTAGAAATCTGTGATAAAATTTAATACATTAAACACTAATTAGAATACAGGTGTTTGCTTTGGGAAAATTTTTAACTTGCATTTGTTCAAATGGTTGTGTAGCTCTGCATGTTAGTTAAAAGTAATACTTAATGGAATATTATTTTTGTTGATGGCAATTGTTTGTTTCTGTTTAAAACCGTGTTACAATAACTAAAAGGAAGAAGAGAAGAAACCACAGACTATGGCTGCTTTGCACATTCCACCGAATGTGTTCTTTTTTTCCTGTGAAGCCATGGAAGGATATAGATGTAAACATCTGTATTAGTTTGTTGTAAAATACTAACTCTTTCCATTTTAAGCAAATTCACATTTATGGCTGTTTCTTCAGTGCAGAATAACAGAACTTCTCAAATATATTTGAGTAGTTTCAGAAGTATCAGGTGAAGACTGTACTTGTAAAATTTCTTCATTAACTTTTTGGCTATTCAGTCCATTACCCATATAAGCTGCTGAGTTAACTTATCAGGGTATATTAATTTTCTGATGATGTTGTGGAATATACTTTGATTCTAGGATTTTTAAATCCTGTATTTTTGCCATCTGTATCAATTAAAAATCCTGAAAAGATATGTCTTTCTTCACCTACATAATTCTTTTGGGAAGGCAGGAGGAGGTAAGTTTCTTAATATTGGGCAAATCAAGCTCAAGTTTTGCTCTAATGTACACCAATTATTTGAAAATGGATTTAAATTCATTTAGGGGTGACTGTGTATTTGAAAAGTATTCCTGTATACCTTTTCATTAGCTTTCAATTATAGGTAATTAATAATTTAAAAAATTAACATATGTATTTATTTGTATTTTGTACCCTGAGATCTAGATTATTCTGTGAACTTTTTTTTTTATTAATATTTTAATGTTTATTTTGAGAGAAAGAGAGAATGTGTGAGCAGGGAAGGGGCAGAGAGAGAGAGGGAGAGAATCCCAAGTAGGCTATGCTCTGTCAGCACAGAGCCTGATGTGGGCCTCAGTCTCACGAACCACAAGATCATGACCTGAGCTGAAATCAAGAGTCGAACACTTAACTGACTGAGCCACCCAGGTGCCCCTATCCAGTGAACTTCAGAAATTTAAATGATTTAAAAAAAAAAAAAAGTCCTCCATGGAAAAATTGATTCTGTGTTTTATGGAACAGTGAGAACATGATTCATTTTATAGTGAATTTATTCTGATTTCTGTTTTGAAATAATTGGATAAATGAACTTTGCATATAAGAGTGTCTCCATATTTTAAACTGTGAGACTCACTGTATAAAAAATACTGGTTTATCCCTACACGATAATGTTTGTACTCTTGTCATAACTACATGGTGCTGTTTATACATTTATGTGAATTTGCCATAGATTGATGGAGATAATATACCAGTGCATGAGGATTCAAAGAACCTTAGTGGTAACTTTGCATTTTTATGTGCTGGGAACCATTGGTACAGTACTGGTTTATAAACCTGGAGAACACATTAAAGTGTAGATTCTCAAACTCCTGCTCAGATAATCTGATTCATTAGGTTTGTGGTAAGGCCCAGGTAACTACATTTTATACAGGAATCCTAGCACTTACAATGCAAGTGGTTTAGAAAGGAAGTTTGGTCCTAGTTTAGACCTAAGTACTTGCATATACTGTCTTGATTTTCAAGAATGAGGGATCTTGGATATTGTTATGCTGTGGCTGTCACTCTGAGATAGTCTCTTTCATCTGTCCTTTCCCACTTCCTCTTTTCCTTTGTCCTTTTCTTTTCTGTACCAGAATTTTCATTGTTATCCACTGCAGTATTGGATTTGAAAAGTAACTCTTAAGTTTTGGAACTTTTAGTTTGTGCATAAATCAATGGTCAGTTTGTTGTCTTCACAAAATATTTATTATTATATTACCAGTGAAATTTCAAGTAAAATTTTAGTCAACCCAAAGTTTCAGGTGGATATTGCAGAGTTAGTTTAGCCATAAAAGCTGATAATTGTATCCATTCTCATAAGGGTATTTAAAGAATTCTCCATAGCAATAATTAAGTATAGTTAGGATATTGTTGACTGTAGGGCTTGCCTTCCTGAGTGTGCTCCCTGGACCAGTAGTATTGCATCACCTGGGAGCTTGTTGAAGTGCAGAGTCTCAGAACCCATCCCAGAACTGTCCAATCAGAATCTGAATTTTAATAAATCCCAGCTCACTGGAATGCACTTTTAATTTGAGAAGAACTGTCCTAGGGTGCTTTCACTTGGAGCTTTTTGCTTCATTCTGAAGTTATACTTCATTTTTAGGAACGTCTAATTATATTTGGATTTTCTTTGCGTACCCTGCAATGTCTTAGGACTCAAATGAGTCCCGCAGAATTTATCCATAGGGTTTTTTAAACATGAAGGGTATAGTCCTAGGAATGCTTAAAATGCCTGAAAAAACAGAATGGGTTCCTAATAGTATACGCTTGATTGCTAAGAATCAGAGGATAGGGAGACAACTTACAAAAATTGAGAAGTTCCCAGCTGATCAAGTGCCTGTGATACGCAGTTTAAGAGCAGAGCAAGGTAATCACTACTAGGGAGTTAGGGGACAAGCCTGCCTCTGCAAGAGTCAGAGCCTTTGCTCTCGTGTTCCCCCTGTCTGGTGTATCCTTCCCCAGGTATCCCTTCCCTGCCTCCTTCGAGTCTTTTCTCACCTGATACTTATGAGCTATTTATTACTGTCACTTGTGCCCACACCCTTAATTCTTTTTACCCCACACTGCACTTTTCTCTACGGCTTTATTTTTAACATGCTCTATATATTTCTCATTATGCTTATTGCTTTTTTTGTTTGTTTGTTTTTCCATGCCAGCATATAAACTCCAAGAAGGCAAGACCCTTCATTTTGTTTGATGTTGCCTGCCCATTACCTAGAATAGTGCCTGGCACATACTAGATCACAGATATCTATTGGATAAAATAATATACTCTGTCATTAAGGCTTTTAATTTAATAGAGGAATATCTGTATCTTTCTGTGCATATGTGAATGATAAAATAACTACAAAGTAATATGAGAAATGAACAGTAAGGTAATAAGTTATTGCTATTGAGAAATAAGATTTACTTATTTTATGAATAAATAGCCGTTTGCAATATTTTTCCCATATGTATGTTTGGAGGAAGTCTGCCAAATGTGTCTCTTTTTAGTAAGCTGGGTTTTAGTTCAGGTCCAGTATGTTACAAGTTGAAGACAACTGGGTATTTAAATAAACCAAACTAAGTTATTTATTAGGTTAATTGTGTTTGTGATATTTAGCAGTGAGAGGATATTGTTAAGCTTGCCTTGTAGCAACAAGTATCTATTAAGCTCAGGACTTACCCCGTAATACTTATAAAAATGAACTCTGAATCTAATATTTTTCAAAAAGGCTGTTGCTGTGTTTAATTTTATTTATACTGTTACCACTTTTTTTTTTAATTTAAAGACCGTTTTTATTTTATTTTATTTTTTGTTTCATCTTATTTTTACAGACAGGCTCGAGGAGAGAGCATCCTCAGATAAGAATGTAGACCCACTTTCTGCTCCACATAACCATCCTCCAGAAGATCCTTTTGGTTCTGTTCCTTTCATTTCTCACCCAGGCAAGTTACATATGTAACATCATCATTATCACTAAAAATACACATAAGAACAACGATAATAAAAATAACAAAAAACATTTTCTTAATATAAAGCCAAAGTAAGAATTAGGTGTTAGTTATAGAAAATAGAAAATTATTTTCACCTTTGCTGTTCTAGTCTTCCTGATGTTATTCTTTCCATTGGGATGTTCAGTTGTGCTTTTTGCCAATGTAGAAAAATGCTGATTTACATAGTAGAACCATAACTGTTTCTTCTTATCTTTATTGTTAGATACCATTGAAAACAATTCATGTATAACATCTCTCTCCTTTTTATGTATTTAAAATACATTCAAAGATATTTTTATACTCAGCTTTTGCTTAAAAATCCTGTGTTTTCCTAAGTTTATACATGCTTTTTTTTTTAGCTGTGTTTAAAAAGTATTACTGATTTTGTACTTGTCACAGTAATTTGATGACAAATTACTCTTTTCTTCTTTTTTCCTTTAATTTTAATTTAGAATTTAAATACTGTTATTGCCAGCAATAAATATCTGTAGTAATATTTTCCAAGTAATTCCCCAGTTAACACTGTCGAAGATACTAGGATAGAATAAGATCCCACTTTGGCATAAATGGATTTATGTGTGTGTTCATAGTGGAAAAAAAAAAAAAGAGTTTGATGATAGAAAAGAGAAATATATTAGAAGAAATAATGCCTTCTTAGAAGGTAAAGGTTTTGTTTACTATATTCAAGGTAACTGTCAGCCATGTTCTTGCATTCTTTTCCTTGTATTTTTCACTCAGGCAAGTTACATATATGTAATAACATCATTGCTACCATTTAAACATTTAAACATGCACACAAGTGGGGCGCCTGGGTGGCTCAGTCAGTTGAGCATCTGACTTTGGCTCAGGTCATGATCTCGCGGTTCGTGAGTTCGAGTCCCACATCGGGCTCTGTGCTGACAGCTCAGAGCCTGGAGCCTGCTTCAGATTCTGTGTCCCCCTCTCTCTCTGCCCCACCCCTGCTTGTGCTCTATGTCTTTCAAAAATGAATAAACATAAAAAAAATTTAAACATGCACACAAGTGAGAACAACAAAAGAAACACCTTATAAACAAAAGAAAAATGTTAATTGTAAGTTTAATAAGAAATAGGTGTTCAGGATTTCTGATGAATATATTGAGGCGGTGTTAATACCTTTCAACATTTAGATTTGGTTTTCCAGAACATGCAGCACAATAATTAGGAGTTTCTACATACTTTTATGTTCTCTGTTTTACTCTGTGATATTTAGAAAACAGTCCATATCCAGTTTCTGTTTCTTTCAAATTACCTTTTTAATGAATGACACGACATTAATTGGGGAAGACAGTTTATAGTTTCTACTTAACATGCACATATGTACTCCCTCAAACCCCAGATACCCTAGGTCATGAAGATGTTGTTACTCTTTCCAAACACATTATAATATCTCAAAATGGTCATTACAAGCTGTCAAGAACCTAGGTCTTAATCTGTTTGTGGTAGAAATGGTTTCAGTACTGTTAGCTCTTTTCCACACCCCGAGTTCTGTAATCCCTTTCAGGTTTGCACGTAGCTGTGCAACTTCTTTTTTCTTTAAGAGCTTCTGAAAGAAACCTGGTGAAATGGACCAGAATCAGGGACTAGAGTAAGCCCCAGTAGTTTGCCTTTTCCTTGGGCACCCTTATTTTGGGGTTGTCCTAGGATTTTTGTCGTTAGAAATATGCTCACAGATTTGAGCTTGATTGCTGCTGGTGTTATTTTGTTTTCTTTTCACTGTGGGCATTTAATTCCTCTGTTATGTTATAAGCTTATCAAGGGGTGGGTAAAATGAATTGTCTATCTTTGAATCCTGCCTAGTAGCCAACCCAGTAATTATCTAATAATATTCATTGGATGTATGAAAAAATTCGGGCTTTTCCTAAAAATTCAGACTCCTAAGTATTAAGATAGTGATCTTAAAAAATGATCTTTGCTATAAAGGCTATAAATGCTACCACTACTTTAAAAAGTTGGATTTAACAAGGTTTATAATGGGAAAAAAAAAATTCACTTCTCTGTCTGCTGTGTCCCTGTCCCTTTTTCCTGTTTAGACTCCTCAGAGATAATTTTTTCCACTTCTGGTATTTTAATATATCATACTTACTCTGCTATTTCTTTTTACCTCCAATTTTAGATAATATGTGTGGACTTCCTAAAACCCTACTCTACCCTCCCCCCAAACACACACAATCACACACACGTTTTGTTCCCCCTAGCCTTCCAGTACAGCTTTGACAAAGTTGTTGGTTGTCCGTGTTCAGTGTGTACATTTTTTGAATATGTAAATATTTGTTACCAATGTTCCAGTGTACCATGATTACATTTCCTTTCTTCTATGCGGTTTTTGTTTTTTCTAGAGTTAATTATAATTATGTTTATAAAAATTTGTTTTTATTTCTTTATTGTTTTATGTACCCTGTCATCGATTCATCTCCATTTAGAAATATGAATTTCTTCCCATTTTAAGGTGGCTACCATTTTCATTTTTACCTGGTTACCTCTCATGGAGCTCTGCAATCTGAATTGGTTGCTTCCTATAACTTACCATCCTAGTATTTTCTTCTACTCTCCAGACTTCTGGGCATTCCTGGGTCTCCTCTCTCTTCTTTCTTTGTTAGTAGAGCAACTCCTCTACTAGTTTCTTGAGAAAGTATGCATGGGAGGAAAAGTTTTAAACTTTGCTGCCTAAAAATATATTTTTTTCTGCACAAGCACTTCACTGATAATTTGGCTGGGTAAATAATTTTGTGTTGGACGTAATTTTCCCTATGAATTTTTGAGGCATTGCTTCATTGTATTCCAGCTTAAAAAAAAAAAAAAGGCTTCAACTAGAGGAATATTCTCTATGCCCCTACCCTTTATTATTTAGAGTCCAAAATACCCTTTTTGCCCCTATTTTTTAAATAGCTGCATGTATTACAGATCTGGTACAGTCAGTTGGCCTCCCTTAGTTTGTTCACATAGATACATCTTTCTGATTTGGCGCCTTAGTTTATGCTTTCAGACTTTTTGGAAGCTTAAGATAACATTTTGATAGACCATTCTGAAATGATTGAAATCTAGCTTTTCTTTTTATTTTTAAACATTTCCTTATGGGCCAAATTAAATTTTATAAATATCAATTTATGCAGAGGTCAAATAATTATTTCAAGAATATGTTTGGTGCTGTGTATAAGGATAATATCTTCTTCCATAAGTTGATATTTTAATTATGGAATTATATTTACTTTTTATGTCAGGTTACTAAACTATTAGTAGTGTGGTATATCATAATTATAATTTAAAAAGTTCTAGGTATAAATGTTAGTTCTATTACAGATTAACCGTGTGATATTGGGTGTTGCCTCATTTCTTGGAGGGGGTCTGTATCTTAAACTGGGGATAATAAAGGGGTGCCTGGGTGGCTCAGTTGGGTGGGTCATCCAACTTCAGCTCAGGTCATAATCTCCCGGTTCGTGGGTTGTCAACCCCCACGTCAGGCTCTGTGCTGACAGCTCAGAGCCTGGAGCCTGTTTCAGATTCTGTGTGTCCCTCTCTCTTTGCCCCTCCCTGTTCATACTCATATCTCTCTCTCTCAAAAATAAACAAACATTAAAAAACATTAAAAAAAAACCTGGGGATAATAGTGGCTACTTGATGAGATTATTGAAAGAATTAAAGAAGAGAATGTTATACAAAGCACATTCTCAGCGTTGTTGCTATTGTGGCTGTTGTTGGTAGTGTTATTAAATAATATTTTTACTACTTACCAAAAGTCAAAATCTTAGTGTTAAATAAGTTGTAGCTGCTATCCAGCTAGTAGTAGTAAAGAGTTCCAGTAATAGTAAACCAGTATTCTCTTAACTACTGGTACCTTTAAATATAGTGTAGAATCTGTGAAACTTTTCACTACCAAGAGCTGTTTCAATCGTGCTATTTCTGTTTTTACTAAAGCATTAATTACCAGTATTCACTATAGTGTACTCATAAAAATCGTATTCAAAGCATAGTATTCATTTCCCTCTCAAACCCACACACCCATCCATCTCCCTGAGGCATCATTTTTTTTTAACTTTTTCTTTTTTTTTTAGTGTTTATTTATTTTTGACAGAGAGAAAGAGAGACAGAGCACGAGTGGGGGAGGGGCAGAGAGAGAGGGAGACACAGAATCCGAAGCAGGCTCCAGGCTCTGAGCTGTCAGCACAGAGCCCAACACGGCGCTCGAACTCACAGACCATGAGATCGTGACCTGAGCTGAAGTCAGACACTCAACCGACTGAGCCACCTAGGCGCCCCTCCCTAAGGCATCATTTTAGTTAGTCTGTATACCAACAAAGGATGTGTGGCTCTGTGAATTAAAGTGTGGACTGCCTAATTTTAATAAATACAACTTCTGAAATATATAGTATTTGAAGAATTTTGTTGACATATAGGCTATATTAATTAAGTCACTGAAATTTTAGATTTCTTACATTGCATTGCATTTTTAATTAGGTTTGGTGAACTTAGTCTTCCAAATTTCAGATCTACCTCATGGTTCTCATTATCTAATAGGAGGTTAAATTGAGTTTAGGGTTGGGAAAGCCACATTATTTATAGCAAATATTTCTTGGGACATAAACTGTTAACAGGTTGTCAGTTCAAATGCTAGGTCATTTTATAAGTGATGATATGCAGGTATTTCTTATATATTTAGATTCTCGTAGGTAATTCTAGAAGATCAAGAATTTTGTTGTTTCAGGATGTCAGCAATAATGGCTACCATTTATTGAATTCTCTTTCATACATATAGTGGAGACAGGCTCGGAGAGCATCAATGATCTGGTTAAGGTCAGATAGTTTGTAAGTAGGAATCCAGCTCTGTCTGCTTCTAAACTCTCTTCTGTAAATAGCAGCCGAACAAATAAAAAAAGTGGCTTGTTTCAAATAGCAATTTACAATATCACTAACATAATAGAAATGTCAGTTTTACAGCATTTTTAATCTGGCTGGGAAATACTAGCCACAGTTCACAACTAGCATGATTCTCTTTTTATACTCAAGCCTTGTCACTTGGCCTGTCTTCAGAGAAACAGTACAGATTTTGATAAAGCCTTCTAATCCACTAATCCTTGGGCCTGGAATGGCACATTGGTAGGAAATGATGGCAGGCAGTGTGCTACCAATTCAAAGTGAGCTTTAAAGTCTTGTAGCCCCTCCCTTGTACCCGAAGTGATAAGACAACAGAAGGCATGTAATTACAATAGCAGTTTCAAGCCATTCATCCTCTATAATCTGATAGCAAAGGAAAGAACATCAAAATAAAATTTCCTTGAAACTGGAAGCTTCTTATATGATTAAAAATGTACCACCTGTTTTATAACTAAAAGCTGTCCTCTGAAAGATGGAAACCTGATTAGAAGAGTGATAATATGAATAGTATGATGCAGACATGCCCCCTCTACACATTTTTTGACATTTTCTAAATATTTTGAATTTTTTGGTAACGTTTATGAAGGTTCATTTATGTGATTCAAGAATACTTTATTTGCAATATTTCTTTAAAATAGGATACCATAACAAATACGTGAAAATATTAAAACTGACTACAAATTTTAGCTTTTGAGTTTGAAATCTTCTCTTGGACTGTGCAAGACTATGTCTTTGAAATTTTAACATCTGGAAATTTCTTTTTATAAAAACTCAAGCATGGAATGGATAATTAATTCATGTTCTTAAGTTCATTTGGTGAGTTAGGCCTGTTCTTTAGAACTCCCAGTTGTTTTTACCAGGTTACTCATTTTCCAGATCACTAGAATCAGGATTAGTAGGTGAGTTTCACAACTGTTAAAGTGAATGATAAGCTTCTTGAAGCCAGGAATTGCTTTATTTATCTTTGTATGCCATACAGTACCTTGATGAATGAGTTCATTACTTTAGTAATCTAATGTAATCTGTCTTTTCACATGCACACACACACACACACACACACACACACACACACACACGTGACCTAATATTTAATGAGCTTTTACTAAATAAAATGAAAATTATTTAATGTTTAGCTCTGTCAGGTAACTTCCATTATTGTTCTTATTTTATAGATGATGAAATTGAGGCTTTTTTGGATGTTTATCTTTTGTGCATTTTGTAAAGTTGAGTATTCATTCATTTGGTGATAAAGTCTTATAGTATTTCTAGAACTTAAACCTACAGACTGTAAAATACTCAACACAAGATACTTACTGTGCAGTTCAACAAAACACTGTTTGCTGAAGTAGAAGCAGTATGGTGCTTTTTTTTTCTTTCTTTAATTCTTAGACATAGCTTTGTAAAAGAGATGCAAAAGAAATTCAAGACAAGTCTGTGGTTGTATTTTGTCGGGGGTTTATTATAAGCTATATTGAATATTTGCTGGTGATGATATTCTACTGGTAGTTTAACTGAGGAATTTACAGATGAGAGTTTTAAGCTAGTGTCATCAGCAGAGAAGTCAATATGGCCTTCATGTGTATAGCCTTAAACTTGGCAAGTTATTCAACTTTTTCCTCATTTCAAATTCGTCATGTATAAAAAGACTACATCTCTAAAAATCCCTTCTTGTTTTTTGTTTTAAGATATAGTTGAAGCTATGAAATAGGATTAAGGTCACCAAAAGAAAGAAATGGAAAGAGAAAAGGGAAAAGCCAAGTCATGAGCACTGGATAGTAATAATATCTTTGAAATGGTAGGAAGTTGTGACAATGATCTGACATGGAGAGATCAGGGGAACATTTCTGAAGATGTAGTTAATAAGGTTGAAGGGGAAAGATCATAGCAAGCCTTACAAAAGCACGTTTACACTAATGTGGGAGCCTAATGGTGGGGTGTTAAGAGAGACTATGAAAAACCCTTGGCACAGCATTTGTGCACTTGATGGTATTAGTTACCATCCTCTCTGATTAATTTCTCAGTACCAGTGGAAGCATATGGTAGGCCCCATAAATAATCATAAAATGATGGCGTTCTACATCAGCAATAATAATCCAGCCCTTTACTGAGTACGTACAACATGCCAGTGGTGTTGTACCCACTTCACTTGTGTTCGCACTTTAATCCTTGCTGCAACTCTCCGAAGCAAGTACGATTGCTTTCCCTACTTTACAGATGGAGAGTTAGACAGGAATGCAGGGTTCCAAGTCATCAAAGGACACTTTCATTTCGTATCCTCTGTCAGTGAAGGAAGGGAAGTATGCTATATGTTTTTATGTAAATAGTTACCAAATGGTCCATTTGGTATTGAGATATTTAGTAAATGCTTTTTACGGACAGTACTGAATAATTGAAGCACTGTTTTAGTTAGCTCTGAACTATTATCTTAAAATTGTATATGATATATAGTAGCGAGTGAGAATAACTTTAATCAGCAGAATTTTGTGTGTAAATAAGTACTAATTCTCTTGACACTTTAGTGATTTCCATTGTTGTAACTTTTTTCCCCAACACTTTACTTGGAATTTCCCTGAGAGACCATTTATGTGACATACAAGAGAATTTAAGACTTCATAACCCTTTATGGCTGTTCTTAATAATGTATCCAGATCTACACCATCTTAGTCATTCCCTTCATTTTCAGGATTTGGCTCTGATTGGATTCTGGCTGTTTGCAGCAATCAGACTAACCTCAAAAGATAAGGATCACTCAAAAAGCTGTAATTTTTATAGTTTGTATTTCAAAGACACAAAGCAGAAATAATATCCTGACCAGAAGCCATCAAAATATTCTACTTTTTTTAGCTTGAGAAGAAAGCCCTACTTAGAGCCAAAAATAAAAGTTGGTCAGTGTTCTCTTTTGAGAAAATTTACAGTATTTTACCAAAATCAATTAATAGAAAAAGGTACCTGAGGTATGATCCTGGGCACATATTAGAGATTTATTTATGTTTTAACTACGTGTTCCTAGTGCTTATTCTAAATACTATAGCTCCCCTCTCACCCACTTGAAAAACAGCCATTTTTTTAATGTTAATAATACACATCTCTACAAATATAGGGATTATTAGGATTTAGGATATATTGGATTATAAGGAAACATATTTAGGCTATGCTTTTGGGAAATTAAGCAGTGAAATAATCCCGATTTAAATTTCATAGTAAATCACATGTGGAATATTTGCTGGAATATTGCTGGAATCACATGTGGAATATTGTTACTGGAAGATGCAGTCTGGCCTTGGGAGCAAACAGTAGGAATATCTGAATTCTTTTTGTTTAATTACAAGAATATGTTTAGGCAAAGAAATAGATTTTAACAGTTGATGGCACTTCGCTATGAAGTCACATTTTAAAGTATTATGTATTGTACAGTTGATAACCAACTTTACAGCTGGTAGTAATTATTTTCACTGTCTTTTGTGCCTATGGAGTAGGACTAAATCCTTAGAATATATTGAAATAATTTTTAATTTTCTATAATTCCCATTTCTTTCTCAGTTCGTGTATAGTTTCACAGTGAAGAGGGGACGATGAAGTAGGTCAGTTTTACTGCAGAAAGTGAAGCCTTATTTAGGATTGCTGTAACTTCCAGCCTGGAATTTAACTTTTCCTGAGTAGGTGGTGCTGGGGGAAGATGACCGCATGTGTTTAAATTGTGTTTTTATGATGCTTAACATTTACGTTGCTCTTAGTATGCTGCGTATGATTCTCTTGTGAGAATGTGGGAGAAAAAGGAATTTGGATAAATATCCTTGTTTATTTTTAGTATTATAAAGGGGAGACCAGTAAAGAAATAAAACCAGTCTGTTTATAACAACAGAAAACTTCCCCAGTTGCCCATACTCTTCAGGGATGTAATCTGAAACCACAAAGATGGTATACGTAGATCGTTGTGTGTGACTTTTCTTGGTCTTTTTGAAAGCAGTTTTTTCAAATTCTTATATTATGTACCCAACTACAGCTATTTAAAAATCAGGGATATAGTTTTCAGGATTCGGTATGCACCCTTGTGTGTGGATATACATTTGTTTGCCTTCTTTTTTTTTGGCCGTTTTTTTTTTTTTTTTTTTTTAATTTTTTTTTTCAACGTTTATTTATTTTTGGGACAGAGAGAGACAGAGCATGAACAGGGGAGGGGCAGAGAGAGAGGGAGACACAGAATCGGAAACAGGCTCCAGGCTCTGAGCCATCAGCCCAGAGCCTGACGCGGGGCTTGAACTCATGGACCGCGAGATCATGACCTGGCTGAAGTCGGACGCTTAACCGACTGCGCCACCCAGGCGCCCCTGGCCGTTTTTTTTAAAAGTAATCTCTACACCTGGTGTGGGGTTGAACTCATGACCCTGAGATCAAGAGTCATGTGCTCTCCCCACTAAGCCAGTCAGGTGCCCCTTTTCTGGCCATTTCTAAAGTGGGCCTTAACTCTTCTTGAATTAGCCATAGAATTGCACTTGTCTCCGCCTCCCTTGTGTTTAGTTTCACTGTCAAGCACTGAGTCCAGAAAAGATGCTAGAAGGTTGGAATGTGGTGGATGAGGTAATTGAGTGTAGCCTTGTTCTGGAGGTGGTGATGATAGTTTACTATGGAGTGTTCATTTTGTGTTGGGCATTCTTCAGTCTTTTCTTTACAACAGTCCTAAGAAGAAGAACCTATTATTGTCATATTATTCTCTTGTAATATGATAATTTATATATTTTCTCATGTGTGAGGGTACAGACTAGAGTATTTAGCTATGATCTTGTCAGAGATTGTCACTGGGTTAACTTTATTAGTTGTGTATTGATTATGTATAATGAGGGAGTAACAGTAAATCCATAAAGTGAAATTGAGAGGAGAATGTCCTTTTTTTTTTTTTCCCCCTCTCAAGGAAAAAGTGCATGATCATGGTTCTATTTGAAATGCTGAAAAGCTCGAAACAACCCAAAAGTTCCATAGGTAAATGTTAAATCTTAAAATGTTCTCTATACAATATTTTATGCTTCAGAATTAGTAATGACTATATTGATACCTGTAAAGATGCATTTAAAATGGTAAATGAAAAGCCCCACAAATTTATATTCACACTGACAATCTAAAAAATAGACCTATATATAGCACTTTATTACCAAGAAATCTGTATCTCTGTGAATACAACTTTGAGAAGCGGACAGTGCAGACAGAATGAGTAGGAAGTGACAGTTGTGTTTTGGAAAGCACTAGTGGCCAATTGGGTAAAGGAAAACAGTTAATTTAGAAGACTGGGATTAAAATAGAAGAATAGCAAAAATAAAGTTGGGGCGCCTGGGTGGTTCAGTCGGTTGGACATCTGACTTTGGCTCAGGTCTTGATCTCACGGTTTGTGGCTTCAAGCCCTGCGTCAGGCTCTGTGCTGACAGCTCAGACTCTGTGTCTCCGTCTCTATCTGTTTCTCTGTCCCTCCCCCACTCGTGCGTTCTCTTTCTCTCTCTCTCAAAAATAAATAAACTACCCAAAAAAAGGTCAATCAAAGGACTCTGTCCTTTTAAATTTTGTAAATTGTCTTTGTTAAATTTTCCAGAAAATCTTTAGGAATGACACTCTGTGCCCTAGAAATGGAATTTCCCAGAGAAATTGTAGAAGTAGTATTTTCCCAGAGTGCATTTTGCAAAATTGTTTACGAAGTTAATAGTGTTACTTGTGAATACAAGTGTTTGTAGTGAAGCAAATTTGGGAAATCCTGGTTTCATAAGATTAAGCAGATTCTTTTGTGTAGGACTTACCAGCACCCTTAAGGAGCATTTTCCAGGTGGAGGCACATTATATAGTGTAGCATTTTATAAACTCAGGTACCTGGGACCGCAGAGCTGTTTAGTTCTTATTATAGGAATAACGTTCTGCAGAATATACTTTAGGAAGCATTCTGGAGTGTTGTGGAGGTGTCCATGAGCAGGCATGAAGGGGTACACATTGTGGCTCTCTCTGGATGGGTAAGGAGCTTGAGGTAGTAAGTTAAACTGTATCTTAGAGGAACTGTCCCAAAGCGAGGAATGATTATAAATCTTTGCTGTTACATTTTTTGCTTTTGAATAAAAATTCATGAAAATGAATTCTACAGCTAATCTAAAAGTAATCTTTGTTTTTAATGTCAGAAGTAAGCTCTGTGGAGGAGAAGTCAAACTTGAGAATCTGCATTTGATTTGGTTTTAATCTCTTAGGATCTAAGATAAGCCTATTATAAATTTGTAAAGATACAACATTTAGCTCTTGGCTTGTTCCATAGAACTGGCAGATGAATAATGGATGAAGATTATTATACTTAAGTAGAACCTGATGGAATTCTCCGTGTCTTCTTTCCCCCTCCTCCTCAGCCCTACTCCTCACTTCAAGGTTGCCGACAAAGTGCATGTGCCAGCCAGAGCCAGTGGCCTTTGTCTGTCCTCAGTTCATTGCAGCTCTCTGCCTCACCCAGCCCAGTTGTCTACTCTGTCTCCGGAAGCACTCCTCTCTTGGCTTCTGTGACATTGCGCTCACCTGGTTTTGGGTCCTTCTCTCCGTACTCTGCATGTAGCTTTGTAGGTTCCTCTGCTTACCTCCAAATGTATTAGACCTGAGGGCTCAGTGTTGGGTCCCCTTTTCCTGCTTTGTACTCACTTTGTAAATGATTTCCTTCAGACTCGTAACCGTCTCTACTTACCCCTCTGGAGGTGAGGACTCCCAAATCTCGTCTCCAGTCAAAAACTAACCATTGTACTTAAATGCTTCACAGGTAACTCAAACTTTGTGTTCAAAACTAAATTAAAAAAAATTTTTTTTTTAATGTTTATTTATTTCTGAGACAGGGACAGAGCATGAGTGGGGGAGGGGTAGAGAGAGAGGAAGACACAGAATCCGAAGCAGGCTCCAGGCTCTGAGCTATCAGCACAGACCCCGATGCGGGGCTCGAACTCACGAACTGCGAGATCATGATCTGAGCTGAAGTCGGACACTCAACCGACTGAGCCACCCAGGCGCCCCAAAACTAAATTCTTGAAATCTTCCTCTACTTTCCAACTTATTCTTTACTCACTCTTCTGTCTGCATTAATGGCGCTACCATCCTTCCAGAGTTTCCCTCCTCAATCTCTAATTCTTCACTTCTACTTGCCCAGCCCCCACTGTCATCCAGGCCACCAGAATCTCTGGCTTTATTTCTACAGTTTCCTCTTCCCTGATCTCCTCACTTTTATACCTCTCTCTTCAGCCTTTTTTTCTACCCAGTGGTCAGTTATGTTTCAAATATAAATCTGAACATGACACCCATTTTAAATAAAGCCTTGTAATGCCTTCCCCTTTACACACTGAACTTAGCACAAAATCCAGACTCCTTATAATGGCCTTAAAGGGACGTTCACAGGTTGGTCCTTCCCCTCTCTTTCCTACCTCATCTTGTATGGTAGTCTTGCCACTGTACTCCAGCTACACTGACCTATTTTCAGTTCCCCAAACATGCCAACTTCTTTCTGCATTGGCCTTCACACATGCCATAGCTTTTCCTTGGAGCAGCTTTTTGCCTGTCCTTTGCATAGCTGACTCATTTTCACTGTTCAGTCCTAACCATCCTCCTTAGGGGAAGCCTTTGCTGACTGTAGGTTTATGTATCCCTCCCCCCCCCCCCCCATGACTTTGCACCACTGCTCTGTTATTTCAGAGAGCCCGTCACAATTTGTTTATTTATACTCTGTCTCCCACACTTGATTATAAACTCTTGAAGGCAGAGACGGTACTTATTGTATTCATTAATGTATGATCAGCATATAGCATGTAGGAAAGTGCCATATAAAAATGTATTGTTAAATTAAAAATGCAGTGACTGAATGTAAAGAGTTCATTTTTTTATGTTACTTTCTTTATTGTATTCTGAGTATACTGAGTATGTGTCTATAGCTATGAGCTCAGAGTAGTCACTTATTGTTTCATTCAACAAATTGATTCAACAGTTGCTAGGGTAGAAAGGAATGATAAATGAGGTAAATGATAAATAGGACTGTGTCTAAGAGCTCATAATCAAGTAGGGAAAACAGACAAGTAAACCAATAATTATAATACAGTACAGTAGCTGCTACAATTTAGGCTTGTACTGAGTTCATTAGGACCCCCAAATATGGGTATTTTTCAAGGGGTGTCTTTGAAGGGCTCTGGCATGGAATATAGCCAGGACCACTAGGCAAGTCAGATAGGAGTAGGAAACTAGAAGGATGTTTTTACCAAGAGGTTGTATGAGATGTTAAAACAGCAGGAAACCCAAATCTATTAGGTTCCGCAGTTTCTGATAGCAAACATTAAGAGATTGGATAGCAAGATATCTCAAAAACTTTTTAAAAATTTGAATCTGTTCCTGAGTTTGAGTAGGGACAAGCTGGGTGTGGCGATAATGAAGAATACCCATGAAGAATACATCAGGGTCTGAGGCTAAAGATGTGGTAGGACAGAATCCAGATTGAGAAGGACACCCTGTGCTGGGCTAAGGGTTGGGACTTCAGAGAGCCCCTGAACAGTTTTAAGCTGAGCTATGTAATGTTTCAGAAAAGTCATTCTGGTGGCACTGGAGAGGAGCGGTCTGATGGACATGTACTGGAGACAGACAAGGATAGAGGAAATGAAATAGACAACTGGCAGAGGAAGAGGAAGGAACAGATACAAGAGAATTTAAAAACACTGGTGAGGAAGGAAGATGATTTCCAGATTTCTGCTGATTTGCAGAACTAGTTGACAGAAGTATTGTTCATTAATTCAGAGGAAAGGGTGAGGAGCACATTTTAAGAGGAACGATACTCTTTTGAATTATTGAATTTGAAGTAATGGTACAATACATATTCCTAACTATTAGATGACTAAGTATTCATGGTCACTATTAGAGATTCAGTCATGATGGTGTATGTGGCAATTAACATACAACTATTTAAGACCATGGGAAGACATGCAGAGGAAAAAAGCCAAGGACAGAATCCTGGGGAACATACATGTATACAGAGATGTTAGTGAAAGAGAAGTCTCTACAAATATGACCAAGAAGGAACAGTTAGAGAGGTGGGAAGACAACGGTGCTGACTTTCAAAGAGAAGGTAAGAACTCAGAGGTGTCATATACCATAGGGACCATGATAGTAACAGGAGAGTAATGGTCCTTCCATTGTAAGCTGATTAGTTTTCTTGGCTACAGACTATACTTCCAACCCTAATTATTTTGAAAATATCTGATCTTAGTCAAAGGAAGGGAAGGGATGATTGGTTATGTGGTTGCATCAGTTCAGATTGATCCCTCCCTCTGGAAAATCCATTAAATACACTACTGTATTGGGAGGGCATTATATTTTCATGTAACAAATACACTCTTTGTTATATACCAGACATTGAAATTGTAAAGCACTATATTTATTTGATGCAGTTTCACTACCCGTCATACAGTGAACATACTGATAGTTTTGTTTTTTTTTTAAGATAGCATGCTTTTAATGTAATGTTTAGTAGTAAAGATATGACAGTTAAAGGAATATAGGTCATCTTGAGAAGGCAGGTGTCCTTGGTACACTCTCACTCAGTTCAGTACCCAGTCCTTGGCTTTGATCAGATTGTGGGGATGCACTCATGTTAGCCTATCTAATAAGATACTCGTTTATAAGGAAACCAGAATGCTAATTAAAAAAATTTCAGTGAAACATCTAACTGAGCAGACAAGCTATTCATGCTTGTTGATCTTTTTTGGGAAAATTTTATAATGGAGTAGAAATACAAGCAGGTAAATGTGGGATTCTGAGTAAGGGCGATTCGTTGAATAATCTTATTTTGAAGGTGAAGAAAATTGGTCTGTGTTCTATATTCAGAGTCCTCTTTGGGTACTGTAACTAAAACTTAGCTGGCATTGAGGGCCTATGAGTAGGTGGTGTGTAGGGTACAGAGACCAGGAAATCTCTCTGTGCTAGAGGACTTAACCATCTAGTTGAGGACAAGTGCATTCCCTAAGCCTAATGACCAAAGAATTGATGCTATTTCTTCCTCTAAGCGAACTGGTATGAGGGATTTGTAATGCCTCGTGTTAGTGCATACTGTTCAGTGCAAATGGTTCTTGAAATGTACTAGAAAGCTATAATAATTTTTCTTTGAACCTTCAGGTTCTCCGGAAAAGAAAACTGAACATTCATCTACGAATCAAGAAAATAGTTCTGCAGACCCTATCAAGAATAGAAAAGCAAGTCCAGTATCTAAAGACCACCGGACTGGAAAGAAAACCTCAGAGAATTCACTGGTACAGGGTCAAGTGCAAAAGCGGAATGATGAGTCTGAAAGTGATTTCGAGTCAGATCCTCCTTCTCCCAAGAGCAGTGAAGAGGAGGAACAGGAGGATGAGGAAGTTCTTCAGGGAGAGCAGGGAGATTTTAATGACGATGATACTGAACCAGAAAATCTGGGCCACAGGCCTCTCCTCATGGATTCTGAAGACGAGGAAGAAGAGAAGCATAGCTCTGATTCTGATTATGAGCAGGCCAAAGTGAAGTACAGTGACGTGAGCCCTGTCTACAGAGACAAATCTGGCAGTGGATCAGCACCAGGTCCCACCGACACACTTCTCACCCCAACCCGGTTACCCTCCGTTGGAGTGGAGGCTCCCAAACTGGAATTTGATGTGTTCGGCGCTGTCCCCTTCTTTGCGGTGCGTCCTCAGCAGCCTCACCGAGGAGAGAATGAAAAGAACTTCTGTCAGCAGACCCTGTGTCCTGCTGTGGGTCTAGAGCAGGAGGAATTTGACGTATTCACAAAGGCACCCTTTAGCAAGAAGGTCAGTGTACAAGACTGCCATGGAGTGGGTCCTGAGGCACATGCTCTCCCTGGTGGCCCCAGAAGTGTAGATATATTTGGCTCCACTCCATTTCAGCCTTTTCCCACATCAACAAGTAAAAGTGACAGCAGTGAGGACCTTTTTGGGCTTGTGCCCTTTGAGGAAATAACTGGGAGTCAACAGCAGAAAGTCAAGCAGCGGAGCTTACAGAAACTGTCTTCTCGCCAAAGGCGCACCAAGCAGGATCTGTCCAAAAGTAACGGGAAGCGGCATCATGGCACGCCAACCAGCACAAAGAAGACTGTGAAGCCTACCTACCGCACTCCAGAGAGGGCTCGCAGGCACAAAAAGGTGGGCCGCCGAGACTCTCAAAGCAGCAATGAATTTTTAACCATCTCGGACTCCAAGGAGAACATTAGTGTTGCACTGACCGACGGGAGAGACAGAGGGAATGGCCTGCAACCCGAGGAGAATCTGTTGGACCCCTTTGGTGCCAAGCCCTTCCATCCTCCAGATCTGCCATGGCACCCTCCACATCAGGGCCTGAGTGACATCCGTGCCGACCACAACCCCGTCCTGCCTGGGCGGCCACGACCGAGTTCTCTGCATGGCTCATTCCATAGTGCAGACGCGTTGAAAATAGATGATTTTGGTGCCGTGCCCTTTACAGAACTTGTGGTGCAAAGCATCGCTTCACATCAGTCCCAACAGTCCCAGTCAGTTGAATTAGACCCCTTTGGTGCTGCTCCATTTCCTTCTAAACAGTAGATACTTCTGACGGACTCTTGGCATTAACTCCTGTTTCAAAAAAGTATGAATAGTTTTATGAATTTGAAAGAAAATTTATTTGTATAGCTCTTTATATCATTCATTCTTACAGGTCAATCAGAATAGGTGATTTTTAAATAAACCAAATAGTAAAAGGAAGCATCTCCACAGGGTAGTGACTTCCCATCTCTTCCACACAGGAGGAGCTCAACTGTTAGCTCTACCCCAGGTTTCGGCCACCAGATGTGACTGCACGGACATCCAGGGGAAGAACGTGCCGCCTTTCCAGTTGTGGAGCCACTGAAAAGGGACTGGAAAGGGGTGGCATTATTTTTATAACAGGATGTCACTTGTGTGTTCATTTCCCAGGCTCATGTCAGGATCCAGCATTTAAAACTAAGGTTATTTGTACATACATAGGTTGCATTTGTGGATTTTTTAAAGGTCTCTTCTGATTTCCACACAGTAAAAACAAACTCTGGTTCTCCTCAAGAATTGGAAAGTTATTATCTGGAGAGAGCAGAAATTTCAGTCTTTACACCTTTCTCAAAGAGCAGAGCCAGAAGTAACTGTTGTGCCTAAAACTGTTTCCTTTTAAAAAAACAAGTGCCATTAATAATGGAATATCTATACAGAAGCCTAGAACACAAACTAAAGAGTAGTAGCTGACGTGTGGAAAATGTAAAAGAAAACAATACAGAAGAGAGAAAAAACCTACTTCAGGAACACTTGATAATTGTTTTTGAATGGCTTCTTGTTCACAACTTTTACTGTCATGTCCCTAATAAAGCAGATTGTTGGAAAAATGGGGAGTGAGGACAAGGGTTGTAGTGAAATTTTACTTGAGGAAAAAATTATGTAGCTGAAACCCTGAGTTTTTAAGACGTTTACAGCGTAAAAATCATGTTGCATCTAATAATGTACTTTATTAAATTACCACCTTCACCAAATAGTCCCCAGGTCGTGAGCAGCAATTTTCTAGGTAGGTTGGGAGGGTGGAGTAGTTTTAATGAAGTGCACGGAACAGTGAAACCCATGAAGCCTTATAGGCAGGACGCCCGCATCCTGCTGTAAGTACCTCTGCACTAGTACACAAGATCTTAAAGTGGCTAGACGGTATTAGACGAGGAGGAGCTAGCCTCTCAGTTCTGCTAGTTGATGTGTCTCTGGTGAAAAGAACACAGCTACCAAATTGCCTTTTTTTTCCCCCCCACCACAAATCCTAATTAGAAACTTGACAATTTATAGAAATTGTTTAAGAATATAGAAATTATATGAATTACTGTGAATACAGTATCTGTGCTTCCTGTGTCTCCAGCTCTTTTAAGTTATAATGAACTGGCCTTCCCTATCAACATCTACAAGTTTCTAGAACCGTTAAAGCTATGTACAAAAAGGAGTGGAAACTCTTATTAACCGGCACTCTCCTTGATTGCTGTATTTTAAATGAGCTTTCTTTGAACCCAATTAAATGAGTAATCTTATCTTAATTCTAGTACCCCAAATGGGATGAGCTGTTTGTCTGTTTTCTCAGTTCTAAACTTGGAAGGAAGCAAAGTATGTATGTAACTATATTCATTTTTTATTTTTTAAATCAGATATAAATTGGTGGACAAACAGGGAAGCAATATGTGAATCTCCATGTAGCAGAGGCAGACCAAGCATTATATTACTGCTTAAGAGTTGTATTTTTAGAGCCCCAACTGCACCAATTACTTGTCCTTGTGCCAAAGGCAAATATTATGTTTGCACCTTTTTTTTTTCCCCGATTCTCAGGTTGATTAATACTGCTAATGCAAATGCTCAAGTAGATGTTTTTCAAAACTTTACAAAGTAGACTCAAGTGATACTTTCTTTTAAAAGTGAAGAGTTGATGATTACACATAGTAAATTCATGAACTACAGTAGGTTTGTATCAAACAAGAATTTTTTTATGAAAATTTGTTGGTTGATGTGTACACAGTATGCTTTGACTATTTTAGTCTTTGGCCTTGGTCTCTGCTAGACCTCATAATGAGTTTCATAATTTAAAAGGGGGTAGTGGATGAATTAATGTAGTCTCCTTGGGATGTAAACATGAAATACTTCTGTCTGATATTGAGGCCTTGCTTACACTTGCTTTTCGATACACTGCATAATTTTAAGTGATCTGGACACTGATGTAGACACTTTGGGCTTATAAAATTGGATAAATTCTAAGGAAACAATTGTGACATTGTTTAAAATATTTCCATTCTTATGTTTATTATATCACAGCCCAGTGACTTTCCTCTTTTGAGATGACAGCTCAGAGGAAACAACAGGATTCAATTAGGGGACCCGATGGGATAGAGATGGGGAGATTCCTTTGTGCCGAAGTAAAGGCATTTTCCCAAGGAGTACAGGATTAGGGTTATTTTCCATCACGTCCTCCCACTACAGTTAGGATATAGGTCAGTCCACATAGTGATGCCCAGGTAATTCCCTTAGGAGAATTCTGCGAATGGAGCTCCCAAGGTATGTCAAAGAGCCTAACATATACCTGGGACACAGCATTCAGTAAACGTTTGGGATCGTCCAATTCTTGTTTAAAAGAAGGAAAGTTGAAATTATTTTCCTGTTATTAATCAGGTGTCCTCTGTGCTTCTTTTGTATGTAAAATAGTCATAACTAAACCTGTAATACTTGAACATCACTAAGGGAAGTAAATTGTGAAGCTAGCAAAAATCTGAGGCCAAAGTTACTTCTGTCCTAACAGCTTTAATAATGCTTGTTGATTTTGAATAATCGTTTTAAAAGTGGACCATTTGCTTAATTATTTTAATATGACTTCAGCACAATGTTAGTGTTAAAGATCAGTTTTTATGGCTTTAAAGAATGTATCTGCTGAGACACATAAGTTGCTTGGTGTATTAGGCGGAGGAGGAAAGGGTATAGGCTGGATGAAAATTTAACTGACTACAATATTTATTCAGAAGTATCAATTGGGAAATTGTGTAATTCTCCGACTGACCCACCCCACCCCTGCGCGCGCGCGTGTGTGTGTGTGTGTGTGTGTATGTGTGGGCACAGTAAGGACATTATTTGGAATTGTAGATAGACACACCTTCTGATCCCACCCTGTTTAGTGTTTAGCAGTGATAGATTGTCGTCATACTGCTGGCGGAAAATAGTAAGGTGGAGCCCACTCTGCTGCGCATCAGGCAGAGCAGTTTTCTTACTATTCGGCCACTCTGCTTCGTTTATTTTAGGTTTGGGTACTTCATTTAAGCATTGCTAGAAGGTACACAGGTATTAATATCACTAGTTCTGAGGAGTTTGGGTACATTTGTCTTAATACGTGTAGAATATACAGTACACTTTTTCTTCCTTTTAGCAAAATTCCTCATCATTTTTAGGTCTCATACTGAACTGACATATCTACTGTGAGAATAACAAATGTTTGAAAACTTTTATACATGGAGGTGTTTATATATTGAGAAAAATATATACACACACATGCATGCACATGTCACATCTCTCTGCTGTGGAGTTAATGTGAATTTCTCATTTTAAATGGAATTGCAACCACAATCATTAATACAAGAACATTCACTCCTAGGGAGGTGTTTTACAAAAGCCACTAAACGAAGGAGGTAGGCAGATGAAAATGCCAAGGGTTATCATTTGGGTTTTTTTTTTTTTTAATTTAAAAATCTATTGTGCTACTTTTGAAAGAATTGTTTTTATTACTACGCTCTTTTTGTGATGGAAAGGTCATCTAATAGTAAGTGTTATAGTAATAGTAAGCTACTTTTTAAATTGCTGGCAAACAGCTTTAAGTGCACTTTCTTTGATTACACTTCCATTTTTTGTTAAACTTGAATTTTCTGAAGCCTTTGATGTACCACTAAGCAAATAACTTTAATAAACCTGATTTATGTGTTTATTATATTTCTAATTGTTACCAAACATACTTTCTAAAGTAACTTCAATCCTCAGATATAGCTGGGAAACTGAGATAGAATCAGTTGCTTTTTTTTTTTTTTTTCTTTTCTACATCTAATTAAGCACTAACTGATTTTACTGCTTTGTTGCCTTTACATTGCTTATTCTTATTGACTGAATTCTGTCCCTCATTCACTTTGTTTTGTTTGAAATTTAAAATTATTTTCTTACTGTATTTATCATACCTATTGTTTTAATAATCTGCTTTCTTTAAATGCAATAAATCCCAAATGGATTGCATATTCTTTATAATTAGTGACTTTGGCGTTTTTCATTGTTTGTCATAAATGTTTTGGATGTAAACTTCTATTCAGTTTTCTTTTATTCACACTACAGACATTAAGCACCTATTATGCTCCAGCTAGTAGAATAGAAAAGGGAAAAGGGATTAGATCTCAATCCTTAGGGTAAAGCTCACAGTGTAATTCAAGAAAACCTGTTATGACCTAGCATTTTTTGCAGCAAAAAACACCACATAGCACAATTTGTTCAGGCATTACAATTACTGATAATTATAATGAAGGTAAGGCAAAAACATGACTTTGAACTAGCTTTTGAATGTCTGACATTGTTTTTGCATTATGTATAATTTACTTAAGCTCCTTAGAAACTGGTAACATATAGAATTTAAAAACTCTTTGGTTAAATAAGATACTGTAATCCTTGATTATGTCAGAAAAGAGGCTTTGGCATGTTAAAGAGAAAACCTATTTATTGGATTGGTGGACTAAGTTTGGTGTTAAGATCACATTATCTTACATATTATTCCATAGTCTTTAGATTGGTGGCTTGTGGAAAGATCCATTTTATTATGAGCTGTTTTGGATGTAGTGAGATTTATCTAAAGTTATGTGGAAAAATAAGGATTTTGTGTCTTTTTAATAAATGGCACACAGTGTGGATTGTACTACTGTTCAAATTCAGTTATAGTTAACTGCTTTAGAGAAAAGTCTATGCTGCAATTAGAGCTATTTATTTTGAATAGCTTATCCCTTTTTAAGCAAGTCCAGCTCTGGCATCGTGTGTGGGATGCAGGTAATTATTCTCATATTGAAGGCACGAGTTTTACATTGCACATTTAAAAATAGTTCGCTTTTGCTTCAGGTGATTGGCACTATTGAAATTACATGTATGTTCTGTAGTGTTTTTGATCCCAGACATATAAAGCAGCACTAGAGCCTTGGTGACAATAGCATTCCTGCCCTCCATGGATGGAATTTTCACTTTTCACAAGAGACCCCTGCTGCTGGTAGCTCTCCCTCATGAAAGTGTTTCCTTAAAGGTAGTTGCAGTTTTGGCTCCTTATCTCACCACCTCCTCAGAAGTCTGGTACAGAGTTTTGGGGGACACTGGTATCCAGTAGCATCTGTACCTCTTTTTAATACAAACATAGTAATTGTGATAATGCATATAAAAGACTTGTGTCCCTCCCCTGGTGGCTGATTCTTCACACATTTTGGCAGGGATGGGATTACCCAGAATGATGACTTCAGGTGGATACAGACCTACTCAGCTCAGCAACTGGCAGGGATCCAGAAGTGTAGACTTTGCCCCTTCATGTTTAGTACAGGGCAAAGATATCTCCAGGTAGGTACCTGCCAAATGGAGTTGCACACCTTTATGCCAGTCAGTCACAATCTTCAAATCGGTTACTTTGTCCAGGTGGGATGCCATAAGATGTGACAGTCCCTGAATTCTTCATTCCTGATTCTAAAATATGATTTTGAAGCTGTTACGTATTATAAAGAATGACAGGCAGCACTTAATATATTTAGTAAACCCAGTTTATTTACATAATACATATTTTGCCATGCAGCTTACTGAATTGCACTCAGTGTCATAACAAAAAAGACAAGCACTATCTTTTGAAAATGGCTTTATATAGAAAGATAATTGCCTCAAATTAGTCAACTACAACCTTATAAATCACTATAGACAATTTAAAACAGCCATGGATAATTTTAAAATGTACTTGTAAAGTCTGTAGGTAAAGAGCTTTTATAGTTTACACACTGTAAAATTAAAACCAGCCTTTTAGTACGGTAGCTGAATTGTGTATTTTTAATCTTATTTTAATAAATCTATAAAAACAAAAATAACTCAAATATACATTATTACAAGGCTCAGATCTGGAGGCAATTTTTAAATAGTTATTCTTTAATGTTAGCAATGTCTTAAAAATTTTGCCAGTAGTGATATGCACACAGTAGGTGGTCAATAAACGCTGACATACAGAAGTGTTTATTAGTTGACAGCAATCCACATCCATTCCCTACTTTATAATAAATATATCATAGTAAAGATGAAAATGAGAGCAGATAGCTTTCTTACAGTATTTAACATTTTCATAAAAAGATGAAAGGTTTACATGGTATACTTCTCCCTACAGTCAGACCTGTATGCCTTTTAAATGAAACAAAACAAAACAAAACAAACCCAAAAAACAAAACAAAACAAAAAGTCAAACACAGTATGATCTTTTTATCCATGAATTCAGATGGCAAGGATTAAATAATTGATATACTATTACAAAAAACCAGAAATATTTTTTAAAAATTAAGAGAAAGTGAAACTTACAGTTCAATATGTTTTTATTTTGAGAAGATTTTATAGTAAAAGTGGTATCAGGCCTAAAATAACTAGACTTTTTAAGTATAACTACTCAGTGTATTTTGTTTGGCTAAAATGACAAAATATCTATTTAAAATCAGTATCATGTAAACCCGTAAGAGATGGTTTAGGGAAAATACATCCTATTATCATTACACTAAAGTCTTCTTTCACTTAACACATAGATCAAATCTGTGGCCTTATAAAATAGCCATTTTCAAAGCAGTGTGTTCCATCATCATAATGGGTATAATACAGCACCCTTAGTCTACTGGGAAGATTCTACTTACTGAGATACTAGCATGGGGAATTTATATTCCAAAAACACTATACTGAAAAGAAATACAAAATTTTACAGATGCATAAACTGAGGCACATTAAAGTAACATTCCTAATACCAGATGTATACGTGGCAATGTGGAAATAAGCTTCACCATCAATCAACACTTCTGATATTTGGTAATTCCAAGGTTCTGAAGATACACCAGTATTCAAAGCAACTCCTGTCAACCCATTAAGAAATCTGAATAATAATTTATATTCCAACGAACAGCATGTTTTTGTGAATGACTGCTTTAAGGAACTTAATTTATACATGACAAGGCCAAAGAACAAGAAGAGTGCTGTATGGTAGGTCAGTGAGATCTATTTTTTAGGTATATATAATGAGTAAACTTAATGTTTCAGGCTCAAATATTAGTGTTATCAATACTGTGAGTTGTCAATAAAATGCTAACACATGCATAAACGGAAAGACTAGAGCACAGGTAAACAATCATGTCATCAAATGGGGAATCAGCATGACTTTGTTCTAAGGCTTAAGGTTCATTTCAGGGTCAAGACTGGGCCATCTGGACTCTGTGGCCTTGAAAGTGGCACCCATCTAATTGGGAACCCCCATCCGTCACGAAATTTAGGACTGCAAATTCAGTGAAATTTTTCTACAGGAATTTTGGAACCAAAAATCTGTAATCCACTGGCAAGAGTGCAATTATTATATGGAACTAAATAATATTCTTCAAAATTAAAAGGATTAAATGCTAATAATGTCTTAGTTATTATTAGACCACAGAATTTGTTGCCTGATCATATAATCAGTTTTTAATGTGATTCTTATCCGATGGAAAATGATGCAAGTTCTTTTCTTCTCAAAGCCTCTCTCAAGGGAGGAAAGGATTGAAGTTTTTATTCTAGCAAACCAAAAAATACAATGTTCCTAAGGAGAAGAGAGACTATAGCTAAAGGAAATCATATTTTAAGTGCCAGTTTCTCACAAACCATATATTTAAAGGCTAGTAATTATTCAAAACCAGTCTCCTAGCTTACGTTAAGCATAGGCTATTGCAACCTTCGCCTGGTTAGGCACTTAAAACTTGATCAACTACTGTAAATATCTTCTATTAAAGGAATCAAACAGGATGACTCCATTTTATAATGGAGGTGAGCCCTTCCTAAACAAATTAAGCTGGTGTTAAGTAAAACAAATACTATTTCTATACTGGTTTCACATTCATTGTTATTCAGATGTTTCTTATAAATGCCAACTAATTTTCACTTTCTGTACAAGCAGCAAATTAGTAGTTTTAAGGGCTGTAAAGTAGTTATTATTACAGATCCCCAAGTATATTTTTCCATTTTTATAAAGTAGTACTCATGATATATTAAATAGGAGGAAAAAAAAATTACGGTGAATCTTAGAAACAGTGGGGTATACAACTCCCCATTACATATTGCTTAATAACTGAATACAGCAGGTGGCCATACCTGAATTCACAAATGTGAAACATAGTCAGGGCAAGGCTTGCTATGTCTGTACTGCATGACATACACTGTTGACTGATGCCACCAATATAACATCACTACTGCAAGGATATGCCATATTTGGTGGCTTGATCCGAGGTAGTTTAGTTGTCCTAGAAGGGAAGGTAGAGAAAAAAGAATATTGATTCTAATATTTTGATATTAAAATAAGAATATATTCCTATGTCTGGCCTTGGACATATGGCTTAGCAAAAATATTTTGGCCATCTCAGAGCACCTGGAGAGTAATTCAAACCCAGATGTTTTTAAAAAAGGATGAATTCATATTTTGGTCTAATTTAAGGACATTGGTGAATTTTGGAAATACTATTCCAAGTGTGTTCTCAAATCTAATTTGGTTAATTTCAGGAATTTGACCTTTTGTCTCCAATGTCTTATACATCTGGATACACACACACACACACACACACACACACACACGTATATATCATGGGTTACATCTGCAAAATGCAATTAGTAATGGCTTCATTAAGTAAGGTTGATTAGTTCATATACAACTTAGAACTATTTCTCTTTGTGCTTAAAGTTTAAATTCCAAGGAGATGAATTAACATATGGGAAGCCTCTTGAAAAATACCAAAATAAAATACAGAGTTATAGAAATTTAAATGTAAGTAACTTTTTCTTACTCATGGTGCTTCTATGGTCATGTAATATAAATATTCTCTAACCTTACCTGTCTTATCAAGAGTAATAGTACACTATATAGATTTTATTTATTTAAATGTTCATTTTTGAGAGAGCTCAAGCTGGGGGTGGGGCACGCAGAGGGGAGGACTGAGGATGTGAAGCAGGCTCTGTGCTGACAGCAGTGAGCCTGAAGTGGGACTTGAACTCCTGAACCCTGAGATCATGACCTAAGCCGAAGCTGGATGGATGGTCAACTGACTGAGTCACTCAGGTGCTCCAGTATGTAGATTTTAAAGTTTAAGTCAACACAATCCTTTCCACAGGGGTTTCTACCCTTTTTTTGGTGCCACAGACCACTTTGACACTCCAGTGAAGCTCAAAGACTCATTTTTAAAAGCACAAAATGCAGAGGACTACAAAGAAAATTGATCACATTGTAATACAAGTATGCAGATCCACTTAATTCTGTCCATGGACACCTTTGGTGATCTTTGGACCCAATCAAATATCATTGTGATGTTTACATATTTAAAAAAATGTAACTGAGGTGAAAGTAATTTCTTAGGTATAAATTTTTTTATTTCACAGTATTCACCCACCATCTTACCACCACTGCACATATTTCTCTCTCTCTCTTTTTAAGTTTATTTATTTTGAGAGAGGGAGAGAGGGAGCATGTGTGTGAGTAGGGGAGGGGCAGAGACAGGAGGAGAGAGAGAATCCCAAGCAGGCTCCGCACTTGCAGGTTGTGGGGTTCATGGTTCAAACCCATGAACCATGAAATCATAACCTGAGCTGAAACCAAGAGTTGGACACTTAACTGACTGAGCCACCCAGGTGCCCCGCACATGTTTCTCTTTACATCCGGGTCATAAATGGGGACTGGCCAGCCAGACAAGGTTTCTAAGCCACTCATTCATGAACGTCTGAGACTATAACTTTTATCTGTAAAGACTTTTTGTCTTGTATGGTCTCCATATGTCCACTGCTCTACTGTGCCTGTACTCCACACATTCAGCTACTTGGGGCACATTTTATGTCAAGATCACCTGGAAGAAAAGTGACATAACATTTGACCTTTTATAGGTGTCCTCTATTAGGTAACTGGGAACTTCAGATATGAATATTCTAAGGCATAAAAACACTATGGCCATAACTATGTAGTTCAGAAAAATTTCATCATTCAATTTTCTACGTGTACTTGTGATGAAGAAATTAATAATAATTATTAATAAGGTGATATAAAAATGCATTTTGCCACAACTGTTTTTTGAGGAAAATTCTGCTCTGCATGAAGATGGTCTTCAATTAAGGGACATGTCCTTCTTATGTTACTAAATCCTAACGTTTACACTCAGGTTCTTCTTGGTACTCCACTTTTAAAGCTCAGAGGTGAAAAAACCAAGTGCACAGAAGAATGCCTGAGGTTCTGTGATCTATTCTCTAGATCAGGGTTTCTCATCCTTTCTTCTTCCCAACACATATCATAAGTGGCATAATCCTGTCTTCAATTCACTGTGGAAGATTCTTCACCCAAGAAGGAGGGACAAGTCTGCAGTTTGAATTTGAGCCACACACCTACTTCTACCTCCCCGAACCAAAAAAAATCACTGCTGTATGCACTTTGTTATTCTCGACTCAAGCCAAAGGTCACCTGGACTTGCATCATTCTGTGCCTTACTAAACCCCATTTTTCACTTACGGGACTGAGGTGGAGGGACGTCATCATAGTAACAACTGCTAACGTGTATTGAGTGCTTACTTCTTGTGAGGAACCTTGCTGAATGGTTCTTGTACATTTTCACACGTAATCCCCACAATAACCCCATGAGGGAAAGTAGTATCTCCATGCTCAGATGAGGAAATGAGCTGAAAAAGTGAAGTAACTTATTTAGCTCATGCAGCTAGTAAGCGGGCAATATGGATTTGAACCCAAGCAGTCTGACTCCAGAGCTAAAGCTCCTGAACAAGCAAATACATGTTTTGGAGAACATTATTCATTCTACCTGGTATCCTGTTAGTTATTTTCTATCAGAAGTCTTTTTCTCTGGACTGGAGGATCAGGGAAATCTTTCCTTCTATTGAGTCACTAGCTTGTGTATATTTTGGGGACATGAAGACCCTTAACTTACATTATTTGTACTGGGTGCCAGGAAGCGGAAATGCAGACTGGTGATCTTTATTTATATTTAGAACCTCATGATGGATATATGGTGAAGTGGTCCTAACCCTGGCTTCTTTTCATTATCATCTTATTATTTTCCTCTGTCTCTTTTCTTCTTATTTTATGGATCTCTGCATATATAAATTATTTTTTAAGAATGAGTTGGTATATAAAGAAGTCATTGGTAATAGATAATTAGTACTTCACAAAATAAACAGTGGTTGGGAGTCAGAAGAGTCCCAGCTTTGTCACTAGCTCCTAATTGTGAAATGGTAGTGACCTCATCTACTACACTCAACTCGTGGTGAGGAGGAAAGGAAGTCTATGGAAGCCCTTTGAAAGTTAAAGTTTTAGATAACATTGGACAATAGGAGAGCCTTTCTATAACCAATAATACTGAAATAACTTTTGATACTCTGAAACATACACCTCCACCATATATTTAGAATAAAGTCACAAAAAGCACTATAAAAGTGTTACTTACCTGGAAAGTACCGTTCTGGAACTTTGGAAATGTAGAATAGGAAAGCAAGAAGAGCAATCACATACATCACAATTACACGGGGTGCAAAGTCCTGAAAAGCAAAACATTTTTTCACAGATCTTCCTACTATGACCGAATTCCCAATTTACTGTGAATCTAATTCATTGATTAGGTAGAATTCAGAGGCAGAATTTAAGCCCATTAAATCTAAATTGCTTTTGTAGAGAGTATCCAATAATAGAAAACTTGCTCTCAATACTGTAGAAAATAGCCCACAGGAGGGAACAGAGAGTGTCCTAAAGGTTAGGGTAATAAAGGAAGTAGAGCTTGAACATGGCTGAAGGTCCTAAGGACACCCAACTCCACCAACATAGTTTCATGGGTGGAATGCACATGGGGAATGGAGTTATCAGCTGAAGAAGCAAAACACTGAAGATCAGGGACCTGTGGCCAGAAAAGACTGCAGAGGTTTGGCCAAACAATGCAATGTGTTCCACCATCCCAGATAATGGTCCTCTTGAATACTACTATATGAAGCAGTCCATCTCTCAGCTCCACTGGAAAGCTTTCCCTTGCCCTAAGAAAATTACCCAGCTATAATTTATTTTATAACAATTTTGTATATTGTTATCAATTCTGGTTGTAAACCTAATACACCAAGAAGACATTTAAGAAATAGAGACAAAATTACTTCTCTCTACAAATATTTGAGAATTATCAGGGTCCTCCTGAAAACCTACATTCTTAGACTAATGAACATGAGATTTCTCATTCTAGAACACAACTGCAACCAATCCCCAGGATTAGCCCTTCCAGAACTTTTCATTTTTGGTTAAGTCTCTCTCTCTTTCTCCATCTTTTTTTTTTTTTAATTTTATGTTAGAGATAGAGAGTGTGTGAGTGGGGGAGAGGGGCAGAGGGAGAGGAGAGAGGGAGAGAATCTTAGGCAGGTTCTACGCTCCGTGTAGAGCCTGACACATGTCTTGATCCCATGACCCTGGGATCATAACCTGAGCCGAAATCAAAAGTCGTTCTCAACACAACTGAGCCACCCAGGCACCCCTCTCCATCTTTTCAAAAGTATAGCTTATTGGAAAATTTCTCTGGAAGTCTCCCTTCTTCACTGGAATGATCTGTGATCACATTAGATTTCCATCTTTCAGAACCACTATTTTCCTAAACCATATTTCTATTTTAAAATTTCTGAACACAGGAAAGTTCCCATATTTTTCTGAATTTCTCAGAAATCCATTGGCTCAATAGGTCTGGTTCTCTTTCTTTGTCATTATAAGATTAAAAGGGATGTGTATACATCATCCCAAATTTTGGCCTCTTCTATGTCAATAACCAGTTATTCATTTCTGGTTAGAATTAAATCTGGAGTTGCATTTCACCATTGTTTTCTTTAACTTATTTTCAAGAAGTAAAACTGTCAGAGAAGTGATGTTTTCATAGATATCAGGATCACTGAGGTTCCTCATCACTACTATCTCACTTTTCTCCTAAATTCCTATTTTTATGAAGAAAACATCACCCTTTTTCTCAAGTTGGCAAAGTGGCCAGATCATATCACTCAATTTGCTATATCACAGAACTTTCTTTCCTCCTTCTTTTCTTTCTTTCCTTTCTTTCTTCTTTTTCTCCTTTTCTTTTCTTTCTCCTTCCTTCTTTCCTTCCTTCCTTCCTTCCTCCCTTTCTGTTTTATACCTAAATGCTTTCTACCATGCTGTTACCAACTTCATGCAGTGTGTGTAAAGCCTATTATTAGTTCCCTGGTCTTCTAAAAAAACTAGGATTTTTTTTTTTTTTTAATAAAACCTGCATTTAAATCCCCATATTTCAGACAAAGGTCTCACTGCAACAAGTATATCTGCTTTCTGCTAGATTTCTTGGCATACTTACTGATGTTAAAAATTCTTAAATTTATTCTCCAGTGCATATTTAAGGCATTTTTACATGGATCTCTGAGATCTGAAGTCTTATTTCTAATCTCAAGAATACTGAGGAGTTCTCACTGAGCCACTTCTTTAATGTACTCCGACTTGGCCCATAATACCTAACTCTTATAGCTCTTCTTTTACTTCTCAATATAATTTCCTTGATGGGTGGGACATGATCAAATCTTCATCACTAGTTTCAAACTCTGACCTAAATTCCAACCCCATCTCCACCTTTACATCCCACAGGTGCCTCGACTCAACAGGTCCAAGGAAAAATCTTTCCCAGCTCCTTCTCCTCCACAAAAATCCATCAATCAATTCCTCCTAGTTCCAAATTTGCGTTATCACTGGCATTATCTCTGCCCTAGCTGACAAAGCTGGAAACTTGGAAGTCCTCCACTGATAATGACTTGGGTATTTACACACTCAAGGAGAGTTAAGAATATATCATTTCACAGAAAGATATCGCAGAAAAAAACAGTAGTTACACTTCTTTATCCTGCAAGGCGTACTTCTTTATATAGATGTGAAAATTATGGCATCAATATGCAGTTATAAGTATTTTCTCAAATGACACAGACCCACCCACCTGGTCTGATTATAGTACTTTACCCAAAATGAATACAACTGAAAGGACAAAAAAAAAAAAAAAAGAAAAAACCATTGACTACATTCAACCTACCTGTACAATAGGAGCACCGATTCCTCCATTGAGCCAAACCCAGTGAAGAGTTGGGATCACTCCGTATCCCGAAACAGAACAGAAGATGATAGAACGGAGCCTCTGCCACTGCTGGGTGAGGTAATTGGGATGGATCTGTGCGAAGAACACTGCCAGGATCATGGCAAGCACTGTGATCAAGTACACTTGACGCCAGTACTAGAAGGAAATCAAGTGTTAATTGTTACACAAATAAGAGAAGGAAAAGACTAATTCTGGCTTTTACATTATATGTAGAAGACTACTTATGTAGTTTTTTCATTTCTAAACATGATGAACTTCCTTCCTTACAACATTCCTGTTCCATATAACTGTTAGGTTTCTTAGGAGGACAAACCAAATTCCAAAGAGAGCTAGTGGAAACCACACTTACTCATAAAAAAGCATTTTTTGAGTACCTATTATATGCCAGAGACAACTTCAGTCCTGTAGAAACAAAGCTGACTACGACATGGACTCTCTCAGTGAGTGAGCTCATAGACTATGGGAGGGGCAGACATAAAGAAATGATTATAATCCAATGACAAGAGCTGTGAACAGAATGTGTGAACACAGAGGAGGGGACAATTGTTACCTAGAGTGGCTAATAAATGCTTCACAGAGGAGATGATATCTAAGCAGGGTCTTGAGGAATTCATATGATTCTGTGGGAAGAGGGAGTTCTCAAGGAAAAGGAACAGAGCATACGGTGGGAAGGTTTTGAGAAGGGAGGCTGAAAGGCAGCGTACTGTGAGGCTAAGTATTTGGAACTGTACCGTGCTGGCACTGGGGGAATGGCAGTGTTAAGAAGGAGATGACGGGCTTGCTTTTCAAAATGACTTATTAGAAATAGAACTCTGACATCAGTGTGAAAAACAAAGAGGTGACAGGAAGCCAACTAGAATATTAATTGGAATAACTGATTCAAAGAGAGAACAGGGGCTTGGGCTCTTGTTGAACAAAGAAGACAGATGTAAGCAGCAGATTCAGGAGACTTTTTAAAAATAAACTAAAATCTTAATGGCTGACTGGATGTGTGAGAGGGCAGTAGAAGATAGCTGGACTGTTCCCAGTAAGAAAGGCCATGCAAGTGGCTTTTACTAATGCAGCAAATGAGCAAAGATGAGCCAGGTGTGTCTGTGTGTGTGTGTGGGGGTGGGGGGTGAGGGAGAGAGAATGGGAAAGCATGAGACAATGATCATTTTAATTTTTTTTAATGTTTGTTTGTTTTTGAGAGAGAGACCGTGTGCAAGCAGGGGAGGGGCAGAGAGACAGGGAGACAGAGAATCCAAAGCAGGCTCCAGGCTCTGAGCTGTCAGCACAGAGCCTGATGCAGGCTTGAAAACACGAACTGCAAGATCATGACCTGAGCCGAAGTCAGACACTTAACCAACTGAGCCACCCGGGTGCCCCAAAACAATGTTCATTTTTAAATATTTTAAGTCTGAAGGGCTTATAGAATATTTAGGTATCTAAATGAGCAGTTGGAAGCTCAAAAGTTAGCATCACATGGGGCAGAGTTCTTCAGCTGGGCTCCAAGGACTTCTGTAGGGCTACTAGCTCCCTGAAATCCCATGTCAAATTGTTTGGTTAGTCTCTGCCCAAATGTACATTCTCCTGGACGGAGGGTCTAGAGTTTTCAATTGCATTCTCAAAGTAGCCTGTGTTCCTTAAAAGATAAAGAGCCACTATAGAAACCAGATATTTGGAAATGGTCGGGTACCAGAGGAAAGAAAACAATTTTTCCTTTAAATAATCATTAGTTCCAGGGGCACCTGGGTGGCTCAGTTGGTTAAGCATCCGACTTCGGCTCAGGTCATGATCTCATGGTCCGTGAGTTCGAGCCCCGCATCGGGCTCTGTGCTGACAGCTCAGAGCCTGGAGCCTGTTTCAGATTCTGTGTCTCCCTCTTTCTCTGACCCTCCCCCGTTCATACTCTGTCTCTGTCTCAAAAATAAAATAAACATTAAAAAAATTAAAAAAAAAATAATCATTAGTTCCAGTAGTTGTCTTTCTCCTACTTCTAGCTTTTCTGAAGAGAGATGCACAAAGTGTCCCACTAGTCTCCTGGATTATCAGGTATGTTTAGGAACAGGTAAACAAAAAACGGCTTAGGTTTCAAAGAAAGAAAGAATAAGTAAAACAATTCAATCATTACATAACTGCACTCACAAGCTCCTAGCTATCAGCTTATTCCCTCAAATTTTCTAAAAGATGTAAACAGTTTCATGCAAAATCAGTAAGTGAAAGCTGAGCAGATATGAGTACTTTACTCAAATCAAATTAATTTACAAGGTTAACTGCATATATGTTTAATTATATGCTTAAGTTCCAACATGATTAGGCCTAAAAAGCAAATGGCTCATAAGTAAGTGGCTACAATGAGCAATTCTCTTACTTCAAACCAAATTTATGATTTTCCTGTTTGCTAGTTTTACACTTCAGCTTTACTGGCAGTCATCTCTGTTACTGCGTACAGACAAAGGTCCTACTTAAGAATTCCCAAGTCAGCAGAATCCTGTGCTGTAGCCAGTCGTCCCAGGAAGTGACGGCTGGGGAGTCTGGCTTGGAGCACCTGTGACATGCGGAGGGCTTGTGGAGAGGACAGGCTCTAGTCCTTGTGAAGAGGGCTAGGGGTGCCTAGGATGTGAACTGCCCCCGAGCAGCTCTGTTCTGGCTCTGAGAGGAAGAAACTAAAGGACAAAAGAAAAAGAAAAGAGTAAGGTAGGAGGGCAGGACTTTCTGAGTGGGAGGGCTTGCTGGGCCCAGGGGAAGATTCAGTTTGCTTCCTCAACTGGGACATGAAGTAATGAGGTAGAGAGTTATCTTCAATAGTTTGGCGGCCCAATATTTTTAGCTCAGGTGCTATATGATCTGATAGCAGGGCTTCAAATGGTGCTTTGCACAAGGACACAACTGACTTTGGTGACATCAGAGTCAGAAGGTAGAGCTGATTTAGAACTCAGAATAGATGCATATTTGTTAAGTCACTTACCTCCTAGCTGGTCTGCCTCTATGCCTACCTCCAAATGTAAGACTAAGGAAAGGAAAACATATTTCTTATGAAGAATTGGGTCAACACACTCACAGACACACCCTTTATTTTTTCCACTGAAAGAGGAGTAAGGATCAGGGAAAATAGCAAGCAGCAGCCAGCTTCCTAATTTTATCAAGCGCTAACTTTAACTTCAGATCTATAGACACAAAAATAAAAGACATGTAATGTGCATCTGAGGGATCACATAGCTATATGGGTTTAGTGGAAACGTAACTTTTGGTTTTGAGAAAATTAGTTTACATTAGTTTCAAGAAAATATCTTCAAATATATATTTCAATGGAAAATTAGTAAAATGAGTATGGAACTGATAATAGATGTTAGAGATCGCAGGGCCATTTTGAAAAATGAGTTTATATACACACGAGACTCTTCTGTTTCTTCTATAACTTAATTATGTGTTTATTCAGAAGTTCAAAGGAAACATTCATGGCAATAAAACCCAAGACCTACATGAAAAGTAGAATATAAAATGTTTTAAGTTACTTACATTATTACAATAAAAAGCATAAAATACACCAGAGACATAGCAGCCCAGTATTCCAATAGAAATTCCTGCATAATCTAATGCCATCCATCTTCGACAGGTTTTTTCTGATCGATGGCAAGAAAAAAGATGATAGCCCACAGAGCAAAGCATACAGACCTATGGAAAATAGAACAAATCTTAGCAAAGCTAAACAAAAAGAAATTAAAGCAACTCCTGTGTGGCAGTCAGTTTCCTTTTTAAAAAAGTACCCACTGTAGAAGTAATCCATGTCCTTAAAAAGATAATCAAAGAACACAGAATTGTATGATGTAAAAACATAAGCTCCTCCCACTTAATCTATTACCCAGGATTAGCCCCTGATAACATTTGTTATGTGTCCTTCTAGGTATCTTCAAAGAATGTATTGAACATGTATGATATACAAGTCCACACAGACACATATGATATATACTTTTTAAAGTTAATCAAATGGAATCAAATTATACATTCTGTTCTGCAATTTGGTTTCTTCACTTAAGACTTTTCGTGTCTGTGCAAGAGTTCATTGTATAGAGTTTATTTTTGGGTTGTGAGTTAAACACAGCTTTGTTGTGTCCAAGAAAAAATGATTATGACTTATGCTGACTTTATGTGTTGCCATATTGAGAGCAAAGCTAATCTGATTCAGCTGCTCTTAAGATTGATAAGGTTGTTATGGTTGAACTCCCTTCAGCCATTAAATACCTGCTGTGTATCATGCACTGGGGATTCAAGGATGAGACCTCTATTCTCTGAGAGATTTTTCTGAAATGAATGAACGAACAGTGGTAATAGAAGAAGTCCTATAGGAAAAGTCAGTGCAGAGCACAGGGGAGGAGGGGAGGAATGGGCTTGTGGGTGTATGTGTGCATTTGGTGGGTGAAATGGTGGGGAAAAGAGCTTCACAGAAGGGATGCCACTTACACTGGATCTTAAAAGGCTGTTCTGGCATTCCTCAAGAATATAAATAAAAGTGCTCACATATTTATTGGAGGGTCCACAGGAAAAGCAACATATTGAAAACACAGACCATTAAGGACTGTCATGTGGCCCTCTCATAATACAATTATGACAAGTTCTACACATCAAAGAATTTTAACATCAATATGATGGGCTAGGTGTGCTACTACTGAAGAGTTTAAGTGCAGTCTTACAGAAAGGCTAAGATGGGAGGTTTTAAGAGTAGCCCTAGAGAGCAGTGGCAAGACCCTATCCTAAGCCAGTGACAGTGGGGGTACAGAAAATGGCACAGATAGATTATATGAAGTAGGTCAAACTGACAAATATTTTGTAAGCAACTGCTAAGGCAGACAAATGGTCAGGTAGCTATTCCAGAATCTGGTCATTAAACAAACCTAATCAGGCACCACAGCCTCAATACCATTATTTAAAAGTGTACCTAGCCGCAATGTCATTTCTTCATCCATAGTCTAAAATCTTCATCAGTCTGTGGCTTTGGCTACTAAGCCACAAGTCAGGAGTTCACTGACCCAATTAAATATAATTCTAAGAAGCTTGGTTATTTGTTTTCTCAGATTACCCTTCAGATTAAACACAGTAAATTCAGAGAATACCAAGGTACATATTTTCATTGACAAGGAAAGATCTCATCGTCACAATGTTGAGTGACACAAAACAGCAAGCAGAGATGATGATAGCTCAGAATTAGGTAGACAGGTAAGTAGGCAGGCAGGAGGCAATTGCTCATACACAAATGTCTGGGGGAACTTAACCGAAATGTCAAATGTGGTTACCTCTGGAAAGCAGAATTTCAAATGGCTTTTACTTTCTTCCATATACTGTTTTGTTTGTTTGAACTCCTACATGAATATATTTTATGGCAATAGTAAGAAATAGTAAAGCCAGTTTTATTGTGAAAAGGAAAATAAAGAGAAAAATTACAATTATCAAAAGGAAAGTTGAATATAGAGTGTAGTAGAGAACACTGAGTTTTTAAAAAGTAAACCTATACTTAGTATGTTCTGTTTTATTTATTTATTTATTTATTTATTTATTTATTTATTTATTTTTAATTTTTTTTTTTCAACGTTTATTTATTTTTGGGACAGAGAGAGACAGAGCATGAACGGGGGAGGGGCAGAGAGAGAGGGAGACACAGAATCGGAAACAGGCTCCAGGCTCTGAGCCATCAGCCCAGAGCCCGACGCGGGGCTCGAACTCCCGGACCACGAGATCGTGACCTGGCTGAAGTCGGACGCTTAACCGACTGCGCCACCCAGGCGCCCCAGTACGTTCTGTTTTAAAAGAAATGTATTATTATTAGAGTTCCTTAAAAAAACTGCCTGAAAAATTATCTGACAAATGGAGTATGGTTTCAGTTTTCTGGGAACTTTCCGTCTGTGGAATATCTCTCTCCATCAAGGTAGACAGAAAATCAGAGTGTGACATTCTATATCAATCTCCTTGGCATGATAACCAAATACTTCAGGATCTGGCTTCTTCTTCTTCAGCCTCATCTTTCTCCATTCTCCTATGATCCAACCAGAAAGGTCAACACCTACAAGTCCAGAAAGTGCTGAACTATCTCTTGCTTCTGGGCCTTTACACAAACTATTTTTTCTGCTTAAATGCCCTGCCTCACTCCCTTCGGCCCTCCCACCTAGGTGACTTGATTTTTATGACAGGTTGGTTTTGTTCAGCACTGTATTCCCGATGCCTAGCTTAGTGCCTGGGTCTAGATAGGAGGCATTCAAAAAAATATTTGGGGAACTGAATGTAAATGAAATGAATCTAGGGAAAGGCATGCCTATATTCTACTCTTCCCTCATACAGAAAGACCTCTAGGAAAGTTCAAAGACCTTGAAATTACATTCTACTATTCTACATTCAGAATGTACTCTAATAATCTGGTTGGTAGGAAAACACTGAGCATATAAAATGGTACACGTGAAAGAGGAAACAATGTTATGTCTTTTAAAAATTACATGTAAATTGGGGCACTGGGTGGCTCAGTTGGTTAAGTATTTGACTTCAACTCAGGTCATGATCTCACAGTTCGTGGGTTCGAGCCCTGCATCAGGCTCTGTGCTGACAGCTCAGAGCCTGGGGCCTGCTTCAGATTCTGTCTCCTTCTCTCTCTGCCCCTCCCCTGCTCGTGCTCTGTCTCTCAAAAATAAATGAATGTTAAAAAAATTTTTTTTTAATTACATGTAAATCAATCCTTGTGATTTACCATATTGCCTGCTCACTCTAAGAATTTAGAAAAATTGAGCAAGTTATAAATTTAATTTCATAAAAATAAAATAACAGAAATGGTAGTTTTCAGTAGGGAAGATGTGCTGTCTTCAGCTGTCATTAGCATCTTGTCCAGAAAGATCATTGCACTAGTAGCTAGAACAGGATTTAACTGTCCTGCTCAGTAACCCTGGGCAAGTCACTGTAACATTTTGGGTGTTTTTTCATTGGCAGTTGTAATTATTTCAGCTTTTCAGCTCTGCAATGCATTGTTTTCTTAAGCCAATATAAAAATTAATATGCTTTCCCTGAATTAACATCAGTTCTGGCTAGATGGTGAAGGAATAAAGGGAAGAGCTGGGGGCTGAGGAAAACATGTGGGATTCTCAAAGTAGATACTATCCATATAATTAACAGTAGAGTATAAACCAGTTCTGCTTATTAATGGTTATTAAGGGCATCTTAGTCTGTAAGATACATCTAAAAATTTAACTGTAAAGAAATTGATTCATTTTCATTTTCAAACCAGAGATGGATTCTAAGAGATGTTTAGGCTGCCATCAGGACAAAAATCAAACCTGAGAATGAGTATACCGTAAAAAATACTTAAAGAAAAAATAAATTTCAAATAATAATAACATAAAAATACAGGTATTCTTTCACTTAAAGAAATTTAAAATTATTCCAGAAACTAGAATTAGGAAAAAAAGGGGAGGGGAGATGTTCCCAATGTGTTTTTGGTCATTTAACTCCCAAGTTTTAACTTGAGTTGAATGATGAAGGTCTGAAGTTAAACAACACATTGTGCAATATCTGTGCAGCTGGCTTACAGATACACCTTTCAAACAGCAGCCACAGGTTAACTGCAGGGAGTGCTGGCCTCTGTTTGGAAGAATGGAGATGATAGCTTTCTCTTTTAATTTTTTTGTTTTTCTGTACTCTCTACATTTTATTTAATTTAAAAAATGTCAGCAGGATTATGGTCCACATTTGACTTCTTCTTTAGGATTATTTGCTTTTAAAACTATTATATGTAACTGTTAAAGGAATTTTACAGATCCTTGAAGAAAAATGTAAGTGCTAGGGAACTAACAAATACAACAGGTAGAGAGGAGGAGAAACTAAAAGAATCTGAAACCAGGCAAGCATAAAAAGACCAAAGGAAATGAACATTAAAGCAACAGCAAAACAAGACGTTAAAATTAAGACAGTAAGGAAGCAAATGCAAAATCTCAGACCTATAAATAGGAAAAAGACGGGGAACACTTCTCAAACAAGTTTTAAGCAGTAACTAGTGTTCTATCTCTGCCAGAAAATAAGAGTACAGAGGTTCCTATCCTTATATATTTTTTATCCTTATCTTAATCTTACAACAGAAATGTCTAAAAAGGGAAAGAAAAGGAAAGAAACTTTCTCAGTCTTTAAAGTCTGTTGGATTTCAAGTATACTCTAACAGTAAAGTCCAAATATACTCTCATAAAAACATTTTTGGTGCTTATATTATAAAAATGAATAAACTAACCTATATGCTATGTTGGGACTCTGTAAAGCAAGTGGTGGGCGTGAAGTAAGATCACTTGCCCAAGCTTGTCTGACTAAAGTTCTCTTTACCAATAATGGTGTTTGTGAAATGACTTACCTGGAAGCAGAAAAGACAAATAGAACAAATTACAAAATCTTCTCTGGATGCACTTGCCGAAGGTAACACTGATGTCATGTCATATATTCCCAGTGTAAAGAAGAGAAAGAAACCCAGCAAATGACTCCAGATATTTACCGTCTCATTAGATAAAATAAACAAACTGGAAAACAAACAAAAATGCATCTCAGATTTATACTGTCTTGTTCACTGTCAGCATCTAAAAGATTAGGGACAGTTTTGGGGGGCAGTTATCCAACACTTATTGCTTTAAGCCCTTACCCTCATATTTGCCTTTTAAATACAACATCTCACTCTGCTCAATTAATCTTTAAAAGGATATTAAAAACATTTTTTTAATGTTTATTTTTTGAAAGAGACAGAGTGTGAGCAGGGGAGGGGCAGAGAGAGAAGGAGACACACAATCCTAAGCAGGCTCCAGGCTCTGAGCTGTTAGCACGGAGCCTGATGCCAGGCTTCAATTCATGAACTGTGAAATCATGATTTGAGCTGAGTTCAGACATTTCACTGACTGAGCCACCCAGGCACCCCTGTTTAATTAAATTTTTAAGTTCATCCATGTCTCCACCAATCCTGACATTTTAGAGCTCTTTTGGTGCTCACCCTATTATCATATTTACCATTTCCCTCCTCATATGAGTTATTTATGTATAAATTCCTTCTTGTCCTCCAGCCTATCAACTCCCTAATGGCTGGCACCATCCTTCTTTATGACACCACTGTCCCAAGCATAGTGCCTTGCTCAGACTAGATGCTAAATGTCCATAGAAATGAATGTGCAGATTAAATCTGGATGTTAGCTACATACTTACATGTTTAAAAACAGGTATCTGAAAGCCTGCCAAGTATAAGGTCAGGCACAAACTTAAAGTACCTTTTTAGTACTCATCAAATGTAAATGCAAAATTAAACAGACTCAAGAGAAGCAGAATAAATACAAACTGTACCACTGGAAATGTCCTTTAAGACAGGCATGTCAGGGGTAGTGCCTGTGTGGCTCAGTCGGTTGAGCGTCTGACGTTTGATTTTGGCTCAGGTCATGATCTCACGATTTGTGAGATGGAGCCCCACGCTGGGCTCTATGCTAACAGTGCAGAGCCTGCTTGGGATTCTCCCTCTCTGCCCCTCCCCGGCTTGCCTGCACACACCTGTGCTCTCTCCCTCCCTCTCTCTCAAAATAAATAAATGAACGTTAAAAAAAAAAAAAAAAAGATAGGCATGCTGGAACAATTTTTCAGTGGCTGTTTGAAACCAAACTAGTTCACAGGTGGCATGACTTTCTCCTTTTTTAGGAACAATCGGTTACTTTTAACATCAGTACTATTTGCTCACTAAATGCCTAACTGCTTTGAGTTTAAGTCGTCTTGACAGCACAGGCTGGTGTAAAGTGCACCACGCCAACCACGAGTCACAAGGGTCACTGCTCCTGCATCCTCACCCTCAGCAACAAATTAGCTCTGTGATCATGAGCAAGTCACTTCCAGCTCCTCCATTTTGTGAACTGCTTCCCCAGCTGTGAATAGAACTCATCAATAGAAGGTGACATCATGCCTAATGATTAAAATTCTCTTGCAGTTCTCTTGCAAAATCAAATCTTTTTGTTTAAACTAAGATCTTTGACGTTTACTGGTTCAGAATCCTTATAAATAAGCATTAACGTATATACCTCCAATGTACTGAATTGGTAGGAATCACCATGGTTCTCATTTTCCCGCATCATAAACATAACAGGGTCTCACACTATCAATTGATTATCAAGAATAAAGTGAATCTTGTTATGAATTTCAGGTTTTACCCTGTACAAGCGTCAAGTAGCAAGACCACTTATATTGGGGCGGGGTAAGGACGCAGGAATGTGAAGGAACACCTGTAACTATACAACTGTTTTGACGATCAATACTCTGCTCTGCCTGTTGCCTCAAAACTTTTCACTTAGTGAAACCCAGTATACCCTGAGTAACTGAACTGAGAGCCACAAGCTTTGGCATGCTCCTTCCAACTAACAGTGTTGGCAGAACAGCTGTGACATACAAAACCTCTCCTTCCATCCAAAATCTGTTCTGGTCACTCTTGACAGCCAGAAGAAGAGAGGGCAGAAGCTGAACCTGGAAAAGACCAAGCTGGTGGGACGAGCACTTGGAAAAATATTCCCCGTAGAGAATCTACTCTTATGCTGTGAGAAGTTACCCATACTTTGTTCACCTTCAAAGTCAATAATCACAACGATAACAAGTGAGTCACCATTTACCGAGGGCTTGTTAGGTGCCACACCCTGTGTAGCATTTTATATACATAATCTCATTTAATCCTTGATATTTTTTGGAGCACACATTGTGATTACCCTCATTTTCACAAGAGGGGAAAATAAGGCTCAGAGAGGTTAACTTTGTTCAAGGTCCCACAATGGTTAAGTGCAGATCTGGATAACCAAGTCTTTTTGACTCAACAACCCAACATTAAAGCACTGTATGTATTTCGTTTCTCAATCCATGAGATTTGGACACTAACATCAGAATGCAGAGGACTATTGCTACGTGGGTATAAAATACTTAACGGCAATTCGCTACCTGCTCTGTTCTTGTGGAGTCCACATCCATAGCAGGGCCTAGCTCTGATTTCTTGTGTAATAAATTTATGCAAAGGAGACAGTGGGGGTCGGGGGGGGGGGATAGTACTTAGGATTCAAACTGTGAAGGCTTGTGGGCCATCCACTGAAGTAGGGATGGGCAGAAATGTCACTTTGTGACTGTGAGTCCAAAACACTTTCAAGACAGGACAGAAAAAACTGAGGAAAGACTATGCTCAAAAGAAGACCAAGAATCAGACACGTGGTTGCTTCTTGAGCAACTTAACAGCCTACATTCCAGCGTTGGGGTTTGTCACCACGGTATCCTAGAGCTAACCGATATCTGCACCTTAATTCTCTTATATTTAAAAATGTTTATTTTGAGAGAGAGAGAGAGCAGAGGAGAGGTGGGGTCGGGGGTGGGGAGAGAAAAGGAGAGAGAGAGAATCCCAAGCACACTCCGAGCTGTCAGAGCAGAGCCTGATGCGGGGCTCAAACTCATGAACCTTGAGATCATGACCTGAGCTGAAATCAAGAGTCTGGATGGTAACCTACTGAGCCCCCCAGGCGCCCCTGTACCTTAATTCTCTTAAAGTGGAGTTCTATAAGTATATACCTAACACAAAGTTTTAACACAAAGTTATTCTGCTATTTTAAGAACTAGAACACTGGTTTTTCAGTTTTGTTTTTTAAAACCCAGGCTTTCAAGGGACTCATAGTTTTAAAGGTTTAGATGATGAAGAAAGTCCTTTCTTAGAAATGCTTCTAGGGCTCTAGTGGAGGGTGGTGCCCGTTATAGGCTCTCTTTGCTACAGCACTTTTACTACACAGCGTTTTTCACACTGGTTATTATGCAATAGAGTTATTACCTCTTTAATGCGTGTCACTCAGACCAAACCTTAGTTTCATGAGAAGAACAAGGGCCTTGTCTGCTGTTCTCTGCTTGACTTAGTATAGTACCTGGCACCTAGGAGGGGCTCCATAGTATCTGCTCAATGAATGAATTGGGTTTCTCTCTCTCTCTCTCTCTCTCTATATGTATATCCATATACATATATATACCCATACATTGCATATGGCAATGTGAACTTGTTTTCTATTATATTATTATAATTTCCTATTATATATCATGTTAGGCATTTTATTTGGCCCAAAGCATCTGAGTTTCCACAGGGCTACTCTAAAAATAAAGCTTAGGTATACACAGGGGCAAGTATCACTTGGCCATCGTCAGTGGGGTCGATTCTAATAAGCACCAAATGGGATAAAGGATCTAGAAGCCCTCTGTAAAATGCAAAGCGCCATAGGAAAAATTGCTATAGTGGTAATTATAAACATTGTTAACTGTCATTATTCCGTGGATCTGGCACCCGGGCGGGGGAGGAGGAAAGATAACAAGACGGGAGAGGTGGCAAAAAGGAATGAAAGGGATGGGGCAGCTAGGAAATGACAGGCACGGAGAAAAGCAGGGAAAACACCAGGGACCCCAGACAAAAAAGGTGGGGAGGAGGGGCTGCCGGCGCGCCCCCCAGGCGCGCAGGCGGCCAGACTGTACCTTTTGATACACAGCCTGGAGGGCAGGTAGGCCCGGTAGCCGTCGGTGATGTACGGGTTGTCCTTGAGGGACACGGGGATCTGTTCGTAGGTGTAGAGACGGATGCCGCGGGGCACCAGGACTGGCCAGTACTGGTAGCTGCCCAGCTCGATGTAATGAGCGCTCTTCAGCAGCTTCTGATGCATCTTTCCCAGCCGCCGCCGCTCCCCGGCTGGGGAGCTCGCCCAGGCCCCGCCTCCCCGGGGAGGGGGCTTCGCCGCCGCCGCCCCCGCCCCGGAGCCCGCGAACGCAGCGCGAGGTCCTACGGCCCCGCCGCTGCCCAGGCCCCGCTCAGAGCTCTGACCGGCCACAGCCGTCAGCGCCGCTGCTGACCGGGCGGCGTCGCAGCCTTCTCTGACGTCAGCGCGCCGCGGCGGGCCCCGCCCCTCGCCTTCTTTAGGGCGGGGCTGGATGGGCCTGGGTTGGTGCGACGCGAGAAAGGATGTGCTCCTGGGCTGGCGGCTCGGAGCCGGTCGTTCAGGCAGCTTTAGGCTCGCGGGACGGAGGCGGCTGAGTCTGTATTCATCGGAGAGAAGAGCGTAGAACTGTGCAGGCGAATACAGGTGGTGTTTTCTTCAAGGGGAAAAGAAAAGTGTTCATTGGAAGAAAAATAAGAACAAGAGCTAACGCTGCTCCGTTTACTTTATGCCTAGAATCTCACACATAGCATTAGAAGGGACTCTGGAAGTTTAAGTAGCTGAAAATAGAGGAAAGATGATGCACAGGGAACATTTACCAAAATCGAGCATTACACTAAGCCATAAAGAAACCCCTAGCACGTTCAGAACACTGAAACCATTCAGGGTATGTTCTCTGACCACAATAGAATTACAGTAGAAATAAACAAGAAAACTAAAAATTCCCAAATGTTTGAAATGGAACAAAACACTTGTAAGTATTTCATGGGTTTGATGAAGAAATTACAGTGGAAATGAGGAAATCTACTGAACTGAATGATAAAGATGGAACAGAGCCAAACTTGGGGTGCAGCTAATACAGTGCTTAGAGGAAAAGTTACAGCTTTCTTTGTTTCTGGCAGTGAATTATGATGCAAATGATTTTCCTTTTTTTTTCTTTATTTAATTATTTTTTTTTTTAACAGCAACAGGGCAGAACGGTTTTGCATTCCTATATGTAGCATCCTTAGCCTATTATTTGGCATACAATAATCACTTGTGATTTCTAATATTTATTTATTATTATGATGTTAGTAATATTAGCTGATGTTTGGGAAACAGTGTGGCTTAGTGATTACGTTTGGAGCTTTGAAGCTCTACCTGGATTTGAATTCTTGTTCAGCCATTTACAAGCTATATGCCCTTGTGTAAGTACTTAACCTCTTTGTGTCTCAGTTTCCTTATTGGTAAAATAGGGATAATAGCAGTACTTTATGTTGTGAGGATTAAATGAGTGAATCCATGTAACAGAAAAGTGCCAGGCATATTGTTAGCACCCAACAAATGTTGGCCATTATTAGAGTTCAAGTGAAGGTATATTAGTAGGTAAAACTGGAAAGATAAATTGAAGTATATCCTAAATGGACTTAATGTCATGCAAAGGCATTCTTTCAGCCATGGAGCTAAAATTAATGTTTGAGAGCTAACTGTGTGCCCAGTACATTATCTTTATTGAAGCTTACTATGTGCAGGAATGCTTATTTCCTAACGGAGGAAGTTCATGTCTGAGAATGCCTGTCACTCCCATTGACCCCTTCTGGGAAGCTCCTTCTGCATGTATTCTTGCTGGTATCACATGACACTAACTTGTGGTTACTGCTGACCCAAAGGTGATAAGTGGTCTATGAGGTGTCCTGACACAAATGTCCATACAAAAGCAATGGTAATTAGCTTGTCCAATTAGTTTGTTTTTGGGAATTTGACCTGGACATGTGGGAAGGAAGTCTATAGCCTGGTATTTGAAAACAGAAGTAGAAAGATGCTCAGAGATGATCAGAGATTGAGAAAGAATCTGAGTTATGGTACTAATGGGACACTAGAGTGAAGAACTAAGAATGGTAGCTGCTTTGACTGTCAACAATGTACCCATTAAATCTGTTGCAAAATGACTTCTATACTGGCTTAAATAATTTATAACCCATTTCAGTTTTTTCTAATTCATTCATCTGGTTTAATTTTTAAATAAGCACTCTTTGATATCAAGCACTTAAAAAACCCCAGTTATGAAACTTGAGAGAGCTTTTTCACTGACGTCTGTAAGACCATGGAAGCAGGAGCAACATTGCTTTGGGGCACATCTAACATGACAACACAAAAGGGAGAAGTCAGAGTTCTGCATAGATAGCCATGTAATTTTGGCACTTTGAGGGATCTGGTTGTTTAGTCATGGTGCTTGACAGAGAATTAAGCGGTCTGGTAGAGGAATAACATCTGGTGGGGTCTCCAGCACCTGGAGGGATCAAGAGCATCACGTAGCAGGAGAACTCAGTGCCACTGAAGTGACAGGTTGGGGAACTGAACCACCTAGTAAGAGATAGTGAGAAAATGGCAATGCCCCATCATGAGCACCTGTGAGACACATCTTGCATTTTAAAGACACTTGTGTGTGTGTGGGGGGGGGGAGGGGGGTGGCGAGAGTGTTCTCAAGGATCTGGAAGCTCTACATTCTCACATGGGCCCAAGAGCAAGGAAACTTTGAATTTTTACTGTGTCAGTGAGTCAATCTGTACTTTACAGGCATATGCAGTTTGGGAGAACTTGGGATATGCCTTGTTTTATAGGATGATTTTTAGTGAGCTGGGATGGAGAGACATGGGACCTGCATGGAGCATTTGGGTGAGTGAGATATTTTTTCCTTACCTTTCCTCCTTCCTTCCTTCCTGTATACCCTTTTTGCATTTTACAACTGTAACAGTGTTGGAGTGAGACTTGCAGGTATTGATATGGACACAACATGGAAATTTACACTTAACAAGTTCCAACTATATGCCACACATTTTCCTAGACACCAAGAAAACAAAGGTGAATAAGACATCTTTTGCATATCTCAGCAGCATTGACATTTTGACCACTCCTTCACCTTAAACTCTCTTTTCTGGACTTTTGGGACATCCCTCACCTGGATTTTTTTCCTGACCTTTCTGGCTTGTCCATGCCAGGGACCTTTGATACCTGCTATTTCTCTACCTGATCTTTTTTTTTTTTTTTTTTCAAAAAAAATTTTTAACGTTTTATTTATTTTTGAGACAGGGAGAGACAGAGCATGAACAGGGGAGGGTCAGAGAGAGGGAGACACAGAATCTGAAACAGACTCCAGGCTCTGAGTTGTCAGCACAGAGCCCAACGCGGGGCTTGAACTCACAGACTGAGAGATCATGACCTGAACTGAAGTCGGCCGCTTAACTGACTGAGCCACCCAGGCGCCCCTCTACCTGATCTTTAAGCCAGAGTGTTTTTCAGGATTCTTTCTTCAGTTTTTTTTTTAATATTCTATTTTTATTCTGTGTATTTTCATGGCTTCAGCTACTATCTTTAAGCTGATGCCTCTCAAATCTGCAGTTTCAGGCCAGATATCCCTTTCGGGCATCTGGGTTCACATATATAACTGGATATAGAAAACCTGAAATAATAAAAATGAACTCATTACCTTTTCTCATAAATCTGTTTTTCATCCCATATCCTCATTCGTTCAGCATCTTAAGCATCAGAGTTTTTTCCTCCCCAACCCCATTTTATCAATACCCCCCTTGTTGTCCTTCCCCATCACTTTAACCAGTTCCTCGCCAGTGATGCCAACTCCCCTGCCTCATTAGGCTGGTCTGAAGAAATATGAACAACAAAGAGTTCACCAATTTAACTATACCCTCTTTAATCCTTTGCTCGAGTTTCTGAAGAAAATGACAAAATGGCATGGATTGGTGTCAGTACAAATTCAGCTTGCAGTCTCTAGGGAACTTCCAACACTACTTTGGCTATTTTCAACATTCACTGAATACCTTATGCTCCCCACCTGCCACCTGCATCAGCAGATAACCTTCTTCCTATTTCACAGAGAAAATAGAGAACAGAGAGTGGGAACTTCCTCACCTTTCTGCTGTTAGCACTCCATCTCTAAGCTCACCACAAGTTCTTTGTTTCCTTTCCATTGTCTCAGTAGAAATGACCACTTTCAGCCTCCTATGTAAGGTCAACCTGCTACCTATTTTTTGTATCATATTCCCTTTAGTATCTTTATGGATTTTGCTCTGTCAATTACTCTTCTCTCAGATGTATCTCCAACATTTGCCTCTCTATATTTTCTCTCCTTTTGCCGCATAAACATGTTGAAATCTCGTTCATTTTAAAGCAAACAAGCAAAGAGAGAAAACCTCTCTCTTTGCCCTATGTCATTCTAAACCTATAGATAGCTGTCTCTCCTTCCATTCTCAGCCACACTTCTAGACACAGGAGTCTTCATTTATTGTTCCTGTTTCTAATTTTCCTTTCTTATCTCACTGCAATCTAACTTTTGTTCTAAGGTTCTATTGAAGCTTCTTCTGCCAGTAATGCTAAACTCAATGGACGCTGTTTTTTTTTTTTTTTAAACACCTCTTAATTTTAAAATGAAAATACAAGAATAAACAAATAAACCACAACAAAATGGACTTTGCCAGCCACACCAGTATCCCCTTCATGTACCTCATACCACTCACAGTCTTTAACTTTCCTCTAAAAGTAATGAATACCCTGACTATTAATTGCAAAAGTCAAAAGTTACCCCCTAGTGTTGTTTGATTTTTTTTTAATCCAAGTGTGTATCCCTTGACATGGTAGTTTGTCTGCCCATTTTTTTAAAACTTGATCTATCTTTTTAAGTCCTTTTTTAAATGTATAGATTTTCTTCCATTCCTTTCATTGCTTACAACTTATCTGTGAAAGAACTCAAAGTTTCTCATAGTCTGTATTCTGCTAGAATCATGATACAGTTCCATATGTTACTCTGTCCTCTATATTTTCTGCAAATTGGTAGTGGGATCCAGAGGTTTGATCACATTCCTGTTTGATCCTTTTGGCAAGACTATAGGTGGTAAAGTGTTCTTTCATGTGGAGACACATAATGTCTGGTTTTTGTTCTTCCTTGATGTTACCAACCAGTGATGTGCCTAGATCCATTAATTCATGGTGGTTGCAAAATAGTGATAATAAACTTTTGTCATTTTGTTTCCATATGTTAACTGGAATGATTTTCATAAGGAGATACTCCTCATCTACTGTTTGGTTACCTAGTGGTATAGTTCAAGTAGGGAAAACAAGATAATTGATTCTTTTATTTACCTAAGTCTCAAGAGAGCAAGCTGGTTCCCTGTCATCTTCACAAGGACCAATTCAACTGAAAAAATTACTTTGAACTCATGAGTTCAAAGATATTTGATCATTTCCAATTCATTGTTCATTTCTTCATTCATGCTGAAATCTTTAAATTTTTGGTCAGTGGGAACCTCTTCAAATTGGCTCCTAAGTTCTGATGACATGACCTCAGTAGTCTTTAATGGCTCTTTCTTTCTGGTCCTGGATAATCTCGTGAATTTACCGCTCCAGATTTAGAATTTATAATCAATCACTTCTCCCCAAAGCCCTCAATGAATAGCTTTCAAAAGGTGTATTCAAGTCCTAAATTCTGGTACCTCTGAATGTGACTATATGGAAATAGGGTCTTCACAAATATAATTAAGTTTAGGATCTCTAGATTTTCCTAGATTTAGGATGGACATTAAATTCAATAACTGGTAGGTATCCTTATAAGACAAAGAAGAGGAAGATTTTAGACATGCAGGCACAGAAGATCATGTAAAGACAGAGGTCCAGAGGAAGGCATGTAAAATGTTAGAAGAGTAGCCTGGTTTCTCCTTGCTGCTTAAAATGTGAATCAGTGAAGAGATGAATGGGAGGAAAGAACTGTTAAGTAAAAAGATTCAAGCCCCTGATGATTTGGGAGTTCTCACACTATCCAGACCAAAAAGGATGCTAAAATTATAAAGTTCATTGTTGGAAAAGCATGCTCTAGAGAAAGGGTGAAGGATGTAGCTGGGAAACCTTTTGCTCTAAAAAATTAGGCTTGTGACTTACAGATTTATTCATCAGGAGCCAGGAAGAGAGATGAAATGATCCAGGAAAGATATGTGGAGACCCTCTCTTATCTAATGGAGTAGACCTCCATGACATACGTAGGTGGACCACAAGGTTTTTGAAAGTGTAGCATTAGCAAAAATACTGACAGCTTGGACTGAAGGGGACAGAGAGAGACAAAATGAGGGAAGGATGTTGGTCTTTCAAGATTCTACAGGCAGAAAACTGGCTGATAGAGTTACTTGGCTGCAAACATGTGTTACCCTTTTAGAAAAAGAATGTCTCCACAGGCAGAGCCCCAGTGGCACAGAGGCTGGAAAGGCCCCATCACAGGCTCAGAGGCAGAGCACTGGGCTATAGAGGATTATGTTCAGGCCTTGAAATCTAAAGGAATTCGTCCTCCTGGATTTGGAACTCGCTTGGGACTGGTGACCTCCTTATTCCTTCCAATAGCTCTCTTTTGCAGGGGGAATGCCTTTCTTTTACCTGTCTTTTGCAGGGGGAATGCCTTTCTTTTACCTGTCCCACCACTGTATTTTGGAAGCAGATAATTTGTTTTCTAGTTTCAAAGAACTACAGATGGAGAGGAATTTTGTCTCAGGATGGATCACACCCACAGTCTCATTCATACCTAATTTTAATGTGATTTGGGATTAGTGGACCGATGATATTTAGATAAGATTTTAGAGTTGATGCTGTAATTGGTTGAGACTTGGGACTGTTGTTGTGGAGTGCATGTATTTTGTATGCTGGATAGACATGAATTTTAGGGGGCAGACTCTAGTGGGGTGAATGGTGGACCCCCAAAACATACATCCTTCTGGAACCTGTGAATGTGACCTTAGTTGAAAAAATGGTCTTTGCAGATGCAATTAAATTAAAGGACTCAAGAGGAGGTCATTCTGGATTGAGGCCCCAAGTCCAATGATATGTTTCTCTTTAAGAGATAGAAGAGAGTGAGACAGACGTACACAAGAGTCCATGTGAAGACAGAGGTGAAGATTGGGGTTACACTGTCAGAAGCGAAGGAAAATCTGAAGGCACCAGAAGTTTGGAGGAGACAAGGAATAATTCTCCCCTAGAGCTTTCACAGGAAATGTGGTCCTGCTGACACTTTGATTTCCGGCTTCTGGCTTCTAGAACTATGAGAGAATAAATTTCTGCTGTTTTAAACCACAGAATTTGTGGTAATTTGTTATAGCTGCCCTAGGAATCTAATACAGCCCTGGTATTTTTTAATGGGAAATAGTATTTCAAGACAATAATCTGGGTGGTAGATATACTCATTGAAATATTTATATTAAAGATTAGAGACCATACGAGTTCATACTGATATTTCCAATTAACAGTTCAGCACTACAGGGTTTTCACTGAAAACTCTGGTTATTAAGGATGCTTAGGCTGATTGAATTAGAACATCACATAATTGCTTGTTTTATGCTGCATTATACACACAATATCAGGTTATAATACTGATTACCACCACCAATTATGATGACTGACAAGTTATTTTTTTGCATATCCTACGTCCATTCTTGCTTCCCTTCCTTTTTGCTTTTATAATTGTAGCTATATCTACACTATCAGATCATACAGCCATTATATACAATATATATATTATATACTATTATATAATATACATGTTATATATAGTATATATTATATATTATGTGTATGCATGTTATATATAATCTAGTATGTTTATTCCAATCTCTCTTTAACTTGCATTTCTTTCTACATTTAGTTAATACAGTGAGTCCTTATGTTAATATTCTAGTCATTTTAGTTGTCTGCTGCTTGTTCTTTATGAAATTCATTGGAAAAGACTTGTGGGAACAATATTCTCAGAGTTTCTGTGTATTAATAAGAGTTTGTCTGAGTCCTTCCTACATAAAGGTTAGTTTTGTGTATATAATGTCCTTAACTTACTTACATGTTCTTTCCTTGAGTATCTTTTTTTAAAAAATATTTTTTGTTTATTTATTTTTGAGAGAGAGACAGAGAGACAGAGTGTGAGAAGGGGAGGGGCAGAGAGAGGGAGACACTGAATCTGAAGCAGGATCCGGGCTCTGAGCTGTCAGCACAGAGCCTGATGCAGGGCTCAAACCCATGAACCATGAGATCATGACCTGAGCTGAAGTCAGAAGCTTAACTGACTGAGTCACCCAGGTGCTTCATCTTTCCTTGAGTATCTTAAATATATTAATCCCTTTTTTTAAAAATGTTTTTTAATTTATTTTTAGAGAGAGTGAGAGTGCACAAGGTGGGGGAAGGGCAGAGAGAGAGGAAGGAGAGAATCCTAAACAGGTGTTGCATTGTCAGCACTGGGCCTAATGCAGGGCTTGATCTCATGAACTGTGAGATCATGACCTGAGATAAAATCAAATCAAGAGTCAGACACTTAACTGACTGAGCCACCCAGGTGCCCCATAATTTGACTATTGTTGATAGCATTGCTATAAACATTGGGGTGCATATGCCCCTTGAAATCAGCATTTTTGTATCGTTTGTATAGACTCCTAGTAGTGCAATTGGTGGGTCAGAGGGTAGTTCTATTTTTATTTTTTTGAGGAACCTCCACACTGTTTTCTAGAGTGGCTGCACCAGTTTGCATTCCCACCAACAGTGCAAGAGGGTTCCTCTTTCTCTGCATTCTTGCCAACATCTGTTGTTTCCTGAGTTGTTCATTTTAGCTATTCTGACAGGTGTGAGGTGGTATCTCATTGTGGTTTTGATTTGTATTTCCCTGATGATGAGTGATGTTGAGCATCTTTTCATGTGTCTGTTAGCCATCTGGATGTCTTCTTTGGAAAAGTGCCTATTCATGTCTCCTGGTCATTTCTTCACTGGATTATTTGTTTTAAGAGTGTTGAGTTTGATAAATTCTTTATGGATTTGGAATACTCACCCTTTATCCGATAGGTAATTTGCAAATGTCTTCTCCCATTCCATTGGTTACTTTTTAGTTTTGTTGTTGTTTCTTTTGCTGTGCAGAAGCTTTTATTTTTATGAAGTGCCAATAGTTTATTTTTGCTTTTGTTTCCCTTGCTTCTGGAGACATATCTCATAAGAAGTTGCTGCAACCAAGGTCAAAGAGGTTGTTGCATGTTTTCTCCCTTAGGATTTGGTGGTTTCCTGTCTTACATTTTGGTCTTTCATCCATTTTGAATTTAGTTTTTGTGTGGTGTAAGAAAGTGGTCCAGTTTCGTTCTTCTGCACATTGCTGTCCAGTTTTCCCAACACCATTTGCTGACGAAACTGTCTTTTTTCCACAGGATATTCTTTACTGCTTTGTTGAAGATTAGTGGCCATACATTTGTGGGTCCATTTCTGGGTTCTCTATTCTGTTCCATAGATCTCTGTTGTTTGTTTTTGTGCCAGCACCATACTGTCTTGATGATTATAGCTTTGTAATACACCTTGAAGTCTATACTACCCAAAGCAATGTACACATTCAATGCAATCCCTACCAAATACCACCAGCATTGTTCACAGAGCTAGAACAGACAGTTATAAAATTTGTATGGAACCAGAAGAGACCCTGAATAGCCAAAATAATGTTGAAAAAGAAAACCAAATCTGGAGGCATCACAATTCCAGCCTTGGAGAGTCCATCTTAAGTGTTTATAAGGGCTAGAATGCTCGAGCCCTTCTAGGTCATACCCCATACCTCTTACATTCCCTGGATTGGACAAAAATCCCTCCTAGTTTCAACTGTGGCTCTCAATTTATTCTGCATCCTTTCCAATGAATACTTTTTGGCTATTATGAAGTTCTCCTGTTCTCAGGTCTGTCAGATGCCCCGTGGCTTTCCTCTGCTTTCTCCTTCACGTATACTAGTAAAAGTATGCAAGTCTTATGATTTGCTCATATTTTGAGATTTTATTTTATCTATTTAGTTTTAGAAAATTTTTCTCATGTACTTTTTACTTTTTAGATTTTCTATTTTTGTGTAAGGATTGCAGAAAACCCAGAATCTGTGATGTGACCACCATCAGCATCTTCTCTGAGTCTTTTTAGTCCTTATTTTACTGACTCATCTGTAATGCTTATTTACTGACCACTTTTCCTTTCTTTTCTTCCTTGGTTTCAATAACCATGCTCTCCTGGTTTTCTTAGCATACTATTTTAGTCTCTTTTGTGGTAACTTTTTTTGTCCATCTTGTAAATACCCATGTTCTTAAGGGTTCTGCTCTTGATCTGTTTTTCTTCTCTACATACTGTAATTTGACTGTAATCTTCTTGATTCTGTGGTTTAATTTCCACATATATGCTAGTGATTCCCAAATTTCCATCCTGAGCTGTACACCTAAATATTGAGTTTCCTATTAGATATTTCTCCTTGTCTCTCGTGACCATCAGACTCAGGAACATATCAAACGAAGTCCAAAAATTTTCTCTTCAATTCTTGTTTCACCTATTTTAATGGATAGCATCACCATCTAGTTAGAAATTGAGGAGTCATCTAAGGTAGGAGGTGGAAAATAAGTACAGCTTATTTGCTAACCCTTATGGACAAGTAGTGTCTCCCTTGGGAGAGCTGATTTGAGACGTGAAGAGTATGATTGCTAATAAGGATGTCTGCTCTGGGCTGGGAGGTAGCATCCTAGTTCCACTCATTTGCAACTGTGCACTATAGATTCTTCACTCACCTTCCCTTCTCATGTTTAAACAATCAGTATGTGCTGTTGGAGTCCCTCTCCATTAAGTCTCTCAAGACCACCCCCTTTCTTCACTTCTTTTGTCACTGCTGTAGTTTAAATCCTGATCATATCTCACTAGCTACTTCTGGTCCGCACCTTCAACTCAATCTAGTCTCCACCCTTATGCCCTTTAAAATCTAGGGGCGCCTGGTGGCGCAGTCGGTTAAGCATCCGACTTCAGCCAGGTCACGATCTCGCGGTCCGTGAGTTCGAGCCCCGCGTCAGGCTCTGGGCTGATGGCTCGGAGCCTGGAGCCTGTTTCCGATTCTGTGTCTCCCTCTCTCTCTGCCCCTCCCCCGTTCATGCTCTGTCTCTCTCTGTCCCAAAAATAAATAAACGTTGAAAAAAATAAAATCTAAATGTTATTTATTGCTATAAACAAACAGAGAGACAAGCCTGTAATGTCTGGCTGTACCCTTCAGGATATACTTCATGTCCTTTTAAATAATGTATCCTCAGGACCTAGACCTTGCCTTTGGATTGCAGTGAACCCTGTCTGTCTCTGCTCCCTTACCCACAACACAAATGACATACTGAACTACTCAGAGTTTCCTGAATGCACCACATTATTTCCAATCTCCTTTGCACAGTCTTTTCCCTTTCTTGGAATGCCTTTCACCCTTTCTCTCCTTTCTGTTCCAGGATAACTTCCACTAATCCTGCAACATCACTTTTTCTGGGAAAGTTTTCATATCCCTTATTCCAGTTATAGGTTAGTACTTTTCCTCTGTGTCCCCTGGCATCTGTGCAAACTATAGAATTGAATTTACCACACTCCAGTGGAATTGCCTTTTTCCCCCCATGTTTTTAGTGTCCTTTAAGGAGTCTTTTTAAAAAAATTTTTAATGTTTATCTACTTATTTTGAGAAAGAGACAATGTAAGCAGTAGAGGAGTAGAGAGAGAAAGGGAGTGAGAGAGAGAATCCCAAGCAGGCTCTGCACTGTCAGCGCAGAGCCCTACATGGGGCTTGAACTCACAAAACGGTGAGATCATGACCTGAGCCAAAACCAAGAGTCAGACGCTTAACCAACTGAGCCACCCAGGTGCCCCAAGGAGTCTTTATTCTGTTTGTAGTTCCAGTACTCTAGGTGTTCTTTTTTTTTTTTTTTTAGTAAATTTTTATTTTGAGGCCATTGTAGACTCCCATGCAATTGTTAGAAATAATAGAGAGAGATCCCTTGTACCCTTTGCCAAATTTCCTCCAGGGGAGAGAGATCCCTTGTACCCTTTGCCAAATTTCCTCCAGTGGTGACACTGGAGTCCAGTAACACAACCATGATGTTGACACTGATATGGCCCAGATACGGAGTGTTTCCATCAGCACAGGATCCTTCCTGTTGTACTCTTATAGCCATCCCTACTTCACTCTTACTCTCATTCCCTTCTTATTCCCTGGCAACTATTCACCTGTTCTCCATTTGTATGATTTTGTCATTTCAAGAATGTTACATAAATGGAATCATACAGTGTATAACCTTTTGGAATTGATCTTTTTCATTCAGTATAATTACCTAGAAATTCATCCAAGATGTGTGTGTGACTAGTTCATTCTTTTTTTTTTTTTTTTAATTGCTTCATAGTGTTCCATGATATGAATATACCACCGTTTGTTTAACCAGCCACCTGTTGAAGGACATCTGGGTTATTCCAGTTTTGGGCTATTATAAATGTTATTGCTATGAACAGTAGTATGCAGGTTTTTGTGCAAACATAATTTTTCATTTATTTGGAATAAATGTCCCAAAATGCAATTGTGGGGTCATGGTTATATGGCAATTTCATGCTTGTGTTTAGTTTTATATGGAACACCAAGCTACTTTATAATTATTTGTTCAGCAACAAATAATGTTGCTTCAAAACCCTTAGAGTGAATATCTGGATCAAATCTATTTTTATTAATTGCACAGCCAATCATATTAGCCACAAGCATTATATTCTAAACACACTGAAACATACTACAGAGCAGAAATCAGTAAGGCTTAAATGTGGTAATCTTCTTCATTACTTTAGGAGTTGGAGTTTTTTAGCCTAAACTGTTTATAGCAATGGTGAGGTTTGATTTCTCACAAATGATATATAGACACTACACTATAGTTTTTAATCTCCAAATGGCTGCACATTGAAAATTATATTTTAAAGCCCCCATACATGATAAACGTAGTTTGTTAACCACTAATGTACATTCAAGATGTAACCATAAGTCCTTTCATTTTTTTTCTATTTCTTTAGAAAATAGTTTATAGAAAATAATTTTTATTTTAGTGCTCTACTGAAGTGTTTGCCTTGGTAGTATTGTCTCATTTTGATACCAAGTATGTCCATTTGAAATTCTCACCCAGTACTTAGAAGAAGGTCCTTCAGGAATTGTGGAAGGAGCATGTGCTCTAGACTCAGATGACATGAGGCTGAAACTGAACAAGTTACAGAATCTCTTCTGGCCTTATTTTCTCATCTACTAGATGAGGATTATTCTACAAGTGGTTTTTTAAAAAATATTTTTATTTACTTTTGAGACTGAGAGAGCGAGGGAGAGGCAGGCAGAGGATCCAAAGCAGGCTCTGTGCTGATAGCAGAGAGCCTGACACGGGGCTTGAACTCACAAACCATGAGATCATGACCTGAGCCGAAGTTGGACTCTCAACCCACTGAGCTACCCAGGCGTCCCTTGATGAGGATTATTCTAAACAACATACATGACATGACAGGGCAGTCAAGAGGATTGAATAAAGTAACATATACAAAGTGCCTAACATGAAAAGACACCAGTAATGTTCAATGCCTTTCTCCTACAGCATTTGTAATTTCCTGAGAAATAAATTCCCAAGGTCTGTTTATACATTTTGTTCATGTTTTTAGTGGGTTGTGAGAATATTTCCTTGTCACTAAACTTGTTAGGAAACCAATCAAATCCAAGGAAATATTCAAGGATAGTTGGTGCAGACTGCCAGTGGGTTTTCTTAAGATCAGAGGCAGATAGTAATATAAAGAAAAACAATTTCTACCCCACTGAAAACGTTGACTTCTTGGGACACAAACCATATCTTCTTATTTCTTATGTTTTGGCAATGAATATATGTCCACTAAAATTCAGTTCAGCTAAGTGAAGGAATTGTGTTTCTTAATTTGGTCTCATATATTTTTATTTTTAATGATTAAATGCTATCAAAAACAAGATCACCGCTGACAGAGCCCAAACCTCTAAAGAAACACCAACTTGCAGAATGGCCAAGAGCCCACAGATCAAGAACTACTTGCAGAGATCACCTCCTGACAAGCAGGGATACTAGCTTATTAATCATCTTGTGTCTAATTTGAACTTGTAAAATTGAGAAAGAGAAGAAGTAGTGTTACCATCTGGCTATTTGCTATTTAAAATTTGGAAAAATATGCGTAACAGATAAAAAATGCCAGTTAACGTAATTTTGCATTTTTCAATGGCAGTTTTGGATTTCTAGAGGGAACTTCTTTATGTCAGAGAGAAGAATGAGAAGAGACATTTCCCAGGAATTTGAAGGAGCTACTCTACAGTAAAAGGTGATTGGATATATGTTCTTCAACTCTACTGAGGTGAGTAAGGAAAAAGTTTTAAACAATGGGATAAAACCAAAAAACCGAGGTTGGCTCTGCTTTGTGGAAGAGGTACCTTAGTGGTGAAGAAGGGCCGTGCCATAAGGCTTGGCCAAACTCTGAATAACATCTCCATTGGTCTGACACTAAGGTCTGAATGATAATCATGTCTTCAGAGAGGCCCTGTTCAAATGTGTCAAGTTACCTTGGTGATATGATGCATTAGCAGTTGGCATAGAATAGTTTACCAGATTGGCTAGATGCTGCCTACATTGGAACCCTGGGCAAAAAGCACAGGCAGTTTAGTTTTGCTGGGAGTGAGAAAGATTATGGGAATTTCCTGGCATACAGTATTTATAAGGAAGAAGAAATGAGGAGCTGAATAAAGAGGTAAGAGACAGGAAAGGCGGCAGGAACACCTGGGGTCTTGCAGGCTCAGCATACTGTAAACTCTTCAAGGACCAGAAATGGATCTGGTTCACCGTTATACTTAGGTTATATAACAGTACCTGGGACATAGGTGCACAACAAAGGTTTATTGAACAGGTGAAAGAATGTATGTTCTCAGTGAGTGGGTGGTGTCTATTCTCAAAGGAGAACGAGGGGAGCTTTCTAAACTAAATTTATATACTTAACTAAGTTTGCCTAAGTAAGTTACTTACTTAACTAAGTTGGCCCTGCTGAAGATTGTGGGAGGCTGTAGAATTTCTTTCTATAAGGTCTTTAAAAACAAGATAGATTCTTATCTGTCTGGAAGGGATCCTGTGAAAAACAGAAGATGGATCTGAGTAATTAAAATAACCTCTGGCCTTTTTCTTCCTCGGGCTTGTTTTTGTTTTTGTTTTTTAATTTCAAGAAATGCAGTGTAAAAGTACATACTATCACCGTCACGCGAGCAACAATAACCATTTGTTGAGAGTTTAGTGTATGCCAGGCAAAGTGCTGAGTGTGTAATCTATGCACTGATGAATTGTTTGATTTTTGGGAATGCCTGTGGCTTTTACCATGTAGCAACACAGTACTCCTGCAGATGTCACTCTTTTCCTGCACAATGCTACCCCTTGAGACCTTCACTGGAGCCTTACAATGAGACAGGGCTGAGAAAGAAGTGATTTTAAAGTCAGTGTACCAAGGTTTAAAAAAAAAAAAAATCAGCATTGTCTACATTTGAATCTAAGTTCCTAAATACGAATCAGCCTTCCCATTAGGAAGTTATATATAAAAAATTTTCTCAAAATAGAAAACTCAGTGGTCAAGTTCACATACTTTTTAAGTGGCTTTACCATTTTACCTTCATCTTTAGCATAACAGAATATAATTTTTGTCCTATTTTCTTCAGGAACACTGAAACAAAGAATGTTTTTGAAAGGCGATCTTCCCCTCCCCTGTGTTTCATTTTGTACCATCCTCTTTATCTCATTTCTGACTTTTTCCCCTCTTTTGCTGGTGTGGTGTGACTACGCTTGGGGAAATGGTCACCGCTGACAGGTTCCTGTGTGGAGGCACAATTCATCAGTCTTCTTTCCATCTGGACCTCAGCTTTTCCTTCCAGCTTGTGGCCATACCTGACCCCTAGTGTACAGCCCTTCAAAAACATGCAGGTACAGGATAGAAGAGGAAAAGCAGGATTAAGAACATGCCTAGAAAAATAGCAATTTCTTTATTACTATCCTGTGGTATTTACAAAAACATGCTTCTAGGTTCACATCACTCTCTTGATGCTTCTGGGCAAATGCACAAAACATTTTTAGCTCTGCATGTGGCTCTGGCGAGTCAGTGTTCAGTATTCACGTTGAGTGACAGCATCTCATTTTCTGATACACTCTTGAAACATTGAGGGTGTCATATCTCAGAGGAAAATTCTGTGGAATATTTCCCCCTTTCATCAGATCCCTTGGTGCAGCTCTAAGGCAGTGCTTCTTAGCATGCGGTCTATTGATCATTTGTATCTGATGTTCATTTAAAAAAAAAAAAAAGCAAAATCTTAGACCTACCTCTCTTCACAACTATAGAACTAGATTCTCTAGGCAATTTATAAGAAATCACAACAATTCTTTCCCTCCCTAAATTTGAAAACTGCTGAAAGTGCTCTCAAGAGCTAGCAGTTCCCTGAACACAGATTAGAAGTCCAATTTGGTCCTGGCCTCCAGCTGCTGTCCCTTTTCACTTGTGGTTATCTTCAGGGCTCTCCTGCCTTCTTTATCCTCAAAGTTTATTGCCAGGGCCTCTGCCTGTCTGTCTGTCTGTCTATCTATCTATCTGTCTATCTGTCTGGGCATGATGGTTTTATTTTCTATTTTCAAATTTTTATTTAAATTATAGTTAAAATACAGTGCAATATTGGCTTCGGGAGTAGAATTCAGTGATTCATCACTTACATATAATACCCAGTGCTCATCCCAACAAGTGCCCTTCTTAATACCTATCACCATCTAGCCCATCCCCCGCTTTCATCCCCTTCATCAACCCTCAGTTTGTTCTCTCTTTAATAGTCTCTTATGGTTTGCTTATCTCCATGGCGTTTATTCACTAAAGAAGATCTGAGAATCCCCCAGAATTCAGTGCATTTCAGTAAAGTTGCCAATCCTAGCTTCAGGGGACTGTAAATGCCAGCATGTTTCTTCTAAGCTAAGCCTAGTATAGTCAGGACCTCCTACTGACCTTTTTTTCTTTCTTTTCCCCATCTGTCTGGTGGTATTCCTGTCCATACCCTTTCTTTTCTATTCTTTATCTAGCCAAAAATGATCTTTCAAGATTGTTCTGGTGTCTGTCCTCAGGGATAAATTCCTCAAATCCTCCAGGAAAATGTGGTTGACCAGTTATGGAGCAAAGCACTTACTGCCTCATTCTCTAATTCGTTTGTTTCCCATCGGCTCCTTAGAAGTAGTTTTCATATTCTTTGTATCCCTGGCATGGAGCCTAGTGACTAGGACATAGGAGATGTTTAATAAATAAATGTTTGTTGACTCACTAAAGGATTTTTAAAAATCTCACCTCCCACTTCTGTTCCTGTAAATCAGTATAGACCAAATAATAATTAAGTTCCTTGAGGATTAGGTCCCATGTCTTCTTTGTCTATTAACATGAAAAAATGAACATTTGAATGAAAATGTGTATCTTTTGCTTTTGTTTCCATATACTAACTTGAGATACTATTGTGTGGAACTCTGAGGGTAGGGCCATATCTCATTCATGTCCAGCTCTTGGCACAGTATCTAGCACTTAATAGCACTTACTAAATGTTCGCTGAAATAAAACTCAAGGAGCTACCCACAAATTACTTTATGTCATGTCATGTAGTATAGCAAAAAAGAATATTCTTGGGATATTCTTGGAATATTCTCCCAAGCAGAGAGTTAAAAAAATTTTTTTTAATGTTTATTTTTGAGAGAGACAGAGACAATGCAAGTGGGTTAGGGGCAGAGAGAGAGGGAAACACAGAATCCAAAGCAGGCTCCAGGCTCTGAGCTGTCAGCACAGAGCCCGACATGCGGCTTGAACTCAAGCTGCAAGATCATGACCTGAGTCAAAATCAGACGCTCAACCAACTGAGCCACCCAGGCGCCCCTCCCAAACAGAGAATTTAAAGATTTGTCCTGAGTGCTGCAGTATTTAGAGGGCAGTGCAAGACTAGAACCCAGGGCTGTTCAGGCCTAGAGGAGTCATTCAGCCCAGAACAGAGAGATGCTGCTCTGTGGGAATCTCCTCCCAGGGAGGACCATTTGGTAGTTCTCATTTTCCAGAGATGATCAATACACATATGTCATCTTCCACCAAGCAGTTTTGCTTGCCCATCTTCTAGCTGTAGTCTAGGGGAAGAATGTAGGAGGTCTTTGTAATGATTAAAGCCCATTAAATGATATTTTTTTAGTATGTGTGTTATTCTATCACAGGTGGAAAAAAAAAACATCTCTTTGAGCAGGCTGTGTAATGCAGCATGTAGTGGGTAGAGGGCAATGCTGGAATACAATATATATGAAAGAGGCAGAATTCCATTAAAAGGGGGCTTGGGCAAATTTAAGGGGTCCTTTGGAATCAGTTGATCAAACCTTTTTGCTATAAGGGTAACCCCTTCTCATACACAAGTAATATTAACAGCTCAGTATATATTCTTACAGTTTTTCCTATGTGCAAAATTACCTGTCTTTCTAATGGGGATAGAAACAGAGTATGGTCCTCTTCTTTCATGGCAAACTTTATGCGGAGTGGTCAGTGTACTATCTGGACTAATGTGTTACCGAAGTTTATGCACAGCTTTGTGGGTTGCTATATGTGGGTTCCTTTCAAATGTTGGTCCTGCAGCTCCTAACAATTGTTTTTCTCCTATTCTTTTCCAGATTAGCATTACTGTGATTTTAGCCCTTTTAATTTGTAACACATGGTGTGATTCAAACCACTGAGTCTTAGCATCTGTCAATGATAAGATCATTCTTTTTAGTGATACAAGGATGGTTGCCAATAATGTGGCAGAATTTGGCTTTTCATTGTTATGTTATTAATGACTGCAAAAAAGAACTTGTGGGTAATGTGTTATTTTCTACTTAAGCTTCAGTCAATATCTTGAAGTCTCTCTTAAATTTCTACAGAAAATTAAAACTAAGATGGTCTTGGATTTTCCAACGCAAAACTATTTTTCTCTATCCCTAAAATTTGTGTTCTAAATCATTTATGTAGTGTTAGTTGACATTACTCCCTTACACCTGGAAATGTTGTATGCTGCAGTCCAAATGCTGGAACAGGGGAGTCTGGCGTAGCAGTAGATGGGACCACAGAGAGGCCACTGATGTGCTTAGTAGAGAACACATTAGGAGTATCCTTGCAAAAGAGCAGTGACCTGTCTTCTTGACTACTGTCCCTGATGTTACTGATTTAAGGGTCTGGTTCTTTCCTTTCAACTCTTTCCCTTACTCTGTTTAGAACTATTTATTTTTCATTTTATTCCTTTTAACTTCAATTTTTGTGTGCACTTTTTTCTGATGTAATTTATCTCTATATAGACATGTAGTATGGGAATATAGTAGTGTTGTTATATGCAATCTATACACACTTTATTAATACAGTATTATTTATAATTTTTCAATAAGGAGACATATATTTTTGGCATTGGGTGTATGTGCTCAAAATTTTTTCCTGTCGGTGGTGTACAATAAAAATAATTTGAGACTACTGTACAATATTATGAATTACTTGAGGACAGAGATCATTCATTTTCTTCTTGATATTCCTAATTGTTTACCATAATGTCTGGCCTATAATAGGTGGTTAATGAGTACTGTTGGCTGGCTGGCTGGCTTGCTGGATAGGCAAATAAATTAATAAATCATGTGATTATGTTTTTCCTTATGAGTAGGAGGTAATCTTAGGTTAGTACTTAGTAAATGCTTCAGGTACTAAGGACACATGGGTGATCAAACAGCCAGACTGTGGTAATTGATCTAGATGCTATGTTTGGATGTATTAAAAACTGATTCAGCTTGCCACATTTTTCAACAATCCTCCAGATTGATGGATTATCACAAAATAAGTGGTGAATGTGATTGAGAAATTTTATGTAACCCTGCTTCCCAGGATTCATTTTTCTTAAATATTATCAGAATCCTACCTAGGGTTTAGCAAATGACATGAAAACAAGCCTCAGTTAGATTTCTTTTTGGTTAATTTTTTTTAAAGTTTATTTACTGAGAGAGAGAGAGAGAGAGGGAATGAGAATGAGTGGGGGAGGGGCAGAGAGAGTGAGAGAGATAAACCCAAGCAGACTCTGCCCTGTCAGTGCAGAGCCCAATGCGGGGCTCAAACTCACGAACCGTGAGATCATGACCCAAACCAAAATCAAGAGTCAGACGCTTCACCGACTGAGCCACCTGGATATTACAATTAGATTTCTTTATATTTCTTTTACCTTTAGTGAAAAGATTGTGTGATTAGAATACTACAATACATGATAAGGGATGAAGTAAGAGAAGAAAGTCCTAAAAAGGTCTGTGGAGCTCATTTTCAACTGAAATGTTAACCCCACTAACATTAAGTCTTCTCACCCCCAACTTGTTAAGCTAACAATGATGGGACTGGGGGTCCCTGCCAAGGAACAGTGCCCCCAACTCTCTTTTTGTAACTCCTCTCCTTTGGTTGATTCTTTCCCACATCACTGCTATTCTTGATGCCCATTTTTACCATTTTACCTGTTCAGAACAGGACCTAGTGCACAGTACATACTAAAAAAATGTTGACCAGTCACATCCGTCTATATAATCTGTGTTCAGGTACATACAGATGGCAAATGTATATGTTTTGATGGTGGATGCAGTGTCCTGTGCTGGCCAGGGTGGAGTGGGGACAGCAGCTCACCACGCTCCTCGCCAGGGTGGCTCAGTCAGTGAATCTGGTCAGCACTACCAAGTCTGCCTGTTGGTTGGGAAATGGCAATTTGGTTTTCCTCACTTTCATCTTATCTTTTTTTACGATCCTCCTCACCTGTGCAAATAGACAAATAGACAAAAACAAAAACGAAATAAAAAAACACGTTGAACACTATAGAAAACCCTGTGCTCTTTCCGTCAAAATTTCCCACATCAAATTCAGCTTGGTACATTGCTGATGTTCTCTTATTTTGAATGGTTATATTAATGGTATGGATAAAAATAGAAAGATATATGAATTTCTTTAAATGTGAGCATATTTTGGGGGGGCACCTGGGTGGCTCAGTCGGTTTTGTGTCTGACTTCAGCTCAGGTCATGATCTCACAGTTCGTGAGTTCAAGCCCCACATTGGGTTCTCTCCTGTCCTCACAGAGTCCGCTTCAGATCCTGTGCTTCCCTCTGTCTCTGCCCCTCCCCTGCTCATTCTCTCTCTCTCACTCTCTCTCTCTCTCTCTCAAAAATGAATGAACATTAAAAAAATGGGAGCATATTTTGGAGTTTACCTATGACTTATATGAGTGTGTAGTTTTTGTTAAAACCATTTTCTGCCTCTTGCTCTTGTGTTTTTTTTTTCTTTTTGCCTTGCTCAACATCACATATTAAACATGAATGCTCTCTCTTAGTGTTAGTACCATGATATACCTGATCAATTTTACAAAGGAAGGAAAGCACATTGAGGCAGAACAGTTTCTACTAGTAAGAGAGGTAAAAGTTATTCATAATTTCTTCTTTTTAACTCACTAGCTAATTTTCCAAAAAAAGGTTTTAAGTACCAATTATATTTGACAGTGATTTCCTTAAAAGTGGATGGTTTAGCACATGTTATGATACAGCTGTCTTATGCTGAAAGATGGATCTAAATCTTCTTAGAACCATAGTAGAGAAATTCTTATTTTTTTATTGCCTATGATGGGTACAAACCATAAGCTACAAACTCAGGCTGCCAAAGATAACATTTTCTTTTTTTTCTAAACAATTTTATTTATTTTTGAGGGAGAGAGGAAGAATGAGAGAGCACACACATGGGAGGGGCAGAGAAAGAGGAAGACAGAGGATCTTAGGTGGGCTCTGTGCTGACAGCAGACAGCCTGATGCGGGGCCCAAGCTCATGAACTGTGAGATCCTGACCTGAGTCAAAGTTGGACACTTAACCGACTGAGCCACCCAGGCACCCCTATAATTTTATTTTTCTAAATTTTACTTAACTTCTATTATAACCTGTAACTGGGTTAACAGTATTCCCCTCCCCATTCATGCCCACCTTGTATCTGTGGGTGTATTTGAAAATAAGGTCTTTGTAGATATAATCAACTTAAGATGAGGTCATACTGGATTAAAGTGGGCCCTAATAAGAAGAAGGTAATGTGGACACAAACAGGAGAAATGTGAAGGTGAAGGCAAAGATTAGAGAGATGCATCTACAAGTAAAGTAGATTGCTGGCAACCATCAGAAGATAGAAGACATGAGGAAAGATTCTTTCCTAGAGACTGTGGTCCTGCTGACATATTAGTATCAGATCGTTGGCCTCCAGAACGGTGAGAAAATGAATTTCTCGTGTTTTAAGCTACCGAGTGTGATAATTTGTTATGGCATCTTAGGAAATTAATGTACAGTCCCTTTTTAATTGGAGTAGTAGAAAATGAACCTCAAAATTCTGGGGAATCCTTCTTTCCCTGGATTTGTCTTAAGAATCGGCAAGATGTGATATTGAGGTGGGGACCATAAGATCCTTAAAATTACCAAGCCACTCTGCCTCTCTGGTGTCCCTGAACTGTTGCCTGATCAGCCTGGTCCATTGTCAGTCTCTCTCTTGTTGCTGCAGAGGTGACCTTTGCTCCTGTCTGTGTGGCCCCTTCTGGTCTGCCGTTTTCATCACTATTTCCAGGCTACTCTTGAATGACCAGAAATTTTCTGCTGCTCCCATGCCATGCTGTGGTTTACATAGATACATTTTGTAACTATTTCTTTTCTGGGATAGTGACACCTTCCATGACTTTACTAGGACAGTAGATCACACATCTCCTCTACCTTTGAACTTCTGCTTCGGTGTTGCCACATCACCAGGACTTGGCCAAAGGAATGGCTCAGGGTTCGTTACTGATGCATATTCTTATTGTTTCCTCTTAGGCTCTATCCCTATCACTCAGACTGGGGAATATTTTTCTAGCCTTGTTTTGAAGGTGGTAATGGGCATTGGGAGTAGGGGTGGAACAAATTCTTGCTTATGTTTTGTCTATGTCTTGATTCTTTTCTGTTCCTCTAACAGCCTAAATCAGTGATTTTTAACCGGAGGCAATTTTGCTCTCCTTAGGTCATTAACGATGTTTGGAGACATTTTTAGTTGTCACAAGTGGGGAGTAGGAAAGATGCTAATGGTATCCAGTAGATAGAGGCTAAGGATGTTGCTAAATATCTGGTAACACACAGGATAGCCCTGTATAACAAAGAATTAATGCCCCAAATGTCAATAGTACCCCTGTTGAGAAAGCCAGGCCTAGATCCTTGAAACAAAAAGAGAAAGATAATGTTTTCTTTCCTTTGCTTTCTGCAGTTAAATTCTTCTTTGGAGGCAATGAATGGAATGTCCTGTTTTTGAATGGAGAAAGAGTCAACAGTGAAAAGGAAATATTGGGTGGGGAAAATTGACCATTACATCAGAATTATTCTGTCTGTCCTAGGGAAGGGTATTTAAAATCCTTTTCAGTTGCACTTAGATGTAAATAATTTCTTTATATTAAAATATAAAAAGGAGATGCCTGGGTGGCTCAGTTGGTTAAGTGTCTGACTCTTGGTCTTAGCTCAGGGTTGTGAGTTCAAACCGTGTGTGTTAGGCTCCGCATTAGGTGTGAAGCTTACTTAAAAAAATGAAATAAAGAAATAGAGTATTACCAGTTATTTGGGACTTCTGAATTGACTACAAATCCAATCCACTTAATTTAGGAGGGAAAAAATCTACTTTGGAGCCCAAACTTCTTGATTGACTGTCTAGGGTGTCCAAAAGGCTTAGGCAAGTGCATATTTTAGCTAATTCCTGCCAGGCTTTGGAGAACATTGGGCTGGGAATATGTATACATGGATTCCAGTCTTGATTCTCTTACCAGCTACTTGACCAGGTAACTTCACTTCTCTGGGCCTCAATTTTCTTATGTGTTAGTAGTTAAAATTACATTATCTCAGGAATTCCTTCCCATTGAATTTTTGCCTATGGCTTATGACTCAACTTGGGACAGAAATAATTTTTAATATATAGATTCTTAAGGTACTAATATAAAATTATCTTTTTTCATGTCATTTTTTTCAAAATATGGAGGAGATTGCCAGTTGTCCAACAAAATTTGCTCTCTTCTTCTATGTGCCTGTTAATTGCAGTAAAAGGATAAGCTGCCATATTAGAGAGACTCACCAGTAGAGTGTTTTTAAATAAATGAGGCTAGACCATATTTCCCATATTCCCTTGTATCTAGATGTGATTAGGTTCTCACTAATACAATGTGAAGAGAATACCTTCTTGTCCTGAAGGTAGTGAGTGTGCCTCTTTCATGCTTTCTCTTTTCCTATAACTAGAATCCCTGGTCATCCAGCTTTAACCATGCAGGTGACAAAGATGCCCTTGGGGGTGGTGAACAACAGGGTGAAAGGAATCTAGAATCTCAGATGATGGAATGGAATAGAATTGCCCCACCAAATTAAATTGCTTACATTGGAACTATTTGATAAAAAACACAAACTTATTATTATTTTTTTTAGTCAGTATATTGCTGGGTGTTTTTTATTACAGCAGTATGTAGCAGAGGAATTCTGTACATAATGACTAAAACAGCAAACTTCAAAAAAAAAACGCATTCTGTTACAGTCCTAGTATACAGTCCTAAGTATACAGTCCTAGTAATATTCATTACTAAAATATAAGTGAAATATTTTAAAATAAGAAGAGAATAGTGACAAGATTAGGTCTATCTTGTTGGTAATTTCCTCTTTCCTCACTTGGCTCTATACCATTTTCTCTTATAAATTCTGTATTAAATAACAATCCTCATAATCCACTCCTATTTGGCCTTTTTAAAAAAGTTCATTTATTTATTTTGAGAGAGAGAGAGAGAGAGAAAGAGATAGAGAGAGGAGGGTGTGGGAGGAGGGGCAGAGAGAGGGAGAGACAGAATCCCAAATAGGCTCCATGCTGTCAGTGCGGAGCCTGACACAGGGCTTGCTTGACCTCATGAACTGTGAGATCATGACTTAAGCTGAGATCAAGAATCAGACACTTAACTGACTGAGCCACCCAGGTGTCCCAGCCTTTTCTTTAAGGCATGACCTATTATGCCTTAAATTATGTGCAACTGCTCAAATTTTAGATCTAGTGTATTTCCTGCTGCATTATTCCTCTTAAAGCTGTTTTTCTTCCTAGTCATATTGCATTGTTGGAACATTGGGTGTGAGGCTCTCTTCCCATTTGTCTCTGCAGATTGTCTATTGCAGCTATTTGAGAAGGACACATTGGAAAGACTTTGTCCCTTTATGCTGTAGGAAGGTACACACAGTGGTAGAGGGGAATAGTGTTTTAGATCACCTTGGCCTTTATTGTAAAGGCAGCAACTTCTTAAATTCTCAAAAAAAACGCTACTTCCTAGCAAATGTTCTCTGTGCCTATTTTCATTGGCACTCATTTGTAGCTTACAACAGTAGTGATTATTAAGTATTAAATATTAGTTCAAATATTAACCTAATTCTAACTCTGAACTGTTTTCATATTTAATAAAAATTTCATTTGTTTAACTATGCAAATAGAAATTGTTTCATTGGGATAGATATTAATTTAAAATTCACGAATAAGAGAAAGACTGTGAGTATTCAATTTTATATATGTTCAAATATGGACAACTAGGTTAGTCTCTCTCTTACTGATTTTTTTCTGTCTTAAAAGGAAAAGGTAATTAGCTGAATTGTGATCTGAATGGAAATGGTTTTGATCACCTTATCAACATTTCCTTTTTAACGTTCTTTAAATGGACCTATCTTATGGGAATGCGAGCTGGTGCAGCCACTCTGGAAAACAGTACGTAGGTTCCTCAAAAAACTAAAAATAGAACTACCTACGACCCAGCAATTGCACTACTAGGCATTTATCCACGGGATACAGGTGTGCTGTTTCAAAGGGACACATACACCCCAATGTTTATAGCAGCACTATCAACAATAGCCAAAGTATGGAAAGAGCCCAAATGGCCATTGATGGATGAATGGATAAAGAAGATGTGGTATATATATACAATGGAGTATTACTCGGCAATCAAAAAGAATGAAATCTTGCCATTTGCAACTACGTGGATGGAACTGGAGGGTATTATGCTAAGTGAAATTAGTCAGTCAGAGAAAGACAAAAATCATATGACTTCACTCATATGAGGACTTTAAGAGACAAAACAGATGAACATAAGGGAAGGGAAACAAAAATAATATAAAAACAGGGAGGGGGACAAAACAGAAGAGACTCATAAATATGGAGAACAAACTGAGGGTTACTGGAGGGGTGGGGATGGGGGATGGGCTAAATGGGTAAGGGGCACTAAGGAATCTACTCATGAAATCATTGTTGCATTATATTCTAACTAATTTGGATGTAAATTTAAAAAAAAAATAAAAATAAAGTTAAAAAAAATGGACCTAGCTTATATACTTGATCTAAGACAGCTTGTGACACGGTTGCTCTTTGAAATTAAAATCCTTCCTTGGTGACTAAGGAGATTTGGGTTATTGTTAGTTCAATGCCCTTTTTTAAATGAACCTGGAGTATAATGTCTCTTTATAATTTCAGATCAGTCCTTTGGAAAGTAAACTTATTTGTGGGTTGAGTATTGATATTAATTCATGCAGGCCTAGACGATAGGTTTTTATTTTTCAAGTGACAAAATGAGAGCTCAACTTAATGCTTGCTATGACTTCTTTTGGATTTGAGTAGGAGACACACCTTTCTTCTGATGTTCAGAGTAGGCAGCTGTGGATGGTTTCCCAGTAAGAAAATCTCCAATACGGAACTTTTTGGAATTGTTGCATTTGCTCTGTATGCTCTCTGTGTTTTGATACACTGAGCAAGGAATGTTGATGAGACATGAGGCAGAACAGCTTGTTCCTCCACAGTTATTTTGACTTTGCAATGTTGGCAGTAGTAAAAAAAAAAAAAAAAAAAAAAAAGTTTAGTGTGTTAACTAAGCAAACACATGGGGCTTGGAAGAAAGCTAGGGAACAGCGAGGCTATTCTTGGTATCAAGAACCCTATTGCTTAGGAACTTTTAATTCTAGTTCATGAATGCATAGGACTTGGAGTTCTACAATTCTCTAGATGTTCTTTGTCTCTCAGGGTGTTAATAGGAACAAATGGTATTGCTAATGAAGTAAAATTCAAGTTATGTTCAATAATCAAATTTTAGTACAAGAAAGAGGACTTAGAAGAAGAGATACCTCAAAGTAGTTAGGATGTGGTTATGGAAACCAATTTAGTTAAAATAAGTATCTGTGCTACTTTAGTTATTAATAAATATAGATTATCCTGAAGAAATGGAAAATATCAACAATGGGGTTAGTTTTGCTAGGGTCATTACTAGGGATATTAGAAGATGAATGTGGATTATAAGCTTGAGTTTTGTGAATTGTGGTTTTTTACTGAAGTGACTGAAGTGACAGTGTGCTTGTGGTGAGCCAAGGCTCTAAGGGGCATGGCCAGTTTCCTCTGGTCTCTCATATGCTCCTGCAGTTGGCCATGTGAAGAATATGGCAGAGGTAGCCACAGCTCCTTCTGCCTGGGGTCTTGGGGTCAGATACAAGGAACCAATCTAAACTTGGGGCAAGCTGAGCCTAGTTTGAGTCCAGTCAATCCACTGCTGCCATGCAGACCTGTAAGGGAAAAATACGTGTTTTTTGTTTTAAACCATTGAAATTTGATGGTTGTTTGTTATACAGCATTATTGCAACAAAACCTGACTAGTACACCTTTATTAGAGGTCTCTACTTTCATGCTATTGGTATTTGAGGACAAGAGTGTGTTTGACACAGGTCTTATGTCCTGCCTCAGATTCTCTCAACATTGCTGGACCATGCTGTCAGAGGTTTGACAGTGATACATACTGTCACTATCTGTGATTGCTGCACTGTGGTCAGGTTTACTGGCTAGAACTTAAGAGTTTCTGACACGTCTTATCACTTTTAGAATTGAATGAAATCCCACAGTGCTGAGTGCAATATCCAGCATCTTAAGTGGCCACCTAAAGAGCTAGATGACACAACCCAAAAGTGTGGTGTGCTAATGCCCATGGAACAAACTTTGACCAATCATCCATGGATGATTCCAGCTACACAGTTACATAGCTCATCTGAAGAAGCCCTGCAGAGCCAAGCAGATGCTTCTACTGAAATATCTGCTGTGCCTTTTTACAGCTCATTATGAAACAGTGACCAGCAGGATAACAAGTCATTTCCACGGCTTTCTATCCTTCCTTGCCTGTCTTTCCCCTTTTCCTCTTTTCACTGCCCTAGTCTGTATCCCAAAGGAAGCACCAGCACCTAATCTTGATTTAGGCACTGTTTTCTAAGGAACTCAAGCTAAGGCCTAGATAGACCTAGATCATGGCAAGATGAACATGATAAAAATGGTGATTATGATGATGTCAACCCATACCTAGTGATGACCACTTACTATATATCACGCAGTATTCTGATGCTTTGAATTCATTTTATTTAACATTCACTATAGCTCATAAACTGGGTAACAGTATTACCTTGCTTTATAGAGGAGGGAATTAAAGCTTTTCAAAGAGGTTTGATTATTTGGTCAGGGTAACATAGCAACTAAGTGGAGCCAGAATATAAAACTATGTATTTCAGGTGTCAAATCTTACGGGTTACGCCACTAGGCAACATAAATAAACTGCAGAGTAGGTAACAGGTGCCAAAATACAATGTCTTCTGTGCTCTAGTATACTCCAGAGTGCTTAATATAGTATATTGCATATAGCATACATTCAATATGTAATTTGTTGATTTCATAAAGTTTATTAAGATTCTACTTATTAATAATATTCTGGTAAATCTAAAGTTATTTTACATAGCATTCATGGATTGTCAGTTTTTAAAAATTAGATGAAAGAGCCATGTTTAACAATAAAACATTCTGATTCAAAGGACATTTTAGAATTTTATAGGGCCAGAGAGGCACCACAAAAATTATCTTTGTATATTGTTTGAAAATAGTAGTATTTATTTGAACCTGATGTGTTTGGGATAAGTGGATATTTATTATAATAGGAGTACTTTTTTTTTTTTTTTTTAATAAACACTCCTTGTCTCAGGGAGGCAGATTATTGTAGTAAAAAAATAGTGGGCTAAAAATAAGTGCACCTGAATTCTTTCCTTGAATTTTTCCTCTAACAAGCTTATGATTTTGGGAAAGTTGGTCTGGGGTTAGGCTTCAGATGCATCATCTATAAAATGCAAAGTTGGTTCAAGAGTATTTCCAGCTCTGACTACCATCTGTGATTTTCTTGAAGTTACCAGGGAACCCATAGCCAGATGTCATCTGAAGGAAGAGTTGCAACTAGCTACCCTTTTGATAATATGTGATTCTCTTCCTCTCTTCCAAGATTTTCCCCTATTAGTTTGGCAGATTATCCTTTAAGATTCAGTTCAAATGTTCCTTTTGTGTGTGTGTGTGTGTGTGTGTGTGTGTAAACCTCAGCTGACTTTCTTATACAGTTCCCTACTTTTTACCTCTGAATACCTACATTGTATTCTTACTCTGCCATTATGTGATTATTTGTATATGTGTCTGTCTCTCATTAAGCTATGGGCATTGTCCAAACCAGAACTAAATAGTATACTTTAAGAAGGGAATCAATTCCAGTTGTTTTACAGAGGCTCTATCTTCTTTTTTCCTTAATGTCTTATGTACTCATAGACTCTAATTAGGTACAGGCACTTTTTGAAGGCAGTTTTTGTGATCATCAGATTTTACTTTTCTCCTCTATGGATGTACTAGTGATGTGCACATGGAGACATGTCATCTTGTTTGCAATAATGAGAAACTAGAACTATCTCTATTTCTCCTTTAGTAAAGGAATAGCTCAGTTCTCCTCCTCCTTCATTTCTTTATTTTTCTTCCTCTTATCTCTCCTTCTCTACTAGTATTCTACTAGTACTCTTTTCTCCTCTACACTAGTGCTACAATACAACCACAACTGCCACTGGGTCCACCACCACCACCACCACCACCACCACCAATAACTCAATACTGACACCACTGTCAGCAACAATTACTTACAAAGAGCTTACTATATTGGAGAAAGGAATGGGAATACAGTGTTTTGGAGGGTGGTAGAGGAATTTTTAATATTATGTAAAAGTATAAGACATTCTTTTTATGGTTAGCGATTTTATTTGTTCTTTCTATGAAATCTTTAACAAGTCTGGGATCATGAAGATATCGTCCTATGTTTTCTTTGAGAAACACTATGGTATTAGCATTTTTGTGGAGGTCTATGTTAGATTTCACAAATGTTTGTGCATGTAGCAAGGTAGGAATTGAGGTTTACTTTTTTTCTCATGGATATCTAATTCATCTAGTACCTTTTGCAAATGATTTTCTTTTCCCAGTAAATTTACATGGAACCTTAGTTGATAATCACTTGTCCATATATATATATATGTATTTCTGAACTGTGTATTCTATTCCTGCATGTTATCCCTAAGCCAACACTATAGTATAATTTAGGTCATTTATATTTCCATGTAAATTTTAGAAACAGTTTGTCAATTTCTTCAAAAAGAAAGACTGCTGGGATTTTGATAGGGTTTGCACTGAGTATGTAGATTTATTTGGGTAGAATGGAAAACAGTAATGTTGAAAATTCAAATATATACATATGGTGTATCCATTATTCAAGTCTTTAATTTTTATCAGAAATGTTTTATAGTTTTCAGGGTAGAGGTCTTACATAGCTTTCAATAAATTTCTTAGGTCTTTTATATTTTTTGGTGCTGTTTTATATGATACTGCTTTCTAATTTTTACTTTTCCATTGTTTATTGCTATTATATAGAAATATATTGTCCTCCAAAGTTTTCCTTTGCCCCTTCCTTTAGCTCCTCTGTACCTTTCTCATGCCTATGCAATCATTAATCTGCTTTTGGTCATTGTATATTAGTTTGCACTTCTAGAATTTTATATACATAGGATCATATAGATTATATTCATTTTGTCATTCAGCATAATTATTTTGAGATTCAGTCATGATGTAGCATGTATCAATAGTTTATTCAGTTTTGTTGCTATATATTCTTTCTCTGTATTCTATTTATTCTATATATTTGGTTTATATATCTATCCTATTTATTCTATATATATTCTATTCTCTCTCTATATTTTATTTTGTGAATATACCGTAGTTTATCCATTCACCCATTGATGGACATTTTTATTCTTTCCAGTTTGGGCCATTAAAAATAAAGATACTGTGAACATTTGTGTACAAACCTGTATATGGATATATTCTTTCATTTATCTTGGATAATGAAATGGCTGATAACTTTAAAAAAAACCCGTCAACTGTTTTTCAAAGTTGTACTATTTATAATTCTGGCATCAGTGTATGAGAGTTCCAGTTCCTCCATATCTTCACCAAAATTTGCTATGACCAATCTCTTTTTAATTACTTCTAATACTTAATTTTAGCCATTCAAATAGGTAGATAGGGATATCTCATTGTGGTTTTCATTTGCATTTCTCTAATTACTAACAACATAAGCATCTTTTTATGTGCTTATTTGCCATTCATATACGTGTATGTTTTGCTGAAGTGTCTATTCAAATCTTTATCTCTTTTAAAAATTGAGGTATTTTATTTTCTCCTAAATTTTGAGGATCTTTATATATTATGGATAGAAGTTTTTTTAAATCATTTATATCATTTAGAACTATGTTCTCCCAGCCTGTGACTTCTCATTTTTTTAACATCATCTTTTGAAGAGCAGAACATTTTAATTTTGATAAAGTCTAATTCATCTGTTTTTTCTTTCATAGATTGTACCTTTGATGTATCTAAACAATCTTTGCCTCTCACAAAGTCAGATATTTATTTTCCCATGTTTTCTGCCAGAAGTTTTATAATTTTAGGAGTTTACAGTTATATCAGCGATCCAGGCAAAATTAATTTTTGCATGTGATACAAGATATAGATTGAAGTTTATTTTTTGCCTATGGCTATCTAGCTGTTCCAGCATTGTTGTTGAAACGACTGTCCTTTCTCCATTAGATTTCCTCTGCACCAATGTAGAAAACTTAGTGTATTCCTCTATTTCTTCATTGATCTATTGGTATGTATTTATACAAATACCACATTCTCTTAATTACTTATAAGAAGTGTTATAATTGCGTGGTGTTAAATCTTCGACTCTGTTCTTCTTTTCCAAGGTTGTTGTTGACTATTTTAGGTTCTTTGCATTTCCATTTGTGTTTTTGTGAATTTCAATTTGTCGTTTTCTACAAAAAGCCTGCTGGAATTTTGATTGGAGTTGCCTGTCATTTGTAGATCAATTTGGGAAAAACTGACACCTTAACAATATTGAGTCTTCTGATCAATGCCTATATCTTTCTATGTATTTTGGTTTTTATTTAATTCCTCTCAACAATGTTTTGAGGTGTTTAGTGTTAAGGTTTTCCACATCTTTTTGGTGATATAGCCCTAGGTATTTTATATATTTTTGATGCTATTATAAGTAGCATGTGAAACATTCAGTTTCCAATTACCATTTGCTAATGTATAGGAATTCAGTTGATTTTTGTATGATGATCTTGTACCTGAAAACTTTGCTAAGTTCACTTTCTAGTAGCTTTTACTTTAGGTTCTGTCAGATTTTAATACAGATGATCATATTGTCTGTGAATAGAAGTTTTATATGCCTTTTATTCTGATTTGTATGCCTTTTGTTTCTTTTTCTTTCCTTATTGCACTGGCTAGACTCTCCAGTAAAAAGATTATTAGAAGATGAGAGTGGATATTCTTGTCTTGTTCTAGTCTTTCATCTTTATGATGTTAGCTGTAACATAAGTTTTTCATAGATTTTTTTAAAATCAGATTGAGGAAATTCCCTTCCATTTCTACTTTGCTGAGTGATTTTATCAAGAATGCATATTGGATTTTTGTCAAGTGCTTTATGTGCCTATTTTGCAAAGATTATATGGTTGTTGTGTTTTTCTTTTAGTTTGCTAATATAGTGAATTACATGAATGGATTTCAGGTGTTAAAGCAAGATTGGATTCCTGAGATAAACCTCATTTGGTCATGGTGTATTATCCTTTTTTTATATATTATTAGATTCAATTTGCTAAAATTTTGTTAAAATATTTACATATATTTTTATGAGGAATAGTGGTTCACAATTTTCTTGTAGTGTCTTTTATTTTGGTATTAGGGTAATACTAGTCTCATAGTAAAATTTGGGAAGTATTCCCTCCTTTTCAATTTTCTAGAAGAGGTAATGTAGCATTGGCATCATTTGCTTCTCAAATGCTTATAGAATTCCCCAATACAACCATCTAGGCCTGAAGTTTTCTTTTTTGTTTAAATTTTTTTTGATGTGTGTTATTTTAATTTTTTGAGAGAGAGAGAGACAGAGAGAGAGAGAGAGAGAGCGAGCAGGGGAGGAGGAGGAGAGAGAAAAAGAATGCCAAGCAGGCTCCCCACTATCAGTGCAGAGCCCAATATAGGGCTCAATCTCATGAACCATGAGTACATGACCTGAGCCACAATCAAGCATCAGATGCTTAACCACCTGAGTCACCCAAGCACCCCTAGACCTGAAGTTTTCTTGGACAGAGGTTTTTAATAATGAATTTGATTTCTTTAATTGATTTAGAGCTGTTCATGTTATCTACTTCTTCTTGAATAAGTTTTGGTAGTTTGTATCTTTTAAAATTTTTATTTCATCTAATTTGACATATTCATAAGCATAAAGTTGTTTAGAATTTTCCCTGAGTATCATTTTAATATGTATAGAATTATTAGTATTGTCACATCTTTATATTTAGTGATTCTTTTTCTCTTTAAATTATTTCATTTTAACTATTCTTTGTTTAGATTCCTAGAGTAGGAATTGAAATCATTGAATTTTTTCTTTATCTGTAATATGTAATTTAATATATTTCAAATTTTCTTTATTTCTTTATTTCTAATATAACACATTTACTATGTCAAATTTCCCCCAACTTCTGCTTTAATAAAATCACATCTGTACTTTTTTTTTTTTTTTTTTTTTTGGTTTGGCTTCTTATTATTAAGTATAATTATTTTGAGATTCATCATGATCAGAACTCCTCTATTCTGCTCCTGATTTTCTGTGTAATTTTCCTTTTATTGAGAGTGGGGTGTTTCAATCTCTATCTATAAATGTGCATCTAAATTTCCTTTTAGTTCTATTAGTTTTGCTTCATGCATTGTGGAGTTCTGTTATTAGGATTATTGTATCCTTTTGATGATTTGACCCTGATTGCAGAATGGCCCTCTTTATTTTTGGTAATATTCTTCCCTCTAAAACCTATTTTATCTGACATAAATATATCCATTCCACTTTTATTTTTATTAGTAAGTTTGATCCTTTTACATCCTTTGACTTTTAAGCTTATTCATATCTTCATATTCAATAAATGTTTCTTGTAAGGAACATCTTTGTTGGGACTTGATTTTTCTTTAAAATTCAGTTTGCCTAATGTTTAGGCAACTGGAATGTTTAGACTGTTTATGTTCAGTATGATTTTTACTATGGTTAGGTTTAAACTTATCATCTTGATACGTGTTTTCTATTTGTCCTATCTATTCTTTGTTTCTTCTTCTTTTCTTTAAAGTTTTTACTTAACTTCTAGTTGGTTAACATACAGTGTAATATTAGTTTCAGGTGTACAATATATAGTGATTCAACACTTCCATAGAACACCTGGTGCTCATCACAAGTGCACTCCTTAATCCCCATCACCTATTTCACCCATCCCTCCATCCTCCTCACCTCTGGTAACGATCAGTTTCTTGCCTGAGGTTAAGAGTCTGTTTCTTGGATTGCCCCTCTCTCTTTTTTTCCCTTTGCTTGTTTGTTTTGTTTCTTCAATTCCACATATGAATGAAACCATATGGTATTTGTCTTCCTCTGACTTATGTCACTTAGCATAATATTATCTAGCTCCATCCGTGTCTTTGCAAATGGCAATGTTTCATTCTTTTTTATGGCCAAGTAATACTCTATTGTGTATATATACCACATCTTCTTTATCCATTCATCAGTTGATGGACACTTTGGCTGTTTCCATAATTTGGCTATTATAGATAGCAATGCTATCTACAGCTATAGGAATGCTGCTGTAAGCATCAGGGTGCATGTATCCCTTTAAATTAACATTTGTGTATTCTTTGGGTAAATGCCTAGTAGTGCAATTGCCAAATCACAGGATAGTTCCATTTTTAACTTTTTGAGGAACCTCAATACTGTTCTCCACAGTGGTTGCATCAGGTTGCATTCCCACTAAGAGTGTAAGAGGATTCCCCTTTCTCTGCATCTTTGCCAACACTTGTTGTTTCTTGTGTTGTTGATTTTAGCCATTCTGATAAGTGTGAGGTGACATCTCATTGTAGTTTTGGTTTATATTTCTCTGATGATGAGTGATGTTGAGCATCTTTTCATGTGTCTGTTGGCCATCTGTATTTCTTCTTTGGAAAAATTTCTATTCATGTTTTCTGCCCAGTTTTTAATCGGATTATTTGTTTTTTGGGTGTTGAGTGTGATAGGTTCTTTATAGATTTTGGATACTAGCCCTTTATTGGATATGTCATTTACAAATATATTCTCCCATTTCATTGGTTGCCTTTTAGTTTTGTTGATTGTTTCTGTGCTGTTTAGAAACTTTTCATTTGGATGTAGTTCCAATACTTTATTTTTACTTGTGTTTCCGTTGCCTCAGGAGACATATCTAGAAAGAAGTTGCTATGGTTGATGTCCAAGAGGTTACTGACTATGTTCTCCTCTAGGAATTTTATAGTTTCAAGTCCCACATTTTGGTCTTTAATCCATTTTGAATTTATTTTTGTGTTTAGTTTCAGAAGGTGGTCTAGTTTCATTCTTTTGCAAATTATATTACAGAGTTGTAGTGATCAAAACAGTGACACTGGCACAAAAACAGACACACAAATCAATGGAACAGAATAGAAAACCCAGAAATGAACCTACAGCTATAAAATCAATTAATCTTCAACAAAGAAGGAATGACTATCCAGTAGGAAAAAGACAAGTCTCTTCAACAAATAGTGTTGGGAAAACTGGACCACAACATGCAAAAGAAGAAACTTCTTTTTCTTTTTTTTCTTGCCTTCTTTTGGATTAATTGAACATTTTTCACGATTCCATTTATCTACTTTTTTGGTTTAAGGCTATAACTGTTTATTTTATTATTTTAGTATTGCTTTAGGATTTATTGTATACATATTTAACTAATAAATGTCTACCTTGAAGTGATATTATCCCACTTCACATATAGTATAAGACCCAGATAAAGCTAAATTTTCATTTATTTCTCCTAATCATTATGCTACTGTTAGTATATATTTTACTTTCACATATTCTGTAAACTGAATGCTACATTGTTATTTTTTGTGTAATAGTCAATTATCTGAAGAGATTTAAATAAAAAAACTATCTAATATATTTGGTCAAGTAGTTACCCTTTCTGGTGCTTTTTAATTCCTTTATATACATCCATATTTCCATCTGCTATCCATTTCCTTCTTTCTGAAAGACTTTCTTTAGCATTTCTTGTGGTATGGGTCTCTTGGTGATAAATCCTTGTAGCTTTTCTGTGTCTGAAAAAGTTATTTCACCAATGTTTTTGAAAGATATTTTTACTGGATATAGAATTTTAGATTGACACTTTTCTTTCATACTTTAAAGATATTGCTTTACTATCTTCTTGCTTATATTAATTCCCATGGAAAATATGCCATTTACTTTGGTTATTTTTAGTATTTTCTCCATATAACTGATTTCAAGCAATGAGATTATGATGTGCCTTGTTGTGGTTTTTCATGTTCCTTATGCTTAGATTTCTTCATGTTTCTTGAGCTACATAGATTTTATCAAGCTTATGGTTTTCTCAAGCTTAGAAAATTTTTGCCATAATTTCTTGAAACTTTCTCTGTCCCATGCCTCTCTCCATTCCTTTGTGAACTCCAATTTCACATATGGTAGGCTGCTTGAAATTGTCCCAAAGTTCATTGATGCTAAAAATTATCTTTTCTCTCTGTTTTCAGAGAGAGATAGATTAGATATCTATATATATTGTTAGATAGTATCTATAGCTTTAAGTTCACTAATATTGTTTTTCCCTGTTATGTTTAATCTGCAGTTAATCCTCTCCAATGTATTTTTCATTGCACACATTGTATTTTTATCTCTAAAAGTTTGATTTGGATCTTTTCTATATATTCCACATCTACACTCAACTTTTTCAACATATAGAATGCATTTACAGTAACTCTTGTACTTGTCTGTTAATTCTATAATCTGTGTTATTTTTAATTAGTATTTAGTTAATTGTTTTCCTCATTATGGGTTATATTTTCCTAATTTTTTATATGTTGGAAAATTTTGATTTCATGTCAGATGTGAGTTTTACTTTTTTGCTTCCTGAATATTTTTTATATTCCTCTAAATATACCTGAGTATTGTTTTGGGATTCCATTAAGTTACTTGAAAACAGTTTGATCCTTTGGGTCTTGCTCTGAACACTTGTTAGGTGGTAGCTTGAAAGTACTCATTTTAGGGTTGTTTTCCATTACTGAGGTAAGACCTTCTGTATACTTGTCCAATGTCCTGTGAATCTTGAAGCTTTCCATTCTGTCTGGTGGGAATGGACATTATTACTGATAGGCCTGTGTGGGTACCAGGTACTCTTTCTTGAGGATGATTATTTTCCTGGATTTGGATAATTTCCTCACATGTCTGTGCTGATCAGTACTTTGCTGAATGTACAAGGCTGACCCATGGTAGATCTCTTAAGTTTTCTCTGTGTGCCACTCTCTCTTCTCTTCTTCAATAAGCTCTTGCTGCCTGGAGGGTTTTTGGCCCTCAACACTGTCTCCCCAACTCAGTGTGTCTCTTGGTCTCTGCCTGGGGTTTCTCTTATCGGAAATTCTATCATAAGGCCGATTCCTAGAGTTTGCCTCATTCTTCCCACCCTCAAAGTCAAGGAATCTCTATTCTTTATTGCCAGTGACTTTCACACCATTGCTTTGTATATTTTGTCTGTATTTTGTTTGTTTCAGGCAGGAGGATAAATCTAGTCCCTGTTACTCTATCATGGCCAGAAGCAGATTTAGATTGATTTATTATTTGAGTGTCAAACCAACCTTGAATTTCTTCAAATTCACCCTACTTGACACACCCCATTTGACCATGCTTTAAAAAAAATTTTTTTTAATGTTTATTTAGTTTTGAAGGAGAGAGAGACAAAGCATGAGTTGGGCGAGGGCAAAGAGAGAGAGAGACGGAGACACAGAATCTGTAGCAGGCTTCAGCTCTGAGGTGTCAGCACAGAGCCTGGTGCAGGGCTCAAACTCACGAGCATTAAGATCATGACCTGAGCCGATGTCAGAAGCTTAACTGACTGAGCCACCCAGGCGCCCCATGATTTTTTAAAAAATAATGTTGGTTTTAGTTTTTAAAAGGATTTTCAGCATATATGAAGGATATTGGCCTTTGTTGTTTTTTGTTTGTTTGTTTTGTTTTTTGGTCAAGTATGTCATATTCTTTGTCAGGTTTTTGTTCCAGAATTATGCTGGCTTCATAAAAATGAGTTGGGAAATGTCAACTCTACTGAAAGAGTTTATGTATTATTGTATTTTTTTTCTTCCTTAAATATTTAGTAGAATTCACCTGTCAAACATTGCTTGGATTTTCTTTATGGAAAACTTTTTGATTACATATTTAATTTTTTAAAAAATGTTATTTATTTTAGAGAGAGAGAGAACATGCATGCAAGCAGGGGAGGGGCAGAGAGAGAGGGAGACAGAGGATCCAAAGCAGGCTCTGTGCAGACAGCAGAGAGCCCAATGGGGCTCGAACTTACTAACTGTGAGATCATGACCTGAGCTGAAGTTGGTTGCTTAGCTGACTGAGCCACCCAGGTGCCCACATATTTAACTTTTTAACATATGTTTAGATATTCAATTTCTTGCATTGTAAGTTTTGAAATTTGTGGTTTAGAAGAAATGTGTCCATTTCACCCAAGATACCGTGTCTATTGACATAAATTTTTTAATAATATTTCAAGGGGCGCCTGGGTGGCGCAGTCGGTTAAGCGTCCAACTTCAGCCAGGTCACGATCTTGCGGTCCGTGAGTTCGAGCCCCGCGTCAGGCTCTGGGCTGATGTCTCAGAGCCTGGAGCCTGTTTCCGATTCTGTGTCTCCCTCTCTCTCTGCCCCTCCCCCGTTCATGCTCTGTCTCTCTCTGTCCCAAAAATAAATAAACGTTGAAAAAAAAAATTAAAAAAAAAATAATATTTCAGTATCATTTTTTTTTTTCAAATCTGGAGGATCTGTTTCAATATTCCTTCTTTAATTCCTGATAGTGATAATTTAGTTTTCTCCTTTTGGGGCATCTGGGTGGCTCAGTTGGTTAGGCATCCGACTTTGGCTCAGGTCATGATCTCGTGGTTTGTGAGTTTGAGCCCTGAGTTGGGCTCTGTGCTGACAACTCAGAGCTTAGAGCCTGCTTTGGATTCTGTGTGTGTGTCTCTCTCTCTCTGCCCCTCCCTGGTTCACACCCTGTCTCTCTCTCTCTCTCTCTCAAAAATAAATAAACATTAAAAAAAAATTAAAAATTTACTTTTCTCCTTTTTACTTGGACAAGCTTCCTTAGAGTGTATTTATTGAATCAATTTCTTGAAGAACCAACTTTGACTTTATTTTTTAATCTTCTCTTTTAATTCATTGATTTATGCTATGGTGTTTATTTTCTTTTACTTACTTTAGGAATAATTTGCTGTTTTCTAGTTTCTTAAAGTTTAAATAATTGATTTTATACTGATCTCTTAAAAATAAGTTCTTAAATTACAGATTACTTTTTAAGCACTATTGTAGCTGCAACTCACACATTTTGATATGCTATGTTTAATTATCTTAGTTCAAAATATTTTTAGTTTTCCATGTATTGTTTCCTTAATCTATGGTTTGCTTAGAAGTGTGATGCTTATTTTCTCAATATTATATCTTATTTTTATTGATTTGAACTTATTTCATCATGGTCAGATAAAGTACTCTGCAGTATTTGGCTCCTTAAATAATTGGGACTTATTTTAAGGAATAGTATATTATTTATTTTGGTGCATGTTCAGTGTGCACTGAAAATAATGTGTATTTTGCTATTGTTGAATGTAGTGTTTTATAAATGTCAAGCAAGTCAAGCTAGTTGATAGCATTATTCAAATATTCTGTATACTTTCTGACCTTTTTATTTTGGGGTTTACATATACCGAGATTTTAAAATTTCCAACTGTGAATGTAAATTTGTCTATTTCTGCCTTTAGTTCTGTCAGTTTTTGCTTTATTTACTCTAAAAAAAATCTGTTTGGATGAGTATACACTTAGGATTCTTATGTGTTCCTAATAAATTGATCCTTTTTGATTTTGAAACTTCCTCATTCCACTTTCTTCTGGATTTCATTGTTTTTGATGATGTATCAGACATAATTCTCATCATTTTTTTTTTTTTTTTTGTATGTAATGTTTCTGTTGTCTCTGGCCACTTTTAACATTTTTTTTTTTTTAAACCATCTTTGACTCTCAGCATTGTAACTCTGGTTTACATAGGTGTGGCTTTTTTGTGTGTTTATCCTCTTTTGGAAGTACTACAATTCTTGATTCTGAGGTTTTTTATTAATTAAAAAAATCCTTGGTCATTATGTCCGCAGATATTTCAAGTGTACTTGAAAGTTTTTTAGGCTATTTAACATTATCCTACAGATCATGGACTCTTTTCAATGTTTCCACTCTTTTTTTTCCCTTTTAGTTTCATTTTGGATAATGACTTAAGTCTACTGTTTTTATTTGCTCTTAATAGTCTATTGTTCATAAATGTATTGTTTATTGCTGATATTATATTTTCATTTCTGGTATTTCACTTTGGTTCCTTTTTATAGTTTCCATTTCTCTGCTAAAATTCTCCATTGATTGATGCATGTTGCCAACTTTTTTCCACTAAATTCTTTGACATGGTTATCATAATTATGCTAAAATTATTTCCTGAAAATTTTAACTTCTGGCCTCTCTAGGGTCTGATTGTATTGACTGTTTTCTTATTTGGTTGCTCACATTTTCTTGCTTCTTTGTGTGCTTCATAATTTATTAGACTGCATATTGGTCATTGTGAGTGAAAGAAAAAATAAGTAGAGATTGAAGTAATGAGTATTTCTTCCATAAAAGGGCATGCCCTTTCTTCTGTCAGGTCTTGATTTGGGAAGGTTGAATGAATCTGATGCGTGTTTGAGTTGTGTGCGTATTGCTTCAGCTTTAGGTTGATTTATCATTGACACTAAATATTTTGGGGAACATAATCAGGACTTTTCCATCATTAGGGCTTGTAATCTCAGCACTGGCAAGATTTAGAAATCTCTTAATGCTTCCAGCCTGTTTTGGTTGTTTAGGAGTTCTCTTTGTTTTCTTGATCCTGATTGTATTCATCTTGGGAGGTCTTTCTTCTTTCTGATGCTCGCTTCCAGCTTTTGGCATCTAGTGCATTGTGCTTAATGAAAGTCCATAGTGCCTTTAGGAATTCCTCTCAGGTCTCCTACTTCATTTCTGGTTTCCATTGCAACTGTCTTGACTTAAGTGAAAGCCCAGGTTTTCTACCCTGACTCCAGAGATGTTGCCTGCATTTCGGGAAATTCTCACATGCCTCAGGGATATCTCTCATAGATTCCTAACTTTCCTCTACTCTTTAGTGTTGTACTCCTATGTCTCTGAGGAATGCCTACTATGAAGTGTTGGCAGGTAGATGCAGCCACACTCTGTGGATGGGCTCCTTGTAATTCCAACGTGTCAAACCAGTCTATACACAGGTGCTAATAGTTCTTTAAGATTCATATAATTTCTCTCCCCCCCCCCTCAATAATGCATTCTCCTTCATGACACTTTACCAGGGATGAAAGCATTCATTGGTCCCCTCTTTCTTAGAATGGGATCGTAAATATAGATTTTAGTTAAGTTAGCTTTGTGTCCTCAGCTCTCTTTATGGGTTAAAAAACTATGATTTTGTGTATTATCTGCTTTTCCCTTAGTCTTAAGTTTGAGCAATCATCTCTATAATTCCTAAATTTCAACTTTCTTGTATAATTAAAAGTTCTTAAAAGCAAGCATTGTGCTAAAGTCAGATGATGGGTTTTTTAGGTAGAGTACTACTTTTTACTGTTTGTGTAGCTTTGGGTAAATTAGTTCTGTGAACCTGCTTTGCCCACTTCACAAGGTAGACTTTTAGCTCCACATGGGCAAAGACTAGGTCTGTATTTGATTGTCATTGCATCCTCAGTGTCTAGCAAATACTAGTATCTAGTATGCATTAGGAACTAAGTGGATTGTTATTGAACCAATGAAAGCAATTTGAAAGAGAAAATGGATCTGATTTTATAGATTTTTAAACTCTATTTTTTAAGTCAAGTTTTTTGTGTTATAAGTTTAATGATTGGAATAAGTCTTTTAACCAGGAGTCCATAGAATGCTGTAGATCTGCAGATGTATTCAAGTTTCATAAATATTGGGTTAGAAGATGGGTGAAAGATTGGTGTTTGTGTGCTTAGTAGAAAATCCGAATAGGAAGTGTGATTCTCACAGGAAAGCCTTAATTGAGAAAGAAAGGTGAGGTCTGTGTTCTGCACTGCAAAAAATATACTGGCTTGATACAAATTCCTGCCTTAACAGGGTTCTAGTCACATTGAAGGATAGGAAACAGGAAGAACCCTTGGATTTGTACCAGAGCTCCAGGAAAAGAACTGAGAGAGTATGCTCCTACTGTCTTAAAGTATATGATAATATGAGGTGGGTGGGCCGGGGGGCAGATCATGGTATGTGTATATAGGTATATATACAAAAGATGTATGGAGAACTCTCAGTCCTTTGAAATAATGTTTATGGAAAGTCTTTGTCCAGAATTTAGCTAAGCTACTCTACTGCACTGCTATCTTGGCATCCATTTTGTTTGTCTAAGCAGCCTGTGAGGGCCTTAAACTGACACTAGTCCCCTCATGTAAGTACATGCACTAGAAAACAACCTGCAGAGTCACAAGCAAGTATAAGTTCCTGACACCCTCAGTAGCCCTTTTGATCAACGATGTCCCCTGCCTCACGTGTCTTCATTTGTGCCTACTTAGAAATTATTCCCATGGAGCTTACCAATACTCTACTCTTTTTGGTTAGAATTGACCAATCCGGCCTTAGCCCAGAATGCCAAAGCACTGTATCATGGACCCTAGTAAAGGCATATGCCCCAGGTCCTATTGTTCTCTCTCTGCCTGCACCCTGCTTTGACCTTTCAGCATGACCTCCCAAGGCATGTTGTATACTTTCTCTAGTACCTGTAAGTAATAAACCTCTCTGTGTTTCTGTTATAGTCTTTTGTTGAACCATGGCTCACTGTCTGGTACCCTGTGTTCTCCTTAACAAATGTCAACATTTATTGAATGCTTTCTCTGTGCCACTCGCTGTTCCAATTTTTTCCTAAAAAGTAATTCATCTAATTCTTATAGTAATAGTAGGAGACTGGTTTTTATCCTCATTTTTCCAATGAGGAAGCTGAAACACATAAAAGTGAAGAAACTTACTTAGCATTTTACAGCTAGTAAGTGATAGACCTGGGCTTGGGACCCAGATAGTCAGGATCTAGATCTTGTGCTTATGACATCTCTTCTATGGTGCCTCCCAGGAGAACATCTTAGTACTTCCATTGCTGTGTCTGTTATTATTTTCTTATTTTTTTTTTATCTCATTGGTGGAAACTGGCTCTGAAGTTGTACTTGTTGGATTCCTACAGTCTTTGCTCCTTACCAAGCTTAGTCTCTTGCCTTTTTTTTTTTATATTTCTTTCCCTCCCCCAAATTTTAGAGATCTTATCTTTTTGACAGATCAAAATTTTATATATTTAAGGTATGCAGTATGATGTTTTGATATACATATACATTGTGAAGTGGTTATCATCATTAAGCTAATTAAGATACCCACCACCTTACATAGTTGATTTTTTGTGGTGGAAATACTTAAGATCTACTTTTTAAGCAAATTTAAGTGTATAATACAGTATTATTAATTATAGTCACCCTGGTGTACATTAGATTTCTCTTATTCATCCAGTATAACTGAAACTTTGTCTCTCCATTGCCCCCACCTCCCTGGAAACCGCCACTCTACTATCTATTTCCAAATTTGGCTATTTTAGCTTCTGCCTTCTCGATTGTCACCTGGGCTTAGCCAGGGCTTTTTTGTTACCTTTGAAATGGCACTGAACCACCAAAGCCTGGTTGTTACCTTTGAAATGAAAGCTGAATTCACAAAACATGTTGCAGTGCTGCTAGTAGAATGACTCTATGTTAGAACTACCATTCTTTTTTCTGAATCTAGTGCCATAGCCATTTGAACTGAGGATATTTAAAAATATCAGTAAAGGTTCTGGAGCAGCAGCGGTGATAGCTTCAATAGTGGTGACAATAGTGAATTTGGCTGAGTCTATGAATGAGATAGACAGATTTATTGACGGAGAGGAAACTCTGGGATTTAACATTTTATTCCTTCAAAAACTGTTTACAGGACACAGATACTGGGTACCGGAAGTCCAGTGAGAATAATACAGACACAGTTCTCACCTTCATGTACCTTACAGTGTAGCAAGGGAAGATCAATAGCTTATGGATAATAATAGCAAACACCATTTGTATACAACTTACTATGTGTCAGATGCTTTCCTAAATGCTTTACATGAATTAACTTACCTCCATCAATAAACCTAAGAGATGGGTACTCCGGTCTCCAGTGTACAGATGAGGAAACTGAAGCACAGAGGTTAAGAAACTTGTCCAAGATCTCACAGCTAGTAAATGACAGAGCTGATATTTGAACCCAGGAAGACTGGCTCCAGAATCTGGCACCCAAACACTATCCTAGTGTATGGGCAGTCATGAGTCACTTGACAGCTGTGGTAAGCACTACAAAGACAATGAGAGGATGAGGGGGACTGAACCTTGTCTGGAGGGTCTGGGAAGGCTCGTCTGATAAAATAATGAGGAGGGATTAAAAAAAAAGAGTCACGAGATGAAGGTGTGTATGCATGCGTGTGCATGTGTGGTGGGTGGTGGGTGGGTGGTAGAGACACTGGAGGAGCATTTCAGGGAGGGGGAGAAGCTTATCTGTAGGACTTGTTGTGGAACACATCTCTGTAAATATCTTCGAAGCAAATAGCAATTTGTGATTCTTTTAATGAAAATTCACTTCCTCTACAACTTCCAGGGCCTATTTTGTAGCATAGTTCAAAATGGTGCTGGGTTTGTATATGATTTTAAGCCAACTGTGGAGTATGTACCTCTGGTGTTTCCTGCTCTATAGGCAGGGAATGGGAAGCAGCCGATCTTGGGAATCCTGGAAAGCTAAGTTCACATCCCAGCTTCTTAGTCATGGTCATTTCTCAGTTATTTAAGGTTGTGTTCTCTGTTTTCTGGATTAATAGAAAATGCATTAAAAGTGCATAAAATATAAAAATTACCTCAGATTGCTGCAAACGTCCTCATAGCTGAAGGTTTTCATTGCTTCTAGCTGTCTGGTAACCCTCAGACCCCTCCAGCCAGCCAATCAGGTTGGTTCTGGGCCCTATCCTCAGTCGATGGGCCTTTAAAGATGAAGCTGTAGTTTACTATCAGTGAAGACAAACGGAATTTGGAGAGCTGTGGCTTTAAGCACTGCAAAGACAGGGTGGAGAGATTAAGTGAGAAAAGAGAAGGAAGAAGAAGACTGAAGCACCGCGACTACTTCTATGCCCAACTCGGTTCTGTTCTAACATTAAAAAAAAAGAGATGAACTAGGAAGCAAATAGAAATTAGATTTTTAGTAAGTTTTTAGCAGTTTCTCATCAAGTTACACATGTGGTATTTAGTGTTCCTAATGAGTTGGCCTAAAATTATTTTTACACTTTTGGACATCTGTGGAGTGGTAATTGTGTTCCTAAATATTACAAATAATTACAAGGAAATATGTTCATATAAATTCCTTTGGTACCAGGTTATGACTAGTTTTTTTTAAGATATATTTTTTAAATGTTTATTTATTTATTTTGAGAGAGAGAGAGAGAGAGAGAGAGAGAGAGAGAGAGAGAGAAAGAAGGGAATCGAATCCTAAGCAGGCTCTGCACTGTCACCATGGAACCCAATGTGGGGCTCAATCCCATGAACCATGAGATCATGACCTGAACTGAAATCAAGAGTCAGATGCTTAACCGACTGAGCCACCCAGGCACCCCAACTAGTTTTGTTTTAATCAGGGTTTTAGATTATACATGACTTTCTTTCCTCTCTCTCTTTATTCTAATTAATTGAGAGATGACTGTATTGGGTGTCTGAACTTGAGTTTCTGCACCAGATCTCTTTGAACCTTGGCTTCCTAACCTATGAAAATGAAGCCAGTACCCCTATCACTCAAGATATTTGTAAGGATGACATAAAATAATATGCAGCAAAGTGACATGTGTGAGGTCTGGTACAGGATGGATACCCAAATCATTTTAATTCCCTTCCTTCTTTCTTCTCTGCCTTTCTGTCTTTCTTCTTGCCTGCCTTCCTTCCTCCCCTTCTGGTAAGGGAGTAGAATGTAAGGAGAACAAGTCTGAAGTTTGCTACTCAGAGGCTGGTGAGCTTGGCTTAATCTTTCTGCTCCTTAGTTTTCTCACTGTTAAAAGGAAAGAATTCATTAAGTAGATCCCCTAGGAGCACTGCAGGTTATCAAATTCTACAAGTCTATTTTCTTTGATTCTTGAATTATGCATGAAAATATTTCATTGTACTTTCAGTCAAAAAGTTGTTTCAGTTTTTGCCATCTAAAAGAAGGTTGTGATCCTAGCTCCCACCCATTGTACACCTGGGAAAGATTTTCACAAATACAGCTTTTGTTGCCTCCCAGCTGACTTAGCAAAATCCAGGCAGCAGAATGGATGGGCTTCTATTAGCACAATGATGTTTGATTATGCAGCTGCAGCACTGGGGAAAAGAGACTAAACCAGTATTTATGAGGTGGGACTGTGCCTTGAACTTTAAAACTGGTTCTCCTGGAGGATTTAGATCATTCTTTTTCATTTCCTTGGGAAAATGAATACCCATGTAAGGTTGGCCGAATAAAGTCCTCCCTCCCCCAGGATGTCCATTTTCTAATGTTTAAAACCCGTGAATATGTTAAGTAACATGACAAAAGAACTTTGTAGGTGTGATTAAGTTAAAGATTTTGAGATGGAGAGATTATCCAGGTGGGCCCAGTGTAAGCGTAAGGGTATTTATAAGTAAGAGCCAAGAAAGCCAGAGTGAGTAAATGGTAATGTAATGGTAGAAACAGAGAGAGGGTTGGGTGTTTTGCGGGTGGTTTGAAGATGCCACATTGCTAATGTTGAGGATGGATGGGTTCACAAGCCGGGGAAGGTAGGCAGCCTCTAGGAGCTGGGAATGGTAAGAAAATGAACTATGTCATAGAGCCTCCAGAAGGAATGCAATCCTGCTAGCACCTTGATTTTAGCCTGTAAAAGTGTCTGCTATTATATACTACTGCATTTGTAGTGATTTAGTAAGTAGCAATAGGAAACAGATATACCATGGCTCCTGGAGCAAAAACTGTCTATTTTAAGACATTTATTCTTCTTCCAAATAAGTGTGGATCAACAGCTTTAAGGATGGGAGAATAATTTTACTCATTACAACTTGGTACATGGAGAAAGAACTTAGTGAGTGGAGTATTTTCAATACTTTGAGGTAAAAAAGCTTCAAAATTTCTAGTTACTGTGGGGCCTGAGGTAGGCTACAGCAGAAAGCTTCATTCAAGGGAGTTATTGATTTATTGAGGTGGAAATTGATTTGAATGAATCTGTTTCCTGTTGGGAATCCATATAAGCTATTCAATTTCAGCTCTATTTCCTCTCCTGTTCCAGGAATATGACGCCCCAGAAAAGCCAATGGGTATTGAATGAGATGGTATTAAGACTATAGCTCCTTTCCCCCAATCCCACTTTTCTATAAAACTTAGCAGGGTTTCTTTCCTTTGGTAGAAGTAGGAGACTGTTAGCAATAGGGTGCCTCTTTGTTGGAACAATAAGGAGGGATCATGGACAAAAAAGTAGCCATGGACCGACATTGGGTGTGGGGGTTTTCAGTGAGGCTTTTCCTTTCTAGGTTTCAGTCCAGTTTTTCTGTACATAAAGAGAGTTCCTTTTGTAGGTCATGTTCTGGGTAGTCAGCTCTGAGCCAAAATTTGTGGGCAGGAAATTTACTGAGAGTCTCTTAGGAACAATACTTGTTTGGGAAGCAGGATTGGACAGAAGGAGAGTTGAAAAGTGATTGAATTGCAACAGAGCCCTCAGCTGATCCCACATGAAGCTCTGAAGCGTGATAAGCCTACAGAGATGTCCTAAATTGAGGTGAGGGGATCGGGCCTTTGTGTCCCCACATTGCCCAGTCACTCGATGTGTGGCTGCCTCAGGTTAGTTTGCTTAGTTTGAGGTGAGGCAGCTCCCTTCTGCTGAGGACAATACCCCAGGAGAGAGTCAGCTGTGACCCACAGGCAGCCAGCACCTGCAGGCAGCAGGGAAATGAGGGCCTCAGTCCTGAAGCAGGGAGCTGGGCGGTATACCAGAGCTGTCCCACAGACCGGTGATTGAGTGTGGAGAAGGGAAAGCACAAAAGTGAGGTCAGTACCGAATAGAGCACTCAGCTGGATTCAGATTCAGAAAGACAGATTTATGGGTTCTATGCCATTGGCTTAACAAAGGTACTCGCTTAATTACTTAGTTCCACTTCCAGTGATCACCCTTTTCATTGCTTATACATCCCCATGAGGATGAGGAATAGAGAATTAAGATAGTTGAAAGTCAAAGATTAGCCTTATTTTAAATCTCTAATTTCAACCTTGATAAGAAACATTTCCATGTGTCTTCACACATTTACCTTCTTTGAACATTTTCATCTTTGCCTTCTTTGTCTGCTGTGATTGAAACAGTATTAAGCAAAAGAATTCTGCAAAGTTGGGTATGAGGAAGGAAAATAAACACAAGTAAAGGACTTGGATTCAGTGTGACATATGTTTATGGAACTTCTGTGTCCAGATCAAATATTTATTTTAGGTGATAGAAAATCCATAGGTTAAGAAAAAATCCGTAGATTAAGTAATCTTTTTACATGAAAGTAGGCAGCAGGTTTGGGCTGATAGCACATCAAGAAGGTCAGGAGTCTCTCTTTGGAAGTTCCTTATTCCTACAGGTTATTCTTAGTTTGTTTCTGTTGATGAAGAATCCATTTTCTTCTGTAACTTAAGTAATATTGTGAGGACTACTGAAGGTAGATTCTAGCTCATTTACATAAAGTTACCAGTCATTCTACATGTCTGTTAAGTCCTTTCACCCCAGTTGTTGTTAGCCTTTCCTTTTCTCCCATCTCACTTTTATATTTTACAAATGTTATTCCCATCTACCCTATCTTATTATTAATTCATTTAACTTCTGTTACAAAGAGACCAAGCATTCATTGCTTTTTGAACATTCACTTCCCTAATAAGCTTAGAAATATTTGACTGACAGCAACAGCTACCCCCATGAAGCCTGTGTAAACATGAGTTTATGGGCTGCTGTGCAGGCATCTTTGGTGATTTACTTTCTGGTTCTTGGGATTTATTTATTTTTTGATGGACTGGTAAATTATGAGGCTGTGGACCTTGCCAGGTTTTCAGGTATCAACTCAAAATGCCTTGCTGGAAAAACTGTGGCTGGCACTGCAACACAGAGAATGATCAATGATGCATCATATTTTTTTAATAGATATAATGTTTTAATAAACACTCTCCTCCTAAAGCAATGGATTTTAAAATAGGCTTTTGCCTTGAGCCATGTAGCTACCCAGCTGTGAGTTTTATAAGGCAACAATCTCCACATCATTAGATGTTATGACTAATATTCCAGCAACTGAAATAATAGCTATTTACATGAGCATAAAAAGTTAAAATGATGTTTAAGGTGCACTTACACTCAGAAAAGTGTTCTTGTAAAAGTGATACCACAAGTTCCTCATTCATTTTCCCCTTATTGAACTTTGTCTTGAACTTTCTACTGACGTTTCCTCTTCTGGGCAGGTGAAGAAAAGAGGATTGTAAGGATTCTTTGTAAGCAAAAAGGTGGCTTAGAAAACTTATCCCAGGCTGACACCAGGGACCTCCCCAACCTTGAGAGCAAGGTAGGATCGCCTCTCACCTCCAATCCCACTACCGTTTAAGAGGTTAGGCTTCCTGAAGATTTCTGTTCATTTTGTTGGCTCATGGCTTAGAAGTCTGTTCCTGCATTTGCAAGGTGCCTGTGATGTTTTTCTTCAAGTTACCATTTTGCTCTTCTACTGGTTTCTATATGAAACCTACTCACATCAACATTTGCTGAGCTTTTTGTAGGTTTTACTAACAATTTGGAAGATTCTGACAAGTCAGTTGGTACACCTTATAGCCTGCCATTTCTGTGGCTCTGTCTGCTTCCCTCCTATCCTACACCCCCCCTCCCCCCCCCCCCCGCAACTTCACTGGAAAAACAAACATTCCTCTCCTTGTCTTATTCAGACCACTGCTTGGCCTTCTGAGATCTCATCTCTTATTCCACCAAACACTTCTCAAGGTGTATTTTTCCCCCTAAACAATGAGTCTGTTACCAATTATAACTATAAAGTTATTTTTCCCATCTCATTACATGTTTGAAGTCTTTTTAAAAAATTCTTTTTAACATTTATTTATTTTTGAGACACAGAGAGAGACAGAGCACAAGCAGGAGAGGGGCAGAGAGAGAGGGTGACACAGAATCCAAAGCAGGCTCCATGCTCTGAGCTGTCAGCACAGAGCCCGATGCCAGGCTCGAACCCACAAGCCATGAGATCATGACCTTCACTGAAGTCAGACGCTTAACCGACTGAGCCACCCAGGAACCCCAGAAGTCTTTTATTTTCTATTCCCGCTAAGTATTTTGCTCACAGGCATTCACTGGTTATATGGACATGGAAGGGGAATTTCTCTTGAACTTTCTACTGACGTTTCCTCTTCTGGGCAGGTGAACAAAAGAGGAAAAGTACTAGCAAGAAGTTCAGGATGGACAGCTTTTAGAGAGGAAATGCAGGTGTTTTGGTTTCCTCTCTCTAGTGCTACATGAAATGCTCAATTAAGAGATTTGCTTCTACTCAGTCTAACTGGCTCACCCTTAGAAACATGCAATCCAATCTCATCTATTTTTTAAACTGTAAATCTTTATCATTCAAATGACAACTAGGGGGCTTCATTCTATCTCCCCTGCTACTTTGGCTTATCACATAGACATTTTGATTCTTTTGGAAACACAGAACAGCATAATTTTTCCTCTTCATTTTCTTCTCACATCTTGCCATGGTCTGACTGCCTGTGTCCCTGCCAAATTCATATGTTCAGATCCTAATGCCCAATGTGATAGTATTAGGAAGTAGGGTCTTTGAGAGGTAAATTAGGTCATGAGGACACAGCCCTCATGAATAAGATTAATGTCCTTATAGAAGAGGCCTCTTTCCCATGCGAGGACACAGTGAGAAGTCTGTGACTCAGAAGGGGGCTCTCACCCACACGTGCTGGCACCCTGATCTTAGACTTCCAACCTCCAGAACCATGACAAATAAACTTCTGTTGTTTACAAGCCATCTGACCTGTGGTATTTTGTTATAGTAGCCCAAATGGATTAAGACACATCTCTTAAGTGATTTATCCTATTAAAAGAATAAACAGCATATTTGGCTCAACCTCTGCTATTTCGTCTCAATAAAATATTCAAATATAGCATGAGTATCTGATTGGATTATGATGATGTGAAGGGTAATTTACTTCCTAAACTTAATCTAGTTTTAGTTGTATAATCTAGAAAATTATATTTGATATGAAGGAACTGAATTTTATTCAAAAACTAAGTTTTTAAAATAATAGACTTCAGTGGATTCTATCCTAATGTTTTTCTTGTTTATTGTGTGTGAAAGATGCACCTATTTTCTTTATCCCTGGAGAATGTGGATTAAGTATCAGTGACAATGTCAAGCTTTAAAGCTTTTATTTATTTTAAACTATAATTTTGGTTGTTTACAGGATTGTGTTGTTTTAAGGGTCCTTGTAAAGTGAGTGAATCTGATAGATCATCTTCCATCCTACTCTATATTCTAATTTTAATTTAAATATAAAATTCCTTTAAGTGGCCCAACCGCCACTCCCCATGGTATATGGAAATTCTTGAGAGACCAAGACCAAGAATGCATTTCCATCATAGCTTTGCCCATAATAGGTGATCAGTTTGCTCTGTAGAGTGAATTCTTCCTCTCTTAATTTGATAAGAGAGCATTAGCCCCTGAAGCTGTTTCATGCAGTTGTTTGTCAGTACAGAAGAAAATATGAATTGATCTGAAATCTTTATGCTCTTGCACTGAACCCATCTTATATCAGGCATCCAAGAATTTTTTACTTGGTAACACTGAGTGTCCCTGCACACATCCCTTCCTCCTTAGTCATTTGAAACTATTAAGGCATTTTGTAAATAATGGGGAAAATCAGAGTCCCTTTTCTTAGCTCTCTGTAGTTTTATTGATATTAATGAAACAGCATGAAAATGTTGCTTGAAGAGAAAACAAAGTAGGCCAGTGGGTACCGAGCAAATAGAGCTGCCTTCTTGTCAGTATATAATTCCACTGTGAGTGAATCTGGTTGCTTCAAAAAGCAGGAGAGGTATTTCTTGTGATTTGATTTCCTCCCCCATCTTATCTGTAGGAATCCCAGGATTCACAATAGAGTCATCCTGGCATATGCTTTCTCTTTCACTGTTTTGATACTGAAAAAGGAGTACCGCATTGCCTAGCACAATATTTGCACAGCATGCCCGCAGCTTCAGCTGAGTCTTGAAAGACTTTGCGGGTTATGACATTCCCCTAAATGTGCTGAGCTTTCTTTAACCTTTCATAAAACATTGTGATCTTTATGGACTGTATCATATTGTGCAGTAATGTGCTTTATTGTCCACAGAATAAGCTTTTCTTAAAGATAATTGGAAAGCTGGAAATGGCTGCTATCGGCTGATTTTTAAAAAATACATTATTTCTGAAATGGGGCTGGTGTAATAATGACCCTATCTGTTCAAGATTTAAGATTTGTCTTGGCAGAGAAAATTGATCCATTTCACCTTTGTCTAATGGAAATTTTTATCTAGGATTATCTGTTTATGTAAATGAATGTTCCTCTGAAAAGGGAACTTGAGAGGCTGTAAATCTTGGTGACACTTCAGTTTCATAGGGGAGACATTGGAAAGGATTTTAGTATTTATCTGCCTGAAATTGGTTATAAAAACAAAATTATCTTCATGTACCTGCAGCATCTGATGTTTCCTGGAATTTCATTATATTTTTGAATAATTCAGTGCAATAGTAAGAATGGTGTTTCTCTATTACCTCATTCAGGAGTTGTTTTTACTTCTATTTTCCAGTTGCTTTCTAATGCTGACATTAACAAGGAAGGAAAACCTTTCGCTTACCCACATTTTTAGAGATGAGATTTTTTTCCTGCATAATCTTAATAGTCTTCAGCCATTGTAGGCTCGTTATCTGCAGTTATATGAAATGTGTTAGCAGAACAGCCATCATTTCTCTTCTTAAAAAACTATGGTTTATATGAATTCTGATCTGTTGACCAAAATACTGAGGTTACTATCAGAATTGCTCTACATTAAACAAAATATTTAGGTTCTTCAAAGTAATCTTAGGGCCAAGCTTAATCTGTAGTATTTGGAAGTTGTAAGGGTGATAACTTTGAAGAGTCATCAGTGTTACAACAGATTCTTTTTCCTCAAGTCAAAGGAAAATTGGAGAGTAAGATGAAGTCATTTAAATGGCAGCTGATTAGAGAAAAATCAAGGGAGGCAAAAATGTGATTGCATTAACTTTTTTTGAAGAAATGCATTATTTTTCTTTATAGAGACTGCTAACTTTCTTATTACCTGGTAGTTACCAGAATTACACTGTTTTTATGTTTCTCTTATAGCTACTTGCTTGGAAGTTTTACTCCTTAAGATAATATTTTAATTATCTCACCAAGACTTGGGGAGAAAATGTTGTAATCCAGAGATGAGATTAATGTAATTATTTAGTTGTGTGACATATAGACTAAAAATTGGTAAGAAATTTTATTTTTTCAGTATGAATCCATTTGTATAAAGTATGGAAAGGCAGCAACCAGAAATAGTTTTGCTGCTTGGAATATTCATATTAAAAATCATATTTTGGTGCCTCTATTTAGGTTAATCATTGCAGTTACCTTTCAGTATTAAATGGACATAAATAATAAGTAAGGTACACAGTCATGCCTGTTTTCCAGGAAATTGAAGGAAAATGTAGCAGTGTGGTATACAAGACAGGGCTTGGGGCTGATAGTCAGACCTGGGTCTGGCAGCTGGAGAATTGTGTGACTGTTGAAGAATCACTGAAGTTTACTGAACCCTAGAGTCCTCATGTTTAAGATAAGCATTGAAAAGCAACTGTGCTGTGAAGAGTCAGAATCGTGGTTGTCTTGGTGGGAGAAACGATGGGGCAAAGGCGGGGGTGCACATCAATGGCTATGGGGCTTCTAGGATGCTGACAGGGGTCTCTTTCTTGAGCTGGGCATGATTTACATAGTTATATTCACTTTGGGAAAATTTCTCAGGATGCATGTACACATTGGTCTGGCCACTTTTCTCATTGTGTATTCAACTAATGTTGAATTAAAAAAAGTTCCCTCAAATTGCTGTTTTTCACAAGATCATTTAAAAACGTGTAAAAAATGGTAATATGCATTCCAATTTTAGGTAAAAGCCTCTTTAAAAATTTGTAGCTATTTGGTATAGACCACATGTATTACTTTCCATGTACTTCTCACCTGACTTCTTATTTATTTTTTCTGTGTGTTTCAGTACCTTATGAAGTTCAGTAGCTGGATGTTATGAAGGTCCAATGAGTTTATTTCGTACATATAAATACATATAACATGTGTATATGTACACATATGTATAAATATATATAATAAACTCTCTGTGTAATACACTCTAGTTAGAGCATTGGTTAAGAAAAAAGACCCCAAGGGGTGCCTGGGTGGCTCAGTCGGTTAAGCGTCCAACTTCGGCTCAGGTCACGATCTCGCGGTCCGTGAGTTCAAGCCCCGCGTCAGGCTCTGTGCTGACTGCTCAGAGCCTGGAGCCTGTTTCAGATTCTGTGTCTCCCTCTCTCTGACCCTCCCCCATTCATGTTCTGTCTCTCTCTGTCTCAAAAATAAATAAACGTTAAAAAAAAATTAAAAAAAAGAAAAAAGACCCCAAAATACAATCATATGCAGAAGCAGTGACATTATCCAATCTGACACTCTAAATATTTCCTTTTACTGGAAGATGCTCTGAGCCCCTCTGATCATTGACTCCAGCATCTGTTTGGCACCTTTAAGGATGTAAATAGAAAACAAACTTTAATTTAAAAAACCTTTCATTTGCATGCTGGATGTGACCTTTTAAAACATCTAGTTCAAGTCCAACCTTCTAATTTTAAGGATGAAAAAAGTATAACCTCTTTAGTTTTTCATATCAATATTAAAAAGTAGCTCTAATATAAAAATAGTCACAAAGTTACAATAGTTAGAAATATTTAAATAAAAGAAACCTTCCATTTAAATATTTACATTTATAAAAAACATAAGGGATAAACATTGAATCACTGAAGACTACTTTACAAATTATTTCCTTTAAATAGCAAACCTCCTCCCCTGGTACAGTAAAAACTATTCCTGTATACATCTTTTGTATGAAGCTTGCAGTAGACATTTAGGTTAATTACTGAGAAGACATGTGAAGTCAGGAGGCTTCCCAGGAGCATTCCAGAAGCATCAGGCCTTTATGAGGCAGATTAATGTTAGGGTTGTGGTAGAAAGTAGGTGTTTTTTTGGGACCTAAGAATGGACAGCCCTTTCCAACTAAGCTGGAGCTCTGTAAGGACCAGGGCTCTGCACTATTTATCTTTGTGAGATAGGAGGTAGCCTCATCTAGGAGGGGAAAAGAGTTCTGCAGTAGGCTAACCTGGGTTTGATTCTTATTAGCTGAGTGACTTTGGACACATTTCTAAGCTTCACTTTCCACAGCAGCAAAATATGCATGGGAGCACTTACCTAGCAGACTTGTGAGCACTCACCAAGAAGACCTTCGTAGAGTCAGCTGTCATGCATGGTACAGTGAGTTCTCTTCTCCCTACCTGCAATCTCATAGTCTGACATTGGGGTCAGCTTTGTTACTGATAAAAGCTGGCTTGGAGAATGGCTTACATATGCAACAATAAGGAACTTATTGATAGAGAATTCCAGAACTACATCACACATATCCCATCCCAGATAACACTAACCAGCCTGGGCCTCCCCAAGTAGGCACCTGCCTCTTATTGACTGAGGATATTGAGAAGATATGGGTGTTTGCTCTTTTTTAACCAGTCTTGTTTTTAGAAGGAAGGAGAGCTGAAGAGGCTAAGCCATTCATGTTTAGTTTCTCCTTCCAAACTCATCAGACTGGTAAGTAAATTTGCCTCACTGGAGAAGTGAGAGAGCAGTAGAGGGAGACCAAGCACTAATGGATGTGCCTCCACGGGGAAGAAAATGTCAGCTGTGAAGATCAGGATTTCCCTCAACACCAGCATAGGGGGCATGATCCAGAGTAGGTGAGAGATGCATGTTTGATAGGTAAATGGGTTTGTATTTATCCCTAATAAAACTTCATTTTGTTGGATGAAAAGGCTACATTTCAGGTGGTAAAAAGTACTTTGGATTCTGGTTTTCTTATCTGTGGTAAAACTCATCCTATTCTGACATGCTTGTTAGATCAGCATGATCAATATACTATCCGTGTCCTGGTTTGAGGTACCAGAGGCTGAACATTTTACAGTGCAAGGCTATAGGAAGGGGATATGGCTTAGTCCGATCCCTAGGAGTCAACCTGCTTTTCACGGTACCATCCCTTCATTAATTGTCAATGTTACTAACCCAGTTGGGGATCTTAGCTACACTAACTTTCTAATGCATGGCTCTCTATTTTGGTCACAAATGTATCACAAGATATTTGGTTAGATGCCTTGCCAACATCCAGGTAGGCTATTAAATATCAACAGTTTGGTGTAACAGAAAATACAGAGGTGAACTTCCAGCTCTACCATGACTTATTTAAATTTTAAAATCAAACACATAGGTAACACACTTTCCACTTCTCATGATAGAATATTTTTATCTCAAAAGCAACCTGAAAAATCTCATAAAACTTCAACCTAATTTTTCACTGTCAACAGAGACTTGTTGGCAAATGTAATTATTACCATGTACTTATCTGTACTTTCTAGACATAGAGAAGGTAAAGACTTAGACGTTTTTCTTGAAAAGTCAGAATTCAAAGGAACAGCAGGAATGCTAAAGGCTAGTCTGGGTGGGAGAGACATACTCTGCATGAACTATTAATTTTAGTCAGCCATGCTGAGAGCAGAAGTTGTTGCCAACTGGTTAGATCTAAAATAAACAAACAAACAAATAAATAAATGTCAGGGTAGAAAAATAATGCATTGCAGTAATAAAATTCAGTATATTTGTTACCCAAAATAAATAGGGCATACTGTAAAGTTTGAGGTTTGCCAGGTTGGAGGGAGCAGAGAAGTTCTATATTTGTCAGGGTTCTCTCAAGGCAACTTTCCTAAGTGATATGTTATAACCCTGCTGGATTTTGGCACATGAAGTTTATCCAATGTCCTCGTGGCCAAGTTTTCCTTAGAATGCCCTTTTATGAGTGAAGGAGAGTTCAGGGCACCAAGTAAAGGGTCAGAGGCCACAAAGTATCTGTTGATTTTTCTTTTCTTTTTCACTTCTCAAATTTTAGGGAAAACCCTCACTGTCTGAGGTATAGTTTATTCAAATTATAACTCTGTCTCTGTCTCAGGTACTCTGCTAATTGCTGTCCCTGAATCTTCCTACATCATGGTGTAAAGTGACTCCCTATTGCCTACTCATCAAATCCAACATTTCTGGATTTCAAATCACTCATAGTCTTCGCTCCCCCTCTTAAATAAAATGAATGCTAAAACGTGTAATTTATATCAAAATAATGGTTAAAACATACATTTGTACACATCACCCACTTTAAGAAGTGAAATGTTGTAAATACCCAACCCATCCTCCATTGTATTGCATTGTATTCTCCTCCTAATCCCAAAGGTAGATACTGTTCTGAGTTTGAGTTTAATATGCTAACGCAAATATATGTATCCATATGATATTATTTGCATAATTTCAAACCTGATATAAATAGTACTGTTATTATATATATTCTGTAACAAGTTTCATTCACCATTATTTTTGTGAGATTTATCCATTTAAATATGAATAGTTCTAGTTCATTCATTTTCATTGAGTAGTATTCCATTGTAAGAATGTTTCACAAACCTAATTCCATTCTCCTATTGATGAACACTTACATTTTCAGTTTTTACTATTAAAAACAACGGTACCATCTGAATTCTAGTACATAGCTCTTTGTACACAAGTGTAAAAAAAAGTTCTGTTTGTTTAGGGTGATTATCTAGAAGTAAATTTTTGGTTTATAATGTATGTTCATTCATACTAACCTCACTTAAAATAGTCCATTACTCTCTGACATGGTTGTACCTATAAATACTTCCATCCTCAGTAAGAGTTCCCTTTGTTCTATATCTGTTCTATATCTCTCTATATATAGAACAAATATATTTGTTCTGTATTTCCTGACATTGACCATTTTTGTCTATCTGATGAGTGGAAAATTGTATCTCGCTGTGGTTTTAATTTTTATGGCAGAACATCTTTTCATGTTTCTTGGCCAGTCTAATTTCTTTTTCTGTGAATTGCCTATGTATATCTAAGGTTTTAGTACTATTTATTAACATAGTGATTCATTCTACAGCTGATAGACATTTGATCTGTTTTATGCATATGGCTATTGTGAATAATGCTTTGAATATTCTTTGACATGTCTTTTGATGTACAAATTCATTAATTTCTATTGAGTATACCTCTAGGCATAGAATTTCTGGGTTAACAGTAGCAGGTACAGCTGAATGGTCTTCCAATGTGGTTGTATTAATTTTCATTCCCACCAGCCATATACTAGAGTTTTGATATTCACTTTTCTTTTCTAATACTTGGTATTTTCAGCCTTCTTAATTTTAGCCAATCTGGTGTCCATATATGGTTTAATTTACATTTTGCCGATCATTAGTAAAATTGAGCATTTTTTGAGTTTACTGACCACTTAGATATCTCTTTTTTTGAAATGCATGTACTATGTTTCGTGTCCATTTTTCCGTTTGTCTATATGATTGTTTTATTTATAGAGGTTCTGTGTACATATGCAGTATGAGCCTTTTGTCAGTTATCACTGTTGAAAATACATTCTTACATCCATGGTTTGCTTTTTTGCTATCTTCTTTCATTTATTTATTTATTTATTTATTTATTTTTATGAGCAGAAGTTCCTATTTTAACATTATCACATTTGTAAAAAAAATAATGTTTTTGCATCCTATTTATTATCTTTCCTCACTTGACATCAAGAGACCCTTCTACAGGATCTTCTGGGAACTTTATAATTTATCATTCATGTCATCATCTATATTCTACTTACTAATTTTTAGTGTATGGTGTAAGGTTGAGGTGAGATTAATTTTTTTCAGGTGGGTATATTATTGTCTCAGCACCACTTACCGATGTTTTCCCTCTCTGCCTTAGACATTTGTAATAAGTCAAGTGTACATTTATATAGGATCCTTTCAAGGCTCTCTAATCCATTCCAATGATCTGTCAATCCCTACACAAATACTATACTTTCAAAATTACTTTAGCTTTATAAAAAGTCTTGATATCTTGTAGAGCAGGTCTTCTCTATGAATGTGTTGCCTTTAAAAATATTTTCCCTCGATTTTAATAATGTTGGTACTATTTTAAATATCTTTTTTTATATTGTTAAAAAAATAATCTTTAGTTTGTTCCTGGCATATGACATAGAATAGAATGTTGAATATTGCTTTTGAATAATTAACCTTGCTAAATTCAATGATTTATTTTGATAATTTACCTGTAGATTCTTTGGATATGCTACATATTCAGGCATACCTTCTGCAAGTAAGTTTTATTTATTACTTTCTATCATTGTATATTATTATTTTTTCTTCTCATATTGCACTGGTTGGGATCTTGAGGACAATGTTAAATATAAGGCATTAATAGGTATTTTGTAGTTTGTTTTGATCTAATAAAGAAAGGCTTTCAACATTTTAAATATGATGTTTGCCTTAGCTACTTTGTAGCCAATTTCCCTATTTCCTCCTTGTTCCCTTAGATCTACCATTAATCTTTCTCCTTTCTAATTTTTACCCTAGTCATTTGTACTGCCTCATTTGGACCCCTTGTCTACTGATTTCTGGTTGGGTTTGGCAAACAAGAGGTGTGGTAGAAAATCAGGAGGGTGAAAGGAGAAATGGGTGTGGTCCTTACCCTTCCAGATGCTTCCCTGTTGGACTTGAGGAAGTGACTGCATTCATCTAATAGGTTCTCAGGTTCTACTGAAAGGATTCAGCAGACTCTCTTGTAGCTACATGCTGTTGCAGAGTCCAGTAACTGTTTCCTCTCATTGTTCCTTCAGAGATGTAACAGCTTTTCTTTCCTGTTGTTGCTAGCTATGAGGTGCCTCACCATTCTTTGTGGGTTTCCTATAAACATACCTTTATAAATAATTCATTTGTTAACCATATTGAATGTGCGATTTCCTGTTGTGACCCTAATATAATATGATTATCAGATTAAGGGAGTTTCTTTCTGTTCTTTTTGCTAGTATTTAACAAAGTCATCATGGATATTAAATTATATCATTGATTTTTGTCTTTTTTGGATGATTATATGATTTTTCTAATTTATTCTGTTAATGTATTGGATTGCATTGGTTGATTTTGCTGTTTCTCCTATTTAGAATGCATCACATAGTGAAAGACATCAAAGTACCCTGTTTTAACCTCACTTGGAATAGTTACTCTCTGTAGGCTTGTTGTGGCCATACCTCAAAAATGGGATGGTTCAAAAATGGGATGTTATCAGAGACCGATGATGCTGTCTATACATGTACCAAAAGGGTACAAAAAGTTTGTTACTTGTATTATGAGACTTCCTGGGGGAGAACAGGGCAGGCCTCCCAAGATGGTCCAAAAATGGCTTGAAAGAGCAGGGAAAATAGACTGGTGTGGAGTTTTTATGGTGGTTAGGGAGTGGGTTGTACTGAGGGCTTTTGTGCATGAGTAGTGGTTTGTGTAGTTTGAACCTCCCACTGGTGCCAAAGGAGGGGGCATCTGGGTTTTCTTATTAGTTTTCCCAGGTGTGGGGCAGAAAGGGAAGAGAGAAGAGAGACTTATCGGATGTAAGAAATTACACATCAAAAATATGGACTCCCACTTTTATTATAGGGGTTATGTTACTAATTAGATACAGAATTAGATTCATTTGTCTTATTTTCATTTTTTCAAATTTCAGGATCACTATTTGAATATGTTAACTATCTTTAGGGAATTCATGAATTATTTGTAACGGAAAACAAGTCATTTGTAAGGGAATGTTAGATTGTCATCAGACTTTCCAGCAACAATGCTTTATATTCTTTCAATGTATAGTTTCAGGTCATTTTGACCTCAAGACAGTTTTCTTGAATTATAGTTTCTAGTATATGCTTTGCCCAATACTCATATGTTGAAACTCCAACCCCAGTGTAGTGTTATTTGGAAATGGGACTTTTGGGAGGTAATTAGTTTTATATATGGTCATGAGAATGGGGTCCTGATGATGAGATTATTGTCCTAGGAAAGAAACCAGAGAGCTTGTTTGTTCTTTCTCTCTGCCATGTAAGGATACATTGAGAAGGTAGCTGTCTGCAAGTTAAGAAGAGAGTTTACCAACGAGTGGGATTGACCAGTATTTTATACTTGAACTTCCTGGACTCCAGAACTGTGAGAAATACATTCCTATTGTTTAAACTATTCAGCTATAGTATTTTGTGACAGCAGCTGGAACACGTATAAACAACAATACATGTTGGATCTTCTTTTCCTATCTTTTATATCTAGCCTTTTTTTTGATCCTTTTGTATCTCTTATTTATTTTTTTATTTTAACATTTCCTTCTTTTCATTTTCTACCAAGTCATTGTCAGATGTGTTTATTCACTCCTGCATTCTTTATTTTTTTAATTTTTATTGATTTTTGGGGGGGGCAGTGAGCAGATAGAGAGGGAGACACAGAATCTGAAGCAGGCTCCAGGCTCTGAGTTGTCGGCACAGAGCCTGATGCGGGGCTTGAACTCACAGACCATGAGATCATAATCTGAGTTGAAGTCAGACGCTCAACCAACTGAGCCACCCAGGTACCCCCAACTCCTACATTCTTTAAAATTTATTCTTGAGAGCTGGAGATCCAACATGGCAGAGAAGTAGGAGGACCTGAAGTTCCCTTGTCCCTCAAACACAGCAGTGTTGAGGCCAAAGGACTTTGAATTCCAAGAGTCCAGGCTGCAGAGTGACAGAGACAGCTCCAGGGACCCATGAGGACAACCTGGTAGGCCATAGATGTGTGATTGCGAACTGGGAGAGATAAAATGGGCGGTGTAGGCACAGAGGGAGGGATCCCCTTCTGTGAAGAGACAAAGGGAAGAAAAAGAGAGTCTGGGGAATTGAAGGACTGAATTTGGATGAGAGAAAAACCACTGACTGAGACAGAGATATATCTGGTCTCTAACTGCGGGGCTTTCTCTGGGCTGGGGCCTGGCTGCCCTGTTCCCACCTGGGGAGGAGGGGAGCCAGCCTGGGCTTGGTAACTAGTTCAGAGGCGCAGTCCTCAGTAGAAGAAAGCAATCCCTTCCCTGGAGTGCTGTGGGAAAAAGGTACATAACCGTTCAAAGGACAAAGACCTCCCGCGCTCACCAGCCAGGGACCATATATTGGCGCAGAGCAGCGCTTCCCCAGAACCGGGCCCAAGGAGCGGGAGCCTTTAAGACATCAAGGTTTAAATCCCAGCCAAGCATCTGGGAGGCGCAGGAGAAGGCAGAGTGGGACAAAGCACCTCACTGGCGCCTATAGCACTGTGAGGATGGCCTGAACAGAGTGGTTTGGGACACCCAGTCCGTGGAGGAGAGACTAAGGTGTCGCCATTTTTCGCCCCATCACCAACAAGGTGGGGCTTTAGTGAATGGAGGGCGGGCCCATAGTGGAGGCAGGACCCGACTACACCAAACCACGCCCCTCTGTGCCTCGTACCTGCATATCTACTAGAGCGGGATTGATGCTGACGAACCAGACAGCCCCTCCTCCAGACTAGTGTGGCCACTGGTTCTAAGGCACCCAGCAGTTTTAGCGATTTTGCATTTCCTGATTTAGTTCTTGGACGATTCTTGTTAGATATATAGATATATAGATATTTATCTATATATCCTTTTATTTTTCTTCTTCTTTTTCTCCTTCTTATTTCTTCCCTCCTCTAGTCTGGTTATTCTGGTTGTTGGCTTGTTTAAGCAGACATATTTAATCTATTCTCTTTATACCTGTTCTACATCTTATTTTCTTCTCTCTTTCTCTGGATTAAGCTGTGTAGTTTCTCTTCCCTGTCAATTTTCTTTTCTTTTCTTTTTCCCCACCCCTGTCATTTCTCTTTCTGTATGGGATAAGGACTCTTCTATCAACACCACCCCCATCGCATGGTTTAGTTGTAGCTGGTGTTTCTGGTTTTTTGTTTTTACTCTTTATTTGTTTTTGGTTTTTGTTTGTTTGTTTTTGTTAGTTTGTTTTCCTTTCCAGGGCTACTTCAGTGAACAAATCAAAGCACACCTGGTGGAGGATCTAAAGCATCACTATGAATAGGGAGATAGAGCAGTCAAAGTCACAACAACAGAGAGCAACTAACACACCCCAAAAAACACCTCCTGAAGGGCCAGGCCCTGGACAGTGTATGACCACTCTTTAATATAGTAGTGCTTACAGGTGCAGGGCACATAACAAGCGTTTTGTAAAAAAATTTGTTTTAATTTTTTATTTACTTTTGAAACAGAGAGACACAGAACATGAACAGGGGAGGGGCAGAGAGAGAGAGAGAGACAGATAGACAGAGTCTGAAGCAGGCTCCAGGCTCTGAGCTGTCAACACAGAGCCCGACGCAGGGCTCAAACTCACAAACTGCGAGATCATGACCTGAGCTGAAGTCGGATGCTTAACTGACTGAGCCACCCAGGTGCCCCCACATAACAAGCTTTTAAAACACGTAAGAGACAGAAAACTAGCTAAAATGGCGAAACAGAAGAATTCTCCTCAAAAGTAATTTCAGGAAGAAATGACAGCTAAAGAATTGATCAAAACAGATATAAGTAATATAATTGAACAAGAATTTAGAATAATAATCATAAGATTTATCACTGGGCTTGAAGAAAGCATAGAAGACTGCAGAGAATCTATTGCTGCAGAGATCAAGGAACTAAAAAATAGTCATGATTAATTTGAAAAAATGCTGTAAATGAGGTGCACAATAAACTAGAGGTGGTGACAGCAAGGACTGAAGAGGCAGAGGGGAAAATAAGTGAAATAGAAGATAAAATTATGGAAAAACATAAAGCCAAGAAAAAGATAAAAAAATTCTAGACCATGAGGGGAGAATTAGAGAACTGAGTGATTCAATGAAACATAATAATATCCATATCATAGGAGTTCCAGAAGAAGAAGAAGAGAGAGAAAGTGTTGGAAGGTGTACTTGAACAAATAATAGCTGAGAACTTCCCCACTCTGGGGAAGGAAACAGACATTGAAAATCCAGGAGGCACAGAGAATTCCCTTCAGACATAACAGGAATTGATCTTCTGCATGACATATCATAGTGAAACTGGCAAAATACAAAGATAAAGAGACAATTCTGAAAGCAGCTACAGACAAATGGGCCTTAACCTACAAGGGTAGACACATAAGGGTAGTCACGGACCTATCTCCTGAAACTTGGCAGGCCAGAAGGGAGTGGCAGGAAATATTCAATGTGCTGAATAGGAAAGATATGCAGCCAAGGATCCTTGATCCAGCAAGCCTGTCATTCAGAATAGAAGGAGTGATAAAGGTTTTTCCAGACAAACAAAAACAGAAGTAGTTTATCAACACTAAACCAGCCCTACAAAAGATCCTAAGGGGAACTCTGTGAGTGGAATGTTGCAAAGACCACAAAGGACCAGAGACATCACTATAAGTATGGAACCTACAGATAACACAATGACTCTAAATCCATATCTTTCAATAATAACACTGAATGTAAATGGACTAAATGCTCCAATCAAAAGACATAGGGTATCAGAGTGGATAAAAAAAACAAGACCCATCTATTTGCTGTCTACAAGAGACCCATTTTAGACCTGAGGACACCTTCAGATTGAGTGTGAGGGGATGGAGAACCATCTACCATGCTACTAGAAGTGAAAAGGAAGTTGGAGTAGCCATACTTAGACAAACTAGATTTTAAACTAAAGGTTGTAACAAGAGATAAAGAAGGCATTATATCATAATTATGAGGTCTATTCATCAAGAAGAGATAACAGTTATAAATGTTTATGCACCCAATTTGGAAACATCCAAATATATAAAACGATTAATCACAAACATAAGCAATCTTATTGGTAAGAATGTGGTAATTGCAGGGGACTTTAATACTCCATTTACAATGATGGACAGATCATCTAGGCAGAACATTAATAAAGAAACAATGGCCTTGAATGATACACTGAACCAGATGGACTGACAGATATATTCAGAGTTTTATCCTAAAGCAGCAGAATACACATTCTTCTCAGGTGCACACGGAACATTCTCCAAGATAGATCATATACTGGGTCACAAAACAGCCCTCAAAAAATATAAAAGAATGGAGATCATACCGTGCACATTTTTAGATCACAGTGCTGTGAAACTTGAAATCAACCACAGGAAAAAGTTTGGAAAACTGCCAATGCATGGAGGCTAAAGAACATCCAACTAAAGAATGAATGGGTCAACCAGCCAATTGAAGAAATTAAAAAATATATGGAAACACATGAAAATGAAAACACGACAATCCAAACCCTTTGGGATGCAGCAAAGGCAGTCCTAAGAGGAAAATACACTGCAATCCAGGCCTATCTCAAGAAACAAGAAAAATCCCAAATATAAAATCTAACAGCATACTTAAAGGAACTAGAAGCAGAACAGCAAAGAAACCCCAAACCCAGCAGAAGAAGAGAAATAATAAAGTTCAGAGCAGAAATAAACAATATAGAACCCCCCGGCCCCTCCCCTCCAAAAAAACCAGTAGAATAGATCAATGAAACTAAGAGCTGGTTTTTTGAAAAAATAAACAAACTTGATTAACCCCCAGCCAGACTTCTCAAAAAGAAAAAGGAGAGGACCCAAATAGATAAAATCACGAATGAAAATGGACTTATCACAACTAATCCTTCAGAAGTACAAACAATTGTCAGAGAATACTATGAAAAATTATATGTCAACAAACTGGACAACCTGGAAGAAATGGACAAATTCCTAGACACCCACACACTACCAAAACTCAAATGGGAAGAAACAGAAAATTTGAACAGACCCATAATTAGTGAAGAAATTGAATCAGTTATCAAAAATCTCCCAACAAATAAGAGTCATGGGCCAGATGTCTTCCCAAGGGAATTCTACCAGACATTTAAAGCAGAGTTAATAACCATCCTTCTCAAGCTGTTCCAAAAAATAGAAGTGGAAGGAAAACTCCCGGACTCATTCTATGAAGCCAGCATTACCTTGATTCTCAAACCAGACAGAGACCCCTCAAAAAAGGAGAATTATAGGGCAATATCCCTGATTAACATGGATGTGAAAATTCTCAAGAAGATACTAGCAAATCGAATTCAACAGCATATAAAAAGAATTATTCACCATGATCAAGTGGGATTCATTCCTGGGCTGCAGGGCTGATTCAATATTCGCAAATCAATCAATGTGATGCATCAATCACATTAATAAAAGAAAGGATGGGAACCATATGATCCTGTCAATAGTGCAGAAAAGCATTTGACAAAATACAGCATCATTTCTTAATAAAAACCCTCAAAAAAGTGAGGATAGAAGGAACATACCTAAACATCATAAAAGCCGTATATGAAAAGCCCACAGCTAATATCATCCTCAATGTGGAAAAACTAAGAACTTTCCCCCTGAGATCAGGAAAATGACAGGGATGTATACTCTCACCCCTGTTGTTTAACATAGTGTTGGAAGTCCTAGCATCAGAAATGAGACAACAAAATGAAATAAAAGGCATCAAAATTGGCAAAGAAGAAGTCGGACTTTCACTTTTCATGGACGACATGATACACTACATGGAAAACCAGAAAAGATTCTACCAAAAGACTGCTATAACTAATACTGAATTCAGCAAAGTCGTAGGGTACAAAATCAATGTACAGAAATGGGTTGTGTTTCTATACACCAATAATGAAGCAACAAAAAGAGAAATCAAGAAACTGATCTCATTTCCAATTGCACCAAGAACCATAAAATACCTAGGAATAAACCTAATCTAAGATGTAAAAGATCTGTGTGCTGAAAACTATAGAAAGCTTATGAAGGAAGTTGAAGACACAAAGAAATGGAAAATGGAAAAACATTCCATGCTTATGGATTGGATGAATAAATATTGTTAAAATGTCAATACTACCCAAAGCAATCTACACATTCAGTACAATCCCAATCAAAATTGTACTAGCATTCTTTTCAAAGCTAGAACAAACAATCCTAAAATTTGTATGGAACCCAAAAGACCCCAGGTAGCCAAAGTAATACTGGAAAAGAAAACCAAAACTGGAGACATCACAATCCCAGACTTTAGCTTCTACTACAAAGTTGTAATCATCAAGACAGTATGGTATTGACACAAAAACAGACACATAGACCAATGGAATAGAATAGAGAACCCAGAATTAGACCCACAAATGTATGACCAACTAATATTTGATAAAGCACGAAGCAGTATCCAATGGAAAAAAGACAGTCTCTTTAGTAAATAGTGCTGGGAGAACTGGACAGCAACATGCAGAGGAATGAAACTAGACCACTTTCTTACACTGTACACAAAAGTAAACTCAAAATTGATGAAACGCCTAAATGTGAGACAGGAAACCATCAAAATCCTAGAGTAGAAAGCAGGCAACAACCTCTTTGACCTCAGCCACAGCAGTTTCTTGCTCAACACATGTCCTCCAAAGGCAAGAGAATTCAAAGCAAAAAATGAACTATTGGGGCCTCATCAAGATAAAAAGCTTATGCACTTCAAAGGAAACAATCAACAAAACTAAAAAGCAATCGATGGAATGGGAAAAGACATTTGCAAATGACATATCAGATAAAGGGTTAGTATCCAAAATCTATAAAGAACTTAACCAAACTCAACAACAGAAAAACAAATAATCAGTGAAGAAATGGGCAGAAGACATGAATAGACAATTTTCCAAAGAAGACATTCAGATGGCCAACACACACATGAAAAGATGCTCAATGTCACTCATAATCAGGGAAATACAAATCAAAACCACACTGAGATACCACCTCACACCAGTCAGAGTGGCTAAAATGAACAACTCAGGAAACAACAGATGCTGGCAAGGATGTGGAGAAACGGGAACCCTCTTGCACTGTTGGTGGGAATGCAAATTGGTGCAGCTGCTCTGGAAAACAGTGTGGAGGTTCCTCAAAAAGTTAAAAGTAAAACTACCCTATGACTCAGCAATAGCACCACTGGGAATTTATCCAAAGGATCCAGCAGTGATGATTCATAGGGGCATATGTACCCCAATGTTTATCACAGTGCTTTCAACAATAGCCAAATTATGGAAAGAGCCCAAATGTCCATCAAGTGATGAATGGATAAAGAAGATGTGGTTTATATATACGATGGAATCCTACTTGGCAATGAGAAAGAATGAAATCATGCCATTTGTAGCAACGTGGATGGAACTGGAAGGTATTATGCTGAGTGAAATCAGAGAAAGATAGATATCATGTTTTCACTTGTGTGTAGAACTTGAGAAACTTAACAGAAGACCATGGGGGAAGGGGAGGGGAAAAATTAGTTACAAACAGGAGGGAGGGAGGTAAACCATAAGAGACTCTTAATACAGAGAACAAACTGAGGGTTGATGGCAGGGGGTGGGGGTGAGGGGAAAATGGGTGATGGGCATTGAGGAGGGCACTTACTAGGATGAGCACTGGGTGTTGTATGTAAGTGATGAACCACGGGAATCTACCCCCCAAACAAGAGCACACTGTGCACACTGTATGTTAGCCAATTTGGCAATAAATTATATTAAACAAAAATACTTATAATGAACAAGAAAACAATAGAAATGTAGTAATGAGCAGGATCACGAAGAGAAGAGTATATAAATGTCCAAAAAACACACCAGAAGTTGTTTAAGCAGATATTTTTCAGGTATGACATTTGTTAGGACTTAAACATTAACATTTTTAGTATCAATATGAGTGTGAATTATACACTGATATCTTTTTAGATTTCAAGTTAGTAATATAATTTGAGCTTATTAACTTAGATAGTTATCCTAAGAAAGTAATTAGATAAGTGTGTGTTTACGTATAAGGGTGCTTATTGCAGTTTTGTTTGTATTTCTTTTTTTTTTTTTTTTTTCAACGTTTATTTATTTTTGGGACAGAGAGAGACAGAGCATGAACGGGGGAGGGGCAGAGAGAGAGGGAGACACAGAATCGGAAACAGGCTCCAGGCTCTGAGCCATCAGCCCAGAGCCTGACGCGGGGCTCGAACTCACAGACCGTGAGATCGTGACCTGGCTGAAGTCGGACGCTTAACCGACTGCGCCACCCAGGCGCCCCTTGTTTGTATTTCTTAAAATGATAAGAACTTAATGTCCAATGACTGGGGGTTTATGACCATTAAAAATTTTTTTTTTAATGTTCATTCATCTTTGAGAGACAGAGAGAGAGCATGAGAGGAGAAGGGGCAGAGAGAGGGAGACACAGAATTGGAAGCAGGCTCTAGGCTGTCAGCACAGAGCCCGATGCGGGGCTTGAACTCACGAACTGCGAGATCATGACCTGAGCCGAAGTCGGACGCTCAACCCACTGAGCCACCCAGGCACCCCATGACCATTTAAAATGGGTGACATTAAAAAGCATACATACCGGGGCACCTGGGTGGCTCAGTCCGTTGAATGTCTGGCTTTGGCTCAGGTCATGATCTCCCAACTCGTGAGTTTGGCCCTGCGTCGGGCTCTGTGCTGACAGCTTAGAGCCTGGAGCCTGCTTCGAATTCTGTGTCTCCCTCTCTTTCTGCTCTTCCCTAGCTCATGCTCTGTCTCTTTCTCTCCTTTAAAAATAAACAAAAACATTAAAAAAAGTATACATACCACATTATTAAGAGAAAAAGAACAGGTTATGCAAATAGCTTAAGGCAGATAACCTCCAAGACTATTTTCTAAGGGTGCATAACTAGAACTATTAGTAGCAGCTATCTCTGGGTAGAAGATCTTCATTTTCTTCGTAATCTCCTGAAAAGTTTGCAGTGAGGATGAATTTTTCTTAAATTAAAAAGATGAAAAAAAAAAGATGACATGTCTATTTTCATTAAAAGAGTCTTATTTAACTAAATAAGTAATGAATGAAGTAATTCTTTTATGTTTTGACTTACTTTCATGCACTATTTTGTTGGGACCATGGAAGTTTTCCAACATCCAGTGACTTTATCATTTTGCTTGTAACTCTTCAAAAAAAAGATGACTTTATTCATTTCTAGATAGCTTTATTTCAAACAATATGTATCACTTGAAAGCCATTAAAATATTAAAAAAAAATTTTTAATGTTTATTTATTTTTATGAGACAGAGAGAGACAGAGCATGAACGGGGGAAGGTCAGAGAGAGAGGGAGACATAGAATCTGAAATAGGCTCCAGGCTTCGAGCTGTCGGCAAAGAGCCCAACGCAGGGCTCCAACTCACAGACTGTGAGATCATGACCTGAGCCGAAGTCAGATGCTCAACTGACTGAGCCACCCAGGCTCCCCGAAAGCCATTAAAATATTTAAATAAATGACTGAAATTAAAAACAAACAAAAACAAAACAAAAAGAATTGACAAAATTCAGCACCCTTTCATGGTAAAAATTTTCAACAAATCAGGTATAGTAGTATGTTACAACACAATATATGCCATGTAACTCAAACTCAACACCTTACTCATGCTCAATGGTGAAAAACTAAAGCTTTTTCCTGGATAATTTTAATAAGGAAAAAAATCACCATTCTCATTTCTCCTATTCAATGTCATATTGGAATTGCTAGCCAAAGTAATCATATCAAAAAAATAAAAGGCATCCAAGTCTGAAAAAGTACATAAATAAAATTTAGTCTTCTAACATTCTAAAATCTAAAATTCTATTTTTCTTTTTATTTCTAATTGTTTCCCAAGCTCTGTTACCTCTCTTTTCAAAGGTGCCAAATGTTCTCTTTTTTTTCAAACATCACATTTGTATATTTTTCTAATTCTTATATATGTTTTTCATTCATACTTCTGTCATTTCTTCTAATTCTTTTTGATGTCTTTGGTTACAATTTTTACCTATTTTGTTGACATGTCTTTATTTTGATTATTGATTATTGTTCTTTTTTTCCATAAAATAATTTCATAAAATTTGAGCACGATCCTTTACTATTGCTAGTATTTATGAGTTTTTTCATAATTTCGAGAGATTATGATAAGCAATGATGTCTTTTCTAGCTTCACTGTTTAACACTCTGTCTTGCGTTTTTCTCATACTATTATGTCTGTTTACAGTTGCCCATTGAACAAGGTGGAATTTAAGGGCACTGACCTTCTGCATAGTGAAAAATCCATGTATAGCTTTTGGGTCCCCCTAAACTTAACTACTAATAGCCTGCTGTTGACCAGGAGCCTAACTGATAACTCAAATAGTTAACACATGATTTGTATGATATATGTATTAGATACTATATTCTTGTAATAAAGTAAGCTCGAGAAATGGAAATGTTATTAAGAAAATTGTAAGGAAGAGAAAAAACACTTAATGATACTGTACTGTACTTATTGAAAAAAAACCCATGTGTAAGTGGATCTGTGCAGTTCAAACCCATGTTGTTCAGGGTCAGTTGTACTTCCAAAATTCTGTGTCTTCTGCTCTCCTTCCACACTTTATCTGGGTCTTCTTTATCTTTTGCCTCCATTATCTCTATCCTGCTCAACTAGATTCTATTCCAAGCATTTTTTTTTTCTTGATGTGGGATTTTGTATTGTAAATGAGATTTGGCATGCTAATTTTGATAGTTTACTGGGCCGAGACTGTTCCAGCACCACCAGATCTTGTTGCTGTCCCGTTGCATTCACATAGAATTGGATTCTGTAGAACACCCCTGCAGTTTCAGTTGCTGTTCTTATATTGCCCCACTGCATTTACTGTTGGAAAATTTGAGAGTGTCTTCATGTAAAGCTATCACAATCCCTATTGCCTTCCCTCTGTTTCTCCTTAGATTGTTTCTGATACTACAGGGATTTTGCAGCTGATATTACAGTGAACAGTGGTTTTCCTATACCTATTCATATTTTCAAGTTTCCAAGGCTTCCACATCACTTAGTTTTGTTGTAGATGTTGTCTGAGGGTTGTTGGTTTTGCCATGCTATTTTCTGTGTTTATTTTCATGAAGAGATTTAGATGTTAAAGATATTAAGAGATATGTTAAGATAAAGATATCTTAAGAGATTAAGATACTAAAAAAAAAAAAAAATCTTGCTCCAGCTTCTTTCTTCCCAGAATCTTTCTGATCCCCCATCTGTAATTATTTAATTGACATCTTTCCCTCATTAAAATGATTTTGAGACATTTTTCGGCAGGAAAAAATGCCCACTTTCAGAAAGTAATCACTTATTTTGAAAAAAAAAAAAACAAAAACGTTTGAACATATATACACCAAAATAAGTAAGTAAATAAATAAATAAAGTAACCATGTGAGGTAATGGATGTGTTACTTAGCTTGATTGTGGTAATCATTTCACAGTGTATACATATATCAAGTTATCACATTTTATACCTCAAATATGTACGATTTTATCTGTCAATTATACCCCCAATAAAGCTAAAAAACAAAGTATCAATACAATAAAGCACTGTATAATTTTCCCTGGATTTGGCAATTACTATCATTTTGCCTTTTTTGCTTTATTACTCTTTCTCTCCACTCATATAGACACATAGATATTCATATTGTATTACTTTTGTTATTGTTTTGCTGAACAATTTGAAAATACGTTACAGATATCATTTCCCTTAATTTAAAATTTTTTTTTTCAACGTTTATTCATTTTTGGGACAGAGAGAGACAGAGCATGAACGGGGGAGGGGCAGAGAGAGAGGGAGACACAGAATCGGAAACAGGCTCCAGGGTCTGAGCCATCAGCCCAGAGCCCGACGCGGGGCTCGAACTCCCGGACCGCGAGATCGTGACCTGGCTGAAGTCGGACCGACTGTGCCACCCAGGCGCCCCTCCCTTAATTTTTAAAACCTTCATCCTGTTGTAAGGAATGAGGAAATTCTCTTTTATAAACACATGCATTGATCAAATTCAAGAAATTTAATGTTGGAACAATGCTATTATCTCAGACATATTCATATTTCACCAGTTGTTGAAATAATGTCCTCAATTTTCCAAATTCAAGATCCACTGCAGGATCTCCCATTACATTCAGTGATCAGGTCTCTTCAGCCTCACATAATCTAGTATAGGCTCAGAGTTCAGCCTTTCTTTGTCACAACATTGTCATTTTTTTTTTTTTTTTAAAGAAGGGAATCCAGTTGTACTGTGGAATGTCCCTCAAATGGTGTTTGTCTAATTTTTTTCTTCATGATTAAATTATGCATTTTTTTCAGAGTTATGACAATACAATTGATGTTGTGTCTCCTCAGTGTATGTGTCAAGTTGGTTTCATTATTGGTGATATTAGTTTGATTGCTTGGTTTAATGTGATGTTCATTAGTTTCTCCACTGTATAGTTATGATTTTCCCTTTTTAATTAATTGTTTGTGGGGAGATGATACAAGACTCTGTGGATATCTTATTCTCCATCAAGATTTCACTTGGTGGCTTTAGCATTTCTTTGTGGTTCTTATGTGTAGCAATTATTACTGTGATATTTATAAAATAATTTTATGACTGTATCTGTCTTTCTGTACTTATTATTTGGCATGTTAATATAAAGAAGAGTTTCCCTTCTATCATCTTAAATAATTAGTAGTATGGTCTTACAAATGTAAAAAAAAATTAAACTGGTTATAATTAATTATTATCACCTTGCATTTTTGTACTCAAATTGTCTCAGATTTGGCCAATGGAACCCCTCTATGCTGATTTCTAAGTTTGTTTTTTTTTTTATGTTTCTATAATTTTTGAAGACTTCTTAACCTTCTGGAACAAAAAGACATTCCTGGCATGTTGTATTGCAAGGAGACTTGGTTCTTTTTATTTTTTTTTAAATTTTTTTTTTTTCAACGTTTTTTATTTATCTTTGGGACAGAGAGAGACAGAGCATGAACGGGGAAGGGGCAGAGAGAGAGGGAGACACAGAATCGGAAACAGGCTCCAGGCTCCGAGCCATCAGCCCAGAGCCCGACGCGGGGCTCGAACTCACGGACCGCGAGATCGTGACCTGGCTGAAGTCGGACACTTAACCGACTGCGCCACCCAGGCGCCCCGACTTGGTTCTTTTTAGTAGGGTGTGATATCTAGAAGCCAAGATCTCAGTACCAGGTGTGCTCATGGCTATTGCAATATCATTGTTTTGAAACCCCCTCATTTTTTTTTTTTAGAAAGAGCTAGAAAATCTTTGTCTTTAATCTTCTTGCTTCCTTTCTCTCTCCCTTATATTGATACTACAAGGTTATTCATTACTTTCTCCCATTCCTTATCTGTATCACATTCTTCCACAGTAAGAAATTCAGCTCCTCAAAATAGAAATTTATTTACTTGATTTACTCATTTGCTTCATCATATTATACACTTAGTTTTAGAATACTTTTATTTTTTTAATTTAACATTTATTCATTTTTGAGAGACAGAGAGAGACAGAGCATGAGTGGGGAAGGGGCAGAGAGAGAGAGGGAGACACAGAACCCGAAGCAGACTCCAGGCTCTGAGCTGTCAGCACAGAGCCCAACGTGGGGCTTGAACTCATGAAATACGAGATCATGACCTGAGCCGAAGTCAGATGCTCAACCGACTGAGCCACCCAGGCGCCCCTAGAATACTTTGTCATTACTAACATTGACGACTAACTTACTAAGTAGAATTAATGATTTCTTTGTGATTCTTTTTATCTTTAGACACTAAGTTTGTAGTCAAATAGCCCCCTTTTTCCTTCCTTTTTATGGCTAAATTTATATATATATATATATATATATATATATATATATATATATATAGTCAATCACATTTTCTTTATCAGTCAATGGACACTTAAGTTGTATATCTTGGCTATTGTAAATAATGCTGCAATGAACATGGGGTGCTTATATCTTTTTAGGTTAGTGTTTTTGTTGCCTTTGGATAAATAAGCAGATGTGAGATTGCTGGATATATTTCTATTTTTAACTTTTTGAGGCACCTCCATACTGTCTTCCATAATGGCTATATCAATTTACATTACCATGAACAGTTTACCAGAGTGCCTTTTCTCCACATCTTCACTATACTTGTTATCTTTTATTTTTTGATAAAAGCCATCTTAACAGGAGGGAGGTAATATGTCATTGTGATTTTGATTTACATTTTCCTGATGATTAGTGATGTTGAGCCCACTTTTATATACCTGTTGGCCATTTGTATGTCTTCTTTGAAGAAATATCTGTTCAGGTCCTTTGTTCATTTTTAATTGTTTTTTTTTTTTTTTAATTTACTTTTTATTTATTTGCCTTTGAGTTGTGAGTCCTTATATATTTTGAATATTAATTAGCCCCTTACCAAATATATGGTTTGCAAGTATTATCTCCCATTTGCTTTTTAATTTGGTTAATTGTTTTTTTTATAGTTTTTTAAAATGTTTTTATTTATTTTTGAGACAGAGCGAGACAGAGCACGAGCAGGGGATAGGCAGAGAGAGAGGGAAACAGAATCCGAAGCAGGCTTCAGGCTCTGTGCTGTTAGCACAGAGCCCAAAGCAGGTCTCGAACTCATGGACTGTGAGATCATGACCTGAGCTGAAGTCGAACATTTAACCGACTGAGCCACCCAGGCGCCCCTAGTTGTTGTTTTTCTTTCTTTTTTTTTTTTTTTTTTTTAATTTTTTAATGTTTTATTTTTTGAGAGAGAGAGAGACAGAACATGAACAGGGCAGGGGCAGAGAGAGAGGGAGACAGAGTGTGAGCCAGAATCCAGGCTCTAAACTGTCAGCACAGAGCCTGACGTGGGGCTCCAACCACAAACCATGAGATCATGACTTGAGCCTAAGTTGGACACTTAACTGCCTGAACTACCCAGGTGCCCTTAATTTTGTTAATTGTTTACTTTATTGTGAAGATTTTTAGTTTGATCTAATCCTACTTTTTAAACTTTTGATGACTGTTTTTTTTGCCCGTTCTTTTGGTATCATATCTAAATACCATTGTTGAGACCAATGCCAAAGGTTTTTTTCCTTATATTTTCTTCTAGGAGTTTTATGTTTTAAGGTCTCATGTTTAAGTCTTTAATTCATGCTGTTCAGCATCTATTGAGATGATCATATAATTTTATTCTTTATTCTGTTAATTTAATGTATCACATTGATTTGTGTATGCTGAACCATTCATGCATCCCACTGATAAATCCTTCTTGGTCATGGAATATGTTCCTTACAGTGTGCTGTTGAATTTAGTGTGATAGTATTTCACAGAGCATTTTTTACATCTATGTTCATCAGGAATATTGGCGTATAATTTTTTCTTGGAGTTTCCTTTACTGGCTTTGGTATCAGGGTAATGCTAGCCTAATAAAATGAGTTTTGAAGTGTTTCTCCTGCTTCAGTTTTTTGGAAGAATTTGAAAAGGATTGGCATTAATCCTTCTTTAAAAGGTTGATAGGCACGCCTGGGTGGCTCAGTTGGTTAAACATCTGACTTCGGGTCAGGTTGCAGTCTCACAGTTCGTGAGTTCAAGCCCCGCATCGGGCTTTGTGCAAACAGCTCAGAACCTGGAGCCTGCTTTGGATTCTGTGTGTGTCTGTCTCTCTGCTCCTCTCCAACTCATGCTCTGTCTCTGTCTCTCTCCAAAATAAATAGACATTAAAAATTTTTTTAAAGAGTGATAGGATTCACTGGTGAATCCATCTGGTCCTGAGCTTTTCTTTGGAGGTTTTTGATTACTGATTCAGTACACTTACTTGCTATTGGTATGCTCAGTTTTTCTATTTCTTCATGATTCTGTCTTTTTTCTTATTTACTTATTTATTTTAATTCCAGCATAGTGAAATACAGTGTTATATTAGTTTCAGGTGTACAATATAGTGATTCAGCAATTCCATTTACACTCAGTGCTCGTCAAGATAAATGTACTTTTAATCCTCTTCACCTATTTCACCCATCTCCCCCCATCACCCACCTCCACTCTGGTAACCATCTGTTTGTTCTCTATAGTTAAGAATCTGTTTGTTGCTTTGTTTCTTTTTTTTCCTTTGCTCATTTGTTTTGTTTCTTAAATTTCACATATGAATGAAATCATACAGTATTTGTCTTTCTCTGGCTGGATTATTTTGCTTAGCATTATACTTTTTAGATCCATCCATGTCATTGCAAATGGCAAGATTTCATTTTTTATGGCTGAATAATATTCCATATATATATATATATATATATATATATATACCACTTCTTTAACCATTCATCTATTGATGGGCACTTGGGCTGCTTCCATAATTTGGCTATTATAAATAATGCTGCTGTGAACATCAAGGTGCATGTATCCCTTTGAATTAGTGTTTTCGTATTCTTTGGGTAAATACCTAGTAGTGTGATTACTGGATCATATGGTAGGTCTCTTTAATTTTTTGAGGAACCTCCGTGCTGCTTTCCACAGTGGCTGCACCAGTTTGCATTTTCACCAAAGGTGCATAAGGGTTCCTTTTTCTCCACATCCTTGCCAACACTAGTTGTTTCTTGTATTTTTGATTTTAGTCATTTTGACATGTATGAGGTGATATCTCCATGTAGTTTTAATTTGCATTTCCCTGATGATGAGTGATGCTGAGCATCTTTTCATGTGTCTGTTGGCCATCAGTATGTCTTCTTTGGAGAAATGTTTGTTCATGTCCTCTGCCCATTTTTTAATTGGATTATTTGTTTTCTGGGTGTTGAGTTTTATAAGTTTTTTATGTATTTTGGATACTAACCCTGGATATGTCATTTGCAAATATTGTCTCCCATTCAGTAGGTTTTCTTTTAATTTTTGTTGGCTGTTTTCTTTGCTGTGCAGAAGCTTTTAATTTTGATGTAGTCCCATTAGTTATTTTTGCTTTTGCTTCCCTTGATTCAGGAGACATATCTAGAAAAATGTCATGACCAGTGTCAGAGAGATTACTGCCTTTTTTAGGATTTTTATGGTTTCATGTCTCATGTTTAGGTCCTTAACCCATATGACTGCATTTATGTGTATGGTGTAAGAAAGTGATCCAGTATTATTCTTTTGCATGTAGCTTTCCAGTTTTCCTATCATCCATTAGTTGAAGAGACGTTGTCCTATCACATATTCCTGCCTCCTTTTTTGAAGTTTAATTGACCATACAATTTTTTGGGTTTATTTCTGGGCTTTTGATTCTATTATGTTGATCTGTGTGTCTTTTGTGTGCCAGTACCATACTGTTTTTATTACTACAGCTTTGCAGTATATCTTGGAGTTTGGAATTGTGATACCTCCAGCTTTGTTTTTCTTTTTCAAGATTGCTTTGGCTATTCATGGCCTTCTGTGATTCTATACAAATTTTAGAATTATTTATAATAGTTCTGTGAAAAATGCTGTTGGTATTTTGATAGGAATTACATTAAATCTGTAAATTACTTTGGGTAGTGTAGACATTTTAACAATATTTCCAACCGTGAGTATGAAATGTCTTTCCATTTGTGTTGTTTTCAATTTCTTTCATCAGTGTTTTTAAAAATATTTATTTATTTATTTATTTATTTATTTATTTATTTAGAGCAGAGAGGGGTAGAAAGAGAGGGAAATAGAGAATCCTGAGCAGGCTCTGCACGGTCAGCATAGAGCCCAATGCAGGGCACGATCTCATGAATCTGAGATCATAAGCTGAGCCAAAATCAAGAGTCAGATGCTCAACCAACTGAGCCATCCAGGTGCCCCATGTGTTTTATAGTTTCAGAGTACAAGTCAGTCTCCTTCTTGGTGAAGTTTATTCCTAGGTATTTTATTATTTTTGGTGTAATTTTAAATGGGATTGTTTTCTTAATCTTTCTGCTGCTTCATTATTGGTGTATAGAAATACAATGGATTTCTCTACATTGATTTTGTATCCTGCAAACTTACTGAATTCATTTATCAGTTCTAGTAGTTTTTTGGTGGAGTCTTTAGGGTTTTCTGTTTATAGTATCATGTCATCTGCAAATATTGAAAGTTTTACTTCTTCCTTACCAATTTGGATCTTTTATTTCTTATCTGATTGCTATGGCTAGGACTCCCACTACTGTGTTGAATAAAAGTGGTTAAGAGTGTACATCTTTTTCTTGTTTGTGACCTTAGGTGAAAAGCTCTAAGTTTTCACCATTGAGTGTGATGTTACCTGTGGGTTTTTCATATATGGCCTTTATTATATTCACGTATGTTTCCTCTAAAACTACTTTGTTGAGGGTTTTTATCATGAGTGGGTGTTGTACTTTGTCACATGCTTTTTTTTTTCATCTATTGAAATGATCACATGGTTTTTATCCTTTCTCTTGTTGATGTGATGTATGTTGATGTGATGTTATATATATTCATGTGTGTTGATTGATTTATGAATATTGAACCATACTTGCATCCAAAGAATAAATTCCACTTGATCATAGCAAATGATTTTTTAAATGTATTGTTGGATTTGGTTTGCTAATATTATCTTGAGGATTTTTGCATTTATTTTCATCACAGATATTTGCCTGTAGTTCTCTTTTTTTGCAGTGTCTTTATCTGGTTTTGGTATCAGGGTAATCCTGGCCCCATAAAATAAAGTTGGAAGTTTTTCTTCCTCTTCTATTTTTTGGAATAGTTTGAGAAGGGTAGGCATTAACTAAATGCTTGGTAGAATTTGCCTGTGAAGCCATTTTGTCCTGGACTTTTATTTGTTGGGAGTTTTTTGATAACTTATCCAATTTCATTACTGGTAATTGGTCTGTTCAAATTTTCTATTTCTACCTGATTCACTTTTGGTAAGTTATATGTTTCTAGGAATTTTTCCATTTCTTCTAGGTTGTCCAATTTTGTGGCATATAGTTTTTCATAATATTTTCTTATAATTCTCTGTATTTCTGTGATGTTGGTTGTTATTTCTCCTCTTTCATTTATGATTTTGTTTATTTGAGTCCTCTCTCAATCTTTCTCTTTCTTTTTCTTTTTGTTTGATGAGTCTGGCTAAAGGATTATCAATTTTGTTGATCATTTCAAAGAACCAGCTCCTGGTTTTATTGGTCTGTTCTATTGGTTTTTGTTTGTTTGTTTTTAGTTCCAGTATCATTTATTTCTGCTCTAATCATTATTATTTACTTCCCTCTGCTGGTTTTCTTGCTCTTTTAGATATAAAGTTAAGTGGTTTATTTACTTCTTGCTTCTTGAAGTAGGCCTATATTGCTATATATTTCCCTCTTGGGAAATGCTTTGGTGCATCCCAAAGATTTTGGGTCATTGTTTTCTTTTTTTTCTTCCTTTTCTTTTTTCTTTTCTTTTCTTTTTTGTTTCCATATACTTTTTGATTTCTTCTTTGGTTTCTTGGTTGACCCACTTATTATTTAGTAGTGTGTGATTTAACCTGCATGTATTTATGTATGGTATTTCCAGATTTTTTCTTGTGGTTGATTTCTAGGTTCATAGTGTTGTGGTTAGAAAAGATGCATGGAATAACTTAGATGTTTTTGAATTTGTTGAGATTTATTTTGTGGCCTAATATGTGACCTATTCTGGAGAACATTCAATGTGCACTTGCCAAAAATGTGTATTCTACTGTTTTAGGATAGAATGTTGGGAATATATCTGTTAAATCCATCTGGTCCAATGTGTCATTCAAAGCCACTGTTGTCTTGTTGACTTTCTATTTGGATTATCTGTACATTGATGTAAGTGGGGTGTTAAATTGCTCTACTATTCTTGTATTATTATCAATTAGTTCCTTTATGCTTGTCATTAACTGTTTTATGTATTTAGGTGCTCTCATGTTGGGTGAATAAATATTTACAATTGTTATATCTTCTTGTGGGATTGTACCCTTTATCATTATATAGAGTGCTTCTTTGTCTTGTTACAGTCTCTTTTAATGTCTATTTTGTTTCTGTAAGTATTGTTGCTCTGGTTTTCTTTTCACATCCATTTGCGTGATAAATATCTCTCCAACCCCTCACTTTCAGTCTGCAGGTGTCTTCATGTCTGAAATGAGTCTCTCTTTTTTTTTTTTTTTAATTTTTTTTTTCAACGTTTATTTATTTTTGGGACAGAGAGAGACAGAGCATGAACGAGCGAGGGGCAGAGAGAGAGGGAGACACAGAATCAGAAACAGGCTCCAGGCTCTGAGCCATCAGCCCAGAGCCCGACGCGGGGCTCGAACTCACGGACCGCGAGATCGTGACCTGGCTGAAGTCAGACGCTTAACCGACTGCGCCACCCAGGCGCCCCATGAAATGAGTCTCTTTAGGAGCATATAGGTGGATCTTGTTTTTTGTCCATTCCATCTCCCTATGTCTTTTGATTGCAGCATTTACTCTATTTATATTCAGGGTAATTATTGATGTGTATTTATTGCAATTTTGTTACTTGTTTTATGATTATGAATGTAGTTCTCTGTTCCGTTCTTCCTTTACCTCTCTCACAATAAGTTGGCTTTTTAGTGATATATTTAGATTCCTTTCTGTTTATTTTTTGCATTTATTACTGGTTTGTGATTTCTGGTTATCATTAGGTTTTGTGTACCATCTTCTGCATATAGTGTCTATATTAAGTTGATGATCACTTAAATTTGAACCTATTCTTTACTCCTCTTCCCCCCAACCCCTGCATTTTGGGTATATGATGTCATACTTTAAATCTTTTTATTTTGTGAGCCCCTTGATTACTTTCTACGGATATACTTATTTTTACTGCTTTTGTCCTTCTTACTTTTCTTATTCCTACTTAAGTCTTTCCACTCAAAATGTCCCCCTTTAACATTTTTTATAGGGATGGTGTAGTGGTCATGAATTCCTTTAACTTTTGTATGTCTGGGAAACACTTTTTCTCTCCCATCTATTTTAATTTTTTTTAACATTTATTTATTTTTGAGAGACAGAGAGACTGAGCATGAGTGGGAGAGGGGCAGAGAGAGAGGGAGACACAGTATCTGAAGCAGGCTCTAGGCTCCCGATGTGGGGCTCAAACTCACAAACCATAAGGTAATGACCTGGGCTGAAGTCAGACACTTAACTGACTGAGTCACCCAGGTACCCCTCTCCATCTATTCTTTAAAAAATTTAAAGTTTATTTATTTATTTTTGAGAGAGAGAGACAGAGAGAGTGAGCAGGAGAGGGACAGAGAGAGAGGGAGAGAGAGAATCCCAAGCAAGCTCCACACTGTCAGTCTGGAGCCCCATGTGAGGCTCAAATTCACAAACCGTGAGATCCTGACCTGAGCTAAAAAAAATAGAGTTAGATGCTTAGTCCACTGAACCACCCAGGTGCCCTCCTCTCCATCTATTCTTAATGATAGCCTTGCTGGGTAGAGTATTCTTGTCTACAGATTTTTTTTCCTTTCAGCACTTTGAATATGTCATGCCATTCCCTTTTAGCCTACAAGGTTTCTGCTGAAAAATCAGCTAGTAACCTTATGGGGTTTCCCTGGTATAGAACTGCTTTCATTTTTCTTGCTGCTTTTAAAAATGTCTTTTTATCACTCCTTTTGCCATTTTAATCACTGTGTGTCCTGGTGTGGACCTCCTTGGGTTGATTTTGTTGGGGGAATCTCTGTACCTTCTGAATCTGAATTTTCACTTCCTTTCTCAGATTCAGGAAGTTTTCAGCTGTGTTTTATTCAAATAAATTCTCTGTTCCCTTTTCTCTCTCTTCTCCTGGGACTCCTATAATGCAAACGTTATTATGCTTGATGGAGTTACTGAGTTCCCTAAGTCAACTCTCATTTTGCACAATTTATTTTTTCTCACTTGCTCAGCTTGATTACTTTCCATTACCCTGTCCTCCAGGTCACCAGTTCATTCCTCTGCTTCCTCTATCTGGTATTTATTTCATCTAGTGTATTTTTAATTTCATTTATTGTATTATTCATCTCTGATTGGCTCTTTTTTATCTCTTTGTTAGGGGTCTCACTGATGTCCTCCACTCTTTTCTGAAGTCCAATGAGTATCTTTATAATCATTTTAAATTCTCTATCAGGCATGTTACTTATATCCATTTCACTTAGATCTCTTGCTGTGGTTTTGTTCTGTTCTTCATTTGGGACATATTCCTCTGTCTTCTCATTTTGTGTACCTCTCTGTATGTGTTTCTCTGTGTTAAGAAAGTCAGCTATGTCTTCTGCTCTTGAAAGTAGTGGCGTTATGAAGAGGTCCTATAGTGCTCTGCAGTGCAGAGTTCCCTGTTTATTGGAACCTGGCATTTCCTTTTGACAATTTCATAATGAGTATATTGATTCTGTTAATGTGTCCTATGCACCTCATAGGCTTTCTTCATTTTTCATTTTTTTCCCCTCCGATTGGATAATTTCTAGTAACCTGTCTTCAAGTTCACTAATTTTTTCTTCTGCTTGATTGAATCTGTAATTGAAGCTATATTTTGAGTTTTTCAGTTCAGTTGTTGCATTTTTCAGCTCCAGAATTTGTTTGGTTCTTTTTTATGATTTCTATATCTTTGTTGAACTTCTGATTTTGTTGTTATTTTCTTGATTTAATTTATTTTTCTCTCTATGTTGTCTTGAAGCTCAGTGACCAACTTTAAGACAATTATTTTGAATTCTTTGTGAAGTAACTTATAGATATGCATTTCTTTGCAGTCAGTTATTGGAACTTCATTTTTTTCTTTAGTGTTGTCATATTTTCTTGATCATTTTTATGTTCCTCTAAGCTTTGCATTGCTGATTTAACATTTGAAAAGCATTCACCTCTTCCAGTCTTTGCTGACTGACTTCAGGAGGGAAAAACCTTCACCCATCAGCCTATATAGAGATTCTGGAGGTCTCTCAACCTTTTCTATGGATGTGCCTACTTCGTTCCTCTTGTCCTTTTTTGAGGGGGAAGTCACAGGCTTGTGTGCCTGTTCTCAGTCCCACAAAGCTAAGCTGGATGCCAAAAGACTTCCATTTATTTTTCTTAGGGCAGTGGCCTGAAATATTTAAGGTTGAATGCTTCCCAATCCAGTAGAATCGAATTGCATGCTTATGTCCATGTACTCTCTGTGGAGGCTTACAAGCTCTATCTGCAGAGCAGCAAGGGGTTCTGGCTATAGGGGAGATGTGTGGAGTGCTGGGGGCAAGCAATAACTAACTGTTGGGGTTCACAGTTAAGGCATCCTAGGGGTTCATGGATGGAGCTCTTGGTGGTGACTATGAGCTGTTAGTACAATCTGTAACTGAGATCCACACATTGGTTCTTTCCCCTGAGCCTAGCTATCCCCAGACTATTCTTCTGTGTTTATCCTCCATGTGTATTGGGTAAGGTGAGATAGAAATGGGCCTTTTTGGAAATGTCCTGTAAGGCTGGAGAAGTCACATGCTCACTTCATTTTTACTTTCCCCTGTGGGAAAAATCAGCCTGAAGGGGTCTCTCTTGGGAGAGAGCTGTGCTATCTTGGTGAAGGGGTGATGTGAGTTAAATAAAACTGTTCTTAACTTCCTCAATGTCTCTATTCTCAGATTTTTTGCTATATTCAGTTGCTGGAACCTCTCACTGAACTCCAGGGCTTCTGTAAATGTTTTCTTATCTGTGGGTAGTTGTTAAAATCAGTGTTCCTGTGGGGGTTGAGGGCTAGAACCTATTATTCTGCCATATTGCTGAAAACACTGAATATTCATTGTTGAATGAATAAAGTTTATATTTAATTTTTGGTAGTTTTTCTCACCCTTACTGATTTAATTATTCTTTTGAATACATAAAACATTAATATGGTTCAAAATATCAAGACTATACTAAAATATTCAGAAAATTGTCACCTCTTCATCTTTTTTATCTTGTTCTGACCCCCATTCCCAATACAAACTAGTAACCAATGTTATTAATTTTTACTTTTCCTTCCTTTTGTTGCCTTTTGAAAAACAAGTATATTTACTTTCTTCATCTTTCTTACTCAAGGCCACACATTTGTTTTACTTCATTTATTTTGTATGCTATATACTCTTTCCCCACCCCCAATAGCATAAAAAATCTTTTTCTATATTTCATAGAGACCTTTTTTATTCTTTTTTTTTACATTATGTTGATTTACCATTTATTCAATAGTCTCCTGTAGTTAAGCATTTAGGATATTCCCATATTTCATAATTATAGATAAAGACACAGTGAATAACTTTTTATATATGTAGTTTGATAATGTTAGAAATGTATTTTCAGGGCAATTTCCTAGAAGTGTTATTGTCATGTTAAAGTATAAATGCATATGTAGTTTTCTTGGATACTGTTAAACTTCCCTTCCCACATTGTACCATTCTGCATTCCCAGAAGTAATGTATTAGAGTGTCCATTTCTCTATAGCCTCACCAACAGAATATGTTGTTAAGCTTTTGTTTTTTTCCCCATTCTGACATGTGAGAAATATTCAATGTAGTTATATGTAAGAATGCAGTCAAACATCTTTTCATGTATCTATGATCCATTTTTTAATAATTGTTTTGTCAGTTGTCTGTGTATTTTGCTCATTTTTCTATAAGGTTTCTGGGTCTTCCCCTTGACTTTAAGAATTCTATTTAAAAGGGGCATCTGAGTGGCTCAGTTGGTTAAGTGTCTGAACAGGTCAGGTCATGATCGCATGGTTTGTGAGTTTGAGCCCCACCGTGGGCTTTCTGCTGTCAGCTTAGAGCCTGTTTTAGCTCCTCTATCTCTTTCTATCTGTCCCTCCCCTACTTGCATGGGTATATGCATGCTCTCTCTCTCTCTCAAGAATAAACATTAAAAAATAATTCTATTCATTAGGAAAAAAATCTATTTATTATGGGAATTAAATATTTTCCATTTTATATATTGTAAATATTTTCCTTATTTTCATTTGTCTTTTCATTTTGCTTATGGTATTTTCTTAAATGTGTATGTATTAAAATCTATCAATATTTCTTTAATATGATCTGAATTTTAAGCCATAATTAGAATGCTTTTTTCTACCAGCTCCCTTCTAGTATATTTATAATTTCATTTTTTTTTACATTAGATCTCTGATCCATTGGGGTTTATTTTTGTATATGATTTACATTAGATCTCTGATCCATTGGGGTTTATTTTTGTATATGATGTGAGATATTCTATCTTATCTTTTAAATATATATTTTGTAGTACCAAAATAACTTATTAAAAATATCATTACACTAATAGTTTGAGATGTTACCTCTATTATATTGTAAATATCCATATGTATTTGAGTCTATTTCTGGATATTCTATTCTATTCTTATGTAACTATTCATGCCCGAGTGTCATCCTGTTTTATTTATAGTATTGTCAAAAGTTCACAAATAACGGAAGTAAAATCAATGAAACATTAAAGTAGTCATTAGAAGAAGTTTATTGTGCACAAACCAGAAAGACACTTTGCAAACCGGGAGCACTCAAACCAAAATACGGAATGAGGCTCAGTAGTATATTTCTATAAAGCAGCTTAAATAGCTGGAAGGCAATGCTGATTTATTCTTCACAGTGATTGGTTATATTAGAATTTTCTTAGATGGTAGAGAATAGGTTAATGGTCACCTCATATCGATTTAAGAAAACAGTGAATATTTTGCTTATGATTTTCAGATTCATAAGCAAGAAATGACCCAGGTCAAGTTAGTCTTGCAAAATAAGCTGAATTAATGTTTTTTTTTGTATGACTAAACTGGTTTTATCTTCTCAAGGAATTTTTAATGCTGGTCTATTTTTAATTTTAACAGTATATTTAATATCTTCTATGTCTTTTCCCCCAATAGTTCTTTTTTTCTACTGTTTTTGTAGTTATTTTTGCATGTTTTTTAAAAAATATGAGCTTTTGTACAAATTTGTCTAGTTTCACAAAAATGGTTATTTTTTATTAGTATTACTTTACATTTGTGAATTAAGACCACCTTGAGTTTTAAATTATTGTTAAATACTTACTACTTAGCATGTTGCCAGACTCACAACAGACATTTAACAAATATGTGTTGGAAGGAGGGCACTTGTGATGGGCACTGGTGTTGTATGTAAGTGATGAATCACTAAATTCTACTCCTGAAGCCAATTTTACACTATATGTTAACTAACTAGAATTTAAGTAAAAACTTGAAACAAACAAGCACAAATATATGTTGGATGGACAAATGGATGAATAAACTAATACTTTTATGGTTTACATGTTTTATAACTTGACTCAAAGAGGTATAATTTTGAGTATGTTTTATTTTAGTTACAAGGTAAAAACTACCTTCTTGTGATAAAAGAAATAATTACAATATTTTGAAAAGGTTTTTATTTATTTATTTTTTTAACGTTTATTTGTTTTTGAGAGACAGAGTGTGAGTGGGGGAGGGGCAGAGAGAGAGGGAGACACAGAATCTGAAGCAAGCTGAAGGCTCTGAGCTGTCACACAGAGCCTGATGCTGGGCTTGAACCCATGAACTGTGAGATCATGACCTGAGCTGAAGTTGGGTCAACTGACTGAGCCACCCAGGTGCTCCTTCTATTCATGTATTTTTAATTCCAGTATAGTTAACATACAGTGTTATATGGGTTTCAAATGTGCAGTATAGTGATTCAATAATTCTATACATTATTTAGTGCTCATCAAGATAAATGTACTCTTTATCCTCTTCACCTATTTACCCTTTTTCCCCACCCAACTCTCCTCTGGCAACCACCAGTTCTGTATATGTATTTGAGTCTTTTTTGTTTCCTTTTTTATTTGTTCATTTTTTTCTTAAATTCCACATATGAGAGAAATCATATGGTATTTGTCTTTCCCTGACTGATGTATTTCATGTAGCATTCTGCCTTCTAGATCCATTCACATTGTTGCAAGTGGCAAGATTTTACTCTTATTTATGGCTGGATTACCATATGACACAGTAATTTGACTGCTGGTTGTTTACCCAAAGAAGATGAAAACACTAATTCAAAAAGATATATGCACCCCTATATTTACTGCAACATTATTTACAATAGCCAAGATGTGGAAGCTACCTAAGTTGTCCATCAATAGATAAATAGATAAAGAAGATATGGTATATATGTACAAACAATAACAGTATTAACAAGCATATTTTTCTGTCTTAATAAAAAGGTTCTTATGAAGAATTATTAAGAAACAAACACCAACTGGCTCCTATGGCAACATTGAATGTATTTTAAAAAGCACCCTTTCCTCAAAAACTTTACTATCATTTGATGGAAAATTATCCTGATACCCTGATTTTTTTTTAAAACGACATTGCTTTATTATTTAAATAAATATACAAATATATGATTTCTGTCATGTGACTAGTTCCCCTTTGGGTCATGCAGTGTAGAACACTCAGAGGTGTACAGGACTGTCTTGTGTAATAGTGTTTAAAACAGATTTGAAGTGGGATAATGACATGAGCAATAATAGTGCCATTTCCACCTGAAGATGATACTCCTAAACACTAGCAATAGGTATATTGTTCTGTGATTTTTTTTTCCTTAGTCCTTTCCATCAGCTTATCTATACCGTTTTATGACATAATCCCTATATCCTTTCAAGGGAAGGTTTACTTACGCCTTCTTCCATGTGTACCCACAAGTACACAATTCCTTTAATTTTAAGAAATCCCAATAGACTTTTCAATCTCTTTGTGCCTCTTTCACTGCTGAAATGCAGCTGCCTCAGCTATGTAAGACAGCAGCCAACTGGCACAAAACAAGAAGTACAACAGTTGGCAGAAAGGAAATTTTGTTAATGACACCAATAATGTGAGTCAATTTTCCTCTTAAAAATTGCATGATTAAATCTTTGATGGAGCAATGGCAAACTTTTCTTTTAGTCATCTCTTCACATACATGTTAGTCTTTCTTACATTTGATTTTTCAATATCAATAATATTTCTTTTTTGAAAAGAAGAGAGTAGAGGAAACCACTCACCAACAAAAGGTAAAAGCTGTAAACATAGTTTGCCAAACTTTTTTGTTTGTTTATGAAAATAAACTATTGTCATCTGCAGTGCTAGGTGATCAATTAAGGATTTCCCTGGACTTATGGGAAGTTTTCCTCACTTACTCATGATTGTGGGCAAAGTTAAAAGTATAGGGTTTGAGACCCGATGACTGGTATAGCTACTGGAGCATGTTTCATTCTTGCATCATAAACTCCATGGAAAGAGTTAAGGAATTATAGTATAGGCTGCACACTGATACATTGGTTGGAGAAGCTCCCATGAGCTTTCATAAGGCACCTAACTCAGCAAGAGATAGTCTTGCATAGTGGTTAGGGGCAAAGAGTTTGTCTCCAGATAGACCTGGTTCATGTCCTGTCTCTGCTGAAATCTTTTAACAAGTTGATAAACTAACTCTTCTAAATGTTAACTTTGTCATGAGTAAATCTGGAATGTGGATATGATATAACAATACACTTGTGTTGCAAGCACTAGAGTAGGGAATGCTTAGTCTTCTGCTAGCTGTTATATTCATTAAGTAGGTAGGGCAGCTGTTTACAAATGTGAACTAGTCAAACAAAGTACAGAAAGTTAATGGAACCATACATTTGTTCTAAGTCTATATGTCACTTCAATTACACAGAGGAAATGAGAGTCTAAAGTTTAATATTCAGTTACTTAATTGTCTGTAGACAGTGGTCACCACAGATTTTCAAGTTTTCATAGGTGAGTTATTCTGGTGCCTTCCAAAAAAAGAGTATTGATCCTGTTGTAAAAAAGTCTTATAGGATGTTTGTAGGAAAGAAAAAAGTATTGACCAACTTAAGAGGTGTTAAGAGTCAATAAAAATTATGGCAGAAATATCCACTGCTGATTAAACCATTTTCCCTGGAGACAGCAATATTCAATAGAAATTGCTGTGGTAATATAAGTGTTCTATTTCTGTGCTGTGCAATATGCTAGCCACTAGCCATGTGTGGCTACTAAGCACTTTATATGTACCTAGTTTAATAGAGGAACTAAATGTTTAGTATTGTATGTTAGTTATTTTAAATAGCCAAGTGTAGCTAGTGGCTATTGTATTGGAGAGTATAACTTTATGGTGTCCAGTCCACAATTGAAGGTATAAATTATTCTAAAAGGAAAGCATCCCTTCATTTATCAAGTTTTAAAAAGATCAAAGGTATGGGGGCATCTGAGTGGTTTAGTTGGTTAAGTGTTTGACTTTTGATTTTGGGTCAGGTCATGATCTCATGGTTAGTGAGATCAAGTCCTGCGTTGGGCTCCTCACTGACAGCATGGATCCGGCTTGGGATTCTTTCTCTTTCCCTCTCTCTCTACCCCTCCCCTGCTTGCACACACATACACTCTAAATAAATAAACTTAAAAAAAAGTTTGAAAGATCAATGCTATGCAGTGTACCAAAGGTGGTTTTCTCCTACGTAATGTTTGTGTATGTCTGTAGCATAATTCTTGAGACACGGTTTGCCAGCGTTGGATAAGTATAGTTCTATAAATTTGTTTTTTGGATGCACTATAGTTCAACAGGATTGAACACTCACCTGACTAGGGCAGCTTGGCTGTGAAACCTTCATTCCCCCTCCCCCCAAGAGCTGTTACAAACCCTGGAAAAAAATTGTGGACCATCTGTAGCTGCAGATGGGGATTTGTGGACGGTGTACAAGTTGCAGTCATAGAATCAGAAGAGATGCCCAAAATATGTCATCCAAATTGACCAGTCAGGATGGTGAGCAGAACATTATCTTGTTCAGATACTTGGTCTCACAAACCTACCATGGTGAATGGGCCCTTCATGGGGTGACAGGCTCGTTCTCTTTCCCCATTCTCTGATAATACTACTGCTTTAACTTTCAACAGTCTGGACTCAGAGATTCAGGGACAGTTTCAATGCGTGGCCATTTGAAATACTACAAAATGTATTGCTATTGTCATTTTTTACCATTTTATTTTTGCTGCACAAAATACGTGGTGAGCAAGTGATCTTTTGACTCGTTTGAAGCAATAAGCACTGTGGGAAATGGCTGTACTGACTTGATCATGTTGGTGGAGTAAGTTTATTTTTTTTATCCATAATCTTTGAGGTTTTCTTGTGTGGAGCATCTAATATATATCACTTGCCATGTCAAGATTAAAATCACATTGAAGTTAATAGATTAAACTGTTTGAATTTGCTGAGAAGGCCACAGTTAAATAGGTAGTTGTCAGCTTCAGAACATGAGGGCCATTTAACGAAACTCCATTTATTTGTGAGGCCAACATCCCCTTTCTCTGAGGCCAGCAGCCCCTTTCTCTCAGACAGAGAATTTTATACTTCTCCAAGATGCCTTTGTTTGATGGATTTGTTTATCACATTTGTTTAAGATGCATGCATGGCAGGGAGGTTGAACATGGGCCAGTTTGAGCCCATGAATCTAGTAGAATGAGCCCAACAGAGAATACCAATGTGGAATTAAATAAACCAGAGCACCACTGGCTTAGGTTTTTATCTGAGAAGGCTGGGCTAAGGAGACTCAGAAGGAGCATTTTAACTTGGAGAAAGATGTGGAATGTTTTATGGTTCAGCAGGAAGTGGTTGGCAAAAGCTAGCCAATTTCTGGAATACTTGGTACTTGGTTAAGGACAGTTGTCAGAGAACACAGAGTTTGTTGTGTGGCCAAGCAGTGATTGTTGGGCAATTTGGATCTTATCAGGAGGGCTGGAGAGGAACAGTTTGGGGTAAGCCTGTGTGCAAGAGGATGGGGAGGAGCAGTGGCAGGGCACAAGGATGTGCAAGGGCCACTGTGGAAAATCCACAGTCCTTCAGTGTCTCTCACAGCAAGTTATGCAATTAAATAGTTAAATGGTGTTTTCTTTCAAGGAAGCAAAATTAGGCTAACATGAAACCCATGGTTCTGTGGGTTTTTACGGACTGAAGAAATACATATTCTGAAGTGGGATCTGAACCAAGCATTCTGGGGGCACAGTGGTTGTAGCCATGCTTGGTGAGAGTACTTACTCCCCACGCCTGTCTCCAGGGAGAAGCTTCATTAGAGAATCCCTACTGGCCCTTCTCTGTCCCTGGAGAAGGAGAAAAGTCTGTCCTGACAGGTGAGTTGAGAGGAGAGGCAAACAGCAGGACCCAGTCCTTCCTAGGCCTGCATAGAGGGTGCAGTCCAGTCAGCTCACCTCATTTGGCAGTGAACTTGGCAGCACAGCTCTGCCCTGTGCTGGTCCAGGTGCCTGTGCCCAGGTGTGTGAGTCTCATTCATGGGAGTGTCAGCCAGCTTTGTGGCTGCAAAGCTCACCCATGTTCTCCAGCCCAACTTTACCCAGTAATACAATTGACATTTTGATCTCCATCTGTCTGAACTATGCATCTACTTCTTTATTAGTTCCAAACTCAGGATGGAGAATAGGGCAATTTAATTATTGACCTGCCAAACCCCAACAGGTCTAGGAATTATTAGGATAAATCTTAAATAATACAGTACTACTTGAATAATACTACTAGTATGTGAAGAAAAATATATTGGCATCATCTGGGCTACTTTCCGAATTAATTTCCAACTAAATAACAACAACAACTATAATTAAATAGTTAATATGTGCCAGGTAATGTCCTAAGCATTCTTTTTTTTTGGTGGAGAATGTGGGTAGCCTAAGCACTTCATGTATGTTTTCTCAGTTCTTACATTAAGTCTATAAAGTATATATAATTAATCCCATTTTTTTTTCAGGTGAAAAGACAGGTTTAGAGAGATTGGGTAGCTTGCTCAGGGTTGCACTGCTCTAAGTGGTTATTAATGCCATATAGTTTCTCATACTCTTGAACTCTGCATTTGTCTCCGTGCTCTGGACTCACCCATGCTCTCAGTGTTTCCTGGTGACTCACACAAATGGCCACTCTAGGGGTGGCCTTGAAACTGCCTTTATTCTCCTTATTCTCTTCCTCCTTATTCTCTTGCACTTGCTTTTTTCTTTCTCTGGTTCAGACTCAGATAGATGCCTATGACCTCACTGTGTCTCAGTGAGCCTCTGAACTCTGTCTCTTTTTATACCTTGGTTTTCTCGTGTAGTATTTTACTTTGATCATATGCTTGGCTCTGTGGTCCAACTTACCTTGGTTATAAACATCAGCTACAATTTTAGCTCTGTAGAACTTTGTCTCTCTTCCTACAAGAGGAATATGATTCAGAGGGGTTGAAGGAGGGGTAAACTCTTATATATGCAGTGTTGAAAATAGCTTTGTGATCCTGTGGTCAGAAAATAATTCTTCCTCTGTATCTGGTTTAGTACAAAGCAATGCCTTTTTGCTTTTTGGAGAAAAATACCCAGCAAATGATCATGTATTGCTGTTAGTACCCAGGCAGTAGTAGCCAAAGTGATGCTGAGATGCCTGGGCTCAGAAGCAGGTGCTGGGAGACTGTGGAGGACACCAGGAACCCTGATCAGAGTGGAAGCAGGTAAAACACTGTGTTGGTGAGTCCCCTAGAGAAATCAGTTTCACATGGTAAATGTGAGGACAAAGCTCAAGAAAATGTGACATCAAAGCCAGCAGGAGTACATGAAGAAGAAAATTCTGGGGTCCTTTTGAAATCCAAGGCCCACCTCTCTCACCATAGGGTCCTCCAGCCATCTCCCAAGTACCAGGACTCATGTTAATTTTAATCCATTTTGTTCATCTGGGCAACCAATGAATATTTATTGGATCTTTATTATGTGCACAGTACTTGCAGGGAGTCGATTTACTAGTGAAAAAACATTATGTTTATTATTTATTTATTTTGAGAGACAGAGAGAGTGAGCAGGGGAGGGGCAGAGATAGAAGAGAGAGAGAGAGAGAGAGGAAGAGAGAGAGAGAGGAGAATTCCAAGCAGGCTCCACACCATCATTGCAGAGCCTGATGTGGGGGTTAAACCCATGAACCATGAGATTATGACCTGAGCTGAAATCAAGAGTCGGATGTTCAACTGACTGAGCCACCCAGGCACCCCACTAGTGAACAAATTTTAGATGCTAGTGAGGGAAACAGAGGTTAGTAGTCAGAATACAGTGCAGGAAATCCTTTCATAGGGCCCTTCAGGAGTACCAAGGAGGGAGGGGCATCTACCCAACTGTCCTGGAGAGGTCAAGGAAAGCTTCCTGTAGGCAGTGCTGTCTAGTCTTTGAATTTCAGGATGAGTAGGGGTCAACAAAGTTTGGGGAAAGGATGTTGAGTGTTCTGGGTAGAGGGCTTGAGAGCCCAAGGGTAAGGAAGAGCATGCACACTGAAATTACCCAAAGACGTTCAATACAGCTCAGTCATAGAATGTGATATGAGGACCATCAGGCATTGACTCTGGAGAGGACAGCCTGAGTCAGATTGGCCAGGACTTACAGCTTATGGTAAGGACCCTGGAAGCCACCAAAGGATTTTGAGCAGGACAGTGACCTGGTCAGGAGTTTGGTTTAGAGAGGAGGATCCAGCGGCCAAGCTGCTCTGCTATAGCAAAGCCCCATTCTCAAGTGGTCACATGTAGTGCCTGGAACATGGGACATTTGTCCAGACTGCTACTTAGTAACAAGTGTCCGGGCCTCAAAAATCAGGGTCACTTCAGATGGTAGGGACACTTGTGAGCATAGCATAACCTATAGAGAAGTTGAATCACTGTGTTGTACACCTGAAACTAATGTAACATTGTGTGTCAACTGTACTCAATAAAAAATTAAAACTCAGTGTTTTGTTTATTGACTGATTGAGGTATAATTGATATATAACTGTCAGTGTTTCTTTTCAGTCTTTAGGTTTCAAAATCCCAAGCTGTCTAGAATTCTCAATCAGACTCTCCCATTCTGGATACTATGATTCTGAATCATGTGAACAAATACAAAACACCCTAAGCCAATCCTTATCCCCTAACAGAAAACAAAGAAACAAAAAAACCCTTTCAATTTAAAAAGGTATTCAGGAAATAATTTTTAATTCTTATATTTAAGTTAAAAATCTAAAAACTTTGATTTAAAGTCTACTGAACAAACAGTTTGAGGAATTGAATGGCTTTTTAAAATGAGCTTTGGTTTAAGATAATATTTAGAACTTTAATTCATGTTCTTCAAGTAGCAATTCACATAAGGCTTTACTAAAGCAATCTGGCTACAAACTATAAAAACACTTTTTAAGCAAATTCCAAAAGATTTATTTTTTGTCAGTACAATTTCAAATATGCAAAAAGAAAAAAATAGTTATTTGCTTTTGTTTAATAAAAGATTCTTTGTGCCTGAATAGTCTATGGATTATTTTTTTAAGTGTTATATTCTTTTTTTCAATTCGAATTCCCTGGATGAGAGTTCTTGCTTGTTCAAGGTTTTTGTGTTGAAACACAAGTATTTGTATACATGTGAATCTCTGTGTGTTTAAATATCATACATAAATAGATGCAAAGCATAAATATACTTGAGGGCCATAGTTGAGAATTGATAAAACCACACACTGAAAAGAGGAGGAATGTTTGATCTTTCCTCTCTACTTCCTCTCCTCTTGCCCCTACATTTCTCTCTCTACCTCCTGCTCTTTCTCCCCACACTTCTCACCCTTACCACTGGTCCTGCCCTGCCCAATAAAGCTTCTGCACCTTCCTGCTTGTAATTTGTCGCTAATCAGCTGTCACTGTCATAGCCATGATGAGAGGTTCATCTCTGGCTGAGGGTAATGGCCTTAAAAGTCACAGAGTCAATGTCAATGGGATCGCTCCAATTCAATCACTGAGCTGAATGAGGGATGGCACCTGCTGACATTAGCACTCATTTTGAGCTCAAGCATCTGGGCCCCAGTAAATAACCATCAGTGGGTGGGTCTGGGGGACAGGTCATTAGCCCCACGAAAAATAAATATCGCTTCCCTTGATGGCTGCGAGTAATTTAGCTCAGACGAGGAAATTTCACCCTAGATTAAGTATGATGAGCCAATATCAGTCAGAGGAGGCCAAACAGTGAGAGCTTGATGAGATAGAGGGAAATTTATATTCAGCTGGCTGCATGTGAGATGAGCTCAAAGAAACGACTTACCCTTCCGGCCCATCTTCATGTGCACACTCAGTGATGGGCTTATCTCATTGTTTGCCTTTTGTTTAATTTGGGTGGGGGGGACTGGCGTTTGAAGTGGAGATTGGAGGCCAGAGTAGGGTGAAGAAGAACAGGGTTCAAATTTTTCTCCACTTTGCTTTTGTGATTTTGTCCTCTAACATGTAATGTCACAGCTTAGCCCTTGTGCCAGCACTTGGCTAGTGGAAGGGCTTTGCCATGCCTGCCGGCTTTCACATGCAGACCTCCCCTCCTGAGAGAGCAGACCCAGCTTTAATTGTTTTGGAGGCCCTGGAGGCTCCTTTCCAACATTAGTAAATGGGTTGGAGAGGGAGGTAAGGTAGTGCTGGATCCTTCCTTTTTGATCCTTGGGCAGGAAGAGCCACCACCCTCGATTCACAAGAACATCTTTTTATTTGTCCTACTGATGTGATCCATCAAATCCAGAAGGGTTATTAATAGAAGGTCTTTATTAGAAGCAGTTTAGCTCACTTTAGAATCATATTTTATATCTGTAGGGACCTGCCCTCGGTCCACCCTCTCCCTCATTGAACTAGATATATCTCAAAGCTGGGTGGATCAGGTTCCCAAGCAGTTTTTTACAATAGTAACTGGGGACAATATTATTTCTTTTGCCACTGCCTTTGATAACAGACCTTGGAAGGGGTTCCAATAGGCATATACCAGCCACTAAAACATTTTCTAAGTCCTATGCTCACTGGATAATCAGCCAAAAATTCTACAGTATTTTTAAAAAGCAAGATTTTGTGATCTGACTTGTAGATCTGGATTTTGTTCTTATAATTCTGGAAACTATTTCATTACAGAGAAATTGGCCATAGCAGCATGGAGACCTAGGGGATGGTAAAGTGTATGTACATGGGTCGTAAAAGAGGATTCTTGTGCAGAGGCGTGGGATGCAGGGGAACTCTTACTTGGGAGACAGAATCAGTGAAGACCGTGTGTGGAAGTTGTTACTCTCATAGAGCTCAATAAATATTTCTTGACTGAAACCATAAAGACCTGCTGTGGTGACTGAATGCATCTCATATAGGTACTGTGTTTATGTAGAGCAATGGTCACAATTCTACATAGAAAGATATTTGGGTAGTTGTTTTTGACCTATAGTGAGTGTGTTCACTGGATATGTGATAAATGAAGGTTAAACAAATATTTGCTTTAAGTTTCCTCCTCTGGACTGTACCTTCCATAGGAGCAAAGAGTGACTGTCTGTGTCTTTGTTATATTTCTGTGCCTAGCTCAGAGAATACTGCACATAGGTGCTCAATAAATATTTGACAGATGAATAAAACTTTTTGTTGAGCACTTCTTATATGTCAAGTACTTTGTGAAGGACTAAAACGTATGGTTTATACAAACTGGAATTTATTATTTAATTGAAGGAAAAAAATGTCCATATATAAAAAAGTTGAAGAAAGCATGTGCTTTACGTAATCTGTTTCCTATAATATAATCTCATGTTGTTTCTGTATTTACCAAAATGTAAAATGAATTAAAGAACAGAGTACCATGGTAAAACTAAGGCTCTTAGAGAATTGTTTTAAGAAACAAAATATACTCCTTGATGTATGGAAATTCAAGTACAATGACTTTATGCTTGGTTCTAATTAGGTAAATGCCCCCAGGATATAGTCTTACTGAATGTGTAAGACTATTAAAGCTCTTCTACTCCTTTAACTGATAGATTTTTTTCAGTGAATTGAGATTCCACAACTTTGTGATACGTATAGAGAAGGTATTTTATCAATCATTTAGATGAGAGAGAAAGAAGAGTTAGAGGGTTGCTCAATACGGCTGAAACTAAAGCTCAAGTCTTTATCACTAAACAGGTAAGGGAATAAGGAGGGTGGTATAAGTGTTAAATCCAGTGTTTAATTCATCCACACAGTACTATATTACCATTGTTGTCATTAAAGGTACCCTCATGGGCATAAATACAAAATCAAATTTATAAATCATTCTTTTATTATACATTTTATTATAGATACTTTTGTATGCTCCTATTAAGAAAAAATTACTAATTGGCTAATACTTTCTGGACCCATAATGGATGAAGTTTTCTGAGTCAGGTTATTTTTAACATACTAGCTATGCTTCAGGCAGACTAAGTGAAGAGGTAATTAAAACAGCCTTGTATTCCCTATTTTAGTGATCTAAAATCAAAGAAAAAAATTTCTCTGCAAGAATCTTCGGCATAGCAGATAATATTGATTGAATTACTTATGTTTTTACTTTTGAGTGAAATTAGATGACTCTGATTATGTACTTTTGATTGTTTTGAAAAAAAGAGTAATTTTTATAGTTGGTATTTTTTAAATTTAGAATTTCATATTTCTAAATTTTAATAAAAAGTTCAGGGGCGCCTGGGTGGCGCAGTCGGTTAAGCGTCCGACTTCAGCCAGGCCACGATCTCGCGGTCCGTGAGTTCGAGCCCCGCGTCGGGCTCTGGGCTGATGGCTCGGAGCCTGGAGCCTGTTTCCGATTCTGTGTCTCCCTCTCTCTCTGCCCCTCCCCCGTTCATGCTCTGTCTCTCTCTGTCCCAAAAAAAAATAAATAAAACGTTGAAAAAAAAAATTAAAAAAAAAAAAAAAAAGTTCATACTAATTTTAGGAATTAAATTCTTTGTTGGACAGAGTATTCACTTTTTTAAAAATGTTTATTTACTTATTTATTTTGAGAGAGAGGGAGAGAGCATGAGATGGAGGGGGTAGAGAGAGAGAGAGAGAGAGAATCTCAAGCAGGCCCTGTATTCAGCCCAGAGCCTCATGTGAGGCTTGATCCCACAAACTGTAATATCATGACCTGAATCAAATGCTTAATTGCCACCTGGGTGCCTCCAGAATATTTACTTCTATGATGAAAATTCTTATTAATAATATTTATCTTAAAATGTTTATCTTATACTAATATTTTACAAAGTATATGTGTGTAGATTCATATGTTTTATATACCAAAGTAGACATTGTTTTGGAATCAAATGCTGCTGTTTGTATGACTTGCAGATTGTCTGTTTTCTCTGCTTGTTCTCCTTCAATCTAAGAAATTACTGTTGAAATGTTACTATCTGATATGAAATCTACAGAGGCTCTAAGATTTAATTTTTGAATATTTATGTTTGGCTTTTAATACTTTGCATAATCACAACATTATTTAGCCTCACTTGGTAAATGAAAAGTGATTATTCTCATTTGGTTTTCTCATTTTGAGAAGGTTTTGTTGCCAAAAGGTAAAAGGTAGTAGAGGCAAAGTTTTAAGGCTGCTGACAGATATATATTCAAAATTTATGACTCAGATTTGGTAACTTTGGTATGTGGGCCAATGTTGCAGCAAAAGGTCTTATGCCATTCAAGAGAATTATTTGAATGAATTAAAGCCAAGTATTGTGTGTGTGTCTGTGTGTGGTAGATGGAGGGGAGAGGAACAGGAAATTAATTGGCTTTTTCATCACATTCTGAATGCTTCCAGCAACCTTTCTTGTCTCCATATTCCTCTACCCACTTTCACTTGGGAAAGAAAGATTTGGGGCTGGGTGGAGGAAAAAAAACAAGAAAAAGAAAAAAAAGTGAATAACAGAAAAAAGAAAGAAAAAACAGTTCAAATAAAAGCAGAATGAAATATATATATTTACATACAGTAAGCATAAATATAGAATAATTCAGAAAAAAACCAACAACAAACCAACCTAGAATGAAGGCTCCTGTAGGAGTAGGATTACTATGTTCTAGAGCTCAAAGGACAAGATGCTAAGCACTTACATACATTATCCTATCTCATCATCACATTAATTTATTATTCTCATATTACATATGAGAAAACTGAGACTCAAAGAAGTTAAGTAAATTGTCCAAATTCACCTGATTAATAAAAATCCATGTCATATTTGAAACCAAGGTCTGATACCAAACCCTGTGCTTTTAGCCATGACATTAAGTAAATGCTTGTTCAGTTGACTTGAATGTATAGTGATGCAGGTCTTGCTTTAGGATTTTGGTGTATGTGACCACTTATAGAGAATGGCTGGTGGAATGAATAGGTGTGTCAGAATCACTTTGGGAAACACGTATTTTTAGGCCTCATCATTGGGGGAAGAGTTTTTTTTTATTTTGCTGAAAAAGAGAATGTAGTATGTTTTGAGTGTTTGGCAGGGGAGCTGGTACCAATAGTGACTGTGGTTATTTTCACAGTTATGAAAGAACGCCTTTATAGAGGAGATGAACAGCTTTTCCATTAGTTTTAAATAATAAGGGCCTTCTGGTTTCCTTCTCTTTGCAGAAATGTATACCCTGTTCCTAAGCCTGAAATTAAAGGATGACAGTGCAGTAGAGCTGTGCTTCCCAGATCTTGGTAAAATATGAGTGCCACTAGGTTGTTTAGGAATTTGGGATTATCCATGTTCCTTGGGTTTCTTTTCCTTTTTATTCTTGCTTTGGGATTTAGGATATGTCACTTCTTTTTTTTTTTTTTTTTTTTTTTCTGATTAGTAACCACAGGACGAATAACATTCAGCTTTGGTAGTTATTACCAGATGTTAATAGGAGAACATAAAGGTCACATTCAAAGATCAAATTAATTTAGGGATAATTTTTACATTGAACCTTTCCAGGTTTTACCTCTTCTGTCTTAGAGTCCTGAGAATTCTTTTTTTTTTTTTTTTTTGTAAGTTTGGAAATCACTTCTAAATGTTTTCCATCACCATTTGTAGATACACATACACACACAATAACACCAGCCCTTTAAAGGTCCTTCAGACTCACCTTATATAGCAGAGCTCATTAAATTTTCAGAGCTTGTATGGTTTTTCTTAAGTGGACAGTGTTACTATGATATGGTGATGATATGGTAGATAGGACCTAGGTCAGAGCAATGACCTAAGTAAACCTGCAGATAATTGGACTAAATTAGGAATTTTAGTATTGTAGATCCTAGTAGTAAATATGTTTCCTAAAAGACATGATATTTAAAATGTTTTTCAAGGCAAACCCTATACTAAATTCACCAGAGGGATTTTTTTTTCCATTAATAAGAACCATCCAAAACCAGTTTGTAAATATCGTATAATTTGAAGGGTATATTCTCAACATCTATTCATTTTAGAAGCACCATTTCCATTTACTTTGAGTTTCTTTCAGTGGCCCATCCTATAAATATGATGATAATGATGGAGATACAGATTTAGCAGCATTAATACAGGTTTCATCAGCAGGATAGTATTAGTAATAATAAATTGCTGCAGCAATTTTGTTGTAAGTTTTTGGAATGAGATTTGGGGGTGTAGAATTTAAAAGACTATCAAAAGGAAAATATTTAAATGAAAAAAATTGCATTTTTTATATTTCTATTTCATTTGGAAGTCTTATTTACATTGTCCCTCCTATTCTGTAATAGCTGGCATTTATTATGATTTGATATCTGTCTGCAGTGTTTGTGCATGAGAAACTAATGAACAAACAGTTGACAAAGTCATCATGATAAAGAGGTTGATGATGAATTGATTGCCATTACACAGGTATTGTGTGCATTCTACCAGTTGACATTTTGAACTTCTCCCCTGATGCAGGTTGCTTTCTCTCATCGAGGAAACAGATAAAAGTCAGGCATTCCCAATTAAGCCTGGTGAAATCCCATACCTTCTAATTACAGGCTAACTTACTGTGTCTAACTGTAATAGACATTTTGTTAGCAAATTGCTTTGAACACCCAAGTATGCCCAATAAAGCAAAGAGGAAAGTATTAGAATTACTAGCAAAAGTGTTCAATGTGTTGAATTTTACTATTGAACAGTTTATGATAATCTCTTAAAGTCACATCCTTTTTTTCCTTTGCTTTTCTTTTTAAAGGATGTTATAGTTTGGCCAGTAATAGAAAGACTTGAATTAAAAGTGATAGGAAGGGGGAAAAAAAAAAAAGGACTCGGAAGATTTGTGAGAATATTGTAGAGGGGAATTCAAGGTTGTAGTGATTTAAAAGTTGTGGGAAGAGATTGATAACATAAATTTCACCAAATTGTGTAATCAGGATTGTTGTAGGTGGCTTGGAGATTGAGTTTGTGTAAATAAGAAAGAAAAAAGTTTTATTTTACTTTTGAAACTCTGTTCTGTTGCAATTTTGTTTTCTGTTTGAATTTTATGTTGATGGTGAGTTAAAGAATTCAAATTTACACCATTCTAATACTGATAAAATGGCAAAATGTAAGATTATGGAATGTAGTTCTTGTAAATGAATTGAATTCCAGTTTTATTTTTAGACATTTTGCAGATACAGACAAAGCTATGGATAAACTAGAGAATGGCTCTTGTTTAGCCATCTGTTGCACAATGTATCTTTTCTCTTTTCTCTACTTTCATTAACTTTTTTTTTTCTTGTATCATTCTCTTTACCGTTCTTATTAGGTTTGGGAGTATCAGATTATCATCCACTGTAGACATCTTTGGCAAGTTAATATTCGTTGGATTCTGACTCTACAGATGGAGTTAAATTCTTCCTTTTGCTTTTTTGATTCTAAACTTGTCTAACAAACTCTTGGCAATAAACCTGAGAAGAGTTCGCCAGTATACTCATTGTTACATATATGCCACCTTTGCTCTGCACAACTTTTTGTTTAGATTTAAATTTGACCGACATTCATTGAGCACGTATTCCTTCTCTTTCTGTAGTTCTTTAGTTTAGTTCTTTATTTCTTTAGTTTGCGAGGCAGTTTACATAGCCGTTTATAGTTTACAGGGAATATGGAGTCTGTATAGACCTTTATAGTTTCTAAGGAATATTCATCCATCTATTCTCACATGACATTGGCTTTATGTATACATAGAGGAATGACAGTTCCTACTCTGAAGAAGCTTACAATCAAGTTGAAAAGGAAATCATAAACATAAATGACTTATTACTCCGTTATGGAGCTTCAAAATAACCCCAAGTAGAAATTTGAAAAAGATATAATAAGGTTTAAGTGCATGTCAAATTTGACACTTGCTTAAATAGAAATACATGGCCTCACTTTTAGATATTTGGAAGTTTTATCTAAAGTCCTTTGTATTTCAGAATTTCTACATCGGATAGTTTATATTAATAATGGAGATAATAATGCCTAACTCTTATAAAACATGTGATAACTTCTTAAGAAGCCTTTAAGCCTTGGATTTCATTTTATCCTCATTAATTTGATAATCCACTGAGGTTCTTTTTTGTCATTGATTTGATTACAATTGCTACACAGCAAAGAAGAGAAATGGAATAACACTATATTAGGTCTTGAAGGAAGTATAAAAATAATCTAATCTAATGCCTTTATTTTAAAAATGAAACTGAGGCCAAGGTTAAGTGACTCATCTTAGGTCACATTGCTAGTTATAGCCAAATCCTCTGACATTAAATCAATCATGGTTTCTACCAAATCACACTGCTCATGTCCAATATGGGCTTTTCAAGTCTTTTGCCATGGAAGACCCATGGTTAGGCATAAATTACCCAGGTTGACTCCCAGTACTATCCCAGTGCCACGCTCACTGCTTTCTCTCTCTTTTCTTCTTGCCTTCTCTCTGTTTTTCTCTTTTTATTAGGATATTGTCATTTTCTGCTCGACAGACATCTATAGAATTTCATCTTTGCTTGCTGGTGTACATGGTGGTTGAAATTATTTGATCTTGATACCATGGTATCAGAATGTCTGTTCTGGATATTTGAATATTAAAATTACACAAATCTAGAACAGAGAATTATCCAATTTAGAACATATTTCTCTTATGAAGTAGAATTTTTAACACTTAAGTGAGGTCCTCAAGAATTTTTGCTGCTGGAAGGGTATATTAACAACGCCTATCTATGAGTATAGATACTAAAACATTTCTGATCTGTGGTTAATCTAGTGTGGTATTCTTTGTCAGGGACACCAAGAGAAGTTTGCCATACAGTCTCATAACCTTCTAAAAAAGGCAAATCCCACAGTGGTGGGATTGGGGGCCCTTTGGGCTCAGATCTCATATACACAAAAGGCCCTAATTTAGGCTTTTAACATCAGTTGTATACAGTGTCAGAGATAAGCTGACAGCATTGAAGAGTTGTTCATCATAAACCTTAGCCTGTTTCCCCTTGCCAGACTTCAGTACTGCCCTATGAGTTTTTAAATCCTAGAATTATCCTGTGACTAGCTCAGTCATATTACATTGCATGTTTTTCTGCTAAACATGTTAATTGGTCAAATGTGTGCATTTACATGTATACTATAATTGTTTTTTTTTTATTGTTAAAAGTACTTACATTCTCAGTAACGTATGTACAGGCAGTTTTAAGCTTTGTTAATCTATTTATTTTGTATTTAACTCCTGTTACAGATTTCTATGTAAGTTTATCTGAACTATTTTATTTTGTTTAGATTAAGTTCTCATTTGTGCTTTCTAAACATATCCTCAGTAGTACCCAGTATAGTGCTACTAGCTATGTTGAGAAATATATCATTTAATTTAGAAGTTCCATCCTTTTGCCTTTTTGAGATTCAGTTCCAGTTTTTCAAGATGTGGTGACTGAGTTAGTGGTCACCTACATATCCTTTGTGATTCTATAGAGTTGAGTGATATATCCTCTGTGCTTCTTAGTTATAAAAATGGAATGTGCCAATGCCCCTGACTCGTTAGGTGCCATCCTTGAAACTTTTAAAGTATCATTAGGTTTAAATGTCTTCTGATATTTTTTGATCTACAGTCACAAACATTGTTCCAAAAATTAGCACACTATAACTGTGGAGGAGAGTATCTTTTTCATTTTACTTTTTTTCATTGTGCAAAAGTAAATCAAACTGGTTTTGGATTATGAAAAAAAATTTTTAAAAAGTTTAAAATCAGCAAAAATCTTATAAGTCTAGTGTTTGAGTTTCAAAGTTGACATAATTACAAAAGTCAGATCATGCAAAATATGCAAGGTAAAACATCAAAGTTGTCCCTCATTTTTCAATACAATTTTCATCACCAGTAACTTGGTGGGTACCTTTGCACATTTTTTTAAATGTTGTCTTACCATTAAGTTATACTTATTTGAAAATGGTCACAATTAAATCTTGAATAAGGCAAGATTTCATTACTTATTCTTAAGTAACTTCTATTCTGTAATTGCTTCCTTCTACACATTCCTTGAAATCACTGATTACAGTGTCAATGATGGAGCCATTGTAACGTAGTAGAAATAGCCCCAGATGCTGCAACAACCATCCTGAATTTTGGCACCCACTAGCCTCACTAATGGTGTGATTGAGTAAATCACTGATTTCCTTTTTCTCATTTCTGAGATGTCATTGTTATAATTCTATAATTCTCTTACCAAATAAAGAACATTTATGGATTTTCTTTTATGAAAAAAATAAAGCACTTTGTAAATAATGAAGAATGAGAAATTTAGAAAACTTTTACCTAAGAAATCACATAACAAAAATAAACTTGAGTAATTTATAATGGGAAGAAGAGTTCAGTATTAACTATGCTTTGGCATAAAGTAGATAGCTTTATATTATGACCCAATGTAATACCTAGACTCATTACACTATAATCTTAGTTTTTAATATACTTTAGATTTTCTTTAAAGAAAAACTTGAAACAGGAGAATAAAACATAATTGGAGAAAATTCATTATGAAAAAATTGATTTTGCCTATATTCCTAATTGTATGGTGACTCTCTTTATAAAGCCATTACATAAATTCTAGAGGACTATAAGATAATAAATTCGACTTATATTTAGAATTTAAAGTTACAAACACAATGAATGTAAAGTTTCAGCCTACTTTATATTGCTAGTGTTATAAAATGAAATGAAGAAGCAGAAATCTGACCTCCATAAATCTGAGGTCAAGTGGATATGTGCAAAGGATTTAGGTAGTGGAAAAGATATCTTTTATCTGGTAAGCAGACATTCCCATCACTATTTTATGAAATGTGATGCTGTAAACTATATTACTTACTCCCAAATTTATTCAGAATTTACACTCTGCCTTCACTAGAGGCAATTACCAAATTTGATGTCTTTCAGGGTTGTCATAGAACGTTCATGGACAATGTATTTTTTTGGATATTAAAACTGGGTATAGGCTAATAGAAACATAAGGGATTCCATGATATATGGCACAGAATTCTGTCTTTGTGAATAGAAGAAGAGCCTTAGAGAGTTGGGTTTTTTTCTCCCTTATGTTGTACTCCAGTACAACTGGAGTTATACAACTGTAGTAGTTGATATACTGTCCTTGGGTTTTCCTTAACCAGTTTAAGGCAGAAAAGAAAAGTAGGCGTTTAGATACCTGCTGGAGGCATTCTTTTTTTCAGTGTTGGTTTACTGCAATAAATTCTGATGTTAATCACCTGAAGTTAGCGTCAGACACCACAGGTTTAAGGGTTTGGTCCCCAGTAAGATTGTCCTCACTTCAGATTCCAGCTGGAAATGTGGAGGTCCCTAGGCCAGCTTCACATCTGACCAACTGGCTACAATTCCAGAGGGTTCCCACCCCCCCACCGAGATTCAATAATTTACTAGAATAACTCACAGAACTCATATTATTATAATTTTATCACCAAGGATACAAATCAGGACCAGTCAAATGTAGAGACACTTAGGGCTGGCTCTGGGAGGGTCTTGAATGCAGAACTTTCATGCTCTGTCTCTATGGGAGCAGGGGGCATCAAATTCCTGCATATCAATACATTCACCAACCTGGAAGATCCCTCAGGCTTCAGTTCCCAGAGTTTTTATTGGAGTTTCATTATGTAGGCATGGCTTATTGGATCCTTTTCAACATAATTGAATTCAGTCTTCAATCTCCAGATGTTGGGAGGGCAGGCTGGCATCACAGATCAAAGCCCTGATCCTCGAAGAGTATGGTCAGCCTGCAAGCTGTCTAGGGTTCTACCATGAGTTACATACTTAGCATAAACTGAAGTATGAAATGAAAAGCTCCTGAAAATCAAAGACATTCCTTTTTCTCAGGAAATTCTAAGGGTTTAGAGTCTCTTTCCAAGGAACAAGGACAAAGGCCAGTCAGATTCTTGATTGTATAACAAACAGTATGCTCCAAAGCCCTCTCTCTCTTTTCTTTTATTTCTTTTTTTTTTTTTTTTTAACTTTTTGAGTATGATTGACACACAAGGTTAGTTTCAGGTGTACAACATAGTGATTGGTAAAACAAACAAACAAAACATCTCTTTTTATGGCTGCATGATATTCCCGTGTGTGTGTTTATGTATCACACCATCTTTATCCATCCATTTATCTATTAATGGACACTCGGGTTGCTTCCATATCTTGTTTCTTACATATAATGCAAAACCCTTTCTTTACAACATTAGTACAGATATTCCTCAACTTCCAGTGGAGTTATGTCTTAACAAACCCATCACAAATCGAAGATATCTAAGTCAAAAATATACGTAACTTATCTAATTTAATATACCTAACTTACTGAGCTTCCTAGCTTACTTAGCCTAGCCTACCTTAAGTGTGCTCAGGACACTTACATTAGCTTACAATTGGGCAAAGTCAAATAACACAAAACCTATTTTATATTGAAGTATTGAGTATCTCATGTAATTTATTGAATACTGTACTGAAAACGAAAAACAGAATGGTTGTATAGGCATAGAATGGTTGTAAGTGTATTGGTGGTTTACCCTTGTGATTGCATGGCTGAGTGGGAACTGTGGCTTTTGCCACTAATCAGCATCGTGAGAATATCAGTACCCCTGGAAAAGACTGAAAGTGGAGGTTTGGTTTCTACTGAATGTGTATCACTTTTGCACCATTGTAAGGTCAAACAATCCTAAACTGAGCCATCCTAAATTAGGGATGATTATTTCAACTATATTTGTACCATAAACTAGTCATAAAGTCAAACATTCTCGTTGTTTTCTTCCAGGACATCTCAAGTATATAATTTCCCTCTACTCCAATCCATTCTTTTCCACTCAGAGTCTGGTTCAAGTGTGAAATAATGTTCTACTATTGGTGACTTTTTTTCTGAGGAAACTGTGTGAATCAATATGAATTTCTAGGCAAGGTCTAAAGGACTGAGGCTGAGAACAACTTAAAATTTTAATAAATATTAAAAATGCCCGGGGTGCCTGGGTGGCTCAGTCGGTTAAGTGTCCAACTCTTGATTTTGGCTCAGGTCATGATCTCATTGTTGTGAGATCTCTCTTAAGATTCTCTCTCTCTTTCTCCCTCTATCCCTTCCCTGCTCATTCTCTCTTTCTCTCTCTCTCTCTCAAAAAAAAAAAAAAAAATACCAACAAATTTGGCTGTTCAGTTAGGTCTGGTTGGATTTCATGATGTGATTCATTTCATTAAATTTTGTTGCCTCATGATTAAAGTTATTATTGTTCCCGTTTCAGGGAAACTTGAAAGAGGAGACACTAGAGGAATACCTAAAAGTCCTAATTTCTCATGGAATTTTTTAACCTTAATGGAACCAAATTAAGATTTAAAAATATGCAGAAATCATTTTCTATTTTTGGAAAACCATTTTCTAACTCAACACCATGTGTTTCCTCTTGGTGGTGGTTGGATGGCAATCATGTATGCTTTTATGCTTTTATGGTTTGTGGAGTTCGTAGAAGTCTGAAATATGCCACATGCTGAGTGTTAAACTAGATGAGAATACATCAGCCTTGATGTTAGGCACAGGGATGTTAAATGTACTGATCATGAAAAGCCTTTATAGATGAGGCAAAAAATAATAGGTATTGTTACTACTATTTTCCATGCAGGGTTGGTTAGGAGAGTAAGACACAGAGAGATACTGTACATTGAAATAATTTATTTGTTGCTAATAACCAACAATGTATCTGTTGTTTTAGAATCATGGTTTATTTTGGCCAAGAAATTCTAATGAATCTTCAAGGAAAAAAAGAGCATAGAGAAAAAAACATAATTATCTCAGGGTTTGAGAACTGGCTGATTCTTAGTATTCACTTTGTGTTGTGGGAAAGAAATTAATATTTAGTTTGGAAAATGAGACTAAATATAGCAATTTGGGGGGAAGTACAGAACTGCATTTATTTTGTGTTTGGTGGCTATATTACTCAACACTGTGAGCATATTTTTTTTTTTTTTTTTTGTACGAAAATGAATGTTTCCTTTGTGGGAGGGTGCCATTTTATGTGATGTTGAAATTACTCCCCTACAAACTGTATTTTATCTTGGGAAGTGATTGGTGTCAAAAGTATTGCTTGTATCAAGATATATGTACAGAGTGGCAGTGGCTCAGTAATATATAGTGCCCTGATGGTTTATGTTGATGGTGTACTGGCACAATTTACATCAGCCATTCTTTTTTACCTTGAACTGTAAGGTGCAATAGCTTCTGGATTTATATTTCTAACACTTTTAACCATTTAAGGAATTATTTTTAACCAATTCACACATATTTATGATATTCTAGTTCTATCTGAGTTGAAAATAAATATAAAACAGCACTGCCTGTAAGGACATGAATGGTTAGGGAGCTCTTCGACAAGCATCATGGTTGATGCAAGTCATAAAAAAGCAGCAACAAACAACAAGAACAACAACAACTATTATTATTATTATTATTATTATTATTATTATTAACAGCTTACACTTAAAAGGGTGCCCTTTTGAAGTACGTTGGTAGAGTGAATAAGCACCTGGCTTCTGGAGTCAGACTGCCCAGGTTTGAATCCCAGATCTTTTGCCAAACATGTGACCTTGGCCAAGTTGTTTCATCTTTCTGAGCCTTAGTTTCCTAAGTTTTAAAATGGAGAAAATAATGGAAGGGATGTTTTGAGGATTATATGAGAGGATATACAAAAATACATAGAATGGTAAACTATTACTTTAATGATGATGTTTTACAGCATCGCTAGTCCTTACAGCAACTCTGGCAAATATTTTTCCCTCCAAATTATACATATGGAACTGAGTCTCAGAGAAGTTAAATGACTTGCCTTGAACACAGAGATTGAAAGTTAGGGGTGGCTGCCTTTAATTTTCTAATTTATTTCACTAAGTTTTGTTGCTTCCAGGTTATTATTCCTTTTTGGGGGGAAACTTTACCAAGGGAACACTGTAGGGATATTTAAGTTCTAATTTTTCATGGAATATTTTTTAATGGTAGTGGGACCAAATATCACATAGTATGCAGAAAGAAACCATTATCCAGCCTACAAATATGTTTTTTGGGGGAGAGAGATTAATATTATCACTGAGTCATATGTATAAAATTTATGTAGTTGGGTTAAATTTGGATTTTTTTATCATTCAGAGAAAGTTAGAGGAATTTTTTGAGCATGGATATTGCACACAAACAGTCACACACTCCCTAGAGCCAATTTAAATTAAATGCACATTGACTATCCAATCTGAGTACCAAACCTGGTAAATCTTATTTCAAGCTCCTATTAATATAAATACCTACTTTGCTTAATTAAATAACTTATGGAGATTATGTAAAAAGTATATCTGTCTTTCAAAGTATTCCTTGTATTCTCAAAAATCTTTAGTGGCAAAAGCTGTTGAAATGTGAGGACCGCCCCTCACATAATTGTGCCCCTCTTGTCATCTGGTTGAATCTGTGTGTATTGTAGAGAGTTGGTAGTTTGTTGAATGATTCTGTTGAAGATTAACTTCTGTTATACCCTTTGCTGTTCTTAAACTTTTAGAACCCCTCTGCCCCCGGAGCTTTCAAAGCAGTGTTAACTTTGGTATTTTCCTGCCATCTGATCTCCATATAGCTGTGGTTTGACTTGTTTGAACATAGTGTCAACACTAGTAGACTGGGTAAGCCCTATGATATCAGAGAAGCAAGACAAGAGATTTTCCCAATGCTGAAAATAGCCCTCTTGTGGTACTGGGGATAAACTCTAATGAAATTAAAAGAATTGGGTAAATACGCACCTGGGTGGCTTAGTTGGTTAAGTGTCTGGCTCTTGATTTTAGCTCAGGTCATGATCTCACAGTTTGTGGGACAGAGCCCCGCATTGGCCTTTGTGCTGACAGTGTGGAGCCTGCTTGGGATTCTCTCTCCCTCTTTCTCTTCCCCTCTCCTGCTCATGCTCTCTCTGTATCTCTCAAAATAAATAATAAACTTAAAAAAAATTGGGTGTATAGTAGAATATTTATGGTTTTTTAATTTTCATTTTAATTTTTTAATTTAAATTTTAGTTAATATACAGTGCAATATTGGTTTCAGAAGTAGAATTCAGTGATTCATCACTTAATATAACACCCAGTGCTCATCACAGCAAGTGGCCTTGTTAATACCCATTATCCATCTAAGCCATCTCCCACCCACCTCCCTCCATCAACCCTTAGTTTGGTCTCTATCATTAAGAGCCTCTTGTGGTTTATTTCCCTTTATTCTCCCCCACCCATATGTTCATCTGTTTTGTTTCTTAAATTCCACATATGAGTGAAATCATATGGTATTTGTCTTTCTCTGATTCACTTTGCTTAGCATAATACATTTTGGCTCCGTCCATGTCCTTGCAAATGGCAAGATTTCACTCTTTTTGATGGCTGAGTAATATGCCATTGTATAATATATGCCACATCTTCTTTATTTGTCTGTCAGTTGATTGACATTTGGGCCCTTTCCATAGTTTAGCTATTGTTGATAATGCTGCTATAAACATTGGAGTACATGTACCCCTTTGAATCTGTATTTTTGTATCTTTTGGGTAAATACCTAATAATAGTGCAATTGCCGAATTGTAGGGTGGTTCTATTTGAGGAACCTTCATACTGTTTTCCACAGTGACTATACCAGTTTGAATTCTCACCAGCAGTGCAAGAGGGTTCCCCTTTCTTCACATCCTTGTGAACACCTGTTGTTTTTTGTGTTAATTTTAGCCAGTCTGACAAGTATGAGGTGGTATCTCATCATGGTTTTGATTTGTATTTCCCTAATGATGAGTGATGTTGGGCATCTTTTCATATGTCTGCTAGCCATCTGTATGTCTTCTTTGGAAAAGTGCCTATGCTTCTGTGTGAGAGTATTAGGTTAAGTTTTGATCTTATAATGTGTATTACTTAGTTTGGCGATAGTCTCTCCCACTCACCCCAACACCTGAGCTAGTGTCCTGTGAATAATCCCCCACTCATTCCTATTTCCACACACTCTTTTAGTGATTGGATTAGATCTTACTACTCTGAATCTTTAAAGTGTTCTTTTGTTCATCCCTTTTCCTCATTGCCATTGTTGTTTCACTTTTTTACAAATTTGGAACTGCAATGCTTTTCTCTTTTTATGGATAAGCATTTCCATATTATCTTTCAAAATATGATTTTTGTGTCTGTGTGCTACTATATTATATGGTTCTACTTAATGAAAATTTTCCTTTATTTTTGTTTATTTTCCATTTTTTTCTTTTTGTTTTTATAAGTGATATGGGCTAGATTTCTAGAACTACAGTTTCTGGCCACGAGTTCTCAGTATATTTTAAAGTCTCTAGAAACATAAAGGCATATTTCTTTTCAGAATGATGATCAATTTATTCTCCTATAGTAGTATGATAGTATCTATCTCATGAGAACTTTGTTATTATCTAAAACAATGTTGTTAATACAGTAGATAAAAACTGTTCTGATCTTATTTTAGTATTTTTTAATGTTTATTTATTTTTGAGAGAGAGTGTGAGTGGGAGGGGAGCAGAGAGAGAGGGTGACCATCAGTCCAAAGCAGGTTCTGCAGTGACAGTGGTGAGCCTGATGCGAGCCCAAACTCACAAACTGAACCAAGATCGTTACCTGAGCTGAAGCCAGAGGCTCAACCTCCTGAGCCACTCAGGCACCCCTAGTTAGTATTTTTGAATGCTAGTTAGGTTTACTAGTTTTTTTTGTATGTGTGTGTGTGACTTGCATCGCTAATTTTTATAGTTTGTAATGTTTGAGTAGGCATTTTACATATTAAAAGAGTAAAATCTGTTTTTCCATCATTTAAAACAATTTTTTAATATTCATTTCTGAGAGAGAGAGAGAGAGAGAGAGAGAGAGAGAGAGAGAGAGAGAACGTGGGGGGTGGGGAGGGGCAGAGAGAGCCGCAGACAGAATCTGAAATGGGCTCCAGGCTCTGAGGTGTCAGCACATAGCCCAACGCGGGGCTTGAACTCACGAGCTGTGAGAACATGACCTAAGCTGAAATCAGATGCTTAACTGACTGAACCACCTAGGTGCCCCTTCCATCATTTTTTCACTGGTTTTATACTGATAAAATGTTTTTATAAGCTGAATATTGATTTCTATTTTATTTCTGTTTTATAATATTGAAAAAATATTTAACCCTTTAATTCATCTGAAATACCTCTTGATGCACTTTGTAAAATGAGCTTCCAATTTAATTGTTTCCAAATATTTAATATTTTTTCCTTTAATTATTTAATGTTTTCTTTACTGTATATGGTATATGCTATAGTCTGCTTTATGGCCATCTAATTGGTTCCATTGATCTGTCTGTTGATTTTTGCACAGGTTCTCAATTTGTTTTAAATACTGAAGCTTTATTTATTTTTTTTTTTTAGAGATGCCATTTATACATTTTTTTCTTTAGGAGAGAAAGAGAGCACAACTGGGGAAGAGGGCAGGAGATAGAGTAGGCTTAACGTTCAGTGTGGAGCCCCACATGGAGTTCAGTCTCACTAAGATCACGACCCGAGCTAAACTCAAGAGTCAGTTGCCCAACCCACTGAGCCACCCAGGTGCACCTAAATACTGAAGCTTTAAATTGCATTTTGATATTTAATGGAGTGAGTACCCCTTCATTGTTCTCATTTTTCAAAATGCCTTTTGTTTTTGTGTTTCAGAGGGATTTTAGAATAATTTTATATAATTTTATCAGCTTTTTTCCAGGGTATCCCACTGGAAAGAACTGACACATTTAAAATGCCTCTTTATTTAATTAGATCTTATTTTACATTTTCCGTAAAGTTGTTTAGTTTTAGTCCTATAAGTTCCATACATGTTTTTGTCATAGTTATTTGTAGACATTTTATATTCTTGATTGCTACTCTGAATGGGATATTTTTTCATGGTATTTTTTTTTTTTTTTTTTTAGCTCAGTTTACTGGTATACATCTTTTAAATAGTTTTGTTTATAATAGTTCCCACTGTTAACTTGGGCACCAGAGGGAGCTGTGGTGTAGTGGAAAGGAAGTTGTGAGCCGGCCTGAGTCTAAGTTCTGGACCTGTAAATGATTGTTTCCAGTGTAGCCTTGGCCAAATCTCCTATAAAATGGGAGAATTCCTCCCACTTTTCACAGTGCATTGAGAAAATTCATTCAGAAGTTTTAATGTACATGAGCCCCTTGGGAGATGACCAGAGGTATTGAGTTTGGGAAACCTTGGGAGGCAAGTAGACACTCACATTATATAATGTGGGCAACTAATTACTTTACCTAGGTATGAGGCAGTGCTTAACGGGAAATAAGGTCTTATCCTGAGATGGGGAAGAAAAAAAAATCATTAGCAACGTTTTTAGTATTTGATAATAAAGTCATCATCAGCTTCTGATTTTTATATGTTATAAATATCACATGCCTTGAGAGGGTAGATTATTAGAATGGCAGCATGGTGTCGTAGAACAAATAATGATCTTGAAGCCAGGGAACATGGGTTCTAGTCCCCCTGTGCCACTTTGTAAGGTGATCCTGAGTGGTTCAGTCTTTTGGGACCTCAGTTTACTAATATGTAAAACAGAGAGGTTCAAGTATGAATCAAGACAGTACAGATTTTTGCAAATTAAATTATGGTGCTAAATGGAGTACTTGATTTATTCAGCATGTGCTTGATGGTTCTCTAGATTGGTTTCTAGCAGCTTGGTGTAGGTACATGATGCCTGAATTGGGTGGGTTTCCTGCATTCTCTAAAGTTACCATCATTGATAGATCAAAAATCGTGGATATTCCAGGAAAGGTTTTTTTTTCTTTTTTTTTTTTTTAAGTAAAACTAGAGTAAAAATGCTATAGTTTTTTTTGATTCAAATATATTTTTAAAAAATTATCAAACTATTCATGTCTTTTAGACTGTTAAAGTGTTTGACAGACTCTTAACTAGAGCCTTGGGAGGAGCAACGCTGTAATCCAATGAATAATATCCACAAATCCAGGATCATGTTGGATATTATCACTCATTACCATTGTGAGAAAAGGATGATTAAACTAATAGTTACTGGGAGACATTTCTGGTGACAGGAGGCAATGATGAAAATAAACTGACTTCAATATACATTTAGAATCGGAAATAATGGGACGTGGCAGGAAGCCAATAAATGAACATGGCCCTCGGCTCTAATCAATGAATTACTTTCCCCTCTCTCTCCCTCCTCTTGAGAGCAGCGCAGGACCCTTAATGAAAAATCAATAGCCCTCTGTAATTCAAAACTGGAATCAGCCATTTGACCTGCCTTTTCTTTCTTTCTTTTTTTTTTTTTCCTTCCTCAGAGAATATCTCGGCTCAAGATAGAGTTTAGTTATAAGCAGTAGTTCTTTAAAAAGCCTACAGAAGAAAGCTAACATCAGTCCACAATTTATGCCTGCTATGGGCGGGGCTCTTCTTTTTTGTCATCTCAAGAGTTTTGGGTTTTAGATTTACTCCCTGCCTCCCTCGAGCCCACCCAGAGTTCCTCCTTCTAATCCCATAAAAATTGCATAAAAATTATATGCAACAATCATTTGTTTTCTTGATGGTTCTTATGGCAGTTACAGCTACCAGTGCTGCAGATGTTTTAAAACATAGGTTTCTAGTTCTGGATGCTATCTTTAGACCCATCTTGGACTGAATGGGAATCAATTTTTCTAGCAGCCCTCTCTGAATATCTTCTCTAGCATCTGTTATCTATTATGTCTGTGCTCAAAACAAGTCAGGGCCCACAAGCCCTTGACCTAAAAGCAAATAGGACATACTAAAAGGAAACTGGGATGTAGATTTTAAAATTGTATTTTCTGCTTTTATTTCAAATCTGTCACAATATGACAGAGGTCCTCTGGGTCTCTACCAGCCCTTATGCAATGATATGTTGATAAATCTTCAACAACTGGCTCTCTTATTGGGGCAGCCCTTCTTTGTAGGATTTACTACAATTTCCTTGATATAAATACTCCCACCATGGCTGATTTCAAGCTATCAGTGTGATTATCCTTGAACATGGGGTTGGGCAGAGAGGCACACAATGAGCTCAGCTTGACAGCTGGTGTGAGCTGGTCCTACTACACCCCTACCACTACAAGGCACCTTTGAACAAATTAGAAAACAGTATCCCCCCTGGGTGGATACAGCATGGCTTAGTGAATAATATAGGAGATGGATTCAGTTTCCCTTCACCCCTTGACCAAGCATGATCATGTAATAGATCAACGTGTACATCCATGTGTGAGCCCTGGGAGTTCTTCGCTTGAGGTCTGCAAACCCTGAAGGGCCCCTGGATGGGCATCAAAGAATTTGTAGCCTCCTATACAGTCAGTTGTGTTTGTGTGTGTGTGTGTGTGTCTGTGTGTATGCCTGTGTATGAATGGGTTTTAATCTGGGGAGAAGATCCCAGATTTTTATTAGATTTTTAAGAGTACCTAATCCAAAAGTTTAAATCTTGAAAATTCTAATTACATTGGCATGAATCTGGGGGTTTTGGAACTACTTTTAAGTGTAATTTTGTGGGATATGGAGATATAAGACCTAGTGAGAGTCCTGATTTTGCAGCTTTCTAGATATTAAGAGAGCATAATTTGGCAAAATGGAAGCAAACTGGTATTTTGCTAGGCCTGTACACTTTTGAATACCTCGTAGATACATGCAATATTCACATTCTGTATAATGATGAAGCCAGGAGGCAGCAGAATTTGGTTTTTCTGCATTCACCGCATGCTAATCTCAACCACAGTCATTAAGAAAATAGAATATTTCTCTCTTTTTGTCCTTTGTAAGTGACACAGCACTTACAAAGTGGATTTATGGTAATTTTGCTCAGGCTCATCTTGCACAATTTCTAGCATTCGGAAAATGTTTTTCATGGCAGCATCTAATACCTGTGGCTACTGTTGGAGGGCAAGGAGTGATAAAGAGAAGACACTGATGTCCATTTGTGGTTGAGACTGTGTAAGCCAGAGTTACAATTTAAGAGTATCATATATAGAGATTTAAAACCAATGCATTTCTGGAGTGCTTCGGATTTTCAGTTAATTACCCAATAGTGAGACCCATAGGGCAAGTCTCTTTATGACTATTTTGTAGAGATTCAGGAACTGAGATTCATAGGGCTTGAGAAAATGCCCCAGGAAACTGAGAGTTAGAAGCAGACTCAGGCCCCAAACCAAATCTTCTCAAATCTTGTCTATTGCTCTTTGCAGTACTCCAGTTGTTGAGCTATTGTCACACTCTTGATTGTTCCAAGGGTTGAAGGTGCCAGTCTAGCCGAGGATATGTTGATAGTAAGTCTCAGGATTGCTCATTGGAATATTGTTATTTTATTTTTTAAATTTTATTTTTAATTTTTTTTTAATTTACATCCATATTAGTTAGCATATAGTGCAACACTGATTTCAGGAGTAGATTCCTTAGTGCCCTTTACCCATTTAGCCCATCCCCCCTCCCACAACCCCTTCAATAACCCTCAGTTTGGAATATTGTTATTTTATTATTCCTGATGACATTTCTTTTTTAAAATGTTTTTATTTATTTTTGAGAGAGAAAGAGCATGTGTGCGGGAGGGACAGAGAGAGAGGGACACACAGAATCTGAAGCAGGCTCCCGGATGCGGGGCTTGAACCCATGAACTGCGAGATCATGACCTGAGCTGAAGTCGGATGCTTAACTGACTGAACCACCCAGGCGCCCCCCTGATGACATTTCTTAAGGCAACATCTATGAGCAAGGACTCTGAAGCCACACAAACCTGGGGTAGAATCCTGGTTCTGCCTCTTATTGGTTCTGCAGCCAGTCTGAGTCTCAGTTTTCTGTTCTGCAAAATGGGGGCAATAGAACTTCCTTCAGGATTGTTGTGAAGATTAATGTACACAAAATACATGGATCATGCCTGAAAGGCAAATAGTAAGCCTTCACTAACTGGTAACTATGGTAATTACTTATACTGCATTCAATATTCTGATTCACTTACCACAATGAAAAACAATACTATTTTAGATGTTCAAGGTCGTAATTTATTGGAAAGCATTATATGACAAGCTTTATTTGAAAACAGCAATAAAGATATGCATAAAAGATTCCAAATAGAACCACATGCCCCATCAAGCTTTGTTTCTCACCAGAGGAGGCTACTCAAAGGAGCCTGATGTAACAAAGACAATAAATAAAGGAAGAAAAGAAAATAGAACAAACCCCTAGCTCCTTCAAACCACAAAATTCTGAGGCATCTGCACTAAGGTTTCTGATGGCCTTCATTTCCAGCTCTGCCTAGGTCCAAAAAACAGTAACTGATTTCTCTGCTTATTTTTGTGGGCTACTCCTCCAAGCTTTCACTGAGTGACATATCATATGGCATTTCTGTTCCCAGATAATATAGTCCACATTACTGCTGAGTTAAAAGTACTTTCTCTCCTCACAAACATCCTGCTGCTATGATCAGTGATAATCTAGTCTTCTTATCTTCTGTATTTTTCTTATAAATGTGTAGAAGGTTCCTCCTCTGCTGGACAGTTCCCTTCTGCTTCTGTGTCTCTGCTTCCACTGTGTTGTCTGTTTGCTGAATGTCTGGGCTGCTGGCAAGAAGGCAGGCTCCATTCCTTGGCATGAAGCTGAGCACAGTCACCGTTGCCAAGTGACCATGCATCACTACGCTTGTATTTTAGGTTTCCGGGTGTCTTATCCCTTGACATCTTCTTAAGTCCAAGCAGGGAGGAGCAGTATTAGAAATGCTCAGGATGCTGGGGCAGATGGATGTATTCCTGGAAGGGAGGCCCTGAGAGCTGGCACAGACAAACTGAATCTGCAGTCATTTCTCCTCCATCAAGGTCATAGTGGGGTTCAGTTGGCATCAACCCCCTTTTTTTTCTCCCTTCTTCCAAAAAAACCTGTTCCAGTTGTCAAAAAGACTTCCTTTAATTCCTCAAGAGCATTTTCCAGATTTCCTCACTGCACTATAAAGGCAAACTTAGCCCCCTCTTTTTTTTTTTTTTTGGTTCAATTTTTAAAAGCTTTCTTATTCCCCCCTCCATCCCTCGATTCATCTCTCTATCCCTCCTTCTCTCTTTCTTTTTCTTTCTTGCTCTCTTTCTAGAGTTATGTTTACTTGTAAATTTTAGTTTAAGAGCATGAACTTTGGAGCCAGACAGCTTTGTTTTGAATTTCAGCTTTACCACTCACTAGCTCTATGTGGTAGCACAAGTTATTTAATCTCTCTGGGACTCAGTTTGCTCATCTGTAGAATCTGGATAATAATAGAACTTAATTTATAGGGTATTCTGATGATTAAATGAGTAAATATTTGTGTGACTGTCACATAGTGGGTCATAAGTTTTGGCTATTTATTTATTATTTTATCATCCAGATTTATGCCACATTGACCAGAGACATTTTAGGGTACACTATGATGACTTTTAAACTTAGAAATGAGAAATATAAATACATAAATAAATGCATTTAAAAAATTTCTGTGAACACTCTATAAAGAAAAATACAGAGAAATATTTAAAGAAAAAGGCATTTTCCAGAATAAAGTTTGGTGTTGGCATTTTTAGGAGCAAGAAAGCACAATTATCCAACCATGAACACTGTTGGCTTTGATTATGTGCAACCAAATTAAAATACGTAGGTAACTAAATACAACCGTAGGTTTTCGTTGCAATCTGCTATATGTATTTTTTGGGTTTCAGTCCCAGCTGTTACATGTATATTTAGTTAAATAATGTAGCTATATAAGAACAAGTGTTACGCCTATTTTTAAATACACATTGTTTTAATTGACTGCATATATATGTTTAATTTTAGTCTGTGTAGAAAGTGCTCTGACTCCAGGCTCATTCTGCATGGTTATTTGTAGGACATGTGAGTACCTGGATGCCAGAAAGTACATTTTCTCTCGGGCATTCTCCCAAGACAAAAGCTTTGGTAAGATCTTGGACTCAGTTTTTCTAATGATGTAGTTGTATTTTTTTTTTTTTTTTCTTTCTGTGTACCATCATGTAGGTCTTCTTGGAGTTATAACTGAGAGAGCTCTTTTGCATTCCAGGCAGTGGCTCCCCATGCTTTATAAACATTGTTTGATAATATTTCTCTATCAGTAATCTCTTAACTCATCAGTGTCCTGTCTGTAAAATTAAGATAGTATACCTACACTACCTGCCTCAACAAAATTTGTTAAGGCATGACAAACCATCTGTCATATGTCTTAAAAAATTTTAAGGATTTTTGTTTTCATAGAATACTTCCATTACTGTTGGTTACTATACATACATTTCTAGGTAGGGTCCATTTTTGTTGATATGCTTGGAGAAATGCATATTTAGATTCAAAATCAAATTATCAAGTGGAATATAAACAGAGAAAACATTAAAGTGTATTTTTAATACTTTGGCATTTTCACATGAGTTCTTGCCAATCAGTTTCCTTTTTATGGCTATAAGCTGATTTTCCTCCCCTGTTAAGAACAAATGCCCTTTATTTTAATCAGTTTCTACTTGCTGACAGCTTTCTTTTTATATGAATTTCAAGTGCACTATATTATGTGGAGTTCCTGTTTGCCAAACTGTGCCCACGTAAAATCATATTGGTCCTGTCAACTGATAGACATAACTTACAAAAAGAAACTGGTTTGGAAGGCTCAAAAACTGAAAGTTGGCTATCAGTAAGATTTTATTTGCTTCCAAATCTGAATTCTGTTTTTGATGGAAGAATTAAGGATATGATTCCGTTAAAAAAAATTGTTTTATGGGTATCAAAACATACACTGCATGCTCCATTAACATTCTGCTCCAAAGAGTAAATTCCCAATGCCATTTGGGAACTGGGGCTGGAGAAGGAGAGAAGACTAGATGGCACTGGACATGGATATCAAGTGGAACAATTAAACCACCTGGAGAACTATAGACATGGAAATGGGACAGGGGGTCTTTTACTGCCAGTTTGCTGATTAAAATCTGGGCTGAGTCAGAAGTGATCACAAGCCATTAGCATCCTACCCTTGGCCAAGGGACTACTGAGAATAAAATAAGTATAAAATGGGCTTGTTCAGATCCCCTGGGCCACGGCCCATTCATATATTTCTCAATGCTATACTCATTAATAATGTCTTTGGAGATAGAAACGTAAGAGAACTGAGTTCTGATCATCCCCTTTAATTCTGAATGAACCAAGTTGGCAGAGCGAACCTTGTCTTTTGCTCCTATTGACAGTCACATAAATGGAGGGTCCCAATGTCTAGACTTGTCAATCCATCACTTTTGGTGAGCACCATAAAACAAACAGTGATGCACTTAGCAAGGCTGTTGACCTTCTGTGAACTAGAATGACAATGTGCTTGCAATTGGAGGGTGCGGTCTGGGGAAAAGGAGTCATAAAGATCTCATTAATATACCAGATTTGGGTAACAATTGCAGTGAGTGTTATGGAGACAAAGGGAGGGGAACCAGCCTATGTTGGAATCTCAGAGAGTTGGAGCTGTTAAATGGTTGTAAATGAGCTATTCTGCATGCATGTGTGCATTGGGTTACTTGTGTGTGATAGCCACACATACACATACATAAGTGTACTATGTAAAATAAAATACCGTTCTATGACATGGGTGCAGTTGCACAAGTGTGACTACAAAGTATGAATGAAAGTCTCATCATTTTTGTGATGTTACCTTATCTTATCCTACCCCTCCTGTCTGAGTGGAGATTTTGGTATTTGAGGGGCTAGTCGGGAGAATGGAAAGGGCTCTGTACTGGTTAGCAGAGGACTTTTCTTTCAGTTTTGGCTGTCCCACCCAAAAAGCTGTATGATAGGAGGAAGCTTCTTAACCTCTTTGGGCTTCCTTTGTGTGTAGGCATACCAGGAGGTTACACAGGTGGTCTCTTGCCCTCCTTTCTAAAATTCTGTGCTTCCTAAATAGTTGTTATGGTGGTGATGCTGGTGAGAATCTTTTCTTGGTTTTTACGGAATTTGTGTAATTTCTGACAGAATTTGTGTAATTTCTTTGTCTTTTCCCTCCCAGGAAATCCTCTCACATTTTGCTCCTTTGAGTTTTTTTTTTTTTTTTTCTTCCTAAGAAAGGAACAAGTGAGGAAAGTGATAGAGGCAAGAGTGAAGCAGAGCACTGGCCAGGATGCCAAGCTGGCATTCTGCATACCCAGCCGGGGCTCTGCCCTGCCGTGCCCACCTGGCATCTAGACAGGAGCACCTTTCAACCTGGGCAAATGCTGTACGTCACAGTCAGAGAACAGCTCAGGATTATAGCTTCACTTTATTTGTTAAACAAAAGGAAATAATTAAAGCAGCTATAAAAAAAATTCCCTCCAGAGCCTGTACTTGATCTGCACACTGGCTTGGTTTATTAATTGATACAGATTTCTGGTTCAGTTCACCTTTTGCCCGTTGTTGCACCCTAATCTGTGTGGTCAGGGTCTGTGACTGCAGTGGTCTGGGGGACTCAGGAGGGCTGCACGCCATGTGAGGTATGGCTCCTCTTCCTGAGAAAGTCAGTCGCCGCGGCCGAAGACATGGATTCAGATATTCAGGGCACGCAGGAGAAAGCAGGGGAGGAAGCCAGTGTCGCTGATCCCACCTAATGTTCCTCTCTTGCCCTCCTTCTTCTTCGTGTTCATGTTTTCCTGGTCCATTTTATTCCCCCTTTTTCTTCTCCCCCATTCCCTTAAGTAGAGGTGACACAGATCAATACCTTTGATGGAAAGTAATAATCAGGCCTATTAAGTGACAAAGGTTTACTCTGTAACAGCTGTGCTGGCGGGAGAGGAGAGCTTGTCTGACTAATGAATCATGAAACAATCAGGCAGTAGCCATTTGTGTTTAGATCTGTAAATATGGTGTGGTTCAAGTGCCAGACCATTGCCGGCGCTCCAGCTGGGGGCACAGATGGTCCGCATTCAGAGCAGCACGAGTGTGAAGAAAGGGTTTTTTCCCTTTCTCTGTCCCACACTGCACCTCTCTGAGCCTCGAGTCAGCTATCTGCAAGAGGAACTTCAGAGAGAGAAAGGAGACTCCTTTCAGAGAGGAAGCACCTCCAAAGTGCATTTCAATGTAGGTTACCAAGTACTTGAGGCTCCTAAGTGTTCCACCTGAGAGGAAGAAAATGCTAATGGAATATGTCACTGTTTTGTGTTCCCATAAGAAGATTTGATATGTATGCGACTAAATGTCTGCTTTAGCACTCTCAAATGTATTTCGTTATACTTTTCTTACCCATTGCTATACTTGACCTCCTGTTTTGTTCTTAGCTATGAGCTGAGCAAGTTAAGAGGAAAATATACCAAGATGAGAAACTCACATTATATACTAAACTAGAACTATTCTGTGTAAAAATGTGCTAGTAATGTCTGTTTGGATTCTATTCCTCTTAGTTCTTGAAGTAAGGACCTTCATCTTCATCATCAAGAGCTAGTCATCCTTGACCTAAATCAAATGTGATTTTGCAGTTTTTTTGTTACTGTTGTTCACCTTAACCAAGAAAGCTTTGTTTTTTATTAGAGATGGATCCCGAGCTTCCGTTTTAAAAAATCAACATTTAAGTCATTATTGCTTGAATCATGTATTTATTTATTAATTTATTTGATAAATTCATTTGTAAACAAGTATTTTGTTTCATAATTTCTTTTGGTGCTCTAAAAGCTTTGTTACTTACCAGTTTCTGGTGAGTTTCTTACAGAACTTGCATTGTGGCATCCTTTTAACAGTGGGATACACATTCTTCACCATTTTTTTTTCACCTTTAAAATATGTAGTAAAACATGGTGACTAGGAGGAAAATTTATAAACATCTAGGAATAGTTATGACAGGCAAATATTTGAAAATATATTCTGCAGTTTACATTTTTCTCTTTTTGGGAGTTTTTTTTTCCTTCTCTCTCTTTGGAGAAACTAATGAAGAAGATATTTTTCAGCATGAGCTGCAACTATTGACATAAACCCTATCAATTTTTTAACTGAAGTGCTAAACTCTCTGCTTTTGAAATTACAGATATGTACAAAATGTTTATGAGAAGACTGAGTTGTGATAAAATAGGTCGAGTGCAGTCTCCAAATTGTTCTTCATGGCTGTCTGGAGCTGGCTGACTCTGTTCCCTAAGGATGGGTTGGTATAAAGGTGGTTTAGATTTGGTTTACAGTTGTTGGTAATTTCAGTCTGGATTTCAGTTGTTCAATTTCAGTTGTTGGATCAGGTAAGAAGCAGTACAAAGGGCACGGTAGAAATTAGAGGTATCAGTGTGTGGACACGGCTCCCCCTGGGCCCCACATCTCCTTCAGAGCTATGCCTAAGGTTGGTGGTCAGGGCCACTTGGTGGAGGCAGAAACTCAGAAGGGCATGTTCACTGCCATCTCTAATGTCCAGAATATCATCACCCCAGGATCAACCTCACTGTCACCCAAGGAAACTCTTTTCTGTGCCACAGCGATGTCTTGTATACTAACTGCATCTCCGTTTATCAGGTCTAGAGCAGGTCTGGCATGGCATAACACAAACCATCTCTGGAAAATAGCGGTGGCGGGCCCATGACTTGCCTTTACAGATTCAGTTCAACATGTGATCCTCCACCCAGACACTTTGAAGTACCATGTCATTTCAATGCTGGGCAAACTTTGGGGGTAGTGCCTTTATAGAGGTACTGTTTTCAGTTGACTAGTTGATACGTCTGAGTCAGCAATACCTAAAAACTTGAGGTCCTAAACCTCTGAAAATCTGGTGGGAGACATGGACCCTCTTCTGAGTATTCATCTGTAATAAAAAATGAAGTGGGGCGCTTGGGTGACTCAGTTGGTTAAGCGTCCGTTTTTGGCTCAGGTCATGATCTCGTGGTTTGTGAATTCCAGCCCTGCATTGGACAGTGTGCTGACAGCTTGGAGCCTGGAGCCTGCTTTGGATTCCGTGTCTCCCTCTCTTTCTGCCCCTTTCCTGCTTGCGCTCCATCTGTCTGTCTCTCAAAAATAAACATTAAAACAAATAAAAAAAATAAAGCCTCCTCTGATATTTGCATACATCACATTTTACCACACACTTTTAGAAGTTTCAGTGATCTCCCAGAGCCCACTCATGGTCCTCAGGTCAAGAGCCCCTCCTTCTCTTCTTTGCTTAGCAACCTAATCCATCCAACCCTATCTTGGGACCAGATCCTTCACCTCCATCTCAAAACCATGTTGCCTTCTTATTCTCTATGTAGTACCTGACTCCTAATTTTATTCCTCTCCCTCTGGTTTCTTCAAATCAACTATTTCTAATTTCAATTTTTGCTTTAATTTATTATCATTAATGACTACTCTTGAGAACTTGCTAGACATTGTACTTTCTAACCCTTATTACCAGTCATCACAGCAACTCTGAAAGGGAGGTTATATCCCATTGTACTAATAAGGAATTTGGAGATTCTGAAGATAAAAAACTTAGTATGTACTTTTCCTTTAAACTGATCTTTAATTTTTTGATTAAATAAATGTGTTCAAATAAAAAAAATGTTATCTCACTCCTAGAAAAGCAAAACAAAAATAACCAGTTTAATTGCCAAAAGATAACTGTAACATACATAACAAATATTTTTAAGAATGTGCATGCCATCAAAAACCACCTACTGTACACCCTATGACGTAATATTGCCCTTATGCCATACTCTTTTCTTAAATTAGTGGTGCTTTTTTTTCCCCTGTCCTTCCCTTCTCTTCCCTTTTATTGCCTCTTTTCTTCCCTGCTTAATTATCCCTCTCCTCCTACTCCTGCCTTCCATTGGCTTTTCTCTCTGAGGCTTTTGAGTACATTTTCCTCAAATGGAGCATGTGATCTAGCCTTTCACCCTGCATCACCAGACTCCCTTAGGTCAAGAAACCCAATAGTTCATTCCCTGTCCCTGGTCTCTTCAATGCAGATATTAGCAATGGAAAGGCATTACGTAGGTGTCTTGCTCTCTCCAGCTCTAGGCAGATGAGGGACAGCAACATCCAGGTATGGGGGCTCCTACTACCTGAGGCATTGGGCTCATTGTCTTGAGAGCAAAGGGGTTGCACTGATCCCAAGTGCTTCCTCTCCCAGACCTTTAAACATTCATGGGTTCTGTCCTCCATCCTCCTTTTTACTCAGCGTATCCTTTATTCTGAGGTGGTTTCAGTCAGTCCCATGACTTTAAATAAACTTTTAAGTGTATTGTCTCCAAAACATATGTTTCTGGCCTGGACCACTCCCTCTTTCTACTTTTGCACCATCTCTCTCATGCACAGAGTGATTTTTGTAAAGTGGAAAAAGATCACATCACTTGCTATCTAAAGGCACCCAGTGAGTTCTTTTGTTACTAGGAAAAAAAAAAAATCTGAGCTCATTAACACATAGGGCCCAGAGTGCCCTATGTGTTCCAGTCCTGCCTACCGTCTGGATACCATCTTCCTCTGTGTCTGCCTTGTCTAAGGAGCCTTAGCCACACTGACTTTCTGGGTCTGTCTGGAACATGTCCATATCATCTCCACCTCAGGGACTTTGTGCTTATACATTTTCCTTAGAAGGTTTTTTGTTGTTGTTGTTGTTGTTGTTTGTTTTTTTTTTTCCCCATGTCTTCCCAAAGCTGCTTATTATTTATTTATTTTTGAGAGAGACAGAGACAGAATGAAAGTGGGTTAGCGGCAGAGAGAGAGGGAGACACAGAATCCGAAGCAGGCTCCAGGCTCTGAGCTGTCAGCACAGAGCCCAATGCGGGGCTCGAACTCACAGAGCTGTGAGATCATGACCTGAGCCGAAGTCAGACGCTCAACCGACTGAGCCACCCAGCCACTCCACCAAAGCTGCTTTCTTATCAGAACTCAACTCAAATGTCACCTCATTACCCTTTAGTTGTCTGTCCAGCCCTAATCATTACTGTTTTGTCTTCAAGAACTTATCAGTACTCAAAATTCTTTCTTATTAGTGTAAATATTTATTGTTGGCCTCCTCTACTTAGAATGTAAACTTCTTGAGGAGAGCGTCTTCTTGTCTTGCTCCCTGCAGAAGTCCCAGAGCTTAGAACAGTACCTGGCAATATAAGGTCATCAACAAGTATTATTTGGCTGGTTGATTTTTCCAAAAATCCTTCAGCTTCTTTGTCATAGACCTTATACTATGAAATGTTTAATAAAATACCACATTTAAGGAATATACCAGTGAACTTCTAACTCCAAGATGCTTTTGGTTGACAAGCTGATTGACTAGCTGGTAGAGAGGCGCAGTGGAGAACAGCCTGATCCACTCAGTAAAAAGCCACACAGTGGCCCAGGGAAAGCTGTCAGAAGCTCTCTGGGGTTTTATTTTTTTTATTTTTTATTTTTTTTCAACGTTTTTTATTTATTTTTGGGACAGAGAGAGACAGAGCATGAACGGGGGAGGGGCAGAGAGAGAGGGAGACACAGAATCGGAAACAGGCTCCAGGCTCTGAGCCATCAGCCCAGAGCCCGACGCGGGGCTCGAACTCACGGACCGCGAGATCGTGACCTGGCTGAAGTCGGACGCTTAACCGACTGCGCCACCCAGGCGCCCCTCTCTGGGGTTTTAAAGGGTAAAAGTGTAGGTGATAAATTGGGATTGAGAGTTGTTGGTAAAAAAAGGGTGTTGGGTGAACTGAATTTTCTTTTCGTCCTTTCTACTTTAAGATACATTAAGAATTTTTTAAGGACTATTCTGGAGATTGGAATCTATTCAGTCCAATTCCAAATGGTTTCAAATTGTGCTTTTTAAAAAAAGTCTTTATTTATTTATTTTGAAAGAGAGAAAGACACAGGAAGGGCAGAGAGAGGGAGGGAGGGAGAGAGAATCCCAAGTAGGCTCCTCACTGTCAGCACAGAGCCCACTGCAGGGCTTGAACTCTATGAACCATGAGATCATGGCCTGAGCCAAAATCAAGAGTCAGATGCTTAACCAACTGAGCCACCCAGGTGCCCTGTACTTTGTTTATATATTAAACTTATTACCTGGTTCCTGTTTTTAGCTTATGTGTATTAAAATCCTGTTAGTGACATTCCTCTCTTTTATTTTTGTGTCTCCTATACTCACTTTTATTTTCTAGTTATTGTAGCTTTCATTAAGAAAACATCACTGAGACTAAGAAGGACCAGAATTTAAATCCAGACTTGATGTTTACTATCCTTTTGTCTCTGGTCAAACTGAGTCTGAGTTTCTAATCTGTAAAATGTGGAAATCTGGTATAATTATTACTTCCCTTCCAGTTGAATGGTATTTGAGTGGTTGTGGATATTTGAGAGAGGAGTAGGGGAAGATAAGTTGGGGATACATTTTATTTGGATGTGAGTGGGATATAGGTATGTGATTGATTTGCAGTCACTTCTGAGGGTAGTTAATTATTGCTGGATGCTTTGGGTTAGATGTTTCTTCTAGTGCTGTATTGATTAGCCTTCTTTATGACACAAAGGAACAGGGCCAGACACTGTATATGTTCTATGGTGTTCATCATTGACCTATAAGGGTAGTGGAGGAGAAACAGATTTGAAATGTGTGGCCAGCATCTGGTCTAGACTATTATAGATTCTGTGATGTTTGTGCTGTTTGTCAGCTTTGTGAATTATATAATCTGCTTTGATTTCTTTTATGATTTAAATAAGTATCAAAATATTAAACAAGTGTTCACTTTTATACCTCATTTTTATTCACAATTCAGTATTCCTTTTCTTAAAGATGGCCTTCCCAAATTGTATAAGCTTTAGGCCCCATAAAACTTGTATCTACTCCTGCTTGATGGTAAGAATTTTTAAGGCACTCAGGCCTTTGTTGAGTGAAACTTTCTTCATTATAACCAGTCTTGAGTTTGGAGGAAACAGAATCATATGGAGCCCCCAGTTCACTATCATTCCATATATTTTGTGCTTTTGGTAGAAGAGATTCTCTATTTTTCTAAAAGTGTTTTTTTTGTTGTTGTTGTTTGTTTTGTTTTGTTTTGTTTTTTTTTTTAGTTGAAAAAAGTGTTTGGCAGAGCAGCTTCTCTCTGTGTGGCTTCAGGGCAAACAGGGGGTGAGAACCCCATAGGAATCAACTCTTGTATATGTGTTTGGCATCTGTACAACTCTAGTCTCTCATCTCACCTCCTTCTATTCTTCCTGGGACTAACATAGGGTTTAAAGGCAGCATTCAAGATAAGAAAATTCAAAGAGAATTCAAAGAGCTATTCAGTGCAACCATTCTTGCTATCCACAATCTTTCTTCTCTACTTAACTTCTTTGGCAAGGTACTTATTACCATGTGATCTTTTAATATTTTGTTTAGTGCCTCTTTATCCCAACTGGAATGTGATTAAGTAATGATAGTAATATTTTACCTGTTTTATTCACTGCTATATTCTCAGTGCCTAGAAAAATGCCCAGCATAATAGATGTTCAAAAAATTTTATTGGATGAATGAATACTAATATTAGTAGACATAATATGTGAGATGACATTCCATTTCTTTTTAAGAAACACCATTTCTTTTCTCCATTTGCATAGATTGTCAAGATCCACATGAAAAGATATATACTCCTCATTTCTCATTTTGAAGCAAGATCTATAACTCTTTCTTTTTTATCTCTATCTCCATGCCCCATCCCACCATTTGTATTATTGATTAATAAAGTGAGTGATAGTGTATTTGAATTGGCTCATTCAAGGTGAGGTTTAGTGTACCTTCATATCTTCCTTTTTTTCTTTAAAAATTATTTCATTATGCTTTTATTATAAAAAATATATAATTATTAAAAAAACAAACACTTCAGAATTATGTAACATAGGTCCCTTCCTCTGATTACATTTCTGCAGAAACAACCACTGTTAGCAAATTTTTTGATAGCCTTCTTAGATCTCTTTTCATCTTCCTTATAAATTTTCAGCTATTTTACTGAACATTCACATTGAACAAAAAGAGGCTTGCTTTGGGGAAATGCAGAAAGTCAGTTAAAGACATGATTCTTGACTGTGGGAGATGTAACACTTAAAGATGGAGATAGGGAAAATATGTGAAAAAGAATGCTTCTGAAGAAATAAACAGGCAAATACTAGTTAATTCTGTCAAAATGAGAAACAAGTGCTAGAGGACAAAGAACAATAGTACAAATGTGGCCAAATGAGATGAATTAAGGAAGAGTTCCTGTGGGTCACATAGGATGTCAAAATGGAAAAAGCAATTCTTTCTTTCCATGATTGCTTTTCTTCCTAAAAAGTTATTAAAAAGTTTACTTAAAGGATATTCTTCTCATTTACAGAAATAATATAAATATAAATAAATATATATATAAAATATTGAGCAGAAATTTAGATGAAAGAGTTAAACCCACTGCCAAAAAAAGTATCCAGTCACAAATTTCAAATATGTATTTATATACAAATAAATATTTATATGTAAGTAAATAATAAATATGTATTATATATAAATAATAAATAATTATGCATATAAATATACATGTACATATAAATGATAAATAAATATACATATATAAATACATACTTGAAATTTGTGACTGGATACATTTTTTTTGGCAGTGGATTCAACTCTTTCATCTAAATTTCTGCTCAATATTTTATATATATATGTTTATATATATTTATATATACGTGTATATATATGTATATATGTATATATATTTATATATATGTGTGTGTTATATACATGTTATATATATGTTTATATATATATATACATGTTATTATATATATATATATGTATATATATATATATATATATATATATATATAAGATTTAAAAGGTTATTTCCCTTTAAGGAAATGGCCACATTGTTTTAAGCTGTAAAATCCCTGGAATAACTCTACATTTCTGTGACACTGATAAATATACTTATATGAGCTTGTGTGTGAAAGGTAAATAAAATTCTGTTCATTTCTGTGTAACCAGAAATCCTTTTGGGTGGTGGCATGGATAAGCATTTACTTGCAGGTAGATTATAATTTAAAATTGACTTCTGAATTTGACAGGCCTTTTGACCTGTATTCAGAACACTTTGAGAGGGCTCATGCCAGCGAGTTACAATACTGTATTTATCAGCCACCACCTGCAGGGCTGTAGTCTCCAGCTGCTGCTTTTTTCCCCCCAATCCATTGGAACTTTTTATTTAGAATGGCTGTAGACCAAATAGCATTGACTAAGAAAAGAGAGCAAAAGGGTAGCATTTCCCTAAAACCATTATTTTATTGGGACAAAAGAGCAAGGTTTTCTGAATCAACCTTAAGAAGTACAGATATTGAACATGTTAACAATACTAGTGTTCTTCCAAAAAAACACATTACGCCCCACCTCACTGGGTCTATTGAGTGGAATGTCGTGCAAAATGAAAGGAAATAAAGAAGCCCAAACTGTTTCTTCTAACAAGGTGCCATCAATAATGCCCACATGGGTGATCATTCCCTGATTTAAGACCTTGTCTCCTTCATGCATCCACTTAAAGCTCTTTGGATGGAGGAAACGCCCCCCTTCCCCCCAACAGGATGTTAGATTAAGAAAGATTTGTCCAGGTCTGCTGCCCTGTCCCTTGTCTGGCCAATTTCCTTGGGGATTCATTTGTAGTATTGAATTATTAGTATTGATTATTTGTAGTATTGAATGGCTGATGTACATTTATACTCCTAAACTTAGACTCTGTGTGTGTGTGTATTTACATATAATAGGAACTTTGTTCTAATTTTTAAATAGGAAAAATTTTGCTTTTTGAAGGCATCTTCTTAGGAAGAGCAGTCAGTGGGGAACACAGTTGGTTTTTGAAAATTGAGTTTCTACTGGAAGTTTCCTGCTATTATCTTGACAATCTTATTATTATCAAAGCATTTGAATATTAGAGATGACAGTGAACACTCACTGCAGGGAAGAGAGGAGTAAGGCCATAAGTGGGAGGGGGCCACTAACAATTGTACCCCCTGTTGCAGCCCTAATAATTTAATATTCTCATACTGGGAAGCTCCATTTTGCTTGGCCTGTATTGAGCTACTCCATGTGTTGTTTCCCTTTGGCCAAACCATCAGGGTTGTCCCTTGAACAGCCTGTAAGATTTCAAATAAGGATCATGCTGATAATGGCCTAAGGGCAGGATTTTTGTTTTGCCTGGGAGTCAGTAATTTAACTGTTACACCCAGGGAGGCTTCTGGGTTTTGAACAGAATTTATTTCTGTTGTAGTAAGATTGTGTTAAAATTGTTAGTTGATCAATAGTTTTTCTTCTTATTGACTACTGGTCTCTTCCTCAAAAATAGGGATGACACATCCACTAAATGATAGAGACTAGATTTATTGGAGTTGCCATATGCAACCCCATTCTTTATTTGTTTTGAACTTTGTGATTTTGTGTGTGTGTGTGTGTGTGTGTGTGTGTGTATTTCATCTAAACTTTTGCTCAATATCAGGTGAGATTTAAAGCTGTCATGTTGGAGATGCTAAAGGAAGAGAAAAATTATTCTTTCATATAATTCCTGCTCTTGTATTTTTCCTGGTATCAATGCAGAGGATAACTTCCCTGAAGTCTTTAAGGCATTATCATTTGAAAATAGATTTATGAGTCCTGCTGTATCTTGGCATAGTATGGTACAGAATATCTATAAAGAGAATTTGTTTTAGTCTGTATCACACAAAAAATTTTGTTATAGGTTTACACCATAACATCATACTATTACAAACATTTGGAGGAAAATTGTTACAATGAGCTCCAGGGTATTTTTGAGAGGAAAGGAAAAAAAAAAAAAAAAAAGAAGATCAATACAATTTCTTCTTTGTAAAACTGATTTAGACATGGAAATAGTGGCTGATCCAAAGTTAAGGATGTAGCAGAGTATAGTGTTAAATTAGGATGATCTGATCACCATGTGGTTTTTGATTATCATGAGTTGTCTCCAAGAAATACTTTTTAAGAGAACAAGAAATATTAGTAGAGCTGTTAAACATTTGGTCCTTTGTTTTTATTCATTTCGATCCAAACAGCGGGAAGCTCTCACGGAAAATGCCTGGTGCCTGGTTTAAAATACCACATCACCATGGGAAAGTGGATATTTCAGTTACTTTTTTTTTTTAACTGCTGAATTTATTTTAAGAATTTGAAGGCTTTACCTGTTAATAAAGGGATGGTTTTTGTTTTTGCTTTTTTTTTTTTTTTCTTACCACACATCAGAGCACAGTTTAAGCAATGTGAGCTCATTAAGAACTGTCAGGTTGTGGTTTGAAATGTTCTTTTGAGATTCCCATGACCACAGGGATCTTATCTCTTGTTTTGGAGTCTGGTGACCTCATGCATGAAGGTTAGAGGGCATTGTGGTATTCTGTGCACTTCTGTTGTTTGCATTTGTACTCAGGATGGTAAAAAGAGTTATCATTACCAATCTTCATCTCATAGTTGGCTTGGTAGAGCATTTGAACATGAATTATTTTTATTGGTATATTCATGCTAAATCCCATGGAGAGCAAAGCTTCTTTAGGAAATGGGTCCTGACTAATAACTTGCCCATTATGATAACAAAGAATATGGTTTAGGTTAAGGAGGAGACCATCAAGAGTAATACCCTACTGTTTCTTTGTGTGTATGTTTATGGGTGTATCAAGTGCTGAACAAGCAAACAACAGCTGAAAGACAGCCTGGGGGAAATCCTTCCTTTTCAATAAGAGCTATAAATGTTGTGGAGGACATTTGTCTAGATGTCTGCATCTCTCTTATGAACACTGAAAGGTAGATATCTAATTATCAATTAAAAAAAAGATGTGAAATAGAGTATTCCATGTGATGTTTGCATCTGAAACATTAAACTTAAACATGAACTTAAACTTAAACATTCTTAAACTTGGGTCTAAAGAAAATAAGAGATAAAAAAAGCCAGATGCAGAGACATTAATAAATGAATTAATTCAGGCTCAAGATAATTTAAAAGTTCTAGTAGAGGATTTTATTAGGCAAAGTATAAGATAAAATTTCCATTTGCTAAGTCCTTGTTGGTAAGTGTATTAGAATTGTCATCTAATGATTGATGTTGAATATGTATAGCAGGGCCACCGGTTCCTCCTGAGGAGCTCACATTTTCTTTACAGTCTCACTTGGCAAGCATCACATTTTCTAGTGCTAACTTGGCACAGACATTACAGCTAAAGGAGGCAGAATGGCATAGTCATGGGGGGCATGGACTCTGGAGCGCCATTGCCCTGGACTCAATCCCAGCTCCACCAATTAGTAGTTGCATGACCCAAAGCAAATTGTACCTTCTCATGCCTCGGTTTCCTTATTTATAAAACAAGACTGATATGAAGATTAAATAAGTTAATATGTATAGGATGTTTCAGTGCATGGCACACGGTAGATTATTTTAGCTCTCTGTGCCCCATTTTCTTGTTTTAGGGTGTGTAATTGTACTTCTCCAGGGTTATTATTAGTATTTAATTCAGTGATATAATACATGCATATTACTTAGAACAGTGCCTGGCACTAATTTGAATGATTGTTATTATTCTACAGAGTAAAGATCAGATCTTCTGAACTCCAGTTCGGTTCTTTCAGAAAACATACACCTGTAACTTCATGAAGAATGTTGTTTCCTTCACATGCAATTCTTTAAAAAAATCAAAAGTGCTAGTCAGAAGTTCTGACACATGATCACACTTGTATCTACAATTTTGCAATCCTTTGTTGGAAATCACATCCTGGTAGAAGAAATTAATTTCCATGAAAGCAACAATGAATCTCTTTAGGAGCCTACTCCTAAATTGCATTTATATTTTTATTCAGAAAAAAAATGGGGGTTCCAGAAAATGTTCGTATTTTTTTTTCAAGTAAATTTTAAGGACTCTCCCCTTAACATCAGAATATGGCTTTCCCGAGAAAATTTTGTCCATTTTGACAAGTGATTGACATTGATTCCTTGTTAAATTCTGAGTACCTTCTGGTATACTTGGTCACTAGTAATAATGGGAACATCATGCAGTTTAAGTTAGAGTGTTGTTTTGGCATAGAAATGTCCAATTTGAAGTCCTAAGACTTTGGGCCTTATAAATAACTTCCCATTATTTTTGTAAATGAATATATATTTATAAATAACTTCCAATTATTTTTATTTCTTCATTCCTTCATTCTCTCCTTGCTTCATTCATTCATCAAACAATATTAAGATGCCTATGTGCCTGGACTGGGACAGGTGTTGGGTACTTTAATAAGAATGTGTGTGTGTGTGTGAATTTTATTTATTTTGAGAGAGAGAGTGAGAGTGCAAGAGGGGAAGGGGCAGAGAGAGGGAGAGACAGAATTCCAAGCAGGCTCCGTGCTGACAGCACAGAGCCCAAGGTGGGGCCTGAACTCATGAGCTGTGAAATTATGACCTGAGCTGAGATCAAGAGTCAGACACTTAACTGACTGAGCCACCCAGGTGCCCCAGTTTTGTTTTTTTTTTAAACTGTCTATGTGACTCTGCCTCAGTGTTTCCATGCTGTGGGTTATGGCCTATTGTAAGATAAATTGAATGGATTGTGACCAGAATTTCTTAAAAAATGAAGTGGAATTGAAAACAGTAGATAGACTGCACTGCACATATTAATGTTTTCTGAAACCTTTTAAAACCTCAATTTCATTATCTCTAAGGCACACGTATTTGTCATGATGTGAAATGTGTTATTTTGGATCATTATCCAAAAAGTTTGAAAAACTCTGTGCTCAACAGTAATCTGCATCTCTCTGTATGCCACCTCCCCTCTCCTATCTTCTCTCTTGTTCACTCCCCTCCAAACTTGTCCCTTTGCCCTCCTTTCAATTTGCCAAGCACACTCCCTTCTCAGGATCTTTGCATTTGCAATCAGCTCTGCTTTGAAAGCAATTCCCTCAAATATATTTCCTTTAGGTCTCTGCTCAAATGTCACCTTCTCAGAGATTTCTTGTCCTGACCACTCTGTCTAAAATAACTCACCGTGCTCTCCATTATCTCACTTCACATTCTTATCCTTTTTGTTCAGCCTTACTTTATTTCTAGATAGAGTAGAGCTTAACTTGTCTCTCACATGTTATCTCTGCCTGATGTGATTTGTTGGTGGTGTTGTCTTTCTATCCCAATCAAAATGAACACACCAGGAGTTCAGGACTTGGTTTTGTTCATCACTGTACCACTGACACCGAGAACAGTGCCTGGCTTATAGTAAATGCTAAAGAAAAATCCTGCTGAATACTTAAAAGAACAAATAGATAATGAAATTAAAGCGACGTACTGGTTCTTCATTGCATGTAAATGATGTTGGAAGGACTATAATTTAAATTTTTTCTATAGCCCCCAAAGATTTGCTCTTTTCCCAGCTCTCCAGTTTCATCCATTGCTTTTCCTTCCCTTTCTTGTCCCCCCAAGTTTCTGACTGCTGCACTCTGACAACTTGGAGATCCCAAGGGTTCTGTGAATATACAAAACTATGTCACACATCTGTGCCTTTGATCATGCTATTCCCCTTGCCCAGAATGCCTTCCTCTCCACTGTTGTTTCTTCACCTGAGTAACTGTGCTGGCCCTTCATGAATTGGTTTGGACCTCATCTTTCCTTAGAAGTCTTCCATATCTCCCTAGCTGGGGAAGATGCTTCTTTTCTGTGCTTTAATATCACTTCATGTATTTTAAATACCTATTTTGTGACTTGTTGTTTATGAGCTACTTGAGAGCAGATATGAGTCATTTCTATTTTTATATTCCTAGAATCCCCTATAGTACCTGGCATTTAACGGGAACTCAGTAAACATTTCTTTTGCTGAAAGGAAACATGTTTGAAATTTCAGACAGTTTATTAATTTATCTGAACTGCATTTTCTTGAAATCGACAACTCACCTCTGTTTGGTAAGTTTATAAGATCTTTAGTCCATTAATAAAGGCAGATGTTTTCATGGCTATTTTGTTGGTTTTCACTTCTCAAAAGCAAACATTTCTTAAAAATTCTTTGAACAAGAGGAGAAGCTGAGTGGCTTGCATGGGGAATGATGGAAAGGCACAGGTGCCAACTGTACCCTGCATTATGCATCTTGTTTTTCTGTTGTACATCTCAGTTGTCTGAGGATGTGTATTCAATGGGTGGGTTCTTATTGCTTTTTTTTTTTTTTTTTAACTGCCTACTTTCTGAGAACCAATCCCTGGAGATGAGAGAAGGATTTGAGTAAAATGCGAATTTGTCTTTTTAGATCCTGAAAATACACTGGTAAAAGATTCAGCCAAAATGAAGATTTTGGATTATGTGTGGTTTTCACTTCTGTTTGATTCTTTGGGTCCTTTTTGCTGTGGAAAATTGAGAGTTGACTGAACATGTCAACTACCCAACTAAATATAACCTTCTGAGGAAAATTTATTCTTTGCACTCCTTTGCCTTTTTATTGTGATGAAAAGAGAGAAGAAAAAAAAAAAAACGAGAGACTCAACGGGCTGTAACTTTAATAGGTCATTCCAGCCAGTGCTTACCTTCACAAAATTCTGATAATACAGGGAAGACAATACAGTGATCAAAGGCAGTGATGAGATTTTTTAGCAGCATTAACCGTCATGACCTAGCAAAATGAAAGAAAATGGTTTAACAGAACTGTCAGCTTCAATATAGCTAATAAAGGCATGGATAAATGTTTATTACATACCGGAGACAGATCATTTCTGTACAGAAATTGAGGATGACCTTTACTGATAACTCTTATCTGCCTGATATCCTGAGAGAGAGGGAGAAACAGAGGGGAGAGAAGCATATTTGCTGATATTTATGAAAGGAGAAATTATCATGTGCAAATAAAACATTTTAGCAATGATTATCTCAAGTCACCCTCTTGCCCTCACTTCCACCCCCACAGACATACCTCATGGAGGTATAATGTAGATTCCTCTCTAGAGGGCCAGATATGGATGAAAGTGGCATTGGTAAAATCATGGAAATTCTACCTAAATTCACTGTATCTTAAAAAGCAAGGAATAGGAGCACGTGAATATGAATACTTACATTAATAACATTGACTCTTAATTTTTTTCTAACACATTACAAAGATATTGCAATTATATGGTATTGTTTTAATAAAATGGTCTCAATTATAACTTAAGAATTTTAGAGAAATTAGTAATCAATTCATGTCCATTCTGCCATAAGTTAATTAGCTAATATCCGTAACATGTTTAGAATTTTTGAAAGACATTGCTATTAAATATCATTACTTATTGATATTAGTGTTTTTCTTTTTACTGTGAAACTACTAGAGATCATGATGGTGTAGGTAATGGTAGAGGTTTTTATTTTATTTATTTATTATTATTTTTCATCCCCAAAGGAGATTTCTTGGTACTGTAGTTCAAACTGTAATTTAAGTTGAGTTGTCATCAAAAATGTAAGTGAATATTTGTTGTGATAATTTGTGTAATTTAAGTAAGAAAAAGTAGATTTACCTGAAATATTTAAACCTTACGCTTGTTTTTTGTTTGGAGACACATGTCAAATCTTGTTACATTGTTCCTGGAATAGTTCCATGCGTCTGGTGGCTGCCCAGTACATTTTAATTAATGATAGTATTCATGACAAAAAGGAAATCTTAGACACTTGGAGACTTTTCTACATATTGCTATTTTGAGATATGCTTATACATGGGGCTAGTTTCACTCTGAACTTGAAATTTTCTTCAGAAGGCATAAAATACAACATGCATAGTGGATTACAAGTGGGAAGAACAGACATACAGTGAATGGAACTTATTTGATATTGAAATCAATAATTCTTGTTTTTAAATTAAATTTGTTTTAGTAATAGAGGTGGAACTGGTCATTATCCCCTTGGCTCTGGAAACGTCTTATCCCCTTAGCTCTGTGGCTTAGTTAATTGTCTTTTTTTTCCCCTTCCCTTCAGAGGCTCACTTATTTTTCCTATTTTTTTTAAACAAGGCTACAGGCAACTGTTTTGCACACCTAATATGCAGGAGCTCTGCCAAAAGGATTGGTTGTATTTAGGAGCCATCGTTGGCACTTGATGCTTAGAAAAAGGAAGTAACTCCTGTCTCTCTCCCTTTCTCTCTCTGGTTTGCAGCTGCAGCTGCCATGTGTTCCCTTGGCCCATTTGGGCTTCTCTGAGCCACTGACTCTGCCATTATTAAGATAAGATGAGTTTTCCAGAATGTCATAGGGGGCTTGTTTGGCATTTAATATTGAATATAGACTCCACCGAGGCTGAAAAAGACAACACAAACAAAATCTTGCAGATGAGGTAAAACAACAGTTTGTGCCTTGTCATAAACATGTCATTTTGTGCCTCTGACCCAGTCTCCACACCAAGTTTTCCTCTAAGCACTATTCCTCTGTTGACATACAGGAACTGTTGTTGAGACACACACATACACAGGGGGAGAGAGAGAGAGAGAGAGAGAGAGAGCAAGTGTAAGCATCAGACATAAAAATCTGTCACTTCTCTCTGATCTTGATAGCTGAATAAATTTAGAAACTATAAGTTTGCAAATACCTGATAGCAGAAAGGAATTATAAAGAGATCTTTCAATTATTTCAGTCTACAATTTTAAACTATTGTGCTGGAACTGTAAAGAAGAGTGAAGTTGTAATTTGATGAAATTGTACTTTGATGAGGAATAATTAGATACTTACTGTAAAAGTTTCTCATTAGAATAACATGCCTTTTAAATTTATAGTTTTCTGCATTGTTCAGATTTGGTGTCTAAAGCAAGTTAAAACAGGAATGAGGCTGTATCTAGAGCTTATGTGAAAACTGAAAGCCTCAGAAATCTATTTGGATTAATTAATTTCTTAAAGATTTTTTTCCAATGAATAATTATGGATTCTTTGTCAGGACAGGTTAGTCAGCCAACACCCATATCTGACAAAAGATGAAGTGACTCGCTGATTCTGCTGTTTGTCATAAATATTCATCAAAAAGTGTATCTGCTACATGTCCTGGGTAATAGATAGTCTTTATGTTTTTACTTTAGCAGCATCATATGTAGACTTTATTATAGACTGTTTTAAGCACATGCCACGTGTATTAACTCATTTAATGTTAATGACATCCTTATTTTATACACAGGGAAACTGAGGCACAGAGAACTTAGGTAATTCATTCAATGTTATGGAGCTAGTGTCAGCCAGCATTTTCCCCAAGGAGTCTAACCCGAGAGAACTTCTCTGTTGTCGTGTTGGCTGCCTCTCAAGTACCAAGGGATTGGAATTGAGATAGTTAACAAAATAGTCTATGTGACTTTGAGTAGTGTGGTCTCAGTACCAATTTTGTAAATAGTATGAAGTGATTGAAAGCATTAGCTGGCTCTTATTCTCATAAAGCTAGAGGGAGAGAAAGAATGCAAACATAAATAATATATGTTTATATGCACCTGAGTTTGTGGGGTTAGGATGGGGTAAAAGGCATTTCTCTTACCCCACCTCTCTTCCAGTACCTCTTCATGTTTCCTGGATTGACTTCTATTTGTCTTTTCTGCCAGTCTTTTTCTACCTCTGAGCATTCATAGGGTACCTCAGTGGGCAGGACATAGTTCTTTCCCTCACAGCCTTGAGGAGGAGACAGATTTGTTTCCTGTCCAGGGTACTGGGGAAGCAGATGGAGCAGATATCACACACTGGCTGAGACCAGGGAGAATGCTTGGTGAAATCTTTTGACTAAAAGGAAGAGTTACTTTTATATTCATAAAAAGTAATTTCTGATTATAAAAGTAATTCTTTTTTTATTTTTTATTAAAAAAATGTTTTAATGTTTATTTATTTATTTATTTATTTATTTATTTAAAAAAATTTTTTTTTCAACGTTTTTTATTTATTTTTGGGACAGAGAGAGACAGAGCATGAACGGGGGAGGGGCAGAGAGAGAGGGAGACACAGAATCGGAAACAGGCTCCAGGCTCTGAGCCATCAGCCCAGAGCCTGACGCGGGGCTCGAACTCACGGACCGCGAGATCGTGACCTGGCTGAAGTCGGACGCTTAACCGACTGTGCCACCCAGGCGCCCCTATTTATTTTTGAGAGAAAGAGCATGAGTGGGAGAGGAACAGAGAGAGGGAGACAGAGAATCTGAAACAGGCTCTAGGCTCTGAGCTGTCAGCATAGAACTTGATACAGGGCTTGAACTCACAAACTGTGAGATCACGACCCAAGCTGAAGTCAGATGCTCAACTGGCTGAGCCACCCAGGTGCTCCTAAAAATAATTCTTTTTTTTTAATTTATTTTTTAATTTAAATCCAAGTTAGTTAACATATAGTGTAGTAATGATTTCAGGAATAGAATTTAGTGATTCATTACTTACATATACCACCCAGTGCTCATCCAAACAAATGTCTTCCTTAATGCCCATCACCGATTTAGCCCATCCTCCATCCACCTCCCCTCCATCAACCCTCAGTTTGTTTTCTTTATTTAAGAGTCTCTTACTGTTTGTCTCCTTCTGTTTTTATCTTATTTTTGCTTCCTTTCCCCTATGTTTATCTGTTTTGTTTCTTAAATTCCACATGAGTGAAATCATAATAATATTTATCTTGCTCTGACTGATTTATTTTGCTTAGCATAATACACTCTAGTTCTATCCACGTTGTTGGAAGCAGCAAGATTTCATTCTTTTTGATTGCCCAGTAATATTCCATTGTATATATATATACAACATCTTCTTTATCCATTCATCAGTCAATGGACATTTGGGCTCTTTCCATACTTCAGCTATTGTTGATAGTCCTGCTATAAACATTGGGGGTACATGTACCCCTTCAAATCAGCATTCCTGTGGCTTTTGCATAAATACCTAGTTGTGCAATTGTTGGGTGATAGGGTAGTTCTATTTTTAATTTTTTGAAGAACCTCCATACTGTTTTCCAGAGTGGCTGCATCAGTTTGCATTCCCACCAGCATTGCAAAAGGGTTCCTTTTTCTCCACATCCTCACCAACATCTGTTGTTTCCCAAGTTGTTCATTTTAGCCATTCTGACAGGTGTGAGGTGGTATCTCATTGTGGTTTTGATTTGTATTTCCCTGATGATAAGTGATGTTGAGCATCTTTTCATGTGTCTGTTGGCCATCTGGATGTCTTCTTTGGAAAAGTGTCTATTCATGTCTTTTGCCCATTTCTTCACTGGATAATTTGTTTTTTGGGTGTTGAGTTTGATAAGTTCTTTATTGATTTGGATACTAAACCTTTATCTGATATGTCATTTGCAAATGTCTTCCCCATTCTGTTAGTTGCTTTTTAGTTTTGCTTATTGTTTCCTTCACTGTGCAGAAGCTTTTTATCCTCATGAGGTTCCAATAGTTCATTTTCTGCTTTGTTTCCCTTGCCTCTGTAGACAGGTCAAGTAAGAAGCTGCTGCGACCGAGGTCAAAGAGGTTGTTGTCTGTTTTCTCCTCTAGGATTTTGATGGCTTCCTGTCTAACATTTAGGTATTTCATCCACTTTGAGTTTATTTTTTGTGTATGGTGTAAGAAAATGGTTCAGGTTCATTCTTTTGCATGTCGCTGTCCTGTTTTCCTAACACCATTTGCTGAAGAGACTGTCTTTTTCACATTGGATAGTCTTTCCTACTTTGTCAAAGATTAGTTGGTCATTATGTTTGTGGGTCTGTTTCTGGGTTTTCTATTCTTTTCCATTGATCTAAGTGTTTTTGTGCCAGTACCATACTGTCGTGGTGATTACAGCTTTGTGATATAGGTTGAAGTCTGGAATTGTGATGCCTCTAGCTTTGGTTTTCATTTTCAACATTATTTTGGCTATTCAAGGTCTTTTCTAGTTCCATAAAAATTTTAGAATTGTCTTTTCTAGCTCTGTGAAGAATGAATGCTGGTGTTATTTTGATAGGGGTTGCATTGAATATGTAGATTGCTTTGGGTAGTATTGACATTTTAGCAATATTTATCTTCCAGTCCATGAGCATTAAAGTCATTCTTAGTATGGAAAATTTAAGAAGTGTTAAAGAAAGAGCAGTCCCCTTTAAGATTAGCATGCAGGAAGAAATATATAAAAATCTTGGTATATCAAGGCTTTAAATTTTTCCCTAGGCATATATTTTTGTAAATTTGAAATCACACCAAACATAATATTTAATGTAATATTTGAATATTTTAATCAACATATGCTGTTCTTCTCTAACATGACTTTTTGGGGTCTGCAAGTATTTATCATATTAGTATATTATACCTATACTCTTGTTGTATATCTATGTTATTTCCATTTATTCACTACTATAAATACAGAGATAATGAACATCCTTAAACAAAACATGTTGTGCTAATCTGATTGAGCTAGAATATGAAATTATATTTTTTAGTTCATGTTGCTTGTCACCTTTAAAGAATATACCAATTTATATTCCCACCAGCATAGTATAAATATTAGCACACTCTTACCAATGGTCTTATTTTTTTTTAACAAAAATTCATTTTCTTTCTTTCTTTCTTTTTGCTTTTGTTTTGCTTTTGTTTCCCTTGCCTCTGGTAGAGACATGTCAAGTAAGAAATTGTTGTGACCCAGGTCAAAAAGGTGGTTGCCTGTTTTCTCTTCTAGGATTTTGATGGCTTCCAGTCTAACATTTAGGTCTTTCATCCATTTTGAGGTTTAGTTAGTTTGTTTTTTCTTTGTTTGAGAGAGAGAGAGAGAGAGAGAGAGAGAGAGAGAGAGAGAGAGAGTCCACCATCAGAGGAGGAGCAGAGGGATAGAGAGAAAGAGAGAATCGCAGGCAGGCTTCATGCTCAGTGTGGAGCCTGAAACAGGGCTCAGTCTCACTACCGTGAGATCATGGCCTGGGCTAAAATTAAGAGTCAGACATTTAACTGACTGATGTCAGATAAGATGTCAAATTCATTGGAATAAAGTTATACAATTCCATTAGTATTCTTTCACTATGTGCAGAATCTGTAGCTCATTTGCCTCTATTGTTCCTGATACTTGTAATTTGTGTTATCTCTTTTGTGTTCCTCATTAGTCTTGTTAGAGGTTTATTGATTTTATTGATCTTCCAAAAGAAGCACTTTGAGAAGCATTGATTTTTGTTTTCTATTTGATATCTGATCTGATTTTTACTGTTTTCTTGTAATTATTTGGGGTTTAATTTGTTCTTCCTTTTCTAAGGAAGTTGAGGTAATTGACTGAGACCTTCTATTCTAATAGAGACATTTAGGGCTATGTATTTTCCTCTAAGTACTGCCCTGGAAACATTTTATAGATTCTGATATATTTTTCATTTGCATTCAATTCAAAATACTTCCTAGTTTCTCTTTTGATTTTTTCTTTGACCCATGAGTTATTTAGAAGTTCATTATTTGGGAATTTTTCAGAAAGATTTCTAATTTAGTTTGTTTGTGGTTAGACAATATACTTTATATGACTAGAAATCTTTTAAATTTATTATACTTGTTTTATGACCCAGAATAAAGTTCTGTCTAGGTAAATGATCCACGTGCACTTGAATAGAATGTATATTCTGCTATTGTTGGGTTGAATGTTCTACAAATGTCAAATTTACCAATTTTGTTGATAGTCTTGTTCAAGTTTTCTATATTCTTAATGATTTTCTGTCTACTTGCTTTATCAAGTTATTGAGAGAGGAGAATTGAAATCTCCTTCTGGATTTGTCTAGTTTTTCTTGCAGTTCTATGAGATTTTGGATTTGAAACTCTGTTATTAAATTAATAAATCTTTAAGACTGTTATATACTTTGAATGAATTGACTTCTTTGTCATAATAGAATGATCCTTTTTATTCCTGATAACATTGTTTGTGCTGAAATTTACTTTGATATTAATAGAGCCACTTCAGCCTGCCTTTGGTTGGTGTTATCATGGTTTACATATACTTTTCTCATCTTTTTACTTTAAACCTAATGTATCTTTATATGTAAAGGGCATTTCTTGTAGGAAGTATGTAGTTGAGTCTTGTTCTATCTAATCTGCTAATTTCTGCTTTTGTGGTGGTTAGGCCATTTACATTGATATGGTTGGGTTTAATTCTGTCGTTTTGCTTTTCTTTATGTTATTATGTGTTCCTTTTCCTCCACTTCTTCTTTCTTTTGCATTAATATAGGTTTTGTTTTGTTTTTTGGAGAGAGCCAGAGCAGGGGATAGGGGCAGAGAGGGAGAGAGAGAGAATCTTAAGTAAGCTTCACACTCAGCACGGAGCCTGATGCAGGGTTCGATCCTATGACCCTGGGATCATGACCTGAGCTGAAATCAAAAGTTGGATGCTCAACCAACTGAGCTACCCAGGGGCCCCAAGAGACTTTTTAAATGATTCAATTTTATCTCCTCTGTTTTATTGTTACTTATAATTCTTACTGTTATTTTAGTAGCTGCCTAGATATTACTTCATGTTTAGTACAGGTAATGTTTAGTACTAGTATTCTTGGATAGCTTTTTGATTTTTTTTTTTTTTTTGGCTATGTTTTAAGCTCATTAATATTTTTTCAGCAATATCTACTCTGTTAATCCCATCAACTGTATGTTGCCCATTTCAGACATTGTTTTCAACTCTAGAAATTCAATTTGGGCCCTTTTAAGGAATATATCTTCCATGTCTCTACTTATGTCACTTTTTTCTCTAGCTTTTTAAACACATTGAATACAGTTACAATAACTTTTTAATATATGTGTATATTTTATCATTTGTCATTTTTATTTTGGATTGAATTTATTGATTTTTGTCATTATGATAATTCTTTGCATACCTTTCCATTTTTAATTTGATGCTAGACATTGGGAATTTTAACTTGTATCCTGAATATCTTGCATTCCTATAAATATTCTTAATAACTTATGCATTTATATTGTGGTGAAGTTACTTGGAAACAACTTGATTCTTTCATTTCTTTTTAAGTATTGTTGAGCATGCCCATAGCACAATTTAGTCTATGGCTGCTTTGCCCCACTAGTGAAGGAAAATCCTTCTGAATACTCTACAAATGCCCGTGAAGTTTGAGAACACTCTGGTTTGGTGAGAACACTCTATCTGGTGAGAACAGACATGAATTCTGGTTTTATGTGTATTCCAGAGATTGTTTTTTCTAATGTTTTTGGATTTTTTTTCCAGTTTTCAATTGTTTATTCTCAAATATACTGAACAGTTGGGGGGGACCTTCTTCAGATCCCTAGAGTTCTCTGTCTTTGTAGTTCTCTTCTCTTTGTTACTCTGCCTATAAAAACTGGCTGTCTTAGTCTCCACAGACTTTCAACTTTTTTTTTTTTTCAACTCAAGAAGACTTTTGTGTCCCTATGATTGTCCCCGCTATGTGCCATGGCCTGGAAATTTTCTCCACGTGGTATGTTGGGGCCATGATAGGGCTAATCTTATTAGTTTACCTGATCTCTCTTTGCTTGATTTCCAACATGTTGAGAACCATTGTTTTATATATTTACCTAGTTTTTTAGTTTTTCAGGCATGAGAAAAAAATCTTTTCTCTGTTAATCCATCTTGACCAGAAACATAAGTTCTGTTGAGCATATGCTCATGCCCTTATTGGTCATTCATATATCTACTTTATGAAATGTCAATTTTTTGCCCATTTAAAAAAATTGGGCAACTCATCTTCTTAGTATTGTGTTGTAAGAATTTTATTTATGTTTTGGGAAACTTTTGATGCCAGAAATTTTGATATTAATGAAGTTCAGTTTATCAAGTTTTTCTTTAATACTACTTTAGATCCTATCTAAGAAAACCTGCATCCAAGATATATTTTAGGTTAAAATTTGTTTGCATAAAGGATGAGGTTCACTTTTCTACCTTTTGCTATTAAGTGGTTTTAGCATTACTTGTTGAATGGACTGTCCCTTTCCATCAGATTACATAGACACTGCGGTTGAAAATCGGTTCATATGTGGTTCTTTTTCTAGAATGACTATTGTATTCAATTGTACACTATGTCAGTATCACTGTATTAATTTTTGATAGCTTTACAGTGAATCTTTAAATGGGGTAGTATATGTCTTTCACTTTTGTTTTTTCAAAATTATGTTGAATGTTTTGGTTTCTTTGTATTTAAATTTTTAGAATTAATTTGTAAATTTCTACAAAGTAGTCCTTATGGGATTTTGTTTGGGATTCTGTACAATGTATAGATCAATGTGGGAAAGATGTACATCTTAAAATATTGAATCTTCCAACCCGTGATCATGGTGCTTTTTCTCCTTTTCAAAATTTCCTTTAGAAAATCCTCTCAGCGGGGCTCCTGGGTGGCTCGGTCGGTTAAGCATTCGACTTTGGCTCAGGTCATGATCTCGCAGCCCGTGAGTTCGAGCCCCGCGTCGGGCTCTGTGCTGACAGCTCAGAGCCTGGAGCCTGTTTCAGATTCTGTGTCTTCCTCTCTCTGACCCTCCCCCGTTCATGCTCTGTCTCTCTGTGTCTCAAAAATAAATAAATGTTAAAAAAAAAATTAAAAAAAAAAAGAAATTCCTCTCAGCAATGTTTTTGTTGTTGTCACTGTACAATTAGTTCATATATTTTGTTAAATTTTTCATTAAATATTTCATATTTTAATGCTATTATAAATATAATTTTTATAATTATGGTTTCTAACTGCTGCAAGGATTTAGATATACAAATGGTTTTTGTATATAGATCTTATATATTGTGACTTAAAATTGCCTATTAGTTTTGTTAGCTTTTTTTTTTTTCAGGTTCTATATGATTTTCTGTGTATATAATCACATATGTGCAAATAGAGAAAATTTCACCTTTTCCTTGTCACTTTGCATGTTTTTTGTTTATATGTCTTGCCTCATTTTATTGGGTAGTGTCTCCAATCTCAGTATTAAATAAAAGTAGTGAAAGAGAATATCTTGCCTTGTTTTCTATTTTAGGGAGAAAGTGTTCAATCTGCCTTCACTAAGTATGATGTTGCTTGTAGGTTTCTTTTATAGGTATCCTTTATTAGATTGAAAAAGTTTGCTAGTTTGCTGATAGTTTTTAATGTGATTGTGGTATAGTTTATTCAAATAGATTTTCCTTATTAGTTGAGATGACCATATAATTTTCTTCCTAATGCCCTAGTTTCGTTAAATACATTGATTAATTTTCAAATGTTAAGCCAAGTATACCTTCTTTGAATAAACCCTATTTCATCATTCTGTATTAACGTTTCCAATATTGCTGAATTTCATTTGTTAATATTATATTCAGATTATTTTTGCATTTATATTCATGAGAGTTATTGGTCTGATGTGTGTCCAATTTTTTGTTACATTTTTGTCTGGTTTGGTATCAAAGTAATACTGGCTTTTTAGAATGAGTTTCCAAGTGTTCTCTCCTCCTCTGTTTTCTAAGATATTTCCTATAGCATTAGAATTATTTCTTCCTAAACCATTTGCTAGATTTCAACTAGTAAAACTATTTGGGCTCATAGTTTTCTTTGTGAGAAAATTTTTATTTACAAATTTACTTTCTGTACTAGATACATTATTTTATGTCAGTGTTGGTAATTTCTGTCTTTCAAGGAATTTATTCATTTCACATAAATTGTTGAATTTACTTGTGTGTTCTCTCCTCTTTTTTTTTTTTTCTTGATTAGTTAGAGGATTTTCAATTTTTTTTTTCAGAGAACCAGATTTTGTTTTCTATTACTTGTCCATTTTCCAGTTATATGTTAATTGATTTAACATATCAATATTATTTCCTTTCTCCTAGCTTTTGGTAGTTAATATGTCTTTTGATTTTTAGTTTCTTACGGTAGAACTTCAGATCATTTATTTTAGATTCTTTTGTTTCCAACATAAGCATTTAAACAAATAAATTTCCTTTAAACACTGCTTTAGTTGTATTTTAATGGCTTGTATCTTTTTTCCATCAGGTCAAATAGTTTTTAATTTTCCTTCTTGTCTTCTTATTTGATCCATGGGTAATTCAGAAGAGTGTGGTTTAATTTCCAAATATTTCCAGATTTTTTTTTATTGATTTCTAATCTAATGCCATTATAGTCAGAGTACATGCCCCATATGATTTCCAATCTTTTAAGTTAATTCAGGCTTGCTTTGTTGGTGTGAGGTTTCTATAATGTCAGTTATGTCAAATTGGTTGATTGTGTTAGTCAAGTCTTATGTACTTTTCCTTTTTTGGTGTCTATGTATTCTATCAATTTATTGAAGCAAAGTGTTAAAATTTCCAGCTAAAATGATAGATGTGTCTCTTTTTCCTTTCAGTTCTGCTTTAAGTATTTTGAAGCTCTGTAATTTAGCATATACACATTTAATATTGCTTTTTCTTCTTGACTAAGTCACACTTTTGCCACATTGAAATGTCCATTTTATATTCTGTAATATTCCTTTTCCTGAAGTGTACCTTTCCTGATACGAATATAGCTTCTTCAGTTTTCTTTTAGTGTGTGTAAGGTTTTGTTGTTGTTGTTGTTGTTTTTTCTGTCCCTTTACTTTTAATCTGTATCTTTATATTTTAAATTCTTTCTTTTTGAATGGTATGTAGTTTGGTTGTGCTTTTTTGTTCAGTTTGAAATCTTTGCATTTTACTGGAAATTTTAGATAATTTATATGTAATGTAATTATTAATATATTAGTATTATTTTATTATTATCCTATTTGTTTTCTTTTTGTCTTATATATTCTCTTTTCCACTTTCCTCTTTTTTGTTTCCATCTGAATTAGGTTAGTTGAGTATTTTGAATATATTTGAGTACTTTGTGTATTATTATATTTTTATAATATTTGAAATATATCTGCTTTGTTTTACTTAGTTTGTGCATTATTTACATTATAATCTCCTTTCAAATAATATTACACGTTTTTATGGATACTATAATAATCTTAGAGCTGTATACTTCCATTTTTCTACTCTAGTCTTTGTTCTACTTGTCATACATTTCCCATGTTTTAAACTTCAAAACACTGTTACTATTACTTTTAAGTATTCACTAATTGCGTAAAGAAACTCTACAAATGACTAAAATATTTCGGATATTTGCCACATATTTACCAAACTGGCATGTATAGATTTCTTTATGTATTTTTAATTTTCTATATGGTTTTATTTTTCTTTAGCCTGAAGAATTGCTTTTAACATTCCTTTAATGAACATCTAATGCAAAAAAATTCTCTGAGGTTTAGTTTTTCCTAAAATATACTTTGCATTCATTGTTGAAGATATTTTTTTCCAGATGTAGAATTCCAGTTTTACCATTTCTTCTTTTAGTGCTTTTAAAATGTCATTGCATTGTCTTTTGGATTGCATCACTTTTTGATATTTGAAGTTATTCTTTTGTTTTGTTTTTTAAATTTATTTGTTTATTTTGAGGGAGAGAGAGAGAGAGAGCATGCATGAACACAGGGGAGGTACAGAGAGAGAGAGAGGGAGAAAGAGAGAATTCCAAGCAGGCTCGCCCTGTCAGTGCAGAGCCTGACATGGGATCTAACCCACAAATGGTGAGATCATGACCTGAGCCGAAACCAAGAGCCAAACTCTTTTTTTTTTTTTAATTTTTTTTTTCAACGTTTATTTATTTTTGGGACAGAGAGAGACAGAGCATGAACGGGGGAGGGGCAGAGAGAGAGGGAGACACAGAATCGGAAACAAGCTCCAGGCTCTGAGCCATCCGCCCAGAGCCTGACGCGGGGCTCGAACTCACGGACCACGAGATCGTGACCTGGCTGAAGTCGGACGCTTAACCGACTGCGCCACCCAGGTGCCCCGATCCAAGAGCCAAACTCTTAACTGACTGAGCCACCCAGGTACCCCATGAAGTTATTCTTAATCTTTGTTTTCCTTTTTTATGTAATATGTCCTTTTTCATTCGTTGCATTTATAATTTTGTCTTTATTATTAGCTTTTAAAATTTAATTATTATGTGCCTTGATGCAGTTTTATTTGTGTTTATTTTGCTTGTGTTCGAGTCTCTCAGAATGGAAAGTGTATAAATTTTATAAAATTTTGAAAAAATTTGACCATTGTTCTTCACATACTTACCCCTCATCCCCTGTGGTTTCTAGATAAGACACAAAGAGATATTGATGATGTATTGTGATATATTGCTTGTTCTGAGAAATACTAATAGAACAACTCCAATTTTCATATTGCCTTATAATTTAACTAATTGTTTTTACCTATACTTAATATTCAAACAATTGTGAAAATTAATTCATTTATTCTATTACCTCATAATATAATTGAGGGTGATAGACACAAAGCAAATATCTGTAATATGTTGTTATAAGTGATTGCAGTGGAGGTTTGCATTCTGCACAATAGGAAAGCAAATAATGATAATAATAATGATAATAATAATAATAATAACAATAACAAAGAATTAACTGCCCTGTATTGGGGTGGCTGGTCAGACAAGGATGGTGACACTTCAGCTGGGTATTAAAGAATGACTCTAAGTGTACTAGCTGGAGAAGAAGGGAGGAACAATATGTCATCTAGAAAGTACATTTGAAAAGCCTTGGAGGTTTCAACAAGCTTGTTCTTTGGGGAATGATGAAGCGTTTGTTGTTGCAGAAGGTGGAGTGAAAGGGCTTGTGATAAAAGGCGTGTTAAGCAGTTGGCTCCAGATCATGAAGGTCCTTGAAGGATATGTTAACAAATTTGGGTTTTGAACTGGAGTTAGTATATTGTGCTTTCTTTTTATGGTGCTTTATTTTATACAGATATCAAGGAAATGGTGATTTGATCAAATCAGCAAGTAATAGTGGCATTTTACCAACTTTGTTACTGATGCAGTCACAGGGGTTCTCTCTTGCTCCCAAATCTGTCTCAATTTTATACAAACAAATTAACAATGCAGTAGGCTTTCATTTATGTACTTTAACAGTCTTATAAGTGAGAAACTGTGACAGATAAGCTAGAAAACTGCCTTAGTCTTATTCTCATGGGACAGAACTTTTTCTCAGCCTCATGAGTTTGGGATGTTTGGGATGTTGGTAACTTTTTTTAGTTAGTGATTTAATTGACTAAGCTAGGAGGGAAATATCTGAAACTGACATGAACTCTTGCCAGAAGATTAGTGAGGGAAATATAAGATTTCCCAAATCCAGTCTGTATCCCTTTAAAGCAGATAATTTAGAGGAGAATAAAAAATCTTGAAAATTAATGGCAATTTTGAAATAGAATATTTTGTCAAAATCAAATTCATTTCATTAAATGCTTGAGAAGAATGCAACGAGTAAATGAGGTATGAATAACTGTAAGATGGGACAATTACCACCTCAGAAACAATATATTTGTAAAGTTAATTCCTCTTGAACATGAACAATCCCCTTACACTTGACCCCTTTCTATTGCCTCTTCCATGCTTGAACTCTCCTTGAACTTTGAAGATCCATCTTGAGAGTATGATACGGCCATCTCTTTTGCATCTGGTTATTTTAGCTCCAATTTGCAGCCCTAAAATGGCAATTATGGTGATATATTGCTCAAGTCACCCGACATGGATTAGTATCGGGATCAGCACATTTATGCACAGGAGTAGTGAATGGAGACTGCAGCTATGATTTTAAATGACTTGATTAATTCTGAAACAACATTTCAGAGTCCATTAGGTCCAGCAGGTGTTGGGGTGCAAACTGCTTTTTCCCTAAGCAGCATATTCGATTAAAATGCCAAAGTATTTTGGATCCATATATTATCTTTCCCAGAATAGTTTTCTTTCACTATGTTTTATCCCCTTAACACTCACTACTCCTTCTGAAAAAGATCCTCTCTCTCCTTCTTCAGCCTCTACCCAAGTTCTCTTGTGTCAGTTACTGATTACCAGTTCTGTTCTGAGCAACTTGAACAATGTGTTCGGTTGTTGTTCAGGAGGGCATTTACATGACAGAACTGCTAAAAGCTCCTGCTGACTCAGGTCAAAATAAGGCCAATTGTGTTGTTTATCCTAAGGGCCATTTTATCAGCAACCCTCTTGTCAAGGTTAGAAATGTGTCTGGTTAATGCCTTGGTTCAATGCTTTCTTTTACTACTAAATATACATGTATATGACATTATGCATCTCCCCTCTGCCCTCCACCCCATCTGGAATGTCACTGCTCTATTAAAAATGTGTAGGGCTGGGTTTTTCATTAAAGTTCTTCAGGGTTTCAAATTCCTGTATTCTTTGTTGATTTCATGGATTCTAAGGTATCTTTCTTTGAAAAATTCGGACAATGGGCCTTTCATGCTTCATTACTTCCAATTCTTTTCTTTACAATATAAAGAACATTTGAATGGATGTTGGTACAACATTTGCAGAATAATCTTAGAATGTGGCACCATGAATTGTTCTGTCATCTGTTCCCCTAGCACAATGTACCTGTCTCTGTTATTGCACATATCAACATGTATTCTCTTGTTTATGTGTTACTACATTTATCCTCCTTAGGGGTTACATCTTATTCTTCTATTTTTCAGGCCTATCATGTATCTGTCCATCCATCCATCCATCCATCCATCCATCCATCCATTTACTTAACACATTTAGAGCCCTCTATTATTATTGTTATCATTTGCTAAACCATGTGCTGTGTACTCAATAAATATATTTAATTACATTGAATTTATATGCTCTTAGAAACCAAACAAAACACAAATCATACAGTTTCAGTCACCTGCAATTAATATTGCCCTTGGAAGTGTGTAATATAATGAGAATATAATAAATATATAAAAATTGTGTAGGAATAGAAGACAAGACACTAATATCAGCCTTTTTACTACTGACTAACTTCAGGAAGTCACACGATTTTTCTTTGTGAACTGTTTCATTGTTAAAATATAGGTAACACTATTTGCTCGACCCAATTTGTGGTGCTGTTGAAAGGGTGGCAGAAGTGAAAATATTTTGAAAACCATCCCAAAATACTATCTGATATGATGATGAAGATGATAGTTGGAAGTATATGGTTATGACTGAGATGTGGTGTGCCTGGGAATAATGTCTCCCATAGCAAGAGAATTAATGTTCATTTTGAGGCTAGTATAAATAAGCTGGTAAAACTATTATGCTTTCTAAAGACCCAAATTATAATTTATGTATGTGGTTAATGTACTGGCCAATACAAATTTCCCTCATAAAAATGGATACCAAGTTTAGCAATAACAATTTTAATTTTTTCTGTTTTACTAAAAGGAATAAGGTATAAAAAAGGAATACAGGTGATTTTAATGTTGAAAACTTGGAGGCTGACTTACCTAATAATTTTCTATATTGGTTTTAAAATCATTGTAATTTCAAAGGATAGCTTATAATTTAGAGTTATTTAATGCATGAACTTAAAAATTGAGACATTCTGTTTCGTTCATCTTTTTTTCTTGCAAATTTTGAAACTACTATGAATAGGACACAAGAGACAGACAAATAGAAATCATTACTACTCATAAGAGTTGAACTATTGAATATTGCATTACATTTATGGCCAAAAAAGGGCTTGCTAATATATTACCTAATTTAAATGATTCTTCTCTCCTCAGAATTACACACTCCCCCTTGCAGAGGTAGGTCTTGATATGCTAAGCTATCACATGGGAGAATAGGCCTAAAAGCTTGCATTCTTCAGTCAAACTAGCTCTCAAAGATAGGGACTCAAGATACTTAGCCAAATGTACTCAGTTACTTCTTCTGAATTTATCAGTTAGATCAGTCACTCTTCCCATGACAGGAGTGAGTTGAGGGAGAGGTTGAGTAGCTCTTGCTGACTTTGTTCCCTGTGGACTAGAGTGGAAATTTCCTCTTCCATGTGGAAACATGAGGATAGTTGTTAGTGCCGTCCACACTTCATTACCATCTGTGACCCACTGAGCAAACTCTACCACAGAAACTCAGGCTGTGTGACTGGCACTTCTCAATGTTCACAACATTCTGAGGAAGAGAGGAAAGGCCTTATACCACAGTCCCTCTCCCCACAATTCCCGCACCTCAATGCCACCTTTGCTTTTTAAAAATCTGGCCAAGAGTTTGGTCCCCTTGTTTAGAAACAACACAAAACAAAGCAAATAAAAAAATAGCATACATAGTCTATTTCTTGCTTCAGGAAGTTGGAACTTATTAGTTGCTAAGAACTCTTTCTGTTGAAAATATTAGTGATTCAGCAATAATAGTGTTCATTTAGGGAAATCATGAATTGTTCAAAAACTGATTTACTCTTTTCAGTCAGGCTTTCTTCTTTCTTTTTTTTCATTTCACAAAGCTAAGATTGTTGATTTTAAATGGTAGATGGTCAGGTACTTAAAAGCTCTAAATAGAGGTTATTCACTATTAAAGTGAATTTAAAGTATCAAAAGATTATTTCAGTACACGATATTTTATAAGTGTCATCATTTCAGCAGCATTTTACCTTTTTAGGCAACACTTTGTTAGAAACAAAAAAGACAAATTAGAGTTCACGTGTCTTAGTTGAACATCTATCATGTGCAAAGCATTGTACCAAGTGCCGTGGTAAATACAGAAAGATTAAAACATGATAAGTTCCTACCCACCATATATGAACAGTTTCATCCACAAAATGCATTTCATCAGGAATTGTATTTATAGAATAGAATTATTATTTATAGAATATAGATTATATTTCTATTCTAGTAGCAATATGCTGAAATAAATCCTAAGGCTATAGACCAAGAACATAATACAGTGTTCAAAACTATTTTGTTTGTTCTATTTTGAACAAACCCTGAACTGCCTGGATTAAAAACAATGGAAAAGAGACTCTAATGCTAAAGATGTGCATTCCAGCTGGTGGGAGGTATATTAGAACAGATTGAACCACAGAATCCACCAGAGTATTATATAGCTGGACAATAGCACAAAGCCCTAAGTGCCTGGGAGGGAGTTTTGAATAGCTCAGTTAGTCTTTCAGTTTGAATAGTTTTGGACAGAAGCTTCTCAGACCTTGGAAGAGTGAGAAGGAAGAGAAGAATATATGATGAATATCTTATCCCTGTACTTGAAAATGAGAACAATGGGCTTCTTAACCAAATGAATTGACATGACCACCCTTTTCCAAACAGCCAAGAAACTGCATAACTTCATCCTGGATAATTTAATGCACAGGGAGTTTCCATAGATGGAACCACTATATAGATTAGTACACTGTCATTTCTTGTTTTTTGTGTGTTTTTTTTAAAGTTTCTTTACAAAAGTAAAGTTTATGAAATTAAAGATCACATCATCTGCCTGGTTAAAACAGAGACATATACCCTTCTGAAAAGGTCAAGCAGGACTTACATCAGCCTTGAAGATGACATTAGAGGAATAAATAAATGTGTGTTAAATTTTTTATTTGCTTGCTTACTTCACAAACTTTCTTAGCTTTTGACTTTTCATAGAGGTATAGAATTCTTAAAGTTTAAAGTACTTTTAGAAATCATCTAAAAGTACTTTCTCACCTATTTCAGGAATGCCTTCTCCTAAAGCATCTTTCATAGATGGTCATAGAGAGCACAGCACCTCCTGAGCAAGTGATAGTTTGGTAGTTTTAGTGATTCAAAAGTTCTTGGAGACAAAATCTACTGCTTTACAACTTCCACCCACTAATCCCATTTCTGACCTTTAGACATCAGAGAAAATGTACATTCCCAATCTGTAGATGGCCTTCAGATGTTAGAGTGTTAGAGTGTAGCTCTAATGTCTTCCTTTAGTTCTTCCTCTGAACCAATCATATTGAGGCCCTTCAGTTACTCTTTATGTGCTGTCTTTTCCAGAAGGATATTCAGGAATGATATTTCTCTGTATTTTTTATTTCATTACCACTGAACTTATCACATCCCCTCCCTTTCTACTTTTTTTTTTTTTAACCTTTTCCACATTTTTTTCCCATGCAAAATTGTTGCAAGATGACTTGGGGGGCATAAACAAGGGTGGGGCTTTGCATGAGCAGATAGACTTTTAGAAATCTGAGAGGGATTCAAAAGAGAAAGCTGTTTGCTTGCAAAAAAGGATTCCTCTGTAGACCACTGCTGTGTGTAGGTTGCTCACTGGTCAACTTTTGAATGGGTAGGAAAATTTAGTAGCCCATTTTCTTAACATTTAGTAGTAAATTAGCACAAAACAGCTGATCTGTTATGTTCTATGTGGCCATGTATGTATACCTCACACCTTATGTCTACTTTTTATGGGCCAAAACAAGAAAAAATATTTCCAAATGATTGAGGGCAAACATTTATCTTTGGAAAGCTGTTTTATTTTGGACCTACTTTATCTAAGTTTTGTGACTGCATTTATTCATTGCACAGAATAATTTCTTCTTTGTTGATTGTTTTTGTTATTCTTTCTTTTTATAAATTGACATATAATTGACATATAATAATATATTAATTTCAGGTGTACAACATAATGATTTAATACTTGTATGTACTGCAAAGTGGTCAGCACAATAAGTCTAATTAATAACCATCATCACACATAATTACAATGTTTTTCTTGTAGTGAGAACTTTTAAGACCATTCTCTCAGCCACTTTCAAATATGTAATACAGTGTTGTTAGCTATAGTTACTATGCTGTATATTACATCCTCATGACTTATTTTATAACTGGAAGTTTGTACCTTTTGATCATCTTCACCCATTTCACTCACCTCTACCACCCCCCCCCCCCACCTCTGGAAATCACCAGTCTGTTCTCTTTAATTTTTTTTCTTTTTAAGATTCTACATTTAAGTGAGATCATTTGGTATTTGTCTTTACCAGAATTCTTAATATAATGCCCTCAAGGTTCATCCATGTTATTGCAAATGGCAAGATTTTCTTTGTTGTGGCTAAATAATATTCCAGTGTGTGTGTGGGGGGGGCACACACACAACCTTTTCTTTATGCATTCATCCATCAGTGGAGACTTAGATTGTTTTCATATCTTGGCTATTGTAAATAATGCTGCAGTGAACATAGGGATGCATATATCTTTTTGAGTTGGTGTGTTTTTTTTTTCCTTTGGGTAAATATCCAGAAATGGAATTGCTAAATCATATAGTTGTTCTACTTTTAAATTTCAAGAAACCTCCATCATCTGTTTTCCATAGGGGTTGCATGAATTTACATTTCCACCAACAATATCCAAGGTTTCCCTTGTTCTAATTTTTCTTGAATTAGGAGTTGAAGTTCAAATACCAATTATTATCCAGAAATGGCCATTTGGTTGAATTTGAAGGAACCCAAACTTTGACTTGGAATATTTTGCGTTTAAAACTCCATTTCCCTGTGACTTTCAAGTCAAAGCAGTCCTAGTTTTAAGAGAGAGGACTATAAAAGAAAAAGTGAATGGGTATTCTAAATAGCTAGAGAAACTAAAATGTGTATTGGGGTAGTGCAAGAGTGATGTCCAGGGTGGATAGTGGAGTGTGAATTAGGGTGAGGAGCCTTGAGTAAGAAGGTGATGCACCGGGGACTGTGTCTTGGATGACCATCCCTTATTAGAGTGTCAGCGGCCGACACTTTTCCCAAGCAACAGTGACTTGTTAACATGTTTTGCATGACAAAATGGGTAACCAAAACTTCACACCCTTCCAGAGACTGGAGACTGGGCAGATTTCATTCACCTCAATGGTGGTGGGCCTCGATTTACTACAGAGGGACCCACTTTCCAAGTCTACAGTGAACTCCTCTGGAGCCTCCCCTAACATTCTTCCCCACCCTCCAAAGCTTTGAGACACCAGCCTAACACTCATTGTGCCTGTAATGAATGAGGAGGAGGGGCAACACACCATTCCCTATGGCAGCCCTGAAAAATTCCATTGAAATATTTCATCTGAAGCAGAATCCAACCGCAGGCACACAGCATCCTTTGTTCACATTTCTCACTCTGCTCCCCACTAAAGTGGTGGATTTTAACACTAGAAGCTCAAGAAAAATGTGTAAAATAGAGCACAGGGATATGCAAACCTTTATTTTGTTAACACTGTAAGTTCCATTTTCTCAGAATGACCAGTTTTTTCCTGCCTAACAGCAAAAAGACAGTTAAAGGGACTTTTGGTGACATTCCCTTTGTTTAATGAAGCTTGGAGTTATGGGCAAGTGCCTTGAACTGCCGTTATTATCTGCATGACTGAATAAAGGCTCAGGGTCCAGATCTGTGCAAAGAGTTTTATTGCAAATAGGGACATTGATCATTCATAATCAGACCTACCAGGTCAGCAGTGCTCAGTGCCAGCAAGCCCTGAAAAAGCTGACCAAGGGAGCACCAGTGTTCATAGGTTAATGTAATATTCAAGCAGAATGAAATCTTTCTCTTCTTATATGCTTGTCTCTTGGCTTTCTTCTGACAGAGTGGAAATGAGAACCAAAACACATTTGAACTATGTCCCATAACCAAATCACTGAGTCATCCTCTGTTCATCTGAGGTCTCTACATGTTTCCAGAGACTGCTTCTTTTAGAGGTATATTCCTTCTGTGTAAAGGTTTGTGCTTTAGATTTATCATTATCATACTACTTAAGGTATATGGAGCTGCTTCATTGTAAATCATTGCTTTCTGATTCCCAATATTTACTCACATTAGAGATCATATTCAGAAGAGAGCATTTCAAAGAGATCACTATTTGAAGATTCAGAGTGAATGTCAAACCATGTGTTTGTTTATCATTTCTTTGGTTAGTAGCTTTTAAAATATACTTTTGAATATACAGACATCCTATTTAAAAATTCAGGTTTGTGTAAGTTATCCCACTCATGAAAATGTGATAAATGTATTACTATCATGATTGGTCAAAGATATATTTATTTCACAGCAGTGTCTTTGTATATTGGATCGTTGACATGGTAACACAGAGACAATTGAAGAGGTGAGTACTTTCTCCTAGGTTACAAATTTAGAAGAACTAGAAGCACATTCATTTTAGATGTTATACCTCCCAATTCTGCTCAAAAGAGTAACAAAGATAAGGAGGTATTAATCACTAGGGGGCACAATGGTAGGTGGCAGGAATGTAAAATTTGAGCGGAGTCGAAATCAAAGAGGAGGATTTTGAGAATAATAGCATATGGTAAAAGCACCAGAAACTTGATTTGATGTCCTGTGTTCACACAGAAAAATGATATTGCTAGCCCATTGTGAATTATTTTTCTATTGTTGATGAATTTTCAATGATATAGCCACATATGATCACTCAATTGACCTTGCGACCAATGACAAGCATATGTCAGGTAGTTGGCAAGGGTGAGAGGTTTACTGAATCATCTGAATTATGAACCCATGATCTTGTTAGCTAATCAGCTATGCTTAGTGAACACAGAGTACACTAAAGAGTTAAGAAGGAAAATGTGACCAACTTGATAATCACCTCTTCAGAAATTTGACTCAGGCAATTATTGGAATTCAATTCAGGCCAGGATTATTCCATCATATGTTAAGAAACAAAGAATAAATTTTAATCTAAAACAACCAAATATATAAATTTACATATGAAAGTATTTTTAGATATTTTTCCATATTGTCAAATAAACTCAAGATCATCCCAAAATAGTAGTTCAAAAAACTTTATCATTGATTTATGTTTAGTGAAATACTTAGTCATTATTTTGGCAGTAGTATTTTGATTTAAATCATTAATTGGAGGAAGCTGAATCAGAATTTTAGAAATAAAATTTAGAAATAAATTTAAACTTTATGGTTTAATCACTCACTCTACAATTACATAATCCTGAGGTGCAGGAAAGTACATGACTATTCTGAGGTTTATCAGGCTAGAGATTGTCAGACCTCAGGGCTCCCAATTTCTAGCTCAATGTTCTTCACCTTATGCTTTGTAATAATTTGTATTTTTTAGTTTTGTAGAAATGAATGTTCATTTCTTATGCCAAAACACTTGAAGAATACAACCATTCTGGTCACCATGGTAACTTTGTATGAGACTCCTATTTTCATTTCTATGTCTTGTCATTTATTTTGCTAGTAAGCGTTTACAATGTATTTTTAAATACATTCAATATAATGTGTCCTTTAAAAATGTTTTATTTGGAAATTATTTCATACTTATAGAAAAAAATTGGAAGAAAAGCTTAACAAACATAAACATATCCTTTGCCCAACTTTCATAAGTATTAACACTATTATATTTGCCTCATTTTCTATTATACATATTATTAGTAATTACTTCTAAACCATTTGAAATTGTTGCAGCTATAGCCCCTTAGTACTTCAGTGTATATTTCTTAAAAGCAAGAGCACTTTTTACATGGCACAGTACAAACATAAAAAAATCAGGAAATTATCATTGACATAATTCCACCATCTAATCTAATCCACAGACTCCATTCAAATTTCACTGTTTGTTCCAATTCTATCTTTTAGAGTTTCAGGACCCAATTGAGAATTATGTATTGCATTTAGTTTTCATGTCTTTTAAGTCTTCTTCAGTCTGGAAATTTCCTTAGCCCTTTCTTGTCTTTTATGATCTTGAGGAGTATGGGCCAGTTAGTTTGTAGAATGTCCCTCACTGGGGTTATTTTGAAATTTCATTATAATTAAGTTTAGGTTACGAATAGTAAGCAGGAACGTAACAGAAATGATGCTGTATTATTTTCAGTGTATAATACCTAGAAGTACACTCTGGCAAGTTTTCCCATTGCTGGTACTATATGCTTTGGTCACTTGGTTAGGGTGTTCTCTCCCAAGCTTCTCCATTGTAAAATTATTTTGCACTTATTAAAAGGTAAGTAATTAATAAGTATTTATGAGGAGATGTTTGAGACTATGTAAGTATCTGTTCCTCATCAAACTTTCATCCATTAATATTAGTACCTATTGGAGTGCCTGGGTGGCTCAGTGGGTTAAGCGCCCGAATTAGGCTCAGGTCATGATCTCACAGTTCATGAGTTCGGGTCCCACATCGGAATCTGTGCTGACAGCTCAGAGCCTGGAGACTGCTTCAGATTCTGTGTCTCCCTCTCTCTCTGTCCCTCTCCTGCTTGTACTCTGTCTCTCTCTCTCTCCCTCAAAATAAGTAAACACTAAAAAAAAAAATTAAAAATATATATATTGGTACCTATTGATGATGGTCGTCTGAAACAATTATTTTTTTTTTCATAGCTGCCAAATAACTATTTTCTAATTCTAAAATTTTCTACATTGTTATCTGGCATTTGACTAAGTAAAACCTTTCCAATCTCTCCCATTTATTTAATCATCACTTTTTTTTAACAGTATAAATTCAAGGATATCAATTTTATTTTCTGGATTATAATTTTTTATGATTATTTGTTTTGTTATTCTATCACATATTTGACCAGTGGGAGTTCCTTCAAACAGAATCCCGTGTCTTCTTGAAATATACCCTTCATTTTTGGGACACTTCTTTAATTTCAGGCAAGCCAAAATATTGCAGGATTATCATAGACTTTTTCTACTCCACCCTGGAAATCAGCTAATTCTCTAAGGAGCCCTGTTTGTTTTAGTGGAGAGTGGTATTTAGAAACTGAGGATCTGTGCACTAGGTGTGTTCATTGCTATGGATATTATTGCTGCCAGGTCCTCTCAGCAGATCACCTAGGAGGTGTGTGTGTACATATGCATCTTATCTCTCTCTAAATATATACACACACATATCTATATACACATATGTGCATATATATATATATATGCACACACATACATATACATATTTACCTATATTTCTATATCTTTGTATATGCCTATTATCTCTACTATCTCTATATAAAAAGAAAGTTGAATTTACCCTGATACCCTCAATTCTAATAAAAAACAACAGGTTTTTTCCTCACCTTCTCCCTTTTTATACTTATAAATCCCTTTTTCTGACAGCAAGAAAATCTGGCTTTCGTCAGCCACAGCATGTTTACTTATTTGCTTAATATCCTGGGGCGCCTGGGTGGCTTAGTCGGTTAAGCATCCGACTTCAGCTCAGGTCACGATCTCACGGTCCGTGAGTTAGAGCCCTGCGTCTGGCTCTGGGCTGATGGCTCAGAGCCTGGATCCTGCTTCCGATTCTGTGTCTCCCTCTCTCTCTGCCCCTCCCCCGTTCATGCTCTGTCTCTCTCTGTCCCAAAAATAAATAAACGTTAAAAAAAAAATTAAAAAAAAATATCCTTACTAATCTCAGGTAAGCTATCTCCTTGGCTCTGACATCGTGGTCCTCAACTAAATGGGATTCCTCCTTAGACCTGGCCCCAGAGAATACTAGTTAAGTCCCTGAACGTGCTAGGAGAATCCCCAGCTGGAATGTCATGCCTTGTCCCCCCCCCCGCCATCTTTATCAGCTTTTGCACAATTTGGGTGGAGTCCATGACCAAGCCTTCTCTGACCCTGACCCTGGCTCAATGAAGTATATATACGAGATGAATTCTTATTAAAAAAAAAAACAACAAACACCTCATTCTGGCAGTATACATTTATAACTAATCCAAATTCATTTTCTAATAATATTATACCACTTCACAGGTAGTGTGAGTACCGTATAACAACAAAATAATAGCAAAATCATTCTAATTTCTCCCTCTCTTATGTCATTCATTCATTTCACTTATACATAAGTTATATATAGATATAGATATAGATTAGATATAGATTCAAATACATATATATAGATATATATACAGATAAACATATATAATAGAAGACATTGTTATTGTTACTATTTGGAACAAAATGTTGTCTGTTAAGTAAACTAAAAATAAGCATAAAAGTTTTTATTTTACCTTTATTTATTCCTTCTCTGAAGCTCTTTCTTTATGTAGTTCCAAGTTCCTTGCTTATATCATTTTCCTTCTCTCCAAAGATCTTTTAATATTTATCGCAAGGTAGGTCTACTAGCAACAAATTCCCTCAATTCTTGTCTGAGAAAGGCATTTTTTCTTCATCGCTTTTGAATGATAATTTTGCAGGGCACAGAATTGGTGCCCAATCACAGGTTGGTGATTTTTTTCTCTAAACACTAAATATTTTCCTTATTTCCCTTCTTGTTTGTGTTGTTTCTGAGGGGAAACTAGATATAATTTTTCCTTTTGCTTCTCTACAGGTAAGGTAATTTTTTCACTCTGCTTTCTTTAAAATTTTTTTCTTTATCTTTGACTTTTTTGTTTTTGTTTCAAAATGGTATGTTTAGGTGTAGTTTTGTTTGTTTGTTTGCTTGATATTCTCTGAGCTTCTTGCATCTGTGGTTTGGTGTCTGACAATTTGGGGAAATTCTCAGTCATTATTATTTCAAATATTTCTTCTATTCCTTTCTCTATTCTCCTTTCAGTACTGTCCTTATGTGTATTAAAGTCTTTGTGGTTGTCCCACTGTTCTTGGATATTCTGTTTTGTTCTTTTTTTGTTCAGTCTTTTTTTCTGTGTGCTTTTCAGTTTCGCAGTCACTATTGAGATATGCTCAAGCTCAGAGATTCTGTCCTCAGCCATGTTTAGTTTGCTAACAAAGCCCATCAAAGGCTTTCTTTATTTCTGTTAGAGTGTTTTTGATCTCTATCGTTTCTTTTTTGGTTCCTTTTTCGAATTTCCTTCTTTCTGCTTACATTGTCCATCTTTCCTTGTCCACTGTCTACTTTATCCATTAGATCCCTTAGCATATTAATCGTATATTTTAAATTCCCAGTCTGAGAATTCCAACACCCCTGCCATATCTGAGATCGGTTTTAATACTTTCTCTGTCTCTTCAAACTACCTTTTAGTATGCCTTGTAATTGTTCTTTATAGGCAGGTGTGAAATACAGGGAAAAGGAAGTGCTATAAATAGGTCTTTGTAATGTGGTGCTGAGGTTTGGGGAGGGGGACATGTTCTATAGTCTATGATTAGGTCTCCGTCTTTTAGTGATCCTTTGTGTCTGGACTGTGAACTTCACAAGTGCTTTTCATTTCCTGTAGGTGAAACAGGATGGCAAGAGTGAGCTGGTATTGGCTATTTCCCTTTCCCCAGGTCAGCTGGCCCTGATAAAACCTCATCTTATTAGGCTATAGCTAACTAGTTTCTCCTGAGGGCAGGTCTTTTTATGAACACAGTGCTCTGATGTATTTTAAAATGGTTCCTTTCCTCCTCTCCCTACTTCAGTATTTGATTTGAGGACCTGGTAGGGCTCCTAGAGGTAAAACTCACAAATGCATGTACCCCCACCATGATGGCTTCCTCTGGAGTTTTTAATTGTCAGACTCAGCCTCCAGCAATTTGTCAATAATGATTCAGTTTTCCATATTCCAGCACTTGTTCCTGTAGAGGTTTTAGCTCGTGGGTTTCTGCTCTGGTAAGTTGTGATTCTCTATGTTTCCCTGTTGATCTCTCCAATATGGGGAACAGTGGTTTGTCCTATGATCTCACTTTTATTAAGAAGAGTTGTCGATTTTTCAGTTTGTTTAGCTTTTTACTTATTAGGAAAGAGTGGTAACTTATAAACTTATTGGTAAATGGACTGAAACCCAGAAGTCTTTTTTTGGTCCTTTAAAAATTTCTCTTGGTGATGTCTTGTAGGTTTGAGTGGATAAGTCTTGCACACATTCTGTTAAATTTATCTCCAGGTATTTCATTTTTCTTGATGGGCACTTTTTACAATTTTAATTTATAATAGTTTATTGCTACCATATGGAAATACAATTATTTTTATATATTGAACTTATATCCTGCATTTTTGCTGGTGTCCAAAATCAGGACATGGCAAAATTAAAACCACCAAATGAATAAATATGTATTTAGTAAGAATATGTATGAATAAATAGTACTTAGTAAGAGTGTATTGTGCATATAAGAATAGTTCACAAACTAGGACCTTTTAAAAATAAAAACTGATGTGAAACTCAGAGGCATGAAGTTACAGGACAGCTTATAAAATGAAAATGAGGAAGTTTTTCACCCTACACTATGATTGGTCATCACAGTAGTGATTTCCAAATGGCAGGAGATTAGTTAGAAGTGCTTATCTCATACCATTTTTAAGAAGGTGGCTTAGTTTCTTTTTGACTGTCAGAGACATTTAAAAGAAATAACCTGAGTTGTGTTTATGTTCATGAAATAAGATGTAGTGTTACTTAAGCAGTTTTTGTCTTCTCAGGGAATTTGCAGGTCCAGCCTCCTTTTTTTTTTTTTTTTTTTTTTTTTTTTTTTTAATTTTAACACTAGTAAGTAGCTGTTTGAACATTCCTTAAGATTTTCTACATTGATGATAATGTCATCTGAATGAGAACAAATTTCGTTTTCTTCTTTACCAATTCATATGCCTATTGTTTCTTTTTTCTTTTCTTTGTAATAACTAGCATCTCCAAAACAATGTTGAGAAGAATTGATGAGAGCAAATATCTTTGCCTTGTTCCTGATCTTAGGGGAAGTAGTCTGTTTTTTGCCCTTAATTTTTATATTGACTGTGGATTTTTGTATATGCCCCTCATATTGATGAAGTAGACTTTTTTGTCCTCTTAGCTGAGAGTATTTAATCATGAATTTTAGCAGATGCTTTCTCTTCATCTCTTTTTAAACCTGGTAATACATAGAATTACATGAATAGATTTTCAAATGTTAACTCGTCCTTGTTTTCTTGGGATAAACTCCTCATAGTACTAATGTGTTATCCATTTTATATATTCCTGGATTTGATTTGTTAAATTTTAAAAATAATTTTTACATTTATTTTCATGAAGGATGTTGGATTTTACTTTTCTTATATCTCTGTCTGGTTTTATTATCAGGATAATGCTGGCTTCATAAAATTAGTTGGGGGAATGTCCCCTTTCCCTCCCTCACCACTTCTATTTTGTGGAAGAGTTTGTGTATGTTTGGTAGTTTTAGTTTAAATTTTTTTTAAGTGTTAGGTAGAATTGACCCAGGAAGCTATGCATTTTCTGGAAAAGTTTGAGTTTGTTTGGTGTGCTTATTTTTTTCTTAAGTTTTGTTAAAATTTACCCAGGAAGCTATGTGGGCCGATTCTTTTCACTGTAGAAAGATTGTTCAATTTTTTATAGATCCAGGTGTCTCAAGTTGTCTATTTATTTTTTAATGAACTTTGATAGTTGGTATTTTTCAAACTATCCATTTTGTCTAAGTTGTTTAATTTATTAGGATAAAGTTGACCTTAAAATTCCTTGTTATCCTATCAATGTTGATCAGGTATTTAGTAATGACCTTTTATCTTTGATATTGGTAATTTTTTTCAGTCATTTATTGGCAAAAAATATTGTAATAGTTAGGATCTAAATTACAAGATATTGTCTCATATAGGCACAAGTATTTGATTAATAATTTCTTTAACTGAAGTATAGTTGACACATTATATTAGTTTCAGGTGTACAACATAGTGATTCGACAATTACACATTATGAAATGCTCACTATGATAAGTGTAGTTACCATCTGTCCCCACACAGACTTATTACAATATTCTTGACTGTATTACCTATGTTGTACTTTTTATTCCTTTGACTTATTTATTTTGTAGCTGGAAGTTTGTATCTCTTAAACCTCTTCACCCATTTTACCTATCCCTATCCCCTCTAGCAACTACATTTGTTCTTTGTATTTATGAGTTGTTTCTCTGTTGTTATTTGTTCATTTGTTTCCTTTTTTTAGATTCCACATATAAGTGAAATGATATAGTATGTGTATCTGTCTGACGTATTTCACATAGCATAATGCCTTCTAGACCCATCCATGTTGTCACAAAGGCAAGATCTTATTCTCTTTTATGGCTGAGTAATATTGTATATCTACCACATCTTCTATATCAATTTATCAATTAGTGGACATTTGGGTTGCTTCCATATCTTGGCTATTATAAATAATGCTGCAGCAAATTCAGGGGTGCACATATATTTTTAATATTTCCATCATTTGAATTATGTTGAGACTAATGTTATGGTCCAACATTTGATCAATCTTGGTTACTGTTCCATGTGCGCTTGAATAGATGTGTAATCTGAAGCAGTGACATTATAGTGTTTTTTAAATGTCAAATAGATTGACGTGGTTTACAGTGTTGTTCTGGTGTATATTATTATAGATGGTTTTCTCTGGATGCTCTATTAATTGCAGAGAAAGGTGTGTTAAAGTCTGTGACTAAGATTGTAGATTTGCCTTTTTTCCCCAGTTTTTGCTTTATATATTTTGATGCTCTTTTATTGGGTCAAGTATATTTATATTTGTTTTATCTTCTTGACACTTTTATAGTAATCAAATATCTCTATATCTAAATATCCTCTTGTTTTCAAGTTTATTTCTTACTATATTAATGTTTGATCATTATTATTGTTAACAAATAAAGAAACAACTTTTAGTATTTGTGTTTTCTTTTTAAGATGTTGGTTCAAAGGTTTTCTATTTAATGTAATTGTTGACATGATTGCATTTTGACCTTCTTTACTATTTGCATTAAATTTTTGTATTGAGTTCTCTCTTCTCTTTCATCTTTTTTTCCTCCTTTTAAAATTTAATTAAATAAAATTTTAAATGCTATTTTCATATTCCTACTTGTTTCCTATTTATATCTCTGCATATTTTGCTACAGAGGTTTAAATAAATACTTTTTACCTATTCTAAATTACTTAGAGATAATTTTCAGTTACTTTTTTGTAAAATTTAGGAGCCTTGAGCCATATATATTTTATTTCTTTGTGTTGTCTGATTGCAGAGGCTAAGACTTCCAATACTATGTTGAATAATAGTGGTGAGAGTGGACATCTCTGTCTTGTTCCTGACCTTAGGGGGAAAGGTCTCCTCAAAGGTTTCCCCATTGAGGATGATATTAGCATTGGGTTGTTCATATATGGCTTTTATGATCTCGAGGCATGCTCCTTCTATCCCTACTTTCTTGAGGGTTTTTATCAAGAAAGGATGCTGTATTTTGTCAAATGCTTTCTTTGCATCTATTGAGAGGATCATATGGTTCTTGTCCTTTCTTTTATTGATGTGATGAATCACGTTAATTGTTTTGTGGATATTGAACCAGCCCTGCATCCCAGGTATAAATCTGCTTGGTCATGGTGAGTAATTTTTTTTATGTATTGTTGGATCCAGTTGGCTAATATCTAGCTGAGGATTTTATATCCATATTCATCAGGGAAATTGGTCTATATTTTTCCTTTTTAGTGGGGTCTCTGTCTGGTTTTGGAATCAAGGTAATGCTGGCTTCATAGAAAGAGTTTGGAAGTTTTCCTTCCATTTCTATTTTTTGGAACAATTTCAAGAGAATAGGTGTTAACTCTTCCTTAAATGCTTGGTAGAATTCCCCTGGAAAGCCATCTGGCCCTGGACTCTTGTTTTTTGGCAGATTTTTGATTACTAACTTGATTTCCCTACTGGTTATGGGTCTGTTCAAATTTTCTATTTCTTCCTGTTTCAGTTTTGGTAGTGTATATGTTTCTGGGAATTTGTCCATTTCTTCCAGATTACCCATTTTACTGGCATATAATTGCTCATAATATTCTCTTATTATTGTTTTTATTTCTGTTGTGTTGGTTGTGATCTCTTCTCTTTCATTCTTGATTTTGTTTATTTGATTCCTTTCATTTTTCTTCTTGATCAGACTGGCTAGTGGTTTATCAATTTTGTTAATTCTTTCAAAGAACCAGCTTCTGGTTTCATTGATCTATTCTGTTTTTTTTGGTTTCAATAGCATTAATTTCTGCTCTAATCTTTATTATTTTCTGTCTTCTGCTGGTTTTGGGTTTTATTTGCTGTTCTTTTTCCAGCTCCTTAAGGCATAAGGTTAGGTTGTGTATCTGAGATATTTCTTCCTTCTTTAGGAAGGCCTGGATTGCTATATACTTTTCTCTTATGACTGCCTTTGCTGTGTCCCAGAGGTTTGGGGTTGTGGTGTTATCATTTTCATTGACTTCCATATACTTTTTAATTTCCTCTTTAACTGTTTGGTTAGCCCATTGATTCTTTAGTAGGATGTTCTTCAGTCTCCAAGTATTTGTTACCTTTCCAAATTTTTTCTTGTGTTGATTTTGAGTTTCATAGCATTGTGATCTGAAAATATGCACAGTATGATCTCCATCTTTTTGTATTTACTTAGGGTTGATTTGTGTCCAAGTATGTGGTCTGTTCTGGAGAACATTCCATGTGCACCGGAGAAGAATGTATATTCTTCTGCTTTAGGATGAAATGTTCGGAATATATCTGTTAAGTCCATCTGGTCCAGTGTGTCATTCAAAGCCATTGTTTCTTTGTTGAATTTTTGATTAGATGATCTGTCCATTGCTGTGAGTGGGGTGTTGAAGTCTCCTACTATTATGGTATTACTATTGATGAGTTTCTTTCTGTTTGTGATTAATTGATTTATATATTTGGTTGCTCCATATTTGGCACATAAATGTTTACAATTGTTGGGTCTTCTTGGTCTATAGACCCCTTGATTATGATATAATGCCCTTCTGCATCTCTTGATACAGTCTTTATTTTAAAGTCACCAGAAAGTTTTTATTTATTCTTTATAAACAATTATTTCAGAAAACTTGGAATGGGAGTAATGATGGATAAAAATACTAAGCTTCCCACATTCATTCTAATCTTAAAATTGGTTATGTGAATATGTCTCTTTTACATTTTATATTAATACATCAGCTCATTTTATGTAAACTAGAACATATTGAACTATGATTCTTTCAAAAAATAAGAGTAAAACATTGATAACTGAAGAAAAAAAATATTTGAATTTAGTTACTCAGGATAGAGTTCAGAATAATTGGCAAATTCCCCACTTTGTTTTCTCAGATACATGGAGTCTAAGACCTTTAGTATTTCTCTAACATTTTCTCTACAATATTTAGTTTTCTACTATTTATTTCAAATATATTTATATGTAGCTTCTTATTTTTATTTTTATTCTTGGTTGCATTTCTAGCTCTCATTTATTCATCAAGATAGATATAAACTTCTTGTGAGCATGGACTTTGCATTCCGGGAGAACAAACTCTAGGGCCTTGGCAATGTCAACTAAAATATCTACACTTATTCTACCTTTCTCCAAGTTACTCTAATTACAATAGATGAAGACAGGTCACTTCACTTAAATTTCCTAAACCAGAGTATTTATATTTATATTTGATATAAATTTTATAATGAGACTGTTTAAAAAGGTATAGATATTTTATTTCTTTTACACTCGTTGGCTAGATATGTAATATCCACATTTTATCTCTTTTGTTTTTGAAGGATATTAAATGCTATTGCTTGAAGTCTTTCCCTTGATTAAACATTGTTTTCTGTATATTTAAAAGTTTTTTAAATTTAAGATATATGTATCTTTTAAAATAATTAAAAAGGGTTTTAATGTATTTATTTTTTAAATGTTTATTTAAATTCCACCTAGTCAACTTACAATGTAGTATTAGTTTCAGGTATACAATTAAGATACAGGGGTCCTGCTCTTTAATCGTAATTTTTTAGAATTTCAAAATATTTTTCAAGCGAGACTGGTAAGATAGAGTAATGTATGATTTTTAAAAGGATTTTTAATATTTGTTTGCTTCAGGTAGGTATGGTATGCCTCATTGTTTTGAAATCCAGTAGTTGAAATAGGCAAATGATTTATTGCCACTAACACCCATTAAAGATGACACAACGAAGAGCCCTCAAAAATTCGAGATTAGTTACTTGTGCACTTTGCTTTGTGTGTGAATTATAATCACAGAAGTATATAAAAGATATATATGAGCAATTACTACCTTGTACAGTATTTTATTTATGAAAGCATTAAAGAATATGCCTATATATTTGTGATTAAGTTACTGATTGAATGCTGTGTAAAAAGTAATATATTTTCTGAAGATTTTCTAAATAAAAAGTATTTGAAAGAATTATATAGAAACAGCCCACCTCATCTTTGTTCAGCAAATATTTGATATATTTTGTTGTTAATTATCATTATATTTCAGACAGAGATATAAGGACATATTAATAATTCTAGAAACCCTTGAGATTAAGTTTTATGTTCATTGTTTTGAATTTGTGATTTGATCTGACAATTCAAGTTAATCACTTTAGCATCTTACACTGGATATACATGCCTTTTTTGAGGAATTCAGTATTGTTTTTGCACTTTCACCTCGTTTAGATTAACATCATTTGTATTACAAACTTTAGCAAGATTACAATAATAATAAAAGGAAACAGTTATTGAATGCTGCCCCCCTTTCAAATGCCTGTAGAAATTATTGTTAATTACCAAATATTTCTAGCTCCCTTCTTTCTGCTTGTATATTAACAAAGCACTTAGCTGACCACATAACTTGCTCTAGGCTAGTGATGTATATCATTTCCTTGTGAAAACCTTAAGAACCTGCACGTGTGTTGCCATACTACTTTTTCCTTGTTGCAGAAATCTTAAAAGTATATGTCAAGAATAAATCTCTGTTATTCTGGGTCCTTAAGAGAGACTATGATAAACACAGCCATTGCTGACTAACATTGGACATGACATAGACGTTTGGGTGATAAGCCATGAGATTTTTGTTTATTACTGTGGTATATTCCAGCTTATTCTGACAGAGACACACATTGTTACCCAAGGGAGATGTCATAAGGTCTAAAATATGTGACACTGGCTTAGCTTTCTGGTGAGAGACCGTGAAGAAACTATTTCTGGATGCTGGAAGGATGGCACTCGATGTTACGTGGTGTCAAAATATTTGGTAAAATTGTTTATGAAGATGTGAAAACAAGACAATGTATCTAATGAACTTGTAGCTCTAGGGTAGGAGGTTAAAAAAACAGAGCCTTGTTAGTATGTGTCGGCTGATGGTGTCTGCATATGAGGAGCAGTTATATGAAATAGACAAGATCAGAAAAGAATTTTCTTGGAAGTAGAAATGAATGGGAGTGCATGAACTCAAGGTATTGTAGAATTGAAGAGCAACTGTTTCTGAAGTCCTATTAGTAAAACATAAAACCGAGAAGGATTTCGAGTCACAAAGGCTGACTAAAACTCAGTTTAGTGACAATAAAATTAAGGTATATGGTTTTAATTCTTTAGAACCTTTGAATAAGATGTCTCAGAATAAACTTCCAACTGAGAATGCAATACTCTTTAATCATTACAAATGCACAAAATGATTAAGGGGTGTAGCTTCCCCTGCAAATACCAATAATTAAGTTGAAAGAATATGGTAACACAAAGAAATATAGCAATGTCATAAAATAGGACTAAGAAGAGCCGTGAGTATGGCTATTGACACATGAGGCTGGCTAAAGTAAAATAGATAAAAAGCTTACTAAGTTTTTTTCTTAGGAATTTTAGTCAAAGTGCAAAGTCATAGCTTGCTGCTATCAGAGAAGCCTTGTGGATTCAGATAACCTAATGAACAAATCTGATTTATTAGCAATTAATACAGTTAAACATCGTTCATCTTGAATTTGCAAGATTCATGATAAAATCCTTTATCATTAAGGACTTTTTACTGACAATATTTCTACCTGTGTTACATTGGTAGGTATTTTATAACAGAACTGCAATAATGACAAAAATTATTCATAAAACTATACAATGTGAAGAAAGAACTTATCATGTGAATCAAAGTCTATTTTTTAAACCATGTAAAATCTGTATACTGGATTATTTTTCTGTGACATTAGTAATAACTATACTGCAACACCTTCAAAGCATCTAATGAATGTGCCTTACTAACAATGACAATTATAACATCCAGCCAATCTAAAGATTATATTCAATATGAAGACTTGATTTTTCGGTATCTTTTTACATATTTCCTTATTCTGTTTCAAAATTAAAAGAAGAAAGTCTTAAAACTATCACCCAGTTTATTCTTATTTCAAGATTCACACAGCTACTAATCTAGAACTCTGGTTGCTGATCTAGTCCTATGCATCATGTCCTCTTGACAATTGTGGAAATTAAGTATAACTTTTAGTTACTTTGAAGTAAGGTTAATTCAACCAGGGGCCAAAGCTTTATGCACTAACAAATAAAATGTGTACATAACAAAATGTGCTTCTATGGTCCTTATAAAAACATGATCAGGAATCAGGGTGGCTCATTTGGTTAAGCGTCCAACTCTTACTTTTCCACTCAGGTCATGATCTCACGGTTCGTGAGTTCGAGCCCCAGGTTGGGCTCTGAGCTGAGAGCACAGAGCCTGCTTGGGATTCTTTCTTTCTTGCCCCTCCCCTACTCATGTTCTCTCTCTCTCTCTCAAAATAAATAAACTTAAAAAAATTAACAGGAATCTAAAAGTAGTCTCACTCTGATAGTTTCCATTATAAATGTTTTTCAGAACTGTATTGAAAAAAAAAGAGTGGATATGTTTTTTTTTAATTTTTTATTTTTTTCAATATATGAAATTTATTGTCAAATTGGTTTCCATACAATACCCAGTGCTCATCTCAAAAGGTGCCCTCCTCAGTACCCATCACCCACCCTCCCCTCCCTCCCACCCCCCACCAACCCTCAGTTTGTTCTCAGTTTTTAAGAGTCTCTTATGCTTTGGCTCTCTCAAGAGTGGATATGTTTACTCTTATTTATTTATTTGATTGATTTCCTCCATCCCTCCCTCTCTCCCCATCTTTTCTTCTCCCATTCCTTGATCTTCCTCCTCCTCCTTCTTCATGATTAAAAAACAGTTAGGCAGCATTTGCAAGTCAAATAATAGCACTAATCACATAATTACTGAAAATGAGTATATAATATTTTAAAAAATTATGATAAGAGATGTTAAAACAAAAACGGTCATAATAATTGTATAAAAAAACATTTCCTTCATGAAGAATAAAAGGCTTTTATGTGAAATGTTGCTGGGGTCTGGTCATAAAAGTCAAAGGAAATTTAGACGACAATTGAACTGTGTCTCTGATATGCTTTTATGAACTCACATGTGTGTGTCTGGTGGTAAGCGCTATGACTTATAGGTTAGTTACTAAGTAGACCCCAGTTGTAATAAAAACAATTTAAAAATGTGTGTGTGTGTTTAAAACAGCTTTTGAGTAACAATTAATGAACTCCAAGTCCATCAAAGTCTTATTTATCTTATTCATAAATATCTTATTTATAAGGCAAGTTATTGTCACATAGGTGTGGAGAAGGGGGAGAATATAGTAAGAATCAGTAAAGGTAAGTTCTGTCTCACTACTCTAGCGCAGTTATTACTATTTTTAAATTTTTTTAATGTTTATATGTTTTTGAGAGAGAGAGAGAGAGAGACAGAGCATGATGGGGGAGGGGCAAAGAGAGAGGGAGACACAGAATCCAAAGCAGGCTCCAGGTTCTGAGCTGTCAGCACAGAGCCTGATGCAGGGCTCAAACTCGAGAACTGTGAGATCATGGCCTGGTTCAAAGTCAGATGCTTAAACTAACTGAGCCACCTAGGCGCCCCTAGCACAGTTGTAGCAATAAGACAACTTCAAACTTCTCAGATGAAACATCAACAGAGGTCAGCTAAGGAAAGAATAGATGCAGACCAAGGACAAATCATCCAAGGATGTTCAAACTCACCAATAATCATATAAAAATAGTGGATTATTCATACTAGCCAAAAATTGGAACTAACCCAAATGTTCACCAACTGATGAATATAAAAACAAAATGTAGTATATTCATACAATGGAATATTATTCAGCCATAAAAGTGAATGAAATCCTGATTCATGTTACAACATGAATAGATTTTGAAAACTTTATGCTAAGTGAAGGAAGTCAGACACAAAAGGTCATACATTGTATGATTTCATTTTTATGCACAGTCCACAAAAGGGGAATCCTTGTAAACAAAATAGATTAATGGTTGCCAGAATTAGGAAGAGGGGAAATAGTCTATAAGTGCTAGAGCGTATGGGATTTGTTTTTGGGTTATGAAAATGTTCTAAAATTAGATAGGGGTGTTGGTTGTACATATTTGCAAATATATTAAAAACCACTGAATTGTATACTTTATTTTTTTAAATTATATACTTTAAAATGTAAATTTTGTAGACTATAAAGTATGTGTCAGAAAAAAAAAAGAAAGAAATGGGGTGAATGTGAGCCCTTATTGAGCAGATAAGCCTTGAACCAACTATCTGGAAGTAACTATCTTTTAATCATCTGTTCAAGTATTATAGACATCAGTTTCCATGGTTTGTGGGTTTGTTTTGTTGCTTTACTTTTTCCCTTTTAAACAGTTATATTAGGGCATTAAAGAGGGCACTTGTGATGAGCACTGGGTGTTATATGTATGTGATGAATTACTAAAATCTACTCTTGAAACCAATAAGACACTGTATGTTAACTAACTTGAATTTAAATAAAATCTTGAAAGAAAAAAAAGTCTTACAGATGTACTTATGATAAGATTGGACCACTGAAATAAAACTATTACCAGTGGTAGATTTTGTGACAGTTAGAATTGACTTGAAAATTTAATCTTTCAGACACAGTTATATCATGTTTAACTTGATTCTACTCACAACTTACTACAGATACTGAGGAGAGATTTATGGTCTGGACAGTAGTGGTTTACATCTTTTTTTATTTAAAATTGTTTTAACATTAATTAATTAACTAAATAACTAATTAATTAATTTTTGAGAGAGAGAGACAGAGCACAAGTGGGGGAGGGGCAGACAGAGAGAGGGAGACCCAGAATCCGAAGCAGGATCCAGGCTCTGAACTGTCATCACAGAGTCCAATGCAGGGCTCAAACTCACAAACCATGAGATCATGACCTGAGCCGAAGTTGGATGCTTAACCGACAGAGCCACCCAGGTGCCCCAGTAGTGGTTTTCATCTTGAAGGATACAAAAGGTAATAAAGAGTAGCTGAGTATACATACAGGAATCATGGAATTACACAGGAGAGTCAGGTCAGGGCCTCTGCTTTATAAGTGAGGTTCCCATACCATCATCGTCAACAATAACAACAGCAACAAAAACAAAAACAATAACTATTGCAAGTAACTTATTAATAACCTAAAATAATTGCTATTAATATTAATAATAACCTATTAATAATAACTATTGCAATCTAATCTGTAACAGAATTGATATGGGATGGGTAAAATCTGGGAATAATTAGAAAGATTCAAATCCTTTTCATCTGGGCCTGATATTAGCATTAGAACTAGTCAAGAAGCAGGGATTAGAGAAATGGAGAAAACAATTGTTAATGGCCACAGTGTCTATGTAGAAAAGGGGAAAAGTTGGCATGGAAAAATTGTCTTAAAGCTGACATCAATTGCTCACATGTAATGCAACAAGTTGAACTGAGTTCCTACTAAATTGTTGATTATATAGACAAAACCACATAAAATTTGACTAAAAAATCTATGACTATTTGATACCTAAAATTAGCCTTGCTCTCTCCAGTTTTCAGGAACCATCTGAAAAACTATCTCAAATTCCAAGGAGGGAATATTGTCCAATTACTTTATATGTGGCCTAGTAGAATGATTGAAAAGGAAACACCTACCAGCGTATATAAGCAAAAGTCACAGGGAGCAGTGGGTTGGGGAGACCCTCTATTTGAGCAGGATTGGAGCCTAGTCCAGAAACACTTCCTAGTTTACAGAAGAGGACCTACAAAATCTCTAGATCTTCTTCTGATCATCTGAATGGCCATATTTGTTTGATGACCAGAGGGTAGAACAGAAGTAGTTATTTTGCTTTTCACTAAATATGTCCCCCTCTTTTACTTCTGGGCACATAAAATTATACTTCCCTGTCCATTTTAGATGAGCATAATCATCTGATTTTCTTTAGCTAATAATATGAGAGTAGAAGTGACATATATAACATTTAGATGGAAATTTTATAAACCAGTATGTGATTTTTATCAATATGCTAGTGTGTGATTTTTAAATATAGAACTTTAGTGTCTCTTCATAATTTTGGTAACTGCCTATTGTGACTTCTGGATTAATTTTCTAAAATATGTACATAATGTTTCCAACATACTTAATCCAACATTTACTGACAAAAGCTATTTATTTGGCTTTTTCCTATAAATAATTTGCTATGGTCTGAAGATATCCCCTTAAAATGAGTATGTTGAAATTCTAACGCCCAAGGTTACAAGATGGGGCCTTTGGGAAGTAATTAGGTCACAGGGATAGAGCACTCATGAATGGGATACCCTTATATGTAAGAGATCTCAGAGAGCTTCCTTGGGCCTTCTGCCAATGTAAGTATATAATAAGAAGTCAGCCCAGAAGAGGGCTCTCACTTGACCATGCTAACATGCTGATTTCAGACTTCCAGCCTCCAGAACTGTAAGAAATAAACTTCTGTACCAAAATCTGCGTTAGCCAGGTTTCTTCAGAGAAATGCAACTACTAGGATATATATGTGGATATATATGAGGAGATTTATTATAGGAATTGACTTACTCAGTTATGGAGGCTGTCCTATGTTCTGCTGTGGATACTGGAGAACCAGAAAAGCCAGTGGTATAATTCAGTCTGAGTCTGAAGGACTCACCTAATTAAAGTAAAAGCTATAAGATTTATTGAAATAGTAAAATCTAAGTTATTTACAAAAGATACAACCAAGACAAAAAATTATTGAATGAAGAGGAGGAAAAATTACACTATGGAAAAGAAAATTAAGGCGATATTATATCAACAAAAGGAAAAATTACACCATGCAAAAGAAAATTAAGGCAATATCATATCAACAAAAGAGTATTATATCAACAAAACACAAACTGTACAGCTCTTGGACTTATTAAAAATGTAACATAATGATGAAAAGAAAATCCACAATTAAAATATAATAATTGGGAATTCATATGTCTCCAAGTACCTAACAGGTAAACTCAAAATTTGCAAAACAACAGCTAATAGAATAGAAATTTGAAATGAAAGAAGTGACAATAATAATGGGAGATTTCAACAAACCTGTTTTAGAAATTGATAGGTTGGGGAAAAAAGTAAGAAAGAATACAGAATATATAAGCAACAACAACAACAAAACTGCACCATATATAGAATATACACTGGTTTTAAGCCTACATGGAACATTTATTAAAAACAAAATAACCACTGTCACTCCTGAATAACCAATAGGTTAGTGAAAAAAATCCAGTGCATCTAATAAGACTGAAAATACCATGTATCTAATTTGTGGTTTGAAGCTAATAAAGTACTTGTAAATTGATAGCCTTATGTTTATTTCTTAAAATCCAAAAAAGGCTGAAAATAAATAAGCTCAGGTTTTGATCCAGGAAGTAAAGCAAGGGAAAATAGAATAATTTCCAAGGGAGTTGAAGGGGCTAAATTGTAAGGAAAATGGCAGAAATTAATTAAATAGAAACCAAGTAGATGAATTAGCTTTATATGTCAAATATCTCTTTAAAAAACCCCAATCCTCAGTGTTGAATTTGAAAAAAACTAATCTCAGAACAATGTGCGTGCTATATTATTTGTGTTAAACATCAAATATATTATAATGTATACCTTTTATTGTTTCACGTGTAATATAGTCAGAAAAAAAAGAATGCTGGTACAACATAATGGAGATAGTGGTCACCTATGAGAGAGAAAGAAAAGAATGGGAATGTGAAGGGAATTAAGCAGGCCTTAACTTTATCTATATTGCTATATTCCTTGAAACAAATATGGAATGGTATTAGCGATAATTAATTTGGGGCACTGGGTTTTGAAGCATTTGTCGTATTATTTTCTTTACAAGTTTTATATAAATTATTGTATAAAAATTTATATTCAGAAATACAGAATATATGTAAAATATATATTAAAATGTCACGTGTATATTAAATAGTGCAAAATAAAAAAAGAAACGCAATGCAATTTAAGATCACTGTAGAGATGTTGTAACAGAGGAACTGAGAAGGCTAAATTTATAATATATTTTGAATGCCAATATTAATGTGAGTGGGAATAATAAGGTATATTTATCATAGGATGTTGTTATTGACTCTGTCTCATACCCCTTATCTAGCCAACTCATATCCAAATCCCATTGATTCTGTTGTATTCTTTTCCACAGAATTTATTACCATCTAACAAGCTATGTATATTACTGTTTTCCCCATTAATCTGTCTCTTCCACTTAGAATGTCCTCTTTGAGGAAAGGGATTTTTCTCTGTTTGGTAACTATTGTAATCTCCAGCACTATAACAATTCAGGAACATTGTAGGTATCAGTCAATATCTGGAGATTGAATGCATGAATTTTCAAGATTAAATCCTAAATATTGATGACTTGGGAAGGGAGAGGTGAGGGATAGGGAAGATGAATTGATAATTTGAAATTTCAAGCCTGGGTAACTAGGGTAGAATAGTGGGCCATCACTGAAATAGGGAGCTAACTCTTCTTTACAATACTTTTACTTCTGATGATATAAGTAATATTTGTTCATTGAACACAATTCAGAAGAGTATAAGAAAGGAGAAAATAATCATCACTCACAAATGCTCATTGTTGATCTTTGACATATTGCCGTAAGATTGAGATTATATGTATTCATTTTATGTCTGTTTTTGGCTTAACATTCTACCCTAAACACTTTTTCATATAATTATTTTTTAAAATATTTATTTTTGAGAGAGAAAGAGAGAGAGAGAGGGTGGGAAAGAGAGAGAGGGAGACAGAATCCCAAGCGGGCTCCACACTGTCAGTACAGAGCCTGATGTGGAGCTTGAACCCACGAACCGTGAAATCATTACCTGAGCCCAGATCAAGAGTCAGATGCTTAACCAACTGAGCCCCGCAAGCACCCCTCATGTAATTATTTTTGAGATTCTATTTATAATGACAGCATATTTTCCACTTTAAAAAATAAAAATGTATTTACATACTTTTTTAGTAGACATGTAACGTGTCTATTTTTCCACAACTAATACTACACTGAATATCCATGTGAATAAATTTTTGTTTCTATATAATCAATTTTTTATTCTTAGAAATAAAATTAGGAGTGAGAAGATAAAGATATTTCTAAGGCTCTTGAGGTGGGTTGTCAAACTATTTTCCAGAAAAATTTTACCATTTCACTCTGAACAAAATACCTTTTCATTTTCAAAATACCTTTTCATCAGGCTTAGTATGGAGTCTGATGTAGGGCTCGATCCTGTGACCCTGGATCATGACCTGAGCTGAAATCAGATGCTCAACCAACTGAGCCACCTAGACACCCAAATATATTTGCATTTTTGATAAGGAGATTAACTTTTTTTTTTCCTGATAGCTTTCTAATAAATACATAGTTTAAAGTGCTCGTTGCTGGTTTTTTCTCTCTCTCTCTCTCTTTTTTTTTTTTTTTTTCTGCATTTGCCTGCTGCATTGCATATAGGAAATTTTTTACCCTGTTGTATTTCCCCAGTTTTGTGTTCCTGTTGACTTTTAATATGATGTGTTTATCATAGAATTCTTTCATTTCTATGTAGTTAAACCAAGATATATCTTTCATTGTCTTCTACTCTGTTATGCTTGGAATTCTTTCCCATGGAGAGTTAAATACTAGCTTATATTTCTTCTATACAAATATTTTGGGGTTTTTTATTCGTTAATATCACCTAAAATTTAATTAAATTGTCTGTTACATGAAATAATATCTCAATAAGTTTTCACACCTTGCTTATATTTGATTGCAAAACCATTGCTTAGCAATTCCTCACTGTTTCTATTGCCACATTTCCCACATGCACAGAATACTTCTCAGCCTTTATTTCATCAATTTACTTTATTTCATCAATTTCCTATGTCAGTATCACATTAACTTTATTGTTATTATGACTTTATCATCTTTTAGCACTTGGTGAGCTTATTAAATCTTCATCACACTTTCTTTTCAATAGTTTTAAATTTTGGTCTTTAACATAATTTTGTCATCTTTGTAAAAAAAAAATACATAAATCTCATTGGCATTTTGACCAGGAACACATTAATTGCATAGATTGCTTTGAGTAGAATTAACCACTTTGTAGTCTCAGTCTTCCTGTTTAGGAAAATACCAATTATCTTCTTGTATCTGTACCAACTTCTATACTCCTCTGTCTTCACAAAAGTTCTGCACATTTCCTGGTAACATTATTCTAATGTTTTTTATGGTTTCTTTCCCTATCATACCACATTGCATTTTTACTAATGCAAACATCATAATGTAATTTCTTATTTTTAAAATAGTTACTATTTTAAAAATAATTTTACTAATGTTAATACATGTCATTTATTTTTTTTTAATTTTTTAATGTTTTTATTTATTTTTGAAGGAGAGAAAGAGAGAGAGAGAGCATGAGCAGGGGAGGAGCAGAGAGAGAGGGAGACACAGAATCAGAAGCAGGCTCCAGGCTCTAAGCTGTCAGCACAGAGCCTGATGTGGGGCTCGAACCCACAAACTGTGAGATCATGACCTGAGCTGAAGCCGGACACAACCGACTGAGCCACCCAGGCACCCCCATGTCATTTATTAATATTAGAATCACTATTAAAAATATATTATTTAGCATGGGATTTATTTAGGACAGTATTTTTAATTATTGTCATCTAACTCATCCTGAAAATATTCTTGTGCCATAAAGCTACTGACATCCAGCCAAAAAGCTGGTTTCTACATGGTAGGCCCTTACACCTACGTGATGCTCAACCTTCTCAGTAGCTTCTGTTTGGTCCTTTGTCTTTTTCTATTTCTCAATATTCCTGCTCAGAGAAAAGGCCTTGACATATCTTTTTCTTGTAAGGAAATAGCAAGAAAAATGGCTTTACCCTAGCTATAGGGATATTCTGGGGACGACACAGGTAAGAATTCTTTTTTCATTTTAGTTCACTGATAAAGCAATATATCAAGACACCATTGTTTCCTTTAAAAACATCTTGTTAAACATGAAACTCTTTGAAACCTGAATGCATTTTATCTTTTTGCATCATTCTGATGAATCTTACATTTTAAATATCCTTTTTAATATAAATAATCCATGTTGACACAAGACATATGGCTAGGAGAATAACTGTGTGAGACAGTATGAGACACATGTGCTTCAGTTAAAGCTGTAGACCATTTTTATGTGAATGTGTTTTTTTCATATACAAGAATGGGTATCCAGAATTCTAATCCAACATTCTATAGTTTCCCCAAGGAGACCAGGCCTAAAGAAGCCATCTGTCCTGAATGTAATGCCTGACAAGTGTGTAGGTAAAAAGTAATTTCTATGTGCTGCTTGTAAAATCACTTAATTTACTTATGATCATATATCATTTATGTTGGTTGCCTTTTTTAAAAAGTGCAGACTTCCACTGGGAAGAGAGGAAGTGATAGGTTAGAGAATGAAAGTGGAAAAGCTCCTGAAATATTTTACAACTGTAGGGGTATATATTAATCTAGGGAGAAGTCTAAAATAAGAACTGAGGGTTCAAATTTTAATATTTTCCTATAAGGCTACGCCACACAATTTATTTGGATATCTAACTATATTTCGTGCTGCAGTCTTAATTTATATAGGAATTTGGTGTATTCAAAGAATGAAGGTTTTATAAATGATATAAAGAATTGTCAATAAAATGATTTTTAAAACTTTTAATGATTAGTGGTTTATGGGTTCTGGGTTAGAATGAAAGAGTGGGCAGTTGCGATTTTCCATCCCTACTTAAATCCCTAAAAATGCCAAATAGTTATAAACAAAAAGTACATCAAATAATATGCTACTTGATTTTGACTGAATATTGGCAATATTATTCAAAATTTTTTATACAAAAATTTCAATAAAGAAATATTAACTATTTTATTTATTATTTTTCACATTTTAATTTAAATTCTAGTTAGTTAACATAAAGCATAATATTAGTTTCAGGAATAAAATTTAGTGATTCGTCACTTACATCCCACACTCAATGCTTGACTATACAAATCCCTCCTAAACCCATCACCTGTTTAATTCATCCCCCTACTCAGTAACCCTCAGTTTGTTCTCTATAGTTAAGAGTCTGTTTCCTGGTTTGCCTCTCTTTTTTTTCCTCTATGTGCATCTGGTTTGTTTCTTAAATTCCACATATGAGTGAAATTGTATGGTATTTGTGTTTCTCTGACTGACTTATTTCAGTTAGCCTAATACTCTCTAGCTCCATCCATGTCATTGCAAATGACAAGGTTAATTCTTTTTTATGGCTGAGTAATATTCCATTGTATGTAAATGTGTATGTATGTATATATATATACCACTTCTTTATCCATCAGTCAATGGACATTTGGGCTCTTTGCATAATTTGGCTATTGTTGATAATGCTGCTATAAACATTGGGGTGCAAGTACCCCTTCAAATCTGTATCTGTGTCCTTTGGTAGTAAACACCTAGTAGTGCAATTGCTGGGTCATAGGATAGTTCTATTTTTAACTTTTTGAGGAACCTCCCTACTGTTTTCCACATTGGCTGCAGCAGTTTGCATTCGCACCAACAGTGCACAAGTGTTCCTTTTATTTTTTTATTTTATTTTTTTTAATTTTTTTTTTTTAACGTTTATTTATTTTTGGGACAGAGAGAGACAGAGCATGAACGGGGGAGGGGCAGAGAGAGAGGGAGACACAGAATCGGAAACAGGCTCCAGGCTCTGAGCCATCAGCCCAGAGCCTGACGCGGGGCTCGAACTCACGGACCGCGAGATCGTGACCTGGCTGAAGTCGGACGCTTAACCGACTGCGCCACCCAGGCGCCCCGTGTGTTCCTTTTAACTCCATGTCCTTGCCAACACCTGTTGTTTCTTGTGTTGTTAATTTCAGTCATTATGACTGGTATGAGGTGATATCTTATTGTAGTTTTGTATTTCCCTGATGATGAGTGACGCTGGGCATCTTTTAATGTGTCTGTTAGCCATCTGGATGTCTTCTTTGGAAAAATGTCTATTCATGTCTTCTGCCCTTTTTTTAAACAGAATTTTTGTCTTTTGAGTGTTCAGTTTGATAAGTTCTTTACAGATTTTAGATGCTAACCCTTTATCGGGTATGTCATTTTGCAAATATCTTCTCCCATTCCATAGGTTGCCTTTTAGTTTTGTTGATTGTTTCTTTTGCTCTACATAAGCGTTTTATTTTGATGAAGTCCCAATTGTTTATTTTTGCTTTTGTATCTCTTGCCTCAGGAGATATATCTAGAAAGAAGTTGCTACGGCTAATGTCAAGAGGTTACCGCCTGTGTTATCCTGTAGCATTTAAATGGTTTCATGTCTCACATTTAGGTTTCATTCGTTTTAAATTTATTTTTGTGTGCAGTGTAAGAAAGTGGTCCGGTTTCATTCTTTTGCATGTTGCTGTCCAGTGTTGCAACACCATTTGTTGAAGAGACTGGCTTTTTTTCCATTGGATATTCTTTCCTGCTTTTTCAAAGATTAGTTGACCATATAGCTGTGGGTTCATTTCTGGGTTTTTGTTCTGTTCCATTGACCTATGTGTCTGTTTTTATGCCAGTACCATATTCTTTGATCACTACAGTTTTGTAATATAACTTGAAGTCTGGAATTGTGATGCCTCCAGCTTTGCTTTTCTTTTTCAAGGTTGCTGTGGCTATTAGGGCCTTTTGTGTTTCCATATTAGGGCCTTTTGTGTTTCCATATTAGGGCCTTTTGTGTTTCCATGTGTTTAGGATTGTTTATTCTAGCTCTGTGAAAAATGCTGCTGGTATTTTGAAAGGGATTGCATTAAATGTATAGATTGCTTTGTGTAGTATAGACATTTAGCAATATTTTTTTCCAATCCATGAACATTCAATGTTTTCCCATTCCTTTGTGTCATCTTCAGTTTCTTTTATCAGTGTTTTATAGTTTGTAGAATCCAGATTTTTTACCTCTTTGGTTAGGTTTATTCCTAGGTATCTTATGGTTTTGGTGCAATTGTAAATGGGATCTATTCCTTGATTTCTCTTTCTGATGCTTCATTATTGGTGTATAGAATGCAACAGATTTCGGTATGTTGATTTTGTATCCTGGGACTTTACTGAATTCAGTTTTAGCAATTTTTTGGCGGAGTCTTTTAGGTTTTCTATCTAGAGTATCATGTCATCTGTAAATAATGAAAGTTTCACTTGTTCCTTGCCAATTTTGATGCCTTTTATTTTTGTTGTTGTTGTCTTATTGCTGCGGGTAAGACTTCCAGTTCTATGTTAAACAACTGGTGAAAGTGAACATCCCTGTCTTGTTCCTGACTGTAGAGGAAAAGCTGTCAGTTTTTCCCCATTGAGTATGTTACTCGCCAGGGGGTTTTCATATATGGCCTTTATTATGTTGCAGTATATTCCTTCTATCCCTACTTTTTTGAGGGTTTTTATCATGAATAGGTGTTGTACTTTGTCAAATGCTTTTTCTGCATCTATTGAGAGGATCATATGGTTCTTATCCTTTCTTTTTATTAATGTGTTATATCATATTGAGTGATTTGAAAATATCGAACCACCCTTGCAGCCCAGGAATAAATTCCACTTGATTGTGGTGAAGGATTCTTTTAATGTACTATTAGATTTATTTGCTAGTATTTTGTTGAGAATTTTTGCAAGCATGTTCATCAGGGATATTGGCCTATAGGTCTCTTCTTTAGTGGCATCTTTGTCTGGTTTTGGAATCAGGGTATTGCTGGCCTTGTAGAATGAGTTTGGAACTTTTCCTTCCATTTCTGTTTTTTTGGAATAGTTTGAAAAGAGTATGTATTAACCCTTCTTCAAATTTTTGGTAGAATTTACCTGTGAAATTAAATATTTTCTCTAAAGTTTATTTTATCTGAGTTCTGAACTTTCTATTTTATTCCCTTGGTTTACTTGGAACTGAAGAATATACTTTATTGAGCTCAAAGTTTCATTGAACATTATTTCCTTATAGCCTATTAACATCCAAACATACAACTCTTGACAGTTGTATATTTTTGGAGGAAACTTAACTTATGTTTTGTCTAATACTTTAGTAGTCATATATTAACATTAGTGATGATCAGTCACTAATAAGATCACAGCTCTTAGATCTTTCTTGTCTCTCCTTTCTCTCTGTTATCCCACCATTTTCCTTAGCATGGTCACTATTTCCCAAATGTAAATAGTAGTTTCACACTACAAACCTTTCAAAGTTTGCTTCAATTCTAATTACAGAACATTTACAGAAAATGGATCTCTATTGACTATTTAGTTAGGCTTATTTGAAACTTTTTTAGTTGTTTAGTTTTAGAGTGGTATTATTTTCCACAGATATTTTAAATTAATGTAGTCTGGTAATTTAATGCAACTATACTAACAGGAATTCAACCCATGGACTTGGAGGAGAGATATTAAGATTAAATTTGAAGAATACATATCAATCTTTGAGTGGATCATAAGTAAGAGAAGGGAATTCAAGCAATGGTACATTGTATTTGTGTGATAATTACATGTGTATCTATAATAAGTTAAAAAATAACAACACTTAGGTCATTGATAAGTTTCAGTGATGTTTAATGATCTCTTCTTTCCACTATTAGGCTGGAATGAAGTTTGAATCACTAGTTGTGTAGCTAAAGATGTCATAGTCTGAAGTCCTTTGATTAAGAAGTACTTATTGTAGAGAAATATTCTGTCTGACATGAAGCATTTGTTTGGCCATTTTCCTTCTCAGTTCTTTTCCCTGCATGTTAATACAACCTCTCCCCTGTTCCCTCCCTCACTTATGTCTTATTTTTACATCAATGCTGGAAGGCCCTTCTGCCTGTAACAGAGGCAAACTGGGCAGGCAGTCAGCTCCAGAGGGGCTGGCCAGCTGTGTCACCTCTGATCTCCCTCATCTGCTTGACTGTGAACTTTGGATAGGAGTTCTGCTGCATCGCACTGAGTTCTGTAAGTGTCATCCCTTAAGAGCATCCACTGAGGAAACCAAGCTGAGAAAGGCATTTATTGTATAGCACAAATTAATATACCACCTCTCTCCTCTTGGCAATGACACTTTAATGGCAGATGGTCTCTACCAATGTATCATCATCAGATTACTGATAAAATCTTTTATTAACATGAAGGAGACAATACATTTAAGATTTAAATATTTTATTCATTTATCAATCTCTACAGCAGGGAGGAGTCAAATGATTAACTCTATAAAAGTTTCATTCTAATCTCATGTATTTGATTAAAGGAAATAAGTATAACTATAACCGTTTTTTAAAAAAAAGATGAAATTATGGTTTCTAAAGCATTGCGTTAGTCTGAATTATGCATTGTATGTATAATTAAAAGCAGAAAGTATAGTTAAAAATTGTAATTTCTTTGCCAATTTTCCACTTCTCAGCTCATTCCCATATTGCCTTAAATTTCCTGAAATATGGGAAAATCTCTTTCCTCAGAAGACGTTAGAATCAGATTGCTGGAAGGACAAGAAGGCATGTGGACTTTGAAGGCAAAGTTGCTTGCCACAGGAGAGGAGAAAAAAAGAACATAAAGTAAGCAACCCTATAGCTTAAAATGTTGGGGGTCATTTGGGACCCGTAATTACTTGGGCAGGGTTGTATCATTATACTTTCCATGCTGATTAAAATTTGTGCTCTTTGGTTAATATTGCAGAGTATCCAGAACAGTGAATATGTTTCACAATTTGCCATCCCTTTTTAGGTACTGTTAGAGTGATAAGTTTGGGGAGTTTTGATAGTTACAAGGGCTGCAAATCTCCTGCCCAACATGCAGTTCTTGTGCTAAGGGAGACTGGCTGTCTCCGATCCATACTTGGAGCTTCTAAAGTATTTACATCAGAGTATAATAGAGTCAGAGTGACAGCTTTGGTTGGCAAATACCCTCAATTCTCGACAACTTGAAACTATATGGCACTAGAGGACAAATACCACAATTTTCACAATTACATAATTAAAAAAAATACAGCCCTTTCTTATTCTAGGGAAGTGAGGTTGCTAATCATAAACAGTTTAAAATATTTTAATGTTTTAGCATAGCTAAATGTATACTGTGGCCAAGTACCTTTTAATGTTAAAACTGCATAGGATAATTTTTAAGATTAAACAATTGTCGTGGGGATTCATACATTTGTTAAAGTAGCGTTGTGAAACAGAAGGCCTGAGCATCCTGATGACTCAATTATTTTATTTGTTGCTCTGTCCTGTTTTTAGTTACATCCAGAGAACTAAACTGAGCTGGTCTCTGATAGACATTTTACTCTCCCTAAAGAAAGACATGAATCAAACTGATCTGCTCCAAAGTACAGGGGTGATTTTAGACATAGAATTCCACTCTCTGGTTATATTTTATTTGTATAATTATATAGTTTTGATGATTTGCTCCAGCTCTACATTCTGCTATCTTATATAATTGCTGGGTGGCAGTGATTATATGACATGTAATGGTGAGAATAGTGACACTAAATCTGGTATGTTTCTGAGGATTCTCTTTTTCCAGGAAGGCAGGGAACCATATTTCCTGCCGATTATGACAATATGAATGACCGAGTAGCTGAGATGACTCTTCCACATTTACCTATATTGTAAAGTCATAACTAAATTTGGTTATAAATTTGTAGATGGCAAATTATGAACTTGAAAATCCATTTACTTTTACTCTAAACTTTGGAAGTAGACCATGTGCCTCCAAGATATAATCCCTGGGACTTTCTATAATTTATCTTTAAGGTGTCCTGTGTTTCTGTGTTACCTCCCCCCAAATCCCTGTAACATTCTGGTGGAAATAATGAACAAAAGAAGTATCTTCTAGAATTAGATCACATGGTCTTTAGGTTTTATATACACCAGTAAAGACACAGTAAAAATACCAACTCTTTACAAATAATTTGATATGGAGAAACAGTTTCCTTTTTAAAATGTTTATTTTAAATTATGAAATATTTAAAAATGAAGTTGTCCAAATGCTGTAAGAGCATCTTTAAGCATGCAACCTTGATGAAACAAATACCAACATTTTGCTGTTTACTACTACAGTTTCCTATTTATTTTTATTCAAGTGTAATATGGTATTATATCAGTTTCAGATGTACAATATGATTCAACAATGGTATACATTTCTCAAAGCTCCCTAAAATAAACATACTCTTTAAAAAAATTTAATGTTTATTTATTTTTGAGAGAGAGGGGGACACAGAATCCGAACCAGTCTGCAGGCTCTGAGCTGTCAGCACAGAGCCCGACATGGGGCTCAAACTCACAAACCATGAGATCATGACCTGAGCCAAAGTCAGACGCTTAACCAACTGAGCCACCCAGACTTCCTGTAAAATAAATATACTCTTAATCCCCATTTTAAAGGAACCCTCTCCACATGACGTTGGATTGATTCTTCACAACATGGCCATCTCAGGGTTGTTAGATTTCATATATCATGACCTAGGGCTCCAAAAGTGAGTGTCCAGACAGAATCCAGTGAAAGCTGCATCACTGTCCTACTTTGAGAAGTCACACAACTTCGTTCTCTTGGTTACAAGTGAGTCACAAGCTTTCTCAGTGTCAAGAGACCTTATATCTCTATAAGAAGACATTGTTCCCTCTAGTCAAAGATTAATTATACTCTTATCATGTGTAGAATACACTCTACTCTCCCAAGACTCCCCAAACCTCTTATCTCATTATAACATCAGGTTTAGGCTTAAGATGCAGGATTGCATCACCTAAGTCAAGTTCAGGTGTCGGTAAGGTTTTTCAGGTGTTGTTCCTTTAGTACAATTCCTTTACTGAAGTTCCTCTTGATGTAAAGACTTTTGAACTAAAGAGACAAGATTGCCATCCATACATCCAATGTACAGTGGTAACGCAAGTATCAGATGATTGCAATGGAAACTCTTGTTCAAAAGGTATGATGCACATAGCAGTCTTGGTCCAGAGCAATTGTAAAATTTATGTAAGCACATTTTTCCAGTTTCTGGATTAGGGTTTAGTCCTACTCTCTGTGAGCTTTTCTCTGCAGCTATTGCCCCCATACTCTAAGTCATCCTTCTTTTTCTGTATTAAATGGTCCATGGTTGCAACTTGCATATCTTTCTTAGCCTGCTTTCTGTAGAAAAAGGCTAGAAGTCCAAAGCTTTCTTTTTATTTTGTACTACTTCTATTCCTTTTAGTTGAATTTGATAATATTTATACGAGTATAATTCTTATAAAATATTGTGACTTACTGGATATTCATTTGATTTTTTTCCCCCTAAAGACTAACTTTGGAATACATCATGCATTCTACTGTTTTTGTTTTCTAATTCATTATGCTTTTATCTTTACTAAGTCATTCATTTTGCTTTCCTTAGGCTTATATTACAGTTTTTTTTCTTTTTTTAACATAAGTATTTTAAGGTATATATTTTCCTTGGATCAGTTGTTTTGCTGTAGTCTTTATATTTTCTATTCATATATATTCTGCAACTTGGGTTTGGGTTACCTCTTTGACTTGTGATTTACATAAGGTACACTTATTTTTTTAAATTTTCTTTTTTGAAATTTCCAGAAATAGAATTTTTTCTGATTTTGTAACTGTCAATTGTTAACTTCCTAAAAATCCACCAGAAAACCTGATGGTAAAGCAAAGCTAAGTTTGTATGACCTACTGCAGTAAGAGAGAACGCCATCTTGATATAACCTTTGTACTATATTAGAAGGAAGAAATCACAAAGGGGATTTGTACAGGTTTTCAGTTCTGGGTTCTAGTGGTATAATAAGGTAGGTCTTTCAGGGTGGGGAAATTATTGGAGTTGGTCGAAGTTCAGAACATAATGATTTAATATTAGTGGATACAATGAAGTGAGTCATGAAGAAGGTCTTGATAAGTAAACTATTGTTCGATAGGTAAGATATTTGCCTTTGTAAGTATTCTGCTATAATGATACAAAATTTATTTGTCCCAGTGAGTTAACTAGTTGCTTGGACAAATTAGTTTGCTGGAATTTTGAATTACAGAAGCAAACAGTAATGTTTGGTTTACAGCTTTATCTTCCTGATTAATAATTTCTTGGTACAAATAGCAAGTCAAACAGGTGGCCTCTGTTTTCATCTGACAATTAAGATAGGTGGAATTGGGTGATCTTGGTTTTTATTATTGGCATATAATTTTATCATATTGTTTTCAGAAAATATTAACTATGTTATTTCCATATTCTTGGCATTTAACCTACTATAGTCTGCTTTTTTTCTGTCTACATGGCATTTCTTAGAAATTTAATCTGTTATTTCAAGTCCTATTTATATTTTGGTAACCGTGAAACCTTTATCTCCAAAGTGTGTCTTCTGATTTAATTATTTACTCATTCACTGGCAATCATCTATTAAGTGCTTATTAGGGTTATTTTACTACTGATTGAATTATGAACTTGCATCTCCAGTTAGACATTTCTATTCTACCTGGATTTTTGAAATGGATTCTTTTCCTAAATTAATTTTTTTGAGTTAATGGCACTATTATATCACTTACATTCAAACACTTAAGTTATCTTTGATTCATCTTTGTTCTTCTTTACTATTAAATCTATTACTGTTCCTTCTAAATATCATTTTACTCTCTCCAGTCCTAATGCCACAATCCTTGATCAGCATTTATTATCTTGCACCTAGACTTTCCATAATAGCCTTCTTTTTTTTTTTTTTATTAATTTTTTTTTTCAACGTTTATTTATTTTTTGGGACAGAGAGAGACAGAGCATGAACGGGGGAGGGGCAGAGAGAGAGGGAGACACAGAATCGGAAACAGGCTCCAGGCTCTGAGCCATCAGCCCAGAGCCTGACGCGGGGCTCGAACTCACGGACCACGAGATCGTGACCTGGCTGAAGTCGGACGCTTTACCGACTGTGCCACCCAGGCACCCCTCCATAATAGCCTTCTAATTGAACCACCTAACTCTATAGACTTTTCAGTCTCCCTAATTCTGATTTACACCAAAGTCCATTTTAATCAGCCTTCTCATAAAGGGCCAAGATAGTTTGGCTTTGGTTCCCTTTCAAATATCAGTCCCCTGCATAAAGTCACTATTTCATATTAACAGGTCTACTTACCAGCTCTCAAACAATCTTAGACTTTCCAGTCTTTGCCTGGTTTTTAAGAGGATGCAGTAAAAGCTGGCTATTAATGACAACTTGAAAATCATCTTTTCACACTCTTCTTTGAATTACATTTATACTTCAGGCTATAACCCAATATTGTTTTATTTTGTTCCTCAATTGTTAAAACTCTGGTCATTGAGAACTCACATTCTTCTTTGGCATATCCCCATAAATCTGTGTGTGTGTGTGTGTGTGTGTGTGTGTGTGTGTGTGTGTGTGTCTGTGTACTAAAAGATGCTTCATCTTAGCTTGTATATTCCTTGTCCCAGTCCTAGAATCAGCATTTCTTTAAGTAGCCATGTTTGTTTGTTTATTTGTTTTTTAATTGGAGCATGCCATTAGAAGCCAAGGTCTGGGTGCAAGGTGTGCTTGATGCTACCGGGATGTATTTCTTTTATGTCCTTTACTGAAACAGAGCAAAGAAATATGTATCTATAAATACTTATATATGTAACCATCTGTGTGTGTATATTAAACTAAATATGAGTTCTTTTGTCTCCAACAGTAATCCATAACTACAGGAATCATTCTTGGCTTCTCTGTTTGCTTATCTGTATATTTCTGTTCCAACAGTTAGAAACCTGACTCCTATCATCAGCCATCCATTTAATTAAATATTAAATTCTAGTATACATGTATAGCAGTTTCACAATTGTTAACCCCATGCATGTGTAAAACAACTTCATCAGTTAGAATATATTGATTATGTGCAATTTCTTTTGCATTTAGTCTTACAGACTCCATTAATTTCTACACTTACTTAGGTCAGTATCTTTTTCACTAACCCCTTCAGTGAGATTGTTTCATACACTTGTAATACAGTTAGATTCTCTTGACATTCCTTCTTGGAATCCCCTGATTTCTGAAATGATTTTTTTTTTAAATTTGCATAAATTAAGGTTCATTCTTTGTGCTGATTCAAATCCATTCAAGTTGAATGGATTTTGACAGTCATGTGTCCACAATTACTGTATCATATAGTTTCACTGCCCTAAAATATTCCCTGTGCTTTATCTCTTCAACCTACCCTCTTTTCCCTGAACCCCCTGAATATATTGGTATTTTTATTGTCTCTATAGTTTTTCCTTTTCCAGAATGTCATACAATTATAACTGGAGTCTCATAGTGTGTAGCTTTTTCAGACTGTTATTACTTAACAATATTCTTTTTAAAATTCATGTATTTTTTTGTTACTTGATAGCTCATTTCTTTTTTTTTTTTTTTTTTTAATTTTTTTTTTCAACGTTTATTTATTTTTGGGACAGAGAGAGACAGAGCATGAATGGGGGAGGGGCAGAGAGAGAGGGAGACACAGAATCGGAAACAGGCTCCAGGCTCCGAGCCATCAGCCCAGAGCCTGACGCGGGGCTCGAACTCACGGACCGTGAGATCATGACCTGGCTGAAGTCGGACGCTTAACCGACTGCGCCACCCAGGCGCCCCATAGCTCATTTCTTTTTATTGCTAAATAATATTTGGTTGTAAGGATGTGCCTCAGTTGTTTACCCATTCACCTATTCAAAGATATCTTAGTTATTTCTGTTTTTTGGCAGAGTTTTGTGTGGTATAAAATTCCAAACCAGATGGGTAAATATCTAGGAGTAAGTGTTGAGCTGTATGGTAAGATTATGTTTAGCTGTGTACAGAACTATCAAATTATCTTCTAAAATGGCTGCACCTACTTCACATTTTTTAAGAGAATAAATTCTTTCAATAATTTTTCCAAATTACCTTTGTGACAGAGTAAGTCATAAAATATTTATGGTGTAGTGGTTAATTGCACAGGCTCTGGAACTACAATGTTTGGGTTCAAGTCTTGATTCTACCATTTATTAAGTGTTTGACTTTAAGCATATTGGGTAATCTCTCTGTAGAGAAAATCTCTCAGTTTTCTTTCCTGTAAACTGAGAATTATCACCTAGATATTAGGATTAAATTAAATAACATGAATTTGGCAAGAGTAAGATGTTAATCTGTTGTCCTTTTTGTTTCAGTGCTTTGGTTTAGATTTATTTGAAATGACTTCCCTGCTTTTCCTCATTTCCCTCTTCCCCAACCACTCAGGAGGACAACTAGATTTTTATTCCTAAAGTGTAGCTTCTTATAGGTGGTAGCAAAAAAGACATAGTAGCTTTTTGTTTCAGAGTCATTAAGGAAATTAAATGGATTATTTAAGAGTGGAATCCACCCTAAAGGAGGTTGAGGGGAGAGTGGTCTAAACTCAGAAGTGCTAGACTTGAGGGCAGGCACACCACTGACTGACCTACACAAGGTTTCTGTGTAAATTAGAAAAAGTCTCACTCTCTGGAAAAATGTAGTCCAGACCCAAGGCACAATGCTTAGCCAGAGGAGCAGAGCTGTATTTCAGCTCTCCCACCTACAACCTAAGCTGAGTTATATTGTGCAGTTCATACACTACATAACTTAATATTAGCTCTGCCTGGGGGATGGGAGAGAGGACTGTGGGTCCATATAGGGAAGCACATGGACCAAGTCCATTGGAGCACAGCATCTCAGAAGTTCTTGGACATCCATCCCAGGGAATGCTATGAGATAATGAGAAAGGGTGAGTCACTAAGCACTGGGCTTTGCAAAAGAATTATGCTACTATTGAAAACGATCAGTCAACATAGGGATCATGTTGTCCTAGACAGAAAGCTAAGCACATGAGAAACATTGCAGACAAAATTACAAAGTGGACACATAATGGAAAACCAATGTCTGAAGCACTGAGTCACCATGTTCAGAAAAGGTAAGGTTGGTTATAGTCTGAGAAACTTCTGTGATACATCTAAGTTCTTAAGACTCTCCTAGAAAAATGAAAGGTCCTCCCAAGGAATGATTAATTGGAATTCCTATAGACTTTAGAGAATGAAAGTATATGATTTGGAAAACAAAAATAAATGGGACACTTCTTTCACCCAAGCATTGGACCTTGCTGTAAATAAAATATAGACATACGTGTTTTAAGCAGAATGTAAGAATCAAATTTTATAGCATTTATCTGTACAGACAAATTGAGTTCTACTTGAACTCTCATTTGGCATCTTCCAACATATTGTTATTTCCAAGTTACTGGGATCCTTTCTTTAGGCTTGTTCAGTGGGAAGTGTGATGCAAATGTTTTCAGATGATTCACCTCCCTTTGTAAGTGATTTCTTAGTTTTTTGACTTTCCGGTTGGGAGTCTGTCAAAACAAGGGTTGTCTCATGGATTGTCAGAGGGTGAAGAGAGTACATGTAGAACACATGGGATATTTTTTCTATAAGGTAATCAGACACCCAACTCTACCTGAAAGTGTCAGGAATCCTATTATTCCCATGATCTATTTTTAGTTCTATTATTTTTTTAATGGGAAACATTTTATCTCATTTTAGTCAAAGACACTTAAATTTTTAAAAATTTTTACTTTGGGGTATTTACTCCCCATTAGATTGCCAGGATAAATATCTGTCATTATATTCACAGATTATTACTCCTCTGGACAGTAGACATGTAAAAGTCTAGCTTGTTATTGGTGCCATAGAGCTTTTTGCATAAATCTTTAAATATATCTCTTTGGGAAGACATATGTTTAGCCAGCCAGGAGCCCTGATGTTCTGTGGGCAACTCTGTAGCAGGGATATATAAGTTGTGAAAGCTGTACAATTTTCTCCTTTTGTATGATTTACTCTTTTTTTTTTTTTTTTAATTTTTTTTTCAACGTTTATTTATTTTTTTGGGACAGAGAGAGACAGAGCATGAACGGGGAAGGGGCAGAGAGAGAGGGAGACACAGAATCGGAAACAGGGTCCAGGCTCCGAGCCATCAGCCCAGAGCCTGACGCGGGGCTCGAACTCACGGACCGCGAGATCGTGACCTGGCTGAAGTCGGACGCTTAACCGACTGCGCCACCCAGGCGCCCCCGTATGATTTACTCTTTGGGGCAAGAGTGTAACCCTCTTATATTCTACAATCTAGATCTACAATCTAATGATATATAAGCCCAGTCAGTTAATTAAAAAATTAGTTTGGTTGCTATGCATTTTCTCATCACTATGAAAAATCATGTCCTCTTACAGGGAGGTTTTGACATTAGATTTGATTTCTTAGCACAATACACAGATTCAGCATTATATGTGAAAATGCTTAGTACGTATCAGCCTTTATATCCATGTTATACTGTGAATGTAGCTTGTTATTTGTAAAACATCTAATGAACCTGTGAGATATGGGACATTTGCAGATAATTCTGTAATATAACTGTACAGAGGTAATATTTATTGACCAGGGACTGATTCCCAAATAGTGCTGTTTTGGGAACATTACGGAGAAAACCCTTGTACAGAATTTCAAAACTTAATCATTTAGCACTGACCAAATTATACTGGGGATTGATTATATTTGATTGAAAACCCATCTGTTCTTATCAGATAACACTGTATTTTACTGCATGCGGTTAGAAACATACTGAGAAGAATGTTTCAAAGTTTTGCTTACTATCTTCTATGTGTTCACAAATTCACCATTTTAAATTACCTGTATGAACTGAGTCACCCATACAAAACAGGTCCCTTTTCCCAATTACAAATAATTCATACAAGTAGATGCTTGTGAACCTTTAGGATAAGTGGTAATTAGCTAGGCTAGGACAATGCAGAAGAGTGTATATGTAGGTGAAATAACATTTAGGCCTAGATACAGGCAAGAGGAACACATGTATTTAAGAAGCACAAATTCTACACTGACTTCAAAAATCTTTTATAAAGCAAACTGGGAATCAGTTTAGTACAGGGATAGAGTCTTGGATTAGAAGAAATAGTTTTCAGTTCTAATACCACCTGTGATTCACTTAGTCAATAATTTTGTAATGAACATACAGTATGTGTCAGAACTTGTGCCGAATTCTAGGAATCCCATATTGAATAAAGCAGTCAGTCCCTACTCTCAAGAAATCACAATCTAATAGGGGATATAGACAGAATCCCCACATATGTTGGGGATCTTAGTTCTCCTTCAAAGCCTCCTGAGTTACCTGAGAATTCCCCAGAATGTCTCATATGTGTTCACAGAATCCTTCAGTGTTCTCCTTTGGGTTCTTGCAAAGATACTTCTGGCTAGTGCCTGACACTGAGAGAGGTGCCTCCACATGAATGCTATCTTCCCAGTGTTCAGTTTCTCATATTCTCAGCCCTGAAAAATCCTTGAGCTATCATCTTCAATAGAATATAAAACATATCCTGAGCCCTGTCTCTGTCTTTGTCACCCGAACTCCCAAGCAGTGCTGCTTATGCCCTGGGGCTCGTAACATTCTGTCTGATTCAGTCCCTGAGGACAGGCTGGGGAAAAGATGTGTATTATGTTCTCCCTTTCCCTCTATTTCCTCTCCCTGATTTATTTTTTTAAAATATAGTTTATTGTCAAGTTACCTAACATACAGTGTATAGAGTGTGCTCTTGGCTTTGGGAGTAGATTCCCATGATTCATCACTTACATAAGCACCAAGTGCTCATCCCAACAAGTGCCCTCCTCAGTGCCCATCATCCATTTTCCCCTCCCCCCCACCAACCCACAGTTTGTTTTCTGTATTTAAGAGTCTCTTATGTCTTGACTCTCTCTTAGTTAGTAACTATATATTTTTTTCCTTCCCTTCCCCCATGGTCTTCAGTTAAGTTTTTCAAGTTCCACATATGAGTGAGAACATATGATATTTGTCTTTCTCTGACTTATTTCACTTAGCATAATACTCTCCAGTTCCATCCATGTTGTTGCAAATGGCAAGATTTTATTCTTTTTCATTGTTAAGTAGTATTCCATTGTGTGTGTGTGTGCGCACACGCGCACATGCACACACACATGCACACACCACATCTTCCTTATCCAGTCATCAGTTGATGAACATTTAGGCTCTTTCCATAATTTGGCTATTGCTGATAGTGCTGCTATAAACATTGGGGTACATGTGCCCCTATGAGTCAGCACTCCTGTATCCTTCAAATAAATTCCTAGTAGTGCTATTGCTGGGTCATAGAGTAGTACTGTATTTAATTTTTTGAGGAAACTTCAAACTGTTTTCCAGAGTGGCTGCACCAGTTTGCATTCCCACCAAGAGTGCAAGAGGGTTTGCCTTTCTTCACATCCTTGCCAACATCTGTTGTTGCCTGAGTTGTTCATGTCAGCAACTCTGACTGGTGTGTGGTGGTATCTTAATGTGGTTTTGATTTGTATTTCACTAATGATGAGTGATATTGAGCATCTTTTCATGTGTCTGTTGGCCATCTTGATGTCTTCTTCGGAAATGTGTCCATTCATGTGTTTTGCTGATTTCTTCACTGGATTATTTATTTTTTGGGTGTTTAGTTTGGTAAGTTTTTATAGATTTTGAGTAGTAACTCTTTATCTGATAGGTCATTTGCGAATATATTTTCCCATTCCATTGGTTGCCTTTTAGTTTTGTTGATTGTTTCCTTTGCTGTGCAGAAGCTTTTTATGTTGATGAGGTCCCGTAGTTCATTTTTGCTTTTATTTTCCTTGCCTTCAGAGACATGTCGAGTAAGAAGGTGATGTGGCCAAAGTCAAAGAGATTGTTGCCTGTTTTCTCCTCTAGGATTTTGATGGTTTTCTGACTGACATTTAGGTCTTTCATCCATCTTAAGTTAATTTTCGTGTATGGTATAAGAAAGTGGTCCAGTTACATTCTTCTGCATGTTGCTGTCCAGTTCTCATAGTGCCATTTGCTAAAGAGACTGTCTTTTTTCCATTGGATACTCTTTCCTGGTTTGTCAAAGATTAGTTGGCCATACATTTGTGGGTCCAGTTATGGGTTCACTATTCTGTTCCACTGATGTATGCATCTGTTTTTGTGTCAATACCATACTGTCTTAATGATTACAGCTTTGTAGTGCAGGCTGAAGTCCAGGATTGTGATGCTTCCTTCTTTGGTTTTCTTTTTCAGTATTACTTTGGCTATTTGGGGTCTTTTGGGGCTCTATACAAATTTTAGTATTATTTCTTCTAGCTCTGAAAAGAATGCTGGTGCTATGTTGATTAGGATTGCATTGAATGTGTAGATTGCTTTGGGTAATATAGACATTTTAACAATATTTTTCTTCCAATTCTTGAGTATGGAATGTTTTTCCTTTTTTTTTTTTGTATTGTCTTCAATTTCCTTCATAAGTTTTTATAGTTTTCAGGTACAGATCTTTTACCTCTTTGATTAGGTTTATTCCTAGGTATTTCATGGTTCTTGGTGTAATTGTAAATGGGATTGATTCCTTTATATCTCTTTCTGTTGCTTCATTATTGGTAGAAATGCAACCGATTTCTGTACATTGATTTTGTATCCCAAAGTGTTTGGACTGTCATGTTTTCATTTTCATTTGCTTCCATATATTATTTAATTACTTCTTTAATTTCATTGTTGACCCATTCATTCTTTAATAGGGTGGCTTTCCAAATTTTTTCTTGTGGTTGATTTCAAGCTTCATAGCATTGTGATCTGAAAAGATGCATGGTATGATCTCAGTCGTTTTATATTTGTTGAGAGCTGTTTTGTGACCCAGTATGTGATCTATTTTAGAGAATGTGCACTTGAGAAGAATGTGAATTATGCTGCTTTGGGATGCTGTCAAATCCATCTGGTCCAGTGTAATATTCAAGGTCATTGTTTCTTTATTGATTTTCTGCCTAGGTGATGTGTCCATTGCTCTAAGAGGAGTATTAAAGTCACCAACAATTACAGTATTATTATAAGTAAGTTTGCTTATGTTTGTGATTAATTGATTTATACATTTGTGTTTTCCAAGTTGGAGGCATAAACATTTACCATTGTTAGCTCTTCTTGATGGATAGATCCCATAATTATGATATACTGCCCTTCTTCATCTCTTGTTACAGTCTTTAAAGTCTAGTTTGTCTGATATAAGCATGGCTACTCCAGCTTTCTTTTGACTTCCAGTAGCATGATAGATGTTTCTCCATCCCCTCACCTTCAATCTGCAGGTGTCCTCAGGTCTAAAATGAATCTCTTATAGACAGTATATAGATGGATCATGGTCTTTTATCCATTCCGATACCCTGTGTCTTTTGATTGAGGGCATTTAGTCCCTTTACATCCAGAGTGATTATTGAAAAATAAGGATTTAGTGTCACTGTGTTATCTGTAGTTTTTGTGTTTGTGGTGATGTGTCTGGTCCTTTGTAGTCTTTGTTGCTTTCCACTCATAGAGTCCCCCTTAGGATCTCCTGAAGGTCTGGTTTAATGGTCATGAATTCCAGTTTTTGTTTATCTTGGAAAGCCTTTATCTCTCCTTCTGTTGTGAATGACAGTCTTGCTAGATAAAGGATTCTTGGGTGCATATTTTTCCTATTTAGCACATTGAATATATCCTGTCATTCCCTTCTCACCTGCCCAGTTTTAGTGGACAGGTCTGCTACTACTTTTATGTGTATACCCTTGTAGGTTAAGGCCTGTTTGTCCATAGCTGCTTTTAGAATTCTCTCTTTATATTTGTATTTTGCCAGTTTCACTATGATATGTCTTGGTGCTGACCTCTTCTTGTTGATTCTGAAGGGAGTTCTCTGTGCCTCCTGGACTTGGATGTCTGCTTCCTTCTCCAGATTAGGAAAATTATCAGCTATAATTTGTTCAAATAAACCTTCTGCCCCTTTCTCTCTTCTTCTTCTGGAACTCCTATAATACGGATATTATTATGTTTCATTGAATCACTTAGGTTTCTAATTCTCCCCTTGTGGTCTAGTATTTTCCTATCTCTCTTTTTTTTGCTTCATCATTTTCCATAATTTCATCTTCTGTTTCACTTTTTCTCCCCCCTGATTCCTCCATCCTTGCTGTCATTGCATCTAGTTTATTTTGCATCTTATTTACAGTATTTCTTAATTCGTTGTGACTATTTATTAGGTCCTTGATCTCTGCAGCAATAGATTCTGTGCTGTCTGCTATGCTTTTTTCAAGACAAGCTATTAGTCTTATGACTATTATTCTAAATTCTTTTTCTGCTATATTGTTTATATCTGTTTTGATCAATTCTTTAGCTGACATTTCTTCCTGGAATTTCTTTCAAGGAGAAATCTTCCATTTCATCATATTGGCTAGTTTTCTGTCTTTTACATGTTTTACTGTCTTGTTATGTGTCCTGCACCTGTGAGTGTTACTGTATTAAAAAAAAAAAGGGCATATACTGTCCAGGGCCTGACATGTCAGGCAGTGTTTTTAGAGTATGTTGCATACTCTCTGTTGATGTACCTCTGGTTTCTTTATCTCACTACTTGTATTAGTGGTTTGGACCTTCTTCCAGGTGTGCTTTGTTTTGTTTGCTGAAGTTACCCTGGAAAAAATTATAAATGGGGGTTGTGGTGGAAGAAGCCTTATCCCATACAAAGAGAGAAATGACAGAGGTGGAGAAAAAAAATTACCAGGCAGAGAGTCAAATAAACTATAAGGCTTAATCCAGAGAGAGAGAGAGGAAAATAAGAAGGAGATATAGAAGAGATGTAAAAGGAATAGAGTAGAAATGTCTGTGTCCCTCCATGCTGTCTTTTTGGGCCCCTGGAGATGTTTCTGTCACTCTGTAGCCCAGATTTTTGGAATTCCAAGTGCTCTGACCTCAATACTGCTGAGTTTGAAGGACAAGGGAAATTTGGGCTCCCCTAGTTCTCCACCATCTTGACTCCTCCTCCCCTCTCCCTGCTTCAAACAAACAAACAAACAAACAAACAAACAAACAACTTCACAGATCTTTTTTTCTCCCAGTAATAATTCATACAAATAGATGCCTGCAAATCTCTAGCTAACAACTTAGTATACATAGAAACATCACACTTTGTAAATAAACAGGTAATATACTATTTACAATAGACTATGATAAAAATTATAACAGAGTTCACTTACCAGACTTCTGGGGCACACATAGGAAGGGCATTGAATTCAGAGAAATGAGGGTGGGACACTGGAAGTCTCTCTGAAGACATGACAACAAAGCTGAGAATCTAAGGATAAATGAGAATTAGATAGGTTAAGATGATGCATAGGAGTATACATGCAATTAAAATAGTATTTATGAAGGTCCAACAATGAGAAGAACACATTTATTTAAGAAGAACCAATTCTTCCCTTCTTTAAGGACCAACCTGGAGATCTTTTATAAAGTCTTTTCTTCTTCTCATTTATGTGTTTATTCCCTCTTTTTGTGTTTATTATATTCAGTCTTCTATTATAAATATTCATAAGCATATCTATCTCCCATTATTAGAAGATAAGCTAACTGTGGATTCTACTAAATTATTTTTCGCATTCTCCACATTAATAGCCACAATTATTTTCATATAACAGGTACCTAACTAGACGTAATATGCTTGAAGTGGTTAGGGGTACTTGGGATAAACACATTTTTTATGAACTAACAATGGCATCAAATGACTCGAACAAATAGATGCAATAGAAGGCACACTAGTTCCAGATAAAAAGGAAAGTCCGGACAAGATCTTTTTTATCTGTTAGAATAATTTTTTACTGGTTAGTGTTACCAGAACATTTATGAAACAGTGACTAAGAGAATAATCACTTAGTTCTTTGTACAGTTAATCCTTGAACAACATGGGTTTGAAATGCATGGGTCCACTTAGACATAGGTATTTTTCAGTAAATAAACATATAGTACTATAAATGTATTTTCTCTCCTTATGATTTTCTTTATAACATCTTCTTTTCTCTAGCTTTAGTGTAAGAATACAGAAGATAATACATATGCAAAATATGTGTTATCAACTATTTATGTTATCAGTAAAGCTTCTGGTCAGAAGTAAACTATTAGTGGTTAAGTTTTGGGGAGTCAAAAGTTGTATGTGGATTTTCTACTGCATGGTGGAGGTCTATACCCGTAGTCCCTGCATTATTTGAAGGTCAGCTGGTGCCAGGCACTTTCTTTGTTTGTTTGTTTGTTTTTTAGTATATGTACTGCCGAAGCAAGCACAGGCATTTTTTAATTTAAAAAATCAATGAAATAAGTGATTCATACAAAATAATATATAAAATATACATAACTTAAAGACTAATAGTAATAAAAAACTCCTGTACCTGCCACAGAGCTTAAAGATAGAATATAATTAAATATTATAATGAAAAGTTTCTTTTCCTAGCAAAATAGCAAACCAACATGGGCTGCTGGATTCTTCCCTCAACTCTGGGGAAATTTTGGAACTCAGTACTAATATCACAGATAAAATTAACATAATGGGGAGACCAAAGGAACATGCCAGTGTGCTGTAACACTTAGGGAGAAAATTTAAATCAATTGTAAGTTAAATACATTTGCCATAAGAGTACGTATAGAAAACATGACATAAACAGAATAAGAACACTCAATCTACATAATAGAAAGCAGAAATGGAGAAAAGCAAAACAAACAAAGTACAGGAAATAGAAAAAAATTTTAATTTTTTTTTTCAACGTTTATTTATTTTTGGGACAGAGAGAGACAGAGCATGAATGGGGGAGGGACAGAGAGAGAGGGAGACACAGAATCGGAAACAGGCTCCAGGCTCTGAGCCATCAGCCCAGAGCCCGACGCGGGGCTCGAACTCATGGACCGCGAGATCGTGACCTGGCTGAAGTTGGACGCTTAACCGACTGCGCCACCCAGGCGCCCCTAGAAAAAAATTTTAAATGGTAGCAGTATTGGATCTTAAAATAATATAAATTGCAATAAGTATAAATGGGTTAATTTGGCTTATTTTTTAAAAACAGTTTTAATGTTTATTTTTGAGAGAGAGAAAGAGAGAGAGAGAGAGAGAGAGAGAGAGAGAGAGCAAGCAATCAGGGGAAGGGCAGAGAGGGAGGAAGACACAGAATCCAAAGCAGGCTCCAAGCTCTGAGCTGTCAGCACAGAGTCTGACGTGGGGCTCGAACCCACGAACTGTGAGATCATGACCTGAGCTGAAGTTGCACACTTAACTGACTGAGCCACCCGGGCGCCCCTAATTTGGCTTATTAAAGTCAGAGACTCTAAGATTTTATTTAAAATATTCAACATCATTCACTATGAATCCCAACTTTAAGCAATATTAAGAGAATTTTGAAAATAAAAACAAGGGAAAGTATACATAGGTCAATTTGAACCAAGTAGAAGTGGGGTAACAACATTAAATTTTGACAAAATAGAATTTAAGGCAAAAATGTAAGTGATTAAGAACGATATTGTATATATCTAAGAAAGAATAGACTAAGAGGAACAGATATGTATCTATCTATAAAGCCTATGGAGTATCTATCTATAAAGCCTATGGAGTATGTATGCATTGTAGATATAAAAAGAAAAAGCATATTAACTATATCTTTGAAGTCCACTTTCACTGATTGCATCCCATTCTCTCCCTCCAAAGGTAACTACTACACCAAATTTTCTGTTTATTACTTCTATATTAGTTTTTTTTTATTACTTTGTAACAAATTACTACACTCAGTAGCTTAAAACAACACATTTATTATCTTACAGTTTGTATGGGTCATGGGGAGGGGGTAGGAATGGATTAGCTGGGTCCTCTGTTCAGAATCTCAAGTCTGCAATTAAGGAGTTAGGTGGACTGCATTCTCATCAGAGGCTCAAATGGGAAGACCCACTTCTAGCTCCCCCAGTTTGTTAGCATAATTCATTTCCTTGTAGTTATAGGATTGAAGTTCCTGTTTTCTTGCTGACTATTGGCTTCGGGCCATGCAGTTCTTGAGTGCTCTTTGTTATGTAGACTTTGTCATAGGCCTTCTCATAGCATGTCAGTTTACTTCAGGTCCAGTGGGAGGATGTTCTGCTTCATCTGCTGATACAGAATCTTATATAATGCAATGCAGTCACTGGAATGGCCTCTCCTCACCTTTGCCCTGGTCACAGATTCCATTCATACTGCAGGAGAGGAGCTTATATAATGGTGTTACTCATTAGGGGTCACCTTAGGGTGTGTCCACACTTTGCATTGATTCACTTTCTTTTTCACAGTATATGTGTGTATCCAAAAATATATATTGTCTAGTTTGTATATGCTTTTGAATTTTATACAAATGGTTCATTCTGTATTGTTATGTAATTTTCTTTTCTACTCAAAATTTTTTGATTCACCCATGTAGTTCATCATTTTCATTAATATATAGTAGGCCATGTAAGACTGTCACAAAATTGATTATTCCATTGAAGAATATTTTGCCTATTTCCATTTTTTGCTAGTATCAACAATGTTGCTATGAATGTTCTTGTTCCTGTTTTTTGCTGCAGATGTCTAAAAATTTCTCAAGGATTATATTCCATTCTTCATCAATGACAAGGGTACGTTGTCTTTTAAAGACATAAATCAATGTAAACCCCTCCAGGTATAAGTGATATCTCACTGTACTTTGAACAAAATCCAAACTCCTTTATTGTACTTTACAAAGTCCTACAAGCTCTGGCCTTTGTCCATATCTATGGCCTCTTCTTGGACTAGTCTTACCCTTGCCCACTGTGTTCCATAATGGCCTTTTTCTTTTTCTCAAACATGAAAATTTTTTTCTTTCATTCTTGCCCTTGGGCTCTTGTACCCTCTTAACTAGAATGCTCTTCCTTGTGGCCTTTGAATGTTGACTCCATCTCACCATTCATGACTCAGCTCTGATAGTATCAGAGTGCCCTTTCCTATAAACCAAATGCAAAGTATCTTTCCACTCACTCTCAGTCTCCTGACTCTATTTTAATTATTTCCCTAGAATCTATCACTATTATAGTTTTCTTTCACTTATTGATTATCTGTCAATCCATTTTGAATGTAACTCCCCTGAGAGCAGGACTCTTTCTAGTACTTACCTGTATATCCCCAATTCCTAGCCAAATGTCTGGCACATATAAAGTACTCAAGAATGTCATAGTAAGTGAATAAAATAATAAATACAGTATCAGAATTTGTGAAAGCCAATGGCATAGAGATAAAGATAAAAGTGAGTTTGAAGCAGTGTTTCTATAGATTGTAGGTGGGCTCAGAGGACCTGCCTGGCCAGTATTCTTTTTTTTTTTTTTTTTAACATTTTTTTTTTATTTATATTTGAGATAGGGAGAGACAGAGCATGAACAGGGGAGGGTCAGAGAGAGGGAGACACAGAATCTGAAACAGGCTCCAGGCTCTGAGCTGTCAGCACAGAGCCCGACGCGGGGCTCGAACTCACGGACCGCAAGATCATGACCTCAGCCGAAGTCAGCCACTTAACCGACTAAGCCACCCAGGTGCCCCTGGCCAGTATTCTTATTACCTGTTAGGGCATGTTGTCAGACACAAAAATAAAGAGTTTCTTTCAGATACTTTCAATTCTGAATTAGGAAAAAAATAACATAACAGTGCTGGATGATTGCATCTAGGGAAGGGTTGGGAAGTGCTGTCTTTGCAGGCCTCTCATTGGGCTTTTTAGTTGTTGACAGCCTTCCTGGCTCACTAATTAGAACTGTAAAATTTCAGGTGAGTGACAGTAGCTTATACGCTAATTCTGCTTTTTGCAGCTGCAATTTCTGGGCAGCTAATGCTATAATTGATGGATGCTGCCAGTTGCTGAGATGGATGGAAATTAATACTTAAATTACCATTGTTGGAGGTCATAATCACATTTTCAGTTGCATCTAAAAAGTGGTGTATTTATGTCATCTCTATTATAAAAACTGTACTTTGGGGGAATAAACATGCCATGTATAACTTGGATGTTGAATATTTTAACTATAGTTTTAAATATTTACATCAACTTTTAAATTTCAATATGCAATGCATGCAAGTTCTATCCTACCCTCCAATTAACAGCCCCTAAGAAAAATAGAAAAATAAAATAACTCAACAGATAAATCCTCAAATTTATCCAACAAAATTATTTGTTCCATAAGGATCTTTGATTTTATCTTGGAGCTCTTGCAATTATTTAACATGTCTGATTGGTTAAAATCATATATGGTTTACCATGTTTTAAAGGAAATTAAACTTTGGGGAACACATTTTCTATAGCATGGCTAGCTAATGGTTCTATATTGCTAGAATAAGATTTGAACTCTTGAAGTGGGATCCTTTTGTGGTGGTCAAGGATTTCTGAAATGATAGTGTATCACAGTATTAATTTTTAAAACAATGATTATGTCATATTCATTCTATTCTAGTGAATGCAATTGGGAGTATGAAGGTAGTGTCAGATTTTCTTTCTTTTGGTTCTCTATATGTTTCTTACTATTTGTTTCTAGTTTTCTTCATGGATTTGCAGTCTTGAGCTCCTCCTTATTTTAACCTACCTAGTAATAATTCCAGACCAAGTCTACACTTCTGTAAGTTTGATTTAAGTGGCTTGAGGTGACGGTTGGGCATAAATATCTTTTCAATTGTTTCTAACATGCAATCAGAGTTGAGAATCAGTATTTTATACTATATTCTTGGGTAGTTCATTCACTCTCATAATTTGAACTACTGTGCTGATGACTCTCATATGTATATCACCAGCTCTCCCCTGAATTTCATTTGAGTATTGAAATACATGCTTGTCTTCTCTCCTTCAATAGTATCAACATGCCAAAGTCTCCTCCACTTGCTTCTTGTTCTGCTTCCTATCTGGAATCCTAGTAGAAATGATTTTAGTCTTCTTTTCCTGTGCCTTTCCTCCTATATTCAACAGTCCTGACAGACTTTCTTCTAAATGTTTCTCAAGTCTTTCCTTTTTCCTCACCTGAACTTTCTGCTTAGCTAAGATCTTCTCATCTTAACTTTCTTGATAGTTTAAACAGATTTCACTTGTTCAGATCATTTTCCTTACTATTCAGACCCATTCACCCTATCATATAAACATACAATACACAGTTAAAATCCTGTAGTGGCTTCTCATCACTTACTGGATCCAACCGAAGCTCAAGCTTCTAGCAAAGGTAATTATGGTGATTCCATGAGTGGCTTATGTCTCCTTTCTCATTGCCTGATTCTACATGATTCACACTTTAGGATCCAGAATATGAAACTGCTATGATGGTCCCTAAACATCAAGTGTTGCTAATTCTCCATGTTTTTGTTCATGTTCTTATTTTTTTTACCTTTCCCTTCATTTAAATTTTTTTAATGTTTGTTTATTTTCGACAGAGAGAGTGATAGAGCATGAATGGGGGAAGGGCAGAGAGAGAGGGAGACACAGAATCCGAAGCATGCTTCAGGCTCTGAGCTGTCAGCACAGAGCCCGACGCAGGGCTCGAACCCACAGACCGCGAGATCATGACCTGAGCCTAAGTTGGACGCTCAACCGATTGAGCCACCCAGGTGCCCCACCTCTCCATTCATTTAAACTGTCTAACTTAATCATCCCTTACTACTTAACTCAGGTATCACCTCCTGAAAAATGACTTCTTGAACTTGCTAGCCTTGGATAAATGTCCCTCTGTCCTCTCTGAGCATTCTGGGAATTGCCTTATCATAGAATTAACAAAACTAAGCTGAAATAATTTACTTACTTATCTTCGTCTCCAATAAAATGTAAGCAGGAGCTGTGTCTTACTATCTTCATATCCTCAGTGCCCACGTGGAACCATATCTAGAATTTAGCAGGCTTTAATTACACACTGCTTGAATGGAATGATTTCTGACGGCTCCACTAAATCACCATATATCCTTTAGGCACTGCAACTCAATGATGTGTTTTCCCATTCTGAAATGGGTTGATGAATTGCTGTTAAAATTTATTTGTGATAATTTCTGTTAAGACACTTCAGAATGCATCAGGTAGTATTAAGTAATAAGAAAATGTCATCTTATTTCACAATTGTTCCTCTTTACTTGCTACTCCCTTTAAGGCATTCCTAGTGATTTTATGTGTGAAGCTTTCCTTACCTAATGCCTAATTGCATTCTCTGCTTTTGCACAGTCAATTCTTGATTATCCATGGTCACGGTAGAAAGGGAGAGCGTGAAAAATCTAAAAATCTCATTTGCATCAACTGCCTCCCTTACCAAATCTTTTGCCAGAGATAGTAATGAGTGTAGCAAAGCTGGTGGAGGTGCAAATGAGCTGTGAAATGGCAAAAACTCCTGTTGCCAGATAAATAGAAAATGAAAAGCTCTGAATAATACACATCTGGATAGTCACAGAATAACATAGAATTGACTATATTTAGAAAATTAGAATTTAGTGGATGACTGATGAAGACTGATGCCTTTGGCTTCTGTATAGGTATCTGGACTTGTTTTACTCATGGGCAAAGTAGGTGGTTGTATGCATACTATCGTGTCAGGCGTTCTGGGTTGATGCCATTTCCCCAAATGTCACATTCACTCTCTTACCTCACTGTCTGAATTTTCACTATTAAAATATGTAAAGCATGCTGAAGACAGAAACTGGATGTACCAAAAATAAAAATATACTCTACTTATACCTAATTTCATTAAGGCTGGCTAACCTTAAGCCATATGAATCCTTGCTTTCATATTCTGATCACACACTTTTAGGAACCATTTTATCCCATTCCCAGCTTTAGGGGACAGTTATAAGGTGGATTAGTCAATGCAAGTAATATTTCTGTAGACGCTTTTCTCAGTGGAATTGATAAAGTTGATTGGAACCTCCAAAATGTTCTGGAAGTTCCTACAATTTGCAATACCCATATGATTTTGAATGTTAATATTGCTGGAGATGGAAGAGACCTTTATTTATTAAATAAAGGATTTGGTACATGTGGTTATGGAGAGTCCAAAATATGCAAAGTGGGCTGGCAGGCTGGAGACAGACCTAGGGAGACCTGGTGGTGAAGCCCAAATACAAAGGACATGTGCTAGCGGAATTCCCTCTTGCTTGGGGTAGGTCAGTCCTTCATTCTCTTCACACCTCCAAATGGTTGGAAGTCCACTCACATTATGAAGGACAATCTGCTTTATTCAAAGTTCACTCATTAAAATGTTACTCTCTTCTAAGAACACTCTCACAGAAGTATCTGGAATAGTAATGACTACATAACTGGGCACCATGGCCCAGCCAAATTAACAGATAAAATTAATCATCACACTCTTCATCTGTTAGATGATGAAAAGGGCCTAGGGAAGTGAAATAACTTGCCTGAGCTTCTGGTAGTTGAGCTCAGACGAGTATTGCGATCTTTCAGTTTCTTAATTGGTACCTTTTCTACCACAGAACACTGATTTTTCACAACTGTGGTAATGAGAAAAAAGCAATAGTGTTAGCTCAGAAATAAATATTAATAGTATTTCATAAAAAGAAAAAAAGTCTATTGAACAGGACTGTCATGATATTTCAGAATGTCTAGCATACTTTGTCCCTGCCTAAATTTCCAGTAATACGTTCTTATTTTTTCTTAAGTAACAACTTTTTTATTGAGATATAATTCACATACCATAAATGTCACCCTTTTAAAGTGTATAATTCAGTGGGGTTTTTTTAGTATATTCACAAAGTTCTGTAACTATCACAACTATCTGTTTCTAGAAAATTTGCATCACTCCCTATTCTCCCCCTCTCCATTCCCTAGAAACCACTGATTTCTGTATCTATAGATCTGGTTTTTCTGGACATTTCTTATAAATGGAAGCATATAATATGTGGCCTTTGCAACTGCTTCTTTCACTTAGCATAATGTTTTCAGGGTTCACCTGTGTTGCAGCATGGATCAGTACTTCATTGCTTTTTATTGCTAAGTGTTATTCCATTGTATGGATATATCACATTTTTGCCCATTTGTAAGTTGATGGATATTTGGATAGTTTCCACTTTTTAGCTATTAAGAATAATGCTGGTATGAACATTTGTGTACAGATTTTTGTGTGGACCTGTTTTCAGTTCTCTAGGGTATATACTTAGGAGTGAAATTGTGGGGTTATATGGTAACAATGTTTAATATTTTGAGATGATGTCAGACTGTTTTTCCACAATGGTGACACCATTTTATACCATTAGAAATGTATGAAGTTCCAATTTCTTTACATTCTCTTGTTCTCCACAATACTTGTTATTACCTGTATTTTCAGTTAAAGCCATCCTAGTGGGTCCAAAGTGGTATCTAACTGTACATTTGGTTTGTATTTCCCTAATGACTAATGATTTTGAACATAATTTCATGCGCTTATTGGCTATTTGTGTATCTTCTTTGGAGAAATGTCTTCAAATCTTTTACTCATCTCTGAATTGGGTTAAGTTTTCTTTACTGTTGAGCTTTAGGAGCTCTTTATATATTATGAATACAAACCCATTTATCAGATATATAATTTGCATCCTATTCTGTGAGGTTCATCAAGGACACTTCCTGATGATGTTCACAGAGTATAAACATTATTAATTTTGATGAAGTCCAGTTCATATTTTTCTTTGTTTTGCTTTTGTGTTTATTGTCACATCTAAGAGATCATTGTTTAATCCAAGGTTACAAATATTTAGTCCTATTTTTTTACTTAGTTTTATACTTTTAGTGCTTACATTTAGTTTTATGATCCTTTTTTCTTTTTTTTTTTTTGGAACTTTTGTTTGTTTTATTTATCTGTTGTGAGGTAAGGATCTAACTTCATTCTTTTGCATGCAGATATCCAGTTGTCCCAGCATCGTTTGTTGAAAAGATTATTCTTTTCCATTTAGTAGTCCTGACACCCTTATAAAAATCTATTATCTTAAATGTATTGGTTTATTTCTGTATTTAAATTTGATTCCATTGATTTTTATGAGTATCCTTATGCCAGTAGAACAATGTCTTGATTACTGTGGCTTTGTAGTAAGTTCTGAAATTAGGAAGTGTTGAGTCCTATAAATCTGTTCTTTTTTTAAAATTTTACTTTAAATGTCAATTTATACTTTTGAGAGAGAAAGAGACAGAGCATGAGTGGGGGAGGGGCAGTGAGAGAGGGAGACACAGAATCTGAGGCAGGATCCAGGCTCTGAGCTGTTAGCCCAGAGCCTGACGTGGGGCTCAAACTCACCAACCGTGAGATCATAACCTGAGCTGAAGTTGGATGCTTAACTAACTGAGCCACCCAGGTGCCTCTAAATTTGTTCTTTTTAAAGGTTATTTTGGCTATTCTGGGTTTCTTCCATTTGCATATGATTTTTATGATCAGCATGTATGTGTCTGAAAAACAGGAGGTTGTGATGTTGAGAAGGATTGCATTAACTATGTAGATCAATTTGAAGAGTATTTCCATTTAAAATTTTATTTTTAATGTTTATTTATTTTTGAGAGAGAGAGACAGAGTACAAGTGGGGGAGGGAAAGAGAGAGAGGGAGACACAGAATCCAAAGCAGGTTCCAGGCTCTGAGCTGTCAGCACAGAGCCCCATGTGGGGCTCCAACTCATGAACTGTGAGATCATGACCTGAGCTGAAGTCGGACATTTAATCGATTGAGTCACCCAGGCACCCCGAACAGTATTTCCATTTTAACAGTATTAAATCTTTCAATCCATGAACATAGAATATCTTCTCTTTTGCTTAGTGCTTCTTTAATTTCTTTCAATGGTGTTTTATGCTTTTTAGTATGTATGTCTTGCTCTTCTTTTGCTAAATTTATTCCTGAATACTTTATTCTTTTTGATGCTATCCTAAATACAATTGCCTTATTTTATTGCTGGTAGGTAGAAATACAATTAATTTTTGTATATTAAGCTCATATCCTGCTATCTTGCTGAAATTGGCAAGATACCTAGAAGTTTTGATAACTAGAAGTTATTTCCATATGTCTTCAAAAGGTTGTGGCTGGGGGAAGGTGGTGTTTTGCCCAAATGAGAATTCCAAATGAAGAGAGCCTGAGCCTGATCTGAAAGATGAGGGTTGAATTCCAGAGAACCAAGTGGTTTTGCCTAATGAAAAAACTGAATTTGCTAGAATTTCCAATTGTCAATGCTGGAAATTGGGATTGATAAACCTTTTGACATGGAAGAGGAAAGATTAATGACAGGAATACATTTGAGAAAGTAGACCTATAGCACTCATGGAGCTAAGTGGGTACTGAAGAAAAAGAAAGTCAAAGGGAAATTCCTTGTAGTGGGGATGGCAGAAAAAATATGTCTTATATTGTCTTTCTAATTTATACTGCACACAAATATTCCTTGATCATAAGTAATCCTTTAGTCAGAGTCTATAACATCTTCGTGTATGTTCTACATTGGACAAATGAAGAAGAGATTGTTTCATGATTGGGATAACTTAGCATTATAAGAATATTCATGTATCATGGAATGGATGAAACACTGGTTAATTTTATTTTATTTAAAAGGAGAGTCACCATTATTTTCTATAGTTCACTTGTTTCCAAAGAGTCAGAATATTGCAAAATATATTTACATTAAATGTTTCCTGGGCAAAGAGGGAACATGGTAAAGTGTTAATAACATAGAAGAGGAGGGCACACATAGAGAAGGAAATGCTCTAGGAAACGTTTTTCATAGATTGTCATATATTAATATAACATATCTATGCTGTAGGGGTTGTTATTATCATTGCCCATTTCACAGATGAGGAAACTAAAAGTCATAAAAATTTAAAAATTATCTGGGGTAATGCAGCTAGTAAGTGGCAAAATCAAGTCACTGACTTCAAAGCCTTTCCTATTTCCACTATATTGTGCTACCCAAGGGCAGCTGTGTTACCCAAGTGTAAGAGTGCTGTTCACACAGAATACAATGTGAATGGTGCCAACTAGAGTTGGCAGCACAGTTCCCTGAAAAGGAAAGAAGGTTCCAGTTCTAGCTATGTGATCTGGGAAAGTCACTTGCCCTTTCTGAGTCTTAGTTTCCATAGCTATTACAATAGGGATCCTCATATCTCCTGATGACTGTCCTAGACTTTGTTGTGAACCAGAAGAGATAATGTAAGGGGGCTTTGTAAAGATATAAAATTAGATAGAAATAAGGAATGGTGAAGAAGATGCAGAATCTTCAGTCTCTTAACCTGTCATCGGGTTGTCATGACAAACATTATTTATCATTATACCAGAGATGTGTGTTGATGCCAGTGCCAGGAGAGTTGTAGTTAATAGAATGCTGATTGACAGAGGGTTTGCTACCAGGTATTTCTGTGGAATGAAAGATTCCATGAGTGCAAGGCTACCCTGCTATATCCAGAGTCTCTGTTTAAAGGTGTATGCTTGGAAGGCAGCTGGAGAGGCTGTGCTTGACTGGGAGTCTGGCAAGCTGCTTAGTATCTTCCTGAAGAAATGAAAAGATCTTGTAGCATGTTTCTGTCAAGGGTCTGCAGGAAATGGGAAAGATCACCCTATTTGTTATATTTATTGGAGATATTATTATTTGTTTTATGCTGTGTGGAAGGAGGGCCAGAGCTATAATCTATTGATCATTTAGTTTTATGAAGTTCTCAAATGGGTGATCTGGTATTTTTCTGACAGAGAGGCTATGGTTCCTGAACACCAGTAATAAGATTGTCATGTCATTTTCTTCTCGTTGGTCTTTTTATTGCTTTTTATCTCTTTGCCGGTATTACCTCTCCCCAATCTCACCTCCCTCCTTGCAACTGTATTTTTTTTTTTTTTTACCCCTCAGGGCCATGGTTAGGACCATCTTGATTCATTTCATAGAATCTGCCCTATGCTTTTAAGAGATTACTCATCTTTGCTTTTCATGTTTCATCCTGTGAAACAGCCTGCCCACTATAGTCACTGCAGTAACGTCTTCATAGTAAACAGTAGAATGTAACTTGGGAAGAAATAGGTCAGGGAAGCAGAGACCAAATGTTCATTTTGCAGCCACAGTGTGAGCAGATGGATAACAGAATGAGGTGGCTTTTGTGGGCCTCAATTTTCTGTAAATTCTTTCAGAATCTCCTGGGATTCATGCTCTTTCAAGATCCCTAAGAGTTTTAAGCAGGTGAACACTGAGGATGATATTTTCCTAATATGAAACTAAGGTTTCATACTTTCCTTTTGATTCTATGATTGTACCAAGGATAAATTTGATAGGATACACCCTTCTCCTTCTTATCATCTAGGAATACACCAAAGGACACAAAATCTTTTTGGGAAACAGCTTGGCTCTCAACTGGTGACAAATGAGGGGCATTGCCCCCAGGTGGTCACTGGTGACCACAACATGGGTGAGACTCCATTCTGCCCTCATGCCAGTCAGTCAGCCACATAATATGGGTCCAAATTCATAGGCTGGATATGGCTTTGCTCCCAAGGAACCAGAGTTTAAAAAGAGAAACTGTTCAAAACAGAGACAAAACAAAAATTATACATTTAAGGAATAGATTGGAATGCATGCAAAGATAGCAGAAAGATCAGCAACGGCAGACAGCTGGCATCGAGGCTAGTGAAGAGTTAAACTCTGAATGACTGTGGGAGGTTGGTGTTATGGCTGGGGAACAACTGCCTAATGTCTTTCAACCGGACTGTTTAGCAAAGCTTCATTATGAAAGTAATTGTGTGCTTGCGCAGGCACACCACACGGAGGGAATGCTCACAGTAAAGGTATGATTGTATTGCCCGCTGCCATGCCAATTACTGGATATTAATGGCAGGATGGCATACATATGCCGGAGCTGGGAAGCAGAAGGTTAATAGACGAACAGCACCAGAAGAGCCCATTTATCAGTTTCTATTTATCTCTCCTTGGGAGGTGGCAGGTTTACAGTAAATACCTTCTGTCCTCCTAATTTCCTAATGATGGGGATAATGATGGAGAATGGTGAAGTCATTAACTGGGACAGGCTCTGTGCATCACTCTGTCAACCACATCTCCCCAAGACCTGCAATGAGAAGTGATGGGCCCCAGCTGTTCACCAGAATATGTGCCCCTCCTCCCATCCTCTTCACCCTAATCTGCAGGCTTGGGAAATGGCTTCCCAGATGAAGAAGATGGAGGCCCTGGGTGGGTGGAGAAGCATGAGAGAAGGAGAGCAAGGCTCTTCGGGCATGAGTATAGCTTTTCCTGCCATTCCCCCTTTGCACAAAACTTGGAGGAAGCACTGTTGACACATGCTGGAATCCTTCTCCAGTGATGCCAGAACTACTAGGAATTACATGTGGAAGTGAATAATGAATCAGTAATTGAAATGAGTGTGCTAGGGTAGGGTGCAGAAGCAGATTTCACCAAATGTTCTTTTCAAAAAGTGGAAGAAATTAATAATTCATTTTCTTACCTCACCTCTAAATCAACTGGATATACTGGAGGACAATGCCTTTGACAAGGTAAAGTTTTTTCTTTACAATTCTGAAGGCAGTCTAAAGGAGCTTAGATTGATTGACTTGGATGTGCTTTTTTTTTTCCTTCAGTATGATCATGAGGTATCTATTCCATCTAATTGTTGTACACAGAATCTTTCAACTTTTACTTATTACCTAAAACTAAGTTGGATTTGCCCCCATAGTTTATAGAGCCCTTGAAAAAACTATGAGTTTATTTTTTATCTTTTTATTTGGGAAGCCCATTGGCTATTTGAAGAATTTGCTCTCTGTTAGTTGAAGTAAGCTACTTTTTTTTTCTTTTTTTACCTATATATCTTAGTATTGTTTTGCTAGCAAGTAATGGAGAATGACTTAGGCCAACAATAGCAAAACATAAAGGTGTATCCTAGTGACATGTATTTATTTCAGGATAAAGAATATAGTTGGGTCTCAAGAATAGGCTGAGATAATTGATACAAATATTTGGGTACTCTCTTTCTCTTGCTCTCTTGCCTTGTTGCTCTCTACCTACTTAATTACTTTCTCTTTCTATAAATTGATTCTCCTCAGAACACAGGATGGAAAACAGAGCTGCATACAGTGCCCAGATTTGTATATTTCAGGTTCAGACCTGGAAGATAGACCAAATCAACTGATCTTTATCTGTCTATGTCTCTCTTTCCTGCCTCTATTCCAGTGGTGAGACTCTTTTCTAGTTATTTCCCTGTCTAGCCAGGCCATTGGAATCAGTCATGTGAACATGTGTGCAATGAGGATGGAGGGATGGGGAGTCACCAGAGAAAGAGAAAGTATGAGGTATGAAGACAACCTTTTAGGTGCCCACTATAGTTAACCCTTATAGAATCATCTGGTGGTAGGCAGTGGGGAAAGCACAGTTCATGGGCATTTGTTTTTTGGGAAATTTACTTCAACAACACTGAACAGTGTAAGCACTCTTAGCATTAATCAGATGAATTCCCTATTCTATTACTTATTGGTCGTATGAGCACTTTCCATCTGTGATATCAGCTCTGAGACAGGGACGATTGCACCATACCTACCAAATGGGGAGTCACAGGATTAAATGAGGTGATGTCTCTGAAGTGCTCAGTAGCAACCCACATAGAGAAAGTTCCCTATATATGTTGTGGATAGTACAGTTGTCAGTATGAATTTTCCAAGTTTGACATGTTTTCATTCTATGGAGATGAACCAGCCATTTACAGCAAATGTGTGGCAGACTGTATTTTCAGAAATGACCATAGTGGCCAAACCCACATGCTCTTCTAGATCATGGTCACTCCCAAGAAGATGTGGAGTTATTTCTCTTCCTCTTAGAATTGGGTAGACCTTTGTGACTACCTCATGAACAGAATCCAGCAGAAGTGATGCTGAGAGATCCTAGATCATAAAATACAACGTGGCTCCCACTCACAGCCAGCATCATGGACATGTGACCCATGCAGTAGTGCAAGCTCTTGCACTCAGAAGTGCCCCATCCTTGCTTTAATGCTCTGTTGTAGTCATCTTAAAATTATTAGTAATTTTTGAACAAAGAGTGCTACATTTTCACTTTGCACCAGGCCTCACCAATTGTGTTGCTAGTCCTGCTTTTACAAGGCTCTCTATCTCTTGGGACACACACCCTTGGTATCTCTAAACCAAAGTGTAAGAAGACCAGCTATGTTGAAGACCTCATGCTCGAGAGGCCATATGGAGACTACACTGGGTTAGAGAGAGATGCCCAAGGAGCTCCAGCTCCTCCAGCCCTGAGCTATTTGAGTTTTCTCCGCCCAGGTGGCAGATATGGAAATAAACAAGGCTTAAGAGGTTTCAGAACCAGACTAAAAGTCACTCGGCTGACACTGAGGGGAGCAAAGACAAGCTGTTCTGGTCTAAGCTTGCTTAGATTGTAGATTTGTGAGCATAATATTGTTGTCTCAAGCTACTTGGTTTTGGGGTGGTTAGTTGTATAGCCACAGATAACAGGAGCAAAATGATTTCTGAGAATAGCATGAGAATGGGGTATCTTAGTTACTAGAGAGTACAGATGTGAATGATTAGCTTTTCTAACTTCTAATCAGTAGATTAACATATAATAGTGTTAATATTACATGAAACAATAGTTTTCATTTTGATCTTAAAAGGTTTTTAAGATCTTTTGTGTCACAATATTATCATTATTACCAGCATTAATTTATATTGTTCTATGAATATGAAGACATAATTTAGCAAGGGCAATATAGAATATTAAACATTAAAATCACAAATGCCTAGGACCACTGAGAAATAAATATGATACAAATAATACTAAACATAGCTATCTTTTTTTTTTTTTCATTTAATTCAGATCATTCTGTTTACTATATATTGACTATCGCACTGGGTGCTGGAGATCCAAAGATAAATAAGACAAATGTGGTCCCTGTCATCATGGAAGTATAGTCAGGTATGGTAGGGAAAATATAGTAAAAAAATATATACATTAGTGAATTAATTATAAATAATATGTACTATGAAGAAAAAGAAATCAGTGGGGAACCAACTGAGAGAGAACATTCAGAAAGGGCCCTTCTGAGGAGGCACACTGAAACATGAATGAAAAGGAGCCAACCATGTGAATGCTGGGAGAGGAATGGCCCTGGCAGAGACTAGTCTGTTCAAAGCCTCTGAGATCAGAAATGACTTTGCATTTTGTTTCATTACCAGGGACTGTGTTGAAGGGGTCTTTTTGTAATTAGTAGGAAGTATGGACATGAAGGCCTAGAAAAACATTAAGAAAACTTGAGGAAATTTACTTATCCTTCAAGAAAATAAGGCACAGAACTTTTGTTTTATGATTACCGGGCTCTCTCTCCTTTTCCTCTGTTCTTCCTTATCAATATTTTTACAGCTCTAATCTATGAAACTTCTAGTAGAGAGTTTTTTTTCTTTTTTATTCTGGCTTAAAAGAGAAGTAGTTCTGAAAACTAGAGGAAAAAAAAGTGTTGTTTTGGGTAGATGCAAGAAAAGCATACCATTGACTAATTGAGATTGTTCTGTAAAGTAATATTTAAATAGTGTAGCATTCGCTAAAACCCAAGCTATGAAACATTCTTTTAGAATTGGTTCATTGATTTAGTCAATACATATCCGCTAGGTTCCGATTCTATGACTGGTGTGATGGCACTGGTAACAGACTTTGCACTCTTGATATCTAAATATCTAGATACGTACAATCTAGAAGCTAGCCTGTAGGTAAAACACAAGCAGGTAAACATACAGTAATTATCTAGTTATCATATAATAAAGGCTATGAAGGGGAAAGTACAGGTGCTGAAGCATATAATGTGGATTTGGGATGAAATCAGGGATTATTTTAATGTGAACATAGTACCATTATTGGATAAGGCAACACAGATCTTATAATTTTAGTAAAAATGTTCATGGATTATTTACTTTGTAGCTTATCCATGATCAGTGATTAATCTTAGATGGCCTCTCTCCTGATTCTGGGGTGCGTATTTAGGAATACTTAGCAAATGATGATTAAAAGGACAAATCTATAAACACTATTAGTCAAAATGAACTGCCAAAAGTAATACAAATAAAATTTGGTTGATCTGCAGTTTGGAGATTCTAAGTGGGAAAGTGCCTAGCACAAAGTCTAGTAAATATGCATTAATTATTAATTTCCTTATTTGTTTGTATTGTTTTTCCTCTATGAGTATAGAAAGTTGAGTAGGTTCAGGAACTTAGGACACTAAGAAGAATGGAAACACTATGAAAGGCAGAATGTAGTAAAATTAGCAGAGAAAGGTTTGAAATCAGGAGGTTGGCATTTTTGCCTGGAGTTTACATTCCTTCATTCTGAATCACAATCAATGGTTTAATCATTTAAACATGGGAAAGTAGTGTTTTCAATGATTTAATGACAGCTCTATAAAATATAAAATGAAAAAGTGGGAACATTCTGTCTTTTCATAATACAAATTTCCCTTGCAAAATCCATTTTCTGACTTTGGAACAATTTCTTTGAATCACTCTTGAAACTGTTTTTTTTTTTGTTTTTTTTGTTTGTTTTTTTTTTTTTTTTAATTAGTAAGATCCCTAGTTGTGTTGCAAAACTAGCTATTAACTTATTTTAGGGGGGAAAAACAGTTTTACCTTCGAATACTTTTGGCAATTTAATTACATGCTTTAAACACTTCCCTACAGAGGCTAAGCAGCTATTTATTTTGTGGATTTTTTCAAGTCTCTGGTTGTCCACACAAAAGAGCTTTATTTAAATACATGATGAAAATCAACAACACTCAAAGCTTATTTCAAGAATGTTTCCTTGACAGCTTCTCCTTTATCTACACAAGGGATTCTCAACTCTGGTGGAGGACAAAGGTTATTAGAGTTCCTGTGACAGTTTTTTTCCAGTCATCCATGTCCTTTGCAGTACTCTGTATTTAGAAGTTCAGATACACACTAGTGAAGTGACCCCTGGCTCTTCCACCCTCCCCCCAAGCCCTATATTAACATCAGGATGAAAGACTAGTAACTGTCTTTATGTGGCTACTTCTCAGTTAATCCTAAACAGTAGTGAGGGGCACGAGTTCTGAATCAGACTGTCTGCCTGGACTCCAAAGTCAGGTTATCACTTATTAGCATTATAATCTTAGAGTGGTAACGAATTGCTGTGATAGTCTTTTGGAAATTAAGGACTGCTTTCCCCAGAAGGGCTCCTGGCAGGCAGCTGTCAGAAATAAAAAGGTTCTGAGAAGCACACATGCTAGAGTAGGTATCTTATGTAAGACTGGAAAGCCCACCAGAAGACTATGTTATATAGGAGACTGATGATATACTAATGAGAGGAGCACCAGCATCACTTAGAAGTTCAGTTTTGACTGCCTTTTGTAGCACAGGGCTGAAAGTAGAAGATGCCACTATGAAATGGGCCCATTGGTAGCTGTAGGGATAATAGGATTCCAAAACAACAGAGGCCAGGTAGTAGTGCATAATAATCAGAAGTTGGCTGGACATAATTATTGTAATGACTAGGAAGGCTAAAGGATACCTGAAGGCTGCCCACTGAGTTAATTCAGCCATGGGGGCAAGAAGTTTTTCTTTGAAGGGCATCTAAGAGCTATCTCTATCTTCACCACAGTGTCCACAAGAGAAGTAGTAGGCAATTGATAAGGATACTACTTAATTTATATGATCAAAAGATATGAGGAATGCATGGCCAAGAGACTAAGGGCAGTTACTCCAATAGAAAGGTACAAATCTTTGCCCAGTTTCTAGACCTAAGCGTATTTACAGACCCAGAATGCACTGACTGAAGGAGATGCCATATCCCCAAAGGGAAGCGTGGTAATGACTCCCCTGGTGCTTCTCAAAGGAGACCCATGGCAATTTACTTGAACAACTTTATACTGGGTAAATGGGAGTACTCAGACAGCTTAAGGATTGTTGCTCATAAGATTTGAGTTGACATTGATACCTGGAAACCCGAAACATCATTGTAAAGCCAAGTGTTAGACTGAGAACAACTTTTCTGGGGCCAAAAACTAGATAGGCAGAGGAGTGACGTGATATGATTTATATTTTTAATAGATCACTGTCTGTGGAGACCCTAGGGGTAAAAGACTAGAAGTAAGACAAGGAGGGTATTGCAGTAATCCAGATGAGAAATTATTATGGTTTGGATCATGGTAGCAACTGTGGAGGTGGTGAGAAGTGGTCAGAGTCTGTATGTGGAGGGTAGAACTGTTACAATTTGCTGATGGGTTGTGTGAGGGGTAGAGAGAAAGAGGAATCAAACATGCCCCTCCACCCTCCCCAGTTCTCCTTGTTTGGCCTTCCTCACCTCAAATGCCAAGGTTGGGACATTGATGACCATCACTTGTTCAGACCAAATAAAAGTCTAAGTAGCAATAATTCCAAGCATATAAGCTAATGCAAACATAATAATTGTGATGGTTAGTTTTATGTGTCAACTTGACTGGGCTAAAGGATGCCCAAATAGCTGGTAAAACATTATTTTGGGGTGTCTGTGAGGGTGTTTCCAGAAGAGATTAGCATGTCAATTGATAGACTGAGCAAAGAAGATAACCCTGACCAATGTGGAAGGGCATGATCCAAATCATGAAGGAAAAAAAGAAGGAATAAGCAGAGGAAGAGGTAATTTGCTCTCTTTGCTCGAACCCTTGGCTATCGGTGCTCCTGGTTCTTGGGCCTATAGACTCTGGGTTACACCACTGCCTTTCTGATTTTCCAGCTTGCCAGTAGCAGACTGTGGGGTTTTCAGCCCTGACTAACACAGGCATTAACTTAACTACCTGATATTTATTAAACTTTTATTGGGAAGTGGTATTCATTTAATGATTTAGTAAGGATATTTAAAGGTATATGCAAAACCAAAACAAACAAACAAATGCGCTACCTCACTCTTAATTTCCAAGACTGAAAACTGTAAATCAGGATGAGTTGGGCAGTTTCATAATAATACCAGAGAAATCGAGTAGCAGTCATACAATAATTACAGTACCGGTGGCAGGCTTGGAAGGGGCATTAGAGCAGTCTTGTTCAACCCTTATTTTTCAGTTAAGAAAGCTGAGACACAGAAAGCTTACATAACTCCAGTTTGGCTGGACTTCAAGCAGAACTGCTGTCTCATGACTGCGCGTCTTGTTCCCCTGTGTCCACAAGAACGTACTCACTGCTCTGTTCTTAGCTCACATTAGGGAGTGCAAAGTACATCATATGGGAACTGTAGTAAACCAAGGTGGATGTGCTTTTGTGGGTGAAAAGAATGGGAGACTTTGAAGACAGGTTCTTTTCTCTCCAGTGAGAGAACAATGTATTGTGTCTTTGGTTGGCGTAATTCTGCGAGTCTGGGGTTAGATGAACAAGCAAAGTGGAAGGTATGACAAGAATGAGGCAGCAAGTGTGAGGAGCACAGGCAGCACTGACCTGCTACAACATCCACCTCCAACCATTCAGACAACTATGTCCTGAACTGGGCTCTGTAGGGGCTAACCAAAGGTCACAGCACACTCTCCTCAGCTGGTATCACATGGTGTAATCTCATCGGGAGGTAGGTAAACACACGTGAGGTACACTGAAACTGGATAAGCTTGTCTGTCTTGTTTGCCATTCATCTCTAAGACAGACAACCGTGCCTGGTACACAGTAGGTGTTCAATAAATATTTATCCCAAAACTATTGCATCTATGATTAAGACCCCAGACAAGTAGAACAGAAAATAAAGTCTCTAGGAGTTTGGAAGAGGAGTAGTTACTGTAGGCTGCAGTCACCTGAGAAGGCATCACAGAGAATGAGAGCATGAGGTAGTTGAGAAGAATGAAAAGGCTGAGACTATCTGGAAAGAAGGAGAAGGTCTCCAAGTGGGGAAGGATAAAGAGGTGGGAGAGGTGGGAACACAGACAAAGGCAGGGAGGTGAGCATTCATAAGGCATGTTCTCAGGACAATGAGAAGGCATGTTTAGCTTTATGTATTTTTATTTGGAATAATTTGAGCTGTTACTTATAAGGTCAAGTGAGATTTTTGCAGGGCCTTTATGCCTAGGCTGGCCCTGGAACTAGAAAGAGCCATTGAAGTTTAGAAGGTTGTTAATGATAATGATGTCATTGGGCTACAGTGAAGCTGGGTTCCTAGAGCCATGGCACATAGAGAGATAAGAACATAGAGGAGACCTAAGACACAGGGGAGGAGGGAGACTCCCCACCCACTGACCTGTTTGGCCAGTCCTGAATACTTACGCTCCTCACCTCTTGCTACCTCTGATTCCTTTTCAGCGTTTAGGTACATGCCAAAAGCATGTTCTTGTGTCAAGAACAAATTCTTTAGACATTGAAGGAAACTTGGATGCTCACTGTAGGTTAGATAGAATGTGATTTTGAGATAAAATTATCAGGTTTTAAAGAAAAGTTTGTTGGAGTCTTTTCAAAGAAGATCAAGAATTGGGGTACTTTCTCTGACAACTAGACATTCTGAAACAATATACTGATATCTGATTACATGTTCCTTAAATGCAACACATTCCTAATGCTAAAGGCATTTGTTACAAGGGTGAAGTGAGAGAGGGTGGGAAAAGTTTCCTAATGCTCTTCAGACGCTCCCTGTGTCTCCACTTCTTTGAGAGGCTGTGTAAGAATCCTATGTTGTGGACACTGGGAACAATTTAAGGTGTCAGAAAGTATGAAGTTGTCCTCTGCTGTGGCTCCTTTTCCTTAGAATTTACCAGCCCATGCTACGTAGAGACCACAGGAAGCAGTGGGAATGTTTGTACCTGAAAACTCCAGACTGCTTTGGAGCAGAATCACCGTGACTGAGTTACAACCGGATGCACCAGCTCATTTAGCAGTTGCCTCCTTAGCTTTGAAACATCAAGTATGACATGAATCAAGATGTCTATTAACAAAGATGGTATAAAACATCTGTGGATTCTGAATAAGGGAAAAACCACATTAATTACCATTGCAAACAATGTATGTGATAATTTCCATATAAACAGAGAATATCCAGGAACTCAGACAGACAAAAGAGCTGAAGTAAATCTTTTATCCCAATGCAAATAATGTATAAAGGGAACCGGCTATTGTGTATCTTTCCCCGCTAAGCATATAAAGGATATTTAAACAAATAGAATGGTTCCATTTCTTTAAGACAAGTAGATTCTTCTTAAAAGAAAGGAAAAATAATCTCTTCTTGAAGCACCTAGTTGTGGTCAAATGATCCTGAGTGTCTAAGTCACACACTACCCATTAGGAATAGTTTGCTGGAACAGTTTGCTCCTTACTTCCAGATACAAGTTCTGCCTTTAAAATTCTTGACTATGGTCAGGTTTTTTTTTTTAATTTTTTTTTTAACGTTTATTTATTTTTGAGACCGAGAGAGACAGAGCATGAACGGGGGAGGGTCAGAGAGAGGGAGACACAGAATCTGAAACAGGCTCTAGGCTCTGAGCTGTCAGCACAGAGCCCGACGCGGGGCTCGAACTCACGGACCGCGAGATCATGACCTGAGCCCAAGTCGGCTGCTTAACCGACTGAGCCACCCAGGCGCCCTGACTATGGTCAGTTTTTAAGAAGGGTGAGCCCTGAATACCCCATAGAAAAAGACATGGGCATTTATATCCAGGCATGGCCATGGTAAAGATTTTTTGGCATCAAATAACCAATGTACCCAATTACATAATATTCTCAAGTGAGATAATTCTACTAGCATCAAAAAAAAAAAAAAAAAACAAAAAAAAAAACAAAAAAACCCACGAAAGGTGGTTGATTGTGTGCATCACGAAGCATTAAGAGAAATTCCCAAGTTATCATGCCCTTTCCTTTTCCCTGGGTAATGACACCTGACATTAATCAAGTAGCCTTAGAAATTACAGAAGGACAGTTGCATGGATAAGAGGCAGGTCTCCTTCTTCCTTTGTCCTTAAAATCATAAAACTTCTCATTTCAACAACCATTGTACCTGAAGTTAGCAGTTTGTTTCATATGTAATTTGTGCCGTATAACAATGAGAATGATGTTTTCATTATTCGTGGTATATCAGTCTGTTCCTTTCCTAGCCCCCATTAACAATAAAAACTCATGCAGTTTTCAGCCATTATCATTTTTCTCCTGATAAACCATCTGTGACATGGAGACCTTGAAACTGGGAGTTCTGGCCACAATGCTCAATAGACTGTGCACACAGCTTTTTCAGAGGTAACTGCTGTAAAAAAATCAGCTCTACTGTTATTTCTTTCTGTTATGATTTTTCTGTCTCTCCTTTTTATATATCTAATGTTATATGACCTCACATGAATTCAGCCAACAGTGTTTTGCCTGACAATAGAAATTACCTTTAAGGCTTCTATAGGGGGCTAGAGGTGTCCTTTCCCTTAATTCCAGCTGTTCTTGCTGCTATATATAATTGAGGGGCTAGAAGGAAAATGTTCTCACTACAGAGCTACTTTGACCATCTTTTATAGTATCTTATCTTACAGAGTTCAGGAGCTGTGTGCCTTTTGAACAGATAACTAGGTCCACATGAACTGATGTTGTAGCCACTAATAAAATTAAAAAGGAATTGGATGACAAAGTCTCATCCCCAACAAATTGGTTTCATAAATAAATAAGTATACTTAGCTCTCTAGAGTCTGCTGGTTTTTACTTTAAGTCTTGGTGAAGTTTAAGTGATAATGATAATATGAAGATAATGTTTAAAAATCAGTAATAAAAGTGGATTTAAAATAGATACTAATGGATCAACTTTTGGGTTTATTTATGTATTAGGGTTCTCCACAGAAACAACCAGCAGAAAAAAAAATACACACACACACACACACACACACACACACACGGTGGGGGGAAGAATAGAGGGAGGGAGGAATGTTAAGAAATTAGCACACAGGATTGTGGAGACTTAGACAATCTAAAATCTGATGGGGAATGCTGGAGACGAAGGAAAGAGTGGCAGTTTGAATCCAAAGGCAATCTCCCAGCAGAATTCCCTCCTTGTAGGGAGAGATAGGCCTTGGTTGTGTTAAGGCCTTTAACTGATTGTATGAGACCCACTCACATTATAGAGAGTAATCCGCTTGACTCAAAATCCACCATTTCAAAGGTTTATCTCATCAAAAAATACCACCATGGAAATAGCCAAGGTAATGTTTGACCAAATATCTAGGTACCATGGCCCAGCCAAGTTGACACAGAAAATTAGACATCACAGTGCACATAGTATTATATAAGCAATACCCATAATTAGATATTGCTTGGGAACTCAGAAAGTCACTTGAACAAGGCATTGCTTTTATTTTCCATAAGTATCTCAAAGACAAGAGATCACCGTTTTTGTTTTAGTTATAGATACTGTATATAACTATAGGTAGACACTGTATTTACTTATATAGTTACTGTACACATACGGTCAGGAAATTTGTACAATCAGGAAGTTTTCTGCTGATTCTCTGCTAGTTTGTGGTATGCAACGTTCTATTGCTCTTTGGGAGAAGCTTTTGTGTATTAATGGACATATGTGAGATCACTATAAAGTCACTTAAATAGTAATTTTAATCTGTATATTCAAGCAAGAAATTATGTGCCTGTGTGCTTGTGTGTGTGATTTTTTTTTTTTTAGCAAGTCATTGAGTGTCTATAATTGGAAGAAATTTGTGTACAGCTCATAATACTTCAAGGGTGTCTTTTTTGGTTGAATTTTATTTTTTCTTTAAGAACATCTGAACCAGTAATGGAACTGGGTCCAGAAGAAAGTGTCTCACCTGTTACCTCCTGGGCCCTCCTTTGTTCCTTTCTTAACTGAGCTGTAGAACACTCAGAACCCTTTACCTTTTCTTCTTTACCTCAAAAGAAGAATGACACAAACATGGAAAGAAATATCAGGCTGAAGAAGGAAAGGTGCATTTGGGAGGAAGAAAATGTTCTTTCTTACATTAGTTAAAAAAGGAAGCCCAGTGCACTACTGTTCTTAGAGGATGGGTAGCCATCAGCTCATTTGAGGAATACATTTAACATTAATGCTATGCAAATGAAGTTAACATAATTGTTTCTTCTAAGTGGGTTTGTACCAGGCCTCATTTTGTTTTGTATCCCATGAGACTTGTATATTTTTAGTGATGATAAGAACAGGTCAGATTATACTGTACAAAGCCCAGAGTTTAGGATGTGTCTTCTTGGTAGTAAATTATTTTTTTGAAGTAAATTATCTCTTATAGGCAGGTTACCTTTCTGGGAACAATAATTTCTCTCAAATGAAGTAAGAGGATAAGTTTATTACTTGCCTTATTCTACTTGGGACCAGGTTTCATAATAACTATTCTAATAACCAGATAAAAACATTACAGAGATGTAGATGTTAATATCGTGAAGGAGGATTAGTAACTTTTGGAGACATTTTTTACTAGTCAGATCTGACTGTTCTTATAGATGGGAGATATTATCAGCATTTGAGTTGAACATGAAGAGTAAAATTGAGCACAGTTAGAGAAAAATGAATCAGTACATTTTTGAACAATAATATTCAGAAATATTTCTAATTTAAAGTTTGCAGTGAATATTAAATCTCATTTGTTAGTTGCCATGGCCCAGAAATTTGACTATATTCAAAGCTGGTTTTATTATTAGTTTTTTCCCTATTTAATGGTTAGGCATATCTTTGAATCACAGACATTTTTCACTTACAAAATAGATGATATGAATCTGGTATATGTGTTAGGGAACTGGCAAATACTATATCAGTTGTGAGGTTTGGGAAAACATGATAAATTTGATACAAGGCCTAGAGATAGAGATGATCTATCTCAAATATTCTGGAAAAGTATATTAGGAAGGATAGTCATAGGTCATGAGAGCTTCTATTCATCCCACAGATATAAACTGAGTGTTTACCATGTGCTTTTAGGAACTGTGCTAGGTACTGGGCATATTGTTTTATACAGCAGAAGCATCGTCCCTGCTTTTATGGGACTTCAAGTCTAGTGGGGAGGATGTACAATAAATAATACATGCACGAATACTACGCATATACTTTGTGATGAGTGCTATAAGCAAAAGAACTGATGCTGAGACAGAGAATAACTTTTGTGGTAGTTGTGTGATGGAGGTCTATCTTAGATTGGCAGATCAGGAAAGATCGCTCTAATTTGACGTTTATGCTAGTGTGTTAAGGATGAGGAGACCGTCATGCAGAGAATGACAGAAAGCCTTACAGAAAGAGTAGCACGTGTATGTAAATGCTCTAAGACACGAAGCACCCTGGGGAATTCCTGGAAGTGAAAGAAGGCCAATGAGACTGGAGCACAGAGAGCAAGAAGGACAAGGGCTGGTGGGGAGAGGGAGGAGAAAGTTTGGGCCTGCGCTGTTCGGTCGGTCATGACTGTTGCAGGCATTATTAGGGTCTTATGCAAGTGGAAGCCACTGACAGGTTTTGTATAAAGGTTAGTATGATATGATCATTCAAGCAGATTTGAAAACTCATGATATTTATTTCATGGTATTAAAAGTATAGGATTTTAACATTTTTTCACATATCATGTTCTATATTCTTGGGTTTTGTTGTTGTTGTTTGTTCCAGGGTCACTTTCTGTAGAGAAGTAGCAGTCATATCTGTAATAATTAGATAATACTCAGGAGAGTGGAAAATTCTGCAACTTGACATTGGGAAAGTTGTTTTAGCCACTCTCTTCCATGCCAGATCTGTGAATGTTAAAAATAAAATATGGTGAAGTAATTTTAAGGCAGTGGTCCAAGAATATTTGCTTTGAAGAGTATTTACATTTTGTCATATTATGGACTACGTTCTTTTTAAAACTCTAGTAAGGTGTGTTATTTTCAAAGACAGTCCAGAAATACATAATGGTTTTCAAATACCATTTTAGCAAAGCCATTGTTTACTACTCTCTGAGTGACCTCACAGTGGTAGAAATCCTTTAGAGCCTCTGGGTGAGGCAGGAGACTGAGAGACGAAACTGAAGCTTTCATGATCAAATAATGCTTTCTCAGGAAACAAAAGGAAACATTTCTTTCATCCCAGACCAAGCAGAAACCCAGGGCAAATGCAGTAACACGAGCGCGCTATTTCCCCATAAAAAGTGATGAGATCTTTCATGGTGATTTTGAGTGTGTATATGTTCTTTAACCTGTTGAAAATGAAAGAATGGAGTTTGTCATTTCAGGTGAAAGAATAAAAATACAAAACTTTACCCTTAAAAAAGTGAGATGAGTCACACTAATAAAAGGAATTATAAAATATAAGGCAATATATACAAGCCACGTATGTTTTCTCCAAAAGTGTGAAATGTTTAGGAGGTCACAAATTTATAGTTTATATAACCAACTATTCCCAGATTATAGATGAATGAAGTCAGAGCTCTCTGCTTGCCTGCAACAATCCCTACTTGCTATGGAGGATGTGCCTCTGTATCCAGATTCTGTCCATGACATTCTTTGACCACATCTGATGGTCCTCAGTTTTCTGCTAGGTAAACGTAAAGAGGAAGTGGTCAGGGAGCCATCTGCCGCCTGCACACTTGCCCTGAGTGCACTATGTGGGTGGCAAAGCCCAGGAGCTGCTGTCTAGCTGCTGTGGAACTCTGTGTCCTGTTGTAGTTAAGTCTGGTTCCCAGAGATTTTCCTTCACTCCTTAGAAAGTTCTCGAAGAAATTACACACGCTCTGGTCATGATTGATTATACGGAGCAGGAAGGAGACTGAAAGACCATAAGGTGGTTTACATTAAGGAGGAATTTTACTCCAGGGGCACATTATAGTTAAGTTTCTTGGCTAACAGTCTTGTAGTTTATTAGTCTCTGACCTTGTGCTGTGGATTTGAAGCTATATAGCCTGCTCCTGATTCTATGTTCTCTTGTTTTGCCTGATTTTGAAAGAGGAAAAAGGTTAAAGCTCTTAACTTAAGATGATACTAGTTTTACACTAAAATATGGAATTGAAGTTGGTGTGTGAGTGGTGTCACCACCTTATTCTGTGCCTAGTGTAGGACTCACTAAAATGTAGCCCTTTTGTTAAGGGCTGCTGATAGCCTCATAATTTTACCACATACTTGAGATAAAGCATCTGAATGGAAATACTTAGACGTATTTTCAGTGAAGTCATTTTATATATGTTCTGAATTAATCCTTAAAGAAATTCCATGACCTAGGTGTATTCCACTTTTAGAGACAAAAATCAAGGATCAGAAAAATTAAATGATGCATCCAGAATCATAAGCGATGATCGCTGGGACAGAAATTGTCCTATGGGTGAAGGAGGTTAGTAATCATAGACCTATTGGTTTTTCCCCTGCTTCACCAGCATTCTAAATTAATCATTTCTGCAATATTAAATATAAGGATAACGAGGGCGCAACACAATCTGAATTGTAGCATAAATGTTTATTTTTAAGGTATTAAAAAATCTCTGTTGTGTATTCATGGCAACAATTAAGCTCCTGGTAAGGCCAAAGGGTGAGAATGTTTAAATGAACCTTTTCCTGTCATCCATTATCAAATTGGAAAATCAATACTAATAGGGGAAGCACAAGAGCAATGACTAAGTTCATTACACGTGATCAGAAAATGAAACCCATCTACCATGTTAGTGTCACTTTCAATTTATGGTGACATTTACTGAAAATACTCTGCAATATTTGGCAAAGTAAAAAGAGAGATTGTTCCCCAATTAACCAGAGGATCAAAGAAGGAAGATTAGGGAGGGAAGTGTTGTCTGTTTTTTTTTTTTTAAGAAGCAAAATGTTTGGAAAGGTCAGGCTTTGAGTGAGCTAACCTCTACCACTTTTAGTATTCAGGTTGACTAATGAGCACTTCACTCATCATTCTAATGGATGAATTTCTGCTGAGAAAGAATAATAAAGTGCTTTTCAATAGCTGGTGCCAATGGCAATTCCATACACAGAAGCTAAATAATTTCTCTATTATCCACTAAACATCTAAAAAATCTTAGACCTGAATTTAAACTATAATTTTATACCATAATATTTTGTATTAAGTACTTTGGATTTATTAATTAAATCAATTACTCAACAAATATTTATTGAGCTCCTGCTCTGTGCCAAGCCTTGTTCTAGAACTCTGTAGAAACAATGGTGTACAAAGTCCCTAAATTCTTGGAGCTTTTACTCTATAATGTCTTTATAGGAATTATCTAGGTATAGTTAAGAAAAGTTGTTCTTGTGGTGATAACATTTTCCCCTCTCTGAACATAGATTTGGAATGTGTTAAAGGATCTGCATAGATCTTAGCACGATCTCAAATACTGTATGAGTCCTCCTTGTATGAAGAAAACTACTATATATATATATATATATATATATATATATATATATATATATAGTTCTACTACATATATGATTTCTACTCTCCCTCCTACTTTCTTCTTAAATGTTATTTCACCTTAGGAAAAAAGTTCCATTTTGGCATTGCCTACAATGCCAAAAATCTAAAATGGAAGAAACAAATTCCTCACAGACGGAAACTATAATGTTTTTAAGTGCTTGCTCTTCAGATGGTAAATAAAGTTTAGTTAGAAATAGTGGGGCCTAAGAAATTACAGTAGTAAAAACTGCCATTTTTTAACAACTTCTGTGGAACATTAATGCTCACACTGGGTTAAAAGTGTTTTGTGGTTAAGTAAGTCGAGAAGCTCAAAATAGAAGCTTCTTATTGGGAGATTTATTTTGCACATTAATATATGATGCTTTAAGAAGTCCTGCAATTGAGAAATGTCTTTAACCCAGTGATTCTTAACCATGTTTGGCCAGGGAAATATTTGCATGTATCAATAATCAGCATTTTGAGAAACTCTTCACAAATAAGAGATGAGCTCTTAACCACTGAGGAAAGAAAAATCTCTCAAGATTTCACTAGGATGCTGTCTTGCTATATATTCTAATACCCTGAGGGAGTGCATGATTATAATAGGCATATATTCTAATACCCTGAGGGAGTGCATGATATAACAGACATACCTCAGAGATATTGTGGGTTTGGTTCCAAAACACCACAACAAAGTGATTATGGAATAAAGCGGTCAAATGAATTTTTTAGTTTCCTAGTACATATAATAGTACATATAAAGTTATGCTTACATTACAATGTAGTCTCTTAAATGTGCAATAGCATCATCTCTAAAAAAACAATATACACATGTTAATTAAATACTTTATAGTTAAAAAGTGGTAACCATCATCTGAACTTTCGGTAAGATGTACACTGATCACAGATCACTGTAACAAATGCAATAATAACGAAAGAGTTTGAAATGTTGTGAGAATTACCAAAATGTGGCACAAAGACATGAAGTAAGGAAATGCTGTTGGAAAATGGTGGTAATAGACTTGCCCAATGTGGTATCTGGAAAACACAGTAAAAACAAAGCACAATAAAATGAGATATGCCTATACTGCCCATCTCCAATGTCTGTAATTGGTTTTTATTCCTGTATGACTGCCATCTTTTTCTGCCCTTGTATAGGCAAGGCAGTATTTTTTTTTTTTTTTTGTAGTATACCTGTTCCTCTAACATTATAAGGTTGTTTTAAATTTCTGATTGTGGTAATATAATATTTATGATTTCTGGTTTTCATCAAAAAGTAATTTTAAATGAGGATTGAATTGTATCACATGCTGAGTTTTGTCTTTCACTGTTTAATATCTGCTCTACTTGAATAATAGTACTTATTGTAAGCATGGAGAATATTGGCTTTCACATTCTTTGTGTCATCTACATTTCTATTAAGAGCCACATAAATCAGAGATGGTTTCTGTCTTCTATTTAAAGATCTGATGATTCTTTAACAATCAAAACATATCCAAAGTTGCCTCTCCTGACCAATTAATGTCTGCAGAGCACTTTTCCAGCAGTAAGTGAAATATTGCAGCTTGTTTTGACATATTGTGTTAAGATAAATGCTGGGGCTCCTGGATGGTTCAGTCAGTTAAGCATCTGACTCTTGATTTCAGGTTAGGTCATAAGCTCACAGTTTCCTGAGTTCGAGCCCTGCATTGGGCTCTGTACTGCCAGTGCACAGCCTGTTTGGGATTTTCTCTCTCTGTCTCTCTCTCTCTCTCTATCTCTCTCTCCCCCCTGCCCCCGTCTCCCACTTACACTGTCTCTGTCTGTTTCAAAAATAAATAAATAAACTTAAAAAAAAGATAAATGCTAATTTTCAGGTAATCCTAGAGTCACGTCCTGAAACAGTAGATAAAGATTGAAGAAACAGCCTTTTCTGAATGGTAAAGAAGTTTTTAAAATAGGATGAACAGGTACAATGATACTGCCTGGAATTCTTATGCAAGGATGTAAACTAGTTTAGAGGAAACAAAGTCACTGAAAAGAATTCCTAAAATACAAGATAATCAGATGGAAACCAGGAAGTATTAGGTAACAAAGGGATGGGTGAAATAGGTGAAGGGCATTAAGAGTACACTTACCACAATGAGCAATGAGTAATGAGGTATAAAACTACTGAATCACTATATTGTACACTTGAAACTAATTTAGCACTGTTATGTTAACCATACTGGAATTAAAATAAAAAAACTTAGTGAACTAAAATGAAAGCAACAAAAATACAGAAGAATTAGTGCAAATTACTCATCATCAGAATAAAACTTTTTCAAAGAATTAATAGTTTTACAGAGAGAGAACCTACATTGTTAGAAGTATCTAGATCAAGTAGAGTGTATTAAAATAAATGTTATGGAGACATTAAAAATTTTTAAGTCACCAATTTTGTCCCTGTCATAACAAAACCATTTTTATTTTGACATATTTCATCCAAACTTTGTTGCCTTTCTCATTAATAAATATACATTTAAAAATAGTTGCAATTAAAAAAATAACAAGGCCAATTCTCACAGAAATTGAAATCACAGGTGAACTGTTCACTGAGTAGCATAGAACTTTTGATTCAGTGTGTTCCATTCACTCAGGTTTCTGTGGGTACGAAACACCTTAGAACCCCTGCTTTAACTGCTGGGTGCCAAGTAGAGAGGAGAAAGATCTAGTGTTTTACTTAGGGCTTTAATTTATGCATTGGTTAGAGCTTACTCAGGCTGCATGAGTCTGGGAGAGCAGAGCAGTATTCTGGAAGAACAGCTGTTTTCCTAGCAAATTCATACATAGGTTTTTTTTGCTAGGAACTTTCTTCCCCCCCACCAATGTCTTTTGCAGAAATAAGCACATATATTTCTAGAAGAGAAATAGAAGCTGGTATGTAAGTTTCCTTTCTTTATATAACATAGACACTTAAATTTACCTGAAAACAGCAATTGTATCAAGTCAAATTCATTAATTGGCAAGAAGTGAGGACAGTTTCTTTTATATTTTGTTGACCAAAATAATTATTTTATTGACTACAAATTTTTTTTCTTTATTTATTGTTGGACTTCTGAGTGGGTGTTTACTACATGGAAAAAGCTGTAGATAAAACTTCTTTGTAGCATTGTTTTCATACTGAATTTTATATGCTTAAGTTTGTTTTTAACTATAGTTTTAGTAATATGTTCCATTTGATATGGTTCATGTAAGAGGTTTTCCTTTCATTTTGTGTTCTCTTTTTACTTCTTTTTCTCCAATAGGCAGTATGGTATACATTTCATGCTTTTATACATGGGCTACCATGTTTAACAAAACATTGGTTCAATTTCATTTCTCACTAAAGAAACCAGCTAAACATCTAACAAAGTCACAAACTTTCACAGAATGCACAATGCCAACACAGATGGTCTTCTCTGCATTTCCTATCAGTACCTTTCTTCACATGCAGGATTCTTTCTCAGGGGCTTTGAAATTTAGTGGCTAGTGAAGTCATGATGGGAAGACAGTATATCTTCAGAAGGCAGATGAAGTGGCATGCTGATATTTTCCCAAGAATTGATTGCAGGGATGTTAGGATGTTTGGAGTTGAGTTTGGAATCAGGAGTTTCCTAGATGGTCCTCAAACTCTTTGGGGGAAGTTGCTATTTTAATGGATAAATAATTCCCTTGTAAAATAAAAAACAGACTTGCTATTTCTTTCAAAAGCTGTTTCTAGGTCTTTCCTTCCCAATTAAAAATCTCTCATTGTGTAGATATGGCTTTAATTTGAAGCAATATGGTATTCTCTTTTTTCCCCCATTCTAACTAAACAAACTCTGTAAGAATTAGCTTTGAGTTATTCCATCTGTGGACTTTTAATTTTGTCATAAAAACACAGAAGCCTGGCAGGGAACTCTTTCCAACTGGCTACATGTATCATCTTGTCTGAAAGCTGGTTAAGTAAGTATGGCATTTAAAATGAAATAAAGAACTTCATTTATGGAACTAGTTCACACGAAGTGTTTGCCCACTTCTTTGACCATCTGTTTATGTTGACAACCACCGCCCCGCATTGTGCCAAAGTGCCCTTGGCTATTAAAAACAGTGTTTTGTGTGTTGAGTGGTGTGTGTGTCCTCACACATGTATGTGTTTCTGGGGTGCCATTTTCTTGAGAAATGTCTTGTTAAAGGTTTCATGTGATCCATGTGGAGATATTTCAGGTCATTTGCTGTTCAGGCAACATTGCACTGAGAATACTACAAGCCCACTCATTTTTAAGGGAGCCCTCGTTGTTCCCTCCTCCCCATTCCCACCCACCCTTTGATATTGAAATGTCTTCTAAAAGACTATGAATACATATCAAAATACCTGTTGAGTTTGGCAACAATGGTAATGATATTATGTGTTGAAGGTGAATTCAAATAGGAATCTAAACATTTCTGAGTACAGAAATACCTTGGGAATGACTCAGAAATCCTAAACTCTTGGCAGGATTCTTTCTGCCAAAGGGATATCTGAGTTGATATTTCATTCAACAGACAACAGGAGAAATGGAGTCTTTGGGGGGCAAGATGACCACCTTGTAGATGAAGAACTGTGGACAGAAGAATTGTCAATCTGGTATTATCATTGCTTTTCATACTCTGAACAGCTATTTATCAGAGGTTTCAAACAACTACTTATTAAAAGCCAATCAGTGCACAGCACTGGTTTAAGCTGAGCTGGAGACATAAAATGGCACATTCTTAGTTGTACCAAAATTGTAATTCTTGGGGTGCCTGGGTGACTCAGTTGGTTAAGCGTCCAACTCTTGATTTCAGCTCAGGTCGTGATCTCATGGTTCATAAGATTGAGCCCGGTGTCAGGCTCTGTGCTGACAGCACGGAGACGGCTTAGGATTCTCTCTGTCCCTCTCAGTCTCTGCCCCTACCCTGCTGGCATGCACATGTGCGTGCTCTCTCTCAAAATAAATAAACATGAAAAAAATAAAACAATAAAAAAACCAAACTACAATTCTAATGGGAAGAAGACCTAGTTGATAAGAAGATAAGACGACTAAGAGATAGATTTTGATAAATGGAGATAAAAATTGTGCTAGTTCCAAGGATGGAGAGGTTTTGGTGGGCTGCCAAGTGTCAGTGACAAGTCAGCTTCTGTTCCTACAGGGCTTCATCTTTTCTTTCCTCAAAGCCCCTAAATTATCTAGAGTGTATATAGGGAAAACTGAGAGGCTCCTAACTTCCCCTGAGCATTAAAGTGCATATGATAACACCAGAGGAGCATCATGAGAGCAATGATATTTATATACTTGAGCAACTCAGTGCAGGCTCAGAAACAAATGTATGATTTGGGAACTAGTATAATAAACTGTCACAGAACTCTTTTAGATAAGGTTGAGTGGGCATCCTTTGTCTGGCTCTAATCTGTAATTATTTTTATTATTATGTTTTAATCCTCTAAGATGAAGTGATGATTTTATTTTATTTTATTTTATTTTTACCATTTGGCTTTTAGATAGGTTTGCTTTTTCTCAAATAATTTTCCATGTGTTACCATCATTTGCCTTAGAGTTCTTTCTCGGAGCCTGGGTTGAGCTGAATAACAGATATCACTCCTGACAGCTGTAAAGTGACGCTAACGAACATCCCAATGAGGATGTACGGTGCCAGGCTCATCCATCCAGCTGAATTTGCATTGTGAGTGCAAATAGCTGCATGTCATGGCCCACTGCTGCCCAGGGCTGGAGTCATTTATTTAATAACTCAGTTCACAAGCATTACAGGGGAACTGCAGCATTGCATATTATCGAAGACAAATAAGAAATCAAAAATGCTGCACAGTAAAAAGTAATATTTTAGTTGTTCTTCTCACTGACTGCAGCTGTTTAAATGCTGAGCATTACAGTTACTCCTGAGGTGTAAAATGTTAACAATTTCTACTAAGTATGGAAACTCTGCATTTCCTGCTGTGTCATTTGATGGCATGCAATTTTTCTTTGTGTTTATTGGGAAGGATTTTTAAGATGGGTTTATTTTTGTAACCTTCAGTATTTAACATGCAGACCATTTATGCATTTTAGTAAATTGAACTTGCTTGTGATAGTTGATACTTAGAAATACTTGTGAGAATGGGGTGCCTGGGTGGCTCAGTTGGTTGAGCATCCGACTTCAGCTCAGATCATGATCTCGCAGTCCGTGAGTTTGGGGCCCGCGTCAGGCTCTGTGCTGACGGCTCTGGGCCTGGAGCCTCCTTGGGATTCTGTGTCTCCCTCTCTCTCTCTCTCTCTGACCCTCCCCCGCTCACGCTCTGTCTCTCTCTCTCTCTCTCTCTCAAGAGTAAATAAACATTAAAAAAAAAAGAAATGCTTGTGAGAAAATGCCTTAACATCAACAACAACAAAACAAATCCAGTGTTAAATCTGGATTGTTTATGTTTTACTTGTAATGACTTTTCTCTCCTTTCTTTGGATCTGTTCCCACCCTCCTTTTGTTCATCTACAACTAGTCAGGACATTTAGTCTTGCTTTACATATTACAAAGTTGTCATTGAAACAGCGAGCTACAAGTAAAACAAAATTATCGTTAAGGGAAGGCAAACAGAGTATTAAAATAGCAATGTAAAGTTACAAACTTTAATTTAAAATATATAATCATAACTGTTAATGATGAAAAATTATACCCTTTGGAGATGTAAATGTAAAAACTTAACCTCCTATTGTTCCTATGATTTGTCTCTTGGCACATCTTATTTTGCACGGTAGTTTCTCAAGATGTATTAAAGTGAATGAGTGAATAAATGCTATATCTTTGTGATGAAATCACACTGATGGAAATAAAGTCTGGATTTATGAGTCTTAGAGAGTACTCGTAATCATCATGTCAAGGGAACCAAGTCCTTTCATTTGTTTTTCCTAAATAAAACTGTTTTCTTCCAAAGGGGGTTTTTAAGTACCTAAGAGCTACTCAAAATTGGAAAAGTCCAATGTAAGGTACAATTTCTTTTCTCTCGCTGCCTTGAACTCCTACACCTGTGTAACTATATCTCATTTATCATATGTATAGCTATGCACCTGGCTTTAAAGTCATCTTTATTCATACCGAGGGGAACAGAATATGCCACGCTTTGGTGTGTGGATTATTTTGAATTTAAGATAATCAGGGCTCAGCAGACTCAGTAAGAGTCCCCTTTAACTGCCTGAAAGAATTTCAATAGGGAGGCTGTACCAGGAAGAGAGCTATTACCAGAGACAACTTTTTATATCAGAAAGAATTATCTGCATGACATGGAAAACATTTGTTTACCAAACTTTTGCTCTTCTTGTCTTCCTGTGAATTGTCTTTCTCCCTTTTGAAGCCCCAGATTCCCATCCCCTTCTCGTTAGCTCAGGATAGTAGACAAGCCTCAATTACCAGACTGTCAAGGGGAGTCTCATATTTTCCTGGCACTCCCCTGAGTAGTAAATTTGTTTTTCTTCTGTTAATCTGTCTTATGTCAATTTAATTATTAGACCCGAAAACCTAGAAGGGAAGAAGGGGAAAGTTTTCCACCCCTCCAATACTTTCCTTCTAAAATAAGGCTCCTTGAGACAGTTCTGTGTCTTCTTCATTCTCATAGTTTTGTACTTAGAGTAGCTCAGTGATTGTTAAATAACTGAAAACTTGTTTTCTTGTGGTCTTTTATGATACCAAAGTTGGGACCTACATATTACTCTTGTGGGCATCCTGAATCTATCAGGTTAAGCAGGTAAGATACACCTGCAAACAATGACAGTGCAATGGGTTTGGTTTGGATGTGGCTTATTAGGGAGCTTCTACATAGCTTGATGAAAAAATAGCAGGAAGCACACTTGGAAAGACAGGTAGAGGCAGGATGGAGAGGGTCATTCATAACAGCTTGGCTTATACCTGGAAAATGATAACAAACATGGAAGATTTTAAGCAAGAGATGATTAAACATTTTAGAAAGATTATTCTGGTAGTAGTAAGTAGAATGGATGAGAGGGGGTCAAGACCAGAAGCTGGAAGACCAGTTGTGATGTGCATTGTCATCACCCTCCCTGTTTCGTGGCATTGCCTTCCAAATAAAATGCTTATACTTGACCTTCTCAAGGCTCTGCTTCTAAGGATCCCAAACTAAGACAAAATTTTTTGAGAGGCAGGAGTTAATGGAAAGGATAAGTCTGAAGATACAGAAGAGACAAAAAATAATCAATAGAGTAAGAACTTCATGAGTTGAAAGAGGAGTGGTAGTTGATATAGGAGTCATTGACAGCAATAGAGGTAGCAATAATTGGAAAGAGAAAAGTATAGAACACTTGCAGAGAATTATAAAAGGTTTCAATTGAGATGGGTGCTGTAACTGACATTGGGTAGCAAAAAGACAGTTATACATGAAGCACATAAAGTATTTAATAAACATATTTAAACATAAAGCATTTATCATTTTTTATGTTGATATTAGTATTTTATAATTTGGGAGAAAATTCAGATTCAAACATAATAGAAACATGAAAGTTATTCCTCTGTGAATTGCAAAACTAAAAAACAATAATGTGTTTATAAGGAAAAAAGTTCTTACTCTTCTTGGATTGCTTTTACAAAAAAGATTTTGTAAAAGTATTTTAGAGTGAACATCTCATTTCTATTTGGCCTAATATGTGAAATTAAAAAAAAAAAAAAAAAACAACAACCACCATTTGAAGAGACTTTCAAATATAAGAATAAAATATCTGATAACAAATGGGGCGTTACAATTTAGAACATTCACCACACTGTGCTTTCTTTAAATGTTTTATTCTAAAAGCATAGATTAAACTGTTGGGCACCTGGGTGCCCAACCTGGGTGACTCAGTCGGTTAAGCTTCTAACTTCAGCTCAGGTCATGATCTCATGGTTCGTGAGTTGGAGCCCTGCATCAGGCTCTGTGCTGACAGTGCAGAGCCTGCTTCAGATCCTCTGTCCCTCTCTCCCTGTCCCTCCCCTGCTCATTGTCTCTCTCTCTCTCTCTCTCTCAAAAATAAATAAACATTTAAAAAATAATAAAAGCACAGATTAAACTGTTAATAACTTAATAACTTATCTTAATGACCTGATGGCAAGAATCAGAATAGTGATTCCTTTATTCATTTAACATTTCCTGATAATTTAATCATGCTGCTACGGTTGCTGTGCCAGACACTGAAGATAAGCTGGGAAAAAAAACAAAAAACAAAAACCAAACAAAAAAAAACACAACCATTTCTTTCCCTGGAAGAACTGTTTTCACTTTAGTAAAAGGAACATACATATAAAGAAAGGTAATAAAGTCATTCTGCATGATGTAATGTTGAAGGTCCAGTGTGGATTACTTTTAAGGATGAATGGAAGATTTAATGTGATGACTCTGGAAACTTAGGGAGGGGCAAAGTAGGGCAGACGGAGTGGAGGGACAGAAGAGGAGTGAATTTAGAAAGGAAGTAAAGGGCCAGGTTTTGGAAGGCTTTAGGTGGTGCATGTATCAAATAGGGTTATGTTGTGCTGTAAGGATCAGAAAATCCTACTCTAGGGGCATAAGCAAGTATAAGGTTGATCTTTCTCACATGCCTAGCAGTCTGGGGTGTTTTTTATTTTATTTTATTTTATTTTATTTTATTTTATTTTATTTTATTTTATTTTATTTTATTTATTTTATTTTATTTTAGTTTTAAAGTTTGTTTGTTTTTTATTTTTTAAGAGAGAGGGAGGAGGAGAGGAAATCCTAAGCACTGTCAGCACATGGCCTGATGCTGGGCTTGCTCTCACAACCACAGGATCAGGACCTGAGCCAATATCAGGAGTCTGAGGCTTAATAGCCTGAGACACCCAGGTGCCCCTGGGGTGTTTATTTTAAATTTTTAAAAATGTTTTTATTTATTTTTGAAGGAGAGAGAGAGACAGAGCATGAGTGGGGGAGGAGCAGAGAGAGAGGGAGACCCAGAATCCAAAGCAGGCTGCAGGCTCTAAGCTGTCAGCACAGAGCCTGATGCGGGGCTCAAACTCACGAACTGTGAGATCATGACCTGAGCCGAAGTCGGATGCTCAACCGGCTGAGCCACCCAGGTGCCCCTGGGGTGTTTATTTTATAAACACTTCTATGAGACCTATCTTCTAAGCACGTTATAGATATTAACTCCTCTGATGCTTATAATACCCTTGTGAGGTATGTATTATTTTTATCCATCTATATATTATAGATGGAGACACTAAGATGTACAGTAGTGCAGTAAATTGTTCAATGTTGCACAAATAAGTGGTGGAGTCAAGTTTGAATCCAGACAGTTTGTGTCAAGGATGCCCTGAGTGACTGCGTGCTCCACCCTGCTGTCAGGTGGGAGAGGCTCTCACCCCAACAAGAACCCTCTCTTATCTGAATACATCCTTAGTACAGAATAGTGAGGGATTCAATTGGAATAACATGTTCCCTTGTGTTTCTGATAAGACGAGATAGTATTATTTGACAATTCAATACCCCGGAGCTTTGGATCCTGCTTATAGCAGAGAGTAGACCAACACTTAATATGATTGAACTCTCCAGAAAGACTTGACAGTAAGAGATGGATAAATATAGCAGGTGGTCACTTAGAGTGAGGATGAATGTAATTTGGGGCTCAGAGTTTATTTAATTCTCTAAAATTTACTTATGTGGATGACCTTACTCAGTTGATACTTCTATTTTAAAAAGTAAGTTTGAAATATCTTTTTATTCTAAATGGATATTTTTACAAAGATAATAATAAGCTTAGATTCAAAAAAACTACATTCTTTTTTTTGACTTTTTAGATAAGAAAACAATTTTATGATACTTGGTAAGCTATTTCAAGGAAGCACGGCCACCTAGAATGTTAAAGAGACTAAAGCAGTAAAAAGAACTTCTTTCACTATTCCTGCATTATCTTTATAAAACACAAAAGTATATTTATATTTATACTTTTGTATACTTTGTATTTATAAAATACAAAGCCTATTATGTCATGCCTTTGCCTAATAATAATAAAAAGAAATAGTGTGTCTCCTTTGCCCACAGAAGGCATCGCAATTTGGTTTTACTCTATACTTCCAGCATTTTCTCCTACATCTAATGCTCTGTCCACGCAGAATTTCTCTCTACTCTGCATGGCTGATGCCCTTACATAACCGATGCCCTTTCAGTCCCTCTGCCCTTTGCATTGGTTCCCATGACCAGAATGCTTTTGTCCTTACACCCCAGAGGCATGTAAGCCTAGATCTCATCTCCTCCATGAAGCCTCTGTAGCCACCTAGAGAGAATTATTAATGACCCTCCTCTGTGTTCCCATAACACATGTAAGCTTTTACCTCATTCTTTTTATGATGATGAATTAGGCTTTAATCTCTTCTCATACTAAGGTTTAATTGGATGTACTATATTCATAAAATCAAGGGAATTTGAGTTGGAAGGAGCCTTAGAGATCAGCTAGGACAACTTTTCATTTCACCAGAAATGACTGAAACTTAAAGGGACTGTCCAATTTACTACTTCTGGTTAGTCCTAAGACTCAAACCAACTATTTCCTGGATCTGTGCTTTTTCCATCATATACGTTATAGCCATGCGGTACACAGAATAACTGTTTCTAACCTCCCCCCTCCCTCTACCTTGAGATGTTTGCATTCTACTCCATGGAATTTGTGAATATATTAGGTTATATGGCAGAAAATTTAAGGTTGTCAATGGAATTAAGGTTGCTAATTAGCTGAATTTAAAATAGGGAGATTATCTTGGTTTATCTGGCTGTGCCCTATGTAATCATAAGGGTCCTTTAAAAGTGGAAGAGGAAGGTGGAAGAGTGATGTGACAGGAGAAAAGACCTGACTGGCATTCACTGGCTTTGAAGCTGGAAGGAGGCCATGAAGCAAGGAATACAGACAACCTTTAGAAGCTCAAAAGGCAAGGAAATGAATTTTTCCCCAGAGTCTCCAAAAGGAATGTAGTCTTGCCGACACTTTGACTCTAGCCCAGGGAGGTCCATTTCGGACTTCCAATCTCCACAACTGTAAGAGCATATATTTGCGTTGTTTTAAGCCACTAAATTTGTACTAGTCGATTACAGCAACAACAGGAAACTAATAAAGGCATTTAATTCCAAATAAGGTAAAATGGATAACTCAAGGCTTAGCATAGAGAAGTTTAAACACCAGGATATATATTTTTTTAAGAAGGTATATTCTGTTTTTACAACTTTGGATTTATCTTGAAGATTTTTGGTTTTATCTATTCATCCAACAAACCACTATTGAATGTGTGATATTGCTGTACTAGAATAGAAGTAGATTGAATTATTAGCCCTAATGTTTTTCCCTCCCTCCCTGTATCCATATCTGTACTATGACTTCATTATGGATGCAGTGTACTTTTTATCCTTTCACTTTATTTATTTATTTATATTTATTTATTTATTTATTTATTTAATTTTTTAATGTTTATTTATTTTTGAGAGGGAGAAGAGAGAGAGAGAGAGAGGGAGAATCTGAAGCAGGTTCCAGGCTCTGAGCTGTCAGCACAGAGCCCGATGTGGGACTCCAACCCACTGACCATGAGATCATGACCTGAGCCAAAGTCGGACGCTCAACAGACTGAGCCACCCAGGCGCCCCTTTATCCTTTCACTTTAGACTTGGTCATCTGATTTGCTTTGGCCAATGATATATGGGCAGAAGTGACAGTGTCCCAGTTTTGATCCAAGGCTTACAAGGCGGCCCATAATTCTGCTTGTATGCCTTTGTCATTCTGTTTCTTTAAGAAGAGCTTCTCCTTGTCTTTTGCCACTTAGCTTGAACAACACATGAAACATGCAGAACAGAGTACCGACCTGACCCACAGACCTGGGAGTAAAACTAAATGCTGCTTGTTCTATGCCACTGGTATTACTGAGTTTCTTATACTGCCTTGTTATGGCAGTAGTTGACTAGTACTGTTGTATAAGCAAACGATCTAAATACACTGGTCTAAAGAATAGAGGAATGTACAGTGTAGTGTACGTCTAATTCAGTATGATCTCAGAGTACAAAAGAAAGCTGTATCAAAGCGCCTAACTCTGGGCAAGTCAAGGAAGACTTCACAGATGAAGTGACATTTGAGCTGAGTCATGAAAGATAAATATAATTCCTGTAGGCTGATAAAGGGTGTAGGTGGGTGGATAGGAAGGATTATGCATGGTAATTTCAATACTTTTAAGCGAATTTAATGGGAATTTAGAGTTTCAGCTGAAAAAGCTGGTATGTTTGCCTCTGGTTTACTTTGGTTTTGCTCTTTAAATAATTTTTCCATAGAGCCTGCAAAGTAGTACTTCTCAGGTGGTTTGTTAAACAAATATCATATCTGCTTTCTGTGATGATAACCACAAGATTATGGTATACCTCTTTAAGAGAGTAAGAGAGCAGAGGAGCAAGAAATGGAAATGGACTAGTTTTAAGGGGCCCCCTTTGATCCAGGTAGAGTCTGTGCCATCTTTAAGGGGGTGGAGGTTGTTTCGCTGTCTCTTTTCTTGTGCCCTGGACAATACTACCAAAATCATGCCTCTTTTTCTGAGGGTATTTTTAGTGCAGAATTATTATTTCCAGCTAAATTGCTCTAGGCTCACTTGAATTGTCAAGTGATCTCAAATAAGCAGGGAAGTCAATAGCCAGTAAGAAGAATTAAAGGGCTATGAGAAGATTATGACTATTATTTGTAAACTATGTCATGAGTGGTACTACTGGGACCACAGCCATTGTTTATTGTCCTCATTGTTTTGGTTTCTACTAAGCTCTGGGGCTTCCTGCTACACCCGAACCCTAGTTAGCCATTTCCCAAAGGCACACTCTCCAAGGGGAAAACAAGAAAGTGCAGAGTCCTCCCCTTCTAGGAAGAATAGCATAGTTTATCAAATGATCCTTCATCAGTAGTATTTTTGTCCAGCAAGACACATAGATGGTCATGACTATTATTTCAACAGAGTTTTGGGATCCATTTAAGAGCAGTCTTGGGAATACTTAAAAGCATGTGCACATTGTAATGTCTGTTGAACGTCCCCCTATCATATCTGAAATTTACAATTTTAATTCATGTGTAATATATTTTTGCTACTTAAAAAATTTCACATTCACATACTCAAATTCTGTGCAACCTGCAGGAAAACATACGTGCTCTTTATGGGAAATGACATGCAATTCTAACATAAGCAGAGTTGAAGATGTTAATGCAGAGGGATCTGCAAGTGTAACTAATATGATCTTATATTTAAACAATTCACAAATAAAAACTATGGTTGGATTTAGATACCAGATGTCAAACTACATAGTAATGCAGATACAGTTGCTTGCCTCCCTGTCACTGGTCGCCAGAAAGAAACAGATGGTTAAAAAGATATGTAGCTGAGGCAAGGCATGGAAATAGGAAACCACAGAGCAGAAATTCTGCCATTTAAGCAACAGTAATTTTCTAGTCTGGAAAACCTGGCTGTTTTATACCTCCACTTATGCACTTAAGCAGTTTAAATGTGAAACATAGCAAAAATAGTCCAAGCAAGGTTGGCAACATGCAAATTTTGCAATGCATAATTACATCTCAAAAATCTTGGAGGCAGACGCACAGTAGTAAAAAGTAAACACTTGTATGCAGTTGAACACAATTATATGGTGGTTATTACCTAAGCTCATTATAGCTTCAGAAGGGGCTCTGTGAACTTGTGCTCTAACTAGCAGGTCAGGCAAAATGCAAATAAGTACCAAATTTGAAAGCAAGTGATAAAAAAACAGATACAATTTAGACTGGGAGTCTATAATTTGGCTTTTAAAAATAATCCTCGGCAAGAATCATCCTCATTACAATAATGGCTTGTTTATTCTGCACAACTTGTTTGCAATTACAGACCCCCTTTCAAAGCTGATTTCAACAGGAAATAAGAGCATGTAAAAAAAAGGGACAGCTTTGTGGTTGGTCAGTTGTTGTAATTAGAGTGGTTGCATATATGTATCATAAAACTGTTTATGCCTTTACTCCAAATATTTTAATTTCAGATTCCTGTCGTTGAAATCGAAAGGCTCAAATAGTCTATTATTCTAAAGAAATCATTATAATTGAATTTCTAATGAGGGTGTCTACGGAGCTTTGTTCTTGGTATTTCCATTATAGGATTGGAGTCCTATGCATCTATTATGATCAGGTGACCATGAAATGATGAGCTACAGCTGTTACAAGACATGTCCCTGCTGGTGCTTAATTCAAAGCAAATACACATTTTATTGCTAATGTATTTCCTCATTCATTTCTCCAAATAGTCATTCAAATATTCATGGGGGTACCTATAACAAGGAGGCTTGGGTTGTGGTTTAAGATGCCAGGCTGCCTGAGTTTGAATCCTGGTCTCATCACTCACTATAGTTGTATGACCTTGGCCATGAGGATCATTTTAGTATCTTCCTTATAGGATTGCTGTGAAGATTAACCAAGTTACTATACCTAAAGAGCTTAGAAGGGTACCTGGAATACAGTAATATGCTACCTATTACTGTATTTGCTGGGCCTTAAGGACACAGTAGTGAACAGAATGGAGTTGGTCCCTGCTTCCATAGAACTTATGTTCTGGGCAAGAAGGAAGAAGGCATTAAGCAACTAATCATCCATTTAATTATTTAATTACATTTGTGATAAGAACAATAAGACTGTATAAAAGTGTGAAGATATTGTATAAACTGGGGACTTGACTTGTTCCAGTCAGATTTTTGGCTTCCAGAAGGAAGTAACATTAAAGACCTAAATGATAAGTAGGAGTTATTTAGGAGAGTAGACATTAGGAGAATATTTAGGGAAGTTGTTCTCTATATAGGAGTCACAGGAGAAATGAAAAGTTTCATGTGAGAAAGTGCATGAAATTCATAATTAGAGACCCTATCACCGGAAGCAACTCAAAAAAGTATAAAAATGGTTTTTCCTTGAATTGAGTTTCTTATCATTGATTCCTCTTGTTCTTCCAGTCAGACTCTTGATCTTTTGCAAACCTTTTATCCATGCAACTCACTGTGAAATCCTTGTTTTTCATTGGTGCGGGTGCTTCCATTTTCTTATTAGTTCATGACAAAGTTGTTTTCCACTGTACTTGGTTGCTTTCAGGAAGTCAAAGTCCCAAATCAAAAATCCATGAAAATAGATGTATAATAAGCTATGTATAATAAATATATTTGCATGTATGTGTATACAATTTTATATTAAATTTATAACTTTTTTGGTGGGGGGGGTGGTTGCCTGGCCAACTCATTTGTTTGAAATCCAACTTTTGGGGCGCCTGGGTGGCTCGGTCGGTTAAGCGTCCGACTTTGGCTCAGGTCATGATCTCGTGGTTTGTGAGTTCAAGCCCCACGTCGGGCTCTGTGCTGACAGCTTGGAGCCTGGAGCCTGTTTCCGATTCTGTGTCTCCCTCTCTCTCTCTGACCCCCGAACGGGGGTCTGTCTCTCTGTCTGCTCTGTCTCTCTCTGTCTCAAAAATAAATAAACATTTAAAAAAATTAAAAAAAATAAAATCCAACTTTTGATTTTGGCTCAGGTCATGATCTCGTGGTTTCTGAGTTCAAACCCCATATTTTGTTCTGCACTGACAGTGTGGAACCTGCTTGGGATTCTCTGTCTCCCTCTCTCTCTGCCTCTCCCTCTCTCAAAAATAAATAAACGTTAAAAAAAATTTAGGGGTGCCTGTGTGGCTCAGTCCATTAAAACGTCTGACTTCAGCTCAGGTCATTATCTCGTGGTTTGTGAGTTCAAGCCCCACTTGACAGAATGGAGCTGTGTCTTGCTGACAGCTCAGAGCCTGGAGCCTGTTTCAGATTCTGTGTCTCCCTCTCTCTCTGCCCCTCCCCTGCTCATTCTCTCTCTCTCTCTCTCTCTCTCTCTCTGAAAAATGAAGAAACATTTAAAAAAATCCTTTAAAAATTATAACTTAAAAATATTTTATTTTGTTTTATTTTTTACAAATTGGCTTCAGAGCATACGTAGAATTTCATATCCTGTTTTTTTTTTTTTTTCTTAAGATTTTCCATGAAATCTTTTGGAAGTTTTATGGTATATCTTGAAAATAAGATTTTTTAATGGTTTTAAAATATAATGCATGGCTCATCTTTAATTTATTGACCCATTAAACATTTACAGTGTTTACATATAGCAAAACACTTACATGTAGCAAAATTGCTTTATAGAAGCATCAAATTTACCAGAAGTGAATGAGATTGCTGATTTCAATACTTTCTTTAACAATATTGAGTACTGACAAATAAAATATGGAATCTTGTTTTAATTTACAATTACTTTAATTATCATCATTTGCTGTGCTCATATTTATTTTTCTTTCTCCATGAATCATCAGATTTTGTCTTTTGCTTTTTTCTACTAGGATACCAATTTTTTACACTGGTTAGAGCTCTTGCTATATTACAGGTAATAAATAATCTTTTGCCTGTTATATATGTGAAAGTATTTTTTTTCACTTTTATTTTGATACTTTTTATTGCTTTTAGTGTTTAGAACTTTTTAATCTTTATGTGATTGAATCTATAGATGATTCTATTTAGTTTGGGTTTTTTTTTCTCCTTTCATTGGCTTTTGTGTTTTAAATCCTCCCCATCTGCCCTCCTCAACTATTCCATGTAAATATTCCATTTTAGCCTTCAGTTCTCTAAAACATCACTCCTAGATTTAGGCTGAAATTTATAGACATAGAATAAATGACAAATATTTAAACCACTTTCAACTGATTATCGTTTAGAGATGTTTCCCAATGAGCACTATTGTGAGGCAATCAAAGCAATAATGTCAGCGTGTGGTATCCTTTCTAATACCTTTGTTTCGTTAGATTTCAAACAGGTGAATCCTGTGATGTGTAGGCAGTGTTTACTCTTCCCTGAGCTCTATAATGTTTTCCTGAACTGGACTTTAGGTTTCTGGCTTTATGTGAATGTAAAATGAAATTTCATCTTTCAAAAGTCATTTTATTGGCCATCATGTTAACAAAAAGCATACAGGATTAAGCTGTGAACTAGTAAACAATTGAACCTACTTATTAATGTGTAGGAACATTTATTATTTATTTAGAATTCTAGAAGTTTATGTATATGTTACCATATATCTTTATTGCAGTGTTGCACGCTAAGTGGTTTCTATAGCTGTTTAAGTTTTTCTTGGAACCAATCATATGGTGTGTTATTTAATGTAGTCTTTTATTAATCAACTAAGAATATCTCTATTCAACTTCAATGAACTTTTCATGTGTGTGGAAGGTAGGGATGTTGAAATCACTGCATGTATGTACTTCAAGACAAATTTTATTTGTTGATCTATAGTAATTTTAAACAAATATTTTTAAAACTGTATCTATCATTTTTTTCCTGGAGTTTCTAACTATTTGAATGGTGTTATTTAGCACTCACAGTTTTAGAGCTTTACTTTCAGAATTATCTTTAAACCAGTTTGGAAACTGTGGAAAAATATCCAAGTCTCAAAAAAGAAAAGGAAATGTTTACAACTGAAGTTGATTTCCTCTCATTTATTAGATTTGATCAAATGATGAATATTTGACTCAAAATAGTCAAATAGGTGTATTCTAAACTTGTGGTCATTTGAGTCATCTTGCAACACACACACACACACACACACACACACACACACACACACACACACACATGCATGCACTGTTATAGTATCATAAATATTTAAGGAAACTTTGATGAATGGTAATAAATATAAGAAAATACTGGAGGACTGTATAATCCTACAGAAGTGCACACACTTCACAGCTTCTGTAGTTGTTAAGGGTAGATTATAAATTTGTTCTTAAACTTATTTGTGGTCAGAGGAAAGAATGAAACAAAATTAATTAAATAATGCACAGTGCCCATAAGACAAAAACACACTATTGTCCTGGAGAAGTATGCTTTTTCTGATATTGTGACCTAAATATTTAAAATACCAGAATATATGTGTAAAATTAAAAGAAAATAAATTGGGAAAATAATAAAATAGATGTGACACCCAAAAAGTTAACAGTTCTCAAGTATATTAATGACAAAAAGATTAATCCTGTAATAGAAAAAGAGATAAAGGACATGAACAGGCCATCCTCAAAAGAAGAAATACATATTACTAAAAAGTATTTTCACTTTATTGTCATTATTTTTTAAATATTTATTTTGAGAGAAAGAAAGAGGGGAGGGTCAGGGAATGAGGGAGAGAGAGAGAATCCCAAGCCGGCCCCATGCTCAGCGGCTCAGTGTGGAGCCCAACAAGGGCTCCATCAAGGAAAATTAAAATATTCTCAAGACTCAACAATTAAGATTTTATTTTCATAAGTTATGGGTCATCTCATTTATCAGAATAACAGTGAAACTATAGATAAGTACTTCTTGGTATGGCAAGATGTTCACAGTATACTGGTTTGAGAAAAATTGGGCTACAAAGTAATATATAATGTATTATTCTACACATAATGTTATGGACTGAACTGTATCCCTCCCTCCCCAAAGTTTATATATTGAAGCCCTAATCTGCAATGTGACTAAATTTGAGGGGGACCTTTAAGGAGGTAGTTGAGGTTAAATGAGTTCATAAGGTTGGGCCCTAATCTGATAGGACTGATGTGTTTATAAGAGAAAGAGATGCCAGAGATGTGTGTGCCCCCACGCACAGCCTCCTCACCCTTCACCCACCATGTGCACACAGAGGAAAGGCCATGTGAGGACACAGCAAGAAGGCAGTCATCTGTAAGACAGTAAGATTGTCCTCACCAAAACCAACCCTCCTGACACCTTGATCTTGGACTTCCAGCCTCCAGAAATGTGAGAAAATAAATTTCTATTGTTTAAGCCCCCTTGTATGTGGCATTTTATTACGTCAACCTGACCAAATTAATACATCCAGCACATTCCTTAATATATTAGCATAGGAAATTGGCCAAGAAAGTTACACTCTAAAGATTATGCTTAATAGGGGTACCTGGCTAGCTCAGTCAGTAGAGCATGGAACTCTTGATCTCAGGGTTCTGAGTTCAAGCCCCATGTTGGGTGTAGAGATTACTTTAAAAAAATAAAAAATCTTCAAAAGAGTTATCATTAGTGACCACTAGGTAGTGGGGATTATGAGTGTTTTAAACAATTTTCTTCATTTTTTATACTGTCTTCTATTTTTTCTACAAAGACTAATATTGTTTTGTAAAGATAAAAAACATTGTTTTTAATTTTAAAAAAAAATTCTCTTTTGGTGGGGATAATGATATCTTCAACAACCTTTATATAATACAATTATGGATCTTATATACTTATAATAATGATCCTCAGTATAGGTCAATGTCTAACACTGAAGCACAATTCTTTTTCAAACAACCATACAAAGGTAAAATTAGGGCTTTTAAGCATGGCATTCTGATCAAGTTTGAACTAAAAATATTTAAAGAAATATTAGAACTTCCTGACCTTCAATCTTCAACAAATAAATTTCATGAAACTTGACTTCCAGTAAGAATCGGACCAAAGTGGCAGATATCAAAGTGAACAAAGGCTCTAGTTTTGCAATTAGACATTTTGGTCCTTATTCTCATTTGGTCTCTTACTAAGATATTCCCAGAAAAGCATTTAAAAATCTCTGCCGCAGTTTTCTCATCTAAAAAAATAGTATAATATCAGCTCTTACATAGGATTGTTGTAAGAATTAAGTGTGATAATACATCAAGAACCTACCAGAGGACTTAGCTGCTGGGGTAAAACAAAGTAAGTAATAAATGTTAGTTATAAAATGGTATGATTAGTTGAGATTTCAAAATTGTATTTTCTGTGAAAGAAATATTCTATGATTTCAAGTATAGCTGTTTTCCATTTTTGACTGAAACAGGTGTGTATGATTTTCATTATTGTTTTTAGCTTACATATAAAATAAAGCCTCTAAACCAAGCTAGTTCTTGAATAGACAGTCACTCTGCCTTCATAAAGAGAGAGAGAGAGAGAGAGAGAGAGAGAGAGAGAGAGAGAGAGAGAGAGAGGTTAAGCCCAGGAAGTAATTCTAGACTACTTTTTTTTAACTCAGTTTTGTTCCTAATTTACTATACACAGGTTCTAAAACTTAATATTTTATAACTAGAGTAATCGTCACATCTGCATAGAATTATATATATTTCACATGTCAGAGTATTTTGACTATATGGGACAATACCTCTCTATCGGAATTCCTTCTAGATTGTAAGCTTTAAAAAATGAAGGAATCATACATAAAACTAATAATTTGGATTTTAACAGAAACAGTAAAAGGCCCCCCAAATCTAGGGATTAGTAAATTGTCAACAACCCTAACAAAATACCTGTATAACTGCTGCAAAACTGTCCTTCACTTCTGGAACATAATTTTCAGGGTGGCATAAATTTTTCTTGACAATGCTGTATTTCATTTAATTGTAGGAATTATGTACTAAGTTGCTATATGCCTTACTTCCTGAAATTTGTAGATGAACAAGCTGGTGAGAAGTTTGTGGGCTGAACATTTTTTTTTTTTAATGTTGCCTGAATGGACTCTTTTCCTGAAATATATTGTACAAGTCTTAACAGAACCAAGTGATCTAAATGAGTTAGGATCCCTCCCCAAACCCTTAAATTAATATCAGGAAGCAATTTAGACACTGAAGAGAATTGAACTCAATGTGTTAGTGAGATGAATAATTGAAGCTCTTGAAGTGGGTGATAGATCTTACTAAGTGATTACTTTCTTATAAATTCCTAAACAAGAAGTCTTCATGGAGATATGGTTAGGATAGCTGCCATTTGTCACTTGGCCTCCACATGCTTAATCACCTGCATTTTCAGGCTGCTAAAGGCATATTTGGTGTATTGTAGCAGCCAAAAATGGTTGATACATCTGTTGAATACCCAATCTAAATCCCCTGGGAGAACAACATAGGCACTGGGAAGGAATCTGCCTTATTGTGTCTTTCTGAGCCCATAAACCACTATTGTCCCCATAAATTTCAGTAAAAGTGAATATATCAGTAGGGAAAAAAAATAGGTATTTTTGCTATTTTAATGCTCTTTTAAATTTACATTGGAATTATTGGAATTATTTTCAAAATTAAACTTTTACATCTGATTTATTTTAACTGAAGTTGCAATAACCCAGTTTAGATTACCTTGATTGGTCACACAGTGCATTTAACTGCTTACAATAAAGGGATGATATAAAAGAATCTAAAAGGAGAGTTTAACTTGCACTACCCAGACTAGTATCATAAGCTTTTCTATTTCTATATGAGTAATATATGCTTTTATATATGTGGGGTGTTCTAATTTACCCTGAACAGGAGGCAGTCTAAAGTGGTAGCTAAAAAGACGGGCTGTGGAGACACACATCTGGGCAGATGCTGGCCCCTGGGATCAGTTGTTGAACCTCTCTAAGCCCCGCTTTACTCATCTATAAAATGGACAGAGTAATGGTACCAAGCACACAGGGACATTCTGAGGATTCAGTGACATAATAGGTGCCAGGAGCTTTTGTGTAGTGACATGCACATACTATTCATTACATACATTTGTCTATTACTCAATCTTCTCATCTGTTGACCTGCTCACACTATGTGCTTTTTTGCTCATTCCAGCACCTACGCAACCATCTTGTAAGCACTGAGTGTCGATTGGGCTTCTTTAAGCCTTTTGACTACATTAGTTGTCAGTCCAGAGCCAGCTCAGTGATGCTGGCTGAGCAGTATAAAACATGAGATTTAGAAAAAGGAGGTCTTTTTATATTCATGAAATATGAAATGCTAAATATTTTCTTAAGGTGTATGGGCATTTGGGGGGGCATGTTATAATAAAGACAAGCAGCAGATGAGAAGAATTTATAATAGCTAAATTCCATATATGCTTAATTCTGCTTGATAATTTGTCTTTGGTAAGTATGTAATTTTTTTTTTTCACAGTAGTTATTCCCAGCTGCATATGTGTGCTGCAGAAAGAAAGAGCATATGGAATATATACTGTGTATATATACATATAGAGATATTCTGGCACTGGGCATGTGGATTCACAAGCATATACATGCACACACTCACATCATCAGTCTATGTATGTCTATATGTAGAGAGAGACAAATATATGTATAGATATATATCCTTCTGCTCTTTTCATTGTGTTACGCATATCAGAGGCAGGAAGAGTTCTGTTCTCCTCCCTGTTCCCCACCCCCCACAAGCTGGAGGGCCAGAAGGTGGGGCGGTACCTCAGGATAATGGCAGCAGAAGGCAAAGGGAGCAGACAGCTGGCAAGCTCTGCCCCAATATGCTTCCCTGAAAGAGGCGAGGAAATTTCAGAAGATGCAATGCCTGAATGGCTCACTTTGCAGAAAAACAGAAGCAGCAAGGTAAAATTCCTTGGAATGCTCTTCATTTCAATGGGTCTAGAATTGACCGTCTTCTTTTCACCACTTGGTAAACTTCCCCAAGGCTTGAGTTTATAAATACTTCATCTTGGAAAATATTCTGGAAAGAAATGTCAACTTTTTTTTTTCTTTTTACTCATGAGAGCTATTCTCTTAAGCTTAAAAAGGCTGCCAATGCCAGGTGTCTTCCTGGAATATTCTAGAACAAAAATGTACAGCTAAATCTCTACCCTGGGAGCATGAGAAATTCTGGATAGCAGATCCCCTTTCATAAACACTGCAACGTACCTATTTTGAATGAAACATTTTAAAAGCTAATTATATATGCCTCCTTGCCATCTTAAGCAGATTATTCTAATTTCACACTTTCTTGATGATTCAGGGTCATCATTATGAACAATAATTTTTATTAGTAAAGCATAGTGCTCTTAGGGGCCAGTGAGATTTGTAGGATTATTGCCCTGTTATTAAAGTTTTTCTTCTTTTTGCTCTGGGCCATTATTTCTCTCAAGGTCTATTTTGTAACTTTTAAATCAATTGTCCGCTTGAATTATGTAGGCTAGTTTGTTAGGATATTGTAAAAATAGGAAATAATCTCCAAGTGAAGGCTCAAGGCTTTCCTTCCTATAAAGGCCTTGAAATGTACATGATAAAAGCTTTTTGTGCTTGCTTCCTAAATTACAAGAGGTAAAGCAGATTATAGACAGAATTCTGGGTAGATAAGGAATTTCTGTCTTTCTTGAATATAACAATTCATATAGCATCTTGTAATGTTTGATTTTGTCCAGAAATCTTAACCTTATCTTCACAATTAAATTGTAAGCTTTTTGGAGCAAAGACCACATCGTATATCATTTCCCTCATTCTTTATTATACTATATATGGTACTCTACACATAAACTAGACGCTCCCTTATACATTGATTCCAGGGAATTTAAAAAAGTATACTGGTCAATTATTATCACAGTTACAGAGGTATTGGATGGGGCTATCAAGGTAACAAATTAATTTCAGCAACTGTCAAAAGCATAGAGAGACAGACCGCTGTACAGTTGAACCTTGAACAATGCAGGGTTTAGGGGTGTTAACCCCTTACACAGTTGAAAATTTGTGTCTAACTTAACTTAGACACACTTAACTTAACTACCACTAGCCTAATGGTGACTGGAAGCCTTGCTTCCTATGCTGGTAACATATGCAGTCTATTTTTTTCTTAATAAAGTTTATTTCTGGGAGAGTGAAAGAGAGAGAGAGCACACATGTGTGTGCTGGGGAGGAGCAGAGACAAAGGGAGAGAGAATCCCAAGAGGCTCCATGCTGTCAGCACAGAGCCTGATGTGGGACTCAAACTCACAAACCATGAGATCATGACCTGAGCGGAAATCAAGAGTTGGGTGCTTAACTGACTGAACCACCCAGGTGCCCCAACATATGCAGTATATTAACACATATTTTGTATGTTATATGTATTCTATACTGTATTCTTTTAAAAAAATTTTTTTTTAATGTTTTATTTGTTTTGTGAGAGCGAGAGACAGAGTGTGAGTGGGGAAGGGGCAGAGAGAGAGGGAGACACAGGATCTGAAACAGGCTCCAGGCTCTGAGCTGTCAGCACAGAGCCCGATGCGGGGCTCGAACCCACGAACCGTGAAATCGTGACCTGAGCCGAAGACTGACGCTCAACTGATGAGCCACCCAGGTGCCCCAATATACTGAATTCTTAAGGTAAGCTAAAGAAAAAATATTGTTAGGAAAATCATAAGGAAGAGAAAATGTATTTATCTGTACTGTATTTATTGGAAAAAACAAAACAAAACACATACAAGTCAACCCACAGTTCAAACCCATGTTGTTAAAGGGTCCACTATATCTGTGGGACCAATAGGAGTATGAATGAAGTTAGAGCTTTGGAGCTCAGTTATTCAGTGCTGAAAATATTCACAGGCTGGCTATGGGTCAGAGATGTAGATGGTAAAAGTGATTGGTAGATGTGATTTGTGGTAGATTTAGCTTTCTTTTGGATACTAATGATCCATGCTAATCTGGTGATTTGGGGCTGTAATTTGATCTGACTTCCATTTTGAAATTATTTATAAATTCAGATTTGCAAAAGCCCTTTTTTCCTAAAATTAATATTTGAAGTTTCATTGTATGCATATTATGATAAGGAAAGCAAGGTTTGGGATTAGATTTTTATATGTTTTATTTTATGTACCACAGCTTCATAAAGTGAAAAATCATAGTTAAACTCTGATTTAGTTGAATGTTTTCAACATAGTTGAATATTTTATAGCTTACATGCTAAGATATCATATGGAAGATGGGGGCATTTATTTGCTTATCTTTCCAAACAAGATCCAGCTGTTTATTTTCTATGTTGTGTTGGTTTTAAATTAGGTAAGAGTCAGTGTGTATAACTCCTTTTATCCCTCATTTCTGTACTTGTTAGTTTTGATGCGCTTGTGGTAACTCCATCCAGTTCCAATTGCTTGTCTTCACAGGCAGTATTCCTTGGGAAAAAAGTAGCTTCTCACCATTCCTTACAATTGTTTTCCTCCTTTAAAGGTATTTTCACATTCATTCTTCTCTCGGTGCCTCTCCTTGGTTGTGAGAAGGAAGAGAGTACTGTTTTTCATCCACCTCTACCTCATTTAATATTCTCCTAACAAGACACTTCGGCACTCAAACCAGAAAATGTAAATTTTATAGCAAGCTTTAAGGACTGATATACAGATAGGTGTAAGCCTGGCTTGAGCTCATAACTAGGTACATCATACAGTTTATTGTATCATCTCTAAGTTAAAGGCAGTATCAGTTGAGATGTTTTTGTCCTCCAAGCTTAAAAGAAAGCTCCAATTGCACCTGCTTAGAAAATGATGGCATAGATAATCTCACATGAGATGATGTAGTATACGAGTGGCTCAGAGGTGTTATGGACTCCTACTGTCTTGTTTGTCTTTGCCTCCCTCAGCCTCAGCTTCATCCTGTATCTGGTCACTCCTGATTCCAAGATGGCTTGCTTTAGCCATTGAAGCTTCTCTGTTCCATTCTTCTCTGTTCCATGCTTCTCTGTTCACAAACAATAGAACATTCGAAATGTGCTTCTCAAAGGATGGAATCTATATTCTTCTCTTTAGTCTGTTTAGGCCAGTGTAAGTCACATGCCTATCTTTTGACTAATAATAGCATCCGGCAAAGGCTGAGCTCTTCTCCATGTAGATGCATCAGAATGCTCCCTTTAGAGTAGGAGAAGGAACAGAAAACATGCAAAATCAAGTTCTTTTAGGAGGGAGAAATGGGAGAACATAGGGGTAGATATTGGCAATACTGTCTACCACAACATACATATTGATGGCATCATTTTAGAAACAGAGCTGTTGATGTTTCTGCTTATTCATTGTGTGCCCAGCTCTGCAAAACATGCAGTTAGGCCCTTAATAAATAGTGTTGTGCTGGAGCTGGCTTGTATTGGCTTGTGAGTTGATTGTTGTATTGTATTGTATTGTTGATTGTATTGTGAGTTGATTGTTACATTTTCAGAAATTTTGCAATCTGATTGATAAATCATCAGTAGCTTTAAATTAACCATGATTATTTATAACTATGGGACTATTTATAATAACAGTCCCTGTTTCATAGGATTATTGAGTCAGGGTTAAATGAATCCATACATGGAAATTAGACTGATACCTGGCAAAGAACAAGTTTCATACACCATAGCTATTAGTATCCTTTAAAAAAATACATTTTAAGAAAACGAAATCACAGACTCTGATAAACAATAAGTATTATCCATTCATAGTCATCAAAGGGAAATATACATTAATCACATGTTCTTAATACTCTGCTTTACTAGTACTATATATTTGTTTATACACACAAAACACCTATTAACTCGATTATTTTCGCCTTTTAAACTATTCCAAATCCTCTGAGGAGCAAGGTAAGAGATAAATGCACAAATAATTGTACATTACAGAAAAGTTGGGAAATATGAATCAGAATAATAAAGGGAAAAATCATCCAGAATGTTATTATCTAGAATAGTCATTAATACTCTTTTGGTTTATTTATTTCCACTATTTTTCCTGAATATTTTATATATTTGCAATCATTGTATATCTCCTTTATTCATTTAATTTTACATTATAAGCATGTGACCTAGAATTTTTCCTATATTTCTTTAAGAAGTTAGTGAATTTTGAAAGTCTTTTTTTTGGGGGGGGTATAGTTTATTTTGTAATTAATTGTATCAATTAGCAAAACTTCTATTAGGTAAATTTATCAAATAACTGAAATGGCATTGTACATTCCTGATATCTGTGTAGAAGGATTCAGTGACTTTTTTGATGCCTCAAGCTGAAGTTCTTTAAATATATCTTAGAAAATAAATATGAGAAGCACTTGGGTGGCCCAGTTGGTTGAGCATCCAACTTCAACTTAGGTCATGATCTCACAGTTTGTGAGTTCAAGCCCCACATTGGACTCACTGCTGTCAGCCTAGAGCCTTCTTCAGATCCTCTGTCCCCCTCTCTCTCTGCCCCTCTTCCACTCATGCTCTCTCCCTCTCTCTCTCTCAAAAATAAACATTTTTTAAAATAGAAAATAAATATGATATTTTCTAGCTTTATCCTCTTAAATGACATTACCAATCATTGAAAGCATACTATTATTAATTGAAAGCAAAACAGAAGAAAATCTGTGTCTATTATTATTAGTTTTTGATACCTTCTTGTGTTTCTTACTAGACTTTAACTTCATATGTTTCCTATTCACCTGAGGCTTGGTGGATGGCTGCTGAAATTGAGAATATATCCATGCCAGTATCAGTGGACCAAAATGGCTTCACAACAAGGCTTCTATTAACATGTATTCTGTTTTCCCTGCAAATTTGTGGGTTTTTTTCCTCTAAACATATGCATATCTGAAATTCAAATTGAGTACTCCTTACCTCTTGCTCTCCTCCGTACCTCTAATGAGGTGGAAAAATGTACATTAATGATGGAAAGTTATTTAGTGCTGAACAGAGTTAATTGCTTCTAATCACTGTTTACATCCATCTGGTTTTATGGTAGACAACAAACCTCTTCATTGGGCTTGCACATTAGACATATTGTAAATCACAGAGATGCACTGGCATCTTGCATATTGTGCTTCTATTAGTGAGGCTGCATTTTCATATAGCCCCAATGGCAGGCATTGGGATGCAGATCAACTTGTCCATGTTCTGTTAGAACTGCAGGGAGCCCTGGTGAACTGGCCTCCCCAGGCTCACTTGGAAAGCAGTGGAAAGCTACTGCCTATCAAACTCTGGATGAAAAGCTGTGGAAGAGTGCCAGAGATTGGATAGCATGGTGTCTTTGCCATAAAATTGGAGTTGAAGTGGTAATATTGGTGATTGTCTAATTTTTTTTCCCAAAAGCATGGGGTTAAAGCTTTCTTCTGCTATCATTTGGCAGGGTAAACAGGGAATGTATTGTATAAACAAAGAATCAAGGTTTAAAGCTGAGCTGGATACAATCTTTTATCTTGTGTCTAACACTAATAACTTCTTAAAGCTTGAAGATTTACTGTATTGTATCAGAACTTTAAGATCATCAAAAGAAACCCATAAGCACAAGAATTATGATAAGGAATAGCTTTATTATAGCATAATTATATTTAAGCTAGAAATAATTTAGGATGTTATTAACACAATGATGCCATTGGTTAATATCTATTGATACTAAGAGATTTAGGAAATTAATATGGAAAATATGACCCAACAATCTAGGAAATTTGATAGGATATTATAATTACCCTAATGTCCTACGTTGTAGGTGATTTTATCAGTTGAATGATAAATAGTGCCTAAATCTTAAAAAAGAAAAGGAAGTAAGGAAAAATAGGAAAGGAACACAGGATATTTGTAAGAATCTGATACCACTTTTACTTTCTTTGTACCTGCCTCATTCCTTCTGGTTAAGGGTGAATGACTCCAGAGAGAGGTAACTAAGTCATAAAAGGTACAAAATTTGAAGATGAATAGTAATTTAGGTATTATCTGGTAATATATAGTGTCCTCATTTTATAAATGACAAAACTGAGGCCCAGAAAGATTAAATGACTTGTCAAAGACAGGTCAAAAAGTCACTTTCATGGCAGCATAAGAGTCAGAGATCAGATCATAGTCATCTATTAATTTGTGATTCATATTACCAATGACACGCAAACACCATGTGCTTCCTACCTCCACATTCCCTATTTTTGTATCCCATTTTTATAAAAGAAAAAGAAATGACAAGTTCCTAATCAGTTTTTTGTTGTTGTTGAAAAAAACAACTTAGACAACATAGTGTATGATAACTACCTGTTCAGCTCAATATAAAACTCTGAAGTCCTGAAAAGCTTTCTGAATCATGAAAGAATGATTGTGTAGATTGAAGTAATAATGAAGTCTAATTAAAATATTAATAAGACCAAACTTTATTAAAATTAGTAATCATGTATGTCACACATGATAAATATTGGTCCAAATACCTCATTATCGGGGTATATAAATAGAATTTCACTATAGTTCAGTTTTTTGGAATAATTATCCCAACCTTACTCCTGCTATTTTCTTAAAATATTTTTTAATGTTTATTTATTTTTGAGAGAGAGAGAGAGAGAGAGAGAGAGACAGTGTGAGTGGGGAAAGGCAGAGACAGAGGGAGACACAAAATCTGAAGCAGGCTCTAGGCTCCAAGGTGTCAACACAGAGCCTGATTCAGGGTTCAAACTCATGAACTGTGAGATCATGACCTGAGCTGAAGTTGGATGCTTAACCGACTGAGCCACCCAGGTGCCCCACTCCTGCTATTTGCTAGTATTTTAATGCTTGGACTAAATTGGATTTCTGTATCTTCCATGCTTCCTCTGTTACCTTTGCAATTGAGCTGAGACTGAATAAAGTCAACTTGATTTAAAATTACTTTGGAAAAATTTTTGAAACAGCCTCAATTTTGGTCTTGAGATTTGCTTAGATTCTTTAAGGTTCAAGGGCACTATGTGTTCAATTCATGTCTGCTTAAAGTGCTTTTTCTTTAATTCTAGACTACCTATACAGAATTTTTGCATTCTAGTAAAATATTCAGACTCATCTTTATCCTTCCTTCTTTTTTTGGGTGGGTGTTGTGTGTGTATGCTTGTGTGTGTACAATGATATATAACATATACTCATATGTGTAGAATTATGTAATTAAGGAACTTATTTATAAATGAATTATACCCTCTTCTTTAGTCTTTACAATGGTATTTCAGTATATTTTATTTGTAACTCATCACCTCACTAATGATTTTATTTTATTTTATGATTGAAACGAGATTTTAAAAACTCTGTTTGGCAGTATCTTTTCCCTCCTTCCACATCTTTAGCATTCAACATGAGTGGAAGGCCAATATGGGCTTGGTTGATTGGATGAGGGTTAAATGAAGAGTAGCCATTATTTCCATTGCTTTAATTATGCCATCCTCACGCCATGATGGACCTTGCTCCATTTCCCTCCGGTAGACCTGACAGACTATAACTGACCTAATTGATACCAGATGACAGCTCGAATAAGGCCTAATAAAGAAGTAATCACACTAATCTAATGAGCAAGCTGTTATGATATTGGCTTATAGGAAGCTGTTTTTTAATCCCTCCATTTTTCTTTTATTCTGTATAACCACTACTCACAGTCTCCTTTTCAGTTACTATCGAGCCAGGACTGAAATGGACCTTATGGGGAACGTCAGCTCCAGTTCCTGTTCTTTGCTCTATTAGAAATGAATTAACATAATTTTTTCCACCTTTTAAATATATAAATGCCAAACATACTGAAAAGTTGGAAGACTAGCACAATGATCATTATACCCACCATTGACCTTCAATAACTGTAATTATTATTTTTTGCCATATTTGCTTTGTCTGTATATGTATATATATATGATATATGATATATTTTCTGAGTCATTTGAAAATAAGCCACATGCATTATAACATTCTGTCTCTGAATATTTCAGGATATATTTCCAAAAAAAATAAGGCATTCTCCTACATATGTATGATATCGTTAGCAAATTAACAATAATATCCAGTCTATATTCATATTTTTTCACTTGTCCCCAAATACCTTTTCTTAAAGAACCAACCATTTTGCTTTCAAACCATATCTAATCAATGTTCTATTTGTTTTTGCACATTTCCTTGCCTTCTGGCGTAATAAAATATCTTAGGCTCATCTTGTACTTTCCTTATCCTGGATCTGAAATCAGCCATTCTTTCAAGGAGCCCAGGGTCAAGATCTGGACTATAATGCTCATTGCTATAAAAACGTTATTAATTCCAAGACTTTTCAATGGAATAGTTCGTGTGTTATGTGTGAGTGGTATGTGTTGAATTCCAATTAGTATTTCCATTTCAATTTTAATATTCTAACATTTTTTTATTTTTTGGATTATTATAAACATATATAATATTTATGCAGCAAGTGTTGGTGCCCAAGAGCATTAACATATTTAATTATTTTTTTGTATATCATAAAACAGTCTGAATTATAACACCAGGGCCACTGGGTGGCTTAGTCATTTGAGTATCTGACTCTTGATTTCAGCTCACGTCATGATCCCAGGGTGGTGGGATTGAGACCCTGTTGGACTCTGTGCTGAGCTAGAGCCTGCTTAAGATTCTCTCTCTCTCTCTCTCTCTCTCTCTCTCTCTCTGTCTCTGCCTCTGTTCCTCTCCGAGCCTAGTTGTGCGTGTCTCTCTTGCTAAAATTAAAACAAAATTATGATACCAATATTTCATCTAAATCAAGTTAAAGATTACTCTGTGAGTGGCTTTTGTTTTTTAGACAATATCCCACTCAGTAGTGGGTAGATATAGCCAAAATACCGTACCTAAAAGTCACTTGGAATAATATTTTTATGCATTATGAGGTTATTAATTTAAGTATATGAAAAGTTGCTTCCAATTTTTTTTTTAATTTAAATTTATGTTTTCAGGGGTGCCTTGGGTGGCCCAGTTGGTTAAGAATCTGACTTTGGCTCAGGTCATGATCTCACAGTTCCTGAGTTCAAGCCCTGCATCAGGCTCTGCACTGACAGTGCAGAGCCTGGTTGGGATTCTCTCTCTCTCCCGCTGTCTGCCCCTTCCACACTCTCTCTTTCTCAAAATAAATAAATAAATAAACTTTAAAAAATCAATTTGTGTTTTGATTGTGTAAAATTTATATGACTCAGAAGCCTATATATAATATAATATTCATGGAATTGTCACTTCTATTCTTATATATGTCTTACTATGTTTCTTTAACTTCACCCCATAGAAATAACAATTTTAGTTTCTGTTTTATCCATTCAGTGTTTTCTTTTGTAAAAATAAGTAAACACTGACCACAGGGTGTCAATTTTTCTGCAGTTTGAAGTTGCATGTGCATGTATGAGAGGCAGGGTTCCATATCTAGAAGTCTAGAAAACCACAGGGCCGTAGTAAAAAAGGGCCAGGTGTAGGTGTGAAATGAGAGGCAAAGCATGGCCAGGAGGCAAGACTGAAGGAATGTGGCCCCAGGTGGCCTAAGGCCCAGAGCAGCCACTGCTGTAGATGACAGCTATATTGATGACAGTGATGCTCTTGTCAAAAGGCAAGTCACAAAATGAAATCTATTACCAATCTCAAAAATATTCAGTATAGACAACATAAGCTCTTTTTCTGTTCATTTGTTTCTTCATTTGAATCCCTTTATTTTTATTCATATAAAGATTTGAAGATTTTTATGTTTGAAGATCTCTTCCTAATAAGTATAATTTTTCAAATCTAATTATTATTGCTATTATTCGAATCTTCTCCCTGTTTCTTTTCACTTGAGAAGCTAAATTTATAGACTTTAATAAGTACAAAATCTTAATAATCATTTTTGATATTTCTCTATTCTAACTTTTGAAGATAAGAATACTTATTCCTGATTTATGTTCAATACATGTGGAATGTCTCCCAGTTTCTTTTTAATTCTATTCTTAGAAATCAGATATTTGAATAATTTATTTGTTATATAAATTATTACTTTATGTGTCTTTTTTGTTTTAAATTTTGTCTTCACTTTTAAAAATATTTCTTTATTGTACAAATGCTACATATCATTTGTGTAAGTAAAAAAAAAAAAGATGTAAAAAGGAGGAAAGTCACTCTTTTTCTAACCCATAACCCTGTCCTTCTAAGATATCTGGTGTAAACTCTTTGATATTTATGTTTCCATATTTTTATCTGCTTACAGACACATATACATATATAGTAAAATTTATCTTCATTTTAGAAAAATGGGATAAGGTTTTACACATCTCCTGATAATTTCTTTTTTTTTTTAATTTATTTAGTAATAACATCTTTCCTGGTCAATGAATTCAGATCTAACTTCTTGTATTTAAATAGTGTAGACATTCAATATTATGGATATATAATTTTTTCAAACACTCTCCTTTGTTGCACTTTCAAGTTTTTTCCAGGTTTTGTAATTTTAAATAATTTTACACAAGAACTCTTACACATATATCTTACATACTCATGCTCTTATTTCTGTCAGATGGATTCCTAAGATTGAGAATTCTGTGTCCAATGTTTTGTTTCAATAGATACTCCCAGATTACCTTCTGTTTTGTTTCAAAGATAGAGTGAACACATGGATATTTTCTTAGTTCCCCTGGAAAGAAACCTTGAGATTAAGAATTATGTGCAAGTGGTTTATTTATGGCTTTCCATAGTCCAGCAAATGCATGGAACTTTCACCAAAACTTCATTGAAATCAGTGAGGCCCAGAAACTCTGATATGGTACATTTTAAGTACCTGCTGTAGATATTGACAGGGTTTTACAATACTTCTCCTATTATTAGTTCAATCCAAATATTTAGGAAAGTGTTACTTTGTTTCATTAATATTTTATTCAAAAATTTTTTCTTGAGTATCCACTCTGTGCCAAGCTTTGCATTAATTATCATTAATGGGAATTCTCTGTGCTTCTTGGATGTTGATGTCTGTCCTTCCCCAGATTAGGGAAGTAATTATCATTACATTAATTACTCAAGTGGGTATAAAACAAGCAAATACAAAACATAGTCCTTCCTCATATGGAGTCAATAGTTTGGTGGTAAATAAGTACACTAAAGAAAAGGAACATGATTCTGAAACAGTGTAAGACATGGGGCGCCTGGGTGGCTCAGTCGGTTAAGCGTCCAACTTTGGCTCAGGTCATGATCTCATGGTCTGTGAGTTTAAGCCCCATGCCAGGCTCTGTGCTGACAGCTCAGAGCCTGAAGCCTGCCTCAGATTCTGTGTCTCCCTCTCCCTCTCTACCCCTCCCCTGCTCGTGCTCTGTCTCTCTCCATCTCTCAAGGGTGAATAAACAATAAAAAAAAAAAATTTAAAGATTTTTGAAAAAGTGTAAGACAGAAAACCCCAAGCCTGACTTGAGCCTGAAGTTCTGAGGAGTATTTTCTGAGAAAGTGCCTTGAGCATTGATCTGAAGCATGAGCAGTTGTTCATCATATGAGTGAAGAGTGAAAGTAACAAATGAGTGTTTCAGAGAGAGCAGTATTTTTTAAGGAACCGTGGAATACAGAAGGACAGTGAGGCCAGAATTTTGAGAATGAAATGAAGAATGGAACAAAATAATGCTGGGAACATGTAACCAAGATCAACATCAACAGTGTTAAGTCATGTTGCTAGTACGTGCCCTTGATATTATGTGATGGAAATGGCACTTTACCTCCATGGTCTTTCTGTCCTAAACCCATAACCCCATACTAATCGAGAAAAACATCAGATAAATCTAAATTGAGATATGTTCTACAAAATACCTGACCAGTATACTTCAAGGCTGTCAAGATCATCAGAAAGGAAGGAAGTCTGACAAATCATCATGGCCAAAAAAACATATGGAGACACAATGACTAGATGTAATGTGGTATCCTGGAACAGAAAAGAGATATAAGTAAAAATTAAGGTCTCTAAATAAAGTATAGATTTTAGTTAATAATAATGCATTAGTATTAGTTCATCAACTGTAACAAATGTGCAATATTGATATAAATAATGTACAGATTGGGGGTATATGAGAACTTTGTGTTTGAAATCTTTTGGTAAATATAAAACTATTTTAAAAATAAGTTTATTTAAAAAAAATTTGGAGAGGTAGTAGTTAGGGGTTAAACTTTGTAGGGCCTCATAGGCTTTTTAAGGTTTTGGTCTTCTTGTCAGAGAACTCATGACTTACTAAAAAGGAATAACATTCGAATCAAAGGAGTCCCAGGAGATGAAGAGAGAGAAAAAGGGGTGGAAGTTTTATGTGAGCAAATTATAGCTGAGAACTTCCCTAATCTGGGGAAGGACAGACATCAACATCCAAGAAGCACAGAGAATTCCCATTAAGTTCAACAAAAGCTGGCCATCACCAGAATATATCATAGTCAAATTCACAAAATACACAGATAAAGAAAAATTCCTGAAAGCAGTAAGGGAAAAGAAATCCTTAACCTACAAGGGAAAGCAGATTAGCTTCGCAGCATATCTGTCCACACAAACTTGGCAGACCAGAAAGGAGTGGCAAGAGATAGTCAACATGCTGAATGGAAATATATGCAGCCAAGAATACTCTATCCAGAAAGGCTGTCATCAAAATAGGAGAGATAAAGAGTTTCCCAGACAAACAAAACTAAAGGAGTTTGTGAGCACTAAACCAGCCCTATAAGAAATTTTAAGTGGAACTCTGAGTGAAGAAAAATGACAGAGAGAGAGACACACACACACACCAAAAGCAACAACAACTAGGAAGGACCAGAGAGCATCACCAGAAATACCAACAGGCAACACAATAGCACTTAATTCATATCTTTCAATAATCGCTCTAAATGTAAATGGATTAAATGCTCCAATAAAAAGACATAGGGTATCAGAATGCATAAAAAGCAAACAAAAAAACAAGACCCATCTATATACTGCCTACAAGAGAGACTCATTTTAGACCTAAAGTCACCTGCAGATTGAAAGTGAAGGAATGGAGAACCATCTATCATACTAATGCATGTCAAAAGAAAGCTGAAGTATCCATACTTACATCAGACAAATTAGATTTTAAAACAAAGACTGTAATAAGAGATGAAGAAGGGCATCATATCATAATTAAAGGTTCTATCCACCAAGATCTAACAATTGTAAATATTTCTACCCCCAACTTGAAACACCTAAATATATAGATCAATTAGTCACAAACATAAAGACTCATTGATAATAATACCAGAATAGTAGGGGACTTCAACACTCCACTTATAGAAATAGACCATCTAAGCAGAAAATCAATAAGAAGCAATGGCTTTAAATGACACACTAGACTGGATGGACTTAACAGCTATAGTTAGAACATTTCATTCTAAAGCAGCAGAAAACACATTCTTCTTGAGTACACATGGAACATTCTTCAGAATAGATCACATACTGGGTCACAAATCAGCCCTCAACACGTATAAAAAGCTCAAGATCATACCATGCATATTTTCAGATTATAATCCTATGAAACTTGAAATCAACCACAAAACAAAAAAATTGGAAAGCCCTCAAATACATGGAGGTTAAAGAACATCCTAAAGAGTGAATGGGTTAACCAAGAAATTAAAGAAGAAATTAAAAAGTACATGGGAGCCTATGAAAATAAAAATGACACCCCAAACCTCTGGGATGCAGCAAAAGTGGTCATAAGAGTGAAGTATATAGCAATCTAGGCCTTCCTAAGGAAGGAAGAAATGTCTTAAATACACAACCTAACCATATACATAAAGGACCTGGGGAAAGAACAGTAAATAAAGCCTCAAACCAGCAGAAGAAAGGAAATAATGAAGATTAGAACAGAAATCAATGATATTGAAATTAAAACAAAACAAAACAAAACATTAAAGCAGATCAACGAAACTATGAGCTGGTGCTTTGAAAGAATTAACAAAATTGATAAACTTCTAGCCAGATTAATCAAAAATAAAAAGGAAAGGACCCAAATGAATAAAATCATGACTGAAAGAGGAGAGATCACAACCAAGACCACAGAAATACAAACAATAATAAAAGAATATTATGAGCAATGATATGCCAACAAATTGGGCAGTTTGGAAAAAATGAACAAATTCCTAGAGACATATAAACTACCAAAACTTAAACAGGAAGGAATAGAAAATTTTAACAGACCCATAATCAGCAAAGAAATTGAGTCAGTAATCACAAATATCTCAACAAACGAGAGTCTAGGGCTGGATGGCTTTCCAGGGAAATTCTATCAAACGTTTAAAGAAGGCTTAACACCTATTCTTCTGAAGCTGTTCCAAACATAGAAACAGAAGGAAAACCTCCAAACTCATTCTATGAGGCCAGCATTACCTTGATTCCAAAAGCAAAGACCCCACTAAAAAGAACTATAGACCAATTTCCCTGATGAACATGGATGCTATATACTAGCCAACCAAATCCAACAATACACTAAAAGTATTATTCACCATGATCAAATGGGATTTATTCCTGAGCTGCAGGCTGGTTCAATATCTGAAAATCCATCAGTGTGATACATTACATTAATAAAAGAAAGAATAAAAACCACACGATCCTCTCAATAGATGCAGAAAAAGCATAAACAAAATACAGCATCCTTTCTTGATAAAAACCCTCAAGAAAATAGGAATAGAAGGATCACACTTCGAGATCATAAGGCCATATATGAAAGATCCACCACTTGTATCATCCTCAATGGGGAAAAACTGAGAGCTTTCCCCTTAAGGTCAGGAATATGACAGGAATGTCCACTCTCACCACTGTGATTAAACATACTGTTGGAAGTCCTAGACTCATCAATCAGACAATAAAAAGAAATAAAAGGCATCCAAATCAGCAAGAGGGAAGTCAAACTTTCACTCCTTATAGATGACATGATACTCTATGTGGAAAATCCAAAAGACTCCACCAAAAAACTGCTAGAACTG